>NC_069130.1:25623991-26876491 GCF_026914265.1 Mya arenaria
AAGATACAGACAAAGAAGAACCTTCGCAAGCGAGTATATCATTGAAAAATTCGCGTACATAAAAGTACACTTTTGATTGATATGCTACTGAGGTAGGTAAAAAAACTTAAAAAAAACTTCCAATAAAGTAAATAAGTTTCTCATTATCTGGTTATTACAAGTACACATGATATGAACAGTGGTAGTATTTGTCATTATTTTCCCATGATAACTGTCAAAGTAAACTATATTTCTTAAGTCTTTTATTTGTATTGAATCATGATGAACTTGATGAAATATATTGTTATTATTTGTCGGTACGCCATGCAGTTTAATATACAAAATACATATTAATCATCGTAAGTTTTCAATTCACTGATACTGCTGGATCATATTAGCCCGATTGCAATGATAAATGTCGGTATTTACTGAATAATTTGTTCGAAAAAAATATCATTAAAACTGTACTACACATTTTTCTTAGAGTAACATGCACCTTTTATAAACAGCGTCCGGATTAAGTTTGCAAATCCGGAATTTTTGCAAACTTATTTTTTTTATTTTTCACCCAATGTTTTTTATTTTTGTATTTTTAAAATGTGTTAGGTAATACTAATAAGAGATATTTTTTGTTTCCTGAAATTTAATTTAGAAATATGTTTTTTTGGCATTTAAAGTCAACTTTTCCAATGGGAGTCCCATTGGAAAATGGCCTTCCCATTGGAAAAATGGTTTTTCCAATTGGAAAATCAGCCCAACATTTTTTGTTGGAAAATTCTCCCACATTTTCAAAAAAGGAATTAGTGATTAATAACAATCATTATCATTAATGGTTATAATGTTATCTAGAAAAAGTGCGTTTATAGTACTTTTTATCATTTTTTGTAAAAAAAAATCCCGTCGACCATTTTTTCCAATTGGATATTTCCCACAATTCAATATGGGAAAAGTCAGGAAATTGGAAAACTCCAATTGGAACATTGTCCCATTGGAATCTTCCAATTGGTAACATTGGCAATGGGCTTAATCCAATTGGAGGTTCTGGCAATAAATTTTAATGGGAAAATATTTCAACTTTCCTAAATCTCTTAAAAGAACACCTATTTATTTATTTAGGAATATATTTGAAGTTTTGTTTTATTGTTTACCTGTGTCCTGACATTGTATCCATCCAATTCCAAGCTAATACTTCTGTGCTGATATCTTAGCGATAAGATTTAAGCATCTTTTAATGAATTTGAATGCAATAAATCATATCAAAAATTACCTGAAGTATTCTTACTCAACCAGTGACACAAATTCCATTTTTTAAATATCTTTACACTAGTTTCATCTCCTCAGACGCCATTTTTAATCGATTAAGTTGTGGTTACAAACGACTAAGAACTTATTCATTTTTTCAAAGCTATACTCACTTTTACGCTTGAAAATGTTATTTCGGTTGTCAGTACCTTTACACAGAAAATGTACCATTTTCTTGATTTTTAATGAAGATGTAATTAATTGATGGAAATCCATATGAAATGTTTTACCTAAGATAATAGTTTATTTCATACACACTGTTCTGCAGGGGAGCAGGACCTTTCAACCCCAAGAGGCTTTTTAACCCTTCTAAAAAAGAACACTTTTCAGTTTTCAACCCTTAGACTTTTAAACCCCTATTTCAAAGACTTTTCAACCCCTACCTGTTTGGACTTTTTAACTCCTATAACAAAGACTTTTCAACCCCTAGTTGAATTATTTTAATAACCATATTAAAGACTTTTTAACTCCTAAACCAAAGACTTTCCAACCCCTATTATTTGGTTTTGAGCTGGTCCAAGCTAAACACCATTAAAAATGCTGCAAGGCATTTTAGAATGTTAACATGCATCATGTGCCAATGCCTTCCTCAAACAGTAATACTAGTATATGTTTTAGAAAAAAATATCGAACTGTACAAACATGTAAGGCTGGTGAATTTTGCATTACAAAATAAACGCTATTGGTAATTAATGCCATGTTGTCACTTTACTACATACCCGGTAGTAGTATATAAGCCAGTCATCCTACAAGATAGCAGTGAAGCAAAAATACACATATGATGATTACTTGTAAATCATCTTGTATATGTGGAAAAAATGAACTTGTTATCTAGCTGATTGTAAAAACACTTTGTCATTCTTAAAGGGACTCGTACCTCATTGGCACCAAATAATCATTTTCCAGGTAATGTGTCTGAAATAATTAGTTAACTCTTTGATACTGAAATTGCAGAACAAAATACAATGAAAGTATGAAAATAAAGTCTTGTTTTAATCAGGGGTGAACCTACGCTTTTTACGTCATGGACAAATAAATAGCATAACCACTCAGCAAAAGGGACTCATACATAATTTATGGATATTTTGATCATGCATACCTTGGAAGCAACACCTTTTATTTCGTATTTAAAACAAATTTGCTAAAGAACCACATTTTACAAACTACGAGCTATAACTTATACAATAAACTCATACCTGGTTGAGCATTTTTGATGTAGAAATGAGGCACCCAAAATGCCAACAAGTACATATATGCATGCATAAATATTGAAGCAATGGTTAACATCGTCGCTTAAGTATATCCCTCACGCATCAAAATTAATTTTGCAATTGCACTAGTGGCCAGAAGGAGGGGGGGGTGACCCCCCCCCCCAACCACAACGTACCGATGTCGTCCAAGTTAACTTTTCGTTTCGAGGCAGGGGATACAGGGTAATCCAGAAGAACTGGAAAAAAGGTTGTGAAATTGCGTAAATTTGTTTATTTTTTGTTTAGTGACACTGTTATTCAAAATCAATACATACACATATATAACAAACATCAATTGTGACTGATAAACCTTTAACTACATACTAAATAATGCATTTATTGAAAATATTTATTACTGATAACAAGATTGTAACCGTGTTTTTAATAGCAGAAAGCGCAAAAAATATTAAATGATTGGTAAATGCTAAAAGATTTATTGTGGTCTACTATAGTCTCATAAGGTAGAAATACCGTGTGTAATGCTCATTTCTTTCAAATTTAACTCGATATCCTTCATAAGAACCATTGTTTTCGACATTTATTCATTCTTTTAGGAATATTGAAACAACATTATTAATTGTGGTAAACCTTATCTGGCAGTACTTAAGAGTGCATCTTTGACTTTATTACTCGAGTGAATGCACCTTCAAACCGGTTTAACACCAACATGTCACAGTAATCAATACCATCTGTGTTAAGATGTCGGGAATGTGTTAGACGAATGATTTTGTTTTATGGAGCTTTGAAGAGCGATGAATGGCACTAAAGTGGTGCCAAATGGATATCTCAAACACCCATTGGTAAGTCATTTATTTTTTCCATTTAATTTTTTGTCTTGATTTTTGAATATATAAACAGTCAATAAGTAGGACATCTCGTAAAGAACGTTCACTTGAAACAGTCCTCTTCTTATCCACACTTCGACAGGGAGTGGGGCTACTCTGCCTAAATAGCCGTCAACGAGTATTTTAAGAAATATCAAAATAATAAAAAATGGTGTCCCAGTGGTTGCACCAGTCAATTGTAACCATGCCCCCCCCCATAGTCCACCTAAATGACCGTCAATGGGTCTTTTGACGATTTTAAGACTATGGCAGTTACAGGGATACACATGAAATGTCAAAATAATAAAAAAAGTATCCCTAATCGCTTATTATTGTAGCTCCCCCCCCCCCCCCCCCCCAGTCTAAAATTATAGACGTGTAATACATTCTTCCAATCCTTACTGGTTGACGGTACATTTCCTAACAGGGCACAAATCCTGAACACCGGCTAAAACACGCGTTTGTTTACCGTGATCGATTATTCGATGATCTAGATCAATACAGAGGCTTGCCTTGGTCACACTTGCGAAGTTTCATCTTGTTTTGTTAAGCATTTTTCTAAAAAATGCCATTTATTTATTATAGCATACTTTTTAATTATAATTGTATGACCATGTATTTTCGCTTTTCAAGTGTTCGGTATTTGTGCCCTCCATAGCGTATTTTGAAGGGTGATTTACTATCCATAAAATTGAACGATTTTCGACATAATATTGACGAGATCGTGAATCTGTACTTTGACAGCTGTTTTCACATGAACCAAAGATGTTTCATACGAAAGTTTAACTTACTACAACATAAACTCTCCAAGATAATTGTAAAAAACATCAGAAAGTGTTCGGATTTGTGACCTTAGCCAGTAACGTCTAAACGGGCTTGTGCAAAAACCGGGGGTGTTTTGAAAAATATTGAAATTGTATTAAGTGAAGTATTTTATGGTTTAAATTGATCATAAAGGTTTATATTCATACTTTACCATGTAAGTGAAAAGTTATTTTGCATTAAAACACATTATTTACCTTTCCAATAAAACAAAAGTTGACTGACACAGACAACAATTATGCCAAGCGGAACAACTCGACCCAATCGTAATAACTCGGCCACCACTGACAAGCTTCTAGATAGACCTCGTAAATACAATCGTAACAACTCAGCCATGGCCGAAATGTTCCAATTGTTTAAAAATTGTGCCCTGAAGCCTTGCAGGTGCCCTTCATGTATATATCGCTATGTTTTGACAGCAAGAAATGAAAAATAAACGTCAAACTCATAATTATTCATAGGATATGACATTTTTATGTATGGAACTGATATAAAATTACATAATCTGGTAATATTTCTTGTTTTATGATATTTTTGAGATGTTAAATGCTTTAACCCAGAATCCCGATCGGAATAACTACCCACTTTTGATACTAAACAATTTGTATGTGAAGGATTTGCCATATCAAAAAAGATACAAAAATCCGTAAACGTACAATTCTTTGGTCTACTAAGATTTAGCTTGTGAATGTCATTTTACAGCGAAATCAACAAGTTAAAAAAATACTCATGACCTGTTCCTTATCAATATGAAATATCTTTAAACTTTTAGGAACATTATGCAAAAAAAAACAACAGTATGTTTTACCTTCGGTATAAGAAAATAACTATTTTCTAATAAAACTACTGTTGAAAAATGTAAGCTAATGAAATGGAAAATAAAAAGATGCTTCCAAACATGCCATATTTTCTTGAGACCATTCAGGGGGATTAATGTTCAAAAGTCTGAAAATTCAGGGGGATTTTGGTAGTATTCAGGGTTTTTTTTTAGCAGGTCTAATTTGACAAAATTTCAGAGTATTTTAAGACGCAAGTACAAAAAAACAAATTGCCATAATTTTGAAAGACTCCCGAGGGGATTATGTCCAGAATTTAAGGGGATTTGGGTCACATACCAGAGAATTTTCATCATCGCCATGTAGCATTACGGGCATGACACACGTGCCAATTTACCTTGTCTACCCCTTTTTCCAGCACTTCATCTATATTTTAATGAGACACAGCCATATTGCATAATAAAAGCACTCACTTGCAAAATAGAATACTTCACAGAAAAATATGTTTCAGAGACAATTTAATGGGCTTACCTTCCTCTAAAATTGGATACAAAATCTGCTCATTATGATCATAAATGATGACTTTCAGACTAATAGAGAGAATGGAATGATTTATCAATATTTTTCATTTCAATTCCCAAATAGTCAGATTTGTTTGCTTCTGATAAAAAGCAAATGCATAATTTATTGTTTAAGTTCATAAACATATCATCTTTTGGCATTCATCAAAAAATAAAAAACATCACCACCATAATATTAAAATAAATAAAAGTCATTTCATCCGAATTGTCTACTTTCAGTTTCTCTTCTGGAAGTTCTGTTATTTTCCGATATTTGAGATGAAGGTCATGTCATGTATGTAAACATATTAGTGGGTCATAACAAAGAACAGCATTGTCTATTAGTTATTTTAATCCTTTTCTTTACCAAATAATGTACTGTCACCTTTAAATCATAAATCATTTTGATGACAATGACACATGTTTAAACACTTTAATTTGTTACATCCTCTCTGATTGGATAAAACCTATAGTTTTAACCAATGAAAATCGTCCTTTTATCTGACCAGTCTAATTGACATTTCTTATGCAAATTCTGACAGTTTCAATCAAAACAATGCATGAAATGTGCCCTGCTGACTTATTAAGTGTCACCCAATTGGTGTTGTTAAAACACACCATCAGTTGATAATCCAATTAAGACAAGAAGGGCATTATAACTGCAAACAGGCATATATAATTAAACCCTGTGATAATTTTGCGTAATTTTAAACACACTTTTTTTAATTTCGGGGGATTTTCATCCCCCTCCGGGAGACCGGGGGATGGGTCGAAATTTTGGGGGATTTTTCCCCCTCCGGGGGATATGGCATGTATGTCAGCTTCTGGGTTGCTTTGAAGTTGAACTGCTCACATGAACCCACAAAAGATGTGTAGGTATGTGCTTAACAATAAAGGATAAAACATTAAAATGAAGCATTTCAAGTGGAGGTTTTCATTAGGGTAGTGCTACCTTAAACACACACTTTACAATTATTTTTTTCTCTTTTTTAATCTATTTTCTTTAACCAATGGACTATACAAACAGTAGGGTCAGTCCCAGTATACAGGACAATTATTCAATAAAATGTTTATCCTTTTGATATCATAATTGGTAAAAAAATATCAAAATGTAAAGAAAAAATAACAGAGACCGGGTTCAAACTGTGGTCGCCAAAATTGCAGTCCAGTGTTGTATCCACTGCTATGAAAGTTTACATTTGTTTATTTGATTTAATATATACCTAGCTTGGTAACATTAAGTGATAACATCGACTAGCCAATCACACATAAAAATTAATTATACTAGGTATACCCACCTAGTAATCTTTTTTAATGGAAAAAAAATGTGAAAAATCAATTAATTGTAAACTATGTGGTACTTCAGTTAGTTAGTTTCAATGCATTGTACACATTGATACCAAATTCATGTCAGTTTTCGACAATTTTCTCTTCTTTCGCTATTTCATCATACGGTGTATAGCCCCTGAATAAAGTTTCACTCTGTTTCATTGAGTATATTTCTTAAAAATCCTTTCTTTGTTCTAATCTGCTAAAAGGTCAAAAAGGTCACAGTCATGTGAGCATCTTTGAGGCCTCTCAGTTATTATAACCAATGCAC
Organism: Mya arenaria; assembly: GCF_026914265.1. Taxonomy (NCBI): domain Eukaryota; kingdom Metazoa; phylum Mollusca; class Bivalvia; order Myida; family Myidae; genus Mya; species Mya arenaria. Next base: position 25,631,105 of record NC_069130.1, read on the forward strand.
CAGTCAATTGTAACGGTTACTAACCACGCACCCCCGGTCTGGGGGTATACTGGGAATAGTCGGGAAATGGGCCGTGTTTTTACTTTCTATGTGGCCACGCAGGGCCGGGTGACCGCAGTGGTTTTGTCTTTGAGCCAAATTTAGCTGAGATTGGGCCTTATATAGAGTCTCTGGTGTGCAGGGGCATTTGGCCGGGGTTTTACCATCAGTTCGTTCCCGCAGGGGAGGGGATTAGACCCAGGGTTGGCTGGACCGAAAGTCAAAGTCCCCGCTATTCCCTGGACCTGGGGGCGCCAGGGTTACAATTGACTGGTGCACAACATATAAGATATTTATAAAATAAATAAAAGTACAGTTAATCAATAAATTTTAATGTGGTAAATTAACAAAGAATTAGATAGATGCTTTATGCAAAATCTCACAAAGATGTAAAAAAATACAAAGGAGTTCAGGTTTGCTAGTTTGTAAAAATATTTCATGGAATCATGGTAAATTGTTATATTATATGTCCAATGACAGCCCATATATTTTCTAACTACTTGAACCTTTCTTGTTATAATTCTTATTATTTTTTGTTTTAGTTGATGTGTGATGCTGATAATACAGAGACAGCTAGAGTGACAGAGTTTGATGAATAAACTTAAATTAAAAAACAGTGAGTACAATAATCTATTTTAACATGTCTTGTGTGTAAAGTGTGATTCCGAAGCAGTAAATATATATATATATGTATCTTTAAGTTTTGAATCACAAATTTAGATCAAAGATCTATTATCACACAAAACTTAAAGGATATATATGAAAAGTCATGTGAATTGTGCAAGTCATATAATATAAAATTTATATTGATCAAGTCAAGCCATGCCATGTAAAAAAAACTGACATCATATCAAAGATTGTATGAATCATTCTCAGAGCTATTGAAAATATTTAATTGGTTGTAAGCGGACCATGCACGGTAATTTTGAGTAACCCCACCAGCCAATACAATATGGCTAAAAAGGCTTTGATAATATTTTTTATCTAATGTTTATCTTTCCTAAAATATTTATATTTATAAATCTATTTACCAGTATAAATCTGTATTTATTTATTTATTAATGCATTTATTTGCTCACTAATATATACAATACACTTATCGTTGTATATTGTCTAGCTAATACATGTATACAAATATGCATAATTATGGGGGGGGGGGTCATAATTACCTATGGTGTACTGTCTTGTTCTTACGAAGATATGATTTTGACTAAAATCCTTACTGAAAAGGCAGTGCAGACTGGCCTGTTTAAATAATTAATTAAATCTTAATGGGTTTAAATGTATTTTATTTTATTTTTAAAGATATTTTAGAGTTTAAAAGGAAGAGAGTCTGTTTTAAAGACTAAATAATTATATAGTCAGGATAAAAAATAATTATTTTTCAAAATCAAGTTCAAATAATTTTCCATTATTTGGCAAATGGAAAAAAGCTAAATATATATAAGAATGTTTTACTCGATAGAAAGTAGGCCCAGTATCTTTTGCATTGCAACACTAAGAAAGTAAATATTTATTTTTTGTCTTTTACCAATTCCATCAAAGTCTGTGAGTGGCTCATGATGCTTAGGCCTGCCAATTTAATGGTTTTCGAAATCATAAATTGAGACAACTTATAACTTTTGTATAAAATCTTCAAAGCTTTCAATAACTTAACATGTCATCCACCTTATTGTCTCAATTTAAAAATAGTTTTCACTCAACAACTTACTTATTAATCAGGATAATAATTTGATAATGACTATCACTATCATTCTGTAAGATAATGTACTGGTACATAAATTTAATCCCCAATATATCAGATGAGTGTGATAGTATATGCTCTTAATAGTTATAGCCCGGAATTATACGTAGGAAACAATAGAGTCATTGGACTGTTACACGAATTTCAATAGCTCGAAATTCGCCTTTTATTTGTACCAGCATGGGAAAACCCTGTTATGTAAATACATATAGCCCGGAAGTAACAAATAAAAGGTGAATTTCGAGCTATTGAAATTCATGTAACAGTCCAATGACTCTATTGTTTCCGAAGTAATGTGTGATATTACAACGGTTTAATTTTGTTTGTACCGGAGGATTAGGTCGGAAAAACTAGAATAGCTATAATTCCGGGCTACAACTATTCCGGGCTATATGTATTAATATATATATATATATATATAATATATATATATATATATATATATAAATGCACGAAATCAATGTGGGATTTTCATTAAGTTTTGGTTAAACCATCTTTGTAACAAATTACAGTTACTTCCAAATTACATCTTATTCTACATAATACAAACTGGAGGACAGTTCTTTTTATTTGGTAATGTTAAGAGACTTGAAGACAAAAAAAAATGTTTAAATTCAGAAAACCTTACACAAAGTAGAAACCTTCTATTAATGTCATTATCTTGAAAAAATGAACATGCCTTTTAGCAATTGTATCAATCTGTGAAAATCTACATTTTGCCTTCGACATGTTATACAATTTAAGGATATTTACATGGAAATTAAGTTCAATTCTAAATTGACAGTCATGTATTTCTTCCAAAATTTTCATAGTATAAGGAACATGAATTTTTTATGAATTTAAGTGCATAACTGCAGATAATGATCATTATCTTAAATCAATTACAAGCCAATTCATAGTCATGCATATAGCCGCCTTTTCAAAATATGATAGTGATTGTCTCAAATGACCAGTCTTTCTCTGTGGGGGGTGGGGGCTGTCAGTCATAAGGAAACCTTTAAAAGGCATATTCATTCAGCCAATCAGATGTCAGGTTCAGTGAAAGGGGCGATGCCAGGTCAAGTAAAACCGGGGGTGTTTTGAAAAATATTGAAATTGTATTAAGTGAAGTATTTTATGGTTTAAATTGATCATAAAGGTTTATATTCATACTTTACCATGTAAGTGAAAAGTTATTTTGCATTAAAACACATTATTTACCTTTCCAATAAAACAAAAGTTGACTGACACAGACAACAATTATGCCAAGCGGAACAACTCGACCCAATCGTAATAACTCGGCCACCACTGACAAGCTTCTAGATAGACCTCGTAAATACAATCGTAACAACTCAGCCATGGCCGAAATGTTCCAATTGTTTAAAAATTGTGCCCTGAAGCCTTGCAGGTGCCCTTCATGTATATATCGCTATGTTTTGACAGCAAGAAATGAAAAATAAACGTCAAACTCATAATTATTCATAGGATATGACATTTTTATGTATGGAACTGATATAAAATTACATAATCTGGTAATATTTCTTGTTTTATGATATTTTTGAGATGTTAAATGCTTTAACCCAGAATCCCGATCGGAATAACTACCCACTTTTGATACTAAACAATTTGTATGTGAAGGATTTGCCATATCAAAAAAGATACAAAAATCCGTAAACGTACAATTCTTTGGTCTACTAAGATTTAGCTTGTGAATGTCATTTTACAGCGAAATCAACAAGTTAAAAAAATACTCATGACCTGTTCCTTATCAATATGAAATATCTTTAAACTTTTAGGAACATTATGCAAAAAAAACAACAGTATGTTTTACCTTCGGTATAAGAAAATAACTATTTTCTAATAAAACTACTGTTGAAAAATGTAAGCTAATGAAATGGAAAATAAAAAGATGCTTCCAAACATGCCATATTTTCTTGAGACCATTCAGGGGGATTAATGTTCAAAAGTCTGAAAATTCAGGGGGATTTTGGTAGTATTCAGGGTTTTTTTTTAGCAGGTCTAATTTGACAAAATTTCAGAGTATTTTAAGACGCAAGTACAAAAAAACAAATTGCCATAATTTTGAAAGACTCCCGAGGGGATTATGTCCAGAATTTAAGGGGATTTGGGTCACATACCAGAGAATTTTCATCATCGCCATGTAGCATTACGGGCATGACACACGTGCCAATTTACCTTGTCTACCCCTTTTTCCAGCACTTCATCTATATTTTAATGAGACACAGCCATATTGCATAATAAAAGCACTCACTTGCAAAATAGAATACTTCACAGAAAAATATGTTTCAGAGACAATTTAATGGGCTTACCTTCCTCTAAAATTGGATACAAAATCTGCTCATTATGATCATAAATGATGACTTTCAGACTAATAGAGAGAATGGAATGATTTATCAATATTTTTCATTTCAATTCCCAAATAGTCAGATTTGTTTGCTTCTGATAAAAAGCAAATGCATAATTTATTGTTTAAGTTCATAAACATATCATTTTGGCATTCATCAAAAAATAAAAAACATCACCACCATAATATTAAAATAAATAAAAGTCATTTCATCCGAATTGTCTACTTTCAGTTTCTCTTCTGGAAGTTCTGTTATTTTCCGATATTTGAGATGAAGGTCATGTCATGTATGTAAACATATTAGTGGGTCATAACAAAGAACAGCATTGTCTATTAGTTATTTTAATCCTTTTCTTTACCAAATAATGTACTGTCACCTTTAAATCATAAATCATTTTGATGACAATGACACATGTTTAAACACTTTAATTTGTTACATCCTCTCTGATTGGATAAAACCTATAGTTTTAACCAATGAAAATCGTCCTTTTATCTGACCAGTCTAATTGACATTTCTTATGCAAATTCTGACAGTTTCAATCAAAACAATGCATGAAATGTGCCCTGCTGACTTATTAAGTGTCACCCAATTGGTGTTGTTAAAACACACCATCAGTTGATAATCCAATTAAGACAAGAAGGGCATTATAACTGCAAACAGGCATATATAATTAAACCCTGTGATAATTTTGCGTAATTTTAAACACACTTTTTTTAATTTCGGGGGATTTTCATCCCCTCCGGGAGACCGGGGGATGGGTCGAAATTCCGGGGGATTTTTCCCCCTCCGGGGGATATGGCATGTATGTCAGCTTCTGGGTTGCTTTGAAGTTGAACTGCTCACATGAACCCACAAAAGATGTGTAGGTATGTGCTTAACAATAAAGGATAAAACATTAAAATGAAGCATTTCAAGTGGAGGTTTTCATTAGGGTAGTGCTACCTTAAACACACATTTACAATTATTTTTTTCTCTTTTTTAATCTATTTTCTTTAACCAATGGACTATACAAACAGTAGGGTCAGTCCCAGTATACAGGACAATTATTCAATAAAATGTTTATCCTTTTGATATCATAATTGGTAAAAAAATATCAAAATGTAAAGAAAAAATAACAGAGACCGGGTTCAAACTGTGGTCGCCAAAATTGCAGTCCAGTGTTGTATCCACTGCTATGAAAGTTTACATTTGTTTATTTGATTTAATATATACCTAGCTTGGTAACATTAAGTGATAACATCGACTAGCCAATCACACATAAAAATTAATTATACTAGGTATACCCACCTAGTAATCTTTTTTAATGGAAAAAAAATGTGAAAAATCAATTAATTGTAAACTATGTGGTACTTCAGTTAGTTAGTTTCAATGCATTGTACACATTGATACCAAATTCATGTCAGTTTTCGACAATTTTCTCTTCTTTCGCTATTTCATCATACGGTGTATAGCCCCTGAATAAAGTTTCACTCTGTTTCATTGAGTATATTTCTTAAAAATCCTTTCTTTGTTCTAATCTGCTAAAAGGTCAAAAAGTCACAGTCATGTGAGCATCTTTGAGGCCTCTCAGTTATTATAACCAATGCACCAGTCAATTGTAACGGTTACTAACCACGCACACCCCCGGTCTGGGGGTATACTGGGAATAGTCGGGAAATGGGCCGTGTTTTACTTTCTATGTGGCCACGCAGGGCCGGGTGACCGCAGTGGTTTTGTCTTTGAGCCAAATTTAGCTGAGATTGGGCCTTATATAGAGTCTCTGGTGTGCAGGGGCATTTGGCCGGGGTTTTACCATCAGTTCGTTCCCGCAGGGGAGGGGATTAGACCCAGGGTTGGCTGGACCGAAAGTCAAAGTCCCCGCTATTCCCTGGACCTGGGGGCGCCATGGTTACAATTGACTGGTGCACAACATATAAGATATTTATAAAATAAATAAAAGTACAGTTAATCAATAAATTTTAATGTGGTAAATTAACAAAGAATTAGATAGATGCTTTATGCAAAATCTCACAAAGATGTAAAAAATACAAAGGAGTTCAGGTTTGCTAGTTTGTAAAAATATTTCATGGAATCATGGTAAATTGTTATATTATATGTCCAATGACAGCCCATATATTTTCTAACTACTTGAACCTTTCTTGTTATAATTCTTATTATTTTTTGTTTTAGTTGATGTGTGATGCTGATAATACAGAGACAGCTAGAGTGACAGAGTTTGATGAATAAACTTAAATTAAAAAACAGTGAGTACAATAATCTATATGTCTTGTGTGTAAAGTGTGATTCCGAAGCAGTAATATATATATATATGTATCTTTAAGTTTTGAATCACAAATTTAGATCAAAGATCTATTATCACACAAAACTTAAAGGATATATATGAAAAGTCATGTGAATTGTGCAAGTCATATAATATAAAATTTATATTGATCAAGTCAAGCCATGCCATGTAAAAAAAACTGACATCATATCAAAGATTGTATGAATCATTCTCAGAGCTATTGAAAATATTTAATTGGTTGTAAGCGGACCATGCACGGTAATTTTGAGTAACCCCACCAGCCAATACAATATGGCTAAAAAGGCTTTGATAATATTTTTTATCTAATGTTTATCTTTCCTAAAATATTTATATTTATAAATCTATTTACCAGTATAAATCTGTATTTATTATTTATTAATGCATTTATTTGCTCACTAATATATACAATACACTTATCGTTGTATATTGTCTAGCTAATACATGTATACAAAATAATATGCATAATTATGGGGGGGGGGTCATAATTACCTATGGTGTACTGTCTTGTTCTTACGAAGATATGATTTTGACTAAAATCCTTACTGAAAAGGCAGTGCAGACTGGCCTGTTTAAATAATTAATTAAATCTTAATGGGTTTAAATGTATTTTATTTTATTTTTAAAGATATTTTAGAGTTTAAAAGGAAGAGAGTCTGTTTTAAAGACTAAATAATTATATAGTCAGGATAAAAAATAATTTTTTTCAAAATCAAGTTCAAATAATTTTCCATTATTTGGCAAATGGAAAAAAGCTAAATAATATTAAGAATGTTTTACTCGATAGAAAGTAGGCCCAGTATCTTTTGCATTGCAACACTAAGAAAGTAAATATTTATTTTTTGTCTTTTACCAATTCCATCAAAGTCTGTGAGTGGCTCATGATGCTTAGGCCTGCCAATTTAATGGTTTTCGAAATCATAAATTGAGACAACTTATAACTTTTGTATAAAATCTTCAAAGCTTTCAATAACTTAACATGTCATCCACCTTATTGTCTCAATTTAAAAATAGTTTTCACTCAACAACTTACTTATTAATCAGGATAATAATTTGATAATGACTATCACTATCATTCTGTAAGATAATGTACTGGTACATAAATTTAATCCCCAATATATCAGATGAGTGTGTGATAGTATATGCTCTTAATAGTTGTAGCCCGGAATTATACGTAGGAAACAATAGAGTCATTGGACTGTTACACGAATTTCAATAGCTCGAAATTCGCCTTTTATTTGTACCAGCATGGGAAAACCCTGTTATGTAATACATATAGCCCGGAAGTAACAAATAAAAGGTGAATTTCGAGCTATTGAAATTCATGTAACAGTCCAATGACTCTATTGTTTCCGAAGTAATGTGTGATATTACAACGGTTTAATTTTGTTTGTACCGGAGGATTAGGTCGGAAAAACTAGAATAGCTATAATTCCGGGCTACAACTATTCCGGGCTATATGTATAATATATATATATATATATATATATATATATATATATATATATATATATATATAAATGCACGAAATCAATGTGGGATTTTCATTAAGTTTTGGTTAAACCATCTTTGTAACAAATTACAGTTACTTCCAAATTACATCTTATTCTACATAATACAAACTGGAGGACAGTTCTTTTTATTTGGTAATGTTAAGAGACTTGAAGACAAAAAAAATGTTTAAATTCAGAAAACCTTACACAAAGTAGAAACCTTCTATTAATGTCATTATCTTGAAAAAATGAACATGCCTTTTAGCAATTGTATCAATCTGTGAAAATCTACATTTTGCCTTCGACATGTTATACAATTTAAGGATATTTACATGGAAATTAAGTTCAATTCTAAATTGACAGTCATGTATTTCTTCCAAAATTTTCATAGTATAAGGAACATGAATTTTTTATGAATTTAAGTGCATAACTGCAGATAATGATCATTATCTTAAATCAATTACAAGCCAATTCATAGTCATGCATATAGCCGCCTTTTCAAAATATGATAGTGATTGTCTCAAATGACCAGTCTTTCTCTGTGGGGGGTGGGGGCTGTCAGTCATAAGGAAACCTTTAAAAGGCATATTCATTCAGCCAATCAGATGTCAGGTTCAGTGAAAGGGGCGATACCAGGTCAAGTAAAACCGGGGGTGTTTTGAAAAATATTGAAATTGTATTAAGTGAAGTATTTTATGGTTTAAATTGATCATAAAGGTTTATATTCATACTTTACCATGTAAGTGAAAAGTTATTTTGCATTAAAACACATTATTTACCTTTCCAATAAAACAAAAGTTGACTGACACAGACAACAATTATGCCAAGCGGAACAACTCGACCCAATCGTAATAACTCGGCCACCACTGACAAGCTTCTAGATAGACCTCGTAAATACAATCGTAACAACTCAGCCATGGCCGAAATGTTCCAATTGTTTAAAAATTGTGCCCTGAAGCCTTGCAGGTGCCCTTCATGTATATATCGCTATGTTTTGACAGCAAGAAATGAAAAATAAACGTCAAACTCATAATTATTCATAGGATATGACATTTTTATGTATGGAACTGATATAAAATTACATAATCTGGTAATATTTCTTGTTTTATGATATTTTTGAGATGTTAAATGCTTTAACCCAGAATCCTGATCGGAATAACTACCCACTTTTGATACTAAACAATTTGTATGTGAAGGATTTGCCATATCAAAAAAGATACAAAAATCCGTAAACGTACAATTCTTTGGTCTACTAAGATTTAGCTTGTGAATGTCATTTTACAGCGAAATCAACAAGTTAAAAAAATACTCATGACCTGTTCCTTATCAATATGAAATATCTTTAAACTTTTAGGAACATTATGCAAAAAAAACAACAGTATGTTTTACCTTCGGTATAAGAAAATAACTATTTTCTAATAAAACTACTGTTGAAAAAATGTAAGCTAATGAAATGGAAAATAAAAAGATGCTTCCAAACATGCCATATTTTCTTGAGACCATTCAGGGGGATTAATGTTCAAAAGTCTGAAAATTCAGGGGGATTTTGGTAGTATTCAGGGTTTTTTTTTAGCAGGTCTAATTTGACAAAATTTCAGAGTATTTTAAGACGCAAGTACAAAAAAAACAAATTGCCATAATTTTGAAAGACTCCCGAGGGGATTATGTCCAGAATTTAAGGGGATTTGGGTCACATACCAGAGAATTTTCATCATCGCCATGTAGCATTACGGGCATGACACACGTGCCAATTTACCTTGTCTACCCCTTTTTCCAGCACTTCATCTATATTTTAATGAGACACAGCCATATTGCATAATAAAAGCACTCACTTGCAAAATAGAATACTTCACAGAAAAATATGTTTCAGAGACAATTTAATGGGCTTACCTTCCTCTAAAATTGGATACAAAATCTGCTCATTATGATCATAAATGATGACTTTCAGACTAATAGAGAGAATGGAATGATTTATCAATATTTTTCATTTCAATTCCCAAATAGTCAGATTTGTTTGCTTCTGATAAAAAGCAAATGCATAATTTATTGTTTAAGTTCATAAACATATCATCTTTTGGCATTCATCAAAAAATAAAAAAACATCACCACCATAATATTAAAATAAATAAAAGTCATTTCATCCGAATTGTCTACTTTCAGTTTCTCTTCTGGAAGTTCTGTTATTTTCCGATATTGAGATGAAGGTCATGTCATGTATGTAAACATATTAGTGGGTCATACCAAAGAACAGCATTGTCTATTAGTTATTTTAATCCTTTTCTTTACCAAATAATATACTGTCACCTTTAAATCATAAATCATTTTGATGACAATGACACATGTTTAAACACTTTAATTTGTTACATCCTCTCTGATTGGATAAAACCTATAGTTTTAACCAATGAAAATCGTCCTTTTATCTGACCAGTCTAATTGACATTTCTTATGCAAATTCTGACAGTTTCAATCAAAACAATGCATGAAATGTGCCCTGCTGGACTTATTAAGTGTCACCCAATTGGTGTTGTTAAAACACACCATCAGTTGATAATCCAATTAAGACAAGAAGGGCATTATAACTGCAAAACAGGCATATATAATTAAACCCTGTGATAATTTTGCGTAATTTTAAACACACTTTTTTTAATTTCGGGGGATTTTCATCCCCCTCCGGGAGACCGGGGGATGGGTCGAAATTTTGGGGGATTTTTCCCCCTCCGGGGGATATGGCATGTATGTCAGCTTCTGGGTTGCTTTGAAGTTGAACTGCTCACATGAACCCACAAAAGATGTGTAGGTATGTGCTTAACAATAAAGGATAAAACATTAAAATGAAGCATTTCAAGTGGAGGTTTTCATTAGGGTAGTGCTACCTTAAACACACATTTTACAATTATTTTTTTCTCTTTTTTAATCTATTTTCTTTAACCAATGGACTATACAAACAGTATGGTCAGTCCCAGTATACAGGACAATTATTCAATAAAATGTTTATCCTTTTGATATCATAATTGGTAAAAAAATATCAAAATGTAAAGAAAAAATAACAGAGACCGGGTTCAAAACTGTGGTCGCCAAAATTGCAGTCCAGTGTTGTATCCACTGCTATGAAAGTTTACATTTGTTTATTTGATTTAATATATACCTAGCTTGGTAACATTAAGTGATAGCATCGACTAGCCAATCACACATAAAATTAACTATACTAGGTATACCCACCTAGTAATCTTTTTTAATGGAAAAAAAATGTGAAAAATCAATTAATTGTAAACTATGTGGTACTTCAGTTAGTTAGTTTCAATGCATTGTACACATTTATACCAAATTCATGTCAGTTTTCGACAATTTTCTCTTCTTTCGCTATTTCATCATACGGTGTATAGCCCCTGAATAAAGTTTCACTCTGTTTCATTGAGTATATTTCTTAAAAATCCTTTCTTTGTTCTAATCTCCTAAAAGGTCAAAAAAGTCACAGTCATGTGAGCATCTTTGAGGCCTCTCAGTTATTATAACCAATGCACCAGTCAATTGTAACGGTTACTAACCACGCACACCCCCCGGTCTGGGGGTATACTGGGAATAGTCGGGAAATGGGCCGTGTTTTTACTTTCTATGTGGCCACGCAGGGCCGGGTGACCGCAGTGGTTTTGTCTTTGAGCCAAATTTAGCTGAGATTGGGCCTTATATAGAGTCTCTGGTGTGCAGGGGCATTTGGCCAGGGTTTTACCATCAGTTCGTTCCCGCAGGGAAGGGGATTAGACCCAGGGTTGGCTGGACCGAAAGTCAAAGTCCCCGCTATTCCCTGGACCTGGGGGCGCCATGGTTACAATTGACTGGTGCACAACATATAAGATATTTATAAAATAAATAAAAGTACAGTTAATCAATAAATTTTAATGTGGTAAATTAACAAAGAATTAGATAGATGCTTTATGCAAAATCTCACAAAGATGTAAAAAAATACAAAGGAGTTCAGGTTTGCTAGTTTGTAAAAATATTTCATGGAATCATGGTAAATTGTTATATTATATGTCCAATGACAGCCCATATATTTTCTAACTACTTGAACCTTTCTTGTTATAATTCTTATTATTTTTTGTTTTAGTTGATGTGTGATGCTGATAATACAGAGACAGCTAGAGTGACAGAGTTTGATGAATAAACTTAAATTAAAAAACAGTGAGTACAATAATCTTAATATGTCTTGTGTGTAAAGTGTGATTCCGAAGCAGTAAATATATATATATATGTATCTTTAAGTTTTGAATCACAAATTTCGATCAAAGATCTATTATCACACAAAACTTAAAGGATATATATGAAAAGTCATGTGAATTGTGCATGTCATATAATATAAAATTTATATTGATCAAGTCAAGCCATGCCATGTAAAAAAAACTGACATAATATCAAAGATTGTATGAATCATTCTCAGAGCTATTGAAAATATTTAATTGGTTGTAAGCGGACCATGCACGGTAATTTTGAGTAACCCCACCAGCCAATACAATATGGCTAAAAAGGCTTTGATAATATTTTTTATCTAATGTTTATCTTTCCTAAAATATTTATATTTATAAATCTATTTACCAGTATAAATCTGTATTTATTCATTTATTAATGCATTTATTTGCTCACTAATATATACAATACACTTATCGTTGTATATTGTCTAGCTAATACATGTATACAAATATGCATAATTATGGGGGGGGGGTCATAATTACCTATGGTGTACTGTCTTGTTCTTACGAAGATATGATTTTGACTAAAATCCTTACTGAAAAGGCAGTGCAGACTGGCCTGTTTAAATAATTAATTAAATCTTAATGGGTTTAAATGTATTTTATTTTATTTTTAAAGATATTTTAGAGTTTAAAAGGAAGAGAGTCTGTTTTAAAGACTAAATAATTATATAGTCAGGATAAAAAATAATTATTTTTTAAAATCAAGTTCAAATAATTTTCCATTATTTGGCAAATGGAAAAAAGCTAAATATATATTAAGAATGTTTTACTCGATAGAAAGTAGGCCCAGTATCTTTTGCATTGCAACACTAAGAAAGTAAATATTTATTTTTTGTCTTTTACCAATTCCATCAAAGTCTGTGAGTGGCTCATGATGCTTAGGCCTGCCAATTTAATGGTTTTCGAAATCATAAATTGAGACAACTTATAACTTTTGTATAAAATCTTCAAAGCTTTCAATAACTTAACATGTCATCCACCTTATTGTCTCAATTTAAAAATAGTTTTCACTCAACAACTTACTTATTAATCAGGATAATAATTTGATAATGACTATCACTATCATTCTGTAAGATAATGTACTGGTACATAAATTTAATCCCCAATATATCAGATGAGTGTCACTGTGATAGTATATGCTCTTAATAGTTATAGCCCGGAATTATACGTAGGAAAACAATAGAGTCATTGGACTGTTACACGAATTTCAATAGCTCGAAATTCGCCTTTTATTTGTACCAGCATGGGAAAACTCTGTTATGTAAATACATATAGCCCGGAAGTAACAAATAAAAGGTGAATTTCGAGCTATTGAAATTCATGTAACAGTCCAATGACTCTATTGTTTCCGAAGTAATGTGTGCATATTACAACGGTTTAATTTTGTTTGTACCGGAGGATTAGGTCGGAAAAACTAGAATAGCTATAATTCCGGGCTACAACTATTCCGGGCTATATGTATTAATATATATATATATATATATATATATATATATATATATATATATATATATATATATATATATATATATATATATATATATATATAAATGCACGAAATCAATGTGGGATTTTCATTAAGTTTTGGTTAAACCATCTTTGTAACAAATTACAGTTACTTCCAAATTACATCTTATTCTACATAATACAAACTGGAGGACAGTTCTTTTTATTTGGTAATGTTAAGAGACTTGAAGACAAAAAAAAAATGTTTAAATTCAGAAAACCTTACACAAAGTAGAAACCTTCTATTAATGTCATTATCTTGAAAAAATGAACATGCCTTTTAGCAATTGTATCAATCTGTGAAAATCTTCATTTTGCCTTCGACATGTTATACAATTTAAGGATATTTACATGGAAATTAAGTTCAATTCTAAATTGACAGTCATGTATTTCTTCCAAAATTTTCATAGTATAAGGAACATGAATTTTTTATGAATTTAAGTGCATAACTGCAGATAATGATCATTATCTTAAATCAATTACAAGCCAATTCATAGTCATGCATATAGCCGCCTTTTCAAAATATGATAGTGATTGTCTCAAATGACCAGTCTTTCTCTGTGGGGGGGTGGGGGCTGTCAGTCATAAGGAAACCTTTAAAAGGCATATTCATTCAGCCAATCAGATGTCAGGTTCAGTGAAAGGGGCGATACCAGGTCAAGTAAAAGGGGTGGAGCTAAAATAAATACTGACATTCAATGAAGATAGATCCCCCTTTGGCCTCACAAATATGTTTCAGTCACACTAGGGGGTGTGACAGGGTCAAGCCATAATGGAGCCATAGGCAAGCAGACTTTTATTAACCCAACAACAACAACAACAGGTGTAATTCTTACCAACTGAGGAAAAAACTTTAGAGGTTTTATTATTGCTCATTTTTTTATACAAATTAAATATCTAACAATGACAAATATAAAATATGATCATTCAAGCATAATATTGACACCAAACATGACACATCTTGCAAATGGTCTTGAATAAAATTCCTACACTTTTTATAATGATAATACATGGGACCAATATCAAAACCATTATCCTGTTAAATAGGACAATGGATTTGATATTGGTAATTCGCAGACAATACAATGTAATTAAGTAAAAAAATACACAGTATGCACATGCACACTGGCTTCAAACAAAAATTGTTGCTTAGGCCAAAAAAAAGTATTCATAGTTTCCAGTTAAATATCAAAAAAGGTAGGCATACGGTAACTGTTGTTTTTTTTAGGACCATGTTTCTTTGGCAAACTGACCTATATCAGGGAATTATTAAGGTCTTTACTAAAAAAGCACATATTGATCAAAACACCAAAAACAAAAAAGGATCAGAAGGATAAAAATAGGGTCAGTTGGGCGGAAACAAAGATTTTTGAATCCTTATTTTGTCAATGATGTCATGTCAGTGATCAAAATGATAACACAATTTAAGCCCTGCATTCTGGAATGTGGGGCTAAATTCTTGATTGTGTTATAGTAGGGCCAAAAATAAAATGATTTGGTTAGGGTTACATCCTTTTTAAAAACAGAAAGAGTAAAAAGTATAAAGGATTACATTTTTAAAATACATAATATATATGCGTTTTCACTTTAAAATACATGCATTGTTACATCTTGTTTTCAGTAAGTAACTTTTCCTTAAATGCATTCTTTGGAAAGTAATTTAAGGTTTATTATTCAAATATATGTTAGTCAACTTGTGTATGTATTGATTTCCAACTTTTTTATTTTTTGTTTAAACTTTATGTATTAGAATTTCTTTGTGTAAATACCTGCTTATGTGATAAAAGACTGCTGACTAAAGATTAGATTTCAGATTTTGATATTTCCATTCCAAATTTAATGTTTTACAGCTTAAACTGCTACTAACAGTTTAAGAAAAATGCATAAAACATCAATTTTGGATGGAAGTATGAAAAGCTGCAATCTGATATTTTGTCAGCAGTCTTTTATCGCTGGTTTGCAGATATTTACGCAAAAATTCGCTTGTTCGAAGACAAAAATTTTAAAAAAAGTTGTCAAAACGTTCAATCTGTGAGGTTGCAGCTTTAATATAAGACTAACGTAAATATTAAAAACAAATGAGGCCCCTTTAATATTAACATGTCAATATCAAAAAGAAGATGAAAACTATGAGAAAGTGTTTTTATAATTAAAAATAAATTGCTTAAAGCAAATATCTGAAATTAATAATTGTCATGCAAAGCAGCCTGTAATGAATATGAATATTAGATTTTGGCCTTGAACACCTTTTTAAGAAGAGTGTTTTGAAGTAAGGATTATCATAATGCTGAACTTAATATTGTACTGTAGCTTTGTAGCAAATCCTTATGATTAAAGTCACTGTGTCTTCCTTATGCTGTGATAAAGATCTCCATAGTAACATTTCTAAACCTAATAAATTAAGTGAAAAAGGGTGTTTATTGGGGGTAATAAAACACATCTTGATAATGGCCAATTAGTTTTAATCTTTCAAGTGTTGGTAGGATGGGAGGGGGGTCTTAACTTTTTGAACTGCCAATATTTTCCTGGTTATTTTGTCCACCATGTCAAAATGATCTGGGTTGTTTTGTCAACCCTGTCTAAATGGGTTGGACGTGTTTTGTCCCCTTAGTCAAAAATGACATGGGATGTTTTGTCCTACATTTTTATAAAGGAGTTCAGAATAAATAACACATTAGTTTTCGTGCTTATGTAAAATAAATGCAAATGACTTTCATTATAAGTTTTAAAAATACTCTTAACGCTACATTCTCACAGATTTACCATTATTACAACTTTTTTTATTTTTGTCTTGGAAAGAGCAAATTTTTGCGTAAATATCTGCGACCCATTGATGTAAGATTGTTGATAAAAAAACAGATCTTAGATTTTCATACTTTCGAAAATGTTAGAGCTTAAAACCTTACTAACGGTTTAAGAAAAATGCATAAAACATCAATTTATGAACTTAAATATAAAAATCCGCGATCTA
Organism: Mya arenaria; assembly: GCF_026914265.1. Classification (NCBI taxonomy): domain Eukaryota; kingdom Metazoa; phylum Mollusca; class Bivalvia; order Myida; family Myidae; genus Mya; species Mya arenaria. The sequence continues at coordinate 25,647,749 of NC_069130.1, forward strand.
ATTTTTTGTCAGCAGTCTTATTAACTGGTTTCCATGGATTGTAGCAAAAATTGGCTTGTTCCAAGACAAAAATTAAAAAGTTGTCGAAATGTTTAATCTGTGATAGTGCAGCTTTAATTATGGTAGCTTTTCAGTCATTTGCCTATATATGTCTATTTGATTCAGTAAATACTTCATAATATTAAAGCTAGGCTTATTAGGATATGCTTATTTTTCATTGGGTTCTATTTTTAGCACATAACAGCTTCATTACAAGAATATATTAATTATTATTAAAGCTGCATGCACTCTCACAAATTTACCGTTTTTACAACTTTTTTATTTTTTTTTGTCTTGGAAAGAGCAAATTTTTGGGTTTAATAGTATCTGCAAACCAATGATAAAAGACTGCTGACAGAGATCATATCGCAGATTTGCATATTTTCGTTTGAAAGCCAATGTTTTGTGGGTTAAACTATTACTAACAGTTAAAGAAAAATGCATGATCTAATTTTTTGTCAGCAGTTTTATATCACTGGTTTTCATGGATTCTTGAAAAAAAAATACTTCCCTGTTGGCCAATTGAGAACAAAATCAAGAGGTTTTGGGTTTTGCTGTTTATATGTTCTGGAATTTTTCAAAAGCATTTATTTATAGGACTTATGAATTTTATGTACAGCATTCTGTATATTGTCAAGTGTCCATTTTTTTAAATTATATACAACATGTATAAATTTAATGTTTCAGGAAATAACCACCATCTCTCTCAGAGGTCATCTTTCTCATTATTGTGGGGAAACCTCAAAGGGCATCAGGAAAACCTTCATCAACCTCTTTGTGCCCAGTGGCTTGTGCAACAGTGTTTCAGAAGTATAAATACCTTTTTAATTTGTGTATATCATTTGTATAATGACTTGTTTTTATATATTAAATATATATATATGATTTATTTTATATATATATATAGATGGTTAATCTTATGACTTCCTGATAGTATTTAAGTTGTGAAATATTAAATAATCTAATCATAAAAAATGCTTGGAAATGACAATAAAAAAAAGATATTTGTCGAATAGGAAGTTTCACCTGTCCTGTTTATATTACAAATCATTTTAAATCAGACAGAAAATTCAATATACTTGTTGTATCTCGCTGTTTATTTGTCTTCACATTTTGTATTGTCACATCAAGCCTGTTTGAACATCCTAGAGAAGATAAGTGTATAGAAGTGGATATGATATAATAAATATGCATATAAATGTGCTTGGGATTATTTTCAGATTATCATTAAAATGGGGATAATGGATGACTGGCCACACATATGGGGCTATGGACAAGCTTCAGAGCAGGCTGCCAGGTGGTGGTGTTAGTAGTTTATACTCCGGGTCCCGGCGTGAGCACATTGAAGGGTCCCAGAGTGACAGTTCAACCACCGCACACCTATCCTGGGCAGAACCAGTACTAGGTGCCTTCACCTCTGCAAGGAACTGACAGCTTCTGTACATGCCAGGTGCAGTGGTACAGTGCGAATGGTCGTAGAAAGGATTTCATAACCAATCACAACAGAGGTGACCTGGTCCGCCCGGGAATCGAACCCGGGATGTCCAATTCAGAGTCCAACGCTCTACCGATTGAGCTGACCGGGCGGACATATTAGCTACATTAGATGACAAGCCATCTATGCTGGACATTCTTCACAATAAAATGTGATGTCACAGGAGCTGTCTATCTCAACAGCTCACACTGTCCGTATTTGACTAAAGGAATGAATGAAGTCACTGCAGAAGTTAGATTGAGGAATGTCCATGTCACTACCCATCATTTGGAAGGAGTTGGATAAAAAAAGTGTGGCCTATGTATTGAAACAGGTCCGATTTCCAGTTACGGACAGTCTTGATTTGTCTGATTACATTTTTGACCAACATGATGGTCTAAAAGAACACTTACTGGTAACTGGTAAAATCATGGCCCAGTTGTTCCAAGAGGCAGGCGAGTGGGAAGTTACTAGACTCCATTTCTTTATGGGTTGATCTGAGGTTCCAGTTCAGTTAAAGTACTGATAGAACACCAAGTGTTTGCCATAATACAGCAACATTTGATTTGTAACTATGTATTTGTTTGAATTGTTGAAACAGTACTGTTTACTAAATAATGTGTATGTATATGAAGAATAATATTATAAATAATTTGTAAGAACCTGATATTAAGTAAAATGTCGATAAGTCTAAATATGTATCTGCGAATCATTTTTGTATATCTGTAAAGATTACATTGCCTATATTCCTCAATTTATATTTTTCTTTTAGCCAGTCAATAACTTTTCTTAAGTTCTATCTTCAAAATTGTCGGGACAGGGATTATAGCCCTTAATTAACCCAAATATGTAACATTCAATGCAAAATTTCTAATTGGCTGCATTTAGGCAGTTCAGATGCAGGAACAAACATCACTTGGGTCCTTAATAATAGCTTTCCATCTGACATTGAAGATCCAATAAAAGGAATTTGTCATGTGACTGTTTATTAACTCTCAATTTATTGAAAGTGAAATTACTTACATGATTTGTAAGAACTAAATTATAATGATATCAAATGATTGTTTAAATTAAATAAAATAGATGATTACATACATGAACTATTTTTATTTCTTGTTGTCAATATAAAGAGTAATGCAATGGCTTTTGAATTTCATAAAAAAGGATGGAAAAATGTATGTTTATTGTTTAAGCAATTAATTAAGTAATAAAAGTTTGTTTTTTTTCTTTTTTTCAAATTATGCTATCTTATAATACAGATCGTTATTTGTTTAATTTTGGTACAAATGAAGTATATAAGGTATGTCTAATGTTACAAATAGCAAAAATTCAAATGCAAATCATGGTGACTTGACTAAATGTGAATGCTAATTGAATCAAAATAGTTAATAAATAATAATGTTCATTTGAAACAATTGAGAGTATAAGTTTGGTTTGTGTATGCCATATATTCCCGGGGGGGGGGGGGGAGGGGGGGGGAATGAAAAAATGAAAAGTATATTACTATGCGCAGTGCTATAATAATTAATAAGTAAATGTTTTTAGCTCACCTGTCACATAGTGACAAGGTGAGCTTTGTGATCACAATTTGTCCAGCGTCCGTCTGTCGTCCGTCCGTCCGTAAACTTTTACTTTAAACGACATCTCCTCATAAACCGCTTAGCCAATTTCTTCCAAACTTTACAGGAATGTTCCTTGGGTGGTCCCCTTTGAAAATTGTTCAAAGAATTGAATTCCATGCAGAACTCTGGTTGCCATGGCAACGGAAAGGAAAAACTTGAAAATTGGTATGTGTCATCATGTAGTGGTCCTCTACAAAATTTGTTCATATTATTCTCCTGGGGTCAAAAATGGCCCCGCCCCAGGGGTCACTAGTTTCATTACATAGTGTTATATAGTAAATCTTTAAAAATCTTCTCCGAAACTGTAAGGCCCAGGGCTTAGATATTTGGTATACAGCATCATCTAGTGGACCTCTACCAGATTTGTTCAAATTATTGCCACAGGGTCAAAATTGACCCCGCCTAGGGGGTCCTTGTTTTTACGTAGTGTTATATAGTAAATCTTTAAAAATATTCTTCTCCAGAACCGTAAGGCCAGGAGATTAGATATTTGGTATACAACATCATCTTGTGGACCTCTATCAAAGTTGTTCAAATTATTGCCACAGGGTCAAAATTGGCCCCGCCCTGAAAGTTATTTGTTTTTATATAGTCTTATATAATAAAAATCCTCTTCTCCAAAATATAAGACCTAGAGCTTTCATATTTGGTATATAGTGTTACCTAGTGGACCTACACCAAAGGTATTCAAATTATTGTCCCGGGGTCAAATTGGCCTTGCTCATGGGTCATTTGTTTTTACATTGTCTTGTCACTGAACATCTTTTCCTCTGAAAGTAAAAGTCAGAATGACTCCATACTTGATATGTAGCATCCTTACATGGTCCTTTCTCAACTTTGTTCAAATGGTTTTGTTTGGCCCCTTTTAGGGGTCACCAGAGCAAAAAATAGAAAAACCTTTAAACAACTTGATCTTATTAACTGCTTGATGGATCTTCAAGTCTGAAGCATCCTAGCATGGGCCTCTGTCAGGTCTTTTCAAATAATTTTGTTTGGGCCCTTTTAAGGGCCACCAGAGCTAAAATTAGTAAAAAAACTTAACATTTTCTTCGCATGAACCCCTTGATAGATCTTCAGCAAATTTGGTTTGAAGTGTCCTTGCATGGACCTCTCTTAAATTTGTTCACATAATTTTGTTTGGCCCGGTTGCCATGGCAACCTAAAGGAAAATGTCAACAATTGGTTATAATCATCTTCTTCTCCTAAACCGCTTTGACAATTTTGATGAAACTTCATAGGAATGATCCTTGGTTGGTGCTTTTTCAAAATTGTTCAAAGAAATTAATTCCATTTAGAACTCTGGTTGACATGGCAACCTAAAGGAAAAGTGTCAACAATTGGTTACAATCATCTTCTCCTAAACCGCTTGGACAATTTTGATGAAACTTCATAGGAATGATCCTTGGTTGGTGCTTTTTCAAAATTGTTAAAAAAAATTAATTCCTTGCAGAACTCTGGTTGCCATGGCAACCTGAAGGAAATTATAGGCTGTCGTGTCCGCGCTGTGACTTTCTCTTATATGGACAGATTTTAAAATGAAAATGCCATATGTTTTCAACATACCAAGACAATGTGTCGTGTGCAAGACCCATGTCCCTACCTCTAAGGTGAAAGATACACTAAGTGTTTATTCACAATGGAATGCTGAATATGAGGACATAAAGAGTGTTGGCTGTCATTTAGTATGATTGTTTTTTTTTGCTCAGAGGCAATTTAATATAACTTGCAATATGTATTTGACACATACAGGCAAGATAAACTTTTTATACGCCTGAAGGGTCGTATTATGTTATGGCCTCCATCGTCTGTCCGTCTGTCTGTCCGTCTGTTCGTCCGTTAGCAATTCCGTGTCCGGGCCATAACTTGGTAACTAATAAAGCGATTTTCAAATAACTTTAAATTATACAAATCATCACTACATTAAAAGGATGTGTCGCGCGCAATTTCCAGGTCCATACCTTAAAGACTAGAATCACCATGGGGGTGCGTTAGCAATTCCGTGTCCGGGCCACAACTTTGTCACTAATAAAGTCATTTTCAAATAACTTTATACAAAGCATCATAACATTAAAAGGATGTGTCGCGCGCAATTTCCAGGTCCATACCCCAACACTAGAATCACCATGGGGGGGGGCGTTAGCAATTCTGTGTCCGGCCACATCTTTGTTACTAATAAAGTGATTTTCAAATAACTTTATACAAATCATCACTACATTAAAAGGATGTGTCACATGCAATTTCCAGGTCCATACCTCAAAGTCTAGAATCACCATGGGGGGGACGTTAGCAATTCCATGTCCAGGCCATAACTCAAAGACTAGAATCACCAATGGGGGGCGTTAGCAATTCTGTGTCCTGGCCACATCTTTGTTACTCGTCCGTTAGCAATGGGGGGGACGTTAGCAATTCCATGTCCAGGCCATAAATCAAAGACTAGAATCACCAATGGGGGGCGTTAGCAATTCTGTGTCCTGGCCACATCTTTGTTACTCGTCTGTTAGCAATTCCGTGTCCAAAAGGATGTGTCACGCGCAATTACCAGGTCCATACCTCAAAGACTAGAATCACCATGGGGGGGCGTTAGCAATTCTGTTTCCGGGCCACATCTTTGTTACTCGTCCGTTAGCAATTCCGTGTCCGGGCCATAACTTGGTAACTAATAAAGCGATTTTCAAATAGCTTTATACAAATCATCACTACATTAAAAGGATGTGTCGCGCGCAATTTCCAGGTCCATACCTCAAAGACTAGAATCACCATGGGGGGGGGGCGTTAGCAATTCTGTGTCTGGGCCACATCTTTGTTACTAATAAAGTGATTTTCAAATAACTTTATACAAATCATCACTACATTAAAAGGATGTCACATGCAATTTCCAGGTCCATACCTCAAAGTCTAGAATCACCATGGGGGGGACGTTAGCAATTCCATGTCCAGGCCATAACTCAAAGACTAGAATCACCATGGGGAGGCGTTAGGAATTCTGTGTCCGGGCCACATCTTTGTAACTCGTCCGTTAGCAATTCCGTGTCCGGGCCATAACTTGGTAACTAATAAAGCGATTTTCAAATAACTTTATACAAATCATCACTACATTAAAAGGATGTGTTGCGCGCAATTTCCAGGTCCATACCTCAAAGACTAGAATCACCATGGAGGGCATAAGCAATTCTGTGTCCGGGCCACATCTTTGTTACTCGTCCGTTAGCAATTCCGTGTCCGGGCCATAACTTGGTAACTAATAAAGCGATGTATTATGTATTATTTATTTATCATATGCATTGACAATTGATTATAATTTCATAATATATTATTTATTCTTTTATTGTATGTATTCTAGATCATTAAATAAATATAAGTAAATATGCATTCAAATTTCTGTATTTAGTCTTAAATAATAAATGTTGATATTGTTAAGACCAAAATCCGCTGGACTTTAGACCAATATTCTCTGGAATTCAGACTAAAATCCACTGCAAAGCCTCTCAAAAGTATGGCATGCATGTATTTGTGTCTGTCTTTTACCTTAAAGGTTGTACCCACCAGGAATACTTTTTGTATCCTCTCAAAATTCAGACTAGGAAACTGACTTGAGGTTGAATATATAAGATTATGTTTTTCATCATCTTCAGACAAATAGAAAATAGCTATCAGCTAAAATCTTATTCAACAATAAATGTTTTAGAATGCTAAATATTAGCAGTACACAGGGTATAAATCTTGTGAAACACATAGCAATAACGTGCTAAATAATGCACGTGAATCTAGGTAACTTGTAGTAGTAGAAGTCAAGTATCATCTTGGTTTATTACAGCAGAACCAGTGATTACGAACTTCGTAATCACAGCCCCAGAAACAGAAGCGTTTTTATTAAATCTCCCAGGTTGCGGAAACATGGCACATCGCAGGTGCGGATCCAGGAATTGATGTTAGAGGGGTAGTAACTTAGGGGCGCAACTTTTGACATGTGCTCCTCCCTCAGAACCGAAAGTATATGGCATAAACTGTTTTACGGGAATTTGGGGTTACTCCCTCATGTATGTAGTCGGAAATGGTGCATTATGAGCTTATTTTATTACCTTTGTTTCTCCGATATTGATGAAAACAGTAAACTTCGATTATTTTAGAGGTGGCGCACGCCGGGCGCTTAAACCGCTAGCGCTTCGACCAAATTCCCTGAGCTACACAGTCGGTCCAAGGCCAATTCCCCGCTATTTTGGCGCGAACACAAAACCACCGACTGTCCCCCCGGACCTGGGGTGGGGGGGGGATGCTTACCATTGACTGGTGCATTACTTTAGCGACAGCGATAGTTTTCATATTACTTTTTCCCTGTTTGAATGTAATATCTTAATTGTCTGTTAATATGTTCACTGATAAAACTTTTGCGGCCTGGCACATTGCATCTCATTAGTCATGGCAGTATTCTTCAAGTTCAGGCTTCTTTTTTTCAAAATGTTTATTTTTTAAACCATTCATTGATTTATCAACACCATATTCACACATTCTCATTTACAAGAGGTTTGATAGTGATAAATCAAATGTTTAACGCATGGCACCATCACTCTGGTGAACGAGAATAATTTCATATAGCACAATGTACATGAAATAATGACAGTATGGCGAGTCGTTCCTTCACTATTTTTACCCATAAATACCATAAATTAAGCCTTTTCATACAATAGATCTCCATCACCTCTCCGACTCCTTTATAATTTGTGTAAATATATGAACATAATCATGTGGTCTTTAACAAAGATAGAAGTGTAAAAAAGTTTATATCTTCGACTTCAAAGAACTTCATTAATGCTAATTCTTGACCAAATTTTAGTTGCCTTTAACCTTGAAAATAATCGGTTAAATGGCAAGATGTTTGTAATCAAGCTTAACGACAGCGTTTTTGTGACATTGATGAAAGATGGATTTTTTTTGTTTGTCTTTTTTTTCAATCGGATAAAAAATTGTACTAGTATCTGATACAGGGTTAATGAAGCAATACGATGGTTAGACGTCATGCTAACCATTGTATAGTATAGCAGCGATGAGGAATATGGATAAGTCGACAGTTGACAGGTAAGGACATTGTAAGAAGTGTCATTTTGCTAATTTTTGCTTTAAATATGGCAATATTTTTCTTTATTCCCATTTCCTACATGTTCCCATTACAAAATCTTACCTGTCCTTCCAATTGGAAATTTCCCATTTTAAAACTGAACTTTTTTCTCCAATTGGAATGTTCCCATTAACCAAATATTCCAATTGGAATTTTCCAATGTTCATACTTTCCCACTTTGAATGTGGGAATCCTCCAATTGGAAAGATTCACTCATGGGAAGGATTCGCAAACAAATGCCTTAAATGAATCTATCGGTTCTTCATTTTTAATGAATATATTATTTTTCATGTAGTGAGTGTAAAATATTCTTAATTTAACAGTCAATTTCAATTTTAAAAATTATGTTCCAAATTCTCCCACAATTTTAATAGAGCCAGTTTTCCAATTGGAAAAGCTTGAAAAAGCCATTTTCCAATGGGAAGGCCATTTTCCAATGGGACTCCCATTGGAAAAGTTGACTTTAAATGCCAAAAAAACATATTTCTAAATCAAATTTCAGGAAACAAAAAATATCTCTTATTAGTATTACCTAACACATTTTAAAAATACAAAAATAAAAAACATTGCGTGAAAAATAAAAAAAAATAAGTTTGCAAAAATTCCGGATTTGCAAACTTAATCCGGATGCTGTTTATAGTGAACTTAACTTTTTAATCGTAACAACCATATATAACGTATTATCTTTGTCTGCAGTGTCAGTATCAGCGATTTCATAATAAGTAGGGATTTTAACAGTACAATACCATATTGAATCACTCTTCTCAGCACCAAATCGCCGCTTCGTTTCTTTATACAACGGTTCCTTATTGATCAAGTAACTTTTCAATGCCGTGTTTACTGTTCAAAAAATGTATACCACATTTAAGAGATAAAGCACATGGTTTTGTTTATATGCCTGTGCACTCAACATTTTATGAAGCTAAGATAGTAATAGTTTAAAGGGAACCTAAAGATAGTAGTAGTTTCAAGGGAACCTACTTTGAAGCTTTTTGTTTGGAAAACCTGAACCTCATAGCCACGGTAGCGGTGAATAATTGCCTAAGGAAATAAAGAATTAGATTGAATTGAATTTAACTTCTCTATGCCAATCATAATGGGACCTTCTCGTGAACAAGTGTTAGTTACAATTTCGTCAGATAAAGAGTAAGACACCAAGTGTAGATTACATATCAATTCAACAAAAAATAACAGATAAATCGATCGAACAATTTGCTGTTTATAGTACGCCCTTGCCTCTCAATCATAGAGACAACAACGAACAGACAAAATTGGATTACTGGCAGACAAACTAAACGAACTCGATATAACATTAATCATAGTTTTTAATTGTTGCATTCCTTTTCATCTTCAATATTGCAATGCCAATTAATCGCAGGCATACGTTGTTCTGTGCTGCCATAGTAAAATCATAATTGAACCGTACTTTTATAAAATCCACTACAAATGATATATTAATTTTCACTATAACTGATTGGCATGTCTTGTCATTAAATTTCGAACCCCTCCTACACGGAGTTCGTTTGTTTCATAAATGGCGCTTATGATGTTTCTTTGCTTTTTCGTTATTTTTACCAATCTATTCAACACGCGTCATTCAAATGATACACTTTACATTTTCACCTTGAAGCAGAATTGTTTGTTTTTTTTTAAAATATAAAAATACAATTAAATAAACAGTCAAGAGGTGATCTTTCAAAATGCTCTCAATGTCACTAAGCCCCGAAACTCGCAACTTATGAAATAAACCTACTTATAGTTAAAATAATGTTAGAAAGAGCTTTATCATAAATACTCCTTTAAATGTATAACAATAATGCTTACTCTTCCCGAAGTGGTCTCTAAAAAAACACGATTATAACGGGTCAATCATAACCCATTTAAACCAAGAGCGCTCGCACACTACCAGGAGTGTTTGCAAAGCTCCTGGGTTGCTGAATGACCTGAGAGCAATCTCGAAATATTATTCGATTTGGGATCAAAGGTCTCAGAGACTGCATATCATGTCTCTACAATAAACAACATATGCTTTAATAAAGATGTTAACATCATTTTGTTTACTCCAAAATATCTCCATTCTGAATGATATTGGCACGATTCTGAAACCTTAATGAAACTATTGCAAAAAGAAAATCTGTTCCATCCAATATGTCTTCATTAAGTCCAAAATTAACAGCATGTACCTGTTATTTCAATCAATTAATCCGTCTTAAAACCGATCATTTAGAATGTAAGGATGACATTGATAGATCGCATCGTCTCAATGTCCTTGAGACAATGTCAGTGTATCTCATGAATCTCATGAACAGGGCCAAAACATTTAATATAGGCGATGAGATCAATTGAATATTTCAGTTCAACTCAATTGCATTTTTTGCAATGTAACATGTGAACAGCATTTTAAAAAATGTTGTTATTAAAAAATTCCACTTAAGTTAAAATATAGAGAAAATTATTCTTGACAAATGTCCATTCTCTAACCTGACTTAATTTTATAAGAATTTGCACCAAATCTTTTATACGTGTTTCATTAAATCCGCTTCAAAACGCTACTAGTACTAGATCATGTACATGTTTACAGTTTATTTGTGTACGTCATTAAGGTGTGTGTATAATTAACAATTTTAAAATGTCATGTAAAAATGCACGAGGAAAAAATGCGCTTGTTGTTGAGCGTAAAGGTCAATGTTCAAAAGGAATGTCGCTTTCAATTCAGGTATGAATATGTTAGTTTAAATATGTTGTATCTTATGTAAGGGCAACACACTATTCTGGAGGAAACATTTATCACAACCGTTTGTTATGGAAGAGCAGTTTCGAAACGCTTACTGAACCGAACCGTGCAATCGTGAACTACTTTTTACATTCTACGTCTCAAAGTAAGTGTTTGTTGTACTGGAAATGGCATGTACAAACGTACGATTAGTACGTTGTTTGTGTATCAATAAGGACTACAATCTTCAAAAGAGATTTGTCAAACGAGTTTTCAACTCAACAATTGTTTTCTATTTAGATTTAATAGTAATAAAACCCCTTCCTATTTTAGTGATCATGATCAATAGGTAAGGCAGAGACAAACATTCATTTAAAATACGCTTAACGGTTCAGGAGGGCAAAACATCTTCTTAAAAATAAATTAAGTAGCTTCATATTGATGAACAATCTGTATCAAATGGGACACATAAAAACTATTGAAACAAAACATAATCTTAAAATAGTGCCTAGTAACCGAAATATAAATAGCCTTTAAAGAAGATAAAATCTTCATCAAAGCGGTTTGCATTCTTGATTATATGATGTCAAGCATTTTTACGTATTCAATTGTTTTTTATACAATAATGAAACAATGGAAACTTAAATGAACCAAGGCCCTGTTTAAAGGCGCACAGATAAAGACTAAACGTTTATGGAACGAAAAAATAGAAGGTCGCAAGACAACTAACTTTAACGAAGTTTCGAGTGCACAGCCTTAACTTTGAACAATACCTTCTTGGAATTCAGTTTTTGTTCACACTTTTGACTTTGTAGCAATGAATAAACACATCTTAATTCAATAAAGCGTTCGCATTTAACCGAACATGACAAACCACGCTGTATGTCATCTAGTATCCTGAGGTGATTGTTATCTCTGTATAATACAGAAGTGAATCCCTTTCGACATAATCCGATATCATAAGTCTGAAATCAGTTTGCTTTGCATGAGGACAATATTGATACGGTTTATGTTATATGTACTCCGTTAGAACAGAGATATCATTTACTCATATTGTCTTAATACTATTAATAAGAACCATTTCTAAACATAAAGTTTCATTTATCAAGCCAAATATTTTCATTCCCATCATGAAGTTGTTTCAAAATTCTATAATGATAAGATGAAAAAAATATATGAGTTAAATGCGCCTTGCTTACTTAAATGTCATGCAAAGGGTTTTGATGTTTTAACCCTTAGTGCAGCTACTTCTTCAAAACAGAAAAGTGTTTAATATAAGAAAATATTGAGATCAAGGATATTGTTAACAAACATATGAACTACTATTTTGAATATTTCTGACATTACCAATTAAGTTCCAACAAGTGACACCAAGTGATGATGCTTCCATTGTATCATGCTCGAATGGGAGAAGAAAATCTAAACCATGGCATGATTTTTGCCAAGCTGTAATTTTTTGTTTAAATAAGTGCATTTTTGAGGAGCAGCCAATGAACTCTCTTAATGGGCTTTAATGTTTTCTTATTCGTTCATTTCGGCAATGTGAAATCTAGGACTTTCCTTATATATTCCATAATACATTTACAGTTTAGTTCATAATTACATATAACACTTTTGAAAGTGTATGCACTGAATTTATACGCAACACAAATAACAGTCATCACAATTCCAGTTTAGTATTAACGACGACGTTTCAAATGTATTTCGCATTATCGCGCTACTCAAAGGATACATATCATAAAACTGGATTGATCATAAATATATCGATTAATAACAAACAACAAAAAGCAAAGAATTTGAATGACAAAACAAATCAAGAAAATTGTCAATAGGAATAAGCAAATAGTTCTGATGTTTGTTGTGCTAGACAATATTTGTTATTCCTTTGAGATACGACAAGTTGTTGTTCTGCTGGTTTACATTTCTTTAGCACTTGTTTATCACGTTCACTTGCTTAAGCATAACAATGTTCCTAACACTTTTTCATTTGGCAAATAAACGTACTCGGTAACAAATTATTATTTGTGTTTCTTTTGATCGTTCTTTTTTGTTTTGAAATAATACAAATTGGATTTTTTGTTACGCTTTTGTTATTCTGCTTTGTTTGTGAATGGATAAACATGTGAACATCTATTCACACTATTTTCGTTGCAGTTGTTTGCCTTTAGAGAAAATATATGGACGCAACAGGAAAAAATGCTTCTTAATACATGGAAAATACTCATTTTGGAATACCTTACAAGCCAAATATTATATTTGGTATACATTAAAGCCTAAGTTAGAACAGTACATTAAAATCCGTAAATGTTCAAATGTTTTATACTGTGTGATAGTAATTATAGACACAGCCTCCAATTCATAAACACAATTAATTACAGTATACATTAAATAGGAAAATAAGAGGACTCATGTGTCTGCTTTTTGGAACTGGGCGTCATTTTGTTCTGTTGACCACTAGGTGTGGCAACCTTTGTTTGAAACAACGAAATGGATCTTCTTACATTTTACAGAGGAAAGTCCCTGGGATTTTTAACATTATAAAATATATATTCTACAGAGCTATTTCAATGTAAACACAAACTTTTGTAACCCCAATGAAAGCAAAATCGCAATAATTAGGCTATAACATAATGTGTTGTATATTAATTTTACATAGTATATTCGTCAACGTGATATAATGATATAATATATCACAAATAAATAATACAAGTGAATTGATGTCATTTAAGGCTAAATTAGATATTCTGATACAAGTAAGGTAGGTATTTAGGCAGAATAGCTCTTTTTACTTCTAGATCTTCTTTTTCCTTTACGTTTCTGTCAACCAGGCTGCAATGCAACAGTATACAATGATTAACGATTTCGATTCTTCGTATTTAATGGTATAACTTTGATATGAATATGCGTGTCTGCTTTTGTAGACATTGCAAGTTCGTTCTTTTATGCGATGAATTATTGACCAGATTGGTAGACGGATAAATATAATTTTCTTCTTCGTTCGACGTTTATATGCGGCCTTACTTAATTACAATGAGATTGGCTGACAAATCTGTTTGCACGTCAAGTGCAATACAAAGCAAACATATTATATAATTGTCTACCATCTTTGTATGAGTTGGTAGTATTTCTCGGATACCTGCTGTGAACTGAGTCATCACTTCAATATAGTGCATGCATACTGTATTATAGATAGAGAATAGTGCCAAGTCTAATTAAATGGCAATTTGTTCACGCCATGGCACGTAAAAATGAAGTTACGATTCACATTTGGTTTATTAATATGCATTTCGAATAGTAAAAATACACACACATTTGAGACAAATCAATTTCCTGTCCCAAATATTACGAACAACAGAAACCCTTTAAGTTTGAGCTTACATTTTACGGTTGAATTGTTTATATACGCTTGCGAGTGTTATATATTATCACAGAGACTAACGGACATATTATTCAGCATTCAACAAAAAAGAATCAGTTATTAAAACAGAGACGAAACAACAGACGCAGTTAACGACAAAATTATTCTATGTGGCGAACATTTAACAGACAGAGTAAAATACTCGCGGTTTTCAAATCACCGGAATCGAGCAGCAAATAGCACTTTCCGCGACAAAATAAAAGTACATTCTCGATAAAAGTTGACCGATGTAGGTCAGACACAATATGTCTGCAATTTGTTTCCCTAGTCATCTTGGTAATACTATAACACATTGATAGTGATACATTTTGATAGTATTTCCCATTATTTGTGCTCCCAAGTTACGAACACTTCTTAAGTGTTATATTTGTATTAAATCACGATGATCATGGTGACGAATTCTTATTTTAGTAGTCGTTATTAAATAAACAGTTCATTCCTGTAAGGTACAATTTATAAAAAACGCATTACACCTTTTCTTGAAGTTATTATAAATTTTCTATGTTACTTTAATCTTAACAGCCACATAATGTGTTTTATCGATGTATGTAGTGTCAGTATCGTGATACCATCGCTGTTTTCAATTAAAGATCAGAATGCCATTTCGCAATAATCTATGAAAATTAAATTAATTATTCTTAATAATAAAGTGTTTCCCTGTAGAAGCTCTTGACAACACTTGTGTTCATCAGGTTCATCAGACATTATCATTTCAGTGAAAAAAGATTAATCGGATATACTATTAGAGAGATTTCGTACCTTGTAGGGAAAAGTACCCAGCTTAATGTAGTGTCAATTATCGGAAAATTGATCAATCGGAACACTGCGTCCATCTCTTATATACGACGGACCCCTGACGGTTGCCGGTGCATTTCTAAATGTAGTTCGTAATATCATAACCTCTGTGACGCCTATAAACTTGGTGTTTGCCTGTACTTTATGATTAGTGTCATACAGGCGACATTTGTTTCCGGCCATGAAAAATAGATTGCAACGCAGAGTCAGGAATTATGAACTACTTTAAGTTAAATTTAAAGAATTCTGACATTTTAAATCATGAATATACATAAAAGATTGTTTTTAACGGAAATAGTCGAGGTTCTCCGATTGAATAGTTTATTTGCAGTATATCAATACATGATAAGATAATCTTTACCTTAACCATTGTCTTATCTAACCATTTGTATTGTTTTAAATTGGCATGCCTAGACTAATGCATTTACTTCTATTTTATGGTTTAACTTCATTTCGAATGATAGTTGCATTTCTGAAGCCTTAATGGAAACATTGCACAATGTAATTGCAACGGATGACTTATGGTGTTCAGACGACATTGATAGATCGCTTCTTTCCTATTTTCTGGAGGTTTCCAATATATCTCATAAATTTTGTAAAACAATATTTCATCAGATGAAAGCGTTACATATAAACAATTGTTTAAGTTTAAAGCGTTTGAATTTAATGCATTCCAGAGATATTGTATAATGTGGTACTTTTCGGTTTGCTACCTCATCGAAATTAGTGTATACAAGTCAAAAATAGCATGACTTGTATCAAATAAACACACGATACGTGATTTGAGTGAACATCGGTGCTAACGTATCATTTTAGGTTATTTTCGTATTTAATCTATAGCTTACTCATCCATTGACGTCAAATAATTAATTTTTCAGGAATTATTTCGTTGCAATGATTCTTAGAAAAAAAAATATGCAAGATGCAGCGTTTAAGGCGACGCTTAATAGACATGTGAGCTACACAAAGGATAAATATCGTTGAATTTATAACCACAAATATCATTAAACAAACAATTATTATGACAACAACAATCAAGATAGAGCATTTGCGACATCTTTAAGCAATTATGTTTGCAATTCGTTCGGCTAGACAATATTTGTTATTCCTGTGAGATGAAACATAAGGTTTTTTTGTAATATTTCGTAGTATTACATTTTATAGCGCTGAAAGCCAAGGAAACAACATTGTTTCCTAGTTTACCTTTATTTTCGTGACATAACGTACGCTTTAACAACATTATACGTATTTTCACTTTAGGATTGCAGTTCTACTTTTATTCGTTATGTGAACATGGTGTCGTGTAAATCAATAACTCTATATGGACGTGTATAAGCTTATGTGAATATTACACACATAGTACATTTAATATTACACACATAGTACATTATACCTAAAAAACTTTCAACCATTATAATGATGTGTTCTATATATACTAAAATTCATTAGTTTACCATAACTTAATATCATAATATATCCTTTTATTTTGTTTGGAGTTAACTTGTACGGATATCATAACTATAGATTAAATGCAAAGACAACAACTAACGCCAAGAAATGTAATTCATCAATGTCAACACAATCAGAAAGTAATAAATATTAAATAATTGATTGATTTCAAGTGAAAACATAATGCGTCGGTCGGTTTTGTACTCCCTGCACAATAACTTCCAACGTAAAGTGAAATAGGTAAGTAACTTGGTAAGGTGGTTTTGTGGTATAGGTGTCAATCTCCCAATCAAAAGATTGTTGGTTCGATCCTCAGCTGCGTGAGCGTGGTCTATTGATGTAAGTGTCCGCCTCTCATTTAAGTGGTCGTTGGTTCTATCCTCACCAGGATAATAGTGTTCAAGTGATAAAAGTGTTCAACCCTCATTCATGGGTTGTGAGTTCGGTCCTAACCAGGTAACATTCACTTGGACGCATTTAATGAACACCGGTATTGATTTCTACCAAGGGAACAGACTGGAAATGAATACAACCTGCCTACAACAGTCTTCACAATCGACCTTAAAAACATTTGTGTAATATTACTTGTGAATGACACAAAGACCAAAGTAAAACATACAATCAACAAATCACACTGTGCTACATTGCAACATACACATATTATATAGCTGTTACACATACCGGCATCAATGACACACGTTAGACTTGGTAACAACTATATTTCTCTCTTGTCATACATTTTTAGTTCAATACAAGAATAAAACACATAGTAAATGTCTTACATTTCTTTCGTTTGTTTTTCATAAAAAAACTATATTTCGTGACGGAATATTTCAGACAACCAAAACTAAAATTTAATTTAATATATTATACTGTTTAATCTTTTATAATGTTAGCCGTGCGTTTTCTGTACTATACTTATCATAAATTTCACGTTTCAAGGTACAAAAATATAAGAGTAAATTTGATACAACGAAGCTTAATTAATGTTTTTGGCATCTATAGCAACACAAAATAAAAACGTATTGTCTCCGATCAAAATACGACGTTTCTTAAACAGTAATGATTTATATAGTTTGAACACACTCTATTTTGCCAGGTTGATGTGGCGCTAAACGTGTACATAATCGTAGTTTTTCGCATCTATTTTTAATAAAACATTGCTGAGGATTATATGAAATATGGTATTCTTGTACTTCAGTTGAGAACCCTTAATTTGTTCTTGGATTTTTTTGTAAAAATATGCGGAAATAAGTATGTAATTTTAAGATGCATTTGTATTTGTTTTGTTTACCAGGCATGCTCATATACTTAAGTGCGATAAATTTAGAATTCTACAAGAAAAAGGTAAAAATATAGATGATAATTAGATAGAGATGGTAACAGACGGTGCAAAAAAGCAATGGAAATAGGTTATAGCTGTCAGTTAAGACATACAGTTGTCTTATTTATCCTTATTCTGGATTATTTATCTCAATATATCTCGAATCATACACGTGTTTTTCTGTCTGGAGAATTACTCAGACATAATCATAAACGCGTATTGAAACAAAAAAATATTTCAGACTCCTGAATCAGTCTGTGTTAACATATTAATTTGTTTTCAATATATTGAAGTAATGGACCATTAAACCTTTTTTAAATAAGATAACAACTTAATGTCAGCCAAATACATTATTGTTGTTACAATTAATATCAGCTTCACTTGCTCCGTGCTTAAGCTTTTACATTGTTATGCGTTTCATTATATTTTTTATGTTCATGCGTACAACACTAATAATTTTTAGCATTCATTTGATGAGTTTTAAGCGTAAAACATTTATTTTTCCTCAAGATAATTTCTCTAATCAATAAGGTAGGTAAATAGTCAGTATAACTCTATTTCTTTTTAATTCTTCTTTTTCCTTTATAGACCCACTCTTTTCAAATATAAACAAAAATAGTCACCAGGTATCCGAAATGTACATGTAAGTGTATCCGATACCTCAATATATTTATAAGGCGTCAACTTCTACAAAATTGAAGACTTCTAGTGGTATGCTTGAGTATAAATGGATACGTTATTGTGAATGTTTTACCTTCTTATGTTTATTGGGTTTCTCTTAGTATGTAGCTGGGGTTTTGTTTTTTGAATACATAAGATGGTTAAGACGGTCTGTTCTGCAATGTGTTTTCACTTTAGATCAATGTTTCGGTAGTCTTTATGAAAATACTGCTGGTACAGGTCGAATACACGTTAACCGACTTACTGTGAGCGTGTCGAGTATAGGAACACTCAAACGAAATGAGAGTGGTCTAGTAGTATAGGTGTTCGCCTCTCTCACAAGGAATTGATGGTTCAAGTCCTCCAAGGGTACATTCTCTTGGCCCCTGAAAAAAGACACAATACTGGTTTCTGCCCGTCAGTTTCATCCGTATTTACAATAGAGAAAGCAATCAAAAATAGAATAAACAAACAATATTACTTCTTGATAATACAGTAATTTGTCAACATATATTAAACTGGTTTCATGCGGGTTTTTTTATCAATTTTGGTATTATGACTATATAGTCTACATATTATAATAATGATCTTTGGTACGTATCTGGCATCAATAATGCAATGTAAATATTATATAGCAAAACATTATTGAAAAATTTGTATGCTCGTATTTTATGTTATCATGCTCATGCTGTATTTTATGCTCTTTTATGCGGAAATATAACATCAGGTGTTGAGACTAAGACAAAAATAATAAGCTATAAACACAACACGACCTTCAAGCGCAATTTCATTTTTTTATGTAGCATCACCCCCTTTGTTGTTAATTCAGGGAAATGGTGATGTAAATGTAAAATGTTGTTGTTTTTTTAAATCCATCATTGCCATTTTGAACTGTATATATTTGCAGTTCATATTTCGATTTTAATGACAATTTTAATGCAATATTTCACTTTAATGACTGCAAGTGGGTGCTTAATGGGCCTTCATATCACAGTCCATTTATTATTAAGTTTATATGAAATATACTACTTTAAAACTAAAAAATGTTTCTAGAACTTCAGCGAGTTTTTGAAAAAGTGTCTGGTGTATGCCGATAAAGATGTAACAAATAAAACAGAATAGCAACTGTAAGTAAAATATTGAATATCCTTTTCCACAGACCTTGTTGAAGAGAAAGCGTATTTTACTATTTTAGGTGAAGCATGGCTTACACGGGGAATTCTCTGTCGAAGTAAAGACCTGTTCGTAAACGTACTTGATACTTTCATATATTTAAAAAATGATTTTTCTTTCGTGAAAAGTTGTTTTTTTTATTTCAAAAAGAATTTCTTATTCAAGAACTGTTTAGTTGAAAAAAGGGTGGAGCCGTGTATAATAAAACTACCAGTTTCTTGTCATATGACCCTTTGCATTTTTTTTTGCATGGATTGTTTAGACTACGCAAAACAAACAATTTCATCACAGGAACTGTACCAGTTCGGTTTTGCAGACTTAATAATATTATGCTGATTACCTTAATTCTAAACCCGGAAAAAAGATCGTTGTATGTTGGTATAAAGATTTATCTTTGAAATAATTTAAGTGTACAACTCCTTTTAGAATACAAAATATTTTCGTTGCTTTTGGGTCACTTTGGTCACTGATGATTATTTTTCGTACTTGTGTGATAGCAATTGCGCAAATCCACCCGATGTACAGATTTACAATCGAAGTAATTATTTTTCATTTGAAATCTGAAGAGCCGCCTTGCTATCCTTGTTACCAATTTTACTAATTATTACAATTTCCGACCAGACATTAAATAGCTATCTGTGTGCCGCAAGTACCATGTATTCATAATATTATATAATTGAAAAATCAAACAGTTAAGCCTTCTACTTGTGGTTTAAATCGAAATAAATTTTAAAATCGATCTACACGAAAATTTATCAAGAAAATAAGACGGCGCAGGATAAATATTCAGTAGAAATACAAGTAGTATTTTAATGACAAGTAACAAACACTAATCCACTAATGGCTAAATGACAGTTTCATTGGTTTGATTGTTCGCAACATTGTAGTTTATTCCGTATATGCTTTCTTAGCTTGACCGGGAGACGATCTTATAATCTTTTATGAATAACTAAAAATCAGACATGATGTCCACATTGAGGCAAAGAGAACGTTGATTTTTTAGGTTTGAGCCCACAACCTACTTTTGAGAGATGTACACCAAAACAACAAGACCAATCCTGTGATATCTAGATTACTAGTTAATGTTTGCTCTTTCCATGAGCAATTGATTTAAGTACATATGAAGTAGGTTTCCTCGTTGGATTGTATTTGGCCAAAATTGTATTACGTTAGACACATACTGACAGTTAACATGTTTGGTTTGCATCCATACAGGAATGGTGATGGCATGCAGGTACGGAATGCAATCAATAACGGGACGAATTTATCCTTTGTATTTCGTTTGAAAGAGCTACACGACCATGTAAATAGTTCGTTTAAAAGAACTTAACATAAACGGCTGAAATTTAAAATGTGAATCATCTTTATCAAAACCAAATATAACTTCAGTGTGATGTTTTAAAATCCGCCTTCTTATGTTTACGATTTACAGAAATATGACCGTCTAAATGTGTCGATTTGTTTCCAAGATTTCTCATGATAATACATCTCAACCGCAACAACCGAAACTTTTTAAATGTGTTTTTGAACATTGTCATTGTCATATTCATTGCCATGGAGATGCCTAATCGCCAGGATTATTTTTGTCGCACGGACAATAAAAGCACAGGGAATTACTCACGGTGGTCTTTCTGAAGCATCCGAATCACGTATCTCAACCTCGATAAATCTGTATCTGATGTAAGTAAAAACTATAAGAATTGCAAATAACGAGCGGATAAGTTATTATTTAATATAATGGTATCAAAATTGCATTCTACAATCCTTTTGAGACAATTACACGTGAAAAGTGAGATATTTTGTCGTTTATAAGTTAAGCGATATACGTTGATGGAGGTTATAATAGAATGCCGCTCATATAATACATGTAATTAAACAAGAAATATACTATTGTTTCATGGAAAGACTTGTTGTTCTTGAACATATATAAAACATATATAAATCGTGGTTATCTATTAAATCACTGATATTGTTGGATCATGTTAGACTGTTTTAATGATGAATGCTGTTATAAATTGAACGATTTCTCCCGATATCAAATCATACAAAACGCATTACATCTTCCCCAAACAAAATGCTAATCGTTGTCTGAAGTGTCATAATCGTGATACTATATATAGCCTTTAGTGTTATCGCTGCATTAAATTTTGAATCCTATTACGCAGTTGTGCTAGAATCTTAATAATAAAAGAACCATTTACTATTTGGGAATACATTTAATGGCTTATTAGAAACAATTGAAAACACATATAAGCATCCGTCATTATCAATTTCGTTGGCAAAAGATTAATCAAGATATACAATATAGTGTTTCTGGTATCGAGATCCAATCAAAATGTAGATTAAAAGATATATTTGATACTGTGAAATCATTAATGTTCGTGGGCATGAAATTTCGTGGTTTGCTGAACTTGAATTCGTGGATTTTCATTACTGAAAAAAAAAATCGAAGATGCGATCGTCCTAGATCGTCTGCATAATATCCACGCGCTGGCCCGTGATTTCCATCTTCTACGTCACTCGGTTTATGACACTCGCTAATATGGTACGACATGCCAATTAGTGCATATACCCATGTCATTTATCGATTTAATTGGGAATAAAGGTAATAAAAGAAGATGTACCCTGATCATAAATACAGATAGAGGAAGCCTTTGAATGCCAATTAAGAATTTTGCAAACTGTGAAAACACCGAAAAGGTGCGTATATTGTCACGTTCGGTGCTTAGTAACCTTCAATGTACTAGTAATCGAGTAATTATTTCATTAAATAAAAAAATCGAGTATGGACACTCATCACGCACATCTTGTAAACTTGGAGATTTTCATTAACAGCACACGTTTAACCAGGTGCTTATAACTGTCATTTGCTGCATAAAACACATTTAATTGATTTGGTTCATTATTTGTTAAAGGCAGTTATAATATATTAACAGAATAATGATCGTAAGTTATACAGTGAGACAGGTTTTAACACTGTATACTGCGACCTCTGTAAAGAATATACTTGAGTATGTACGTAACAAGGCAATTGAAAAAGTGAATAAAGGGTTTATATTTCGTGGGATCTTGAATTCGTGGATCACCCAACCCACGAAAACCACGAACATTAATGCCCGACAAACATTAATGATTTCACAGTAATGCAAATGATTGTCACTGTGTGTAGCAAACTCGGAGTTAGAACGGAAATCTCTAAACAACACTTACAAATAAACAGAAATTCATACACGAATATTACGTATCTGACATAAATAAAAAGGTATTGAATTGACTTTTTTACTTTAATACTTTCTATTATTTCTAAACAGTAAGTGTTTTTTTTACTTATGTCATTTTGTTAATTAGCATTGTCTTTTCTCAGATCTTCACCAGAGTAGGATAGTCTTTTGACGAGTTTAACAAATATCACAATATAACAAAGTACCTAGTAGATATTTGTTATAATAAAAAATCTGCATTTGAATATCTCTGCTTACTAGGATATTTGCGAAATATAAGACAAAATTGACCCTGTCAATACGCTTGACTCATTTTTAACATTTTCTTTGTTTTTGTGTATTGCCTTACTTTGACAGGACTCACTCACAGTTAAGACAAATATGCGCCCCTAAAAAAATTGATTGATAAATTCTTTATTAATTGACCGATTCCTATCCTAAAGGCTTGGCGCCTGGAAAGAAGACTATCGGTTCCCATTTATTTCGATTAGCATCCGACATTATCAGAACAAAACCCTTGTGCAGCTGACTCCCTAACAACTAGACCATGCTCTGCATTTGGAAATAAATTTATTCGATTTGCGAAATGGATCTTTTAAGGGCATATCAAATTGCAGGTGACTTATATTGAATAAGGTACACTGGAATTTTGCTAAAATGTTCAACAAAAATGGAATATCAACTACAGGGTGTCCAGTAGCCCCAGGCCTAGTGGGACCATGTTATCAACGAAATTCGACCAAATCCCATTATATCAAGCAATTAAACTTAATGATTAAGATTGTGTCGCAGAAAGCTTGGAATTCAACGAAACCTTGGGTAATAGATCGAGCTAAACTCTTCTGATTCAAAATTTATATCATAACATCCAAATATTTAAGATCGATGGTAAGATAATCGCACGAAAGAATCTGTTTATCAAGTGGCCCAAAGATAAATTTCTGGTTTCAATGCCGACTGAAAGACCAGACGTACAAGAGATGACAATCATTACTGATATGTATTGTTATATTATATTTTCCGCCGCTTAAAGCAGACATACGTTGTTTTATATTACAATGGACATTAATCATTAAACCGTTTATTGTAAATCGCGCACGGAATATAAATTTGCACTACACTTTGTCATTTTATTACAAAGCTCTCCCATCCAGAAACGTGAGTATCGCAGGAATGACGTATATGATAACATTGCCTTCTCTTATTATTCTTTTCCTATCTAGTATATTGATGAGTCATTTCTCTTTTCCATTGAACGTTATTGATATCACGATTTAAAAAGTTTACATTTTTCCTTGTACGCTGTGTAAAGCACAATATCATAAACTCAATTTTTCTTGTATGCAGTGTAAATCTCGATAGTAAAGTCATTTTTCCCTTATTCCCCAGATTTTAATACACTCCACTTTCCCTTATAAAAACTGTTGTTTTTTTAAAAACGTTAACAAAATTAAACTCATTCTGTAAACTACGAAATCTAAAAAAGGCTTACACTGTAATGTCTTTAAAAACTGCAAATCAGATTGAATTAAATTATTCAAAAACAAAGAAAGGAACGCAAACAATTGCAAAAACAATCGGACAAATGTTCTCTTTAACTCTGCCGAGATGAACAGATCTATTTATAGTCGGAATTGGTTCTTGACGGAAATAATGCATTTCTAGAATTTGACACAGAAATAAGGTTTAAACTAATTTAAAATTGAAATAAAAATGAGAACTTAATACGGTTAACTTTAAATGTTTGTGCTTGTTCATCCTGTCAATCAATTACAAATTAAATTTTGGGAAAAGTAAAGAAAACAGAATCTTGCCGTCTAAGTCCACCATGTTTATCTTTAAATCGGAACTACATCTTGGTATCCTGAGGTATGTTGAAAAGAGAATGAAAACTGAGTTGGTGAAACTTCTAATCCGCCGTGATTATCTGTATATCGGTACAACATATTTGTGTCCTGAGTTAGGGAAAATTGAAAAAAATAAGGAAATCATGACTGATACAAATAATGATGAACTTAACTTGAGAGGGCATGATAATGTCTTTAAATCATTTTGAACTGTTTATAATTTATGTTAATTATTTATTTTTTGTATACTAATTTGTGAATCGACGAGGCACAGTCAGAATTTACCATTTTGATTGTAATTATGAACCCTTGTATCAATACCACATTGAAACCATACGTAATGACATTAAGGGCTTCTTATTTATCAGCCCGTCATGTCATATTCATGGATATAAATGGATATAAATCAGCTGCTTTATAGGTAATAAACCGTTTCGTTAACGTTCACGTCTGCAGGTTTCTTCACTAAAACTGTGTGCGAAAGGTTTAAGAACGAAACATTTGCAACATATAATATTATCTTATTTTATTCAGAGATTTCTTCAATTTATTGCATTCAAACAGAAATTTCTTTGGAAAATGTGAATATGTACTTTTCCATTTCCCAAAGAGCGTATTGTGACTTCTTGAAAACAATGTATATACAACCATCTAAAACAAACAATGATACGCTTTTGTAAATGTAATGTAAATGTCTTCAGAAGACCACACCACATTGTGGTTTTGATTATGCCGAACGTATTGACACCACAAATATTTATTTCGTTGCAGGACATTTGAACAAAAAAATGGCTCCTTCCCAGACAAAAAATAAAAAAAAAATTGTCAAAACGTTAAATCTGTGAGAGTGCAGCTTTTAAGGTTGAAAAATATTTGGATTGTATTGAATTGATTGATTATGTAATCAATTATACATTATACTTTTCATCAAATTGCATAGAAAGTTTCATTGAGACTTCTTTTATTGTGTGTTCACATGCGAAGTGCACTTAGATAAAAATAAATCAAATTTTAAATCAAACAATTTTAATTAATTCTGGATTATTAACAGTTGTGTTTCTAGTTCATACAATTAAAAGAAATTATCGATGAAATTTACATCGTAATATTCATGATTATATTTGTATGTATATAATGCGGAAATTCTTAAATAATATTTATGTAAGTTATTAGCCAGACCTGTATGTCCCTTGAGTTTCCATCGCACAATGTATGGCAATGTACAATCATATACGCTGCATGGATATGTTATAGTGGTCAGCAACCTGCCATCATAATTAGATTTTAAGAGTTCATGTCTTTAAGAACATAATAGCATAACTGGTTTTCGATCGCATTGAAAATACAAAAAATGCTTTGGGTAATAAAATGTTTTGGACATGGTTTTTGAGTACTAGTAAGATAACATTGTGTAAAATCTTAATGATTAAGAAACGAGCTCTTCTTTATCATAACGTTTTCATATCAAGTCTTCTAGCTGACTTAGAATATGAACTCATTGGCCTAAACATTATCAGTGTGAAATCTATCACATAGAGTATGTATAGGATGAATGGCAATAGGCGGACTATCAATCAAAAGCGAAAGTTTAAATGTTAATAGTTAGGGCAGTTCTTGGTAAAGTCCTTGGTTGAAAATGTAGGCTGTATTCTTAGTGATTATACGATATACTACTTTCTTGTTACAAGTTGTTAAACCAAATTTATATTCTATAAATAAGTGTGTTTACACTAATCAGTCAGATGTATATTATTAAAATTTTAATACTGAATACCATTGATTGAATTTTCAAATAACCAAACATAAAATCTGCTCTCTGAATACTATGAAAAACAAAGGAGCTCATCAAATATAACCACATTTATTCTCATAAATTCAAGAGCTCAATTGTTTAACTATGGCTAATGTTAATTTCATTGTTTAAACAATATGATGGAAAATTCTCATAAAAGTGCCAGCCTGAAAAGAACCATTGAGATGTCCGTAAATCATATTGCTTAACAACAGCAAAAACAATGTATCATAAATCACTTCCTTTTGCTTTACAATATTAATAGGAATCGTGGTTTATCGAAAGTGGTTTAATGTAATGCATCATTATTCATTAAACACGGTACATGAAATGATTTTGTTGTTGGATAATTTACGATTTGATAAAGTGCTTTAAAAAATAAATCATTACGAACAGGTGAAGCTAATCTATGTCATTTTCAACCACCACACATTTTAAAAGACATTTTGTCAATGGAAACCTATAAAATATTTCCCCGATTAAACTATATACTGAAAATAGAACACATAAGATCAAGTAAAATGACAATACAGAATACAGTTTATTAGAAATATAGCACCTATGACTTACTTTTTGTCCAGCTAAACTTGTTTACAAAGTTTTGATCGGTAAAATCTCGTAAGAAACAATTACCTTTGCATGGTGAATGATTTCTGTTATTTTATGTTACGCCATTTTTGAGCGAAAATACGAACCCTGTCGCGTTTTGCTGAAGACAAAGGAAGACACGAAACTTAGACAATATATCAACTTGGCGGGTTATCATGAGGCGGGAGTATTACCCACAATGCTAAATGCGAAAAACTAAAGGCGCAAAAAGGTTAATTAGAGGCCAATTTTACACTAAAATGATGTGATGACATAACGCTCTAATGTAGACTTCTTTTTGCTTTTTCGTGCCTTGGAATGTCTTGTTGTTATACGTATTACCAGTCACGATAAGTCGGTTTTCACATTTTCGCAAAAAATGACATAAAAACGCCTCTCTGCTTTGTTGTAGCAAAAGAGTCTTGTCAATGTACGTAATCACAGAGTACCACATTCCAATTCCAAACAAAAAAATGAAATGTGTTCATGTAATACAGTTAGCATACACTTCCAATATTGATTAAAAGCAACATTAATAAACAATCTCAATGTTCACTCAGTGTAATATAAGTGGCATGAATGTCAAATAGTGTTGACGTTTCACAACATTAAATATCCGGAATCAGAATAGTAAATGAAAGGTTGCCGTGTTTCAAACTGATGTACGAAGTTTCTACTATATTTGTTAAATATCCATACATTAGCAGGGAATATACTCTGAGCGAAACAGTCATCCTAGATATTGGTTTTATCAATCGTCTTTACTCCATCCTGTTTTTTAATTACAACAATTAATAATAACAATTGATTAAATGACGATGTTTTTTTTCAAAGTGTAACAATGAAATAAATGATAACGTCCGAACGCCGAGCGGTTCAAGCGTAATGAACGTCAGTCTTTGTCAAAAGAAATATAAGTTACAGTCAGAAATACTGTAAACAAATAGGAACATTTTATTTAATGTTTGTTCTTCAGTTTTATAAAGTAATGCCAAATATTTGAATCATGCTTTAGCATTGCGCAAATGCCGATTGTTGAATCATATTGTAACAATCAAATAAACTGAGATACTTATGAGCAATTCATGCAAATCAAAACTTGCTGGAATTTAAAAGTTAAGTATATAATCTATATAACACAAAAATTGTTCTTTCTTTGTAGAGTTCGTTTTAGACATTTTACTCTTCCGATTGTAATTGAGATTGAAACTCACTCGGCTAATATAAACATTATAAGTTGTATATATTGTATTTATTCTATTGATGTTATGTTCCCCAATTCATGAAATACAAGCATGCCCATTCAAAGAAACATTATTTTCTGTCGTTTTCTTTTTGACATTTTTGACCGAGCGTAATGAATGTTTTTTTATGTCTGTATTCGATTCCACGGTGTTCATTAGAAAACGATTTCCGACAATTTCTATTAGTCATTGAAAAGTAAGACAGTGTTCTATTGACGTAACACACTACTTGAAACCATTAAAAACATATACATGCATTTTGTGTATATGAAGGTCATTAATAGACTCAATAAGCAAAAGATACGTATTGTTTTGTTTTTGACACTATATAAACATGCATTACTATTTCTCGATCAACCCCGCCTCGTCGTGTCTGATACCTAGAACCATGATAGTAAATGTATGTAGCAAATCCATGTACATTGCTTGAATTTCACCATATCCTATAAAGTGGTTTTAAGTCTTGGACATATTGTTTAGCTTTAAATTTAACTGAGAGCAATGGAATATTCGCTAGATATTGTGAAAATTTATGAAGTAAAATGCGCACACTAGTTTCAGAAATATAAAAAAAACGCCAGTGTGGGCATGTTTGTGGCATTATGGTTGCAATAAACATTCAATAACTGGCACAACTGCAAATACAAATGCTACTCGGTGATTTCAAGCTCGACATTAGAACTGTTGGAAAGGATGAGTCTTACAAAAAAAATATCTGCGATATATCACATCTTGCAATTTCAACGAGCAGGTTTATCTTAGTTTACAAGCTAACTCAAAGATTCGATATGAATTGTTGCTAAGAAAAGCAGCCTCAAACCCTCTTTTTTACGGCAAACCGTTCTTGTAAATGTACATTGAATAGACGGTTGGAATTTTAAACATCTTCCTCAAAATAAATTACCACATTGTGCTGCGCAATACTCAAATCAAAATAACACATGTTAACGATTTTCTACCAATTGACCTTCTAAATGTTACGATTTTATTATATGTTTTCCACTGTATAAAATATCTCAACCACAAGAACGGAGACCATTGTTTTTATTCACTTTTTCATTGTCAAAGACGTATCCATGCCTACTTGCCATGAGTTTGAATATCAAACAGATAGTAAGATAAACCGCAAACTGCAACCATTACAAATATTAAGAAAGAGACAAAGAAGAACCTTTGCAAGCGAGTATATCATTGAAATATTCGCGATTAAATAAACGTACACTTTTGATTGATATGCTACTGAAGTAAATTAGTTTCTCATGATCTGGTTAATACAAGTACATTTTGTGCAATTTCATTAATATTCCTATCTTTTAATTGTTACCTGTATTGTCCATAAACACTCTACACATGTGCTATAGTAATGTTGATATAGAAATTAATCTCTTATAATAAATATGTGTATTTGAACAATGCACAACTGGTACAATTGATGTAGTGTGCATCTTAGTGAGCGGACGTATATTTGTGCTCTAGAATGATTTTAGATTTTAATGGAAGTTATATACAAGTGAGAAGTCTTATATTTGGTAGATGTATGGATATATTAAAGGATTTTCAAATGGCATAAGAATTTATGTCACATTTATAAGGGAAATGTGTTTAATTATGAAAACATTCATAAACAATGGGAACAATAGAGCAGAGGTAATATTGGTTTTTTCAACATGGTCAATTACATGTAGATATATAGCTCTGGGCACTAAAGTGATATCAGTGATAGCTAATTGAAAGCGGATTAGTTTTCAGCACCTGCCTTAAGCCAATACCAATCAAGTTGTATGATTGTATGGTAGACAATTGGGGATACACTTTATGTAAGCTCAGTGACGTTTCAGTAACATCCAAGCTATTGCACATATTTCGGTGTTTGATCATGGGTGTTGAACTCGCTACATACAGAGCGCGGATAGGGGTATTCAGCATGCCTGCTATGAAGATTAAATCTGCAAGAGAGAAGTATTGCGCGTTTGTGACTGGTACTGGTACATCTGAAAGCAATGACTATATTACTTATGCTAACAGTTTCCCTGATTACAGTTAAAACTGTGTACATTTGCCGTCAAACTTTACATGGCTATGCATCATCTGACGTACAGTTGCACTATGATATACAAGGGACAGTACTCCACCTCACAAGTACATCATCAAACGGCGTCTATTCCATGTGGTACCCGAAGTTGATTATTATGCTATCCGGCGATGTAGAACTCAACCCAGGCCCTATTAACGACAGATCCCCGTCAGCAGGAGGAGCAACACCACCAGGATATTTTCAGCCACCAACCCCTTATGTGAACCCTGACACGCAGTATATCCTTACATCAATGGCGGAATATAATAAACAAACGTTCGATGCAATAACGCAGGTAAAAAATGAAATAATTGCTGTTAGATCAGATGTAACAAGTATGAAACATGAGCTCCGCGAAATCAATAGCAAAGTTAATAATATTGAATCCAAGCATTCTAAAATTGAACACAATGTTAGGGAGGTGCAATCCCATGTCAATGCATTAGCTAACGACCAGCAGTACATGCAGTCTGAACTAGAAACTATCTCTTTTCAACATGATCGCGATAGTACAGATATTCACGATATGAGTAAAAGACTGCACATGATGGAATTACAAACTGAAAATCTTAAACATTCGCTAAGAATATTTGGTATTCCAGATTAGGAGAATGAACTCATAAAACATACGAAAGATAAATATGTAAGAGAAATACATAATGTAGTATCTCCTAACTCCGCTTTTAATGATGATGATATCATTGAGATTAAACGAATCGGCAAATACACTGCTTCTAAACCGAGAATGGTAGTGATAAAGATTTGTAATGACCAATGTAAAGTGCCAATATTCTCAAACAGGGACCAATTGCGTTCTAAGGGGATTCGGGTATCAAACGATCTTACACGTTTTCAACGGCAAAATTTGAAGGAACTGAGCATTAATGGTATTATAGGCTATTTTAAGAATGGTGTTTTATACCAACGCGAATCTAAACCTAAAGAGTCGCTATCCGGAGATCGTGTATATATTGGGGCACGTCGTCGGATACAGCAGGCCATGGAGTGTGCCCCTTCGACTACCGGCGAAGAAACACAGTCCACAGACCACGAAAGCCCGACGGAAACCTTACCGGTCGACTAGGAATTTGGCCGAGGCCCTAGTTTTCATTCGCATATTTCGTATTTAGCATGGAATATTGGTGGCAATGTTAATCTTTTTAAACGACCTGATATTTTTGCTTATATTACAAGTTTTGACATTTTTGCTCTTTTGGAAACGTGGGATTGTGAATCATTATGTTTAAATGAGTTTTCTTGTTAAACTCCCTTTGAATGTCATGCAAGGAAATCTGAAAACAAAGGTCGTAATATGGGCGGCGTTGTGATATTTGTAAAAATACCATCGTGAAATATGTTTCAAGACTTAATAATGATTTTCGACACGGAGTTATCTTAAAATTTAGTCGTGAACTATTTAATACGTCGAAAGACATATTATCGCTGACGCTTTATATCCCTCCTGAAAGTTCGCCCGCATATAAAAAGGATAATGTAAAAGGAATAGAAATTATTGAAGAAATTATAAGAATATATTCTACAAACGATTATGAAATACTCATATCGGGAGATTTAAACGCTCGTGTTGGTAATGAACAAGAAAAGGTTAACTTAGATAGAATTGTTCCATTGTTTAAGGAATATGATCGTATTTTTGATGATGATAAAATAGCAGACCGAGCCTCCAGTGACACGTATACTAATGCTTTTGGAAGACGTCTAATAGAAATGTGTAAAAGCTATGCATTATATATATTTAATGGCCGTGTAGGTTCGGATAAGGATAAAGGCATATTTACGTTTATAAACCATTTGGGAAAGAGTGTAATTGACTATATGATCGGTAATGTTAACATTTTTGAAATTGTCGAAGACTTTTCAATTGAGGATATAGCGGAGTGTGATCATTTTCCAATTTTATTAAAGCTTAAAAGTAAAATAGCTAACGATAAAAATGTCGATAATATTGTGCCAACCCCTAAACCGCATTATACATTTACAGACAATAACATTGTATTATTTCAAAGAAAACTTGATGAAAATATCAATGAAGAAAACTTTGAAGATATTGACAATATGATCATTAATGAAAGTTGTCCCATTACCGATATCATCAATAAATTAGAATATAAGTTACTTGAGTGTAGCATTGATGCGAGAAAGATGATGCCATTAAGACGTAAGAATAATAATAATAATAATAATAATAATAATAATAATAATAATAATAATAATAATAAAAAGTGGTTTGATAAGGAATGTAAAACTTTGAAAACGAAAGTCTCGATGAGTCTGCGTCGTTTTCGGGAATCAAAAAATTTACATGATCTCAATAATTATTTAACAGCGAAAAAGCGATATAAAAATACATGTAAAACCAAAACAAGATCTTACAATAAATTATGTGTGCAAAAACTGGTCGATGTTTCAAAAAGTCAAAGCGACTTTTGGAAAACACTTAAGACTTAACACAAAGTAATAGTACTTATAAATCACAAATTTCCACAGAACAGTGGTTTAATCATTTAAACGAGTTGTTTAATCCAGAATTGCCGGACGTAGAATTAACAGGAACAACCGTACAATTAGTCATAGAGAGTGATTTCGAATCATCAATATTGAACATGGAAATTACAGACGATGATATATTTGATGCCATCAGATCGTTAAAATCTAATAAGGCTACAGCGGGCATACTAACTGCAAACCACTTTAAACACAGTATTAATCATATAGTATCATATGTACGTTTTCAATCGTATATACTCATCAGGCGACTTTCCTGAACAATGGACATCAACACTGATGATACCCATACACAAGAAAGGAGCTAGAGATGTTCCTGATAACTATAGGGGAATATCCTTAATTGACGTATTTAGTAAAATATACATTTACATTTTGAACAAGCGCTTGACTTTTTTAATGTGACGCGTTTAACAAAATAACTGAATCACAGGCAGGTTTTAGAGCAAATTATTCGACAATGGATAATGCATTTATCTTAAATGCTGTTATATCGAAATACCTATGTAAAAACGTGGTATATTGTATGTTGCCTTTGTCGATTTTAAAAAGGCGTTTGATTATGTTAACCGTAGTAAGGCCTAAAAAAAAAATACATTTGGTTCGGGTTACCCGACCCTACCTACGGAATAGGCGCCGACCCTACCGTTTTTATAGTCAGTTTGAAAAAAAAATGAAAAACTAAAAAAAAAAAAAAAAAATATTTCGTTTTTTTTAATTGCTTTTTAATATTAAGTTTAAACCTTAAATGCTTGTACAGAAGATAGCTTTAACACCATTCTCCAATGATGAAAATTATATTCTTATATAAAACCTAATAAAAAAAATAAATAATAAAAAAAGCCTACCTACCCTACCTATTTTTTTTAAGGATGTAACCCTAACCAAACAAAACATTTTTAGGCCTAAGTTATATATGTCATTGCTTAATCGCGGAATTAAAGGTAAACTATTCAATGCAATAAAAGCTATATATGTGTCTGTTAAAAGTCGAATAAAAAATGGTTATGAACTTAGTGAGAGTATAAATTGCCCTCTAGGATTGCGTCAAGGATGTAATTTAAGTCCTATTTTATTTAGTCTGTTTACTAATGAATTGTATGACTTTCTACATCAAAATGGAGTACGCAGAATACAGCTTTCACCTGATATTATTGAAATATTCATGATTTTATTTGCTGATGATGTAGCACTTATGTCTGATACTTTTGTAGGTCTACAATCGCAACTTAACCTGTTATATGAATATTGTGAAAATTGGAAATTAACTGTTAATGTTAACAAAACAAAGATTGTTGTTTTTAAAAATGGCGGTTGTCTTTCTAGATACGAACATTGGTACTATAACAACGAAAAAATTGAATGTGTAAACGGTTTTAACTATGTTGGGGTCCATTATACTTCTACTCTGTCACTGAATAAAATGGCCGACAGCATGGCTATTAAAGGCAAACGGGTTCTTGTATCATTATTAAATTCCATGTATGATTTAATGCCTTTACAGAAACATAGTTTTTTCAAAATTGTTGACGCAAAAGTTGTACCTATATTACTGTACGGGTCCGAAATTTGGGGATTACATAGACATGAAAGTGTCGAAAGATTGCACAATTATGCATGTAAAAGGTTTCTTTCTGTACCTCTATTTACATGTAATGCTCCAATTTTAGGAGACTGTGGTCGATTCCCGTTGTATATTTTTTCTTGTAAGCGTGTTATATGCTATTGGTTAAAAATTTTAAGTATGCCAAAACATAGATATGTGTCAAAATTTTATGCGATGTTGAAATCTTTGGATACTGTTGGTTATGTGAATTGGGTAACCCAATTAAGAAAACATTTATTTTCAAATGGCTTTTGTTATGTTTGGGAAGCCCAGTGTATTACCAATAAAAAATGCTTTATGGCAACATACTTACAACGCCTTAAAGATCAATATGTTCAGTCATGGCGTAGCAGTTGTATAAATAGTGCCAAATTGCAAGCTTATATCGGCGTTAAAACCAATTTCGAGACTGAAGCGTATGTAAATTTTCTTTGTGTTAGGAAATTTCGGAACATATATGCTCGTTTTCGAGCTTCAGCTCATACGCTAGCAATTGAACGTGGCCGTTATACGAATGATGAAAGACAGTTAAGGTTTTGTCCTCATTGTAAAGATGTTATAGAGACAGAATATCATTTTATTTTGGTGTGTCCTTTATATGATACTATTAGACAAGAATATATAGAAAAAATATATTATGAGAACCCAAATATAATTAAGTTTAATATATTGATGTCTTGTAATATTGAAAATGTTGTGAAAAAAACTGCTCACTATTTATACTCAGCTTTTGAAAAGAGAAATTCATTTTTCCAGGAATAAACATTACATACTTGTTAAAAGTTTTGACTGTTAGTATATCGTATTGTATATATAAGTTATCACTGTCATTGTATCAAAATGTACTTTTTCTATGTTTTGACAGATACTATTATTCTATCCATGCTCACTAATTTGCACAAGTAGTTTTCATGTATGTATTGTGTGATGTTTGCATGGGCTGGTGGCCTTCTAGCAAATAAACTGTTTGTTTGTTTGTTTGTTTGTTTGTTTGTTTGTTTGTTTGGTACCTGACAAATTTCCAGTTATACTTATAAAAAATGTACAAACATAACATGTTTAAATGTTGTAGCATCTGCCATATAGTGATTTACTTAAACATTTATTTTACTGAAATGCTTAGTTTTAGATTTATACTTACCTAGTACACTATTAAGTTTACTGCTCATTTCCTTATAATGCTGTCATTATATGCATGTATTATCAAATACACGCAGATATATGAAAGTTCACCCAAACAACTTTATCCACACAAAATAATCTTAAAGTAAAATCCTTAAAAATATTTCCATACATTGTAAATCCACAATTTAATTTCTAGATGCTTTTTGTTTTTGTTTTTCTTTCATTAGTTCCATCTGAATTCGACTAAACACATCTTAAACCATTAATTTCCTATTTGCATCACTTTACAACTACAATTTTACTATAGTCATTTACTATTATACTAGTAAACATCTAATCACATTTTCATAACACGACAATATTAAATCCATTTTAAATAACAGCGTAAAACTGAATGGACAATTTCATTTAGAAATACTACATGTAAGCGAAATAAATCCATGCCTTTTTTAGGAAAGCATGCACACTTTTTGACACATTAAAGGCACATTCTCAATCGCACTTAATAAAACTAAGCTGTTCACTGTTAAACTATTTTAGCGAGCAGATGTGGTAGCATTAGTCAACCACTGTTATGTATTTAATCAGTATAAACCAGTTCTTAAATCCCATATTACCTACTCTCCAACACTGCTCTCTTTTTATTACTGGGACACCAATTTTCTTATCTTAGCTGAAGCTGTTCCTTTAACATTTTACTCATTTCTGATCGGTCAGAGTCGTGGCTAGTCAAGTGAAAGATAAATAGCTACATTGACTGGTTAACTATTCTAATCGGATATTCATATCTTATTCTACCGCATTGTTTTTTTTTATTCGCAATATCACGGTATCAAACATATCACCGATCAGCTTATATTGAATGTTACAAAAGGCACAATTTTGCAATTACATGCACATGTAGAATACCCGTTTTATACTTATTTTCTCCGTACGCTTAAATATGAAATTTTACACTTACCCCAACAACTCTTTTAAAAAGGGAACTCGTCACATTCTATCTTACATTATGTTATCCTACTTCTATTTACTTTCTTACTTTTCAACCTATTCTTTCTTCTTTCTATTACATGGCGGTACTGGTCAGACGGTGTTTGGATACCCCTCATTCTTAGCGACGTTTGATCCCGGAATCACTTGTATCAAATGTCTATTGAAAAAGGTACATTTCGAATGAGGGTAGGTTTGTTGTGCTACTATCAATCTCGTGCTAATATCTCACTCAATTCGAACTAATTTGCTGGCTAGCAATGCTCCTACTCTGTTCTGGAGACGTTCATAAAAATCCTGGCCCTGCACATTCTCCATCCTCCTCCTTCTCTTCTGAAATCCCAGTTGACGTTACTGGAAGCCTTAATATCGTCCACTATAATGTTCAAAGCTTCCGCAGCAAAAAGGCATCTTGTTTGCTGATCTACGAAACTTTGACATATTAGCCTTC
This sequence comes from Mya arenaria, assembly GCF_026914265.1. NCBI lineage: Eukaryota > Metazoa > Mollusca > Bivalvia > Myida > Myidae > Mya > Mya arenaria. The sequence continues at coordinate 25,684,993 of NC_069130.1, forward strand.
ACGGAAACATGGCTCACTCCTAACTCAGCAACCCCCGATTTGATATTTCCAAACTTCCATGTATCTTATAGAAGAGATAGACTTTCTGATGCACATGGTGGTATAATTGTATACATAAAGTCAGACTTGTTTGCATTAGAAAGACATGACCTCGAGATAAACGACAATTAATGTATCTGGCTTGAACTGCGAATTAAAAATAGACGTCTTCTACTTGGTACATTCTATAGACCTCCTAACTCCAATCCATATGTCCTTGAATGTATTACCAACTCAATTTCACTGGCGGTTGATACTGGTATTACAGACATTCTTATCACAGGGGATTTTAACCTAGATATAAATAAACCCTTAACCTGTCAAATGATTGACTCTATATGTCAACAGTTCAACTTGACCCAAGTAATACGAGACCCTACTCACTTCACCGAGTCTTCTAAGTCTCTCTTTGACCTATTTCTTGTCTCTTCAAAAGGTATTGTCCTCGACTGTGGAGTAGGTGAACCATTCCTCGAACAGTTAGTACGGTATCATTGTCCAGTTTATTGCGTTCTTTGATTCGATAAAACTGTCGGTTCATCATTCAAACGTAAGGTTTGGAAATTCGATCAAGGTGATTATGTAAAACTAAGGAACCTTTTCTCTTACTTTGTCTGGATGTCTTGTGTGCATACAGATATCAACATATATACCGATAATTTCACTTACCACTTCATGGCTATGTGCAAGATCTGCATACCTACAAAGACTGTTGTAATTCGCAATAAAGACCCCCCTTGGTTTCATACTGAAATCCGAAAATCTCTTCGATAAAGACGGCGCGCTTATAGAAAGGCAAAACGTGTAAATTCCAAACACCAATGGTGTATATACAATCAAATACGAAATCGTGTTACCAACCTTGTTCGATCTGCCAAGCAGTCACATTATGAAAAACTAGCTACACGACTCAAGGAAAAAAAACATTCCCACCTCCGACTTTTGGAAAACCATAAAGAACTTCGCTATACCAACACTTTCATCTAAAGAAATCCCACCACTTAGCAATAACGGCATCATCTACGAATCAGATACAAACAAAGCGAACCTACTTAACACTTTTTTTCAGTCTCAGACTCAATTAAATATACCAAACAGGCCACTTCCTTCCTCCATTGATACTGATAATCCAAAACTAAAAGACTTTGTTATTTCACATCAAGACGTAATTGATTCAATAATGGTTCTTAAAACAGGCAAAGCAACTAGACCAGACTTTTTAAATAGCTTTGTGCTGAGGGAGGTAGTAATTGAAATTTCTTACCCACTTCGTGACATTTTTAATACCTCACTTCGGCTTGGTAAAGTACCATGTTAGTGGAAGCTAGCTCATGTCTGTGCTATTTATAAGAAGTCTGACCCCCAAGATGTTGGAAATTATCGTCCTATATCCCTATTAAGTGTTATCAATAAGGTTCTTGAAAGTATTTTGCATAAGTATATGTTCTATTTCTTGCGTCAAAACGACTATCTTACACCATTTCAGTCTGGTTTTGTTCCTAAAGACACCACTGTCAACCAGCTTGTATCGATCTATCATTCTTTTTGCCTCGCTCTAGATGAAGGTAAAGAAGTAAGAGCAGTATTTTGTGATATTTCGAAAGCTTTTGATCGAGTATGGCATGACGGTCTAGTCCATAAACTTCGTGAAAGTGGCATTACCGGTTCTTTATTGTTATGGCTTTGTGATTATCACAGCGAACGTAAACAACGTGTTGTTCTTTCTGGTTCTATGTCTGATACGGTAACAATATCAGCTGGAGTCCCTCAAGGCTCCATTACTGGGCCTCTGCTCTTTCTTATCTACATTAATGACATTGTCTGCGATATACAATCACATAAACGGCTATTCGCAGATGATACAACCTTGTACTTACCTAGAAAAAAAATCCATAGATGGCGTGTTACATTTAATCCTGCGAAAACCAAATCGCTACTTTTCACTAGGAAGTCTAATAGGCAAGTGCACCCCTCAATATTCATGAATAATACCAAACTATCCGAAGTTACAACTCATAGACACTTGGGCGTCACTCTTTCTAGCACATGTTCCTTGCACGATCATATTCAATCCATCAAACAGAAGGCTTGGCAGTAAATTTACTTCATGCGATTATTCAAATACTTTCTTGATCGTAAATCGCTTGAGGTTCTGTATTTCACATTTATTAGGCCTTTGTTGGAATTTGCCGATGTTGTTTGGAATAATCTGACTCAAGCTGATGAGGATTACTTAGAAAAAGTACAACATGAGGCGGCCAGAATTATATCGGGTGCAACTCGACTAGTATCTCTAACCAATCTTTATGTTGAAACTGGAATCGAACCACTCAAAGAAAGGCGACGTAAACATAAACTTATCTTATTTTACAAGATGTTTCACTCACTTGCACCAGCATATCTAACTTCACTAATTCCAACAAGAGTTGGCGATACTACCTCGTATAACCTTCGAAATGCAGATAACCTTCGGAACATTTCATGCAAATCACAGTTGTTGATGAGTTCATTTCTGTCATCAACTATATCCGCATGGAACGCACTCCCGGAAGAAATTCGTTCATCGCCATCCGTACCTTCTTTCAAATACAAACTTAACAAGAACACAAAACAAGTTCCTGACTTCTACTACGAAGGTGACCGCAAATCCCGTGTCAATCACGCGAGTTTACATTTGCACTGTAGCAATCTTAATGAACATCTATTATCAAAAAATATTGTAAACAGTCCTAATTGTCAATGCGGTGAAATTGAGGACACCTTTCACTTTTTCCTCACCTGTCAATTATATAGCGTCCAAAGAAATCATCAGATTTTTCAGTTATCCACCGTTGGGCAATTGTCTCTTCAGCTGTTACTCTTTGGGTCGAAGGAAGCTTCATATCAAAAAAACAAACTTATCTTTGATAGCGTCCAGAACTACATACGCCAATCTAAACGTTTTTGAGTATACATTATAACAAACCTTATCCCAATCCCGATCTGACCAGTGCCTGTACCAGCTCTCTCGTTCAGCTTCCTTTTATTCTATCGTTATCTTTTCCTCCTTCTACCTAAATGATTTCAGACTAAAACAACTTGTTTTACATACCATAGTTTACACAATACGACTATAAGATTATTTTTATTCGAGTCACCGCAACTTGCGCACTAGCCTAAGCAGCGTAAATGTCCTACAGAAGCGAGACATAGTATAAGCCTTAAGGCTTTCTTCTCAATTCTGTTTACACTTTTGTTTTGTGCATAATTAACATATTCGTTGTTTATATGCATTACATATTTGGTCTTTGTTAACGATGATTATGCTCAAATTTGTTAAACTAAACTAATTGTAAATATTATATCGAAATAAATATTGTTTAAACCAATACAAGTACACATGATATGAATAGTGGTATTATTTGTCATTATTTTCCCATTATAACTGTCAAAAGTAAACTAAATTTCTTAAGTCTTTTATTTGTATTGAATCATGATGAACTTGATGAACTATATTGTTATTATTTGTCGATACGCCATGCAGTTTAATATGCATAAAATACATATTAACATCGTAAGTTTTCAATTCACTGATACTGCTGGCCCGATTGCAATGATGAATGTCGGTATTAACTGAATAATTTGTTTGAAAAAAATATCATTAAAACTGCATTATACATTTTTTTAGAGTAGCATGCACCTTTAATATTGAACTTACCTTTTTAATCGTTACAACCATTTATTACGTATTATCTTTGTCTGCAGTGTCAGTATCAACGATTTCATATTAAGTAGGAATTTAACAGTGTAGTACCACTGTTGAATCACCCTTCTCAGCACCAAATCGCCGCTTCGTTTCTTTATACAACGGTTCCTTATTGATCAAGTAACTTTTCAATGCCGTGTTTACTGTTCAAAAAATGTATACCACATTTACGAGATAAAGCACATGGTTTTGTTTGTATGCCTCTACACTCAACATTTTATTAAAATAAGATAGTAGTAGTTTGAAGGGAACCTAAAGATAGAAGTAGTTTCAAGGGAACCTACTTTGAAGCTTTTTGTTTGGAAAATCTGAACCTCATAGCCACGGTAGCGGTGAATAATTGCCAAAGGAAATAAAGAATAAGATTGAATGGAATTTAACCTCTCTATGCCAATCATAATGGGACCTTCTTGTGAACAAGTGTTAGCTACACTTTCGTCAGATAAAGAGTAAGACACCAAGTGTAGATTACATATCAATTCAACAAAGAATAACGGATAAATCGATCGAACAATTTGCTGTTTGTAGTATGCCCTTGCCTCTCAAACATAGAGACAACAATTAACAGACAAAATTGGATTACTGGCGGACAAACCAAACGCACTCGAGATAACATTAATCATAGTTTTTAATTGTTGCATTCCTTTTCTTCTTCAATATTGCAATGCCAATTAATCGCAGGCATACGTTGTTCTGTGCTGCCATAGTAAAATCATAATTGAACCATACTATTATAAAATCCACTGCAAATGAGATATTAATGTTCATAATAACTGATGTGCATGCCTCTTCATTAAATTTCGAACCCCTCCTACACAGAGTTCGTTTGTTTCATAAATGGCGCTTATGATCTTTATTTTCTTTTTTATTATTTTTACCTATTATCTATCAATTTAACAAGCGTCATTCAAATGATACACTTTACAATTTCACCTTTAAGAAGAATTGTTTGTTAAAAACATAAAAAAACACAATTAAATAAACAGTCAAGAGGTGATCTATCAAAAGGCCATCAAAGTCACTAAGCCCCGAAACTCGCATATTACTTATGAAATAAACCTACTTAAAGTTAAAATAATGTTAGAAAGAACTTTATCAGAAATACTCCTTTGAATGTATAACGCTAATGCTTACTATTCCCGAAGTGGTCTCTACAAAAACACGATTATAAACGGGTCAATCATAACCCATTTTAACCAAGAGCGCTCGAACGCTACCGAGAGTGTTTGCTAAGCCCCTGGGTTGCTGAATGACCTGAGAGCAATCTCGAAATATTAATCGATTTGAGATCAAAGGTCTCAAAGACTGCATATCATGTCTCTACAATGAACCAACATATACTTTAATAAAGATGTTAACATCATTTTATTTACTCCAAAATATCTCCATTCTGAATGACAGTATCACGAATCTGAAACCTTAATGAAACTATTGCAAAAAGAAAATCGGTTCCATCCCATATGTCTTCATTTTGTCCAAAATAAACAGCATGTATCTGTTATTTCAGTCAATTAATCCGTCTTAAAACCGATCATTTAGAATGTAAGGATGACATTGATAGATCACATCGTCTCAATGTCCTTGAGATAATGCCAGTGTATATCATGAATCTCATGAACAGGGCCAAAACATTTAATATAGGCGATGAGATCAATTGAATATTTAAGTTCAACTCAATTGCATTTTTTTTGCAATGTAACATGTGAGCAGTATTTCTAAAATTGTTGTTATTAAAAAAAATCACTTTAGGTCTAATATAGAGAAAATTATTTTTGACACATGTCCATTCTCTAACCTGACTAAATTTTATAAGAATTTGTACCAAACTTTTATACGTGTTACATTCAATCCGCTTCAAAACGCTACTAGTACTAGATCATGTATATGTTCACAGTTCATTTGTGTACGTCATGAAGTCATTTGTATAATTTACAATTTTAAAATGTCATGTAAAAATGCACGAGGAAAATAAAATATGCGCTTGTTGTTGAGCGTAGAGGTCAATGTTCTAAATGAATGTCGCTTTTCAAATCAGGTATAAACATGTTTCAATATATAAGTTTAAATATGTTGTAGCTTATGTAAGATAATAGGGCAACACACTATTCTGAAGGAAACATTAATCACAACCGTTTGCTATGGAAGAGCAGTTTCGAAATGCTTACTGAACCGAACCGTGTAATCGTGAACTACTTTTCGCATTCTACGTCTCAAAGTGAGTGTTTGTTGTACTAGTTTAAAATGGCATGTACAAACGGACGCAGAGTAAGTTGTTTGTGTATCGATAAGGACTACAAGCTTCAAAAGAGATTTGTCAAACGAGTTTTCAACTCAACAACTGTTTTCTATTTAGACTTAATATTAATAAAACCCCATCCTATTTTAGTGATTATGCTCAATAGGTAAGGCAGAGTCCAACATTCATTATACGCTTAAAATACGCTTAATGGTTTAGGAGGGCCAAACTTCTTCTTCTTAAAAAATAAATAAGTAGCTTGATATTGATGTGCAATCTGTATCAAATGAGACACATAAACTATTGAAACGAAACATAATCTTAATAGGGTGCCTTGTAACCAAAATACAAATAGCCTTTAAAGAAAATACAATCTTCATCAAAGCGGTTTGCATTCTTGATTATATGATGTCAAGCATTTGACGTATTCAATTATTTTTTATACAACAATGATACAATGGAAACTTAAATGAACAAAGGCCCTGTTTAATGGCACAAAGATCAAGACTAAACGTACATTTAACGAAATAAATAGAGGGTCACAAGACAACTGACTTCAACGAAGTTTCGATTGCACAGACGTAACTTTGAGCAATACCTTTTTGGAATTCAGTTTTTTCCTCACTTTTGACTTTGTAGCAAAGGAAACACATCTCGATTCAACAAAGCGATCGCATTTAACTAAACATGACAAAACACTTTGTATATCATCTAGTACTCTAAGGTGATTGTAATTTATGTATAATACAGAAGTGAGTCTTTGTCTGGCATCATTACTGAGTCTGAAATCAGTTTGCCTTGCATGAGGACAATATTGATATGGTTTATGTTATATGTACTACCATGTTAGAACAGAGATATCATTAACTCATATTGTCTTAAATACTATTAATAAAATTTATTTCAAAACATATAGTCTCATTTATAACGCCAAAATTTTTCATTCCTATCATGAAGTTGTTTCAAAATTGTAGAATGAGAAGATGAAAAAATATATTAGTTAAATGCGCCTTGCTTACTTAAATGTTTTAACCCTTAGTCCAGCTACTTCTTTAAAACAGAAAAATGTTTAATATAAGAAAATATTGATATCAAGGATATTGTTAACAAACAAATGAACTTCTATTTTGAATACTTCTGACACTACAAATTAATTTCGGACAAGTGACACCAAGTGATGATGCTTCCATTGTATCATGCTCGAATGGGAGAAGAAAATCTAAACCGTGGCATGATTTTTGCCAAGCTGTGATTTTATATTTAAATAGGTGCATTTCTTGAGGAGCAGCCAATGAACTCTCTAAATGGGCTTTAATGTTTTCTTTTTCGTTCATTTCGGCAATGTGACTACATGGATTAATAAATTACGTAGCGTTATAAAGAAACGACAAACAAGGGATGGTAAAAATCTAGGACTTTCCATATATATTCCATAATACATTTACGGTTTATTTCATAATTACATATAACACTTTTGAAATTGCATGCACTGAATTTGAATACATGCAAAACATTTAACGGTCATCACAATTACAGTTTAGTATTAACGACGACGTTACAAAAGTATTTCGCATTTTCGCGCTACTCAAGGGATACATATCATTAAACTGGATTGATCATAAATATCTCGATTAATAACAAACAACAAAAGGCAAAGAATTTGAATGACAAAACAAATCAAGAAAAGTGTCAAAAGGAATTAGCAAATAGTTCTGCTGTTTGTAGTGCTAGACAATTTTTGTTATTCCTTTGAGATACGACAAGTTGTTGTTCTGCAGTTTTACATTTCTGAAGCACTTGTTTATCACTTTCACTTGCTTGGGCATAACAATGTTCCTAACACTTTTTCATTTGACATATGAACAAACGCAGTAACAAATAAATATTTGTGTTTCTTTTGATCGTTCCTTTTTGTTTTGAAACAATTCGGATTTTTGTTACGTTTTTGTTATTCCGCTTTGTTTGTGAATGTATAAGCATGTGAACATCTATTCACACTATTTTCGTTGCAGTTGTTTGCCTTTAGAGAAAATATATGGAAGAAACGGGAAAAAGGCTACTTAATACATGGAAAATACTCATTTTGGAATACCTTACAAGCCAAATATTATATTTTGTATACATTAAAGCCTAAGTTAGAACAGTACATTAAAATCCGCATATGTTCAAATGTTTTATACTGTGTGATAGTAAAATTAGACACAGCCTCCAATTCATAAACACAATTAATTACAGTATACACTAAATAGGAAAATAAAAAAAGGACTCATGTGTCTGCTTTTTGGAACTGGGCGTCACTTTGTTCTGTTAACCACTAGCTGTGACAATCTTTGTTTGAAATAACGAAATGGATCTTTTAACATTTTACAGAGGAATGTCCCTGTTTTTTTAACATTATAAGATATATATTCTACATAGCTATTGCAATTTAAACACAAGCTTAAACCGCCTTAAGCTTAAATAATAGTCGGTATGACTCGTCCAAGGCAGCCGAATACACGTGTATATATACATTTCGTGTTTTGATTTGCCTTGTTTCTTGATAATTTAAATAGTAATTTTGTGGTTAATTTTGATCTTAAGCCTACTTTTAGGTTTGTAGCGTTCACTGATTTGTTAAAAGCGCATGCACATATTGACCCGTTTGGTAACTATATACCTCTTTTACGGTAAGTCCAGACTGGTTGAATTGTATCAAACGGAACACACAAATTGTGTCAGTGTCGTTATTGCATGGTGCTAGGTGGTGACAGCTGCATTAGGAAACTTAGAAGTAATCAATTTGTTATAGCCTATCAACTTCCACTTATGTATCAACCCTTTACACATGCAGTATAATCCTATTGTACTGTTTTCAATTTATGACCCAATGAAAGCAAAATCGCAATAATTAGGCTATAACATAATGTGTTGTATATTAATTTTACATAGTTCATTCGTCAACGTGATGTAATAAATCAAACATAAATAATACAATTGAATTGATGACATTTAAGGCTAAAATGGTTTCCCCGATATTCTGATATAAGTAAGGTAGGTTTTTAGGCAGCATAACTCTATTTACTTCTAGATCTTCTTTTTTTGTATACTTAATCGTTTCAAAAGTAACCAAAGTAATATTTGGTCACCAGGTATTCAATATAATGTGTAAAAAGTGTGTATCGGAAACCAGAATATAATTATCAAATCGCCACTTGCCACTCGAAAGTACATACTTCCTGCAGCGATATGCTGTGATACAGGTGGAAATGTAAGTGTGAATGATTGTGTTCCAATTGTTGATGTTTTAAGCAAGATTAATAATTTTGTGTGTGTTTACACTGCTATATAAGGTCGATGATGATAAGGTTTATATAATGATTTTGTGTAAATTACTCGCGGTTTTCAAATTATCGGAATCGAGCAGCAACTAGCAGTTTTCGCGACAAAATAAAAGTACACTCTCGATTAATATGTAACCAATGTAGGTTAGTCTTAATATGTCAGACACTTGTTTTCCTAGTCATCTTGTTAAAATTATACCACATTGATAGTGAAATATTTTGATATTATTTCCCATTATATGTGCACCCAAAATAAGAACACTTCTTTAGTGTTATATTTGTATTGAATCACGCTGATGATGATGACGAATACTTATTTTAGTAGTCGTTATTAATTAAACAGTTCATTTCAGTAAGGTACAATCATAAAAAAAAACGCACAACACATTTTCTTATAGTTATAGATTAGTTATTACAGATTTGGTATGCTACCTAAATCTTAACAACCACATATTGTGTTTTATCGATGTCTGTAGTGCCAGTATCGTGATACTATCAGAATCATTTTGGTGATATTGCTGTTTTCAATTCAAAAACCTATTATGATATTCCGCAAGTATCTATGAAAATTATTAAAGAATTCTTTACTTTTTAATAGTGACTTGTTTTCCTGTATAAGCTCTTGACAACACTTGTGTTCAACAGACTTTATCATTTGAGTGCGTAAAAGAGTAATCGGATATACTGGGAGAGCGATTTTGTACTTAGTAAAGAAATGAACCAGTGTAGTTCTTCTTTTGACTATCTTTGTTACAAAATTGGTACTTGGATTCTTGATAAAAGAAGTAAATATTGTAAAAGTTATCAATCGGAACTCTTCGCCCACTTCCGCCATAAGATGGGCTCTGACTTATGCCGGTGCATTTTTAAAAGTAACTCGTAATATTATTACCTCGGCGACGCCTACAAAGTTGGTGTTTGCCTGTAATTTATGATTCGTGTCATACAGGCGATCTTATCCCTGAAAAAGACAAAGCAACGCAGCGTCAGGAATATTCGTTAATTGACTTCAATCTTAGAAGTACTGCTTGACCTACTTGCAGTTACATTTTAAGAATTCTGACCTTGTAAACCATCAATATTCATCAGCAAGATGTTTTTAAAGGAAATTGCCGAGATTCTTCGATTACAAATGTTTGTGTTCAGTAATTTACTACACAATATAAATAATCTTTATCCTAACCATTCTCTTACCTGACCATTTATAACCATTTTTTGCTTAACTATTGAGATATTTGTTTAAGCAGACATACGTAATAATTATCACTTCTCAAATCAGGGAGCGGAGATAGGATCAACGAAATCGCTAAATTCGCTTTCAGTAATTGATATATAGCGTCAATATTTTACTTGAGTGCAAATAATTGTTGCTGTTGTTTTTCTGTGCTGAAAGGCAGCGTTCATCACCTGACATATTTAATCAGTATATAAACACATGCATGTACTTATATAAACAGTGAAAATTGGGTGAACGAAAACGAAATAACTGCTTGTTACTTAGTGTTTCAATGTGAAGAACATTTTTTTTTTGCTATACTTTACGTGCTGAAACTGTGTTATCATTCTAAGTAAATGGATTTGAATGAACAGACGAAAGGGTACCCTTCCAGTTTTATGTCAAACATTTTACTTTGTTTTTATTACAGGAATATAATTTGAAAACGAGATGGCGCTGCTCGTACACATCATTCTCGTTCATCACAAGATTCACAGTTTTAAATCTAACCTTTGATTCATTTGCTGCAGAATCGAGTGCAATACTATGCATAAATCATGTTCCTGATATCATCATCGACCAATCAAAATGCTTGTAACATTAAGCATACTTAACTATTGAGCAATGACCAATGACACGCTGTTTTGTAGCTAATTCTGTTTTAATTAATTTTGTAAAGAAAGCACTCTTGTTTTGATAAGAATATGAGGTATTTTCTGTGGTACATAATCTTACTCAGCAAAAACTTTATGTACATACATGGCAAACTAGCAACTTTTCTAATATTACAAAGAAGTTATGATTAAAGAGTTATTTGTTTCATTCGTCATTTTAACATCAAAAGATGACTTAATTATTTCAGTAAAAAAATGCAACACTGTTATTCTCTTTTGTCGTTAAGCAGTGCAAGGGAAACAGTATATAAACTATATCATTTGTAACCTTGGCATCCTAATGTACTTGTCATTAGCGATTACAATCTGTAAACATCGGCGCAAACAGCTGTTTTCTGTGTTCACCTTTACGTTTAAGAAAACACAGACACTCACAGCTTATTCTCTTTGCACCATAATTAATTCCCTTTAAACTCGGTACTAAATACATGATTCCGCTTCGATATAAAGCTTCAGAGCTTCAGAGCAATAAATGGTTAGGAACAAATGAAGCCAAACTACGTCATATAAACCACCATACATTTTAAATGAGATTTTTTCAAGGGAAAGGATTAAAAACAATCACCGATTTAACTATACTGAAAATAGAAAACAATAAATCAAGTATAAATTACAACATAAAATACAGTTTATGGAAAATGAAGCACAGATGACTTTCTTTCTGTTCCGCAGAACCTGTTTACAAAATCTTGATCGGTAAAATGTCGTAAGTGACTATGACCTTTGCATGGTTAATGATTTCTGCTTTTTCATGTTTGCGCCATTTTGGGGCGAAAATAAGAACCCTATCGCGTATGGCAGAGCGAGAAAAGGATGACAAGAAATTGAGACAATATACCAATTTGGCGGGTAATCGCGAAGTGGGAGTAATACTCACAATGTGAAAAACTGAGGGCGCAAAAAGGCCAAAATTGAGGCCCATACTACTTTATAATTATGAGACGGTATTAAGTTCTAATGTTGGCTGTTTTTTGCTTTCTTGCGTCTTTCAATTTCGTAGTTTAATATGTTTGACCCGTCACGATAAGTTTATTCATTTTTATATTTTATAGTTTTAATTTTTGTATACATTTTGTTGTTATCGTACTTACAGTGTAATGTGAAAGGAACGTATAACATGGCACCATTTTTCACAAACGGATGCCTATTCGTTTATTGTACATATTCCTATGTGGCTGTCCTTATCTATTTGTTTTTTTTTTCTGATTGGCCCTTGTGCATTACAATTTTTAGAAATCATATGTGTAGAATGTAGCCATTTTATTTTTATAAGCCAATACAAATTGAGGTCAAAGTAATGAAAACTGTTGAATGGCCGATATTCGAAGCGTCATTTACCGTTGATTAAATAACGATGCTCTTGTTTTTCAGAGTGTAACAATGAAATAAATGATACTGTTTGAACGTCAAGCGGTTAATGCAAAATGAAAGTCAGTTTTTATCAAAGAAATAATTCTTGGGGAATTTGCCAGATCGCGCTCGAGCGCTCAGACCGCTTGAATGCAAGAAATGCCGGAAATAATCCTTATATTCACACTATTCTGTGTTTTAACTGATTTGATTAGAAGTATCATACATTTTGGAAAGAATGGAACAATTGTATAAGGGAATGGCAAATATTTGAAACATCGTTTAGCATTGCGCAAATTAAATTGTTGAATCAAATTGCAACAATAGAATAAACAATTTGATCTCCAGGCTTTATCAAACTTACACAATTATTAGAAATGCTGGCAAAGCAAAACTTTCTGGAATTCCAATGCCAAAAAATGCGTCAAAAACAAAATGAAACGTGTTCATAAAGTACAATAAACTGATCATATATTATTATGTGCCTATCAAATTCCTTTTTTCAAATCCGACAGTGAAAATACAGCACGCCGTATTGAAAAATCCGTATCATGATACTGTCGTTTTCTGATTCCGTATCATGCGAGTACCGTGTGTTATATCTGAACTACTTCCGCGTTGCTAAAACTAGCGTGACCAAAAAAGCTGGTAAAACCTGTCAACTTTTAAATACATTTAATTCGTTAATTTTACTCACACTCCAGAAGCATGTTAATATTCAGGAACATGGTTCTCATATTTTTCAAAGAGCCATGAGGATAAGCACGAAGACGAAAACACTTCCAATCTATCTAGACAGTTACTTCACACATGCTTCAGTGAACTAGTTGTTTGCCATTTCGAACTTTATAAATTGTTGCATTATCCATGTTTATTATCATAAATTTGAGCAGCTCGCCAATACAAAGAAGAATGCGAATTCGCGTCATCGATAGAAATAGAGATTTACTCACGAACTTTCCTCAATTCTGCATATTATGATCGTCATAATTTACTTTGTTTAAAATGGCCGCGTTACGTCTACAGGAAATGACGATTAGTGTTTACTCGTAAAATAAGTACCGCTTTTTTGTTGTTCTGTTGTTTTTTTGTGCTGTGACATTTTTTATTCCTATTAGCAATTTGTTAATTTTGCTAAAACATAACATATTTTGTTCTTATTTGCTCAATAAAGTGAATTCTGTAACCTCTGACTTCGTTTCGCTGTAGAAGCCTCTCTTGACTTCATTACACAAAACTACGTAACACATTCGAATTCATACGCATATTTGACATATGGCGGTAAATTTAAATGAAATTAAAACCGAAAAATAAAAAGGAATAATTGAATAGGCAGTTATATAATAAATGGCATATTACGATAAAACGATTTTCTGGTGACCTGTATCACGTCTCGTTCGGTTAGTAGACATGTAACCGTCTCGACCTACGGTCTCGACGGATACATGTTTACACACCAGACTCGACGTGGTACAGGTCACCAGAAAAGCGTCCTATCATAATATCCTCTATGTGTTTCTCGACTGCGTAAAAGCGTACTATTTCAATATTGATATAAAATAACATAAATAAACAATCCCAATATGCGTCTAGTGTAATATAAGCATATATACATGTTACCCTTTGTTTACGTTTGACAACATTTCATATCAGGAATCAGAAAAGTTAATGAAAAATGTTCTGTTTCAAAACAAGTGTATATGAGGTGGATACTATATTAATAAGTATGCTAAAACTAATGAATTCGGAGAAACAACGTAGTTATTCCGTTGTGTAAAAATGACTCTTCTTCTTTATGTCCAGTAAAAGCGTTTCAAAACGTGTGTGTAAGTAGTTCCCTTGGCACCCTCAGAAACGTTGTTTTGTACTGTTTCAGGTGGGGATGTGATCCCAATTGACGCGAGCTGCGTTAATCGTATGTTTCGACGTATTATGACGCAACTTCCGATTGCTCACCCTCACGAATACACCATGCACTCCTTCAGACGCGGAGGAGCTTCCTTCTATTTTAAATGCGGTGTGCCGGGGGAACTTATTCAATTGTTTGGTAACTGGAAATCCGACTGTTACCTACGCTACCTTGATTTTCATTTTCTAGCATGACTGACGCGGCACGTCTTGTCGCTTTTGCTCCCTAAATTAGATTCTGGTATTTAAGTTCAGGTTTTGAACTTTTTTTTGGGGGGGGGGGGGGATTTATGGCTGCTTTTGACAAAACGTTATATCTATGTTAATTTTATTTCCAAACTAGCAGCTCTTTTTTTCGGCCAAATTAAATTTATAGTTTACATTTGTCTTTTTAGAAGGTATCCATCATTCGTTTTTTGTGTTTTTCCTGAGCGCAATAATTTAACTAATTTTGAGAAAATTTAATAGTAATACTGTTATCAAGGGAGGGAATTCTTTCTCAGCGCCGAATGTTTAATTGTCCGCCCTTCTTTATTTTGGCGCCTTTCTCACTTGTTCTCTAGTTTTAATCCGGTTCGGACGTGTTTTTTCTCCCTCCCTCCCGCCCGATTCTTTTATTTCTTTTTGTCAGACAAGCTCTCAATTTTATCTTTGCTTACATAGTTACCCCTTTTCTTCCCTCTATTATTTAAGGACATTGAATATTATATTATGTTTTTCACTTTATTATGCTTTCTGATGTGGTGTATCCTTGCATGGAGGATTTATGGCTGCTTTTGACAAAACTTTATATCTATGTTAATTTCATTTCCAATCTAGCAGTTCTTTATTTCGGCCAAATTAAATTTATATTTTACATTTGTCTTTGTTTTTCCTGAGCGCAATAATTTAAAGAATTCTTACATCTTAAGTCACCAACACACATCAGATATTGTTTTTTTAACGGAAATGGCTGATATTATCTTTTTGCAGTATATTATATACACTGGCATTCCTCAACTATTGAGAAATTGATTTAGGACTCAAACCTAACAATTATCACTTCTCATATCAGGGGCTAGGACAGAATCTACGACATTGCTCAATTATCTTTCAGGAATTGACAAATTGTGTCATTATTTTACTTGAATAAAACACTTTTATTGATGCTTTTGTTCAGATAAGCTGCATTTGTCGCCTTGCATATTTTATCAATTTCTGCATCACATTTCAGGAGTGTATAAACACATACATGTTATAATCTAAACAGCGAAGATTGAAAAAAAACAAAAACAATAACCGCTTGTTATTTTGTGTAACTTTTTGAATATTTGTTTCTCTTTCTGTCTGCAATACTTTAAATGCATCTGAAACTGTATTAACATTCTTGGCTAATGAATTTGATTGAACAATAAATACACTACCATTTATATGTCACTCTTTTGATAACCGCCCAGTTTCAATAAGATATCTTAGTCGTAAACAGTACACTGCTTTGTCTGCTCAGGTGCTCTCGTATATCAAAGTGTATTAGCTATGCGATACAAGCATAACGGTCATTACTAAAACAGGGTCCAAAGACAAACCATAATTACAAATGGAACTGACATCTATAAGCAGCGGTCTGGAAATAAGATTCGGTTTAAAAGGGAAATTAAATAAAGATGATCTCAACGACTGCATACAATGCCAATGTGTCTACAGAAATACTAAATCTGCTTAAATGAAATGCCTAGAATAATGTATTCATTCCAAATTGATGGTTTAACTCCGAATGATAGTTGCATATCTGAAGCCTTAATGGAAACATTGCAAAACTAATTGCAACGGATGACTTATGGAGTTCAGACGACAGTTATAGATCGCTTCTTCCCTATTTCCTTGATGTTTCAATTGTTTCTCATAAATTTTGTGAAACAATATTTTATCAAATGCAAGCGTTACATATAATCAAATGTTCAAGTTTAAATCGTTTGAAGTTAATGCATTTCAGAAAGGTTGTTTAATGTTCCGTAAGGAAACATTAAAGAAATCGTTTATTATTGAGCATAATGGAGGTTTAGAAAATGAACTTGAACGTTAATGTGTACACTAGAATAACTTTTGGTATGCTATGTCACCGAAATTAGTATATACAAGTCAAAGACAGTACGAACAAAATAAACACACGCGATTTTAGTGAACATCGGTGAACATAGCGGTAAACGTATCAAAGTATATGTTGCCAACATAACACAATATGTTGTTTAAAGTGTTTATCGTCCTAGTTCAGACTCAGGGAAAAGAATGTAAATCCAACAACAAAGCTCATAAGAATTGTTGCTGTTCACAAGTCATAAGATGTACTGTTGTTTTTGTTTCAGTCACATATTAATACACTGATTATGTATTGCTTAATACAGAAGTTCCCATTTCCACGTTTTAGTCACAAACTCTTCCTAGACGTTCGTAGATAAGAACCCTGATTATGGAGTGCTTCGCTAGTTTATCCAACTATCTTACGTCCTTTATAACATGCTCAAATTCAGTGCTTTTTTAATTTTGGTAAATTATTGTTAGTCAGTGTTTTGTGCAAGAACTTAAGTAGAATAGTAATATTTTTGATTTATATGCTTAGAGTTATGTAAATTATTTGCCTATGCAAAATAAGATAATTGATGTTTCGAGAAAATTTGGGATAGGTGTTATTTAACCTGACTATTGATGTTGAATTTACATCGATGGTATTGTAAATAGCAAATAATATATCTAAGAAATTTAGAATTTTTTTTTATAACAATAGCATTCAACAAAAACACTTTCTACATTAAAATCCCAGTTAAAACATACGTGTAAAATGATAACGATCAGTTTGGGTTATTTATTTTGATAAGCTATCATTAACTCGTCCTTTGACGTCAAATAATTATTTTTAAGGCTTTACTTCGTTGTGCAATGTTTCTAAGGAGAAGTTTAATATCCAAAATGAAGCATTTAAACGGTGTTTAGTATTTAAGGCATGCTACCCTAAGGACAAATATCATGAAACTCAGAACCATAAATATCATTAAACAAACAATTGTTATAACAATAAAAATCAAGACAGAACGTTAGCGGCATGATTAAGCAAATATGTTTGCAATTCGTTCGGCTAGACAATATTTGGTATTCCAGTGAGATGAAACAGAAGTTTTATGCATTGTTTCCCAGTTTTACATTTCTAAGAGCTCAACGCCTTGGAAACCACAATGTGTCTAATTCACTTTTATTTTCCTGTTTTCCTCTGCTTTTTTCGAAGTGTTAACATGTTACTTATTGTACTGCTTTCACTGCATGTGTATGTCTTTTTGGAAGGTAGTTCAACAATTAAACAGAAAAGGGTCATTTTACACGTGAAACATACTCCATCGAACTACATAGTCAGGTCAACATATTTAGAAAGGTGTGTCGGTCGAAGGTCAAAACTATTTGACCGAGGTTGGGAAATGACCACTGACTTTCTGTCAGAGGTCATAAGGGCGAGAGCAACCAACTAATTAAAAGTACAAACCACGTTACTTTATAAGATAAGAATTTGAAACTAAAAATTGATGTTAGTAGTGTAGATATATAAATATGAATATATAAACATGAATTTTCTCTGTAAATTCTGTCCCAAAATATAGCAAACCGAGCGAATACACAATAAACCAAATTAAAGTAAAAAGAAGAATATTAATATATATTGACCGGCCACTTCAATTACATCTTATGTAACCATTTTGAAATATATTTATGTATATATCTATATACATTTGAATTCATACACATGTCGGCGATACTGCTACCAAGATGGCGAGTACTTTAACACAATTAATTGTAGGCGACTTCTTTAACACCGTTTGCATCAACATTATTATTGTTGAACATACCGCTGTACTCTTTGGAAGGGAGGGTTGTTAAGAAATATCTCATATACGTTGTGCATGATAAAAGCAGTCGATGGTTGTAGAGACTGTGCATAAATAGTAATGTGCATGACATTTAACGCTAATTGGTAAGAACATATTTGGTGAATTTTCATATTCAATGATACCGAGCGAGCAAAATAAGTGACTGCTTTGTAGAATAAAAACCCTGATTTGATACCAATGCAGTTATGGGATAGAAATATTTGTAACTATGTGCGAAACATAATGCATATAATGTTCATGCAATGCCTAAAATGTGTCATGTAAGTCAATAGTTTTCGCATAGAAATACTATATTGTTAGCTTAGGTGAATTATACATACAGCGTACATTGCAAATAAGTAAAAAAGATTCAACCATAATTATAATGCTTTTATATGACCAAAGATTCATTTACCTAATCTAAGTTGATTATAGTACGTGCTTAAAAATCAAAATTGTTCTCAGAAAAAAATGCAAAATGGTATTGACTAAATTCGTATAAATAATTTTCATGCTGTCACCAATGAAAACATTATCAAAATACTGAAGATCAGTTGTGTATTGAAAGACAAGAGTTAATATCATATTTACTTTTGTTTTGTTTGGTGTGAACTTGTATGATCATCTGTATACTAGATGCAAAAACAAAAACAATCAAAATGAAATGTAAGCACAATACGTAAGAAATAAATATTAAATAATGGATTTATTTCAAGTGGAAACATTGGAAGTCGGTTGCAATATGTGTTACTCTTTGCCCAATAACGTACAACCTAAAGTGAAAAAGTTGGGTTGATCCTTAGCTTAGTAAGCGTGGTATTATGGCTTAGGTGTCAGTCTCCCGACCAAAAAGTTGTTTGTTTGATCCCCACCAGTTTGAGTGTGGTCTACTGATATATGTGTCCGCCTTTCACCTAAGAGGTCGTGGGTTGTCCAGTGGTAAAGGTGTTCGCCGCTAAACCAAGAGGTCGTTAGTTTCATTCTCACTAAGATGAGAGGGTTCAAGTGGTATAGGTGTCGGCCCTCATCCAGGGGTCGTAGGTTCGATCCCAATCAGGTAACATTCATTTGGACGCATACAATGAACAACTGTACTGCCTACAGCAGTCTTCGCCATTGACCTTTAGTTAATTTGTGTAAACTTACTTGTGACTTGCACAAAGGACAAAGCCACGTTGCGACGGACACACATCAAATATATGTTACAAACACTGCAAGCAATGACATGTTGCTGTGACATTGGTCCCCCTCGATTACTTTTACACATCATAAACCTACAAAAATAAACGAATGATATAGCTAGAATGCTTGAGGTACTGGCGTGACTTGGGTTACAGGCAAACGAAAGCAGGAGACTAGTTTCCAACTCATGTACAGTCGCCGGAACAATGTTGTTAGTTCTGTTCAGTTTTGATTTCCTTAAGAGGAGGTGCCGAAACCAGAAAATAAACGTTACAACCTTAGTCTGAATAAATTGGACAAGAGCTATGGATATCAACATTTGATAATTATTATTCATAAATATTCATTATTAGTATCTTTACGATATTCAGATTGATTATCTAGCCAGACACGATCAGAGAATGACAAAACGCGTACACTGTTATACTTAACGTAAAGTTTTCACATTCTTTAAACAGTTTAGAAAGTGTGTGATATCCTAACGATAGCATCACGGTTAAACACTTTTTAGTGTGCGTTTGACATAGATTTCTTCTTTGATTTAAAGTAATGAAAATTATACAAACGAGCACAGCAGACAATAAATTAGGAATGAACTTTAATAGCAAAACAATTAAAGCCCAACAAAAGCACAACGCAAAACAAACAATGCCCAAATTTAACCTACACATACAAATAATATCAATACATATCATGGCTACCGCCTTGGAAGAGCAATTGCTTATAAGTTAACCGGATTAAGAAATATCGACCACAATATGTTATGAAAGAGGATAAAGACACAAAAAACACGAATGAAAAAAAACATAAAGGTTTCAGCTTTAGCACGGCCATTGAAATTCTATAGGATGGGATAGGTACATACGACCATTTTGCTCATCAGACGAGTCGGAGTACGATCATCGTCATCCTACTACGCCCAACTTTCGTAGCGCGGCACCATTCTCGGAGATTGCAAACGCATTCGAGTTTATCATCAAAAGTGGGACTATACGCAAGCAAAAATTCACGAGTGTTATTTACATCAATTCTGTCTGCCTGTCTGCCTGCCGCCTGCCTGCTTGCTTGCTTGCCTCGCCAGAGCCATCTCAAGGCGCTGCAATGCCGAGCAGTGCCGCGGTGGAGCGCGAGTCTTTCTTCGAATTTTACTTCTTAAACATTTTCTATAATACTTGTCTATGTATATATGTCATATCGTATATTGTATGGGATCGACTGTGTTTATTTGATTTCAGGCGATATTTGTATCTGATCGTTGAGTGCATGGATTTAATTTAGTTTATATTAATTATCTAACCTTAAAATAAAGTTAATGCTTGATCCGGTTTAATTTTACTCTTTAATGAATGGTTGCTTGGCTGGTACAAATAATTATGTTCTGTGTGTTTAAACAACCCTAAACAATAACAATATACAAATTAATATTGAACGATTTCCTTTCAATGTTGTCAAATTCCGCCCCATTTTAATGTTGTTTATATGTAACATTGATCCCTCTAAATGTGTGTGTCTACATAGACCTACACACCTCGTTTTGGAATCCTGCTACCTACGGAATTTTTATCTATACGTTTATTTATTTAATATATTTTTATCATTATGATAATATATTTAGCATCATATCTTTATATGTCTAATGTTTTTCAAAAAAACTTTAAAACCCATTTCATCCTTCAAAAATGCTGCCTTATGTTTTATGAATTTATCGATAACAGTAGATAAAGGCGAGTGTCCTGTGAACATGGATTCTTCGAAAAGAAATCATCCTGATTCGACTTCAACACTATGCTCGTCTTGGTCCAATGATATACACTTAAGTATATATAAATATTGTTAATTTCTTGATGTACACTTTGTGTTTATAAAACGTTTATGTCAATTATTCTAATGTAGTTAAGTTAACAGCATTGAAAAGTCATTTTGATATAGATCAATTGGCTAATATGGACTTGTTGCTTGTTGTGTGAATTTCGTACACTGTTATGTATTATTATTTTCTCTTTTACCTCCGACTGCAACTATCAGGGAGACGGGCTTTGGTGTTTTCACGCCGCTGTGATACACGACCAAGTTTAGTCGGGTAACAACTATATTTTCCTTTTATTCCATTCATATATTTCGTTTTATTGAAAAATGAAACATATTATTATTTTATGGCATTTCTTTCTTTTTTTCTGAAGGAAGATATCTCGAATTATACACATGTTCTTTGTCTGTCTGGAGAAATAATTAGATCCAAATCAAGAGCACGTATTGACACGAAACATGATTTCAGACACCTGAATCAGTCTGTAATAAGAACTACGTATTAATTTACTTTTGTTATATTGAGGTATTGGGTTTGTTCACCTTGTTTAAAAAAGATTGCAACATAATTTCAGCCAACGATATCGTATTTGTTAAGCATTGTAATTTAACGTCTTAGGTGGCAAAACGACATATTGTTAGTCCTGTCTTGCTGAAAACACAATATAATTTTAATAAGCCCCATTCGCTCCTTCCTTCGCATTTTTAAGCTACTACATAATGTGTTTGATTTTACTGTTACTATAAGTTCATGCGTTAAAGTGATGTGATAAATCACAAATTAATAAAAGAAAACAATTGATGTGTTTTTTCCCACGATAAAGACTCTAATATATAGGGCAACATTACTTTATTTCTTTCTATGTCTTCTTTTTGCCATTGAAATACAACTCGTTTAACTGAAACCAAAATAATATTTGATCATCAGGTATCAAAAATTCACATGTGTATCGGACACCTCAATATTTATGAAGGCCAATGGAGATGAGATATGTATCTGGGCTTTGGCTATCTGAATATTTTTGTTAGTTTTAACGGTGTGTTATGCAATGCGTTTTTATGTCCATTTACAGAAGTACTGCCGGTACAGGTCGAGTACACGATAAACGACTTGAACAATTCGCCTGTCTTAAGTATGGTAACTTTCAAGCAATATTAGCGAGGTCTAGTGGAAAAGTGTCCGCCTCTCACCCAAGAAGTTCGAGTCCCACCAGTGGAACTTTCTCATGGCCTCTCAAAAAGAACACAATACTCGTTTCTGTCTTTAAGCTTTCAGCTATCTTTACAATCGAGGAAAAACTAAAATAAGTATAAACCGAACAAAGGTACTCGTTGGTTATACAAAATTTGTTGCACGTATATTTAACTGATTTCATGTACTTTTACACAATAAAAGCCATTGGTATTACGGTAATATGTTGTTGGTATCATGACAATAATCTTATCTAGGTATCCGTCATACATGGTGCAAATTGAATAAGATAACTGCAAAATATTGAATAATTCGTAACCTCGTTTTTGATGAGATTACTTTATGGTTTCTGAAGTTGATAAAAATAATTGCTTTGTTGTTTGTGTGATGAATTTTTGAGCAGACTGGAAGACGGATAAATATCATGTTCGTCTTCATTCACACGTTGTTATGCGGACTTACTTGATTACAATGCGATGGATGACAGTTCTGTTTCCTAGTGCATTTCAAAACCAATATGTAATATCTTAATTTACCACCATTGTTTCAGTAGGCAATTATTCTCGGATACCTGCTATGAACAGGGTCTATTTGTATATCGTCTTCATTTCAATATAGGGCATGCATACTTCAAACTAGATGATGGTTAATTATTTGCCAATTTGTTTAAGCCATGGCATCCATTGGTACAGTAAATATTACATACGCAGAAGAAATGAAAGTAATTTTACCTTTGGTTTTATCAATATCCAATGCGTATGGCTAGAATGCCCACAGAGTTGTGCCCAACAAAGTTTTAATATCAAAGTCATCCCTAGTTGAAACATACAAGGGAAATGAATATTTTAGTGTTTAAACAGTGCTTACATCTTTACAGCAGTCTGAATTTTAACTACCAAAAATGACTGTACTTCACAACTTTGGCGCAGATGCTATCGTCAAACAATAGATTTGTAATAAATTTAAATGTTTAATGTTATATAATTGATAAGGGATATTGGGTATTATTTTTTCTTATCTCAATTACCTTCCTTTTATAATAAATTCAATTTCACGGTTTAATCATTTATACACGGGCTAGCATAATATGTTACTTTTAATGTCCAAGGGACTGATGAACTCATGTTTTAACAAATATACTGCACAATCTATTGCGGATAATGATTTGAACGTGTCGTTTTAAGAACCACAAACAGGTATGTACACTTTTATCAGTCTGTAAGAGTTTATTATGGACTACGGCAGTCAATGAAAATAATGTCTATCTTAAGAATTCATTCAAAATATATATTTGAATACAAATAGGCTATTTAATTAGTAAAGTTATCATAACATCGTCAATTGACGTAATATAACTAATAACCTTATGGCTTTTCTTAGTCGCATTGTCAGCTAGAATTAGTTTAATGCTGTGAAGAAGATGACGTTAAGCATTTATTCCACGCTTTATTCGCGCTACCCAAATGACAAATAAAATAAAGCTCATAATCATAAAAACTTAAAACAAATATTTTCAATGACATTACAAATCAACGAGGACTAGGCAAATATGATTGCAATTTGTTCCGCTAGACACTATTTGTAATTCCTGTGAGATGAAATAGGTTTATTCATCAGGAAATCTGCCAACTTATTATAAAGAATAAAGTTTATATGGACCATTTTAATACGGAGTAATAACCTTGATTGGCCCTTTTTTCTAGAAATACATCAAAGGTTACATGTCGACAATAGTTCTGTAATGGTATATAATTTTAGTACACCGGATAGGCATTTCTGGTGAATTCAGCCTAACCTGGCACCCCCAGTGCTAGATGAGTCATGCACTGTGACGCAAAACTTTGTATTTCTTTTCATACTTATAATATTTCAATAGATGATTGATTTCCAGAACTTTAGCTTTAAAACAAAACGAAATAACCCATAAAAGACGTTATAATGAAGGAACTTCTTGACGTGAATAAAAATACTGCGCGTCTTGACGTCAGTAAATATCATCGCACGCGCTCTTTTGTGTAATGTGCAATTTTTTTTAACTATGTTATTATTTTCACAATAAATATATGTCATGTGTTCCGGTCCGGGCACGCTTTGTAGCATGCATCGTTACCTGGCAATGTAGGTGCCCTCGGGTCGGATTTTCCCATCCGGACCATAAACACATGTAATATATAACTAATATCAATTTATTAAATCATTGCGATCAGAATACATTACAAATAGTTAAAGGTTTCAACTATTATCAAAATGTCAATGTTCTAAACATATATTAATATTTAAATAATAATATAACTTGTTAATGCAGCCGTACACAAGTTCGTATTAAGTTAACGCAAACAAAATTATATAAAACAGATGCTTTAAGTACAAAACAGTTCTCACAAAATGCCATATGGTAATGAGTAAAGGCGCCATTACTTTTTATAAGTTAATGACGTCATCAATGAAAATATGAATAAAATACTGCACGTCCTTCGAAATGTTTTGTAAGTTGAAATATCATTTGTTTTCTTTTTATTATTTTGGTTTAACGCTGAATGATCTATATATTAAATGCGAAAACACAAACAAAACAAAATACTATCCATCAGTGCCAACCCTTTGAGTAATGAATACCAAGTAAATGATTTATTTCATGTGGAAACGTAAAGAGTAGCAATATATCCGAACAATTACTTCCAAACTACAATAACACAATGGAGATTTTATATGAAGGAGCCCATCATTAAAATCTTTAATATTGAAGGCAAAAGTAAGAGTGGTGTAGACTGGTCCAGTGACATATGTGTCCGCCCGTCTTTCGTCAGACCGTGGGTTTGATCTTCACCAGCGCAATAGTGGTCACATTGTATAGATGTCTGCCTCTCATCCAAGAGGTCATGAGTTTGATCCCCACAAGGTACACGTTCAGTTGGACGCAAACAATCGAATCTAGAACTGTTTCGACATAGGCAACTGACTCTTGAGTGATCATATCAGCCTAAAGCGTCAATATACCTAAAATAATCGGTATTAACCTATGGCACACAGATCAAAGCCCAACAATATTTAAAAAGACACGCAGCGCTTCGTGACAAAATGCAATGTAGACTGATGGAGGAACTGTTATAAACAGGATCATTTGCGAAACATTTATAAGTCTACTGTTTGAAACATTGGCCGGTTTTAGAGTGTTCGATTATGTTCAGTCTAGTCTAACAGAGATTTGTAAAGAGGCAATGCCGGACGCAGAAACGACAGAACCGTAGTCTGAATAAATTGGACCATTCCAAAGATATGTATGCCAACATTTGACATTATTCACAAGTATTCATTATCAGTATTTTTGCGATATTGAGGTTAATTACCTAACCATACACCATCAGTGTAAGGGAAAATGCGTACAATGTATTTATAGCGTGAACGTTTCACTAGAAATAGTCGAAGTGTGTGATATTCTTAGAATAATATCTCGGTTAATGACTTTTCAGTATGCGTTTGACAAATATTCCATCTTTGAATTGAAAGTCAATGTAACCTGCAGAAACGAGAGCAGCAGACATCAATTCAGCAAAATTGCTTAAAGGCACAACAATCTAAGCCTTTCTGACGCACAACGAGAAACAAACAACGTTACAAGTTAACATCCATAAACAATAATATCAATTCATGGTGTGGGTGTCGCCATGACATTTGGTCACTGCAATAGAAAATAACATATTAACTTGGAAACAAAAGAAAAAAACACTGATTTCTTTTTAAATTACACCGGTTCAAAAATAAATTACACCGGTTCAAAAATATTGCAACCACGCACTTGCTCTAACATTACTTAATTTGCATGAAAAAAACAACGATAAATAGAAGAAAAAAGTATATCGTTTAATTAAAGGGTCGGTGAAAACTGTCCGGATAGGGCAAGTTAATATGACCATATTTCTTATAATACAGGAAAAACATACACGTCAAAATATGATCAATTTCATCCTAAAAGTATTGTTTTCGTAGCACTGTACCACTTTTCGGAGTTTACCAATGTACACGTCTAACTTATCGTCAAAAGTGGGAGTATCCACAAGCAAGGAATGCGCTAGTGTTATTAACATCAAATTTGCCTGTCTACCTGCATGCCTGTTTGTCTGCCACACCAAAGCCTACTCCGCGTCTCCGTTCTGTCTCACCGAGCAACGCCGGATCAGAGCTATTCTATCCTCTGTCTTCCCTGGCCCGGGTTCCGCTCATTCCGCCACATGTTCAAGTGAATGTTTATGTTACATTTAACCCTCTAATTTATCTATCGTCAGAAAGGTAATAGATATAGTTCCGAGTGAAGACCTAGATACCTTGATCCTGCTACCTGTGGAATTGTTGTCCATATTTTTGTCTTATAATATAGTTTTTATGCATTGTCTGAATGTGTTATTGGTTTTCCAAAATGTTCTAAATTTACTTCAGTCGCAGAACTCGAAACCAAATCTGACCGCTTCGCGATATGAAACTCCCATACAAAATTACTCGTTCGAAATACAATAGTTGGTGCACGTACATGTATATTAACTGGTATCATGCATTTTCGAATAAAAAACCTTTCGTTTTGCGACAAAATAATATCGATACCATGACAAAAATATGTGTGTCAAACAGGAATTGATCTTAACTATATCAAAGCGTGCCGAAACATTTATGATACTTCTACGGCGGTAATAATTGGTTTCAGCAGTTGATAAAAATAATAGCTTCGCTGTTTTGTGTGATGAATTATGAGGCAGACTGGTAGACGGATCTGTTTGTCTTTGTTTATACGTTAATTAAGCACACGTTTAAAATTACAATGAAATTGGCTAACAGCTGGATAGTTTTCACGTCAATGGCTAATTCAAAAACAATATGATAAAATATATTATATAAGTCTACCATCATTCTATGAGCTGGCAATATTTCCTGGATACCTGCTGAGAACAATGTCTAGAAATAATTGTATATCGTTATCACTTCAATATAGTGCACGCATATTGTATATAGCGCCAGTTTAAATTATATGGCAATTTGCTACACAATGGGTCCATTGTTACAGAAAAGTTATACTCAGCAAAGATGTTATACTCAGCAAAGTTGTGATCGCCATCC
This sequence comes from Mya arenaria, assembly GCF_026914265.1. Taxonomy (NCBI): domain Eukaryota; kingdom Metazoa; phylum Mollusca; class Bivalvia; order Myida; family Myidae; genus Mya; species Mya arenaria. Next base: position 25,712,660 of record NC_069130.1, read on the forward strand.
AAATTTATTCACCAAGTTTAGTAAGACAATTAGTTCGTGTAATAATAATAATAAGCATTGTGTTATAAATGAACAGTTGAAATAAAGCTATCATCTTACAACATTATACGTCGTTTAATAGCTATGGTAACAAACAAAAATAATCATCAATATTGCTCCTTAAATCATAGAAGTCCTTACGCCATAGAAACAGAAACCTAAAACATAAATAATCAAATAATAATTAGCATGTCTTTCATTTTTTTCCTACACACGTTATTTTTGTTTTGTATCTGGAATATTATCACAAACAGTTTCGAGTACAACATCCATCAGTTTTTATAACCATGCGGCCTCTGCACACACAAGTTCCGTACGTCTCTTCATGGATCATCAAAACCGACATGCAGGTTTAACTGCGATGTGTTTTTGTCGTCATTGATAATTTCTACCTGGCACCTGCTATTTGATATGGTTTAGAATCAATAACTCAAAACCCTTCAATACATATGTTCATATTAATGAGGCAATTTCCAGGAGAGAAGTTGAATTAAGCCAATTCAAGTAATGAAAGTTATGCCAAGTTGATATAACTTCAGAATTCAGTATTTAGTCAGCGACCTAAAGATTAATGCATTTTAGTCAAATGAAATTGTCCATCGGTAGAATTTTATATATAACTCAATGATAGAAAAATAATGATATTTAACTGATGTGTGCATGCCCATAGCGCCTTGGTGTATGTATATGAAGTTATATAGGGTTAGCCCTAGCTCTTTACAATACATATCATGATTTGGTTTATAACAAATGTTTGATTCTTTGAGAATAAATCCTTTGGTTGAAAATATCAATATCATTTACCGGCACCAGATCTCCAAACTCAAATAACCAAAAAATTAAAATAAAAAAAGATCTTATAATTTCAAACTAAAAAATAAGATGCCCAAACTGTGAAAAGTAGTTATTGGAACATTTCTTTTTCATAAATATATTCTATATATGATTCAAACATGATATTGAAGGTTTCGCTACCCAAGTCGCTTAATCCTCAAATTATCCTATTTCAATGAACTGATGCAAACTAACCATCCAACCACATTTCAAACACTCCTGCAAAGAAGCTCGTATTTGAATTCTCAAATCGTAAAAAAAGTTCTAACATTCTGTGCCTTATACTTCGTTAACAAGCAAATTAAAAATAAAAGTCCATTGCAATGGGGCAACGCAATTTATATACTGAGCATGCCGTTTTTATAACAGAAAACTTATTTTCACTTAAAATCTCATTTGAAAAATATGTCTGTACAAAACATTTATATATCATAGGCTAATTAATTGTCTAATTAGTTAAACTGACGTATACTTACTAAATATAAAAGGGCTTACTTAACTTTATTGTCACTTAGATGTTAATCTTCGACCTCAGTTATATCAAATTTAAAGTGCATTTCATTTTTACAGTTTAGCGTTAACGACGACTTTTCAAATTCTTTTCGCAATATCACGCTACTCAAAGGACAAACAATATCATAAAACTGGATTAATCATGAATAACGCGATTAATAACAAATAGCAAAATAATAATTTTCAATGACAAAACAAATGTAGAAAAAAGAATTAAGCAAATATTTCTGCAATTTGTTGAGCCAAACAATATTTGTTATTCCTTTGAGATTCGACACGAGTTTAAGTTGTTGTTCTGCAGAATTACATTTCTTAAGCACTTGTTTTTCACTTTCACCTGCTTGGGAAGAACAATGTGCCTAACACTCTTTCATTTGGTGAATTAACGTTCGCGTTTACAAATTAAAACTTGTATTTCTTTTGATCGATCTGTTTTGTTCTGTAATAAAAAATATGTATTTTTTTTGTTTCGCCTTTGTTATTTTCTATTGTTTGTGGATGGATTTTAACTATTTTGGATGCAGGTGTTTGCCTTTAGAGAAGAAAGTTAAACGAAACAGGAAAGGGTTACTAAATACTTGGAAAATACTAATTATGGACTACCTTTTTATAGCCATTTTTTTATAAATTGAAGTCTAAGTTCAAACGGTACTTTAAAATCCGAAGCTGTTAATATATTATATATTGTGTGAAATGCTATTGGACACAGGCTAAAATTGATAAACACAAATAATTACATCATGCGCAAACTCATGAGTCTACGTTTTGAAATTGGCCGTCACTTTGTTCTGTTAATGACCAGGTGTGGCAACTTTAGTTTGAAATAAGGAAATTGATCTTCTTACATTTTTCAGAGGAGTTTCCTTGTTCTAGGAACAGTATAAAATATATTCTACCGAGTTATTTCAAATTGAAATACAAACATAATGTTTGTGAAAATCGTCCAAGGCAGTAAAAGACACATGTATATATTCATTTCGTGTTTTGGCTTGATTTGATTCTTGTGAATTTAAATAGTAGGTTCCTGATTAAATTCTAGCTAAGGCTAACTATTAGCTGTGCAGTGTTCATTGGTGTTAAAAGCACATTCACATATTGACCCATTTGTTATATACCACTTTTGCAGTAAGTCCAGTCTGGATGAAGTGTATCAAACGGAAAATACACACATTATGCCAGTGTCGTCATTGCATGGTGCTAGGCGCTGACAGCTGCCTCAGGAAAACCTCGGAGTAATCAATTTGTTGTAACCCATGAACGCCAATGCTTCCTTTTGTGCATCGGCGATGTACACATGGTTTATAATCGTATAGTAGGGGATAATTCGATTTGCTTTGTATTGTTTTTTGGCCCAATACTGTCATATGAAATCAAAATTTTTAAGCTATTAATTATTATTTAGTTCATGCGGCAATGTAATAAATCACAATAAATAATAAAAGTATATTGATGATCATTTAGGCTAAATATATGTATCACATCAACCCCTCCCCCCCCCCACACACACACACGTTAATGTATCATACAAAAAGAGGAAATGTTAGTGTGAATGATTGTGTTGTAATATTTGATGTTTTAAACAAGATGGAGCATTCTGTGTGTGTTTTCACTGCTCGATACAGCCAATAAAGATGATGTTTGTAAATGGGCTTTGTGTATCTGAATATATTATTTTCTTTAAACAAATTTAAAAATGACACTGATTGTACAGCTCGGATACACGTTAACCGAGTTGACTAATGTGACCGTTTCGGGTGTGGTAACCCTCAAACTAAATGACTTGTTGGTAATACAAGATTTGTTGCACGTATGTACACGAGGTACATATGCTATTAAGAATAAGCAGAAACCTTGAGTTTACGATAATAAGGTTTTCGTAGCATTTCAATATTCTTTTTGTCGTCCGTTTCTGTCAACCAGACTGCAACACGAATACGATGCACTACACTTATTATCGATTTCGATTCTTCGTATTTTATGGTATTTCTTTGGTGGAGATATGTGTTTCTTCATATTATAGAAACTTTATTTTGTTCTTTTACATTATGAATAATTGACCAGATTTGGTTGACGGATAAATATCAATTTCGTCTTCGTTCGCTCGTTTCTAGGCGGACTTAATTAATAACAATGCGATTGGCTGACAGATCTGTTTTCACGTCAAGTGAAATACAAAACTAACATGTGATATATTAGTCTACCATCAATGTATGAGTTGGCAATTTTTTCTTGGATATCTGCTGTAAACTGAGTCAAGAACTGGTTGTTTATCGTCATCATTTCAATAGTGTGCATACACACTGTATAATAGATGGAGATAGCTAGCGCCAGGTTTAATTAATTGGCAATTTGCTCACGCCATTGCATGTATTGTTAAATATGATATAATTAATGAAGGTACTATCCATTTTTGGTTTATTACTATTCAATGCGAATGGTTAAAATACACACACATTTGAAACAAATCATTTCCGTGTCCCCAAACATTAACAATTACAGTAACACTGTTAGTTTGATCGTTAATTTTACGGTTGAATTATTTATATACGATTGCAACTGTGTAAATATTCTCACAGAGACAGATTGACCTATTTGTCAGCATTAAACAACAGAACAGATATTAAGACAGAGACGAAAGAACAGATGCAGTTAACAACATACTTATACTTTGTTGCGAACATTTAACAAACAGAGAAAATTACTCGCGGTTTTCGAATGATCGGAATCGAACAGCAAATTGCAGTTTTCGCGACAAAATAATTGTACATTCTCGAGCCATATGTAACCGATGCAGGTCAGACACAATCTGAACCTCCGAGAAAAGGCAAAATTAGTTTCCTTTGTCATCAAGTTAATACAATTACACATAAATAGTGATATATGTTTATTCTATATTTTAGTAATATTATTTCCCATAATTTGTGCACCCAAATTAAGAAAACTATGTTATTTTTATATTTGTGTTAAATTTTGTATGGGAGATCATGTAGTATTTCACGTACCTTTAACCCATTCCAATCGAAGTAAACGATAAATTCACTGATATTGCTGGATCTTATTTGTCTGGTTGTAAAATGAATATCGTTATTAACTGAACAATTCATTTTATTAAGATACAGTCATATAACAACCGCATTACACCCTTTCTTAAAGTTATTATAAATTTGCTTTGCTACTTTAATCTTAACAACCACATAAGGTGTTTTACCGATGTCTGTAGTGTCAGTATCGTGATACTATCGCTGTTTTCAATTAAAGATTAGAATGCCTTTTTGCACGAATCTATGAAAATTATTTAATAACTATTGACTTCTTAACAATAACGTGTTTTCCTGCAGAAGCTTATGACAACACTTTACATCAGAAATTAATCATTTAAGTGAAAAAAGATTAATCGGATATACTAGTAGAGCGATTTCGTACCAAGTTAGGAAAAGTACCAAACTGAATGTACGCTTCTTTTGAATATCGTTGTTATAAAAATTCTTGGAGTCTTCATTAAACAGTTTTTATCGGAAAATCTATCAATCGGAACTCTTCGGCCTTTTCCGCAATACGACGTTTGCCGGTGCATTTCTAAAAGTAGTTCGTAATATTATAACCTCTGCGATGCCGACAAAGTTAGTTTGAGCAGCACAGAGTCAGAAATTACGATCTACTTGCAGTTAAATTCAAAGAATTTTTACATTGTTAATCATCAATATACACCAGAGATTGTTTTAACGGAAATGGTCGAGGTTCTCCGATTGAAAAGTTTATTTGCAGTATATGATCACTACATGATTAGATAATCTTTACCATAACCATTTTCTTACCTGACCATCTTTTATTGTTTTAGTATGGCATTTCCTCAAATATTGAGATAATTGTTTTAGGACACACTCGTTACAATTAACACATCAGGGGCTGACACAGAATCTAGGACTTTGCTGAATTATCTTTCAGTAATTGACAATTTGTGTCATTATTTCACTTGAAGACCAACAATTGTTTTTGTTGTATTTGTTCTGATCAGTTGCATACATCGCCTGACTGATTTTATCAATTTCTGCATCACATCAAAGGAGTATATAAACATATACATGTTATTATATAAACAGTGAAGATTTAGAAAACAAAAACAAAATAACCGCTTGCTACTTTGTGTAACTTTTTGAAGGATATTTGTTTTAGTTTCTTTCTGCTATACTTTGTGTGTATCTTGAACTGTGTGAACATTCTAAGTAAGTGAATGTGATCTAACAGACAAATAAGTACACTACCATTCATATAACTCTGTGTTTTTATTTCAGGAATAAAATTTGAAATATAAATGGTGTTTACATTTCTTTTTGCCGGATAGATATACGCAATGAGGTGTTGAGTGCGCCGTGGTCACAATTGCAAGACTATCGCATTAACCTTCAACTAGTGGTGATATCGCTCCTTTTTAAGTTAAGTTAGTTTATTAAACGCAGTATGCGATAAAAGCCGTAGTGTTTTTTTTTGTTTTAATCGGAGTCCAAAAAACCATAAATACTAATTGAACTGACATCAATAAAGAGCGGTCTGGAAATAGCGATCGGTTTAAAAGCGAAATTGAATAAAACATATAAATTATATGAAACTTAAATTGGAACATTTTAAAAGTGTGTACTTCACAGCATGTTCGATTCAATTGAACTGTGATAATTAGGAACTGCAACATAAAAAAACACAAACAGTTAATTTTAGAAAAGTGTTTCAAAATATATTATTCTTATTCTACCTAGAGAACTACCTTGCTTACTATTACGCAGAATATCAAGCGTAAATTCATGGCCAATTATATTAAATTATTCTATACAGCCCTTTATTTCTGTTGAAATGGCAATGTATAAAAAGGTATAGTGAAATAAACTCTTCGATACCATAAACTATGCAATTTACACAAAGCTTACTTTCCTTTAATGAAAATGCCGTCACTCTGGCCTCGACTAATCGGTATGAGTTTCAAATAGCGTATGTTCATACCACACTTGACTTTACCGTTGTAAAATTGCACAAAGCCATTACTAGGTGACTTTCGTATTTGCAAATTACTCTTGTACATAATATATGAAATATATATTTTATAATTATCGCTACAGACGATAATAATAATTAATATTCATACTTCAGCCGCTATTACAGAGTTTTTTTATAAAGAAAATCAGTTGTCAAGTACGTGTATGTAACCTTATAAATCAGTTAGTTGAACAATGCTGAATCAACTGAATATCATTAGTTGTACTGTTACTTTTGTTTCACAGATACATACACTGTTCATGTAATGCTTAATAAAAGTTCTTATTTCTACATTTGAGGTTAAAACTCTGCCTCAAGACGTTCGTAAATATGGACCCTGATCGTAGTGACTTGGCCCAAGTTTATCCAACTATCTTTAGTCCTTTATAACGGGCTCAAATTCACTGCATTTTGTTTTTAATTTTGGTAGGTTAATGTTGGACATTGTTTTGTGAAAGAGCTTAAGTAGAATATTAATGATTTTGTTTTATATGCTCAGAGTAATGTTAATTATTTGGCTACGCAAAAAGTGGTACATGAGGTATCGAGAATATTTCGGATTGGTGTTATTTAACATGACTATTGCTGTTAAATTTACACCGATGGTATTGAAAATAGAAAATAATATATCTAAGAAATTAGGAAAAACAAATTGATCACAACAGCATTCAAAAACACTGTCGACCCTAAAATTCTAAATAAAATATTAGTGTATATTGCAAACGTATCATTTTAGGTTTATTTTTAGTTAAGCTATCATTTACTCGTCCTTTGCCAACAAAACAAGTTTTGTCGGCTTTACTTCGTTGCAATATTTCTTAGAATAAGTTTAATATGCAAAATGCAGCGTTTAAGATGAAGATTGATATCTATTGCGCGATCCATTTTGAGCTTCCCTCAGGACAAATATCATAAAACTCAAAACCACAAATATCATCAAACAAACAGTTGTTATGGCAATAAAAATCAAGACAGAACATTTGCGACATGATTAAACAAATTAATATGTTTGCAATTCGTTCGGCTAGACACTATTTGTTATTCCTGTGAGATGAAACAGAAGTTTTATGTATTGTTTTCTAGTTTTACATTTTAAGCGCTCAGCGCCTTGGAAACAATAATTTTTCTATTTTTTATTTCTATTTTCGTGAACCAACGTCTTGCTTTAACAATATTAATAAAACAGTGAGAACTTTATAAAGAAGCCAAGCATACACTTTTTCTATTAAGGTTCGATCCCCACCGGGTGAAATATGTCAAGCGGTATGGGCGTTCGCCACTAGACCAAAAGGTCGTTGATTCTTTCCCCAGACGGGAGTGTTGTGGATGTCCACCCCTATCACATGGTATTGGGCTCGGTTCAAATCAGGTAACATTCCCTTGTACGTAAAGCTAACGTCAGTACTAGTTTCTACCCAGGGAACCAACCTGCCCACAGCAATATTCACTATTAATCTAAAGTAAATTTGTATAAACTTACTTGTTTCAGGCACAAAGTACAAACCCAAATAAACAATCAGCAAAGCACACAGCGCTACATTTTAACGGACACATGTTACGTCACAGTTACAAAAACCACAAACAATGACATGTTTCGATAAAGGTAGACTGCTGATTGTACTTCAGTTACTTGTAATACTGGCAAGCAAATATGCGTGACCTTTTTTTCACTCATGCACAGGCGCCGGATTAAAACTGTTAATTCTGTTCAGTCTTATATTCAAAAAGAGGAGATACCGGGAACAGAAAACAAACGATAAAACCTCAGACTGAATAAATGACCAGATCTATGGATACCAACATTTGACATTTTCCACAAGTATCCATTATAATCATAATTACGATATTGAGGTTGATTACCTAATGTCTTTATGAACTGTTCACATTCTAGAAACAGTCCAAGTGTGTGATGTCCTAGGATGTTATCTTTATTAAGCACTTTTTGGAGTGCGTTTGTCATAAACCTTCTTTCATTTGAGTTATGAAAAATACAGAAACGAATGATCAACATTCAGGCGTAAAGATTAAAGCCCAACATTCACACAACAAAAAACGTATCAACATAACATACATGTAAAAAAATATCAATACATGCTGTGGCTACCGCCAGTCTATAAATAAGGAAACCAGTTTAAGATCTATCACACTGCCAATACTGTTATCACCTTAAGTGCAAAACAAAACCAACAGTATGATGAATTGGTCTACAATCATTGTATTAGTTGGAAATATTTCTTGGATACCCTCTAACAGTGTCGATAACTTTCTGTTTATCGTCATCATTTCGATGTAGTGCCTGCATACTCACACAGCGCCGATTTTAATTATATGGCAACTTGTTCAAGCCATGGTATACAGAAGAGAAGACAGTACTTTTCGATTTTGTTTTATTAAAATTCAATGCGTTTGTCAAAACATGCAAACATATTTGTAGTAAAACGTTTCCCGGCCTTCAAAGTTTAATATTCAAAGCAATCCTAAATTTAAATGTAAAATGGTATATAACTATTGTTGCTGTTGTTGTTGCTTTTAAAACAGTGAACTGTTCATTACAGCAGTCTAGAGTTTGAAATACTGAAAATGTTTGTTCTTCACTTCAAGAATTAGCACGGATGAGTTCGCCAGAAAAACAACAACATATAATCAATTTAAATGTGATTACTAATGATGAAACTAGGGTAATGTTTTTAATTATGACATTGTCTCCCTTATATAATTAAATCAATTTTAACGGTGGTAATTGTTGAATAAATTCGCTGGCATCTGTTTATGTCTTATCTCCAAGAAACTAATGAACGAAGATGTCATGTACGAAAGTTTTAACGATATACTTCACACCTTTAAGCCGATAACGAGAACTAAAAAATAAGTCTTTAAGTGTTTTAAGACACTAGTGAACGTAGATAACAACATATATATAAACAGAGTGAACGTGCGTACCGACGTGCATTTGCGTACGAAATTGAAGAAATGTCGACAACTAATCCAAAGGAATTTTGGTGAAAAATACAAAAAATAGGTCTAAGAAATGCAAGGAATATTCCGATTGAAATCGTTAATAGCAGGGGTTTTAAGGTTTCTGATGAAAAAACTGTTCTCGGAAAGTGGAAAGAGGACTTTCATACCTTGATACAATTGCGAAGAAACATCTGGGTTTGATGATACCGTATACGATAGAGCGAAAATGCATAAAGTGTTACTTGAAAATAACATGGAAGATCCATTGTATACATCGAACCCCGAACTAAATTCAAACGTAACAATAGACGAAGTTACAGTTGTTGTACAGAAAGCGAAAAATGGTTCCGCTGTAGGTTACGATGAAATACCATATGATGTGTTGAAAAATCCGGCAATCATTGGAACTCTGCAACATCTATTTCAACTTTTCCTGGACACTAGCATCATACCAAGTGTGTGGCGGAAAGCCATTATATAACCTATCCTGAAAGACCCTGCTTCGGACCCTCGTATTCCAATGAACTATCGCGGGATAAGCTTATTATCGTGTATAAGTAAGCTGTATACGTCGTTCGTGAACAGAAGGCTTACCACATACCTAGAATGCAATGACATTCTTGCTGATGAACAAAATGGTGTCCGTCGTGATCGGTCATGTGAAGATCATGTATTCACACTGAAAAGCATCATAAAGAACAATAAGCAGGTGTTTACAGCATATATTGACCTTCGCCGTTGTTTTGATTATATCGACATGGATATGCTATTGTATAAACTCCTACTAAACAAAATAGACGGGAAACTATACAACTCCATAAAGAATATATACTCAAGTTAAATGTCAACCACACGCATCAACGGTAAATTAACAGACTGGTTCGACTGTGTTACTGGTGTAAAACAGGGGTTTAATTTGTCGCCAACATTGTTCGCCGTGTTCGCAAACGACCTTGTACAGGAGGTGAATGACCTTGACCTTGGAATACAAGTGGCTGATCACAAACTCTCTATGTTGATGTATGCTGACGATATAGCGCTAATGAGTGACACAGCAGAAAAACTACAAACTATGCTGGACACGGTGCATAGCTGGTGTAAGCGCTGGAGGGTTTTAATTAATTGCAACAAGTCAAAGTGCATGCATTTTCGTCAAGGCAGAATACAAAAACGTGATGTCGTATTTAAAATTGGTGAAAATATTCTTGAAACTGTCGATCGATACAAGTATCTAGGGGTCATATTTCACGAGAAAAGTGACTTTTTCTACAATTGTGATGCGTTAGGTAAGGCCGCTGGTCGTGCGCTAGGCGGCATTATCAGCCAAGTACATCATTTGAAAGACCTTGGTATTAAAACATATGAAAAGCTCTATAACTCGTGCGTCATCCCAATCATGGATTATTGTTCATCGATATGGGGTTACAAAAAGTACCAGCCTATCGACAACGTCCAACATAGGGACATGAGATATTTTCTTGGTGTTCACCGCTTCAAGCCGATACTCGCCATGATCGGTGACACGGGTTGGCTCCCAAGTATGTACCGGCGCTGGCACTCTGTGTTCAGATTCTGGAACAGGCTTGTGCTAATTTTATGGAACAATTATTTTTATCCGGAATTTACACAATAATCGGTCTATTATTGTTTTGATATGAAATAAGGCAGTCAACGAAAACAATTTATACCTTAAATTATCAATTAATAGATGTAAGTCGTAAAAATTGCAATTTTGGTAAAACATTACCAATACGATACACTCGGTTTGAGTTTTATTTCGTATATAAAAATATTTGTTGATTTATTGTTTAATTATTGACAAATAATTCGTTATTATACTTCTTTATTAAAACAACATAAAATATTTAAAACAAAATGACGGCACATATATAAATCTGATGACATATTCGAATGATATTCAGATTGTGTTAACCAGCAATTATATACTACATCACCGAAATGAATCGCTCATTTTCTGAACTCGATGTTTGTAACATACGCGTGCTCAATGTCAATCTTTAACAAGCGCTAATTGTGCTCCATTGTCACCTTAAGACGATGCCAGAGTGCATTCGCAGAAAGGTGTGAAAAATAATGACACGATCAGGATCGAATTAAGAATTGATAAATAGGTGTGAAATACCAAATCGGGACCGTAATTTTTACTTCGGAATAGCGATTTCGGATTAAAGGCCAAACATTTAGTTAAACAAAGAAGGAGTAAAATCGGGACCGAAAAATAAATTCGAAATAGTGATAATTTCGGATAAACGGTGTTCGAAATAGCGGTGTTACGTAACGGTAACGTCTTTTTACGCAGTAGCTATTAAACATCAGTTTTATAAAACATTGCTGATGTTTATATTCAGAAAGAAATAATTGCAGAATGTACATGAATGAATAATCCTTGACATGTTTTAGGATTTTATTGTTATATTATGCGGAAATATTTGTGTACTTTTAAGATGCATTTTTATTTGTTTTGTTTATTAGGCACACGTATATATTTAACTGAAATAAATTTAGAATTCTACAAGAAAAAGGTAAAAATATAGATGATAATAAGATAGAGCTGGTAACAGACGGTGCCAAATATCAATGGAAATAGGTTGTAGCTGTCAATTAAGGTACAGTTGTCTTATTTATCTTACAGATGTATTTTTTTTTAATATGGCTAGAATTTTTCAGACATAATCATATATTTTTTCTCTAACGGGAGAATTAATCAGATCACAATCAAGAGCACGTATTGAAACGAAAAATGATTCAGACAGCTATTCAATCTGTAATGAGAACTACGTATTTATTTGCTTTCGATACGTTCTATATTGCGGTAATATATTTGTTAACCTTGTTTTAAATGGATGAAATTTAGCCAACGATATCCTAATTGTTCAGCTATTTAATTTAACGTGTTAGGAGGCAAGGCTACAGATTGTGGTTCCCGTCTTGCTGAAAACTCGTTATAAATTTAAAGGGCTCAACTTGCTTCGTCCATCACACTTATTAAGCTATAACATCATGCGTATGATTTGACTATTACTATACTTTTATGTGTCGAAGTGATGTTATAAATCACAAATGAAAACAACAACAACATACAACAACTGATATGTTTTCCCGCGATAATGTCCCTAATGAATAGGGTAGGTAGATATGCAACAAAACTATGTTTCTTTCTAGATCTTATTTTACCAATGAAGACCAACTTTTCAACTAAAACCAAAACAATATTTGGTCACCAGGTATCAAAAATGTACAAGATGAGTGTCGGACATCTAATAATATTTATGAAGGCATAACTTTCAACGAAAGTTTACACTTCGTGAAGTTTGAAAGTCAATTTAGCGATATGTTGTGATATATACAGATGTGTCAATGCGAATGTGTATGTTTGATACTGATGTTTTTAACAAGATGAAACATGTGTTTGTCGGCATTATTAGGCCAATGAATAAAATGTATAAATTTGGGCTTGGGCTATCTTAATGCATTCGTTAGTTTAAACGGCTTGTCAGACAATATGTTTTTTTTATTTATGACAATAATTCGGTAGTCTTTACAAAGAAACTGCTGGTACAGATTGAGTACACGTTAACCGACTTGAACAATATGACTGTTTTAAAGGTTGTTACTGTCAAACAACATGAGAGTTGTCTTTTGTGCAGGTGTCCGCCTCTCACCAAATTAGTTGTGGGTTCAAGCCCCATCAGGGGTACTTTCTCCTGGCCTCTCAGAAAGAGCGTAATTCTGGTTTCTGCCTAACTCCTTTCAGATGTCTTTATAATCGAGCAAAAAATAAAATAAGCTTAAATCAAACAAAATGACTTGTTGGTGGTAAAATAATTGGTCCACGTATATTTAACTGGTTTCATGAACTTTGAAATAATAAAAGCCACCATAGCTACTTATCTTTCATCTTTAAAGCAATTTGAATATGAATAAGCATGAAAAAAGCATAAACAATTCGTAACTTCATATTTTATGGTATTTTGCCTGGATTTTGTGGTTTCAGTAGTTGATCGACATAATTAACAGCATAAGAGTGGTCTATTAGATAAGTGTCCGCCTCTCACCCAAGAAGTTGTTGGTTCGATCACCACCAGTGGAACTTTCTCATTGCCTCTTAAAAAAGACATAATACTGGTTGTATTCTGCCTATTAACTTTTAGCTGTCTTTACAATTTATCAAAAATGAACTGAACAAAAAAACTTATTGGTTATACAATCTTTGCTGCACGTATATTTAACTGGTTGTATGCTTTTTGAATAATAAAGGTAGTTGGTGTTACGGTAATATGGTGTTGGTATCACGACAATAATCTTAGCTACTTATCTGTCATATATGCATATTTTATGATATTTTGACCTGGATTATGTGGTTTCTGTAGTTAATCAAAATAATTGCTTCGTTGTTTTTGTGATGGATTATTCGTCTTCATTCACACATTTTTATGCGGACTTACCTAATTACAGTGCGATGGCTGACAGTTCTGTTTTCAAATAGTGCATTTCAAAACTAACATGTTATAGCTTAGCGTACCACCATTGTCTCAGTAAGAATTATTTCTCGAAACATTTCAGTCTAAGGCATGCCTACTTTAAACTAGCTGGTGATTAGCGTCAGGTTTCATTATATGGCAATTTGTTCGGGCCATGTCATCCATTGTTACTGTAAATATTACATACGCAAAAGAAAAGAAAGTAATTTCCCCATTGCGTTTATCAATATCCAATGCGTATGGCTAGAATGCACACAGAGTTGTGATAAAAAGTTTCACGGCCACAAAAGTTTTAAAATCAAAGTCACTCGTGTTGAAACAAAAACGGGACTTTAATATTTTGATGTTTAAACAGTGTTTATATATGTACAGCAGTCTGAATTTTAACTACTGAATTTGACTGTATTCACAACTTTGGCGCAGATGCTATCGTCAAACAATAAAACATGTAATCAACTTAAATGTTTAAAGTTATATTATTTATTATGGAAATGGGGTATTGTTTTTATTATCTTAATTAACTCCCTTTTAAAATAAATGCAATTTTACGGTTTAATTGTTTATACACGCGCTGGCATATGTTTTTTTTATCTCCCATGGACTGATGAACGTAGATCTCATCACTAATGTTTTAACAATATTCTGTACAATTTGTTTGCTGAGAATGATTTTAAGGACCACAAACAAACCGGTATGTACACTTTAATCAGTCTGTTAGCGTTTATTATGGGCTAAGATAGTCAATGAAAATACTTTCTACCTTAACATATCAGTTTAAAGATACTTATAAATACAAAAATGCTCTTTTATAAGTAAAGTTACCATAACATCGTCGATTGATGTTTTATAACCAATTACCTTATTGCTTCTCTTAATCGCATTGTCAGCTAGAATTAGTGTAATGCTGTGAAGAAGATGACGTCAAGCATTTATTCCACGCTTTATTCGCGTTACCCAAATGACAAATATAATAAAGCTCATAATCATAAAAACTTAAAACAAATATGTTCAATGACATTACAAATCAACGAGGACTACGTAAATATGATTGCAATTTGTTCCACTAGGTAATATTTGTAATTCCTGTTGGATAAAACAGTTTTATTTATTGTTTCGTATTTGTACATTTCTTAAGCACTTGTGTAAATCCCTTCATCATAGAGAAAAACAAACCTCATTAACCGCTCATTTCCAGCGACCGAGAGTACACTATTGAAATAAACTGTATTACTCTGGATCGTTCATTTTTATATAGGAATAGCAAGTTGATGACTACCCGTTTATTTTGTCATTAAACCAATTATATTCTTCTTAACGATCTTGTTATTATATTTCTTTTCGTGAGTGGATAAACATAATAATATCTAATTGTACTGCTTTCACTGCATGTGCTTAACTTTATAGAAGGTAGTTAAACAGCTGCACAGAAAATGGCTTCTTTATACCTAAAACCTACCCCGTTTAAACTACATGACTGTGTAAGTCCACACTTATTAAATGCCATGTCGTTCAACATTAAATACTATTCAAAACTTGTGTTTGTGGTACATTGATAAGTATATGTAACGCATGCACCGCCATATGGCACTGCTTTCTTAGGTGCATGTACATTTTAATATATACATTCAAACATTTATTCATATATGAACACATAAACATATCGGGTATACTTCTACCTAAACCTACTATATATTTTTAACGCAGCAATATTCTTGATGTTTGAGGAATGATTCTTAAGAAACACATTATATATGCTGTGCATGAGTGCTTGATAAAAGCGGTCGCGGTTTGATAGAGATTGTGCATAGATATTAACTTTCGCCACATTCAACGCCAATTGACAATAATATATTAGGCGCAAGTACATATTCAATGATACCGAACGAGCAGATATAAATAACTACATTGTGGTATGGAAACACTGCTTACGTAAACATCCGACTAATTGCCCTGTCTGAGTTACTGTAACACATAAACACTTCCAACTTATTATAAAGAATACAGATTATATGGAACATTTCAATACGGAGCAATAACCTTGATTACCCCTTTTTTTCTAGAAATACATCAAGGGTAACATGTAGACCAATAGTTCTGTATTGGTAAATATTTTTAGTACACCGGATAGGCATTTCCGGAGAATTTAGCCTAACCTGGCACCCCCAGTGCTAGATGAGTCATGCACTGTGACGCAAAACTTTGTATTTCTTTTATTATACACTTTATGTAATCATACTTATGATATTTCAATAGATGATTGATTTCCATTAACATTAATTTTACAGAAATATAGCTTTAAAACAAAACGAAATAACCCTTAAAAGACGTTATATTGAAGGAACTTCTTGACGTGAATAAAAATACTGCGCGTCTTGACGTCAGTAAATATCATCGCACGCACTTTTTGTGTAATGTGTAAAAAAATCTATGTTATTATTTTCACAATAAATATATGTCATGTGTTCCGGTCCGGGCACGCTTTGTAGCATGCCTCGTTACCTGGCAATGCAGGTGCCCTCGGGTCGGATTTTTCCATCCGGACCGCAAACACATGTAATATATAACTAATATCAATTTATTAAATAATAGCGACCAGAATACATTACAAATAAATGAAAAAGTTTCAACTATTATCAAAATATCAATGTTCTTAACATAATTATATTGATCTTTAAATAATACTATAACTTGTTAATGAAGCCGTACACAAGTTCGTATTAAGTTAACGCAAACAAAATTATATAAAACAGATGCTTTAAGTACAAAACAGTTCTCACAAAATGCCATATTGTAATGAGTAAAGGCGCCATTACTGTAAATAAGTTTATGACGTCATCAATGAAAATATGAATAAAATACTGCACGTTCTTCGAAATTTTTGGTTAATTGAAATATCATTTGTTTTCTTTTTATTATTTTGGTTGAACGCTGAATGATCTTTATATTAAATGCGACAACACAAACAAAACAAAATGCTATCCATCAGTGCCAACCCTTTGAGTAATGAATACCAAGTAAATGATTTATTTTATGTGGAAACGTAAAGAGAAGCAATATATCCGAACAATTACTTTCAAACTACAATAACACAATAACACAAAGGAGATTTCATGAAGGAGCCCATCATTTAAATCTTTAATATTGAAGGCACAAGGTAAGAGTGGTGTAAACTGGTCCAGTGGAATATGTGTCCACCCGTCGTCCATCAGACCGTGGGAATGATTTTCACCAGCGCAATAGTGGTCACGTGGTATAGATGTCTGCCTCTCATCCAAGAGGTCGTGAGTTTGATCCCCACAAGGTATACGTTCAGTTGGACGCATATAATCGAAACTAGAACTGTTTCGACAAAGGCAACGGACTCTTGAGTGATCATATCAGCCTAAAGCGACAATATATCTTAAATAATCGGTATTAACTTATGGCACACAGATCAAACCCCAACATATATTCAAAAAGACACGCAGCGCTTCGTGGAAACATGCATTCATGTAGACTGATTGAGGTACTGGTTTAAACTGAATTACTTACGAAACATATATTAGTCAACTGTTTCAAACATTGGCCGGTTTTAGAGTGTTCGACTATGTTCAGTCTAGTCTAACAATGATTTGTGAAGAGGCAATTCCGGAAGCAGAAACGATAGAACCGTAGTCTGAATAAATTGGACCATACCAAAGATATGTATGCCAACATTTGACATTATTCACAAATATTCATTATCAGTATTTTTGCGATATTGAGGTTAATTACCTCACCATAAACCATCAGTGTAAGGGAAAATGCGTACATTGTTATATATAGCGTGAACGTTTCACTAGAAATAGTCGAAGTGTGTGATATCCTTAGGATAATATCTCGGTTAATGACTTTTCAGTATGCGTTTGACAAAGATTCCATCTTTGAATTGAAAGTCAATGTAAACTACAGAAACGGGAGCAGCAGACGTCAATTCAGCAATATTACTTAAAGGCACACCAATCTAAGCCTTACCGACGCATATTAACGAGAAACAAACAACGTTAAACGTTAATAGTTAACATTCCTATACAATTATATCAATACATAGTGTGGCTATTGCATTGAAATATGGTTTCTACAATATAAAATAACATATAAACTTGGATTTTTTTTTAAATATGAATTTATTTTTTTAAGAAATCGACCACGCACTTGCTCTTACATTTACTAATTAGCAATGAAAAATCGAGTCGAAATACGATCATCTTCATCCTACATCGTATTGTTTTCGGAGTTTGCCAACGTATACGTCTAACTTATCGTCAGATGTGGGAGTATCCACAAGCAAGAAATGCGCTAGTGTTATTAACATCAACATCAAATTTGCCTGTCTGCCAGCCTGCCTGCCTGTTTGTCTGCGGCATCAGAGCCTACTCCGTGTCTCCGTGCTGTCTCGCCGAGCAGCACAGGAGCTGAGCTATTCTATTCTCTATCTTCCCTGGCACGGGTTCCGCGCATTCCCCCACGTCTTAAAGTGTATGTATATATTACACAAAACCCTCTTATTTATCTATCGACAAACATATAAAGGATATGGCTCCGAGTGAAGACCTAGATACCTTGTGTTTGAATCCTGCGGAATGGTTGTCCATATTTTTGTTTTCTAATATAGATTTTTGCAATTATGTTCATGATATCTTTATATTGTCTGAATGTGTTGTTGTTTTTCCAAAATGTTCTAAATATTTACTTCTGTCGCAGAACTCGAAACACTATTTTACCGCTTCGTGATTTGAAACTCCCATACAAAATTACGCGTTTGTAATACAATATTTGGTGCAAGTACATATATATTCACTGGTATCATGCATTTTCGAATAAAAAAAACTTTCGTTTTACGACAAAATGATATCGATAACATGACAAAAATATGTGTGTCAAACAGGAATTAATCTGATCTATATCAAAGCATGCCGAAACATTTGTGATACTTCTACGGCGGTAACACTTGGTTTCAGCAGTAGCTTCGACTGGTAGCCGGATCTGTTTGTCTTTGTTTAAACGTTCTTTAAGCAGACTTGTTAGATAACAATGAAATTGGCAAACAGCTGGATAGTTTTCACGTCATTGGTTAATACAAAACAATTTGATTTATATGAGTCTACCATCATTGTTTGAGGTTGCGATATTTCCTGGATAACTGCTGAGAACAATGTCTAGAACTAATTGTTTATCGTCATCACTTCAATATAGTGCACGCATATTGTAAATAATGCCAGTTTTAATTATATGGCAATTTGCTACACAATGGCGTCCATGGTTACAAAAAAAGGTTATTCAACGCATAAATGTAAGCGCTTTCAAAATGTATTCAACAAGTTTAGTAAGGCAATTAGTTCGTGTTATAATAATACGCATAGAGTTATAAATGAACAGTTAAAAGAGTCGCTATCCCCTATAGAAAAACACGTGGTAAATTTTTGTTCCTTTATTGCTAAATTATATATAATAGTATTACTGTAGTAAGCGTCACCGAGCCAGAATAGTAGGTTGCTTCCGGAAACCGTTGATAAATAACAGACTAAAGGCGGTCTTAAGGTCAACTGCCGGCAACGAAGTTTCGACAGTATCGGCTAATCAAAGGAATGGTGCCGTGTACGCTTGGGCTAAATTCGCGTTAAATATATTTCTGTTTATTATTTCTGCTTTTTTCTTTTTGTGCTCAAATATATTTTGCCTGTTTAAAAAGGGAAATAAGTGTGATTATCGACTAGTTAAAGCATGGACGAAGAAAGAGTAGAATTTAAATAAGTGGATAATGACCAAAAAATGAAGTTTAACGATTATCCAGGAAATTGAGAAAGTTTTATATTTCCGCTGTATTTGAAACATCACGTATCTAGTATTGAGATTGGTTTTGGTTTAATTTCTAGTCATATATGCTACTAATAATTATTGCGTAGCCTTTTGTAATCATTTTCTTTAAAGTAAGGGACTGCTTGTAACTTAACATAAGTTCACACAAAGTTTATCCCATCTGATTATTTTCGTGTTTGATTGCTTTGTTGACAATTTGACATGTATGTGCTTGTCAGTTTGTTGGGAAAATATGCAAAGTTTCAAACTACATAAACATATCACTTTTTTTCTTTATTTTATTCTTCAGCCATGCCGTGGGATTTAACCTTTATCTACTAACTAGATTCAAGATTCAAGACCTACTCGTATCCTTTTAAAATGTCTGATAATTATCGGTCTGACTGATTATGAAAATCCAGGCGATTGACCATCGATGTTTTTAACTATTGCGCAATACTTGTAAGAAATAGCTATAAAGCATTTAAAAAAAAAATTTGAAATAGTTATTGTGTCATTAACAAAACAGTTAAGTACAAGGTGCAGAATAATAGTATCTTCATTTAAAGTCGGGTGTATGATATAAAAACCCCAGCTCAATTAACTATTTCCGACATGAAAAACAAACATACAAAACATATCAAAACAAATCGATGAGCTTGTGACCTGGAAATAAAATCATAGAGTTTTAAATAGGTACAAAATTGAAACAGGTATTTACACAAGCCGTTCTCTATTAAATTCATGCATACAAAAACAAAAAGTCAGTTGGATTAGAGCACTGAAAACAGTGATAACATGATTTCTTCTGACTATACGACTAGTCCACACGCGCACGGTTCCGCTAGTTGACATACCACTGTAGAATGGTTTGTTCTGTCAAGAGTATAACATAAAGGGTACTTGTATTCATTTTAAACAGTATTATTTTACTTAGCATTATACGAGTGTGAACTCTTCAGTATTAAACTTTGTAAAATGCATGTACATGAGAAAGAAGAAAACGTATAAATCGCCGCAAAAACTATTTGTTTTTGTTACACATTGTCGTTTGTGAATTAATTGATTTTAGCAGATTGAAAGAACATAACATAGCCATGGTAACAAACAAAAATATTCATCAATTTTGCTCCTGAAATCATAAAAGCTCTTACGCCGTAGAAACAGAAACCTAAAACTAAATTATTAAATAATAATTAGGATGTTTTTCATTTCATTTTTTTATCCTACACCCGTTTTACCTGTTTTGTATCTGGATTATAATCACATACATTATCGAGTGCAACATCGATCAGTTTTTAGAACCATGCGGCACACACAAGTTTCCTACGTCTCTTCATGGATCATCAAACCACCATGCATGTTTAAATGCGATGTGTTTTTGTCATCATTGATAATTTCTACCTGGTACAAATAATTTCAGGATTACTTTCATAACAAATGTTTGCTTCTTTGAGAATAATTCCTTTGGATGGGGATATCAATTATCAAATTTGCTTTGCTATGCATATACACGTATGCATATTATCAATACAAGCAATAGACTCGAAAACCAAAGACGAATTTAAATTTGAATTAAATTTCGCGAAATGCTCAAGGTAACGAATATTATAATAAACGTCTTATAGAAAAAATCAGAACCATATAATTAGCAGAGCAAAGACTAAACAATCAATCACACATCTTTAAGGTCATTTTAACAAGGAGGGACAAGGCTAGGTTTGTGACATATAAATATATTATAATGGTGGTTTATTGTTGTACGAAGGGGTTTATCAGAACACAGACACCGGAAATCCGCAACATGAAGAGTGTAGCGTGTGCCAAATACACTTAATCTACGAATTGAATCGACAAGTATTGCATTTCTATAACTTTTCTTGATGAACATGACACAGTTGATGAATAAAACTGTGATTAAATGTTGAAATGTTGGTCATAAGAATGCAACGGGTGGTACGAGGAAATCAAGGTTTTTGCTCTTTAATGTCTGTTCATTCAAGAATAAAAACATCAAAAACTAGTTTGTGAGTTAACCCCTCTTTAAATCAAAGTACATATTTTTATACATACAGCTAGATATTAAACTATGGCAATACCACTTCAAATCTTAAATAGTTGACTCCTATGCTTGATTCCACGAACGAACAAGACCTTCTTAAGTTTTATGACTTAAAGCTGCACAGAGTGAATGGCTGGAAACCAGTGATATAAGACTGCTGACAAAAGATCGCAGTTTCTCATTTTTGTTGTTTGGAAATTGATGTTAAACGGCTGCGTTATTTACGCTTTAAGAAAATGCAATTTTTCGGCAGTTTTTCTAACAGTTGAGATTTGTTCTATTGTAAATTGATTTTATATATATGACTGAATTAAAGGCGTTGATTCCAAAATGAATTCTTAGACAAAACAAAATATCAAAATTGCATAAAACTTAGTGCAACCATCTGATATATATTGTAAGCGATTAAACTGGAAATCAAATAACATTATGTGCTCCCTAGTTGAATAGTCCAAAATGGTCGGAGCAACTAAATTATTACTTTTCCTATATTGAGTTGACCTGAAATACATAAGCATAAACATATCTGGCATTTAACAAATTTCTTAAGATAATTTTTCAATAACTGTAAATAGATGTTATTAAACACTACACTTGATTAAATCGAAGTATTTTCACAGTCTGCGCGATAACATGCACGTGTCTGGAACAGTTTATGCAAGCCGTTCAAGTAATCATAGTAATCATAGTAGTCAATACTTGAAAGATCACAGCAACGCCAGTGGTAAACATTAAGAGAAAATTATTAGTCAATTAGTGCCAAAGTTGTTTGGTAGAGTAAAAGTTGTTCAGCAAATAGGATTCAGTTAATATAAGGGACGGCGACCAAACTTTAAATCTAAAGACTTCGGAAATAGGTACAAAATCTAAGCCGGTACCAAATCCAAACTCTTGTAATGAAACAGACGACAGATTGTCCATATTGAAGTCATTATTTCCAGATTTGTAGCAAAATCATGTTAAAACTGTTATAAACACAATGTAACATCTGCACTAAGCCGGATAAAGACCCAAGATCTAGGCGGTGGGATATGTGATAGGGCAGGAGTATCATACTCTGCGGAACCGAATCACTCAAGCCTACACTTCATGATGCAACAGTAGAATGTTGTTTTTTCCAAGATATAAAAAGTGTTTTACAGGTGTGTTTTAACTTATCTACAATTATATTCGTGTTTAGTATATTAATAAATGCACAAGCATTGCACATGGTCATGAAGCATGTATCCAATAATATATTTAAAAGGGAATTATTCTTTATTTCCAAAACCAGTGTGGACATTCTTAGATGTGTTAATACTAAGATATGTCACCTTGCAGCCTATCAAATTGGTTTAATATGCTCAAATATCGTCTTTAAACGAGATGATATTCAATCACTTACTTAATATTTTTCATATATATAGACTTCTCGTCTCTTTATGTTTTATTGATATTCATTTCTTTCAGCGCAAGCTGGGCAAGGTGCCTGTAACCAAGTGGTCTACCCATTTTCCTAATCATTTACTTGACTTTACACGAGTACTGGCGACCGATCTCCTTTGTTACCTTTTCCCTTTTTTTGTACCACAATTTTGATTTCAAACATAAAAATATTTATGTGTTACCAGTAAGTGTTAACATTTTCAATTTCAAAAAGTCAATTTTTGGTTATGAAAATATGAACAAGTCCCTTGAACAGCAGTTTTGCAATTGAAAAAGGAAAAAAAAGATGACACTCTTATTTAAGTGAACATGCACCAACAAATTTTTTAGCATAAACAACAAAATGTGTAAATGCTACAAATAAATTTAACATGTATACATGAACTAAACTTTCCATAATAATTATTCATGTCACTTTATTTTGTACATGAACGAAACGTCAGAAAAAAATGCATGTTTCTCATTATAAAGATTTTTCAAATCGACGTATTTGTGGACATTCGTTTTTATAAATAAAACAGTTTGCCCTTCTAACTGTTCAACAGTTGTTGCGTCGATTCCAGAGTTCTGTCAACAAATCAATTATTTGGTGCTTACTAACGCCACTTTCAACTGTCTCATAAAGGTTTCATATTAGGCTTTGATGGTATGTATAATTCCAGTACAGGTGCGACCCAAAATGAGAACCCTATGGTCACTCGGAGCGGCGTTTTTATGCCGAAGACTGCTTTGTGTTTAACAGTTTAGTTCAAATACTGCAATTGGTAAAACTTCTACGCGAAACGTCTCGCGGGATGGTAAAGGCCAATGAAATAAGCCGTTATAAAACCTGGATCTGGAACGGAAAGTCAAGGGGTGATAGAAACAAACAGGAAAACAACAAATTAGTAATGTAAAAATAAAATCGTACGATCAGCGTGTTTCTTCGAGGTGAAAGTTGGTGTTTTGGGAAGATGGATAGCACGTCTTTTAAGACCGATGGTTATTAGTCTGCATCAGATCATTTTAATTGAATTGAGTAATAAGTGTATGTAGCGACCCGGTTAGCGATACGTTCAATTTCATGTAAATGATATCAAAATGCCTACATATCCTAATGGATTATAAGAATCATTTGCAGGGCAAAACATACAATATTACTATACCTTATGTGTGTTGTACTAAACATACGAATAGGTAGCCATACACCGTCTTTAAACGAGTATTAACACATAAATGTTTACATTGATAACAGCAATGCACCATTTTAACATTACGCCAACTTTGTGGCATCATAGTAATTTACAGTCGGAAAGATGGTGATTATTAGCCTACTTCTTCCAATCGTGACTTATGTGACAATGTACTGCATGCATTTTATAGAAACCCTTCGTTCATATTGCAGTAAAATTCTAAGCAAGCAGATATTTATCAGGTAAACCTCGTTTCCGCAAAACAACCTTCGCTTGGGTCTGGATGAACCTATATTACACTATCGGCCATGGAAGATACTAATAATATTCGCCAGTCATGTTTTGATTAAATCGAATGCAACTTGAATTTGAATTACCAACAAGAATTCTCTATCTAAAAATATATATAACGTAACATGTATAATAAGTAAATTAAACTTACTACAGACAATTCGAAATAGCATTGGAAAAAACATCTAGTTATCAATTTTGACGTAGTTCTGTCTAATAAATTCATTAAACATGAATGGTCTTGCCATATGATATTCGGAAAACACAAACATGATCAAATTAAAAAAAAAGAAGCTGTAGAATTTGTAAGAATGATCTTATATTATTCCAAATTCTGCGGAGGATAAACAACAACGTTATGTTACTCCTTAAATTATAAAATTCCAAAGGCAAAATAAACATAAGTTTAAAATTAAAACTTAATGGAAAATTGATTATAGTTATCGTGCCTTGCATTTTTTGCGTTTGATCTTATGGAGCCGCTATACCTGTTTTGTGTCCGGTATAAAGTCACAATGTTCGATTGCGTGCAAACTCTATCAGTATCCAGAACCATGTGGCGTCTTGGCATACACGTACCTAGCGTCTTGTCAGAGATCATCGAACCCGACATGCTTCATTAACTTCGAGTTGATTTGTAATCATTGCTTATTTCTACTTGGCACCTGTTTTTTTCTATAAGATATCAAAACAAGAATTAAAAACTCTTGAATGCAAATTCTGGAATCAGTGAGATGAGTGAAACATTAGAAGAGTGGAAGTATTTTTTACTGATAACTGTTTATAAGTTTCCTGCACTTTATAATATTCCTGGTGTTTCAATATATGTAAGGTTCCCGACCAACCTTTTTTCCACACAGCATTAAATTGTAAGCACAATGTTTAACTTACTTTGCTGCGACTGTTCTCAGTTTTTAAAGGTAAACAAATAACGCTTCAAAATAGAGAAACCTACAGTCAACATAATGATCTTATTATCATTCAGTAAAACAAAAGAACATACAACTAATATTTTTTTCAAAGCATAGCTCTTGTTAAAATTAGGTGTTTACAATACCTTACGCATCTTAATATAATGGTATCAATGTTTTTCTACATATGTGTATGAACAGAACTTTAGCAAGAATAAGAAATAACAACAGAACTGTCCCGCGAACATTGAATAGAAAATGACAGAAACAAATGTATGCCACTAATTTGTACGAAGTGTCTTAACGTTATGATCAATACAAATAAGAAAAGCACTAAATAACACTCAACAATAAGGGGTCCGAATATTTTTTTTTCGAAATAATGCAATTTTGGCAATACAATTAGTTTCATTGATAATTGATAATTGGTGTTCGTTAATTATAGTGTCACCCCTTCCAATCCAGTAGCTGGACCTATGAACATGATATACTTATTTGCGTACATAATATCCACTTCGCTCCACGCATGGTAGAACGCATCGCTATATATACTACAACTAGCTACTGCGTCAGAAACCGGCGACATCAGAAAAAAACCTTATATATGCTCAAACCTCTGACCTTTCGCTCCATACGCAATTACCATAACCTTGAGCCAACGAATAGTAACAGTTTTAGTATACTGAATTGATATGTTCTTGCAAAAACACATATACTAATTAAAGCTACATTAATAAACGATTTCGCTAATGTGAATCTTAAGGTTTCTTGTAAAACTATCGCACTACATTGTACAGTATAGCATTAGTCCCGGATTGAATTAAGCGTGATAAGCTTCGTCTTCCCAAACATAAGTTACTGCGATGCCAAAAAATGTACTCTCTAAGCCCCCTTGTAATGCTATAAAGTTACATTGCCACGAAAAATGTATAAGTTGTTGCCAATAAAATCATTTGTTGATGCTTTAAGAGATTGCGAGAAAATACACTTAGTTCAGTCTTGAATAAGAAAAGACAGTGGAACCGTGCATTATGAAACTACCAGTTTTTAGTCATATTTGTAAACCTAGTTTCATGAACTGTTTGGAAAATGCAAAGCAATCAGTTTCACAACAGGAACTGTCTACCAGGTCGGTCTTACCGAGTCAATATGCTGATTACATGGATTCTAAACCCGGAACAAAGATCGTAGAGGTCATGTTGTTTATGTGTCTACTGAATATTTTACCAATTTAATCAGAAGAAGGCATTAATCCATGGAGAAAACGGAACGTACTTTTACAGAAATTATGCAAGAACGCATAGAGCACTGACAGAATAATTATATTGGAGGCATTTGAGCAAAATTGTATGTTGGTAGAAAGATGTACAATTATTTTAGTGCATAACTTTTTTCAGAATAATGTTTTACATTTCTTTCTTCACTAAATAATAATTGTACGTTTTTGTGTAATTAGTGATGGCAATTGCATAAATCCGTCGGTAATATTATCACCAGACATACACTGTTCATAATTGAAGTCACTACTTTTATCTGAACCGAATATGGACATTCTTTGAAAAGAAATTTGAAGTGCCGGCGATACATTCCTTATTTTTTTTTATTCATTTAACTTATCATTACATCTTACGGCCAAGTCTTAGATTTCCTATTGTGTGCACCAAGTAGCATGTCTTCACGACATATTTTGTACTATTAATATAACTAATAATCAAACAATGACAAGTAAATCACTAATACACTAATGGCTAAACGACGGTGTTACATGTACATATACCACGTCACAGGATCATCCGATTACATTGCTGTCCTTGGAATCGACAACAATTAGTTAATTGTTTACTCAGTTAAATACGCTTTCTTTTTCAGCTCGACATCTTAAGCAGATATAAATCACTCTCAAATATGTTCCATTGGTAGAAACTAGCAATAATGTCCATAAAGAGGCAAACAAATCGTTCTGTGATAAGATTTAAAACCACAATCTATATAAACCTAAACCAGTGTTATACTAACTAGCAATTTTGTTGTTTGCTCTTTCTTTAAACAGACGTTTAAAGAGCATAGTAAGTTAGTTTCCGCGATGGATTTAATTTGGCCCCTAGACAAGTCCGACCGTTAGACAAACCATTAAGGACAGCGCAATGATAATCAACAGCACTTTAACAGGAAAACAGTCTACCCTATCATCCATTTACTGTTGTTGTTTTTTAAATCATCCTTTACGTTATGCCATGGTAAGATGCTAGCATGGAATGCTATCACTAACGGAATGATATCATTCTTTTTATGATGTTTTAGTCACAAATGTTTTAAAAGGAAAGCATCAGTTTTAATCGAATGCTCCATCGATCTTCACAACAGTTGATACTCAATTTACCTTCTTTAATGCATTTTCAAACTGAATACATAATAGTTATGCTTACATTAGTCTAAGATATTTGTGTCAATGTTAAACTCTCTTCAAGATACGCGCCAGTTGTCAAAAAAGCAGTTTCATCAATATATTAAACCAACATGATCATAAGTAATGGAGTTATCTTCAGTTTTCCCACTCATTTTATATTGACGCATTAATGACATATTTCATAATGAAGATATAACCGCAAGATGGCTGGATATAAGCAGAACTAAAACCATCGATGACAATCTTACAGGATAAAAATCCTGTAGGACATGCGTTGAGTCCAATTCTATATTATTTGTCCTTATTTTTCAGTATGAAAAACACAAAAAGATAATGCTTTTAAAGAAAGTCTCATGCAAGGCCAGTTTTGCAAAGTCATTTTTCTTGAAGATAATTGCATTTTAATATGCAAAAACTACATGCCTTACTTCTCATGTAATAAATAAGCAGCTATTTTTGTTTCAGTGGTCAATCTTTAATGAATAGACTTCTGTAACAGAAATATGTGCACCGTATTATTAATATTACTGAGTTGTGTTCTAAATAAATTATAGTTTAATATATTACCCCTGTTTGGATATTGTTCAATTTAATGTACCAGTATGTTATTTGTGTCTAAATAAATTCCCTACAGTCATAAATAAACATGTTTTAGAAATCATTTATTTCGACATTATCTTACATGCTGTGAATTTGTACATATTTAAAGTTAAGGAACTTAAAAACATAATATGATGTTGCCATTTAACATATACTTTATATTTTACAGCATTCTTGTATTTTGGGGCATACGATTCATGAACGACAGCTGTTGATGACAATGACATAGCATGTTAAACCGTAGAATCCTTACCTTTGTGCTAGCTTTGACAACAAAGATGTCGAACAAGCAAATATTGGAATATTGGAGATATCAGTTCCCTAAAATCACCAAATAATTCGCATTCGTAAGGATTTCCCAGGAAACATAACAGTCCTTTTGTGAAAGGACAAATTTAATCGTCAGTTTTGAAAAAAAGCTTCTTTTTAAACTTGACGGGATATCTTTTGTCTATATTATTTCTTCAGACAAGGACTTTAGAATGTGTTGCTCTTACAAACAAACATTTGAACATTTGACTTGCTCGAGACTGATAACCCTTGAAGACATGGTTAGCAACCTATCAACTCTAAAAGCATATCTAGAAATTTATAACTCTTAACAACATGGCTAGGAACTTGTAATCCTTTAAAGCATGCATACAACTAACCAACACCGGTACGGCACTTACACTCTAGAACACTATCGAGACGATTCTCACACTAGCAACGTGTAATACAAGTATCAACTCTCTACAAAGAAATTAGTTTCTTCTTACAGTAGTACACATACTATAATAGCGAAAAATGAGAAACATAGTAACATGAATATTATGTATATATACCTTCATTAACTTTGATTAATCATTTTATTGTGTACATGTAAACATACGGTGATGAATAATAAGTATCACATGTATTGTATATGCTTATATTTCATCAATTAGTTTCTTGTATTGTTGCAGGTCATTTAATCCGCCAGTCCTATTTTTCTCGAGCTAATGTGTCTTGGAGCTGTAATCATGTGTATACAGGTAAAGAACGGACCAGAACAGAACAAACAGTTAATTCGGACGTGTACAAATTATTTTGTGCTTTGCTTGTACTTTTAAAATGTATGGCCAGAAAATTGTAACCCTTGGTTTGTAAATTATATGCTTTTATCTCCTGACTTAAAAGTTGTAACTCTTAAAGCATGGCTAAGACCGATAAACTGTTCCCATTATAACCATGACAAGCGATTTCTGAGCCTTAACACAATGCCAAGTAACTTGTTACCCTTAAACCCATGGCTAGGATATTGTTGACCTCAAAAGCATTGCTAGAAACGTGTTACTATGAAAAGCATTAATAAAAGCGAGTAACCATTAAAAGCATAGGAATCACCCTCAAAAGAATGGCTGGTAACTTAGTACCCTTCAAATCATGAATAAGAAATTGGCAGCCTTCAAATCATATTTGCGTTGCAGTGTTCTGCCAAAGGCTTAATGCAGAATACTCCTTAGCAAGCATTTCGAATAAATGTCATTAACTTCTTAAAAAGCATTTATGTCATAATTGTAGGTGATAGGTATAGCACTACGAATTATATGGTTCTCCTTGCATTGGGCACCACCGAAGAAGTACGTGAGAAGCCTCAGAGAGTTTTTTTTTTCATTTCGGATTCATTTTGAACGACTGTATTAACATGTTTGCCATGCAATTCTATTTCAAAAGATCAATTACGTATTTCTAAATACCTAGTTATAGCTAAAATGCTCTACATTTAATGCTACGGTACTTAAGTACGTGTAATTACAACATGATATGTCCAATATCGAGTTAATTAATTTATGAATAAACATCTCAAGTACTACTCATCTAACAAGAATCCCAAATCTTATTCAAAATACTTAAAGTACTGCCTGTAGGTAATTTTGTTTCATTAATATTACATTTAAGTTTATTGTTACGCCATTAGTTTAATTAAAGCATGTGGCTCTGATAATAATGTTTTGAATGATTATTATTGCTTAATACATAATATGGACGCCATTGGTTTATGAATCATTCATGTTATATATATACTGAAAGGTTCGTAATTGACATATGATAACAAGATTATAATTAATGTGGGTTTCTTAAATGAATGTCTCACTTTAAAGGGACTGTTCACCTGATTGCCACGAAAAAAAACGGTGTTTTTTTCTGTTACGAATCTCAGGACAATTATTTAATAAAATGTTTTACTCTTTGATATCATAATTGTAAAAAAATACCAAAATGTAAAACACATCGAGTCGGAGACCGGGTTCGAACCGTTGTCGCCAAAATTGCAGTCCAGTGTTGTATCCACTGTGCTACGAAGGCTTACTCTAAACGGTTGGAATATTTAAACTATATACCTTACTTGGTAATATCACGTGATAACATCGACTAGCCAATGAATGAAATTTACTTGGTAGACATACCTAGTAATCTTTTTTAATGGAAAAAAAACGGTACTTCAGTTAGTAAATATCAAAGCATTGCACACATCGATACCAATTTTATGTCAGTTTTCGAGAATTTCATTTTTTATCGCTATTTCATCATACGGAGTACAGCCCCTTTAAGCATGTAACATTTGCTCTGAAAAACATCCTGCATTCCTAATTGGTGACTTGCCTTTTCCATTTTCAGTTGTGTTATTGTGTAATTTGTTTAACGTAAGCCTTATTTCGGCGGAACTATTCTCCATATTCATTCATATGCAAATATTTTCAACATGCCAAAGGGCCTTTTATATATTACATATTAAAATGATTAGTATATTCTTATAGTATCTAATAATAGCAATACACTATAGTAAAGCTTATGCAAGCTTTGTTGTATACTAGTCTATCGGAATAAAGAAACTGCGCATGCAAAGTCAGATCCGGGTATTAAACTGTTTAAACAATTGAATGAGTAATATAAATATAATTTGATTGTAATAAAAGAGTTGATAATGGTAGTCAGAAACAACATTCAAAGAATTTAAATACTTGTCCACCTCTAAAGATTTATTATCTTTACTTTTGTGCATTTTTTAAACAATTAAGACCAACTAAACTAATATGTGCATTTTGCAGTTTTAAATTCAAATATACCCTGATTACTTACGCTTAATAGCATTTAAAAGCGTCTGCGTTTTCAAAAGTTTTCGTTTTTTTATGTATATGAGTATGTGCACCATTCACGTATGTGACATAATTCGATTGCATGGTTACTAACAACTCGGAACGGAATAAAATGTGAACCGTTTCGTAACACGAAACGATCTTACCAAGGGATACTGTATTTCGAACACATTTCAATCCGATTCTCCTAGCAACGACAGTCCCCTGCAGTACTTATGGTAGAATAAATAAATTGCAATAATTGACATTTTGGAGCTTACAAAGGCAAAATCATCAAAACTTTCGTCGATCGTCCCAAGGCGTTGGCCACAACTATGTATTATCCTTGTGTTATTTATTTGCCTTGATTACCGTGTATAAACGGAACAGTCATGTAAATGTATCAGCTAAATGTACCTTTTAAAAGAAGACCATAACGGGTTCCTAGTTTAAAAATAGCGCAGACGTGTGTTCTTTCCCCGAAGACCTTGCAAGTCATGTGAACGTTTTACACACTTAACTGTAAATAAGCATTTTATTAAACTGTCATTTTAAGCCGAGTTAACCTCCTTTAAACTTTAAACATCGCCACAGATGATTTGTCAGGCAACGTGTCTACGTTGTTTCGCAGCAATATTCCGGTTTCTTTTCGGAAAGCCATGAAGTGTTTATATTTAGCATGAGAAAGTCACATGATGAGTTCAATGCTTACGGTGTTTTAAGATTTACATGGATTCACGTGGAAGACAAACCCGGTTAACCTCGAATTAGAAAAATTTGCATAAACCATGTAAAATGCAAACGACTAAAAGCGATTTCCTACATCAGTAAGTATGCTGTAGGCGTTGTTCACAGCGATATCAAATTTTCAGTAAGTTTAAGACAACTGTTCTTTTTCTGTCCTGCAATTGTTTCATCTGAAGTCTAGTCCCTTTGATTCAAACTTAAGTAATACAAAGTAGCCCGACACTTTTGATTAAAAAAAGCCAAGAAGCGATAAATGCTATTTTGTCATATGGTATTGATGTACAAGCCCATAAGCAGAAGTAATAATTACAATAAATGCGATGAAAAATAACATTGAGTCGGCACACTTGACAGACTGTTAGGTGATGGTGGTGGGGGTGGGGTCAAAACGTGCATGTCTAGAATACGCTACATCCTCATTGATTCAGCCATTTAATTGGCTACTAAAATTCACTACGAATACAATTTTGGCCTAAACAATTAACGATTACTAATGACAATTATAAAAACAATATTTGGAGGTGTGGAACTAATTAGCATACAGTGCGTGCTTAACAGCGCCCCCAGATTGGCACCTGAGTGAGGTGATTACCTACAAAACGAAATAGAACATAATAATTGAATGGAGTCTACCACAAACAGCTGGAAACATCATTGGAAATATCTTTTATTATTCTTATTGTCAATTTTGACATACGGCTGTCTAATTTATCAAACTTAAAACACAATCTCTTATCTCAATATATCTGGAAAAATACAGACATTATCGGAGATGGGTTTTCGAGCTCAAAAATTAATCAAAATGAAATTAAATGCACGTATTAAAAAAAACGTATGAAACTCTGCTTAGGGTAAACATCCTGGGCAAGGAACTTGTTTAGTTTTGATTTAAACTCCAATTCACTCAATCATACATCTGACTTTACTAGTTTCCAGTTTCTTTTTTTATTGTCATCATGGCACATTAAATGCATGTGTTATTACTATAAAAGAAACACAGTATATTAAATGACTTTGACATAAACCAGTAAACAAACATATCGAACCCAAACACTTTTCCAAACAACATAAGGGAAATATGAAGTTTTAAGACACATCGGAATATTATTGGTTACGTATCATGTATTAACACGAAGTATTGAGAATGAGCTATCTGAATTGCCGTAAAATAATTTTACAGAACACTGCAAACTTTTCATGACGTCATAAGTATTATTCTTTTTGATACATCAAAAGACATTTGAATACATTGATTATTTAAACAAAACTATCAAATTATCATGTAGAAGTATCGAATATACGTATAAATTGTTTTATAATAGCACAAAATACTGCAGGGAAATCAAGTCTTATTTCTATAAAGTTTGTGCAGAAATAAAGATTTTACCATACTTCTAGTATAATATACTTGATTCCCAATTTCTGGCACAAGTGAATATACTAGCAAGTGCAACAGTAATGAATTATCTATCTAATGCCACTCTGAATGTATCTTGTAAAACGCATGTACTACGTGGTCTTGTATAACATGAGTCTCTAGTTGAAGATGAATGAATAATAAGCCCCGTCTTCCAGACAATAAGTAACTATGGTGCCAAACTATACTCTCTTAAACCCTTTGTTAATCTGCGTTGCAACAGTAAATGTAAATTTTGCTGCCAATATGTTTATACTATAAAATGGTGCATTAGGTGTTTAATTTGAAGGTACATTTAGTACAATTGAGAAATACTCACAAGCTAACGTTGATGTCGTTATCACGCTAGTAGATGTAACATTCTCGGTGCTTCTGTTATTCCCAGCATTGCATAATCTTCGACGTAAATTCGCTTTAGTTAACACTGACCTTGCACAGTGATATACCTGATATTTTTATAGTTCACGGTCGTAAGAATAACAGTAAATTTCTAAACAGGAAATATTTATCAGTTATGACTTTAATAAATAAGAACACACTTTAAAACATCTATAAATTTATCAGGTTATTTTTTTTGCTTATAAAAGAGTACTTCAGAAAGATGAGTTATTTGAGTGAACCACAAACGATACACTTGAATCGATTTAATGTAGCCACATTTTTTATGTTTTCCATATACCAACCATTATCTCTGTTATCATAATGTGTGTCCTTGATATAGGTTTATGTCACTACTGGATTTTTCTTCAATATACATATCTAATATTATATCGCGCCTGAGAAAAACAAAATAAGTTTTGAGGCTTTGAAATAGGAACAAGTAAATTGTCCTAGTAAACGAAGAAGATAACCCCACCTTTATAAAATCATAATTTTATGTGTGTCTACAAATTACACCACCATCTTATTTGTATGAGCAGCGAGGGTCATGTGACAGTGAAATGCTACTTTAAATCCAAAATTCCTATTCAAGTAGTATTTATTCGGCAAACTGAAATCCAAACACTCAATTAACATCTTGAACCAGTAATCACCCATCTTTTTTCCAATAGAAAATGTACTTTAACGTTAAAGGGTTTATGCTATCCGATACGGTGACCATCTTTAATAATTAAGATACCTGTGTTATATATCACAAAATATCGACAAATAATGTTTAACATCATTTATAAAGTTCCATATAGTAATATCCAATCCTGTACAGTTGTATTTTGATTAAATTGCTGATGAAACTTTGTTTCTTATTACAATGACTAAAGTTATTAGATCATTAAGTTTTGGATATCATTGATGGCATAGCGTTTAGAAGTTAGAAGGACAAATACCTCACTTGTCGTATTGGCGCCCTTTCTTTGTCGTCCTGGTATCTTGATGTCCTGAAGCAGCGCCCACAGGCCAAAACGAGATGGCCGAAATCACTTTACTGATGGCGCTTTAACTTATATTCATTGAAGCTGAACGACTAGAAATTCACAGTTATGGTAAATGTTATCTTTAGATATAATAGTTTCCATTTTGCAATCTGAACTTGCTAAAGGAGATTAAAACGTCTGAACTAATGATGTCCTCAAATGATGGACGAATTGTCATAAACAATGCAAGTTTTATTTCTGATATGACGGCCGAAAGAAGGGAAATGAATTGATTCTTTCAGATTTCTGTATTTTAAATTAATGTAGTCATGACATCCATATGCTACTGTCAAAAATGCAAATTCCTAGGCAAGCATTTACATGCTATAATTCAAATTATATATTCAAAGTTAGCATATGTCTTTTGCCATAAATATTGGTATTATTGCATGTCATGTAAGCCGGAAAGAATTTGATTCAGGCTATGTTTAGATTGTTTTGAATTGTTAAGAATCTAAGTACTCAAAGTGAAAAACATCACATTTTTGAAGTGGTATTGTTTAAAAAAATTGTCTTAACCTTACAGTCCTTTACTCAAAGTAAAATTGAAAGTATTTGTTGATGTTTTAATTCAATCGCAGCGAGCCAAGCAAACTTTATCTGGTACAAATAACGTTTTATCTTTCTTCTGGAGAAAAATATAAAACAACGAAAATGACTAATACGTTTTATTTTCCTTGAATTGTCCGTAGCAAAACAAAACACACTTCTCTTCAAAAACAATCTTTATAGGAGCGAGCGAGGAAGGTAAAAAGAAAAGATACAAGTTAAATTTTTTCCATTTTCTATTAAAAAATTAGTCGAGCAAAGTGCGAACAAAATGCTTTCGTATAATAAATTTCGACAAAAAAGAGTTTTAACCCATTTTAACACTATTGAAATTTAATTTGTTTTCATTATTGATATTTAATTAGTTTTCAACAATGGAAAGCAAACATATAGATAGATAAATTTTCTCAGATAATTTAAACATAATTTGATACTTATATTTACATTTTATAATTGCAAGGGAGTTTTTTTTATTTCGCACAGATTGTGTCCTAAATAACAACAGATAGAAAAAAAGTATTTTCTGGGCTGTCCGAAAGAGTATGCCTGCTATATGGATAACTATTAGAAACCAGATATTTGTCCAAAATTGTTGCTTTATTCATTATTTGATCATCAGTGACTTAAAACATTATTCGGACTGCACAACAAAACATTACAAGGGGTTAAAGCTATATTCTATATCACCGAGATGATATTATAGTCGACCCAAATCAGATTTCACAAGCGGCAACACGTTTTCTTTTCATTTCATTTTAAAAAACAATTTACAGTTAAATGTCACTTTAAAAAGAACTGTTTGCCCTTTATAAATTATTGGAAGTTATGTTTCCATTTACGTCGGAAAACAACAATTTAGTTGCATATTTATAACCTTTTTATTTACCGGAATACATTGCAATAGAACTGATTTAAAGCAATGCTAAACTGGTTTCATATTCGATAAAACTTTACATATCGGTTACATTTTAATATTACAATTAGAATAAGCCAATCGATTAAATTTCTGCTTTCAAAAAGTCTAGGTACTACAAAAAATATTATTTTACATTTTTAATTTCGAAATAACAAGTAATATGTTTAGATAATCCGTACCTTGTTACTACTTCTATTAAGTGATGACGAATGTTTTCAATTGCAGCATATTGATTATAAGAAAATTATGTTACCTACTGGTTAAGCAAGGAAACCCTATATTTTCCAAAAAAATCCTGTTTGAATGCCATTTACAAAGAACAAGCACATACTCAGTGAGAACAGAAATGTTCCAAGACCATACGCAGCTGACACAAATGTCTAAATAGTGTTTTTAGAAAATACTTAATAAGCCTGTAGCAAGACATGGAGGATTCTACAGACAACAAACAACAGCTGTTAAAATCTAAACAATGGCAGAGAGTGTGTTTATTCTAGATATGAGTGATGTGGTGAAGGATTAAGTGCTCTAGTCACTTTTGAGTCTCACATTAACATTACCACCAGTCAGCCATCACTGCAATCAGTCAAAGTTCCAAATAATGCGACAGAATTGTGCGTACAACTACACTGTTTTGAGAAGCATAAGTAATCATAAAACGATTCGGTATGGTTGTATTGCGTTCATGCTTATATTAACAACAGTGGTATTCCCTTTTTTCATTTAGTGTTCGGTATACGTAAATTTTAGAATGTATTTCAACAATATGTTTCAAAAGAGTGTTTAATTTTGCTTTAGTTTGTCATTGAAACTAATCACCGAGTGAGAAAGAGAAATATATCGCCGCGGTTATAAATTCACGATGCAAAATAATTTGCGATCGTTTACTGAAACAAACAACTTTTATTATTTTTTATTTTTCTTCAACGGGTATATAATTTCCAAAATCAAATAAGCACCTAAATGTCGGTAAATTTTGTTTTCGTATTGAAATAAATTATTGTTTTTATTGTTTTTTACGTAAAAAGTCAAATGGGATAAGCATAATAATGCATCAACATTAAACACATTCTGCATGCGTCTAGTGTAAATGATTAAGTAGGGCTTGTACTGTTATCATATCAACCCGCGGGGGGCTGGTGAAAATGAACAAGGAATATAAACAGCTTACAGTTAATCATGCAGGTTGATTCTGATGATCTGTGACGAGACTTACAGCACGTGTGTGCCTCAAAGTCACATATTCTGAATACTGATACATTTAACACTGATGGTGAATGCATGGCCCATATAATTGGTGATCAATCTGTTTCTATTAGAAAAACGTGGATAGTGCTAAAAATGCAAAACAACTTACATAATCGTTTCCAATTGAAGTCAGACATTTTCCGGAATTCTATGGTTTGCGGAATGATATTCATTCTATATTCATTTTTTCTACGTTCAATCCGTAACAATGAAAGTGGTAATTTTCCATCTGTTTGAAATTGTTTTGAACAAAGTATAGATATTTTATTGACTCATAGTTAAACATTTTACAATTTCTTCTCTGATGAAAAGATCAGGTAATTTAACGAAACTTCAAACAAAATACCAGGCATTCTCACGTGAGGTCATAAGTACAAATTGAATATTTTTGCTAGTATGTCCATGTTTAGTATTCACGGCTTAATGGATTATGTTATATAGCGCACTATTTACTGTTTCACGTATATACCTTCTTATCTTAAGTATAATTATAACTGATACTTCACATGAGCATTTGAGATTAAATCGCTAAAACTAGTAGTATAATCGCATTTAAGAAGCGACCTGGCATAATGTAAATCGATGATTACTCTATAAATAAGGTAAGTATGCGAACTTTGTAATTATAAGAACATATTACAACAAATAGGATACATTAATGATTAAAAAAAGAGAGAGCGAATGTAGCTAATTATGATTTAAACGTGTTTTCAACTAAAATTTGATGCCTGATAAGTCATAAAAGATACAGCTTGGCATTTATTGAAAGCTGCTTCGCGATTTCTTTCGCTTAGAACGTTCTTTATAGTTTAGGCTTAACAGAGGTACGTTTATAAAAGCATTTTCTTTCAGCTCGGTAGTTACAAAAGCTGAACGCTTATTGATCTGAATCTGTTTTTCGGTTAGCAACAGGGACCTATGTCAATTTCGCGAACTCATGTGAAGCGAGCCCAACAACTCTTAAAGAGAGGTGACTCCTTTACCACTAGACCACTTTTATCTCCAGACAAGTTTTACACGCCCGTGAGTGCAATTTATTACAAAGAAAGGTAACATGTTGTTCCAAAGACAGACCGACTGAATGTTAAGATCGAATATTCTTCTGTTACATATATGCTCTTCAATTCATTTTGATTAGTTCTCCAGAGGTAAAATCCTTGTCTGATTTAATCTACTGGGGCCAATTTCTCGAAAAAGATGATCCCGGGATTAGCGGCTGATCGCGATCAAAAACAGGATTAAGATGATCTTGTTAATTTTTGGGTTTCACGAAACAATATCGGGATCATCTAATGAGCTTAATCCCGTTATTTTACTCCTAATAATAAATAGGATTAAATCTCGGATAAGCGATTTAAAAATGGCCGACTTTCACAGAAGATTGCAGCGTCTGCGTGATGGACCGGCCGGAATTACTATTCCACGTCTGTTTAGGGACAAATTAAACCCGTTGGAGGTGTTATCGCCAGAGGAGGTGATTCGGCGCTACCGATTAAGGCCGGAGAGTATCGTTACGCTGGTGACACTGATGTTTCCTTTGTTGGAGAGGGCAACTCAGCGTTCTTGTCCCCTACCCCCTCTTCTGAGTGTATTAGTAACACTCCACTTTGTGGCCAGTAGTTCCCATTACACCGTTATCGGCGATATTCATGGACCACATATTCCTCTGTGTGTCGCGCAGTGCGTAGAGTTATTAGAATTATGGCTAGGCTTGCCAAAAAGGTCGTGTCATTTCGGAGAGATGTAGGTGTGTGCAAGGCGGAATTTTATGCACTTGCGGGTAAGAACATACACTTATTTATATATAATAACATTATTGATGTATTTCCTTCCTGTGAATATAAAATTCGGTAGTTTCTATAACCACCGGACCGGAAGTGGCGGAAGTGAAGCAGCTGTCAAACATTGTCAAACGATTTTTAACATTTTATATCTAAGGAAGTATTTTTCCATCATTTATTAATCGATTTAGCTTACTCTAAAACACAACAATACCGTGTGTAGTGTATACATCTAAATAACACAGCCAGTGACGATTGCAAAACATTTTATTTGATTTTTTTTTTAATTTGATTTCGATTATTCTGACAAACAAATCATGTTTCTAGCATTTATATCTATTCTTTTCTATTTGCATTGGAACACATTGCTCAAGATGAAAGTAATGAGATTGATATGCTATTGTAAATGTTGTATCCCAGGAATTGGTGTAAGTAAATAACTTGTTAACTCTTCCATCCTCTTGACAGCACTCTGAAAAATTATACTGGTAAAGGATGTGTACATTAGTATTCATCAAAGTGATGCATGTATGTGGGATTCTAGATATATTTAAATATGATCGATTAATTAGACAGTCATATGCCAAAACATACAACTCGATCTTATCCACAGGTATTTTGCACAATCTGTTAAAAACTACATTTAATCTATATCATAAATGTTATGTTATATCGTTCTACTTTATTGTCGAGGTCTGCAATACCATTTCAAAGAAAAAAATTCATCAATGGTCTGCAATGTTTGTTTTATAAAGGATATCAACGTGGTTAAACACAAAAACAAATACCAATGCGAAGTACACAGGCATTTCCTCATACAATGTTATCCTGGCACTTCTGGGGGTTTCGTTACGTTTTCTCATGTACAATTATTTTGCACAAAACTAAAGGTATAACATGATTTCTATGGCTTGTCAAACTCACTAGCTTTATGTGGGAGTGTATTTTTGTAAGTCTACAAATATTAAGTATACACATTTAACTCTAATGGTCTGCACGCGCAAATATTGCTGCAGTATGGCTTGGCCACTCCACATCACACATATGAGAAATTGTGATGCAAAATACGGAGATTGACCCTCAACGGTTGGTCGGGTAATGCACCAAAGAAATAAAAGCTGTGGATATCATAAATAATGAATCTTTGATGATTCAACAGCGCTGACGTTCTGTTAACAAGGAAATGCTACGCTCTTTATGGTCTGACAGCAAGCTTTGTGAAGACCATGATTGGTTCAACAACAGCGTCAACATTTTGTAAACATGAATGACTACCCTTAAACATGGAGGAAACCGCGATTGTTTCAACAGCACATACATTTTGTTAACAAGGAAATGTTGCTTTCTTTATGGCATCCGCGCAAGATTGTATCCAGGTTCCATGTCTTACGTCTCGAAGAAGAATTTTCCACTCTTTCTTTTTCTTAGTGTATATTGGCCTTTCTGCCCAAATTTTCTGAATATTGGCTTGATCCCGCCGTGTGCCATCTCGACCAAAGCTGCTAAGTGACAAACGTATCAGTATTTTGTATTTCCAGTCACATCTAGAAATCAACTTAGCTGAAGAAACAGTATGGGAATAGGGAGATTCAGATACAGATACGATTTCCTAAAATTTTCCAATATACCCATTATTTTGTTAACTTTTGCGGTGTAAATTTCCAAAAGTACCCTCTAATGCCGAGCACACGGCGATGGGGCTACTGGAACCAATTATTCACGTCTTTTGGTATGAGCAGCCTATGATTGAAAAAGGCAGTTAGTTGTCAACTCCTGATATGAGCACGTATTGTATAGTACTCCTATTCAAACAAGCCATTAAGAGTTAAGTGTTTCTTGCAATGTATTTTGTTTACAAGGCTACGTAACAGTATCGATTCCTTCATTTTCAGTGACATTATCCTTCTTAGCCGAGTTAGATCAACGGTATTTATAACTTTCCGTCGTTTTCCCCCTCATAAAATTGTGTCGATGAAAGTCTAATTTATGAGCTTATACCTATTATTTACAAATTGAATGATATTTCTGAATATGTATTCATTTGCAAGACATATATTTTCGTTGACCAACATATCATTATCAACTTGCAAAAAAAAGCTAAAAATAAAAATAAAACGAAAAAATGCTGTTTGTAGTATATTTCATCGTTGTTTTAATGCTTCTTTAGCATAATTTATATAAATACAAGTTTGACGTCACCTCTGTCGACAGTATTTCCTGAAATTGTCAATCAATTATTATCTCTTCTAGTTTTTAAAGATATGCTTTTTAGTGAAGTAGAACTATTAATTGATCATACTTTTTAGAAGGAAATATCAATTGGATGTTTTTTTCACTGTTATAATATGTTAGTTTGACTCACATTCAAATAAAACGTCAATGCGCCAAATGCTGAGATACAATTCAAGGACGTATTTTCCGAAAGACCTAACGATCGTAAACGATTTGGTATTAATTTTTAATAAAAATGCAATTTCATACAATATTGTATATGTTTAGGCACACAATATTAAGCAATAAGTGTTTGCGTAAGTGGAAAATGCAATTCAGTTCATCACATAAATTAAAATAACCCTAATTTGCATTGCAGAATTTAACATAGAACGGACCCTTAAATATTCTTTAGAACCTAGGCTCTCAACCAATGAAATTGCAGAAGGCAATCATTAAGTATTAGGCTTGATAAATTGGCATTTCTACTTTCGCGGGTGTTTTAAGGTCCGCCTACTGCCACTCATCCGATACACATTCCCTGTGTCAAATTTGCGTTTACAGCGTATCATCAAATGAGGAAGAATTATTAGTCAGTTATATCGCTTCGTTCACTCCGCCAATTCTTAATCATTAAGCTCTTACTCAATGTCATCGAACTAGTTCGTAGAGGCCATACTAATTAATGTTTAACAATATTTATTAACAGCACAAAAATAAAGAATCGGACATATTTGCGATTATCTCCATATAAATAAAATAAAACACATACGTATCTCTGCCGATCGGAGTCAGGGGCACACGGTGCTAAATCATTGACCTGTTCGAAATCACAACATTAACACTCATTTAGTAACAGGTCTTTATTAACAGGCTGCCTCGTATGTGTTATGACTGATTAGTTATATTGTTGTATACTACATCTAATGGACATTAAATCATCATTAGCAACATACGTTAGAATTGAACAGTTTATTTATTACCATTCTATTCTGAATGATCTTAACAGTGCGTCATTATGCCAAGTTTATGCTAGTTAGTCAGTCGAAAGAATGATTATTTCCTTCAATTAAATAGTAAACAAGTCGTTATTTAGAGCAAAAGTTCTATTATATACGGCCATTAATAAACTCATAAACCATGAAGTAATCCTGCTTGGTTGGAATGATAAAATGGAAAGAACTAAGTTGTGAATATAACTATTTCTCAAAAAAATCAAGGAGATTAATAAAGAAGTAATAAGATTTTTTTTATAATAAATATAATAATACAAACATTTCGAGAATTAAAAAAAAAACAATATATTTTTCGTCGGTCGCAGGATTTAACCCCTGGTTCTAAAAATCTGTAATTGAGTTAAACTAGCCGGAGTTATAGTGCTTACAGCTCCATCCTTCAATTAATTCATACATAAACAATAGTATGACATATAACGTCATAGTGACATTAAACAATGAAGTTCGAGTAGACAAATAATAAACAAATGCTTGTGGATGTTCCTATTGAAGCGTCCAGGTGCCAAAGTGAAAAATATTTTCCAGTATACTATCTCCTAATTAGGAGATACTTACTCATAATTATGACTTACTAAGTCAACACTGGTAAAACATTTTCCATAGTTTCGTTTTATATGACCGCAGAGCATATACAATATCTTACAATCGCCCTTTGAGTACACATATGTTAATATAAACATTGAGGTACGCAATAAATGCTTTGCTGTCTGAGTGATTCACTATTAAGACAAAGTTATAGATATAAAAAACTCTTTTTTTATTTAGTGTAAAGCCAATTAGATACATCTCGAGTTATGTTCATGGCATTTTTCAGAGGCATGTGGGATAGGAAAAGTTTACCAGTTGGACACTGTTTAATGACACATATAAAGGTTAATGAAGTTGACAGTTTTAAAAGACTGCAACAATCAAACTGGAAATCTGAATTGATTAACAATGACATAAAATTAGGCTAAATTATCTAACTAATCTGACATATTGTTATGGTTTAGATAACTCCAACATGTAATAGCAGCCTCTTCTGAAAAACTGTTCTTTCACAAAAACTTAGTTGATCGCTTAGCACTTTCGAAGTTCCATAATGAAGCAGTTTCAAATAATTCCTGTGCAGTCCCATATCCAAAGTAACTGATGAGGGAAAGGTTTAGGTGATATAGTTTAAACTGTTGTTCTACGAGTACTGGTAATCGACGGTATACTAAACAAATTTGACAAGTGTTGCATTTCTAGCAAAGGCCGTTGCTCAGAAACAAACATCACAGTTTTTTTGTTATAACATGGGTGAAAACCTGATTATAAACAAAACATCTCAAAGCTTTTAAGTTTGTTTTAGCTCCGGTTACCAGACTATACAGACTAACATTTAGAAAACTTGCATATGCCACTGATTTTTTAATCATTGCTCCTTTGTGACATTTCCGCAATGCATGCGATGGCAATTAATCAAACCGTGGAAAAGGCAAGACAGGATTTTGGAGAGACAAACAACCAATACATTACGCTTGCACATCAATGAACATAGCAGGTGGATGTTTGTGTCAATTGGTAATTTCGTTATTCCCTGGAGTCAGTCGATAATTGCAAGCTTGTCCTGGGTGTACATACAGGTTTCGCGGGCTAATTGTAAAGGATAAAACAAACTTATTTGAAAAGAGATCTAAGAAATAACATCATTCTCCAGACAGATGAACAAAAAAGCAGTTTAAGTGTTATCAACGGTAGATCTGGGTTACGTGTT
This sequence comes from Mya arenaria, assembly GCF_026914265.1. Lineage (NCBI taxonomy): Eukaryota > Metazoa > Mollusca > Bivalvia > Myida > Myidae > Mya > Mya arenaria. Next base: position 25,757,349 of record NC_069130.1, read on the forward strand.
TCGTAAGTAATAATTTTCAATCGTATTTTTTTATTTTCATACATAAAAGCTTACTGCTAACAACGTAGGTCAAGCGACGATTAAAAGTGTATATATATAAGTGAAAATCGCACCATCAATACATTTGAGTTTAAAAGAAGTTTGCGAAATAACTTTTACTCTAATGTAAATCGACACTCACAAACATCACTGTTCGTGCGTTTGTACATGCCATTTTAAGCTACAAAATGTACATATTTTTGGTGTAAAAACGAAAGGTAAACCACATGAACGGGTTTCCGTACAAGAAGCGTTTTCAAACCGCCCTCATATTCAGTGACAAACGGTTAATGATTTCAATGAAACATATTGCTACCAGGTTGTATATAAAGTAATCTACACAATATTTTAACAAAAATGTTTATATGAAAAAGGACACTGACATCCCGTTTTAAAGATGTTCGTCATGCACAACAATGCATGCATAACTCATTTTTTCTCGTGCGTTTGTACAAGATATTTTTAATCACAAAGCATGTATATTTACTTTGAGACGTGCTCCCAAAAACGTTTTTAGGCGTACTCGTTGTTTTACATGTAGCATTTTAATACCTCTATATGTTGAGTTACAAACGGTTTTAAAAACTGTTATATATATACGAAACATTATACTATTCTAGAATACACAGACTAAAGAACTAAATTTTATTAACAGTTTTCATTATATTTTATTTTTTTTAATAATGTTCAACAAATTTCATTGATATCAATATCAACCTCAATGACACAAAAAAGAAGCGATATATCAATGCCATTTGAAATGATCGGTCTTAGAGATGGATCAATGAATTTTATGATTGAAATAACAGCTATATGCTGATTCGTGTGAACGAAATAAAGACGTATGGTAAGAAATATATTTACTATTTGCAGTATTTCCATTATATATTCAAATATTATGAACAGTTACTGCTATTCAGAATCATTATAAAGAATAACTAAAACAAATTAAAGAGAATGAAAAGCTCCTATAATCGATATTTGTACGTCTATAATAACAATACTAATAGTGATAATTACGCTCTTTATCAAAATTAGTTTACATGTTTAATAAACGCTTAAAAAATCTTAACTACTCATAAAGTAATGACTCATCACCGGGTGGTTCTCTTCATTATTCTTGAATTCTCGTATATTGTTGTAAACATAGGAAAGCATTTTTCTCCATCAACGGGTCAATCATAAACTATTTAATGAGAGTGATAGGTTATCTTTTTAATAAAATGGCCAGAGGTCGTCTATTGTTACGTAATTTTCAAACACTATCTATAAATAAACTGGACAAGGTCCATTTTTCTTTCATAAGAATCGAAGGGAATATATCGCACATAGAAGAGATATTCCAAATTCAGTGGTTTCGCATTTTATAATCTCCATGTATTATGAAATCGGTTCTATGCTTAACAACATCATTCTGTATATCAGATAAGAACCATTTTCCTATGGAATTGTTAATAACTAATGAAGATGATATCTATCAAAAGCTTCTAGAACAAAACATGTTATTATTAAATAATTAATAGTTCTTTAATAATATTTTCTTGCGCAATAGCACTACAGGTTTTTGAATTAAAACAACGATATCACTAAATGCTTTCGATACCGACACTGAAGGCAATAATAAAACGAAATGTAAGATGTTAAGAATTAATTTACGTACCACATGTATCAATTATTATGGGGAAATGAGTAATGCATTTCAATGATTTTATCTAATGTTGAATTGTTCAGTTAATAACGACATTAATGATTACAACCATCAAAAAACACAAGCAGTGAAGTAATCGCTTACCTAGATTAATATGTGCTTTATGAATGTGAAAAAACTTCATGGCCTAACAAGAAGAACAAAAAAGTATTTTCCATCATGATTCTATACAAAATAAACACTTATAATAAACCAGCAAAAATGTAAAATATTAATCGTGGTTGCACTTTCATGTTATCGCGAAGTATGTGATGAGATTCAATAGAAAGAATAGTTTTCAGGGGAAAGCGCGATTAATTTCCTCTGTGTCTCCACTGTTCATTATAAGATATGTTGACCTTATCCACGTATTAAGACGACTTCTTACCTTTTTCTGTTTGACGTTTTCAGTTCAATTGTTAGTCAATAGAAATTATGCCAATGTTCAATAAAACATACTAGCATAACTTATTAGCGTTTACTGCATTTGCAACAGAGTGTCTCATTCTTGATTTTTAAACCTGAAAGTGCCATTTCCCATGAAATTGTGTACGAAGAAACCACGGGACATGGTCGTAGAAGCATCGGTTACAGGCAAGTTTTCTTCTGGATGCAGTATTTGTTCTACCATTGGAATTATAATTTGACAGCATATCTCCATTGACTGGTTGTGTTAAATTTACTGTAATTATTCAGGCTGTTATTTTATTTTGCTTTGAAATTTGGACGATTTTGTTGGGAGATATGTCCAAACAAAAGATAACCAAATGTAGATTGACTGCTTCAAACTAAGATTTTTGTTTTGTTTTTTAAAACAAATATGAAAAAAAGTGTTTGAACGTTTGTTTAGTGGTTTTAAATGTATACAAACGGCAGCAAATGTTAGACACGATGCATTAATGGATTACTATATAACTTGGTCCAAATGTTGATCTAATTGAGACAATGATTCTTGATCCGGGTCCATACCTCAAATGTCATGGTCACACGTAACATTTAAAGGTCAGAGTACTCATGCTCTTGTCCGCGCTATAACTTAGTAATGCATTGATAGATTACCATAGTGCTTGGTACAAATGCTTTCCGCATTGATGCATTTTGAGTTGGGCCTGGGTCGATAGCTCAAATGTCAGGGTCACACGAGACATTTAAAGGACATTATCGTGTCCGGGCTATAACTTACTTATGCATTGATGGATTACAATATTTCATTTTACAAATGTTGTTATTATTAAGACGATGTGCAGTGACCTTGACCCGGGTCCATACATCAAAGGACAAGGTCACACAAGACATTTAAACGTCAAAGTACACAGTTAAAAGTGTTTGTTAATTGAAAGTACTAAACAAGTTGCACATAATGATATTATGCGCACTCTGCCGAATTTTCTCTTCAAAAGCAGTTAAACAATGTTATGACGTCACCACAGTAAAAATGATTCACTTTATCGAAAATACTTGAGGTTTGCTATTTCATTGATGTTATGAATCAAAGACTCATTTTCCTTCTTTTTTAGCCAAAATTAACTTGGCATTGAACTTCCATACACTAATAACAATCTGAATAACTTTAACAAATATCCTTTCATAACATGTTCATATATCCAAAAATATTTAGGAAACCGATGAAACAACTTGTACTTCCTATTTTTCCACTTCTGACCAGTTGTAGTGTACAATTTTTGTCAAATTCAACGTACCAGTCAGGTTCAGAGAAAAGGAAATGTTCTAACAAAAAGGCAGGGGATTTAGCCGTACTTTGGACTGCCTTGTATGTTTTATTGAACGCAAGAATTAAATTGGCTTTTTAAGTTCAAGCGATAAAAATAAAGTTCTAAGCTTAATGGGACTGGACACGATGTGATCCCAAAATCGGTAAATAAAGTATTTCCTTAACACAAGCCTAGAACTTTCAATATGAGCTAGTATGCGGCCAAAAGAACATTATCTTATATGATTAAAAGAATAAAGCTCAACAACCATTTTAATGACTCAGCTAAATTCCCCCGTTTAAAAAGCTCATAAATGTTTCCAAGTTTAAAAATAGTGCGGATATTTTTTCCGAAGACCTTGCAAATCATGTTATCATTTCACACAAAACCAATAATGTATAAATAATGTATATATAAAAGCAATAAAACGCATTCAGCATTTCATCAACGTTTGATTTGTTACAATAAACAAACACAATAATCTATCTTAAGGCTATCTAAAATCCAGGTTAATATGCAAATAGTTTAATCGCAATCATTCACAATTTCAGGTTCACGATCGGACGGTATATATGTAAAAGCCCATTAGCAGAAGTATTACCTGTATGATAACAAGTAAAACGACGAAAAATAGCATCAGGTCGGCATGCTCGCCAGAAAGAGTCCTTTCAAATGTTGAAAAAGTAGACGGGTTGGGGGCGATGGCATAAAGACTGATCTGGAAAATGGTTTTAAGAACATAACTGTGAATGTCGCTTAGAACATTGGTAATAAAGCTCCTCGACGCCATGTTAATATATGAAAGATTCATACATGAGGTTATATGTGTCGTTGTTTTCAATACATTGAAATACATTCTAATACATTGATCAAGTGATTATTCAAACCAATATATCAAATTAGTATGTAGAAATATGATATTAATGTTTTTGTTAAAAAATCATAGCAAAACATTGCAGGGAAATCACTTCTTATTTTTTTTAAAGTTAGTGCAATTATTATGAAATTAACGATATTCACACAGTTTATAATAGACTTAATTTACATTTTCTGGCAAAAACGCTTCTACTAGTAAACGCAACATTAATCGATTATCTATCTAATGTCAATGTATAGGTATCTCGTGAAACGCATGCACTACATGGTCTAGTATAACAATGGTCTGTAGTTGAAGAAGAATAAATGATAAGCCCCGTCTTCCCGACAATAAGTATTTATGATTTCAAAACAACATTATCTAAAACCCTTTGTGAAACAAATTAACTAACAATGCTGCCAATATGTTTATTCTATAATAATAGGTGCATTAGGAGTTTGGTTCAAAGTACATTGGGTACAAGTTAGAAATACGTACAAGTTAATATGACATTTTTTGCTTATTATACATTCAGAAACTAAGGTATGTCGTAATCACGCCAGTTGATATTACATTCATGGTACTTCTGTAATACCCAGCAATTTATAACCCTCAAAGTTATTTCGCTTGTGTTTGCACTGACCTTGCACAATGTTATACCTGGTAATTTGTTTTTACTGTTCACGGTAGTGAGTATAGCAATTTACTTTCAGGAAATATTATCAGATACGACTTTGATTAATAAGAACAAACTTTAAAACCTCTATAAAATTATAAAATTATTATTCAGATACGAAATGATACATTGTAGTTCAACTCCATTTAAGAAAGTAACATACTAACCACAAACGATGCACTTTATTGCATTTATATGTTTTATGTTTTCCATATACTAAACAATATCCTTATGTGTGCCCAAGATACAAGTTTACTTCACTGATACAGTTTACTTCAATAAGCCTTCAATAGACATGTTTGACATTTTATCAACGAGAAAAACAAAAACTGGTTTGAGACTTTGAAATTAGAATAAGTATCTTAACCTCAATGCAAAAGATAAACCCACCGTTCAAGCACAGTCACATTTTTGGTCTACAAATTACACCATCACCTTATTTGTATAGGCAGAGAGGGTCATGTGACAGGGAAATGTTACTTTAAATCCAATATTCCTATTCATATACTATATATTCGGCATTCTGAAAGCAAAACACTATATGTAGGATCTTAAACCAGTTATCACCTATTTCTTTCCCAATATGAAATGTACTGTAACATCAAAGGCGTTTATGACATCAAATATGGCGCCCATCTTTAATTTCTAAGGTTCCTGCTTTGTATATCTCGATATAACAAAATAAAAATGATGATTAACGTCATTTATGAAGTTCCATATCATATCACCCGACTTGTACAGTTGTGTGTTGATTGAATTGCTAATGAAAATTCGTTTCTTAACACATTGACTAAAGTTCTTAGATCATTAAGTTTTGGATATCATTTAAAGCGTAACGTTTATAAGTAAGAACGACAAATACCTCATTGTCGTATTGGCGTCCTTTATTTGTCGTTCTTGCATCTTGACGTCTTGAAGCAGTACTCAAATGCCCCAACTAGATGGGCGAAATCACTTCATATATGATACTGATGGCGCCTTAACTTATATTTATTATAGCTCAACGGCTAGAACGTCCACAATCATGTTAAAAGTTTTTATTTGATAGTATCGATTTCGCAGTCTGGACGTCCATGTCTAAAGAAGATTTAAAAGCATGAAATAATAAGGTCCTCAAATGATGGACGAATTGTCATAAGCATTACGTTTTATGTCTGATATGATGGCCGAAAAAAAGGAAATATTGATTCTTTCAGTTTTCTGTATTTTAAATTAATATAGTCAAGACATTTACATGCTACTGTCAAAAATACATTTTCTTAGGCATGCTAATTAATCAGGCTATGTTTAGATTGTTTGGAATTCTTTAGAAATCTAAACAAATATTGGTAAGAATTCAAAGTGAAAAACATCACATTTTTGTAGTGGAATTGTTTAAACAAATAAAATCTGTCTTAACCTTATAGTCCTTTACTCAAAGTAAAATTGAAAGTATTTGTTTATGTTTTAATTCAATCGCAGCAACAAAGCAAATTTTACCTGGTACATGTAGCGTTTCATCTTACTTCTGAAGAAAAATTGAAAAAAATAAAATGACCAATACGTTTTAGTGTGAACTCTTCACCACGAAGACTGAAGCTTGAAAAAGATTATGATAATGATTATCAAACACGTACATGCCAGGTCTTACGGCCACATTATATATTGCTAACTGTCCATTGGTTTTGATGTTATATTCCTTTAAACAAGACCATTATTCAAAAACAAAATTAAAAGGAGCAAGCTAGGGAGGGAAAACGATAAGATACAAGTTCAAGTCTTTCATGTTCTATAAAAAATTCAGCGAGCAAATTGCGAAAAAAATGATTTCTTATATTTTAACATTCAATGACAAGAAAATGTTTTAACCCATTTGAACACAATTTTGATTTTAATCTTCATTTGTTTCCATTATGACTATCTAATTAGTTTTCAGTAACTGAAAGCCAAAAAAAGATAGATATTTTTATTTTCAGATGATTTAAACAGAATTTGATATTACAATTATTTTAATCAAAATGCATCATAACCCGGCTGCTTGGAAATTGTTTCAATCTTCTAATCTACCTTAATTACTTTTATATCATTTGCAACTATTTTAAGATATTGCTTGATTGGTTTGGGTTTTTTTAGAAATGAGAAATGGGGGCCTTTTGCATTCATTTGAAAATGTTAGTGTCTATCAACGGCAAGCAAACTCATTCGGGCATCTCTTTACAGAAGCAACCTCGATAAAATAGAATTCGATATTCATGTCCGCTTCTTGCTTATTTCGTTTTGAATATCGCTGCAATGGCAATGGGTTGATAACGAACAGTATGTTCATTTTATCATTGCAAGGGAGTTGTTTTATTTCTTACAAATTGTGTCCTAAATAAAAACAGATAAAAAAGAAGTATTATCTGGGCTGTCCGAAAAGTATTCCTACTATATGGATGACTATTAGAGACCAGATATTTGTCCAATTTTGTTGCTTTATTCATTATTTAATCATCAGTGACTTTCAAATATTATTCGGACCAAACAAGAAAAAAACATATGAGGGTTTAAAGCTATATACTTTATCACCGAGGTTATATAATAGTCGACTCAAATCCGATTTCACAAGCGGCAACTCGTTTTCATTTCATTTAAATTTAATAAACAATTTACAGTCAAATGTAACTTTTAAAAGTCATCTTTGCATTTTGAAATTATAATTGGAAGTTATATTTCCATTCAAGTCGGAATACAATAATTCAGTTGCATATTTAAAACTTTTTTATCTATCGGACTTCATCATTGAGTTAGTAATGATTTACACCAATGCTAAACTGGTTTCATATTCGAAATAAAAATACATATCGGTTTTTTTTTAATATTACAATTAGAATATGCAATCGATACAATTTCTGCTTTCAAAAAGGCTAGGTACTACAAAAATATTATTTTACATTTTCATAAAACATACGAGCGGTTAATCCATTGAACGAAACATCAATTAATTGTGATCTTAAGTTGATATGAAATAATAACAAAAAAATGAAAAAAACTAAAAAGGCTTCCTCATTTTGAAAAGAATAATTCCATTCGTAATAACAAGTTATTTGTTTAGATAATCTGTACCTTGTTACAACTTCTATTAAGTGATGATTTCTGTTTTCAATTGCAGCATATTGATTCTAAGAAAAGTTTGTAACATACTCGGTAAACCTTCATTACACAAGGATCCAGTTTAAATGCCATTTACAAAGGACAAGCACATACTAAATGAGAAAAAAATGTTCCAAGACCACACGCAGCTGAAACAAATGTCTAAATAGCGTTATTAGAAAATATTTGATAAACCTGCAGCAAGACATGGGGGTGTATACAGACAACAAACAACAGCTGTTAAAATCTAAACAATGGCAGAGAGTGTGTTTATTCTGGATATGAGTGATGTGGGAAAGGATTAAGTGCTCTAGTCAATTTTAAGTCTCACATTAACACTACCACCAGTCTTCCATCACTGCAATCAGTCAACGTTCCAAATAATGCGTAATAATTGTGCCTACACCTGCACTGTTTTGACAATAGGTATATGTAACCATAAAACGATTCAGTATTGTCTTACTGCATTCATGATTATATAAACAACAGTGGTATTCCGTTTGTTCAATTATGTTTCGGTTTACGTAGATTTGAGAATATTTTTCAAGAAGAAGTTTCAAAAGAGTTTTTATTTTTTTAATGTTTAATTTTGCTTCAGTGTATCATAGCCATTACTCACCGAGTGAGCACAAAAAAAGAAATATATCGACACGGTTCACGATGTGAAATATTTTGCGAACGTTCACTGAAACACACAACATTTTTTGTATTCCCTTTACGGATATAGAATTTACTAACTCAAAAAAGCAATTAAAAAATCGCTTATATTTTGTTTCATATGTAACCAAATTATTTACTTTTTTTATTTGACCATTGAAAATGAGATAATCTGAATAATGCATCAACATTGCAATACATCATTTGTAACCTATTAAGTAGGACTTTGAGTGCTTGTACTGTTAACCCGCAAGAGACTGGTGAAAATGAAAAACGAATAGAAAAATGCTTTCAGTTAGTCATACGGGTCGATTCTGATGATCTGTGACGAGACGTACAGCAGGTGTGCTACAAAGCCACATGTTTTGGAAACTGATAAATCATACACTTGATAGTGAATGCATGGTCCGTATATTTGGTTATCAATTTGTTTCTGTAAACAACGGGAGTAGTGCTAAAAAAGCAAAAAAAAGAACACTTATATAAGGAGAACTTTGAAGTCAGACATTTACAGGAATTCTATCGTTTGAAGAACAATATTCATTTTATATTCATGTTTTCTACGTCCGCTCCGTAACCATAAAATTATGTTTTCTTTGCATCTGCTTGAATCTGTTGTAAACAAAGTATAGATTTTTGCAATTCATGATTAATTATATATTTTCTTCTCTAATGAATATATCAGGGTATAACAGTTAACGAATCTTTATACAAAAATAATTTCAGGGGCATTAGCCCGAGGTTGCTCCCTGTCCAAACACTTACATGTCCTCTTATCTAAAGTAGGATTATACATTATGTACTTCACTACATCACTTGAGCTTTTGAGAAGCTTAATTCGCTAGAACTAGTAGTCAAATCACAAATAAGAAGGTCGAAGCAACCTGACATAATGTAAATCGATGATTTATCTACAAATAAGCTTACTATGCGAACTATGTAATTAAAATATAATATTTAAAGACGGAGCGAATGTAACTAAGATTAAACGTGTTTTCAATTATCATTTGACGCCTGATAAGTCAAAAAGGTTAAGCGTGGCATTTATTAAAAGGTAATTGATATCGTAATTTGATTTGCTTAGTATATTGTTAATGGTTGAGGCTGAACAGAGTTAAGCTTTTAGTAGCATTTTCTTTAAGCTTGATAATAATGAAAGCTGTACGCTTATAGATCCTTATTTGTTTTTCGGTTAGCAACTAGGACTTATGTCGATTTCGCAACATTATGCGAGACGCACCCATCAACTCTTATATTAGAGGGGATTCCTTTTCCACTATACCACTTTCATCCGCAGACAAGGTTAACACGCCAATGAGTGCAATTTTTAATAAACAAAAATAAAAAAAATAGTTTCACACACTGATTGATTCAGAAGTTTTAAAATCGCGTTGTATACGTCTCTCTGCCGATCAGAGTCAGGGGCACACGGTGCTAAATCATTAACCTGTTCGAAATCACAACATTAACACTCATTTAGTGTCAGGTCTTTATTAACAGGCTGCCTCGTATGTGTAATGACTGATTAGTAATATTGTTGTATTCTACATCTTATGCAAATTAAATCATCATTTACAACATACGTTAGAATTGATCAATTTATTTATTACCATTCTAATCCACATGAATGAGCTCATTATCATTATGCTAAGTTTATGCTAGTTAGTCAATTGAAACAATGATTATTTCCTTCCACTAAATAGTAAACAAGTCGTTATTCACAGCAAAAGTTCTCTTTTATGTGGCCATTAATAAACTCATAAACCATGAAGTAAACCCACTTGGTTGGAGAGATAAAATGGATAGAACTAAGTACTGAATATAAGTATTTCTCAAAGAAAGTCAAGGTGATCAATACAGAAGTTATAATAAATAAAATTTATAAATATAATAATACGAACTTTTCGAGGAATAGAAATAGCAATATATTTTCCGTCGGTCGCAGTATTTAATCCCAGGTACTTAAAATGTGCAATAAAGATAATCCAGCCGGAGTTATAGTGCTCACAGCTCCAACCTACAACTAATTAATACATAAGCAATTATATGACATAGCACGTCATAGTGACATTAAACAAACAATTCGAGTATACAAATAATAAACAAATGCTTGTGGACATTCGATGTATATGTTTGCAGGCTCCAAGACTGAACGGAAAAAATGCAAAACTGCCTAGCATGGAATGATAAAGATCCGATTTCGAATTGTTCATGCTGTGAAAGGAGGATTACGGACATATCAACTGATCATCTTGCTAAGGTTGATACATTAAACACAGCGTTGTACACTTTTTCATCTTATTCTGCTGGTTTATGAATCAGCAATCAGTCCCAACATCGTGGATTACTATGGCAAATGCATGGCTGGTGTCGAGGTAGAGCAAGATTATCCGAAGAGAAAGCGTTTCTCTAATAATCATGAATACATATAAATACAGTCGAAACTCGTTATGTCGACTTTTTCGGGACCTAGTGACAAAAAAGTCGACATAACGAAAAGTCGACTCATCCGAATTAGAAAAAAATATCACTAGTCCCAAAACGTTTGAGTTGGATTGTACGATGTTTACATCCACAATTGAACGGTCTTGTTAAATATTTTCGTCATGAAAACAGCAAACTAATTATTGAAAAATAAAGTGAAACAAAAGAAGAATTATTTGTGTCAAATTTATTTCTTTTACTTTTATGGATCACACAAAACACATATAAAACCACAATTGCATACATTTGTACATTGTAAGATTTTATACCGGGTCCTTCTCTGAATTGGTCGACCAGAGCAGTGGACATGTTTTATACAAAACCAAAGAGCTTGAGCAATAAATGTCTCTTTAATCAAATACATAAACAACTTTAATTATTCGCACTTACCAATTACATTTATGTATCCCCCAATTATGACAGTTTGTTATATTGACACGCACGGTATTTTGCGACATGCCGCAAACCGTCATGAATATTTTCACACCTACGTCTCGATCTACAGTTCGACATAAAGAACATAGGAAATGTGTGAAATTCGACCACTGGGACTGAAAAACGAGGTCGACATAGCGAAAAAGTCGAGATAAAAAAATCGACACAAACAGATTTATTTTATATAGAATAAGAAGGGACCGGAAAAAGTCGACATAACCGGAAAGTCGACTTATCCGACGTCGACACAGCGAAGTTCGACTGTAATGTCATCTTTTGGTAACCACTGCTCTGGTATGGTTCAAATGTCATTAAATTAGACAACGTTTGTATATCTTGTTTGTGCTCCTGGCATGGATTCTCATCTTATGAATACGAGTTAGACGGAACAGAGACACACACTTTAGTAATGACGACTTTCCGTGTTTGGAAAGGTAGTAACGTAGTGTTTCCGCCAGCAATCCAAGTAAAGGCATTAACTCCAAATGTCTCGCAATATTTTTTTTACTTTCCTGTTGACCTATGTGACTAAACTATAGTTTCATGGCGTGACATGTAACCAAACCAATGTTTTAACAGCGTAATGTTGATGTTCTTTATCTGTTGTCCCGTAGCGTAATATGACTTTATGAATATCCGTTTGGCTTTGATCCGCTGCCTTACGTTCATACCATTTCATTTTACACGCTCTATTGTGAAAACAGCAGAAAGATAACTGGTGCTTATTAAATGCATCTAAGTAAAACAATACCCTGATGATGATCGAACCGCGGACCACTTGACCATTTTCAGCTCGTGTGTCTTGAAGTTGAATTTTGAATGCTATTCTCTCTCATTTATTTAACATTCACTTCAGAGCTTAAGTAAAGTACGTACTTGTGCAACAAGTAACACAATCAGTCATGCTGATTCAAGCACCACAAGTTTGCATTTGCAAAACATTAATTACCTCTTGTCTATTGCAGAAAGATTTTTGTTAGCATTGATGAACGGTATTTCTTTTTGTTTTGTTGTTGTTGATTTTGCATTTAATAGTTGGTACTAAACTGGTAGCAAGGTAAGGTGTTCATATTGCAAAGCAGTATCATATTCTCTCGGCGTTTGGGATCTTTGCGTGTACGTGTTGCACGGTCAGAGAACAGTTTCGGTCAAACTGCGACTGCTATTCATGCACCGGATATATGGCATGTGTTTCTAAATGAGTGTTCTTCTGTTAGGTATAAATCAATCTATATTGAGGCGAGAGTTTTCAGGCAGGTTTGCCGTGTGTTGCACTCGTTGTTAACGAACTCATTTTCGACCTAAGCAACCATTGGTGTTGTGGCACAATACCTCAACGCATGGATATTACCGATATGTGTTTGTATTCGTAAATAAATCACAAACTAAAATATAAAAATTACATTCTCAAAAAGAGTCATTTGGATGTTATCGAATCCATATAGGGCCAGTAGAGACATACTGTCATATAAACATGGCCCGATGGCAAAAGTAGTTTTAACTATACAGCCTGTGTAGAGTGTCGATTAGCGAAAGAAAGTTTCATGGAAAACACAAACCAGACCCCGTTTCAGTTGAGATTGAAAAACTTAAGATCGTTTTTTTCCAGGTGTTACCTCGTTTTTGCCGTAAACTGCGAAAATATCGCAAGGACATTTATCGCATAGAGTTTAACCAAAAGTGAACGGGTGTACCTGAGTACACTCATGCAGAGTAAGGTTTACGATTAAGATATCGGATTGAATGGGCCCTGTCAGGATTAGAACGAGGTATTCCGAAAATGCCTGTCAATGCAAATCAACAGGCAAAGTCGCCGCTAGTATAATGTTTATAATGTTTATGTTTTCATAAGAATGGCGCAACTAGTTCGGGACATCTTGCAAAAGGTATATACTTTACTGAAGCTATCTAGTCAAGATGTGCATGTTTTTGTAAAAAAAGCATTGCAATCTACAACGACAAAACAAGTAGCCTAAGTAAAATTTAATAAGAATTCTGTTTTAAAGCAAAAATATTCAGGCCAAACATACACCGAAATGCGACCGCTTTGGACGTGTCTCTCCATTTCAAAATACAATATACTATGAGCAAACTATATTGTTAGTGTTTTGAGATTGTTCAAAGCTCTAGAAGATATTAAAATAATGAAATATAAATGTTATAAAACATGGATCCTTGTCCGTACAATGTTTGAATTTCCATTTCGAAAATTCAAATATAAGTTTGCAAACAAAACAAAGCGGCACACACGAAAGATGAGATACATTACTCCTCGTGTAAACAATAATATCTTATTCAAAGTATATTGAACCTGTTTTAATTTGTCAATTGGAGGCAATGTCAACATAACAATTTTGTACAGACTACAATGTGTAAACATTTACGCATGTTAATATACCCTTTTAACTAAGTCTTGAATATATTTTGCTTTATATTGGACATAGGTATGGGCCAATTACAGGTATATGGAAGCCTTTTTTATTTTGCAAGGTAACGTTCTTCTATAAAACTAAACACAAGCAGCGAAAGCAGTACAATTAAATTAAAACAGGTTTACTCAATCACGAACCATAATAAAAAAAGCATAAGGAATGATCCAGTTTCTAATGGCTAAAACGGGTTGTCATAAACTTGCTACCAAAATTGAATAGAACGATCAAGAGAAATATAAAAACAATGTAAAAATGAATGTTATCTAACATTGTTATTCGGACGCATTTATATTTAATAAACAAATGTTGAAGAAAAGAATGTAAAACTACTAACAAATAAATACAATTCTTGTAGCTATCAAATATTGTCTAGCAAACCAAAATGCAAACATCTTAGCTTCATGACAATTTTCTGATTTTATTTGTATTGTTTTTGAAACTGTTGATTTTGTATTCCTTATGGTGCTAAGTTTTATTATATTTTTCCAATGAATGAAATAAGTAAACGCGTATAGTACCTGAAAGTGCGTAATAATTGATAAACGACGTCTCAAATACAAAACTTTGCCCAAGGCTGGATAAGCAAGGCTGAATTGAATGTGATATATACCATTGTACGTAATGGAAAAAAATGATATAAGCGTTCAACTAATACTTATTTTTGTCAAATTAGAAGTTTTGCTTATACATTAAAACGAGATAGATAAAGTGTCCATATATGATACTTTAAGGTGGAATTTCTATACATGGAATGTAGTACTAAGCATATGAGTGTTTTATTTCAAAAGCAATAGTCAAATTAAAGAAGACAATCTTTAACTTATCGAGATATTATAAACGTTAACAACTTAAGTATCTTATTTAAACTACATAAATTTAATAAAAGAGTGGTTACTTTAAATTAATAATATAATACGGAAACAAAAGCTTATCGATGTAAAAAAATATTTTCATAAACAACATTTTCCAAAAGAAAAAGTATTGCACTGAACTTGATCATTATAGACACTTAAGTTTGATTGCTAAATTTGACTCAATGATCAGGACCCGTCTAGCATGACGTTTCTGAAATTGAGACTAATGTTTCAAACCGGCAAAAGTATTGTATCTGTATTAACTTCTACAAGATAAAATGAAATTTTTTGTAAAAATGATTGAAATGCTTTTTGAACAGCAAAACTACTATTATTTACATACTTTATGCGAGCTGTATTGTATTATTTAAGATTTCGTGTCGGATTCTTTACTAAGAATTACACTATTATTGAATATGGACCAAGAAACTAAAAGCTATGCCAGACACCACACACGCAGTCTTCAATACGACATGATATATACAGGTATTTTTTTTCGTCTTACACGAGCAATGAATATGGACGTGAATCCTTCCTTGCGCTTAGTGCCTGTTCTGACATTATGTTTTGGGTAATTTCAGCAATATCAGCCTTTTCTGAAAAACCATTCTGAAACACACGCTTAAATTTATCATTTTATACTTTCAATGTTCCATAATGATGCAGCTTCAAATAATTCCTGTTTAACCCTACTTTCTTTATCATGAATATTGAAATATTGATCAGCTGTCTGAATCGATGTACGCGCATTATCAACGTGCAAGGTAAGTAGCTAAGGAATAAAATGCGTTTACAATTTACCAAACCATGAAAAGGGCAAGACAGAAGAATGTAGGAGATACAAAGAATTAATACATTACGCTTGCACGTTTTCAAAGAACATATATTTTGGGTGTTGGTTACAATTGGTAATTTTGACATTCCCTGGGGTCAGAAGATAATTGCATGGGTGTACATATAGGTTTCGTGAGATAATTGTTACCGCCAAAGATATCATTAGTTTTTTTAGAAGAAATAATATTATTCTACAGAAAGATAAACAAACGAGCAGTTTAAGTGTAATCCACAGTAAAACTTGCTACATATTTCATAAGTCATATTTTTTTATGGTAATTTTTATCATTCACATTCATATCTTACTAAAACAGATGTCTAGCGACGTTTAAGCGTGTAAATGTCATTATCGCAACATTGTGACAAATGAGTTTAAAAGAAATAACTTTTACTTTCATGTTAAGCGATACTCACAAAATCAATTTGCAAGTGTTTGGAAATGCTATTTTTTTAAACCTTCAAAATTTACCTATGTTTGATGACATATAAAAAAGACAGTGACATCCCGTTTTAAAGATGAACGTCACGCTCATGCATAACTCATTTTCATCGTCCGTATGTACATGCTATTTTAAAAATGAAGCATGTTCACATACTTCGAGACGTACTCCCAAAACGATTTTTACACGTACACGTTCTATTACATTGAGACTTTTAATAACTCTATTATGTTAAGTTACAAACGGTTTTTAGTTTATTTTTTTAATAATGTTAGACAACATTCATTGAAATCAATAGCGATCTGAAGTACACAGGAAAGAAGCGATATATCAATGCCGTCCGAACATTTTAAATGATCGGCCTTAAAGATATTCGATAATGTTATGATTGATTTTACAGCTTTATGCTGATAAGTGTGGACGAAATAAAGACGTATTGTGAGAAAAATAACCTTTTGCAGTTTTTCCATTATGGATTCAAATATCGTAAACTAATTTTTAGAGTGAAGAATTAAAAATAAAGCAAATGTTAACCTTCAATTATTGAAATTTGCACGCTTATTAAGTACTTATGGTGATATTTATGCTCTTTATTAACTTTTAGTTTAGTTGTTTTAACATTCTAAACTATTCATTAAGTTGTGATTTTCCATCGGGTGGTTCTCTACATTTTTGTAAACATATGAAAGCATGTTCTCCATCAATGGGTCAATACCAAAATATTTAATAAGCGTAATATGTTATCTATTTAATTAAATGACCAGAGATCATCTGTTAAAACGTTGTTTTCAAATGCTAACTATATAATAAGCTGGCTAAGGTCAGTTATGTTTCATAAGATCCGAAGGGGATATTTCGCAGTCAGTAGAAATATTCCACACTCAGTAGTTTATAATCTCTTTGTATAATGAAACCGCTCCTATCCTAAACAACATTATTCTGTATATCTGATGAGATTCATGTTCCCATTAAATTATTAATGACTGATGAAGATAATATTTATCAAAATATTCTAGAGGAGAACTATTATTATTATTTAATAATAAAAAAATCTTCAATAATATTCTCTTGCGCAATTCCACTACAGATTTTTGAATTCAAACAACGATATCACTTCCATCAATTATCATGGGGAACTGTGTAATGCATTTGAATTTTTTTTATGTAATGATAAATTGTTCAGTTTATAACGACTTTCATCATTGCAACCAGACAAATATAAAAAAACAGCATCAGAGAAGTAATCGTTTACCTCGGTTAATGAATGTAAAAAAACTACATGGCCCACGAAGAAAGAATAGTGCTTTCCATCATGATTCTATACAAAATAAACACTTATAATAAACCAACAAAAATGCAACATATCAATCTTGGTTGCACTTTCATGTTATCGCGAAGTCTGTGATGAGCTTCAAGAGAAAGGATAATTTTCAGGGAAGAGCGCTATTAATTTCCTCTGTATCTCCACTGTTCGTTATAAAGTGTGATGTCCTTCATCGCGTACAGATTTGACTTACTGATTCTTATTATTCTGTTTTCCGTTTCCAGTTCAACACATAGGCAAAAAAGCATGTCAATATTCATTAAAAAGTAGTCAAATAACTCATTTGCGTTTGAGTATGTCAACATATTGAGTAAATTACTTTCGATACTTATATTCCGACTGTTTACTTTAAACACATTTAAAGGAATGATTCGCTCGTTATACTGTCAAACAAGGGATTTTCATAGTATTCCAAGCCATATTGTCCATAGAATCAATGAAAATGGTAGTTAACTAAGGTAAACGTGTTGTCTGTAACTGAAGGAAAATCGTAAATCCTTAGAAACTTGCCTAGAAATAACCATTACAAGCATGCCTATGAATGTCTTCCACTTAAATGCATTGCTAGGAACTTGTTACATAATCATGTTTGGCCATAAAATTGTAATCCTTTAAATCGTTGTTTATACATTGTTATCTTTTAACTTCTGTCTAAAAGGTTAGCCCTCCTGAAAGCATGGCGAAGAACGATTAATTGTTCCGATTTGAACCACGAGAATACTAATGTGAGCCTTTACAGCGTGGCAAGCCACTTTTTACCCTTAAATTCATGGCTAGGAAAGTTTTGACCTTAAAACTATTGCTTGGAACTTATTACACTAAAAAGCATGTCTAGGAACGTGTAACCATTATAAGCATGCATAGGAATTTTCCTTAATATCATGGGTAGGAACTTGGTACCCTTGAACTCATGGCTAGGAACGTGTAGCACTTTAAAGCATGGGTAAGACCCAGAAAAATAAAATCCTAAATTCACAGCATATTTAAAATAACCTCTAAAACAACTCTAAAAAACGGAAAGGAAATTGTTTTGAATGTTCGAATTACATTTATGTCATAAAATGCTCCATACAACTTCACATTTAAGTCATGGGGATATTTTTGCATTTTATGAACTGCTATACGCTTGAATAACGGGTGACACAGGACGTGAACATGATGCATTGTGGCAACTAGGTGCTTTTCAAGCATAACGATATTCTAAATTAATTTTCGTTAAGGGGATACGTATGCTTTGAGGAAGAAAATTATGAACTAGAAAGTCGAGAGTGCTTTTATTAATATATATTCGGCAAAAATATATATTTATTTGCTTTGTGTTTTTCTAAGCTTCAATGCCACATATTCTTAAGCAAGTATTTCGAATAAACTCTTTAGTAAAAGCAGTTATGTTATAAATGTAAGTAATCGGTAAACACTACGATTTATATGTTTCTTCTTGAGATTTGCACCACGGAAAAAGGCAGAGAAGTACGAAAGAAAGGTTACAGTTTTGGTTTATTTTAATAAATGACTGTATAAAATGTTTTGCCAAAGAAGCATATTTCTTAATGTCAATTACGTTTTTTCTAAATGCCAAGTGATAGGTATGACCTTCAGTAAATGTTCAGTTTATTCAAAGAACCTTGGTTTGTTACTGTATTTAAGAAATACAACATTCATGCCCAATATCGAGTTTAACTAATTTATTTATGAATAAACATCTCAAGTACACCGCGTTTCAAAAGAATCCCAAATCTAATTTAAAGTACTGAAAAAAATGACAGGAGGTAATTTGTCTCATTAATATTACACATGATTTAAAAAAACAAAAACAACAACAACAACAACAACAACAACAACAGTAATGATAAAAATGTACCACTGATTGAAAAAGCAAAGATGCGATTGAAAATTTCTGTACTGAACATGTAGTGCTTTTTTGTCACGTGGTATATCAATCATAACTCAGATATTTACGTTATTCTTCGAAGTGTTTACAAAATTATACGAATGTATATAAATATTCAATAAATCTCATTCAGCCTTTCAACACCATGTGTCTTGTTACATAACAAAACTCGCAATAACCTATGTTTAGGCTATCTACAATTCAAGTTAATATGCAAATATTTTCCGCAATCATTAACGTTTTTATGGTCACGACCTGCCGGAAAATATATAAGCAAATGTTAAACCTATAAAATAACAAGAAAAACGATGAAAATAGCATCAAATCAGCACACTCGCCAGACTGTAAAGAACCCTTTAAAATGCTGCAAAAGATTGTTAACATTCTAAGTTTATATAAAAGATTAAATGATTAAATATTTCTACAATGGAGACTGTTAAACATGTTAAACCTATGTAGCAAGTATGATGAGCTTTGTTTGCACCTAGAGGACAACCCACATTGTACACGATAATACATTCCTTACAAGAATACGGTTTTAATGATGTTTGGCTGAGTAAAGATGTCAGTGACATTTATTTGTTCCTATGTATGTGTACAAGAAGATCTACTGATAATTGTTTACGAACTTTCCATGAATGATCCAAGCCTTAATTATATCAATTATTGATAAATGTGTATATACGTTTTGGGTGCCTATTTTAGTGTCGTTTTTAGCCCGAAACTGGGTTCATTCCTAAATGCTTGACTATTGGCCACTTCGTTTTCATTTGTCTAATTTAGGACTGAAAATGAAACGTATATCAACAAACCTTAGTTGAAAGTGCATGTGCAAAATTCGTATGAAGTTGGCCAATAACGAGCTCATTATCATGTAATTGCTAAAAAAAGCTGCACTTTGCACATATTGTAAATCACTGACGTGGACTTTCAATTATTCAACTAAAATGGCCTCAAATGTTTACATATGACAGATAGTACCATGTGTTCACCTCGTATTTAGCACACAAGTTTTGTCATAATTTAATACTTCTATTACTGAAGTCTATAGCAGAAAACTTAATTGATCAAAAATATGTATCAAAATATAAATTGAAATGCATCGATCGTAACGTTACATTTGAAATTCATTACTTGAAGATAATGTTAGATTTAGACTAATATTTGAAATGGTGGTAATAACAAAAGCGTGAGTGTCGCTTAGAACAAAGGTAATAAAGCTCCTTGACACCATGTAATATAAAATATTGACGTCATATGTGGCATTGTTTTCAATATATTTTAATACATTGAAACAGTAATTATTTTTACTTATATATCAAACTATCATGTACAAATATCATATAAACGATTTTTAAATTGAAAAATAACAGCATATAATACTGCAGGGAAATCAAGTATTTTGTTATAAGTTTGTGCTCAAATAAAGGAGATGACCACAGTTCATTATATACTTAATTACACTTTTCTTGCAAAAAGAATATACTAGTGAGTGCAACATTAATCAGTTATCTACATAATGTCAATGTGAAGGTATCCTGTTAAACGCATGCACTACATGAACTGTCATCATGTACAAATATCATATATCCGTTTAAATTGTAATATAGTAGCATGTAATACTACAGGAAAATCGGGGCTTATTTTTTATTCGTTTTTCCCAGAAATAAAAGATATAATCACAGTTCATTATATACTTAACTCCCATTTATATACAATTATACTTGTTAGTGCAACATTAATCAAATATCTATCTCATGACAATGTGAAGGTATTTTGTTAAACGCATGCACTACATGAACTTGTATAACATGAGTCACTAGTTGAAGAAGAATGCATGATAAGCCCCGTCTTACTGACAACTATGTAACTTAGTAACTATGATGCCAAACAATATACTCTCTAAAACCGTTTGTGATACTACGTTGAAACAATAAATGTACAAGCTGCTGCCATTATGTTTATACTATAAGACTATGCATAAGGAGTTTGGTTGAAAGTACATTTGGTACATTTTAGAAATACGTACAAGCATATATTTGTTAATGCTAATAACACATTCAGAAGCGTCGGTATGTTGATGTCGTTACCACGCCAGTAGATGTAAACTTCTTGGTGCTTCTGTAATACCAAGATTTTCATAACCCTCAAAGTCGTTTCGCTTATGATTACATTGACCTTGCACAAGGTTATACCTGGTAATTTATTTTTACTGTTCACGGTCGGCAATATAGCAGTATTTTTCTTATCATTACATAATTTTCAGATATGACTTGGATGAATAAGAACACAATTTAAAACCTCTATAAACGTTATTTAGCTTAAAGTTATTATTCAGATATGAAAGGGTATATTGTACTTCAAAAATGTAAGTCATTTAAATAAAAAACATACAAACAACAAACGATACATTCAATTTGTGTTTTTCATATACCAAACATTGTCTTTGTTTTCCTAATGTGTGCCCTTGATATAGGTTTACGGCACTGATAAATTTTTTGCTTCAAAATACATTTTTAATCATATATCGCCGCCTGAGAAAAACCAGTAATTATTCATCTCTTTCCAAATATGAAATGTGCTTAGACAAAGACGTTTTTGCCATTTAATATGGTGGCCATCTTTAATACTTTAGATATCTGCTTTATATATCTGATTATATCGATAATTAATGATAAACGTCATGAATGAAGTTCTAAATGATATCGCTCAAGTTTGAACAGTTGTATTTTTACTTTAATGCAAATGCAACTTTGTTGCCTAACACAATGTCTGAAGTTCTAAGATCATTTTACAGGCGAAATATTGGACAGTTTACATCAGGTAAACTACGATAAAACGTTCACAATTATGTTAAATATTATTTTTATTTGATAGTTTTGATGTTGCAGTCTGGACTCGCATGTAACAGAAGATTTAATCGCATGAAATATTGTTGTCCTCCAATGATGGAGGAATTGTCATAAATAATGCAAAAAAAATTTCTGATGTGACGACCGAATATAGTGAAATTTCGATTCTTTCAATTTCCTGTATTTTAAGTTAATGTAGTCATGTCATTCATATGCGACTGTCAAAAAATCCAAATTCTTATGCAAGTATTTATGTTATGAATTAAATTATACATTTCAAGTTATTATACGTTATCAATTTTGTTTCTTGCCAACAATGTTAATATTATCCAATGTCATGTAAGCCGAAATGAATTTGAATAAGGTTATGTGTTTGGAATGCTTCAGAATCTGATCAAAAGGCGGTCTTAATTGAAATTGAAAAACAGAAAAAAATGTAGTGGTAGTGTTTAAATGACAAGATGTGTCTTTGCGTTATAGTCATTTGCTCTAAGTACACCTTTAATCATTCGTTCATGTTTAATTCAATTGCAGCGATGAAAGTAAACTATACTTTGTACATAAAGCGTATATCTTCTTCTAAAGAAAAATACAAGAAAGTTATGACTGATACGTTTTATTAAGCGATAAGTTTGATGCAAGTGTGGACACTTCACCACGAAGACGGAATGTTGATCAAAATCTTGATAATGATAATAGAACACGTATATTCCAATTATTCAGGTCTTACCGCCAAAATTTATATTGAACATTGTTCATTGTCTTTTGGTCTGTTTTATTATCATTAATCACATAAGTAGTAACCCGGCTGCTTGGAAATGGTTTGAAACTACTTATCTTTCTGCGTGACATAGATATCATTTGCAACTCTTTCAAGATTGGAAATGGCAAGCAAAATATATTCGTGCATCTTTTTAAAGAAGCAACATCGATAAAAAAAGATTCGTTATTAATTCTAAGCTGTATTCTATATCACCGAGGTCATTTTATAGTCGACTAAAATCTGATTTCATAGCCAAATGTCACTCTTAAAATAACTGTGTGATTGACTCTTGAAAACAAATTAAAAGTTAGATTTCCATTCAAGTGGGAAAACAACATTTCAGTTGAGTATTTATAACATTACTATATACCGGAGTCTGTCATTCCGTTAGAAATGATTTACATGAATACTCAACTAGTTTCCTATTCGATAAATCTCTATACATCAGTTACTTCCCATAACATAACAACTAGAACATACTAATCGATGAAATTTATACTTTTAAAAAAGCTAGGTACTACAAAAAATATTATTTGACATTTTCAAAAAAACATATGTGGTTAGTCCATGGAACGAAACATTAATGTGGTGGCTAATAGGAAATAATTATAATAAAAAGAATTGAATAAAAAAGCAACAATACCCCCTCATTTAAAAAAAGCTTAACTCCATACGGAGTAACGAGTTATATTTTAAAATGAAATATATGTACACTCATAGAATACATATCATAATAAGAATTATATCATTTTGATCTATACAAAAAATGAAGACCATTAATTCTTAAATTGTTGTATATTAAGTGTTTGACCAATTACAAATTTGATGTTTGCATTATTGTGATATTTTATATATCCCCGTCGTGTAAGTATTTTTAGACAAATTAAAAAAGTTTTCTACCTTTAAACAGTATGGAATAGGTCTTTAGCATAGTACATGATTGCAGACAATAAATTATCTAATGAAGGCGTTGAAAATAGCAGTTGGCAAGTTATGCTTTATGTTGAAAGATTCAATGTGTTCTGCTTAATGCATGCTTACATAGCACATACATCGCAAACTGTTCCCCTTAATATCTGTGTAAATGTGTACTTGGTATGTTCTTTAATAACCATATGCTTTTGATTTGTTTCTATCTTAGTCTTATTTTTGCTTTAAGTTAAAGGTTTTCTTTATTTAAATCTTACCTTGTTACTATTTCCATTAAGTATTTACAACTGTTTTCATTTGCAACATATTCCTTATAAGAAAATAATTGAACAGGGTAAGCCCGGTATCCGTAAATTTAACAAAGTTCCTGTATAAATGCCTTTAATTGAGGACAGACACATGCTTAGTGACAAAAAAGACCGCACGCAGACGACATGGGGGTTTCTACAGACAACGAACAACAGCTGTTAAAATCTAAACGATGGCAAAGAGTGTGTTTATTCTGGATAAGAGTGGTGTGGTGAAGGATTAAGTGCTCTAGTCACTTTTAAGTCTCACATTAACACTACTTCCAGTCTTCCATCACTGCAATCAGTGAACGTTCCATAAAATGCGCAAGAATTGTGCATACCCCTGCATTTTTTTGACAAGAGGCATATGTAATCATTAAACGATTTAGTATTGTTATATTTTTGTTGATGATTATATCAACAACAGTGGTATTCTCCTTATTCAATCAATAATCAGTATACGAATCTTTTGAATAAAGTATACACCGTAATATCGGTAATAGATTTTTACATGTTAACACATTATTTCATTTTTTTTTGATTTTGACTATTAAGGTCAAATGACATAAATATAATGATGCACCCACATTAAAACACGGTTTGGTATCCATCTAGGGTAACCTTTTAAATAGGGCTTGAGTATTATTAACGTATCAACCCACAGGAGCCTGGTGGAAATGAACAAGGATTACAAAACACCTTACAGTTAATCATGCAGGTCGTTTCTGATGATCTCTGACGAGATTTACAGCACGTGTGTGCCACAAAGCCATTTGTTCTAGATACTGATAAATCGAACACTCGATGATGAATGAATTGTCCGTATAATTGGTTTAAAATGTGTTCCTATAACAGAAACAACGGGGATAGAGTTTAATAGATGCAAAAACGTACATTATCGTTTTCCTTTGAAGTCAGATATTTTCAAGATGTCTATGGTATATGGAGGAGCAAAATGCATTATATGTTCATTTTATTTACGTCCATTCCGTTACCAATTAAATGTGATTTTCTTTCGATCTGCTTGAATCTGCTTTTAAAGGCGTTTTCTGTAAGCTCGATAGTAACAAAAGCTTTACGCTTTTAAATCTTATTCTGTTTTTCGGATAGCGACTGGTACGTATGTCAATTCCGCGACATAATGCGAAACGAACCCAATTTTATATTGGATGGGGTTTCCTATACCACTAGACCACTTTCATCCGCAGACAAGGTTTACAAGCACATGAGTGCAATTTATAACGAACACGAAAGTCATATGTAGTCTCAAACACAGATTGACTCAGAAGTTCTAAAATGACATTTCAATTATTAAATACGATCTTCTTGATTTACGTTTGATTAATTCCCCAGAGGGAAAGTACTTTTCTGATTATATCTGATGGACACTAAATTAATTTAGATATGATTGATAAATTAGACAGCCATACGTCTATACTGACAACTAGAACTTATCTCACAGGTAATTCGCACAGTCTTTAATAAACTAAACTTAATTTATATTATAAATGTTATGTTCTATTATTCTACTTCATTGTGGAATTCTGCAAATGAATACCATTCCAAAGTAGACCTTTCACGAAGGGTCAGCGATGTTTGTTTTCTTAGAAAAATACACGTGGTTGAACACAAAAACAAATTTCATTGCAAAATTAAACAAAACAAACAATACCTCATAGAATATTGTCCTCACACTTGTAGGGGTTTACATCATCTAATGTATTATTAATTTGCACAAAACTAAAGCTATGGCTTGTTAAACAAATTAACATGGTTTATGTGGGAGTGTATTTTTATAAGTCTACAAATATCAACGTTATATATATTACGCCTATCGGAACTTCATTTATTTTTTACCAATTTTTCTTCCATTTTGGGGTTTGGAAGGTCTGCGTGCACATATATGGCTGCAGTGTAGCTTTGCCACGCCACATCCTACATGTGAGAACTGTTGTTGAAAATTATGGAAATTGACTCTCAACGGTTGATGCGTAATACAACAAAGAAATAAAAGTTGTGGATGTCAAAAACAATGATTTTGTATTGATTCAAAAGCACTGGCATTTTTTTAAAAGGAAATGCTGCACTCTTCAGGATTTCACTACAAGCCTTGTGATTTGTGCAACTGCGCTGACCTTTTGTAAGCAATAAAGGACTGCAGTTAATTGTTATGTTGTTTCAACAGCAAACTCATTTTGTAAACAAGGAAAGGTTGCCCTCTGTATGTCATCCGCGCAATGCTGTGTCGAGGTACAATGTCTGACGTCTCGACAAAGTATTTTCCACTCCTTATAGTTCTTAGTGTGGGCCTTTTGTACCCATCGACTGAATATTGGCTTGATCCCGCCGTGTTCCGTCTCGACCAAAGGTGCTTCTAAATGCTGTCATTGACAAACGTATAAAGTGACTGTTATTTCCAGTCACATCTTGAAATCAACTTTATTGAAGAAACAGTATGAGAATAAGGAGATTCAGATCCAGGTGTGATGCCCTACCATATTCGAATATACCCATTGGTTTATTAACGTTCCCAGTGTTCATTCCCAAAAGTAACCTCATAGGCTGAGCACACGGCGATGGAGCTACTGGTACCAATTAGTCACGTCAGTTAGATCAACGGTATGTATAACTCACAAATTCTACGAACCCTTTCTTACGGTCGTTGTCTTTAAATAATGTAGTTGAAAGAATACTCCATGAGCTGAAACCTTTACTTACAATTTGATAGATATGTTCTAAAATGTATTGATTTGGAAGACATAAATTGTCGTGGACCAACATGTTATAATAAACTAAAAAGATAGATAAGAATCAATACTAAAACGTAAATGATGTGGTTTGTAGTAGATTTCATCCCTGTTTTTAATACTTCTTCAAACATAATAATAATTTGTTAAGCCTCTGTCGAGAGTGCTACAGCATATTGTCAATTGTATTATCATCCCTTTCCAATATGTATAAAAGATATGCTTTTCAGTGAAGTAGAACTGGTAAATGATTACACATCAAAATTATATTTTCTTCATTTTTAAATAAAATCCAATTTTATGCAATATTGTTTCCATTCTAAGCACAACATATAACAATAATTGTTTGTGTAAGTGGAAGATGCATTTCATTACATCACATACATTAAAATAAATCTAGTTTGCATTGAAGAAACTGTAGACAGGCAATCATTACATATAAGGCTTGAGCATTTCAACTTTCATGGGTGTTTTAAGTTCCGCCTACTGCCACTCATCCAATACCCATTTCCTTTGTCAGATTTTGCGTTCACAATGTATCATCAAATGTGGTTAAATTCTAAATCAGTTATATCGATACCCTCTCCCGCCAATTCTTAATCATTAAGTTCTTGTTTCATGTCATCTACCTAGTACTAGTACAATCGTAGTCAGGGGCACACAGTGCTAACTCATTAACCTGTTCGAAATCACGGCATTAACATTCATTTCGTTACATGTCTTTATTAACAAGCCCCCTCGTATACGCATTGACTGATAAGTAATATAGTTGTATATTACATCTTATGCACATTAAACCATCATTAAAACCACACGTTATAATTGAACAATTTCTTTATTACCATTCTATTGCACATGAATTATCTTAATAGTACGTCAATATGCTACAAAGTCAGTCGACTCAACGATCATTTCCTTCAATAAAATAGTAAACAAGTTCTTATTCACAGCATACGTTCTCTTATGTGTGGTCATTAATATACTTATAAAACTTAGTAATCCAGCTTAGTTTGGAGGGATAAAATTGAAAGTAGCGAATAAAAGTATTTCTAAAAAAACTCAAGATGTTTAATTATCAACACACGAAATTATACAAACATTTTAAAGATAAAATAAATGATACATTATATTATTTATATATATTTTATTTTATTTTATATAGGCGCATTCAATAAGCATGACGACTGGGGGTTTAAATCAGTTTACGTGCACAAACCTTACTCTTATCCCAACAAGTATGCATTAAATTGAGGAAACTTAATAATAAAACAAACAATGATAAACTCATATGGAGGCTATTCGTTGCCAAAAGTCCAGACGTGTAATTCCCACAATGTGCTTCTTAATCGTACTAAATATCTGTCAATGTAGACGTGATATTTGTTGTTTCTATTCGTCAGTTTTTCCGTATTGATTTGTCATTTGTCATTATAGTAGTCAAAATGTATATTTGTCAGATCTACCCTGTATAAACTCACTAAAACATAGATCGTATAACTTGCCTTTAACAATACGATGATGTAATTTAGAAAGCCGAATCATGCATATGTAAAACTGCAATCCTACAGTCGACACTCGCATTCGTAAAATGAACATTTGCAGTGTAACAAGTCCAGGTTTACAAAAGTGAATTGACAAGTTCAGAATTACAAGGATAGACGATTTCGCCTATACCTTATATGGTAAATGTCACAGAAAGAAACGAAGGTGAATGGGCGGAGCTAACGATTCGGATTTTCTTTCATTTATTTCCGTCGAATCAAGCAAGGGAGATAACATCTTCGCCTACTTCCTGTAAATTCCAATAAAAACTAAAATTTACTTCATCTTTTATTTTATTTTGACGATCAATGTTCCAAAATGGGTTAAAAATCACCATATTATTTAGTCAAATGAAGTTGGGTGTATCTGAGCTGGACTCACGGACCCAGATTTATACTGCCACTGTCAGTTTTTTTTCTACTTATATACCCAAGCAAGCAAAAATTGTTCATTTATTTTATTTACAAGTGGACCATGGGCGGGTCGTTCAGTGGGTGGGGGGGGGGGAGCTATAGGGCCTGTGTCCCCCCAGTTGGCCAGCAAGTAAACTTAAAGGTTATTTTTTTTTGTCAATATTTCTCAGAAAAGAGTACTCAATTACGCGATAATGCACTAATTCAGACTAAAAATATTTAAAATATTCTAGGGGGAGTACCCCAAACCCCACTTCCCACATTTTAAATATATTAATGTCATGCCCACTCGAGGGATCATGTCCAAAAAGTTGTGCCCCTAAGTAACGCCCCTCTAACGCAAGTCCCTGTTCAAAACCTGCTCCAGCAAACCCACGAAACTTTTGATGGACATCATAATGATATCCACCTAGTTTTGTCTGATGTTATACATTTACTATCTTAATAAGCATGTATGGTGTAAACGTGTGATTTCAATACATCATTGAAACAAAATATCCATGTGGATGGAAGAACAGCCCTCCAACCCACTTGTGTCCCCCAGTTATTAAATACGGGATCTGCCACTGTGAACCATAACAATCAAGTGGGAGATTTAAAGAACATGAAAAAATAGATATCGTGAGTCTTAGATTAGAAAAACAAACGCGCGATTTTTCCCCTCCAAAAGGGCTAGGGCCGCTTCACCTAAATGTGAAAAAAAAACCTGACTGTTGAGTGTGGGTGGGGTATAAAAGGTAGCAGCAAGTAATAATTGTTTATTAGCAATACATTGACTTCATCATTAAAATACTTTATTAATTACTTATAAAATAATATTCGTTACAGTATAATGTACGAGTTATATGAAGTTGTAATCTTAGTGTATTTTATCCATACAATTCCAGCTACCAGGTAATAAACCTTTGGGGCATCTTAGTGAATAGTTTCAACTTAATGAAAATTTAGATTTTTTTCTTCGTAAATTTTAAATTATCTAATATTACTTGCAATCTTAAACATTGCAAAAAGGCAAGAAAGTGTCCTCTAATGGTATCATTTAAAATAGTGTTTATAGTAATTTAAAGCTGCACTCTCACAGATTGACAGTTTTGACAACCTTTTCTTCCCAGACTCGGCTTATTTTGGCAGCAATGCTTTCTATACAAATAAGAAGATTACTCACAATAAAACAGATCTAAATTGTTTGGAAAACTGCCGACATTTTTCATTTTTCATAAAACGTTACTGTGGTATCACTTTTAGCCATAAAACATCAATTTGCGAACGTAAAACTGAAAAACTGTATGTGATCTTTTGTCAGCAGTCTTATACCACTGGTATCCAGACATTTACGCAAAAATTGGCTAATTCCAAAACAAAAAATAAAAATAGTTGTCAACACAGTCAATCTGTGAGAGTGCAGCTTTAAAAGAAAATTAGTCAATGGGACTTTTCATTCTTGAAGTACAATTTAATGCTAATGTCTTACATTTTGTTTTGTTTGAGTCAAGTATCATTTTGCATACATCTCATTCATGTCATATGTGCGTATTAATTATTATTATATAGACAAAAACAATTGTTGTAATATCATATATTATTTTATTCGACATGAAATAATTTATAATCCATCCTGTTTCCAAATCATAATCCATAGTGTCATAATATAGATGATTCGTAATGTCCATAATAAGGTCCGCAATGTCCATGGTCTAAAGTATCCATTATTGGTTCAAATAGTGAAATCGTGATACTGTACTATAACAGATGTTGTCACATTAACCAAAGATGTTTCATACGCAATTTTAACTTAATTTAACAAAAACTCTCCAAGATAATTGTGAAAAACCTCAAAAAGTGTTCGAATTTGTGACCTTAGCCAGTACATGTACTATAAATATACATGTTACATACATGTACTTTACATCTACTTAAAATGCACCAGTCAATTGTAACCACGGCCCCTCCAGGTCCGAGGAATAGCTGGGACTTTGACTTTCGGTCTAGCCAACCCCGGGAAAAATCCTCGTCCTGCGGGGACAAACTGATGGTCAAATCCCCGCCATATGCCCCCGTACCCCAGAGAGCCTATAGGTAAGGCATATTCCCTGCTCAAAGACAAAACCACCGCATTCACCCGGCACTGCGAGGCCATCTGAAAGGTAAAAACACAGCCCATTTCCCCGGCTATCCCCGGCATATTCCCAGACCTGGGGGGCCGTGGTTACAATTGACTGGTGCATTATGTACATGTTACATATTTTTAAATGTACTTATGTACATCATTTATGTATATGATATGAGTATGTAATCTTTTATTTGATTGTTTTATCTTAGAAAAATATTAGACTAAAAAATACCCATTATTTGTTTACAAACTGCATATTTTCAAAATAAACCTGTATAAAAAGATGATGTATGGTTTCGGGCTGGAAGCCACGACAGCTTGGACACAAGCGACATTCATTTGCTTGGTGTCTAGGTCTTGTTGAACGCCATACTGTTGTGAATCATTATCAACCATATGCACAACAACTACACATTTGTGCCTACCAACCCTTACTCTTGGCTAAAACGGATATTAGTGCAGAATGTATAATTAATACATGTGCATTTGTATTTTACGGTTGTAGTTTCTGTTGGTTGATAATCAGAAGTCTAATTTCTTTCAGGCAGGAAAATGACTGAATATTACTATTATATGAAGAATTCCAGCCTGCATTAAATACTTTGTTGGATCACTGAGATAGATTTGACATCCATGTCTATCCACAAGGCAGTCACATCTGATAGAGATGATGTGAGTATTCCATATGAAACATATTTGAGTTGATGTTTGTTGTTTTATAAACTCACTGTATTCAATAATCCAGTGGTGAAGGTGGTGATGGTAGTGGTGATGATGAATTTTATTGATAAATTTAGTAATTTTCTTTATATTATATACATGTATGTATCAGCTTATTGTTGTTGTTTTTAAATAATGTTGAGAAATATTAATTTAGTTATGTTAGAATACCATTGACTAAATAAAACAAATAGACATCGATTACCAACAGAGACTGTTTACATGTTATAATATTAAAAAGACATTAGTTGAGATCTTTCACTCTGACATTTTTGGAGGGGCATAACTGCCTACTTAGTGTTCTTCTTTCTTTACATATATATATTCATTTAAAAGTACATTCATTGTTTTTAAATCTGAATTCTGAGTTAGTATCATAAGTAAAATTCATTCATTTGAATGATTACATTTATGAATAAGTCCAATTAAGCTTTATCAATTTTTACAAGAAAAAGGTTGATTTTTAAGCATTTTATTAGTTATAAAAATGTATAGTTACATGACATTATGTATATTTTCTTCAAAACTGAACGGTAAACTATCATAAATTGTCTTTTTAATTGTTCATTAGACATCATAGAAAATATTTAAAATGATTTCAGCAGGTTGTCTTATTATTAACTATTTTTTATGAATTTATAAAACTGCTATACATTTTCAATCATCGAAATACTGCTCTGTTCCGAAGACTCACAAGATCAATCAAAATGATTTTTTTTCCATGTGTATCAATAATATGTTCGGTTGAACTTAATTTTTCTGTTAACTGAAGTTTATTTTACCAGAAACTGTTGTGTTTATTTCATAATCTCTGATAATGTGGAAAAAAAATCAAATATAGACAAAGTATTTTTAATTCACGGTAAAAAAAATCTTCAAAATTTGGATAAAAGTCCCATAGTGTTCCATGATAATGACTATGTTGTTGGTAAAAGCTTTATAAAAGTGTGTATTACTTATACCTTAATTCAGTTTAAATAATTATGGCCTTTAAGGATTTGTGTTTTCATATAGATTTCCTGTTATATTGAGCTTTGTCAATTTTTGTTGTTGTTTTGTATTATGTACAATTACTACTTCTATTTCCTAACTTTTGTCTCATTTGTCAAATTGAATTGTTACCTATTTAAGTGAAAAAAAAACACACACTATTTTTAAAGATGCACTCTTACTCCCATATAAGACTTATCACAATTAATATTATTGTATTATTGTTTTGATTTTTTTTAATGGGTTGATATATGTCAACAACAATGTTTCTAATGAAGGATCTTGAGTTCAATTTGCTAATAAGAATGAACATAAAACATGGTATTTCTGCCTTGTGATACTAAAGAAGACCACAGTAAATCTTTTAGCAATCACCAATCATTTAATATTTGTCATGCTTTCTGCTATTATAAACAGGGTCACAAGCTTGTTATCAGTAAACAATATTTAAGTAAATGCATTATTTAGTAAGTAGTTATTGTTTTATCATTCTATTTGATGTGTGTTATAAATACAATTATATGTATTGATTTCAAATAAGAGTTTCACTTTAAAGATGCTCATTTAAAGATAATGAACAGACACACAAAAACTAGACACATTTGATACTAATTATATGAATGATTATTGTTTAGGTGACCTCTGATTTGTTTTAGAGATATTCATAATTGGATGTTATTCTTTATTGTCTTCAGTTTCTTATACATTTAAGGATTTTCATAATTGCTTTTCTGGTATATATTACAATGTAATTTAATGCAAATGCAAACACACTTTAAACTAGACACATTTGATACTAATGATATAAATGATTATTGTTTACATGTACTCTGATTTGTTATGAAGATATTCATAAAGGGGTGTTCTTCATGTTATTATACATTTTGGACTTGATTTAGTATTGCTTTTCTGGTATATATTCATTTAATGCACAAAGAAATTATTTTAAGTGTTCAGTATCACTTTCACACATTGTTTACTATTATATTTTTGCATATTTTGCCTATTTATGCTTATATTTGTGCATTGTTGTATTTTAAAACCTTTTTGAAAAATAGAAACAGTTTTATTTCTTTCATACATAGTCTGATACATATTCAGTTTGAATGCGTTATTTTTATCATATTTAAAAAAATGCCATTGTCCAATAAGACACATGCTGTTTTTGTGTTAATATCAACTAAAAACATCCATTTTCAACTCTTCTTTACTATATAAATGAAGAAGTTAACATAATAACTCCATTGACCAGATTTTTATGCAATTTTACATTACATTTTAGTATTATTAAACAGCTAAAAACAAGGCATGTTATGTTATAAATGCATTTCATCTAATAAACAATGTTCACTTTTTATATAACAGTTCAATAATTATGTTCTATTTATGTTTGCAACTTTCAGACGAAATGATAATGTTTATTAAAGTACTACAAAAATTATTAAATTGTTATTTCATATCACTTCCTTATGATGAATGAGGTAACTTTTTCTTCCCTACAACTTGTCATTCCAGCATGGTGACGTTGCCCCCTCCCCCAATATGATTAGAACTGCAGTGTACATGAACAATAACTCTATTTCAGCGTATTGCAAGAGTTATTCCCTTTGTATCTTTTCCTGTCCGGAGCATTACTAGAAAACTACTTTTTTGGAATTTCATTAAACATCATCCAATGGTATTTGGCACAACGAGAGGAAGTGCAGTGGACAATAACTATAGCTCTTTTTAAGCTAATTATATAATTATTGCCCTTTGCCGCTTTTTCTTGACCAGAGCATTACTTTAAAACTACTTATGGTATTGAAATAAAACTTGGTATATGGGTAGGTGGCAATGACAAAAAGTACAGTGCACAAGCAACCTAATTCTGTCGTGTTCATTAATGTACCCCACCCCTAATGCAATGTTCAACTTGAAACTCTTCAATTTCAATGCTTTTGCCTATGTTTTCAAGCAGAATACTACAACTATTTTGAGAATTTCATGGATGCGGTTCAATGCACCATAATATGCTTGTTGGCCTTGACATTCCTTGTTTTTCAACATTTAACAAATGAATAAACTATTAAACGGCGCCCTTTGATGCATTGCATCAATGGTCTTTCGTGTTTTGTTTTAGAGTGTATACTGAACTAAGAGTTAGACATCTACCTAGGTATTATAGACAACGTCCCAGTATGCATAAAATAATGGAACTTTTTAATATCGAAAATGAAGCTATTTTGAAAATGTAAGTGTGTATATTTTTAAAGCAGTTGAATTAAGAAATACTACGTTATATTCCATGTAATTTGTCTAGGTTTGTCGTAATTGATGTCTATTTGTTTGTTAAGAAGTACACAGTGTTAGTGCACCTCTCTATATCTGCATAATTATGTATTTATTATTATGACTTATTTATATCAATTCTATTTCATAAATTGTGTTTATTGTGTTATTGCTGCTTTTTTCGCCATTGTATATGTACATGTTTTGCCTTGGAAATAAATGTTCTGTTCTGTTCTGTAT
Organism: Mya arenaria; assembly: GCF_026914265.1. Lineage (NCBI taxonomy): Eukaryota > Metazoa > Mollusca > Bivalvia > Myida > Myidae > Mya > Mya arenaria. The sequence continues at coordinate 25,792,649 of NC_069130.1, forward strand.
TATATTCTCTCGGCGTTTGGGACAATTGCATATACGTGCTGCACGGTCAACGAACAGTCTCGGTCAAATGCGATCTCTATACATGCACTAAATTAAAAAATACGTAAACCACTTTAACTTAATAATATAAAATAGAAAAAAAGCTTATCAACATAAGAAAATAACATAAATAAACAGAATTTTCTAAAACAAACATTATTGCACTGAACTTGATCATTATAGATACTTAAGTTTGATTGCTAAATATGACTAAATGATCAGGACCCATCTAGTATCACTGTTACGAAATTGAGACTTAAGACTCAACTCACCAAAAACTTGTTGCCTGCATAAATTGCTGCCGAAGTGTAAAAATGATTGAAATGCCTTTTCACGTTTCAAAGAGCAAATTTTCAAAAATAATTACTTACATAAGTAACCGTTTTATACGAGCTGTTTTGTATAATGGAACTATTTACTTTTTGGGCCTGATTCTTAACTAGGAATTACTATTATTGCATATGGATCCAGGACCCAGGACACCACACTCGCAGTTTACAATTTGACATGATATATACATGAATTGTTAGTTGTTTAGCATGAGGAGTGATTTTTGACGTGAATCCTGTCTTGCACTCAGTGCCGATTCTGGCATATTGTTATGTTTTAAGTAACTTCAACATGTAATAACAGCCTATTCTGAAAACTCCGTTTTTCACAAAAATTTAGCACTTTCAAAGTTTCATTATGAAGCAGTTTTATTAAGTCCTGTTCAATTCCATTTACTTTGAAATGAATATGCATCAATGTGCATGCATCTTCATCGCGCATCTCAAGTAACTAATGAGGCAAATTTTTCAAGTGATATAGTTTTAATTGTTATTTTATGAGTACTGATTATCGACCGTATTCTAGACAAAGGCAACTACTGCGAAACAAACACTACGGTTTTTGTTATACCATTGGTGAATAGCTTATTATAAATAAAAAATCACAAAGCTATTCAGTTTATTTTAGCTCCGGTTAACAGACTATACAGACTTATATTTAGAAAACTGGCATTTGCCACTGAATTTTTAGTCATTGCTCCTTTATGACATTTCCGCAATGCATTGGATGGCCATTTTATCAAACCGTGGAAAAGACAAGACAAAAGAATGTTGGTGAGACACACAACCAATACATTACGCTTGCACGTTTTTCAGGGAACAAAGTAGGTGGATGTTTGTGTCAATTGGTAATTTCGATATTCCTTGGAGTCAGACGATAATTGCAAGCTTGTCATGGGTGTACATATAGGTTTCGCGGTATAATTGTTAACGACAAAAATAGACTCAGTTATTTGAGAAGAAACCTGTGAAATAACATTATTCTCTAGAAAGATTAACAAAAAAAAGCGGTTTAACAACAGTAGATCTGGCTTAGTATTTCGTAAGTTATAATTTTCGATGGTATTTTATTATTCAAATTCATAAAAGATTACTGCTAATAACGGATATCAAGCGACTATTAAACGTATACATGTCATTACCGCACCATCAAAACGATTGAGTTTAAAAGAAAGTTGCGAAATAAGCTTTACTCTCATGTTAATTGATACTCACAAACATCACTTTTCTTGCGTTTGTACATGGCATTGTGTTTAAGCTGCAAAGTGTACATATTTTTAGTTGCATAAAAACAAAAGGTAGTCCACGTGAACAGGTTTCCGTACAAGAAGCGTTTCCAAACCTCCCTAATGTTCAGTGACAAACGGTTAATGATTTCAAGGAAACATATTACTACCAGGTCGTATAGAAAATAAACTACACAATATTTTAACAAAAATGTTTATATGAAAAAGGACACTGACATCCCGTTTTAAAGATGCGTTCATAACACATTTTCTCCTGTGATTGTACAAGATAGTTTTAAACATAATATATGTATACTTACTTTAAGACGTACTCCCAAAAACGTTTTTAGACGTACACGTTCTTTTACATGTAGCCTAACAATACCTCTATTATGTTCAGTTACAAACTGTTTTGAAAATTGTTAAATATTCGAAACATTATAAACCTATTCCTGAATACATAGACTAAATTGTATTAAGAGTTTTTATTATTTTATTTTTTTAATAATGTTTTACAATATTCATTGATATCAATAGCTCAAAGACACAGGAAAGAAGCGATATATCAATGTCATTTTAAATGATCGGTCTTAAAGATGGATCAATGAATTTATGATTGAAATTACAGATATATGCTGATTCGTGTGGACGCAAGAAAGACGTATGGTAAGAAATATATTAGCTATTTGCAGTATTTCCATTTTATATTTAGATATCATGAACAGTCACTTTTTTATAGAATTATTATAACGAATAACTAAAATAAATTAAAGAGAATGAAAAGCTCCGATTATCGATATTTGCACGTCTGAAATAAAGATACTAATAGTATCTTACTTACTTACGCGCTTAATTAAAATTAGTTTAGTTGTTTTATAAAGTCTGAACTACTAGAACACTATCTATAAATAAGCTGGACAAGGTCATTTTGGTTTCATAAGAATCGAATGGAATATATCGCACATAGTAGAGATATTCCACACTCAGTAGTTTTGCATTTTATAATTTCCATGTATTATGATATCGGTTCTATGCTTTACAACATCATTCTGTATATCTGATAAGAATCATGTTCCCATTGAATTGTTAATAACTAATGAAGATGATATTTATCAAAAGCTTCTAGAACAAAACATGTTATTATTAAAAAAATAGATAGCTCTTAAATAATGTTTTCTTGCGCAATAGCACTACAAGTTTTTGAATTAAAACATCGATATCACTAAATGCTTTCGATACCGATTCTGATGGCAATAATAAAACGAAATATGAGATGTTGAGAATTAATTAAAGTACAGCATGCATCAATTATCATGGGGAAATGAGTAATGCATTTCAATGATTTTATCTAATGTTGAATTGTTCTGTTGATAACGACATTAATAATTACAACCATCAAAAAACACCAGCAGTGAAGTAATCGTTTACCTCAATTTATATGTGGTTTATGAATGTAAAAAAAACTACACGGCCTACGAAGAAAAAAATAGTATTTTCCATCATGATTCTCTGCAAAATAATTACTTATGATAAACCAACAAAAAATGTAAAATATTAATCGTGGTTGCACTTTCATGTTATCGCAAAGTCTGTGATGAGCTTCAAGAGAAAGAATAGTTTTCAGGGAAAAGCGCGATTAATTTCCTCTGTGTCTCTACTGTTCATTATAACATATGATGACCTTAACCGCGTATTAATCGACTTCTTATCTTTTTCTGTTTGACGTTTTCAGTTCAACTGTTAGTCAATATAAATTATGCCAATATTCAATAAAACATAGTAGCATAAATTATTAGCGTTTACTGCATTTGCAATAGAATGTTTCGTTCTTGATTTTTAAACCTGAAAGTGCCATTTCCCATGAAATTGTTGTGTACGAAGAAACCACGGGACATGGTCGTAGAAGCATCGGTTGCAGGCAAGTTTTCTCTGGATGCAGTATTTGGTCCACCATTGGAATTATCATTTGACAGAATATCTCCATTGACTGGTTGTGTTCAATTAACTGTAATTATTCAGGCTGTTTATATTATTATGCTCTAAAATCTGGACGATTTGGTTGGGAGGTACACCTTCTGAACCGGTTTTTTTCCTGGCGCTGCAGAAAAAGGAGCATCCAAACCAAAGATAACCAAATGTAGATTGACTGCTTGAAACTAAGATGTGTGTTGTTTTTTAAAACAAATATGTAAAACAATTGTTTGAACATTTGTTTAGTGGTTTGAAATGTATACAAACGGCAGCAAATGTTAGACACGATGCATTAATGGATTACTATATAACTTGGTCCAAATGTTGTCCTCATTGAGACGATGTGCATTGACCATTATCCGGGTCCACACCTCCAATGTCATGGTCACACGTAACATTTAAATGTCAGAGTACTCATGCTCTTGTCCGCGCTATAACTTAGTAATGCATTGATAGATTACCATAGTGCTTGATACAAATGCATTCCAAATTGATGCATTTTGACTTTGGCCTGGGTTCATAGCTCAAAGATCAAGGTCACACGAGACATTTAAAGGTCAGAATAAACATGCTCGTGTCCGGGCTATAACTCACTTATGCATTGATGGATTTCCATAAAACTTACAAATGTTTTCTTCATCGAGGCGATGTGCAGTGACCTTGACTGTGGCTATACCTCAAAGGGCAAGGCCACACGAAGTATTTAAAAGTCAGAGTACACAGTTAAAAGTGTTTATTAATTGAAAGTACTAAACAAGTTGCACATATTGATATTTTGCGCAATCTGCCGAGCATTATGATTAGTTGCAACAAGTTTATATTTCAATAAACAGTGGATACAAATGTAATAATATATTTAAAACATATGTTTTCTCTTCAAAAGCAGTTAATAATGTTATGAGGTCACCACAGTATAAATTTATCACTTTATCGAAAATACTTAAGGCTTGCTATTTCATCGATGTTATGAATCAAAGACTCATTTTCCTTCTTTTTTTAGCCAAAATAAACTTGACATTGAACTTAACCTACACTACACACAATCTGAACAACTTTATCAAATATCCTTTCATAACATGTTCATATATCCAACAACATTTAAATTGGACAGCATTTGAGGGCGTGGAACTAATAAGCATATGTTTTATGAATGTGTGCCAAACGGCGCCTCCAGATAGGCACCTGAGTGGCGACTAAGGGAGGTGATGAAAATAATCACGCTACAAAACTATATTGAATATTATAAATGATAGAGTTTACCACAGACAATTAGAAATATCATTGGAAAACAACATATAGTTGTCAATTTTGACATACAGCTGTCTAGTTCATCAAACTTTATACCCAAACCCTTATCTCAATTTATCAGGAAAAACGCAGACATGGATTTACGAGCTCAAGAATTCATCAACATAAAATTATGTGCACGTTTTGATAAAAAGATATGATAATCTAAATTATGCTTGGGATACACAACCTGGGCAAGGAACTTATTTACTTTTGATTCAAACTCTAATTTCAGCCACTGAAATCATACATTGGTTTATTAATTACTAGTTTCATATTTAATTGTCATGATGTCAGATAATATTGGTTCCCCGCCATTCAATTGAAATAACTTCAAAGGTTTATATATAACAAGAAGTAAAATGTTTTCACCTTATATTTAGTACACACCTTGTGTTATACTTTAATATTTCAATTACAGAAGTCTCTAGCAGGGAACTTGATTGATCAGAAAATATGCATTTGAATAAAAGCTGAAAGGCATCCAATGCAACATAATATTTGTAATTCAGTATTTCAAGATAATAATAGATTAGGACTGTTCTGGAAAATGATTTTAAGAACAAAACTGTGAGTGTCGCTTAGAACTTTGGTAATAAAGCTCCTTGACGCCAAGTAAAGTATGAAAGATTCATACATGACGTTATAGTGTCGTTGTTTTCAATACGTAACATTCAAATACATTATAATACATTGATCCAGTGATTATTCAAACCAATATATCAAAGTATCATGTAGAAATATCATAATAATGTTTATGTTAAATAATCATAGCAAATAATTTTGCAGGGACATCACGTCTTTCCTTTTTTTAAGTTTGTGCAATTATTATGAAATTAACGATATTCACACAGTTTATAATACACTTAATTTACATTTTCTGGCAAAAACGCTTCTATTAGTGAACGCAACATTAATCAATTATCTATCTAATGTCAATGTATAGGTATCTCGTGAAACGCAGGCACTACATGGTCTAGTAGAACAATAGTCTTGTTGAAGAAGAATGCATGATAAGGCCCGTCTTCCCGACAATAAGTATTTATGATTTCAAAACAATATTCTCTAAAACCCTTTGCAACAATATATATAAATGGTGCCAATCTGTTTATTATATAAGACGGTGTATTACGAGTATGGTTGAAAGTACATTGGGTACAAGTTAGAAATACGTAGAAGCTAATATGACATGTTATGCTTATTATACATTCATAAACTAAGGTATGTCGTTATCACACCAGTTAAAGTTACATTCTTGGTGCTTATATAATACCCAGCAAGTCATAACCCTCAAAGGTATTTCGTTTGTGTTTACACTGACCTTGCACAATGTTATACGTTGTAATTTGTTTTTAATGTTCACGGTCGTGAGTATAGCAATATACTTCTTATCAGGAAATATTGAGTAGATATGGCCTTGATAAATAAGAACAAACCTTTAAACCTCTATACACTTATAAACTTAATATTCAGATATGATAGGATACATTCGAGTTCAATGACATTTAAGTAAAAAGCATACAAACCACAAATGATACGCTATATTGTAGCCGCATAATTTATGTTTTCCATATACTAAACAATATCCTAGTGTGTGCCCTAGATATAGGTTTACTGCACTGATACAGTTTGCTTCAATATACATTTTTGATATTTTATCAACGCCTAAAAAAAACAAAAACTGTTTTGAGACTTTTAAATAGAAACAAGTAAATTCTCCTAAATGCAACAGAAAAACCCACCGTTCAAGCACAATCACATTTATTGTCTACAAATAACACCATCACCTTATTTGTATGGGTAGAGAGGGCCATGTGTCAGGAAAATGTTCCTTTAAATCCAATATTCCTAATCAGATAGTATATATTGGGCATTCTGAAAGCCAAACAATATATGTAGCACCTTAAACCAATTATCACCCATTACTTTCCCAATATGATACTTTAACGTCAAAGGCGTTTTTGCCATCCAATGTTGTCCATCTATATCTCAATATATCGACAAATGATGATAAACGTCATGAATGATGTTCAATAAAATATTACCAAGCTCTGTAAAGTTGTATTTTGATTAAATTGCTAATTAAACTTTGTTTCTTAACACAATGGTTAATATTCTTAGATCATTTTACAGTCGAAATATTTGCCAGTTTACATTAGGTAAACTACTTAAAAAACTTACTTAATTTCGACATTAAAAGCTCCGAAAGGTACAGGTTTATGTGGATAAATGCTTAACCAATATGCTTGAATTGAGACTTTTAAGTTAAGCGACACATTTAAGTTTTGGATATCATTATAACAAAACGTTAACGACACATACCTCACTTGCCGTAAAAGCCCCCTTTCTTTGTCGTTCTGGCATCTTGCTGTCTTGAAGTAGCGCCCACAAGCCAAAACGGGATGGGGGAAACCGCTTTATATAGAATACTGATGGCCCTTTAACTTATATTTATTAAAGCTAAACGACAAGAACGTTCACAATTATGTTAAATGGTATCTTTATATGATAGTTTCGATGTTGCAGTCTGAACTTACATGTCTAAGGAAGATTAAATCGCACGAAATAATGATGTCCGCGAATGAAGGACGAATTGGCATGCACAATGCAAGTTTTCTTTCTAATAAGACGGCCGAAAGAAGGGACATATTGATTCTTTTGGTTTTCTGCATTTCAAATAAAAATAGTCATGACATTCATAAACTACTGTCAAAAAAACAAATTCTTAGGCAAGCGTTTACATGTTATGAATCGTATTATAAGTTTTTAGTTATCATACGTCATTTATTGTGTTTCTTACCAACAATGTTGATATTATCGCATGTCATGTAAGCCGGAAGGAATTTAAAAAAGGTTATGTCTAAATTGTTTGAAATTCTTCAGAATATGATCAAAAGGTGGGTCAGAATTGAAGTTAAAAAATCATAAAAAATTGTAGTGGTATTGTTTAAAAAAAATGTGTCTGTAACTTATAGTACTTTGCTCAAAGTAAACCTTAAATTATTTGTTTATGGTGTTATTTAATCTCAGCGAGAAAGTCAAACTATTACTGGTACAGCGTTCTATTTTACTTATGAAGAAAAATTCGAAACAAAGAAATGACTAATACTTTTTATTTAGCGATAGGTATGTATGTCATGTGTGTCACGAAGACTTAATCTTGATAACAATAATGATAATGATAATTGAACACTTACATTCCAGTTTTTCAGTCAGGAATTATTGTCACATTTCGTATTGCAAATTCTCCATTGGCTTTTTATTTTTTTTTTGCCGTAAAAAGACCTTTGTTCCTTTTAATTTGGTTTGTTTGTCTTGTATTGTCCATAGCATTAAGATCACTTTTCTCAAAAACAATGTTTAAAGGAAATAGCGAGAGAGGAAAAACAGTAAAATACAAGTTGGACTCTCATTTTCTATAAAAAGCAAGTGAAGTGCGAGAAAATATGTTTTCTAATAATAAATATGGAGAAGAAAGAGTGTTAACACATTTGAAAACAATATTCGAACAAAATCTTTATTTGAAAATGGAAGAAAACTTCCATACTTGCTATTTAATACGTTTTGAGTATCTGAAAGCAGAAAAAATAAATACATTTCTTGAGGTAATTTAAGGACTTTGAAAACCATAATTATTTTCAACGAAATAAATAATAACTCGGCTGCTTGGAAATGGTTTGAAACTACTAATCTACCTGAATGATTTAAATATAATTTGCAACTCTTTGAAGATAGTTTTGATTGGTTTGGGGGATTTTAGCAATAAAAGGATATATGGGCGTTTAGAATTCATTTGAAAATGTCAGTTTCTATCAGCGGCAAGCAAATCTATTCGTTTATCTTTTTACAGAAGCAACACCGATAAAAAGGGATTCGATATTTATGTCCGCTTCTTGATTTAATTTCGTTATGAATTCCGCTACGAAGGCAATAGGTTGTGAATCCAATTGTTTTATTGATGCCAAAGAGTTGTTTTATTCCTCAAAGACTGTGTCCTAAATGAAAAAAGCCTTTTCTGGGCAGTCCGAAACAGTGTTTCTTCAATATGGATGCCTTTTTTGTGACCAGATATTTGTCCGAATTTGTTGTTTCATTTTGTATGTGATCATCACTAACTTTCAAACATCATTCGGACCAAACCATAAAAATAATTATGAGGGGTTAAAGCTATATTCTATTTCACCGAGGTCATAGTATAGTCGACCCAGATCAGATTTCACAAGATAAACAATTCACAGTCAAATGTCAGTTTTAAAAGTTTAAAAAAACTGTTTGCCTTTTGAAAATTATTTGAAGTTATATTTCCATTCAAATGGGAAAACAATACTTCGGTTGCTTATTTATTAATCTTTATGAATCTTTACATATCGGGTAGGCCACACCAAATTGATATTTCGTTCCGCGGATTTACCGCTCCTATTTTTTTGAAAATGTAAAAAAAAATATTTTTTTTTATGCGCCCGCACCTCCATTTTGATCTCCAAGTAGATTTTTTTCAGGCAATAATTCATTTAAAGGCTAAAAATAATCAAGTATAATTTTTCTACGCTAGTTTTCGTGTTTTTGTAAAGGGAAGTTACCGATGCGTAGTGTTTTTATACTGTATATCGATCGGTTTAGCATGGGTTTCAATAAATTCAATCAAAATGGCGGCTTCCGGTATAAACAATGTGGCTCGAAGTTTGGAAATTAAATCTTATTTTTTACAATAAATATGTTTTAAGCATGCTTGAAGTCATTGTTGATCGTCTCATGCACTAAAGGATGATTATTTAAAGCAATCATTATGCAATAAAGCATGTGTTTTTAAGACTGGTAGCGATTATTTTGCGTAATTAGTGACTCGTTTTGAATGGAAATCGGACAGGTCAACTTAACTGGAACATGAGTCATTGTTTGGTCCAAATTGATGTATCAAGCTCATTTTTGATCAAATTCTGATAAAACAACAGTTATGAACAAATATCTTTTCACAAATAGTGATCCAAACACTGGTCTGGAGTAAGCGGCTAAGTTTATCACCTTATATTTTGTTTTTAATTGCAGCACAATCAGGGATTGTAATATACTTGTCAATTGTAACCACTGCCCCGCCCACCCCTCGCCCTTGTTCCAGGGGTATACCGGGGACAGCAGAGGCAATGGGCTGTGTTTTTACCTTTCAGGTGGCCCCGCAGTGCCTATTGAAAGTGGTTTTGTCTTCATATTGAAGATAGACAGGAGTGGGCCTCACATAGGTATTCGGGGTTGCGGGGCCATTTGGCAGGGATTTTGCCAGCAGTGTGTCCCTGCAGTCGGGTATGTTACCCGGGTTTTGAGGGACCGGAAATCAAAGTCCCCGCTATTTCGGACTTAGGGGGGGGGGGGCATATACAATTGGCTGGTGCATAAAAACATCTCAATAACCCAAAAAAGTACTCTGAAAAATACCCTTGTTCTTTTTGTTTTAATAAGCACATGTCGTTGCATTTCCTGTGATAATAAAACCAAAATTAAGTCTATGTTATATGGAGTCTGATGTTTGATGATGCCTGTGTAAGTGATCATTTTTTACAAATCCCAAATCAATCCTAAGTTATGTCTAAATACAGTTACATATGATGTTAAACTGATTCAGGTAGATTTATATAAGTCGTTTCAAACTTTTTACTAAAAGCAGGGTTATTTATTATTATGAATGATCGTCATATTAAAGTATGTTTTAATTATATAAGACATTAGATTTATCGATATAATGTTTGTACTAAACACGGATAAATGAATAGTATGTATTCCGACATTTTCCCAATGTCCATTAGAGGTTCAGTTCAAGATGGCATTAAAATGGGTTTAAGGGCAATTATTTTGAACAATCTTTCTTATTTATATTAAATATAAGGAAAAATATATTTTTCGCTCTTCGCTCGCTTCGGTTTTTATGAAAACTGACAAACTTTTTTTTTTTTTCGCTCGCTCGCTCCAATTTTTTTTGGCAAAAATCCGAGGAACTAAACATTAATTTGGTGTGGCCTTACTTCCCTTAACATAACAATTAGAATATACTAATTGATTAAATTTCTGCTTTTAAAAGAGCTATGTGTTGCTTTGTTTTACAGTATTTTTTCTTTCTTTATTTTAAACTTACTTTGTTACATCTTCTATTACTTGTTGACAACTGTTTTCATTTGGAACATATTGATTATAAGAAATAAATGGATTTTACAGGGTCAGCCGGTACCCATACATTTTACAAAGATCCTGGTAAAATGCTTTTTATTAAAGACAAACACATACTTAATGAGAAAACAAATGTTCCAAGTCCATACGCAGATGACACAAATGTCAAAATATCGTTATTAGAAACTATTAAATAAGCCTGTAGCAAGACATGGAGGTTCCTACAGACAACAAACAACAGCTGTTAAAATCTAAGCAGTGTGTTTATTCTCGATAATAGTGATTTTGTGAAGGATTAAGTGCTCTAGTCACTTTTAAGTATCACATTAACACTACCACCAGTCTGCCACCACCGTAATCAGTGTACGTTCCAAATAATGCGTAAGAAGTGTGCATACACATGCACTGTTCTCCGAGAGGCATATGCTATCATAGAACGATTCAGTATTCAATTTGTTATCTTACATTTATTAGTATATTTACAACAGTGGCATTCCCCTAATTCAATCAATGTTCAGTATACGTAGCTTTGATAATATATTTCCAAAAGAGGTTTCAATAGAGTTTTTAATTTTGTATTGTTTAAGTTTGCTTCAGTGTATCATATCCATTAATCAACGAGTGAGCACTAAAACTATATTTCACTACGGTTAAGCATTGACGAGGTGAACTTTTTTGCCATCGTTCACTGAATCAAACATTTTTTTTTTCATTTTTATTACATACCTATAACGGATATTAATTTCCCCATTTAAAAAGCTCCGTAATATGGTTTATTTTACACGTAAATAAATTATTTGCTTTTTTGGACCATTAAGGTAAAATGACATAAACATAATAATGCATCAACATTAAAACACATTTTGCATCCATCTAGTGTAACCTATATCTTAGGGCTCTGAGTACGTCTACTGTTTACATATCAACCTGCATGAGGCTGGTGGAAACGAACAAGGAATACAAAACGGCTTACAGTAAATCATGCAGGTTCGTGCTTATGATCTCTGACGAGACTAACAGCACGTGTGTGCCACAAAGCCACATTTTCTGCATAATGATAAATTTTACACTGATGGTGAATGCATGGTCCGTATAATTGGTTATCAATTTGTTTCTATTAAAAAAACGAACGTGTATATTGCTTAAAAAAGATGCAAAAAACTACATAATTGTTTTCCTTTTAGACATTTTCAGAAATTATGTGGTTTGAGGTGCAAAAGTCATAAACATTTATGTTTATTTATGCCCGTTCCGTTACCAATTAAATGGTATTTTCTTTCGATCTACTTGAATCTATTTTGAACCACGTACACATTTTTAAGCGACACATAGTAGAAACATTTCCTTTTTTCTCAGATGTATGCATTTAACAAAACTGTATATGAAATACTTCGCTTTCTCACATAACGTCAATAGTACGAAATTAATATTATGCCAGTATGTCCATTTTCATGACGCGTGTATAGTGTATTGTCATCACATTCACACCTCTGGCATAAGGGTTCAATCGGTGTTAAACAAGACAAACGCACTTAATAAACAACAACAGTGTTGTAGGCAAAAGGATTTTTATTCTCTTTATTGAACTATTTTTTCGGATATTCGAATACCAATTTTGACAATATCAAACGTTTGATCGAATATTCGAATATTTTTTTCAGAATATAGACGTGATTAAACACAACAACAAATAACAATGTAAACTAAAAAAAAACACATCAAAGGTAAATGACATAAACATAATAAAACATCAAAATTAAAACATTTTGCATCCATCTAGTGTAACCTGCTTTTTGGGCTTTGAGGACAAGTGCTGTTAACATATCAACCCGCAGGAGGCTGGTGGAACAGAACAGGGATTACAAAACATCTTACAGTTAATCATGCAGGTCGGTTCTGATGATAACTGACGAAACTTACAGCACGTGTGTACCTCAAAGCCACATTTTCTGCATACTGATAAATTTAACACTGATGGTGAATGCATTGTCCGTATAATTGGTTTTCAATTTGTTTTTATAAAAAAGGGGATAGTGCTAAATATGAAAAACACTTATATAATAGTTTTCCATTGATGTCCGACATTTTCAGGAATTCTATGGGTTGAGGAACAATATTCATCCTATATTCTACGTGCGATCAGTAACCTTAAAAATGGTAATTTCTTTCCATCTGCTTGAATCTGTTTGGGACAAAGTATAGATGTTTAAGCGACACATGGTTAATCATTTTATACTTTATTATCTGATAAATAGATCAGGGTATAACATTTAACGACACCTCATACATAATACAAAGTATTCTCACGAGACGTCATAAGTTCAAATTGAATATTTCTGCTAGTATGTCCTTGTTCGAAAATCACGGGCTCATGTATTATTGTATATAGCGCACTGTTTACTGTTTCATTTATACATCCTGTAATCTAAAGTATAATTATAAATGATGTACTTCACTACTTCACTTGATCATTTGAGCTTAATTTGTTAGAACTAGTAGTAAAATCACATATGCGAATGCCGGAGCGACCTGACATAATGGAAATCGATGATTCATCTATAAAAAAGATTAGTATGCGAATTAAGACATTATAAGAACACATTATATAGAATACATTATATAGAATACATTATTGATTAAGAAAGACGGAGCGAATGTAGGTTTATAAAGCTTGTAATACAAATAAACAATGTTTATGTGAGAGTGTACTTTTGTAAGTCTACGAAATATTAAGTCTTACTACATTTATTACGTTTATCGGAACTTTGATTTATTTGTCACCCATTCTTCTTCCATTTGGGGTTTTGAAGGTCTTTCTGCGCAAATATGGCTGCAGTATGGCTTGGCCTAGCCACTTCCCACATGTGGGAAATTGTGTTGCAAAATCTGGAGACTGACCTTCACCGGTTGATGCACGAAAGAAATAAAAGCTGTGAAAGTCATTAATAATGAATATTTGATGATTCAACAGCGCTGACATTCTATAAACAAGGACATGCTGCGCTCTTTAGGGTCTGACAGCAAGCTTTGTGAAAACCGTGATTGGTTCAATAGCGCCTATATTATATAAACAATGAATGACTGCCCTTTAATATTGAGCAAAGCGCGATTGTTTCAACAGCACTGACAAGGAAAGGTTTTCATAAGACATCCCCGCAAGACTTCGTCTAGATTCCATGTGTTACGTCTCGAAGAAGTATTGTTCATTCTTTATATTTCTTAGTTTATATGGGTCTTGCATTGGTTAAATATTGGCTTGATCACGCCGTGTGACATCACGACAAAACGTGATTCTAATGCTGCAAGAGACAAACGCATAAAGGGACTGTTATTTCCAGTCAGATTCCTATCCAGGTACAATATCCTACCATCGAATATACCCATTGGTTTGTTTACGTTCCAGGTGTAAATCTCCGATAGTACCCTGTTATGCCGAGCACAATACGATGGAGTGTAATGACTGATTAGTTATATTGTGATTTACTGATCTAATGCATATGTAAGCATCTTTAGCATAACATGTAAGAATTAAATAATATATTTATAACCAGTTTATTGCACATGAATGATCTTAACAGTGCGTCATGTGACCCTGTTTATGCTAGTTATTCAGTAGAATGAATGATAATTTCATTCCATTAAATAGAAAACAAGTCCTTATTCACAGCGAACGTTCTCTTAAATGTGGCCATAAACAAAACTCATAAAACATATAGTAATCCCGCTTTGTTTGGATGGATAGCATGGATAGTTCGAGTTCTAAGTAGTAAGTATAAGTATTCCGCCAAATAAATCAAGTTGATCTATGAACACATGAAATTAATTTTATAAATATAATATTACAAAACGATGCTAGGAGGTTAAAAAGGAATATTTTCCGATGCTAGCAGGATTTGACTCCGGGTACTTTAAATCTAAAATGTGAATCCAGCCGAGATTACATTGCTAACAGCTCCAACGTACGATTCATTCATACATAAACAATACTATGACATAGCACGTCATAGTGACACTAACCAAAGTTGTTTAGAGTACAGAAATAATAAACAAATAGCTGTTGTCCAGTTGCATTATAGGACTAGTTGGCTTTGATCCGCCTGCCTTACGTTTATACCAATTCATTTTTCATACTCGATTGTGAAACCAGCAGAAACATGAAATGAATCAGAGAGATCGTTTCCTTGGTAAACACCATTACTGGTGTCTATTGAATGCGTCCTAGAAAACGATACCCTGATGGTGATCGGACCAACGACCTCTTGGGTTGGTGGGGGGGATCCCTTCACCACTGGACCACTTTCAGCTCGTATGCCTTGAACCTATATATTTGAATACTGGTCTCATTTGTTTAGTTTTCACTGTATAATTTAAGGTAAGCAAGTATTTGTGCAACAAGGACCATATGTTGAAACCAGCTCCTCAAGTTTCCACTTGCAATAAATCCATTAACTGGTGTTTATTACACAAACTTAAAAGTTTGTGGTTGCATTGATGAATGGCACTTCTTTTTTTGTTTTGTTGTTGTTGATTTTGCATTTAAATAGTTATTATGATGGTATAATTCAAGAAGTTGAATTACTTACGAGTAGTTAAGAATGATTTTCCGGAAGTATGACTTCTTAATGCCGTTGCATACTTGATATTCGCATTCATTTGTGTTGTATAGCATGCCACGACTTGTTATGGGCTCAATACAACCATAAAGAGTTCCTTTTTTTTAAATTACATGTGTAATGCAAATTTGCTCTACTTATCATCATCATCATCATCATCATCATCATCATCATCATCATCATCATCATCATCATCATCATCATAATAATAATAATAATAATAATAATTTGCTTAACTGTTAGCTTTCCAGCTATTCATATGTTAAAACATCGTTTTGTGTTGTTGAAAAATGTGTATTCAAATACAGTAATTCAATTTACATTGTAACGTTATATGTAAGTATACTAATTGAAGTCGTTCTGCAGTATTTGAATGTTTTCATTGACGATATAATCTTGAATATACGACGACAGCAATCATGTAAATAAAGCAGCTTTCAATAGAATGTTGCTGTTTATATTGTGATTCTTATTATATACTCGGCCAAAAAAGTCTTGCAACAACGTGTTCCTTTATGATTTTTTCAGGCACACCGATTTGTGTGTAACTTGGTTGATGTTGTCCTTTTTTATCTTTTTTTTTTTTTCCATTTTTGAGTAAATTCTAAAAATAAATCATTTAAAACGCGTTATACATGAAACTATATATATTTTGATTGTTTATGTGTGTGTGTATTCTATATTTCTGTTTTATATTTGTGTAACGATGAGCTGTTTATGCTAAAGTCAAAAATAAATTTTCTGTTCTGTTCTATTTAAATATTCATCATTTATGGTATTTATTTTGTGAAAGTACTTATTTATTTTGAACAACTGCATGTATACTAAAGAGTGTTCATTGGTTATTCACTTTAAGATAATACTGTTAGAAATGGGTAGGGGTCTACAGCCAAAAGTCACAAAAAGCACGTGTTTTTCAGAATTACGGAGAAGTTGCATAACTTTTTTTATTTTGAATTAGACACAAGTTGTTTTAATTGCGTATGTCCAAATACCATTTTTGGTAATGAACCGTAACCATTTATCCGACAACGACCGGTTACTTGCTATCGGATTAAGAGAAGTGGGATGAAACGTTGAAAACATTACAAGGCGCTTCAACGATAACCGTGCAAGGATTTATCGCTTATGGCAACGGTTTCAAGCGACAGGGGACATTCGTGATGTGCCGCGGTCAGGGCGACCATAAGCCACTTCAAACCAGGAAGACCGATACATTGAAGTAAAAGTGCTAGAAACAGGTTTTTGTCCAGTGTTGCGATCCTTCACACTCTTCTGGCGAGGCGGAGTCCGGGCGCAAGACCAGTTTCATTCCAAACTATCCGTAACCAGATGCACGCTGCCAGACATAAGTCTCGTGTTTAGGCGAAGAAACCAGGCTTACAAGACCGGTACATACATCCCCGGCTTACATTTTGCAGCGAACAAGCGCGCTAGAACAGAGCGCAGTAGCGGACTGAACTGCTCAGTGACGAGTCGCGTTTTCGGAATGTTGACGGACGCCAGCGTGTGTGGCGCCGGCGTCGTAAGCGTCACGCGCATTGTACCGTAAAGCCGCCTGTCACTGAATAGGAAGGATCAGTTATGATCGGGGAAAGATAACTGCAGAGGGTAGAACACGTCTTGTGTTTGTTGACGGCTCATTGACCGGTAAACGCTATCGAGACAAGATACTTGGACCGGACGTTCTTCCGTTCTTACGTCAGATGAACGTTCGCCAGCTAATCTATCAAAATGACTATGCTAGGCCCCATAGGGCTTCTATTGTGAACCAGATCGTCCAGGAAAAATGGCATACAGTGCATGAACTGGCCCGCAATATCGCCCGACCTCTCAAGCATTGAACGCGTTTGAAATGTTTTTGTACGCCGCA
Source organism: Mya arenaria (assembly GCF_026914265.1). Classification (NCBI taxonomy): domain Eukaryota; kingdom Metazoa; phylum Mollusca; class Bivalvia; order Myida; family Myidae; genus Mya; species Mya arenaria. The sequence continues at coordinate 25,810,143 of NC_069130.1, forward strand.
TTTGTCTGTGTATAACGCCACATTGCACCCGAGTGGACATTCGAAGAGTTCTTGAAGAGGAATGGGATGCGATTCCACAACAGAAAATTGAAAAAAACTCGTTTATTGATCAAAAGCCAGAATAATTGAATGCATAGACAATTTCGGGGGATATACACATTATTAACGTTTAAAAAGTGAAAGTATACGCCTTTATTAACAAGATTTCATTCCAGTGGTTGGTCATACAAAACGGTTAAACGCCGAAATGAGCGGTATTGTGACTTTTACACCCTGACCCCTTTCCTGATCAAATCGATTTAATGCATTGTTCGCAGCAATAACCTTCATTAAAATTTGTAATAAACGATTGTCCTTGTTTTATTATTTCATATTATGTATGACATAAACATTGTTTTAATAGATTCAAACTTATTTAACATTATATACCTAGTCGCATTACTATTTTTGCCGAGAATATATAAACCATGCCGGCCTTGTGGTCGAAACTGTGACGAGAGTAGGCCGTGTGAGACCTGGGTCGGAATTCGACGGCTTTGGACGCTTCTCCGTGCAATGTTTGAAATTCCATTTCGTTATTCCCAATACAAGTGCCCACAATTAGTGGTTTACATTACAATGAGCCACGCCCCCACAACCAAAGATGACACATGACTCCTTATGCACACTATTATCTTATTTAAAGTAATTATCATGAAATTGTTTCTATTTGTCCATCGGCGGTTGTGTCAAAATTATAGTATAGCACATACACAATATGTAAAATATGTATGTTAAAATACTGTTTTAATTTAATCTAAAATATATTTTTATTTAATACTGGACATAGACTTGGGCTTTTTCTGCAGTTTTCATTGTATAATTGAACATGTTCAAGTAATAGGAAGCCCTTTTTTGTTTCGCTGTTTAACTTTCTTCTGGAAGGACAAACACATGCAGCGAAAGCAGTACAATGATATGATACCATGCAATGAGTTGATAGCATGCTAACTCAATTACGAAACATTACAATACAAAGCGTAAGGAATGATCAAGTTTGTTTTATGACAAAATTAATGGGTTGTCATAAATTGGCAATAAAAAAGAAAAAAGAGTGATCCATAGAAAGATAAAAAAAAACAATGTAAAAGTGTACGTTCGCTCGCGAAAACAGAATACGTTTTGGAACATTGTTCTTTCCAAGAAAGTAACTGTGATAAACAAGTGTTTAGGAAATGTAAAACTACGCACCAATAAAAAAAACTCTTGTAAATATCAAATATTGTCCAGCAAACCAAATTACAAACATCTTTGCTTCAGGCTGTTGACAAATTTCAGTCTGATCTGTATTGTCATCAAATTGTTGATTTTATATTCTTTGTGACGCTGAGTTTTATCATATTTGTCCTTTGGGTAGCACGAAAGTACCAAACAGATAATTTACGTCGTCCTCAACACAAAGCTTTGCCAAAGGCTGGACAAACAAATCATTATTAACTGTGATATATATTATTCTAAGTATAGGAAACAATGCCATAAGTAAGGCCATGAAATTTTGTATTTTTCAACAAATTAATGAGTTTGAATTAGCTTCTCTAATAAATTAAAACAAGATAAATAAAGTTTATACACAGAAACATCTTTTTAATGATATTTTAAGGTGGAGTTTTTATTCGTGGAATGCTGTTGAAAACAAATAAGTGTTTCTCCATTTCAACAGCAACAATCAAGTTAAATAACAACATTCTCTAGTTTCTCGAAATATTAAAAGCGTAAACCGCTTATTTAAGTATCGTTTTTCAACAAGCCAAAGAGTTATTACTAAAACATAATTATAAAATTTTAAAAACAGAAACAAAACCTTATCTATATAATATATTTTAACATTCATAAACACAATTTTCAACCAAAATGACAATATTGCACTGAACTTGATCCTAATAGATACTTAAGATTGTTTGCTTAATTTGATTCAATGATCAGAACCCAACAAGCATCTTGGGTCTGAAATTGAGACTTGAGACTAAAACCTGCAAAATGGATTATTACTGCATATATTGCTGTAAGAAGTGTAAAATTGATTAAAATGCATTTTCAATAGCAAATCTACTATATCTTATATCTTTTGATTAACAACAGTTTTTATACGACTTGTTTTGCATAATTGAAGTAATCGCTTTTTTCAGTCTGATTTTTAACTAGGAATAACACTGCTATTGAATATGGATCCTGAACCCAAGTGTTAAACCAGACACGACACTTATGATATATACATGATTTTTTTAAGTCGTTATACACGAGCAGTTTATTTTGACGTGAATCCTCTTTGTACTTAGTGCCGTTTACGACATTGTTATGTTTTGTGTAACTTTAACATGCAATATCAGCCTATTCTGAAACTCCTTTCTTAAACACATATTTAATTTTCCCACTTAATACTCTCAAAGTTTCATAATAATGCGGCTTCAAAATTCCCTTTCAATTAAAAATGATAAGGTGAACATATATATATATATATATATCAGTTGACTCAAGTTCCTCGCGCATGTCAAGTAACTAAGGATTCAAAGGTTTCAGATGATATAGTTTAAATTGTTGTTTCACGAGTAATTATTGCATTTTAAACATTAGCATTTGTTCTGAACAAACACCACGTTATTTGTGATGCAGTCTAAACAGCTATTATACCATCCTTCAATTATATAATGTATCGTCAATTATAAATAGTATTTAACAAAGCTTTTAAGTCTGAACTAGCGCCGATTAACAGGCCTTACCCCAATATTTAATACAATGCCGTTTGGAACCACAGATCATTGCATCTTTGTAACATTTGCGATATTGAATGCGTTGACAATTTATTAAACTTTGAAATAGGCAAGACTGAAGATTGTTGAAAAAACACACAGTCAACACATTACGCTTGCATGTTCTCAAAAAAAAATAGGTTGATATTTGTGTCAATTGGTAATTTCGATATTCCTTGGAGACATGATAATTGCAAGCCTGTAATGTGTGTACATATATGTTTCGCGGGGTAATTGCTATCGACAAAAAAAGAATAAGTCATTTAGAGGAAATCTTAGAAATAAGATTATTCCAAGAAAAGCAACAAAAAGGCACTTGAAGTGTTATCCACAGTATAGCTGGTTTCGTATTTCATAAGATATAACTTTCGATGATAATGTGATATTCAAATTCTTGCTCGATTATTGCTGACAACGGATCTCCAGCGACGATTAAACGTTTATATGTGAGTATCGTACCATCAATACAATTGAGTTAAAAAGTTGTTTGCGAACTTTAACTCCTATGTTTACCGATACTCAAAAATATCGTTTCTCGTGCAATTGTACTTGCCACTTGAAACCTTCAAAATGTACACATTCTTTGATGACGTAGAAGACAAAAAGTAGTCCATGTGTACAGGTTCTCTCTCTAATGTACAGTAACACACCGTAAATGTTTTCAACGAAACATTTTACTATTCCACTCTGTATAACATAACTTACAAAATATATTAACTAAAATATTTATTTAAGGAATGAATTGCGGGGTTGATGTCATTATCGGGGTATGAACGCAATTGGGTTGGTCAATGTGTGTGGAGTCCGAAGGACTCCACGCGTACTTTGACCAAACCAATTGCGTTCATATCCCCAATAATGACATCAACCCCGCAATTCATTCCTTATATTTACACCAATAGTTCATTATTTCATTCAAGAATTGTTAAAGAAATACTTCATTTCATTTAGGAAAACCTTTCAGTAATCCGTTCTTACCCATTCTGTAAATAGAACGACCCGACTATAACCGGAAACATTTTTTTTTTCAAATGACGTCACAATAACGCGGGAAAAGATCAACCACTTGAAATCACTTAAAAACGTAAAATTAAAACACTTCTGGTACCAGTATATTTAAAATATAATAAACTAACACTTTTAAAAATGTTGATCTATTTTTTACGGGACCTGCAGACACAATACAACCAATAACAAGATCAATAGCTTTCATGTATATTGTTATGCAATGAATTACGATCCGAACATATCCGAAGATGTTGCGTTCATCGGTTGATGAACGCAATTGCCGAAAGGCAGTTCATTTAAGGAATGGAAGTTGAGGTGTAAATATATGTGTATGAAAAAAGAAACGTGACATCTCGTTTTAAATATGTACCACTGGCTCATTAATTTATTCATTTCCCTTGTGCTGTTGAACATTTTGTTTTAAACTTGTAACATGTATATATACCATGAGACGTACAACCGAGACGTTTTAAAAGGAATACTTTCTAGTAAAAGAAGCGTTTCAATACCTCTATAATGTTTAGTAACACATGGTTTTAATATATAGACCGGAAGACTCGATTATATTAAACGCTTACTATCTTTTTCATTTATTAAAATAATGTTTTGACCAAATTTATGAATAACAGTGGCAACCACAATGACATAGGGAATATATCAATGTCGTCTGAACATTTTAAATGATTGGTATTAACATTGGTTCAAATGATTGTATGATTAAAATAACAGCTAATAACTGTTTTGTGTGGACTAAATGAAGACACATGGTAAGAAACATATTTACTATTAGCAATATTTCCCTTACGGATTCAAATATCGTGAATAATTATTCAGAATAAAGGATAACCAAACATATATTAAAGCAATTGTGAAGTGCCTATCATCGAATTTTGAACGTATATAACGCATCTACTAATAGCTGTATAATCGCTTTTAAAAAGTTATTTTATGAAACGCTTTATCAGTCTAAAATAACAATTTAGTTATTACTCATCACCGGTTGGTTCTCTACATTTGTTCTTAAAAAATATTGTTGTCAACATAGGAGATCATAAATCTCTATCAACGGATCACTCATAAAACATTTAATCAGTATTATTATAGGTTATCAATTTAATAGTATGTGCAGAGAGTATCTGTTGAAACAAAGTCTACAAAATGAATAAATTGGTAGGTTTTGTTTTGTTTTGTTTTGTTAAGTGACAGTACTAAAAAGTAACTCCAGAATTTAGGGACCATTTAATTAAGAATCGAAGGGACAATTTCGCACATAGCAGAGGTAATTCCACAGAAGTATTGCACAATCTCTTTGTATTATGAAATCGCTTCTATATTTAACAGCATTATTATGTTTATCTAATGAGTATCATTTTTCTCATGAAATTGTTTAAGACTGATGCAGATAATATTGATCAAAAGCTTTTAGAACAAAACATTTTATCATTAAACAGTACTTAGTTCTTCAATACTGTTTACAGGTTTTTGAATTAAAACAGCTATATCTCTAAATTATTTCGATACCGACAATACAGACAATAACAAAACGCAATTTGTGGATGTTATGAATAAAGAAACATACCACATTCATCAATTTTAAGGAGGAAATATGTAATGTGTTTGAATGACTTTATCTAAAATAAAATGTTCAGTTTATAACGACATTAATCATTACAACCAGGCTGATATGATCGAACAATATCAGAGAATGAATCGTTTATCTCGATTTATAAAATGATATGTGTTTTATGAATGTAAAAAACTACAAGGTATTTTTCATCATGATAATACAAAATAAACACTAATAATTGACCCACAACAATAACAATTTAATCGTGGTTGCACTTTCAGGTTATCGCGTATACTGTGATGAGCTACACGAGAAAGAGAAGTAATCAGGGAACAGCGTGATTAATTTCCTGTGTCTCCACCGTAATAACATATGATGTCCTTAACCGCGTAAAGTGTCGACTTTGTCTTCATTGCTTTTCTGTTTGTAGTCTTCAGTTGAAATGTTAGACAATAAAAAGTAAGTATCAACGAATTTACTAGTTAACTAAGGTAAACGTATTTGTCAATCAGTTGAAAAAAACTCGTTCATATTAAAATTTTGCGAACACAAAAATAGACAGACTCAAAATTTCAAACAACTTAGATTTCGCACTTGAAGAGACAGAGCCACATTACCTTTTTTGTCTAAGTTGTGGAATGTGTAATGCCATTTCGGGCAACACCAAAACAGCTTAAGTCCTTGTAATTTCTTTGAGCATTAGGTGCGGAGATTTATTTGGTTTATTGCAAATCGTTCCTGATTCGACAAAACAACACCGAATTATCCAATTTATTGTCGCTTAAAGTTAGTCTTAAAGCTTGCGATGTCTTAAACCAATATACAATAGTTTTTAATGATTCAATCAGCAGTTTGTTGACGTTGTAATGTAGTATTGACACGACCTTACTGATTAGATTGAGCAATTCCTATGTAAATAAAAAAGACGCAAAACAAATCCCGGAGCTTTTGCATTCTGAAGCTTATTTAGAGACTTCCTTTCTAAACCAGTTGATGGGGAAGGCAGCTTTAATATTCAAAATCTTCATTCGTGTCTTTTTGTAAGGATAAAACGTATATCAGTTGATACATGTTTTGATAAATTAATGAGTTAAGCGAATATTAAGAAAAATGTTATTATCAATTCAGGTTTCTAATCACAAATGTCCTTCGACAAATAATGTTCGTCTTTATGACAAACGGTTTCAGAATATCCAATCAACAATGCCCTTTGGCTTTTAGATGATTTTTATTCAAATATGTAGATACATATTGAACTAAATAGTGAGTTATCGGCTTTATATTCCTTACACATTTCAAATTCTCTTTAAACCAAAGCAATCTTTTCAAACGCACAGGACGTTGTCGATAGAGTTTCAAACACTTGGACACCTATAACAGGCTTGTCAAAGTCGATTAATTCCCCTATCGAAAATACTTTTTCCAGGGTTTTTTTTTACAGTTGTTTTACTCTCATCACGTTATACATATATGTGTCTTGAGGTCATCAACATGAATTATACAAAATGTTGTATATAAACATGTAAAAGAACAATAATAATATATTAACTGGGCTATACGGTTAGTTATGTAGTACTAAGTAGGTACAAATATAAATAGCTTGAGTACATAAACAAATATAACTATTCATAAGGACAGTGGCTGTTATAATTAGTGAATATAAAGTAATTATAGTTAAGGGTTTCCAGGTGGGGTTTTAAAAGCTCCAGTGATTTCTTTTAGGACTTTAAGAACTCAATTCTTCTAAAATCCGAGGATTTGCATTGAGACAAAGACAAATACTTTTCTTGTTTCTCAAAGCAACACTTTTTATCTTGTATCTAATGTATGTATTTAAACGTTCAGAACAAAAAAAAAACATAGTTAAGAAATTGCCAATGGAAATCTGTGCGACGTAAGAAACAACTCAGATATTCTTTTTGACAAATCAGAAGCCAGAATGACAAAAATGCCCCTTCGCAGTGTAGAAGTTTTATCGAAAAATCCACAAACCATTAAATATAACAGTATATATTATTGATTGTTAAACGTAGTGCTACACTAGGCTCATTTTAACACATATACCAATCCTACAAACCAAGCTTTGTAAATTGAGTATGAAAAACTTTAAAATAAATATATATTTTTACTACAGTAAACTATATTTAATATAAAAACGTGAACTGTCATTTACTCGAATGAGACATTTTACACAAAAATGAAAACTGTACTTTATTGCCGAACATAGATGAACTAAGTCGAAAATGATTGACCAACACATTTGACATAATTGAGCAAATTGGTCAGACTACTAAATATACGAATGACATATATATTAGACACAAATAAACATAACGTACAAACAGCTAGCTTACTCGCTTCTAAACAAGCCGACTGGGTTAATTCCCAGTCTGTGCGTATTGTGAGTTTGGTCGGTGGTCACCAAGCCGAACAAGTTGGGTTTCTCTGGGATCCCCTGTTTCCCTAACAACACAAGTTCGCACTATCGTGCAAAATCATCTGGCGAACGTGAGCGACTTTGCATAAGCTAATATAACTTACTTCACAATCGTTGTAAAATAAAAAACATTTTTAGAAATAAGCTAAGCAAAGCTTAAACAAAGTAGAAGTCAATGGATTTGAAAACGATGTCAAATCAATGGAATTTAAATGCCAAGTTATTGTGTCGAGCTTAAGAAATGTTGGGTAAAAATATTAAAGGAAATACCCAACATTAATTGAAATAAAGTTTGTTTTGCACAATTTTACTGTCAACGTCACACGAGTGTATCATGAATTATACCTTGTTTAATTTTAGTAATGTATATTAATGTTGGTCACGACAAATGCATTACATAATCAAACCGATTCATATTGAAAGAAAACTATCTGAAAGTTAATAGGGTCAAGATTAATTGTCTCTTTTAAAATATTTGCTATGAATTTCAGATTTCATTTCAATAATCGTGTGAGAATTTATCTGTTATATCGGTTAACAGATTTCCCTTGATACATAAACATCTTAGAGGATTGATATCAAAGCAGAATCTGCCATATATCTTCTTTTACGTGTACCGAGAACACATGCTTATTCAAACAAATAATGTTTGCGTTCAGCTTTTTTATGTATCAATAATCATATCAGTCAGAATGAAATAAACCATACATAAATTCGAAAACAATAATTGTTATTATATTTCAACGTTTAATACAGGGAGAATGCCCGTGGCCAAACATCGACGGAAGTCCTGTAATTACGCAATTCAAATTGTGTGTTTGCCTTCGGAGTATATATAAGCATTTACCACTTATTTGGATCACTAAAGTAAGATGGCTATGTTTTGTTATTTTTGTACATGTTTGCATCATTTTCCTTGTCCTAACAATGTAATCTAATGCGCTTTTATTACCCATTATACCAAGTCATCTGTGGTTATAAACATAATTTATACATGCTTACTGTTCGACCAATCACAAATAACGTCCGATTGTATTAAATATTCAATAAAAATATATGATATAATATAAATTCATTCTCAACATTTAAATCCCAGAAACAAGAAAATCAAATGAATTTATCGTATAATATGCTTTGTGTTAAAATTGTTGCATGCAATATATATATATATATATATATATATATATATATATATGTTTTTGTATGTATATGTATCATTATGACGATAAGCTTGTTATGCTTAAGTCGAATACATATTCTGTTTTGTTCTATTTAAGACTCAAGTCAGTCCATTGCGCATGCGTTTAATAACGTGTTTAGTCCACTTAAGGAACCACAAGGCCGTATTTTGGGAAAATAAAGACACACAAAATTATAATCATATACAGAATACCACAATGCACTCAACAGCAATTCTATTTATTTGGGATACAGGAGGTAAGGTTATGAATGAAAACGTATTCAATCGTCGGAATTACTTTTTAATTCTGCAAAAAGCATGGCCCCATAGCTTTATGCTTTGCACTGTGACGCTTCAACAACAAATACGCGCACGGAACGACACAATTTATATTTATATGAGTGAATGCAACCGCCGGCAATTTGTCTACAGGTAAACTTGTCGTGTTGACACGCAATATAAAGAAGTTTACAACACCTGTCTCGGGTTAAGGAAAATCTACGACCACTTTACGACAACTAAGTAGCCTCTTTACGATAGAGGTAAAGTTAAGAGTAAAAACACGGAAGGGTTTGAAAATTGATGGGTTTTGTTTCAGGGGGGCCTTAATGTGAAAACGTAAATACAGGACCTAAGATAGGTGCTTTATGATGTTGTTCGGCTATTATTATCCCTTAAGAATCAGATGATTGATTGAGTGACCAGAGTTCTCATAACAGTCATAAAAGTATTTTTTATCTACTTACACAACAACATGTATTTTAAGGGTTATGCGTACATTGAAACTGTGTTGTTTGGTAATGTTATTCATTGAATAATTTAAAATGTAATAAATGAATGACAAAACATTTTACTTATTTTCTGAATTGATCAATATTCACTCGGACACAGATGCAGACTCCAAATTTAGCTCCATATTAGTAAAATAAAGTGGAACATGTTGCCTGGTACATACCGTAATTTAAAACCAAAACTAAAATATGATATATCAATACTAAGCAACACATAGTAAAAATCTTATGTATTCCACCACTTGACCATTCACAACCCTAATCAGCAGAAATACATTTTACCCAAGAATCATCAGACATCATAACAACTCCAAGATACAAATGTATCGATACTCAGTTTCAGAGTTGCCCTTTTACAAATATAAATTGTCAGGTATTCGACCCGCTTGTCTTAATAAAATTATTTTAGTTTGAGTTTTATTTACAGATTACTTCAACTTTGAACAATATCACGTAAACAAATTTAAAATGATTGTCAAATTTACGCTACGTTGAGGAACAATTACTTTATCATATGTATACAGTAACATAAACAATTTTATCAATGAAACATCAATACTCTTTTGATCCCCTTAAAAACAATTTACCTCCCAGATAAGATGTTAACATTGATTTAAAGACAATATTTATATGAAAAACTTCAGAAACAGGCACAGTAGTTGAAAGTTTAAACATAAGCCCTGTGTAATGTCACAGGGCCAACGCCTTAGTCATAGAACACAAACATCAAACAATCACCAAACAGATACATGGAGCTACAGCTCAAAACTCCAAAAACAACAAAGTACAAAATTATATACTATTTAAAAAGGGTTTTTATCATGAATTGTTAGGAAACGCCTTGGAACGGTCAGTAAAATGTAAATTTACTGGGGGTTTATACCAGTTTGTGTGCCATCCTCACTCTTATCCAACAATCCCGACAAAGGTAAAAACGTAAAGGGTAAATCTTATCAAAGTAGGCATTGACTTAAGGAAACTTCATAATAAAACAAATAATGATAAACTAACCTAAAGTACTTCTATGATTAGGGATCCCGTCTCTATCTGCAGACTAAGGAAATACAATTCAGAGTACCAAATGTAAAACGTTTTAAAAATATTATGCAGTTATTGTTTGAAACTATAAAAACAGACTTGAATGACGCAGGCTTAATATGTGTTTTATTGAAAACTACATGATCGGGGTATTTATTAACAATAAAGCATTAGAGAAACACTACAGTCTATCAATATGAAAAGCTTTGCAAACAGGAAAACAGCAATTAACATCCGTTTTAAAAGTCGGTATAAGTGGTCTACGTGCATAGATAGATAAGTTTGGAATGAGATATTTTTTGTACTTTACAATATAAAGTAAATGGTTTTGTGAATAACGTTAGGATTAATGGCTTTTAATATATAATATGGATCATGAAATTGTTATCTACATTAGGTTAATGTCATTGTAAAATGCAGTAGGGTTAATGAACGTTTATAACTTTAAAACAAGTTACCAAAATACATTGATGTGTTTTGAGCATGGGTATGTGTAAACGACATGTTGACTACAATTAGCTCTTAATATTGTTATAAACCATTATTATCATTTGGAATAGTTCATGAACAAATTAAATGATACGATGTATTAGTTTACAGTGTATCATACCCCTCTTCGTATAATAGATAAGAACATTAATGCAAGCAATGTTCTTTAATATACCCGTTGAGAAATAAGCAATTGATTAGACAGATAAACATGAGTGTTTAAGAGCTTCTTACATTATCATAAACAATATCAAGCAGTAATGGGTTCTTTGATTATATTCCAACATTCTCGCGCAGGTTATGTAATAGTTTTTATTGTATCACAGCTTGATAACTATATATTTTTCGATTTACGGCGATGACAAACATGATGTGAAGATACCTAGATAAGTATAATCACAAATCTATTTCGTTATTGCAGAAATATTAATGCGTTTTAAATGGTTTTATCTCAGATGATATCGTTCAGTTAATAATTACATTCATCACTACAACAAGGTTGATCAAAACATACCAGTGAAATAATCGTCTACCTTGCGTAAAGATAGAGATTTAGATGAGAGGAAATCGCAATCAATAAAGCGTTCATAAGTATTTACGCCCAGATTTTGGACTCTACAAATTAACTTATATAGATAATTATAAAAATGTTTCGATTGTGTTTTCAAATTGACGTGAATAATGGTGGAGCTTTATTTCTCTAAGTGATTTGTTTAAACTCAATTAGTCCACGAGCTTTAAAAACCTGTTGAACTCCAATTGATGTTGATTCCTGAATGCAAAGATAGCATACATAGGATTTGCCGTTTAAGAGTCGCTAAGTGATGCAGCTCAAACGTACTGCTAAACGCCTCGTCAGAGCACATATCACCAAACGATGAGTATTTACTAAACGTCATTTTATTAACTTTTTAGAACATTTAAAGATATTTAAGCGACCTGCAAGTGAATAAATGACCCCGGAGTAATATTTTAGTCATATTCATTTCTCCAGTGAATTAAGGAAATTTAAAACGGTACATATAAACAAATATTAACGAAATCCTGTTTAAACCGTCGTGAACTCCTTTTTTTTCTGATCGTCTATGTCTATACTCCTAACATTTATAGATGACACACATATATAAATAAATCTACAATATACGGGCCTTACCACAGTTTTCAGTATAGGTTTCAATTAAGAGGAATCGTTACAAATTAATATCTTCCAATATATATGTATAATGACAACAACACCTATCGTTGGCACTCAAGGACATTAGAGCACGTATTATTGGACTGACTGTCAGAAGATACAAACTTTATGGAACGAACTCTGTTGCTTTGAAATGTAAATAAAAGAAGGACGCATTTTTAGGTTATTAAGGGTAATAGAAAATTAAAACACATATAAAACCTCTTCATTTTGACTATGCATTTTATATTTTTTCTATGAAATATGAATTTACTTAACTGACTTACAACTCATTATCGGTTTGAACAGTATTGAATGATACAGTATTCCAACAAGTGTTTTTTCTTTGTAATGTTATATCACTTATTTCAATTATTAGCTTAAAACACTTGAGGACGACACGCTATTGGACATTGACGTGTGTGAGTGTGCGAAGGTTTGTGCCCGCATACATGCTGAAATGTACAGATATAAAACATGGAGTAGTTATTATGACATATGTAGAATTGAGTATGCATGTTTTGATTTGTAATCTATGTGAACAATACATAGAAAAGACAACGTTTTCTGATTGCGAACTGTGTTTGCTGACTTTTAAGTGTTTTATTAATCGTTGGATAAGCTTTGTCTGTAGTCTTTATGCAATTAAATTAACTTTCCATTTTCCATCATACTATATTATAGTAAACTGATAAATGTAGTGTGTAAGCAATAAACATCGCTTAAATAGTGTGTCCATGATACCATTGCTTTTACAAGGAAATATAACAAATTCCTTTGATTTTAGTAAAAACACAATCGTATTATATAACATTATTATTTAATGGCAAAAACAACTTTAACACGTCTAATATAATTACAATAACATTCTCACATGGAATGAAACATCTATGGAATATGATAATGCAGTATCAACAACACGAGTTAAGAACAAAATATTCAGGGAGTATTTGTAACTTGATTTCGAAACTAATCATGATAGTAAAGTATAAACTTAAAATGTTTTTCATTCGCCATTTCGATATGAATTACCAGGCAGCTACGAAAGTCGTGGGTATAGTTTCAGCAGATAAAATAATAGTGTAAAGTTGTTGACAACGCACTTAAGCGCAGGGTCTCTATACGATGAAATTAAGTCTCTGTTTATGGGACTATATTAATAATGAACATGCTACTCATAGTGTTATATCATGTTTTAAAGAGTGATGTTTCAAACGCCTTTTATTGATAGTAATCATCTATAATAGGTTTTGTTACGTCAAATTGCTGAGAATGTTGTTTTCAAGGATGTTGTAAGTTGGGTTCTTTCTTTGTCTTTAGATGACGCTTGTTTATTGAAGTACATTTGCAAGAACTTTGTTCGAAACTGGGTGCTCATGATACAGTAAAGGAGAAAGTTTATAGCGTTGTTAATCAAAGCAACGAGGTCCATCAGATCACCAAGAGGTGAATAGACGGTGTGGTAAAAGTTTGGAACGACTGCACTAATGAGAATAAGCAAACCATGTGGAAATTCTGTCACCAAAAACAAGATAATCACAACTAGTAGCATTCGTGTGGTTTTCGCCTGTTTATTTTCGCGTCGAATGTTGTGTGACGTTACCGAAAGACGTCGACGTCTTTGGCGGCCACTGAGGTTGAGGCTTATTAAAAGGCTTCCGCTAAACACTGTCATCAAAATGCATGGAACAATTTTTGTCAATATTGAATATGTTAACACATTAACAAGCACAATCGGTTTTGTGTCGTTTGTGCCCAATTTTATGTCTTCGATAAAGTACGACGTTTTGTTTGTGTCAACGTCAGTATATTCCACGATTCTGTTCGTCATATAATTTGGTACTAGCACAAGACATGAACATACATATATTCCTGCAATCACTTTCAGTATTGTGCGATACAGTCGTCTTTTTGCGACAGCACCTTTTGTAGTAGAGCGTAGTTGAACAAATCTGAACACGGCCAATGAGACACCTAGCCAATTTGATATCGTATGAGTCGTTGCAACAAAGTTGATGAGAAAGAGCATATATACTGCCCAGGGAAATGTAAACTTTTCCGCAGAATAGTCGTGAGGGTCAAAGGCACAGTAGAAGTGAATCACAAAAGGTACGTAAGGAACCATTGTCAACAAGTCTGCCACTGCCAACCAACAAAGTAGGGCGTTTGTTGGGTTACGCATATCCTTCCGCGATAATACTGTTATGTTGATGAGATTGGTAGGTATTCCAAAGAAACACACGGTAAGGCTTGAATATCCATGTATGGATGTAAACCAGCCTCCAAAAACGGCTAGTGCACTTGGTTCCATCGGTTCATTGCTAGTTGTTGTTACGTTTGTCGCCATTTCGACGCCTGCTTCAAACACGGTCTTCAGAATAGAGCATTAGATTAGCCTGAAATGGAAAAAAAGAAGTTTCATTTAATCATAAGAAAACTTGATAGAGAAAACGTAATACGTCTAGCAGAACAATGTGTTTTTGTACATTTGACGCAATCAGGAAGTAAGACGCCTCAGTTTCCTGTGACTTAATTAGAATGGCATCGCCCGTAGTGTAACCTATTTGTTTTTAAAATATGTTTTATTTTAGGTAGCTTGCGTTTCGTTTTATAAAAAGCATTTTTGAAACGTGAAGCAGGTTTGCAATCGAATAATTACTAAAAATTTGTTGACCGATATATTTTGCTGGAAGTATATTCACTTTATTTCTTAAAAGCAGCTCAACATATGCATTTTAATATGTCAATGACTTAAAGGGAAATATCCTTGTATTAACAATAACAAATAATAGTTCAGTCACCAAAAAATAGTTAGCTAATATAACTGGCTATCTGGAACTCTGTTTTTGTTCGAGATATTTGTTATGTAGAACTGTTTTCATATCTAGGATCTAGTTATACACTTATTGTTTTTCGGTTTTATCGAATGTGTGCTACCTCGAAGTATTTTTCAAGGACCGAAAGACTTATAAATAGCGAGTTTTTACTTATTGTTTTTATCACTGATTGAAATCGTCGATGCTCTCATAGTTAATTTTTCCATGGCAAAGGGTAGTGCCGATAAATGTAAGAGCCTACCGAACACAAATGTCAAGTATAACTCTCTCTAGGCATATGTTAAGTCAATTCTATATGAAAAAGTTTGAGACTCATTTACATTACATGTATTCTGGGTTGAGCATTACTGATAACACGGCGGTCTATAATTGTTTGGTCCATTTTATAAGTCCATAATACCAACGGAATGGATTCTTGTGAAATTTTGATAACGGACTTATTTTGTATTAAAATAGATATTCATGTTGTTTGATTTTGATTACAATGAAAAAATGACTGCCTTACACCAAAATAACAGTTCTCGTTACTATATCTTTTTCGAATGTGGACCATTCATTAAAGAATATTTTATTTCCATCCAAGTCTGCTACAAAACATAAATACTCTATTATAATTAAATCATGAATATAGTATTTATACATTATAATGTTATTTTGAAATAAATACTGTTTAAACTAAATAAAATATTGATATTGCACTTGTGGCCAAAATATATCCCTTTTTTATCGATGACTTCTTAACATCAACCGTACACCAATGTAATTATCTTGCAGTTCCTAATGAAATATCTTTCATGCTTAATCCCTTTGGAATATTTATGTAATGTATTCTTAGGTAAATACTCATATATAAATACACTATTTACACATAAAATCTTACAATATATAAAAGCACCACAATTATTTAAATCATCATAAAACTTCTTTAATTGATATATATCAAGAGTATGGCTCATTTTCATTGCTATTTCTACCTGCATTTCCTTCGAACTATCAGACGTATTCCGTCTGCGTAAAAGAGCAACCATCAACTTAAACATAGTTAGAAAACTTGCAGAAATAAAACGTTTTCCAAGTAGAAACTGTCCATCTTTTATAGAAGAATTACTATCATTGATAAACTGACAGCGTATATGTGAGTGAAACAACCCTGGCCTTTAAAAAAAAATGTAAAGGAAATGCTTCTCTTTTCTCCACCATTTAAATGAAATGACAATGTAATCTTCTTCAAAAGCGAAATGTTTTGTATCAAAAATTGAATCAAACACATAAATCAAACATATCTTAATGCAGTACCAATAATTATATTTGAATACAATTTGCTCTTTCTTTTCTTCTTCAGAGTATTGAGACATGCCTTCTATGACCTTCCAATGCGACTGAGATTGAAACACTCTGCAGGTCATTGCAAACGCCAACCGATAGTACCGCCCTAAAATTCACACACCATGACATGGCGTCTGCTAATTTACCAGACGGCAGAATAAACCCATTTTATTGATACAATGGTCCCGATCGAGACATTGCATCTTTGAAACAGTAGCTTACATAAGTACCAGATATAACCATATGGAAATGCAAACATTACTTTTACTCATCATTGTGACTATACACAATTGAGGATCAGCGTATTCCCGATTATAGTTTTCCCAATTTTGTTTCATTGTTGTCACTTATCACTGAAACGTATTTACCTAGTCGTTGAGTATATGCGGTCGTGGTGCCTAAAGGTCTTGTTTAAGGAATGTTTGGCTTGATAATCCCCTGCTGTGCATCTTCTGCTAATTGCACTGGTGTCACAGTAGTGGCCAATTTCGTGCATATTGGTTAATTGATTTAGGGCCATTTAGGGTCCAAAAACATAATAAAACCTACAAAACTGCACAGCAAGACACTCAGATTGGAGCTCTGATATGAAGGAACCAGGCAATTAGATTAAGATCAATACACAGAGGTTGTGTACTATACACCGATTTGGGGGGAGGGGGGGGGTCACTTACAGATGGCTTAAACCTTTGAGAAAAAAATATAACCTGAGTTCTTATATGTTGTTTAACGCAAACAAAACGTTAAAATGCCGGTTATGTAATACCTCAATCGAACATGGGGACGATTTATACATGGATTTGTATTAAAATGTGACAAGCAAATCATCTCCGATCAAACGCAATCGAGATTTATTCAGATATGAGCTAACTGTATTTGATCACAGATTGCCATGAAGAAAATTCCAGAAACAAAGCACTAACAACAAAATCCAATATCTTGCTGTAAGTTTTAGCATTTGGAAATTCCATGTGTGATTAAAAACTCAATTGTAGTAAAATATTTGTATGCGAGATGACATATGAGAGTATCGTGATAAGTGGTTCGAATATGTTTTGTTTATTTCATGGTTGTTTGTGTGTGATCAGTGGAATTCCAGTCAGTTTTTCATTTGTATATGCGTAACAAATTACGCTCATCGGATGTTTAAGCTATAAATAAAATGCAACTGAACTTTCACGCTGTCGTATTCCATATATAATTATGTTTTATACGTATGTGAGTTGTGAAAGTCTGGTTATCCAATATTAGTTTGTTACCATTTGAGCTTGTTTGTGTGGAGATAACGCATTCCAATCATACGAAAATATAACAAAGCAGAAATATGCACAGAAGGTTAGTGAAAGTCCAATTTCAGTTGAAACAACAAATGTGAACTAGAAACTGCAACAATTTAACCGCATGCTGAGTTATTTATCTTCCATTGTAACTTGATAACATTTTAACGGAGGGTAGAACATCCCATCAGTTTTAGTGCAAAAAATATATTTACACCGACTTACGAAACAAACATGCACAAAGGACGGTTTTCTATTTTACCTACTTTTGTTAAGGTGTAAACTCGTGCAAACATAGGTTATATTGCAATTAGGACTTGAATGATAGCACTTCTTGAAAGTTATGCCGAATACCCATAACATTTAAGTTCACAATAAAGATTGCTTAAAAGATCGCATGTCTCCGAATTTTAATCAGTATTTAGCGGTCACAACTACTGTCGAATTTTTTTTTCTCAACATTGTGATGCAAATTGACAACTAAACATTATATCAAAGATAAGGGCAGACAACTAAAAACTGATTTATCGAAAATTTATAAAGATAAATCGAGTTAGGTTAACGTTAAAAGCAATGTCAAGCTACAAAATGAATTTCTCTGAAAATAATGATTCAGATATTATTCTCTTTAGAAGATTAAAAAAACAAAGGTATGGTGGTTGGTTTATGTTAAATCAAGAATTCGTCACTCGTTGCTAGGCAAAATACTATAATAAAACAGATACCCGCACATAATTATTTTGTGTTTACACTTTCGATTTTAAAGCTTTGTTCCTGTAGTTTGTCGCCTTTTGTATTGCCGGTCAAAATGTCACTGATTTTCGTATTTTTTCGTTACATGTTTTCGCATAAACAATATTCTACATTGGTATTATTACTTGATAAAATGTGTTCCATTTTTATGTTTAGTTAAATTGATGACATGTTTAATATTGTTTTATTTTAAGTTCGTTGAAACAAATCAATTAGAAATTTATGTTTTTACAAACTGATTGCTACATATAGTTCGACTTCAAGTAACAGTGTTTTGGCTGTGACATAAATTTCTTCAAATATTTTACGTTTTCAAATCATTTGGAAGGAGAGAATAGCATATACTAGTCGCTTTTATTTTTAATAATGTTTTTCTTTATTTGTTCCCAGTTTTAGAACAGTGATGCTTTTTATTATGAAACTCTATGTTCACACAGTTTTAAACCTTTTAAGGCAGACTGTGTGTCGAGCTTTTGGTTTCTAACGATGACTGCATCGTATCTTTGAAAAGTATTTGCATTAGGTGCACTGAATTGTTTCCCTCCGTCTGCAGATAGAGTTGGGATCTCTAATCATTGAAGTACTTGGGGTTTACCTTTTCTTTTTTATTATTATTTGTTTTATTGATAAGTTTCCTCAAGTTAATGCATACTTTGATAAGATTAATCTTTTGCGTTTTATCTGTATTAAGAATTGTTGGGATAAGAGTGAGGTTTGTGCACATAAACTGGTTTAAACCCCCAGTAAATTTACATTTTACTGACCGTTCCAAGGCGGTACCTAACAATTCTTGCTAAACATACCAATTATTTATATATATATATATATATAGTGCTTATGCACTGTGCTGTTTGTAGAGTTGTGTGCTGTTTTATGTTTCTTGTTTGTGAATTTGTGTTCTATGTCTTTGGCGTTGCCCATTGCCACTAAACCGGGTTTATCTTTAAACTTTTTGCTACTGAGCATGTTTCTGTAGCGTTTTGCATATATATTCATTTGATTCTGGTGGTTTAGTACTCTAAAAAGGATAATGTACACCAATATAACGACATAAATTCTACCGTTTGTAAAGACAACACATTGTTATTATTATTTATCACATTTAGCTACTCCGCTACGCCAAAAAAAAAAATAGGCAGTTCCACTTGTTGGGTGTTTAACAAAACATAGGGGGACATTAATCAAGAATTATTGCTAATATTTAGCTTAACGAGTTACAATCTTCAGTTTTTGTTTTCTCCCTGCCACTTTTATTGGAATTCCTCACACTTTTTTTAATATACAATCATAAAAGCCTTACCCAATAGTAAATGCAAAAAGTTAATCCTTGGCCATATTTCAAAACCAGTTCGAAATATTCAAATAGGAAATTATACACATAATAATTTATAACACATCGATGATATTACGTTGGTGTACATTGAGTTCAAAACCAATCGAGTGGTTACAAATCAGCCTTGCTGGTATGTTTTTTAAAACGATTGTTTTGCTGGAACTCTTCTGTTCGTGATGAGTATGGGGTGGGAGAAAGATTCATCCGAACTCGAGCGTTGGTTTTGTTTTTGGAACAAGCTTAACCGAGGTTTGCGAGAGTTAGGATGATGCTTTTTCTCCACCTCTGTATAACAAAATAAAGTAAAAAAAAAATATTATTTCGCTGGAAAAAATGTTCATAAGGCGTACAAAAGTTCTTTGTTTCTACTTATCCGACCGACCGTTGTTTTTCATCCGACACTCTTTTCGCGTCGATTACAGGTCAATATAAAATTTCTAACTTTCATATGTCTCTGCAAAAAAGAACTGGAGGAAGCATCTGATTTTCTTAACAATGTTACAAACAAAGCTGCCAATGCCTTTGAAGTTGTGATAATCTGTCAATATGAGAAGACATCGAGTAGGTTTGTCAAAGATATATCTAGCCATAATCAATGCTCAACCTTGAAATATATTTTTATAGTTTGCTCATTGTATTTTATGAAGACTATGATATAAATGGTGTAAGGGGTTATGTTTACATTTTATAGTTTAATTTGTTTTCGTTCTTTTCATCTTAGCTGATGAGATGTTCTGGATGCTCGGATACAACTATGGATATTCTGAATGTAGTTTTAGTCGTATTTTTTCACCGTTTTACATTGTATCTTAGTCAAACGGAAGAAACTCATGTGTGCATATATTCAGACAAATTTATATTTCGGACATTTGTTCATATCGGCTCTCTAAGGCCACTTTATATTTTTAACCGTACAAAGTATGCCCTGTGTTCACTTTGATTGCATTGCTAATTGGTGGAAAGAGAAATAAACGATACAAAATATAATATTGTGACGAATAAATTGTGTTGATGGCTAAACGAATGTTAACATTTGAACATTTTATATTTAAAACTTTCTATAACATTTATATACCCTGATATAGGAATTGGAAAAGAATGCTGGTTCTCAAAAAAAAAGTTATGCCTACCTGCCTACCCTATTTGTTTGAGGTGTTAGCGGAAACAAACATTTTTGTTATCTTTGTTCGTTTGAAGATAGGATTTCCAACACGGCCAAATATTTGGAGTTTTTAATTTTAATTTTGTATTTTGAACGTCATTTGAAACTACGTGTTCAAAAAGTGTTAGTTTTTTCAACCTATAACATCTTTAATTAAATTTATTTTGATTAGAACATTGCTAATTTGAATTAACCCTCCAGCTAATTGACGAAAATGATACAATGAAGCTAAAAGAACCCGCCTGGAACAAAAATAATTTAATTTGTTAAAGCAATCCTGTATGATACATCAAAATTTCTCCTCAATGAAGTAAATGTGTTTTCCTGATTAATTTTGATGAAATTTGTTTTAAAATATAAATTTCTTGTACATTAACGCTAAACATAATTGAAAATTATTCGAAATTAAATATGAATTAATGATTAAAAATGGTTAAACTTTACATTCTTTAATAATACATACATGTGCTCACTTTATGTATTCCTCCAAGCAAGAGTACTTATAAAACAAAACGATATTCCTAAATACGTAGTTCAAACATTTTAATAGGTTATCCTACGTAATAAGAGGTATCCGCACGAATTACAAACGTTAAATATAACGTTAAACATCTTAAACATGTACTTTAAAAGAAATGTTGATTTTTTTTTTATAAATTACAAAAGCAACTTATTATCCGTTTAATAAAGAAATAAAACAAACAATTATTATCCACCTGATAGCGTATCCTTGATACTTGATAGCCATAGTTCCAAGAACACGTTGACAAAGAAAAGGTTTATTCGATACGCCTGTAATATAATCCACCACAACAGAAGACACGCTGAACATTTTCCAATATCGAAGAGCACTATCTGTTGTGCCTATACTCCAGCAAATGGAAACCAAGTGGCACATTTTCCAATAGAAAAAAACCTTTCTTACAGCAGAACATGTAGCCTCCAGGGAAACTGCTGTTGTATTGCAAACAGTAGTGAGTAATGGGAGATGCAATATCACATTATTGTTATTGCTGAACATTTTTTTCTCAATATGTATGCATTCAACATGGATTCATTTGAGATTGTTTAACAATCTGTATAATTTTCTGTATTGTATGGTTATATATTACTGAGTGTCATCTTATTTTGGCTATACGTTTTACTTGTTTACGTGTTGGATTAACTGTGCTGAAGGTTAACTTATGACAGATATAGTTTATTTCACTAGTATTTTTACCTCAGCAAAAGAGATTTACTCCTTGCGAAAGTAATGCAATCACATTGTTTCCTATAGAAACATCACTTCGAAAGTGTGTATCATAAACGTTTGTTTTAAAACTGATGTACAATTCAATAATAAACTTTATACAAAGGGCATAGAGACCAGACAGATCCTCTTTCACATTGAACGATTGCAATATATTTCATCCATTGAGCACCTAAAACTTCCTTTTCTTGAGAGACGAAGCAAGCAGTGTTATCTTAAAAATAAGTGTTCAAGAAACAACCTTTTCTTGAAAACTACGAGATTACGGTATTAAGTAAACGTATGCATTATTTTGAAAATAGAAATAAAGGGACAACTTGCTGTTATGTTTTATAAGAAATGACCTATAAAAACTATTTCAATCAATAGATAATAAGGATTATAAATAGCAATATATAGTTATATTGGTAGTACCGTGCAAACACACTGAGTGAATATGTCTGTCTTTTTCTTTATTTGTACTTTTAGTTTATGAAACAATATCTTCTCAGAGCACGTATTTCGGTTAAATTCTTTAACCTAGACAATGCAATTTCATTTGCATGCTAATGGCAGGAGGCTGTGCAGTCTTGTGCTATATTAATGTTTCGTTCATTGTATTTGCATATCGAACTAAAATTACCCAGTAATGAAACAATTAAGACTGAATATCCAAGAAAGGTTTGGTCTCGTGAAAACAAATACGTAGGAGATTGAGATTATACAATTTAATTGACATACTAGGATGTTTTGGCGTATTATACTAAGCGTGTGGGAAAAAAACAAATATGGTTATCAGTTGTTGTTGTTTTGTTCATTTCTATTCATTGACAAGCAACACTTGAAATATTAATAATTCAAGGATGAAATATAAACGCTCTGTTTCAGTTGTATTAACGACTTCATTTAAGAACAGAACAGAACAGATTTTATTTTCACTTAAACTTATACAGTTTTTCGTGATAAACATACATTTTGCATACAAATACATAAATTGTATACAAATACATGAATTGTACAATTATACAATGTAGTAAGCAGACACATAATAAACGGATAGCTATGGATGAACTAATATAACTAAACTTTAAATGTTGTTTAACATAACATATGACATATTTCGTTACAAAGTTATTTTGGAACATAATATTGTCTTAAATATTGTTCAATATTAGAACATAATAGTCACGGAAACATGTGATGCATGATATTTTGTACTGATTGTTTTTACAGAATATTTGACATATTAACAACTCAAAATTGCATATATCAAACGATATAAATGTTGTATTATTCATCGATATGAATCTTACAAAAAATAATGATATCAACAAGTTTACACACATAATCACAATACATGTAGCTACACATGTACCAACATATCATATCTTATTTTAAAAGCCTCGTACACGTATTTGGCTAACATGGATAGCTCTTTTTTATTTTGAGTACATAATAGTTGTACAAACTTAAACATACTAGGTCTAACCCTATAGTATCTTTTTATATACGTCTGTCTTAATTGACTAAATCTAGAACACTTAAACACAAAATGAAACTCATCTTCTTATTCATCTAAATTACACATCTGGCAAATACGTAAATTTCTCTGTATACCTTCATATCTACCTGTTTGAACTCTTAGATTATGAGCACATATACGTAATTTTGTAACAGCAATTCTAAGGTTTCTTGACAATATCATATCTAAATATGGTTCAAACTCATGTGCAGTTTTGATTACCTTATACACAGTAAGGACATTATTTTCATTAATACTTGCATACCATTGTTGTTTATATTCATCAACAAGGCGTTGCTTTAACATAGTTATAAAATGATTTTCATTAATTTGTTCATCATTACACCATACATAATAAAAACCATAGCGTGTAAGTAAATCTTTAACCTTATAAAACCAGTTATCAGCGTTAACACCAATATCTGACAAAACATCTCTCATTACAGAATGCATGATTATATTATTACTATTCTTGACTCTGAACCAGTACTTCAGAATACGTACATACCTATTATTATATAAAGGGTATCTGCCCAGTTCACCATATATAGCGACATTAGAAGTTGACTGTCTAACACTAAGTATAGCTTTGCCAAATTTTAAATGTAATTTTTCCAACTGAGATGATTTTGTGAACCCCCAAACTTCGCACCCGTAAGTAATAGTAGACGCTACAAATGCGTCGAATAACTGCAAAGCTACTTTTGGTTTACATTCGTATCTTATTAAATTGACAACAACATATTAAGAGCTTTCAATCCTTTACCATACAATGTCTGTGTATTTAAGGCAAAACTACCAGTATAATTCAATGTAACACACAAGTAATTAAAATCATTTACAACCTCCAATATTTCATGTCCATACAACCAACTCTCATTATGCCTAACACCACCTCTCTTTCTAAATACAACAATTTTAGTTTTTGCTATGTTAACCTCTAGTCCCCAATTATTAAAATAGCTGTGTAAACGATCTAATGACATCTGTAAATCTTCTAAGGTTTCTCCTAATACAACCATGTCGTCAGCAAATAACAACAAAATTAAACAAATATCGTGTAGTTCTAAACCAATATTAATTCTATTTTGCAAAAACAATTCCAAGTATTGTATTAAAGTCTGTAGTTCTGGCAATCAAACCATTTCTGAACACATCTTTTTCTTCGTCACTCCATTTTAAATAAATACATGCATAAGGTATGTCTTTAGTAACATGCGTATTGCATAGAATATTAAACGCTAAAGGAGCGTGGTCACTGTAAATATTAAATGGTTCAACAGCAAATTTATTCACCTATTTAAAATTGTGTTGGCTAAGTAACAAGTAGTCAATAACACTTGAACCGTTTGTATTAAAACATGTATAACTACCAATACCAAAGTCCGCTCCTAAACGGCCATTTACGATTCTTAATGAAGTCGCTTTACACAAGTCCAGCAATTTATTTCCATGTGCGTTATTGCCCTTATCTAGCGAATATCTTGGAAGTGGGAAATCACATATCTAATCCTCTGAATCTATACCCGGTATATACATAACACATATTATACTATCTGATTTGCATGAAGTCCTGGCGTTAAAGTCCCCAGCGATCATTACTGTACCTAATGATTGGTAGTGGTTAATATCTTCTTCCAAACGCTGAAAAAGGTCCGTATCAATTATATTGTTAATGGGTGACGAATCGCCCCACATGTAGACTGCTACGAGATATATATCAGACTCGATTTTAAAGAACCCATGTCCAGTTTAATCCATATCACTGTGTCATGAACATTTTTAACCACATTTATGCCTTCATTTATACTATTTCTAACATATATGACCACTCCCCTACTATTCCTTTTAGCATGCCTGTGTCTATATTTCCGGTAATAGTTATAACAATGATAACCTGTCAATTCGACATTGCTCGATTTACTAGTCCAAGACTCCGATAAAACTATTATGTCATATTTTACAAGAAAAGAAACAAAATTTGGGTCCTCACGTTTAGCAGCACTCAGTCCATTAATGTTCCACACAAGACACTGTAGCCCATCCGGCCCGTCCTACGCCTCCTTCACTTGCTTCCCGTCCACGTAGAGAGTATCGTATGATACCCATGCCTTTCTGCCGGCTTGCTTCTCTTCTTTTACCCGTCTGAAGAGTCGTCGTCTCTTTGCGGCTACCTCCGGCGGAAACTGCTCTGTAACATAAAGGTTCGTTCCGCTTATATTTCTGCTGTTACTTCTTACTTGTTCCCGATCCCCGAAGAAACAGAATTTCCCTACGATACTTCTAGGTTTTGTATTGACACTTACGGCCGCTCCGCTCCTGCCCGCTTGATTCTGCTTCTGTCCCATTCGATGTACCCGCTCAAACCGCATGTTATCAACTGCTTCGCGAGCCACTTTCAATTTATCAACAATAAAGTCCCTCACAATCCGCTCCGTCCGCGCTGGCGTCTCTCCCTCCTCTTCCGGTATGTTTCCGAAGATCAGATTGTTCCTCATGCTCTGCGATTGTACATAGTTCATATCGTCTTTGAGCTTATCTTTGTCGCGTTCAAGGTCTGCGATCCTTCTCCTGGCCCCCTCCAACTCCACGTCTACTGAATCTACCTTATGTTCTACACGATCAATTTTGGCCCGATTTTCCTTCGTAAATGTGTCTATATGTAGCCACAACTTTTTCAGTTCCCTATCAAAGTTATCAACCTTGACGTCAATACCATCCAGTTTTCTGAGTGGAGAATCCATATCACTTAACTTTAAATCCATACGGCCCAACAATGCAATAATATCCGAGTTTGTAGGATTTGAAGCATTTGATGCACTACTACCCGACTTGTCTTCCATACTTTCGGATCCTAGGCTTGAAAGAGGTTCATATAAGTTGGTGATTGGAATGTTAATCCTATCCTCGTACAATATGGAGTTAGCTTCGCTCAACACCTGGCTAATTAATCCCTCTGGCGACTGCTGTGTATTTATGCGTTTATGTTCAATATGCTCATCGTCACTTTTTTCCCAGTCATATTTAATCATAGTAAATCCATTTTTACACCACATTAGAAACAATGAAAAACACTTTACAATGATATAAGTTTTATGTATAATAATCTAGATTTCACGTTGTAAATATCAATTTAGCCCTCCCCCGAAAAAACACGTCTTCCCACTACAATGTATAATCCTTCCTACCAAGAAGAAGCGACACTTTGTTACCGTTACTGTTGGCATGATGTTGTTGAGACTTTTTATTAATTGTAATTAAAGATTTGTTTCACCAAAATAGCGTGGTTACAATGCATGCGTTCTGAAAGCAAATACCACTTCCAAAGTACATTCGGTTTAAATTATTATGTTGACAGTAATATGTGGAACACTGCTTACGTTCCGTGTCAACGGCTTAATATAATTACTATTATATTGCCAACTCAAAAACACACATTCATCCATGATTGTGAGGAGTATGAACATCATAACTAAATTGTCAGCAATGAACAGCTAAATCACCATCGATATTTATAACAATCAGCAGTTAAATTAAATGATATATAAGGACATTGATAAGAAAAACAGTGATGAACCTTGACGCATCGCTTATTTACGTACCTTTTCAAATAACTGTTTTTTAATATAATATTCAATAACTGTAAAATGTAAATTCAGTGGTTTTAGTTGATGTGAAGAATTGCGTGCAAAGTACACGTGCTATCAATACTACTCATTATTGGTGAGCAAGGGTGAACTGGTCTGACTAAATAAAAAAAGATACTGCATAGAAGAATTTGCGCCCGCAAATGTGTAGTTAAACATGAATGCAGAATGAGGACTTAACCTATTAGAAAAATAAAATAAATATGAACAATGCGATTCTGGCACACATGTGCTTCTACAGAATGGACTTTCAATCTTAAGGACTCATGTTAATGGATCTCTTCATTTCAAAATTGGGTGAAATAACAGATTTTTAAAAGCGCTTTATTTATTTGTAAAGCCTAGTTTTAGAAAATATAAAGGTTCATGGATCCTGTCGTATAGTGAATGTGTTTAAGAGAACTTTGACTAAAGATCAACAGGATCGAGTTCAAGAACCTTCATACCTAACGTTTCTGTTTAGTTTCAGGTTCCAACATCAGAGCAACAATGCATTGAAGTTATGTGAATATTTATGTGCAAATCTACACAAACAAGCTCAGTAGCCAAACGTTTACACATAAATCCCGTTTAGTGACACAGGGTCAACGCCAAAGACATAGAACACAAATACAAAAAATCTCAAACAAGAAACATGGAACAACAGCACCAATTTTTACAAATAACATATTTTACATATGTACTATATAAAAACCTTGGCATGGTAATCAAGGATTGTTAGGTTGGAAACGGACAGTAAAATGTTAATTTATAAGGGGGTTAAATCAGTTTACGTGCACAAACCCCACTCTTATCCCAACAATCCTGAATTAAGTAAAACGTATAAGGAAAATCTTATCAACATATGCATTATTTCTTGGAAACTTGATAATTAAACCAATATTAATTATCTAATAGTTAAACCGTCAATGATAAGGGATCCCAACTCTATCTCGATACAGAGAAATACAATTCAGAGCTACTGTACTCAAAAAATGCAAAACATTATAAGGATTCGATGCAGTTATTGTTGAAGATTGCTTTTATGAAAAGAAACACATTTTTATTTTCGTAATCAGAAAGTTATATTGTGTCACAGCTTTTCTAAATATCTTTCATATTTAAAAGACATTACGAAGAAACTAAAATACATTTATGATTGGTGTGTCTGGAGCATTTTGGACAGAAAGCATTAAAATTGTTGAACGCATTTCCGTTTGACGGCACACAGATATGAAATATTTGTCGGATCTTTTGTAATATATCTTAGAAATGCACTCTTACTCCAAAATCAGATTTACCACAATGCATACAATTGTTTTCATATACACTCAAAGGATGCGTTGATGTCGAAAAGAATGGATGTAATGAAGGATACCGAGGTGTAGAAAATATTGCATTCTAACTTATGATACCATAGTAGATCACAATAAATCTTTTAGCACTTACAAATCATTTAATACTTTTGCGTTTTTAGTATTCAAATACAGTATTACAATCTTGTAATCAGTAATTAATATATTGCATACTTGCATTATCTAGTAAGTAAGTTAGTAAGGTTTACCACTCAAACTCATTGTTTGTAATACATTGATTTTGAATCAGATTGTCACTTAAAACATAATAAAAGACAGAACCAGACCACAAAATCAATACTGTAATATTGATGTATTTGCTTTTTTCTACTTTCTCTATCTGTAATGATTACGTCTCTTGAGCAAAAGACAGACTTGGGTTGATCATTTCTATAGAGTATTTAGATAACAACGGCTGATACATATTAGTTAAATGAAGCATAATCGAGGCGTTAGTAATTAAATTATGTTCACGTGCACTAAAGTTTGTTTAATTTATCATAAAATCTGAGACTACAACGAAAACAAATACTGATCAGTCCCGATTCAGACAATAGTTGAAACTCAAAAAAACCCAATAACTGGTAAGTCCACTTTCAATGGAAACTTTTGTAAACTTCAAACATTATTGTGATAGAAAATAATGATAGTGCTTGGCGTAATACAAATAAACATTGTTCCATCGATAAAATATCATGCTTCAAAGACCAGTGTCACACTCTAAATTCTTAAATTTATGACTGGAAAGCACATTCGCAATGTTTTCATATGAAAGAGAACGTGTATCCATACAATGAAACAAATCTATCAAAATATGCCAGGATTCATGTTAATTTCGGGTAAAAGATAAGAGTAATAAAGTTCTATCCGAACCGAAATGATATTTGTTTTTCACGTGGAAATCGCACAACATTATTGAGGTAACACTAGCTTTATCGTGCCATTCAACACTATTGAGGTATCACTAGCTTTATCGTGCCATTCAACATTATTGAGATATCATTAGCTTTATCGTGCCATTCAACATTATTGAGGTATCACTAGCTTTATCGTGCCATTCAACATTATTGAGGTATCACTAGCTTTATCGTGCCATTCAACATTATTGAGGTATCACTAGCTTTATCGTACAATTCATTGTAAGCGGGTGCTTATGTTTTCAATAAATGCCATGTTTTGTAATTACGAATCGTTTTGATAGTATTGTCAAGTCATTGTTGAACAGCGGAATAGATTTAAATGCATGCATGGATAAATTGTCAGATCTTAAGTATGACATTTCTCATCAGATACATGGTAACCCTTTTACTGTAAAGAGAAAAGCACCCAGCAGAAATAAATCTTGCGGGTTAAAAATGATTGTAAAATTGCTAAAGATAATTGTGATACTTGTAAGAGATTATTGTCTACACATTAGAATAAAGTTATACGCCTTTAAATTTTGCAATCTAGAAATGAAAATTGTCGCGCTGGAAGTAAAGCTTAAAATACGCAATTGAATATAAAAGTGATCTATTTACGGCCCATAAGTGAGAGGAACTATCGTAAGTTTGGAAGTGTATTAAAAATACAACAAACGAATCCATATGTAAACAAAATCGATATAAACGAATCTGAAAACTATTTAAAAAATGTGTATTTTTCGCACAATGATAATATCTTTAGATGTCATATTAACAATGGTAACGCTAAAGCCGATGTAAATATTGATTAAGGTGATTGTATGATCATTGATGAAGGAATAGTAAAAACAATTCTATCTATGTCAAAACAGAAATGTCTGATTTATCAGAATTGTTTTTAAATTAGTGTACAGTGTTTTTTTTATAGTTTCCAAAGATTTTATATCGGCATAATTTGCTTATTTTAAGTTTATTTTTATAAGTGGGGTATACCCTGATGCATAAACAAAAAGTGTTATTGTTCCACTTTATATCAATGGTGATAAAAACAGTATCTCCTAATTAATATCGTGGCATAACACTTGCAAATAGTTTGGCTAAAATATTCTCTTAAAAGTTACGGACTCGATTAAATAAAGGTGTGAAAATGAAAATAAATTTGATGGTGCTCAATTTGTATTAAAAGACAATTGTAGAACTTTATTATTTTTATTATACACACTGTAATACAAAACTGTATATGCAAACAAACATGACAACATGTCATATTCAACATTTTTTATGTATTCCTGAGGGAAAAAACAACGAGAAACTATTTCCTCACTGTTGTTTAATCCAAATATCAATGATAAATGTAGTTTAGACAATCTCTCCCTTAACGATATTGACGAGGTTGCCATTATATTATTATCTTTGTTGTTGAAGATATTGCCTTATTTACTAACGATTCCCATTGCCTACAATTGCAACTAATTGTTAAGAATAATTATACACGTAAATAAGGGAAAATGTAATTGCTAATTTTGCCTGTTTATTGAATACATAAAACAAAGAAATAATTGGCCGTTTTACATACTTGGTTATTAAATGTATCTAAAATGGAACTTTAAATAATAGTTTAATGCTAAATGACCAAGCCTTAAAATATATTATTCTCTATATTCAGCAGAATCAGTCTACATGTTAAGACCAAATTATTGCTTATTGATTCTTTAGTGCTGCCTATTATCACGTTTGATTGTTGTTCTTTTTTAGTTTAACTGAGGTCGACAAACTAACGCTTAAGTTTTGTACAGGAACATATTTTCGTTTTCCGACAAAGAAAAATATCGGATTGCTTGCTCAAGATTTAGACTGGTAACCCATTCCTTAGGGATTCAAACCGGAAGGTCCAATAACATTATTATGAAAGTTAGAAAATGTTAAGTATGTACTATAAATATGGTTAACCGTACCTCGGAAATCGCATCGGCAGATTCACATAACTTTTGGCGAATTAATGCGCGCGCATGGGTGAATCAACCCCAACGCATTTAGAACTGCGTTGGTCAACGACCTAATTTACATTTAACATTAACATCTAAAATACCTAGTAAGCAATCTGCTTCAATAGCTACGGACTGTGTTCTGCATATTATTAAGCTACCTAAAAGTAGCGTGAGTAGGAATTTTAATTCTATGTTATGCGGTTAATATAGTTCGAATAAGCTCGGTTTTGCGTAATATAACGCAATTAAAAATGTACAGAAAGCAATTATTTCAATATCAGCGAGTTACAGAACTCAATATAAAAAGCAGAATCTGTAAATAGTTTCAAAATGAACGCGTACTGAATCCAGCGGCCAAGGACCGATAATATCTACATGTACATTGTAGTTAAGAATAAAATCTAGATCCTCGCATTCGAACAGGATTTTTCCCCGAAAAACACTCTGAGAACTCTTTAAAGCCCGAAAAAAATATCGATATAACATAAAATAGTGCCTAATGTCCGCTACCAAGAAGTATAAAAATATGTGGTATAGGTCCGTTTGCTTTAGATTTTGAAAAAATATTATTCTATTCCACCTTGTAAAAAGAATACCAAAATTTAAAAAACAAATGTGTCGAAGACCGGGTTCGAACCGGTGTCGCCAAAATTGCAGTCCAGCGTTGTATCCCATGAGCTACGTAGGCTTACTCTTAACTCGGTTATATCACGTGATAACATCGATTAGCCAATCACGCATAAGGAATGAATTCTGCTAGGTATATATAGTAATCTTTCTTAATGAAAAAAAAACGAAAACACTGCAAAAATATATTAATTGTAAACTATGTAGTACTTCAGTTAGTAAGTTTCAATGCATTGTACACATCGATACCAAGATTATATCAGTTTTCGACAAAAAAAAAACTTTCTGTTTTGCTATTTCATCATACGAAGTACAGTCCCTTTAATGCTTTAAATCCTTAATGCATAATTTTTCATAATGATATACACCTCAATGCATAATTTTTAAATAATATGCTCCTCAATGCGTATGTTTATAATGCGAGCACATCAAAGCATAAGTTTTAATGTTATGCACACAATGCATATGTTTTAATGCTAACACGTCAATGCATACTTTTAAGATGCTTTGCACCTGAAATCAAATCATACGTTTAAAATGCTCACACCTCAATGCATATTTTTTTAATGCTAACGCCTCAACGCAAGGTTGTTAATGCTAGAACCTCAATGCATAGTTTTTAAATGCTAACACCTCAATGTAAAGTTGTTAATGCTTGAATCTCAATGCATAGTTTTTAAATGCTAACATTTCAATGCAAAGTTGTTAATGCTAGAACCTCAATGCATAGTTTTTAAATGCTAACACCTCAATGCAAAGTTGTTAATGCTAGAACCTCAATCTTATGCATAGTTTTGAAATGCTTACACCTCAACGCAAATTGTTAATGCTAGAACCTCAATGCATAGTTTTATAATGCTAGCTCCTCAATGCATAGTTTTATAAAGCTAGCTCCTCAATGCATAGTTTAATAGTCCTTGAACCTCAATGCGAAGTTTTACAATGTTCGAACCTCAATGCATAGTTCTATAGTGCTCGAACCTCAATGCATAGTTTTATATTGCTAGAACCTCAATTCATATGTTTAAAATGCTAACACCTCAATGTATAGTTTTTAATGTTTGAACCTCAATGTATAGTTTTAAAATGCTAGCTCCTCAATGCATAGTTTAATAGTCCTTGAACCTCAATGCATATTTTATAATGCCAGAACCTCAATGCATAGTTTTATAGTGCTCGAACCTCAATGCATAGTTTATAATGCCAGAACCTCAATGCATAGTTTTATAGTGCTCGAACCTCAATGCATATTTTCATAATGCTAGCACCTCAATGTTTTGCTTTTGTTTTTATTTCGACCTTTGTCGACCTATGTTAATATATTTTAATTATTTGCGCCTTAATTATCAATTTACAAATGTATTGATATGCGATGATTCGCCATGCGAAAATGTTGCGTTTATCGAAAAACATTCGGAATTGCCGAAAGGCATTTCATTTAAGGAATGGAAGTTAAGGAATAAATATAAGTTGTTGAATCCCTTTGAGTTAATTTGCTGTTTTCGTCTTGTAAATTTTATACTGTCACAGTGAACTATTTCTTTATGATATTTGACAGAAAAAAGTGTGCATACAACATTAATTTTAATTAAGTTTAAAGAAAATTCTTTGCGGACAATTAACTAAGAATGCTCATGGCTAAAACTAAATATTGTAATGATTTCATTACTAGGTGCCTAGTTCGATCATATTAGATTTGCGTAACTAATTTTCTCTACCATGTTATTTTGAGCTTTTTGTATCTTAACACTGGCAGGCGTCAGTTGTCAATCCTAAAAGAAGAATTTATGATCAATAAAATGAAAGCATATGTTTAAATGAAACAATTAATTCAGGTACAATTGAAAGATAATGCTCTCGAAGTTTACATTGGCACTGTGGTATACTAGTATATACGTATATAAAACTCCTGCGTAGGAGATTGTATTCAACATGGCAGGTTGAACTGTAAAATCCTTAATGAAGCGCTAGACTGGAACAGAAAGCTGTCAAATAAGCATATGGCAGCTGTCAAGATATCCATCACATCCATGACAACCATGACGGCTAGTATTATTTTGTCCCTAATCGTATGCTATGAAACGCAGGGAATAGCTAGGAACCTCTAACCCTTACGGGATACCCTTTGATACAATCATTTTTTTTCCTGGCAATTTAAGCCATGAAATGACAACCGCCAAAAGCATGTCTATGCACTTGGTACTAGTAAAAATGACAAGATACATAAAGGGGGTCAAAATTAGTGTAGAGTCTAGCTTCAAATTTTGAGTTAATATCACAATTTCAGTCTCACTTTAAAGGTGTTAATATGGCTCTATAGAGAATTGTATTGTCGAGAATAGTAGATATTTAGGTATCGGATAACAAGAAGAGAAAGAAATTTAAGTAAGCATCAAAATCAAATTAAAATTATTAAATGTGCTTGATGACGAATATCATTTATTTTATAGACCGATTTAGAAAACAAACCAGCGAAATATATAATACTTTTTATAAACGAACAATTGCGATTAAGCAGAAATATTATCCTCCTCTTTAAATACTAAAATATTGTAAAACGAAAATTGCGAATAATGTGTTTAAGGCTATAGAAGTGTTAAAAATATATGATAGCTGCTTTGGATAAAAAAATAAAATTAAACTCATAACGCTTAATGTGCAAAACTGTATTATAACCTGATAGACGTGCTATATCTTGACATCAGTAGTTGAGGATGCATGGGTACATTCCCTATTAGCAATCAAATTAAATCTTGAACATCTCTTTAAAACGTTCAGGGAAATGGTTTATTTGAAAGGTTATTAGAGTATATGTATTACACATATTGATTTAAATTATCCATAAAACGTGACGTTTGGGTAACAATAATATTTTTAAATCGCTGGAAACTTAAAACTGTAGCAATAAACTGCAATCCATGATAATATCTAGTACTAGCGTGTAGAAATATCTTAAAAGCGATTCTTAACTCTTTAGGTGACACTATCATTCAAAATCAATACATAACGTGTATACCAAACATACATTGGAGTGATAAAACTTTAACTACTAACTTAATAATGCATTTATGGAAAGTATTAATAACTGATAACAAGATTGTAACCGTGTATTTAATAACTAAAAACGCAAAAATATTAAATGATTGGTGAGTGCTCAAATATTTACAGTGATCTTCTTTCATCTCATAAGGTAGAAATATCTTGTTTTCTGCAGCTTTCTTTCAAATTAAACTCGGTATCCTTCATAAGAACCATAGGTGACATTAATTCATACTTTTTTGGCATAGTAAAACAAATGTATTAATTCTGGCAAATCATATTTGGGAGTAAGAGTTCATCAGTATCACGGTATATTTTCCCGACTATGCCTTTGCTTGTATTACTGTGGTCAAAGGGAATCAATGATAATTTATTCTGACGAAAGATTAACGATAAGCTATATTAAAATTTAAAATCCACTCGTTTATGCTACGTCATTACTTTAAGCCAGATTGACGTCACTTTCAAGATTCTTACAAACACATAAGTAATTATTTTTCGATTTCTCGTGAATGATAATATAATGTATGCTTGGTGTCATATATTTACGTATTTTTTGACAGTAGCTAAACCGAATCTAGAAATGGTAGTCAATAAAAGCTCACACGGTGTGGTTTTAATTTTACAAGCACGAACGTTAGAAATAAACTGAATTTTTAAAAACATGAAAGAGGAAAAAGAACATGAAAGAGATAAAAAAAAAAACGGGAGAGCTTGTATTACATGCATTCCAATACACATTGCAGTTTTTCGCATACGATTACATATTACGAAAGAAACAAGTAAATAACGAAGCATGCTTTATGTATTTTGATTAAATATCAAGTTCTTTTTAATATATTTACAGGCAATCAAGTCCTCAAGGTTCAAGTGATCAATAGTACACTTCTCATGTGTATGATTCTCCTTGCTGCATGCTGCACCGAAGAAGGCAGGTAAGTAAGTGATATGCACCAGCAATATTCTACATCTTGTCTTCATTTTAATGAATGAGTATTTGCGAATTATTTGCCCAAAGAGTAGATTTCTAAATGCAAATGACGTATTTTATACTCCCTCTTATTATGCTAGTGGATTTTGCAGATAGCTAACAGAATCTTTGAGAACCTCCTGTGCTTATCAGATTAATGAGTTGCCCATCGGGTATAGTTCTAAATAGCAAAGTCATATTTATTTACTCCTTCTTGTAATAAAGTGAATGTTGCAGATAGCTTTCATAATCTTGTTTATTATATTCATATGTACGTACACTAGGAGTCGATAGGATGTCTGATAGTTGTCGAGTTTGTATTATTTATTTTAGTATACGCTTCATATCCATTGTTCCACGGGAACCCGACAACCGAGTTATAGAACATAACATGTATGATAAGTAAATTAAATTTTAAAATCATTAATCAACATGATATCAGTTTTGAAGGGTACCAGATATTCAATGGTCATAATAAGTAATTATATAAAACGATAGTAATCTGAACTATTTTATCATTCTTATACTCATAAATGGCTTAAGTTTACATTGTAAACCACTTCAATGATCATAAGTCAGAAACAGTTAAAGCTTAAAGCATAAACCTTATCGAGAGCGTAACCCAATTAGTTTATACATATAATAAGAAAGTATCCAAGAATGTTTTAAGCTGCTTTTATTCTAATATAAAACATTCAGTCATAACTATTAATAAAAACGAAAACAATCCACAAGTCCTTTTGAAGAGCTTGGATGCACAAAAAGATTCGCGAAAATATGTTTTAAAATGTGCTAAAACATTTGTTTCATTGTTTTGATATGTTTGTTGTTTAAAAGACTTTAATCGAAAAACACATAGTTAAAATAAAGCAGTGTTAAAGGCCTCCTTTCATTTAATATCTATTAGATGTACCTGTTAAGACAATAAATATACACAAGCCTGGTCAAGTATATGAACTTTAATTTTTTATTGAAAACGAAACGTACATTGTTTCGAAAATATTTTACATCGACAAAGTAAGCTTTTGATATATTAGTATTCTCGACTTGAAAGGCGCACACGTTTAACTCAATAAGTAAGTAATAAGGTAGTTTCTATGTGGCTTTTTACGTACTGTAACAATAAATTGAATTTGTAAGTAACACTGAGTATGGAATTGTTATGTAAATTATTGGATCCGATCAATTATTTAAGAATATGCGCGATAAAACGGGAAAAAATGCATTTTTTCAAAAACTGTTGAAAACAGTTTCAGCAGTCCAGTTTTTCAATGCAATATGCAGGTATTTGCTCATTTCTTTTGTTTTCTTTGTTGTAAAATTCAGTATTCGACAAGGGATAGAAACGGCTACCAACCTGCTTACTATTTATACAAGTATTTTGCTAATCGATATTTACACAAATAATTGAAACCGTATGATTGGATTCAATGGAAAATCTTCTTTCTTTTCCTGTAAGACATTAAATATGCAAAATAAAAGACACATTCGGAAGAGTTGAATAATCTAAGACAATTCACTGCTTGCACTTGAAACCATTAATTCCGAGACTTATACAATTTATTAAACTATCTCAAATATAAAACTATTCTGAGAGAAAAAATCACAAAATTGAGCGAATAAGTTTCCCTTGCTAGATGATGTTTTTTTGCAATACCATGCTAAAGGCGCTCGGCTGCAAATTTCCTGGAGGCGACCGGGGTTTTTGCTATTGGAAAATGTTTCTCTTGTATTCTGGAGAGCTAGGGGTATAATACAGGCATATCGAACACAACTGTTTCATTGTCAACTTGTTCTTGGATATATGGCTATACAGGATACCTTAGCAGGTGGATATATTTTCTTAGATTATTTTGATATTACCCAATGGATTATTATCAAGTTTGGTCTTAATTTATTTATTTTTCATTTAATATTGTTACATCTTTTCTATGAAATTGCCTATTCAAGCGTTTGTCCGGAATATCATTTTGTTTTATAGGTATCCTTGCCTAATATACATTTTAGGGCCACCTCACGAGCGTAAGATCAAGAAGTTCAGTTATATGTGAAGCGATTGTGACAAACTGAATTGGAAGGTTTTTTTGAAAATCAAATGAACATTTCCTGATCTGACTTATTCAGAATTCTCAAAACAATTAAACAAAAATTCGACGTATGACAAAATACGTCAAGTTTTACTGTAATTATTCTAATCATAAATTCATCAATCCCGATTAAACAACCGACCAGGCGTTATTTGTGCATATTTCGCACATCGCCGAGATATGTCCTTACTGCGGACGTTATCTTCTTAATCTAATTTTCACTATACGCCGCGATTGAAGCATAATGCCCATCGCGTTCATGCCTATAACTTCCCCCCACGTTCCACCGCGTCGAGTCACGCGATACGCGGCGTTGTTCGGTTTTCATTGACGGTAAGTAAGGTAAATGTCCGCTCTCTGAATGCTTTTTCTTTGTCCCTGTCCTATACAGATACTCCTAGTCAGACACGTAATCAACACATCTTGGTTCGTACTCAAAACGTTGTTTGATCTCTGAAAATTATGGATTGCAACTGTGTATGCATTTAGACGCTATTGTAACCTTTTTCCAAAATATCTAAATTCCGAATGCTTTCGTTAAACTTAAGTGATTGTGAATAAATACAATATTGAGTCAATTCACTTTTTTAAAATACTTGACAAACGTGCAATTTACCAGTGGCAGATTTATCAAATTTGAGGGACATGATTGTTTACCCTGGCGATCGAGTGAAATCAATTCTGCGAGCACGGTTAAATTTACATGTTTTTCTTCGTATTATTATAATTGTTATCATTATTATTATTGCCCTTATTCGTATTATTATTATTGTTATTACTACAAATTATGCCAAACTCTATCAAACAATGATCGGATAAAATGTTTGCACAGTGCACTTTAAAATATGTAAACTCTTGCAAAGAACTTTCTTCCACAATACAGTAATCAACTACACTAGAACCATTACTACCTATAAAGGTATAAGATCCAATATTTTTATCTTCACACACCCGGCCATTTGCAATTCTTAGGCCTGTTTGGATCAAAAAGTATATTAGTAAAAGACCGTTTTGGTTGACTGTACTATCCTGAGAAGTTCTTGGTATAGTCCTATCAATTATATAATCATCTGGCAAAAAGTGTTGATTTTGCAAATCAATATTATCGTTTTCAACATAGGCAGACATTAAACCTACGCGTGAATTAAGATCTCCCACAATCATAAATGAGCAATTTTCCTCGCCATATTTACCTTTTATAGTAATCATATTATCTTGTAAAACATCAAAAATGTTATTTTCAGTATAGATATTTCTACTTGACGTGGTTGGTACTATATAACATACACATAAATATAGATCACAAGTTTGCTTAATGCAGCTCTTATCAATCCTTATCCATACATGACTATCATTGTGTGACAAAATAAACATATCATTAGTAACAAATCTCTCTCTGACATAAACCGATAATCCCCCTGAACTCCTTTTAGCCGTGGTCAATTGATCTAATCTATTTAAAATAAAGCATTGAAAATTCTCAACATCGTAACAAAAATCTTGACAACCCCATGTTTCAGTAAAACATACAATATCATTTGTTTCAAACAGAGACATAATTTCAGGTGACAAAAGTTTATTATTGCTTTTCGTTATCAATCCTTGAATATTTAATAGTGCAAATCTTAAGTTGTTATTTGCACATTCAAGACTATAGACGACCTATTTATTGTTAGTCATCACAGGTGTAGTTGCGGGCTGCCCGTTGATTGGTTGACTTTTGGCGGGCTTCCGTGGCGCACGTGCACTTACAGAGCGAGGCTTTTTCTGGTTGGCCATCGGTTTCGACCTAGATATCGATCTACCACGTGGCTTTGGGATGTCATTGACAACTGATTGTGGGGGAGTAAATACACTTTTGTCACTCCGTAGACTGGCAACCGGCTGACTAATACTAACACTGTGTGAACGACCTCGGATGTTCTGAATGATCGGCATTTGCCCACCTCTCGTAGCTGGTTGCGAAAATGACTTAGGATTGCCATTGACCACACTAGCGAATAAAGGAGCGGGCGGTTGACTATTCGGTTGGGGGCTGACATTTTCCCTGCGTTGCGTGGGCTCCTGGGAGGGTCGAGGATCCGCTCTAGGCATGAACGGGCCCCGATGGTGCTGTATGGGGTGAACAATTTCATGCCAATCTGGGAATTCGTCCCTTACCAGCCTGTCATTCACATAGAGTGCTGAAGGAAATCTCAACTGAACTCTGTTGTTCCTATTCTCCCTATACCGTTTAAAGTCCACCCAACAACGCTTTCTGGCGGCACGAATGACTTCCGGGTAATCCCTATCTATGGCGTATCTATTACCCGCTAGCCGCCTTGCATTGCGCATGACCAAATCAACTTCTTGTTTATATCTGAACGTAACCATTATATGTCTTTTTTGAGTAGCATTTTGATTTCGAGAGACGGGACCCAGTCTAATTGCACATTCAATGTATAAACTGTCAACATCTAAATTCAATTGCGAGATAAAAAAAGTCAATAACGTCTTCTGTGATGTTTCCGTGAGCCATTCTAGATTCCTCCAAACCATATATGATCAAATTTGTGCTCTTACCCTGCGCTTCTAGATTTAAAAGTTTGTAATCGAGGCATTTTATCTTATAGTCATGCTGATCAACCCGTATCTTTGTGTCCTCGAACTGTTTCTGCGCTGTTGAAAACGACACCTGGCTACGTTCAATTGCTTGCATTTTTGAGAATAACACATTTAATTTGGCACCCGTATCTAGCATTTCAAAAGTTTCCATTTCAACACTACCTGTATTCTGCCTAGCGCGTTTCCTCTTATTAGCCACTTGAGTCCATTGTTCACTAGTCTGTTCACCTGAAGTTTTACCTGTGGCCGCCATGTTTACAACTTCGCCACCTGTCACCCGTGCATTCCCAAACAAATCTTCATTTTCCATTTCCTCCGACCTATTAAGTATCTGCGATATAGACTCATTGTCACTAGCCATCATGTCAGGTGTAAGGCGGCGTTATATGCCGATGTGGTTGGTGAAAATATCGTTACAGTGTAGCAAGCGGCATTTGTTATCGCGGAAATGCTTTTGTCAAACTCAGTGTGCTCTATTCGATTTTGTTTGTATTTTGAAGTTAATTTATTAAAAAGGTTTATAAACGGTTTATAATACAATTTGATTATATTTTTTTGTCATTTAAAACTACCAGCACTACTACTGGGGATAACATAACAAAACTTTGAAAGATAGCCACAATATATCATGTGAATGTCATCGCTACAATCTGTGACTCAAAAGTTCCGAGGTACATATCGAGTTATCCGTAGTTTGAATGCCTCAAATTCTCAAATTTACAAAACTAATTTAACGAAGCAAATGCAGGAAAAAATAACGAAATCATAAACAAATACATTAATGAGATTGCTGAGAATAAAACTTACATATCCGTGTTAACCAAAACTCATAAATAGATGAGTAACCTTGTTTTTTAGGTACGGACAAAACACATATTTGAACATGGTTTCTGAGCAGTCAATTGACATTCATGTTTCCAGTTTCAAGTTGTATAAGTACAATATATCCAATACAACTGTTGTCGACAATTGAATGAAGATTTATCAACTGACAAAAACCTTAATGATCAATGTTTATAAACTGTGCTAGCTTGTGTGCTTGACCAGTTAGACTTGATACACAATAACATTGATTGGGAATTCCAATCAGCCTGAAAAACAAAATCTATTTTAAAGTATATTCAAGAACCAAAATCTAGGGCGACGCTTAGTAAACGTAAATGCACATATGCTTAATTCAGTCGACGGGGTAGAACTAAATTATTGTTAGGCTAAACAAATTCGTCTTGCTTTGCTTGTGCTCATAATCTCTCGCACTAGGTTATTCAATTTAATTTGAATATCTAAAACAATATTTAAGTTATTGCCAAGGTTTACAATTTTGCACAAACACGCCCCTATTTCGATACCCCTTCCATTTTCTTAATGAAATCGCTTGGAACTCTGAAATGATGTAGTTGCAACAAGTGTGCTTTTACTTTGTATGAAAGTCTGTTCTTAGGCAATAATCGAATAGAACTATTTTCAATGGCCGCAAACTGTAACTGATAAGTTACTGTCGTACACTAAGAAAATGTTAATATGTTAATTGATGAGTGTTCAACACAATTAAATTGTTTTATAACAGTAACGTATAAACCTTTAGGATATATAAACAATGCTTTAATCCAGCAAGTTTATTGCTAGTGCAAAGATAAATAATATCCGATATTGACTGAAAACGTTTTGATTAAATGTATTAAGTAAAGTTCAATTTCCTGCTCAATTATCTATACTTATTTATACCTTTCCTCATCATGATTTATTGTAGATTCATCGGCTATCTTTCAAACTTAAAACGTATTTATATGTAGTGGCATTTTGGTGCGCACTGTTATAAACAAGATAACACAATTTTCTTGCCCCGGCGCATTATTTATTTTATCATGTAATGCCAAATGTGATCTGACGATACCCGATTTCGTTTTGCGGTACTCAAGAATGTAGGCCAGCGGCCTACATCATCAGAAAAAAAACAGACCAGTTTATAAAATATCACATGATATCAAGAGCTCGTTTAGTTTACTTTAATTTCCGATATTTACTTGATTTTATGAACAATATAATGAAAACTCCCATAAACAATGCCAGACTAAAATAACAGTCGAGTCTGTGATGAAGGAAAATCTTAATATCAGCAATAATATTAACTCATTTGACGAATATCGCCCTACACTTGAGTTTCAACAGTATTTATTTGAAACATTGTATTCGTTAAAATATATAAACATTCGTTATAAAATTATCTAAACAAATAAAACATCCTGTCATAGATAGGTATTTCAAACAGAATTGAGTCCTGTCATTCGTTGAAGCTGCTTTTATTATATTGCTGATCGTGTTAACAATAAAGAATGCATATTATGGTTTGATATAAGTTCATGAGATAAACGTTGTTAGAGTGAAATATAGTTTGACATGTTAATTCAAGAAGTAGAATTTTCATGTCAGTTCCTATTTAGAAGCACAACTTCAGAATATGTTGGACTTGAGCATGATTTTCCATGGTCCATGGCGTTTTCAAACCAATCGGGAGGAATGGAGAATACGGATTTACATAAAGATTCAAGGAGATAAGTCTT
The DNA here is from genome assembly GCF_026914265.1 of Mya arenaria. Lineage (NCBI taxonomy): Eukaryota > Metazoa > Mollusca > Bivalvia > Myida > Myidae > Mya > Mya arenaria. The sequence continues at coordinate 25,853,810 of NC_069130.1, forward strand.
ATGTCTCGGTAAAGTAGCCATCAGAAGATGAAGGAAAGTTGTCTTCATTTGTAAACAATAGCAAGCGGCATCCTTTTTAACTTATCCTTGGTTAAATTTTATAAATAAACGATTTTATGTACATACGGTAGAACATGTATGGCTATAATGTTATACAAATTCCTCTTATATTTTAAGCTGTAGGATATTAAATCACCACAATCAAATTAAGCCAAAATACACCACTTAATACCGTCATAAATTTGTAATGACTTTGCGTCAAGGGAAATCTAAAATATCATTTGAACAATTAAACTATACTGATCGTAGAACGAATCCAATCAAGCTGTAATGACTGCGTCGTGTATAGGATATCTAGCTGCTAAGATATCTTTATCTGTGCCTTTTTTCACAATCATCATCGGTTAAACCCCTATGCATTTATTTTATTTGTAATTATAAACTGTGTTGACTTATTTCTGCCATATTCTGTTTTCACCTTTCGGGTCTCATTCGGGCTTTTCGCGAAATGTTCAATCTTACCATGGGATCTTTCAAAATGGTGAGCTTTAAACACCTAATCCTGATTTTTTCCATGGCAAATGATGATCGAATACATATGCTAGTTTATAACTTCTGATCCTGTAAGAAATCAACAGTTACAAAGAAACCGTCCTTATGTTCGCAGAGTTAAACATATTCGGGATGAATATACATCTCCGTTGACATCTCACAGCATTTTCATAAGACATCGAGCTAGTTAAATGTCAATGTAATTTGTTTCACACATGTGTATTTGAGGTTGATAATAAATAAACACGAATTATCTATATAATGTAGAATGTGTTCTTAGCGAAATAGGCATCCTCGAATCCAACCAATTTCAGTGTGTGATAAGTATTGCAGCCGAGTGAGAGCTATATTTTATCCTCAAAGATAAGTTTCATAAATTAAATATTTGTTCCAATCACTTGGCAGGAAAGAACATTACTCAAGTTTAATTTATTTGTTTGCAGGATGTGTTCGTATCCGATTATTGAGTGCTGAAAACAACTTGATCAGTTTATATGTTACTTTAACTCTGTTCTTCATCGTTTTCAAGTTGATGCTGGTTCTGATAGCTTATGTTTTTAGTTTTGTAATTATTTATAGACGTTGGGACAATAATAGGGTTATGGCCAAAACTAGTTTAAGCCCGATGAAGATTCGTGTTCTTGTGAAGTCGTGTCACTGACCGTTCCAAGGCGGTAATCCAATAATATTCTAGTAAGGCTGTTATTAGATGGTGGTCTGTTTGTGATGTTTTTATTTGTGTATTTTGTTAAAAGGTTTGTATGTCTAATTTATTTTTGTTTGGGCTCTTACCTTGTGCATATAAACAGGTGTTGTTGTTTTTTGAAAATTTGATAATTGGGCTTGTTGTTGTATTTTTCATTATATTATTTATGCAAAAATGCATAGTCCATTAATCATGTTTCTTGCTTTGGTGTAGAATATATCAATGTTGCTGAAATTGCGAACCATAGGTCATTAATCATTGTTTTCACAGTAAATATACATTTTTTAACTAAATCAAATATTGACCGCAGAAAAAACTTAAAGACAAGGTTAAGACGTTTTAGAAAAAATCGACAACAATGGCAAAATAGGGATCTTTTGAATTGGAAATGCTCTGATCCTTAATAGAAATCGTTATAAGTTTTAGTTAATGTCTCAATTGCCTTGTCATCATATCTTGTGCTTGCGAAAAGAGCGGTTTCAGATAGAGAACATTTCTCTGAAGAGACCATTACATCAATACATTAACATGGTTTATCTCAGGTCGTTTGGTATATTAACAGTCCCTATGTTTTATCGTGTGAATTGTAGGAAATTATTATAAGTCGACTGTTGGTCAATCTCACGTCACATTGAAAGACAGTAAGTAAATGTTTGATAACGGGCAAAATGTGTTCATAGACAAACATATGGTTTTTGGTACTCCTTTTTATGAACTATCGCAAAATATTACATCCACAACAGTTCTCTAAACACCTTTGTCTACTATCAGAATCAAGTATTGTCAAAACACATCTGAGAAATATACATGTCATCCCTATAAATCGCGTATAAATTACGGTGATGTCGAGAAATAGAGATTTGATCGAATTTCAAATACGTGTCATGTTACGTCCTAATCGATGATAAAAATATACAACGACCACAAATTGAATATCGATAATTAATTCATAATTTGATCATGATTAAAGGTTAGTTGCCTTTTTATTTTTGTAGCTTACTTAGAATGGAAAGCATTCGATGACGAGATATTAATGAACTCATTATCGGTGTAAAAGAGGCATCTCATTTTTTATTTAAATCACACAAAATGAAATTGTGTTGATCAAAATATTATTAAAAATAAGTCTGTCTTAATGTTATCATGATGTTATAGCTTGTTTTAGATTGTCATTATATGACAATGACCGAAAAACACGTTTAAAATTGATAAATAACGTTGCCATTTTCTATAATGGCGCCAACAATTTATATCATTGATTGGAAGTTATTGGAAGTTGTCATAGTAAAATGTTTAGGTTTACCTCTTTGGGGGACTTAACAAAATTTTATTTATAACTTGAATATCCTTCTGAACGAAAAAATGGTTAATGTTGTTTTATAAGGGTAGGCATCACATCAAATATGTTATTCATAAAGAAAATCGAAAATTACCGTAAGGGCACCGCCATTCTATATTAGTCTTCGAAAATTGTGACGTTATATCTCCCGATTCCGTAGAGTTTTCAATAAAACGAATTATTCTCCTTAATAAATTTCTCTTTAATTTCAGGTTTACCTAGTGCCATATTTTGAAGAAAATGTTTGAAGAAGACGGCCAAATGGCGACAAACGAAACAATAAATAGCAGTGAACAGATAGAAAAAAGTGCATTAGCAGTTTTTGGAGGCTGGTTCACATCCATCCATGGCTATTCAAGCCTTACCGTATGTTTTTTTGGAATACCGACAAATCTCATCAACATATCAGTATTATCACGGATTGATATGCGCAACCCAACGAACGCCCTACTTTGCTGGTTGGCAGTGGCAGACTTGTTGACTATGGTTCCTTACGTACCTTTTGTGATTCATTTCTATTGTGCCTTTGATCCTTACGACTATTCACCGGAAAAGTTTACATTTCCCTGGGCAGTATATATGCTCTTTCTTATCAACTTTGTTGCAACGACACATACAATATCAAATTGGCTAGGTGTCTCATTGGCCGTGTTCAGATTTGTTCAACTACGCTCTACTACAAAAGGGCCCGTCGCAAAAAGACGACTGTATAGCACAATACTCAAAGTGATTACAGGAGTATACGTATGTTCATGCCTTGTGCTCGTACCAAATTACATGTCGAACAAAATCGTGGAATATACTGACATAACCACCAACAAAACCGCGTTCTTCATCGAAGATATTAAACTGGGCACAAACGATACCAAACCAATCGTTTTAGTCAATGTGTTAACATATTCAATATTGACAAAGATTGTTCCTTGCATTTTGATGACAGTTTTCAGTGGAAGCCTTTTAATAAGCCTCAACCTCAGTGGCCGCCAAAGACGCCAACGTCTTTCTGTAACATCAAACAACGCCCGGCGAGAAAACAGGCAGGCGAAAACCACTCGAATGTTACTGGTTGTGATTATCTTATTTTTGGTGACAGAATTTCCACATGGTTTGCTTATTCTCATTAGTACAGTTGTTCCTAAATTTTACCAAAACGTATATACGCCTCTTGGTGATCTGATGGACCTAGTAGCGTTGGTTAACAACGCTATAAACTTCCTCCTTTACTGTATCATGAGCACCCAGTTTAGAACAAAGTTCTTAGAAATGTACTTCAATAAACTGTCGTCATTCGAAGACAGGGAAAGGAATCAGCTCACAACATCCTTGAACATAACAACTACTTCAGTGTGACATACTAAAACTAATAATTTATATTTACTCTCCATAAAAATAACTATGAAAACATTATTTTAAAACATGAAAGCAAAAATAAATTAAAGCCATTTGATCGTTAAACTTCTTCCCATAAACAAGAACACTGTTCAGTACTATAGCTTTCTCGCACACCAGAGTGATGATGCTATGCGTTAGATTTAACATTATCAAACCTCTGATGAATAAGAATGTCTTAAAATGAACCTGCATATCAGCACAGCATATACAACTTTATACTTTAGTAAAATCTCTACTTTTTGTCATACCTTTTTTGTATACTTGACATTTAACCAACCTACAGTTCGACCGTAAATATATTGTTCTTACTGAATGTATTTGTAAATGAAACTGCAGACCAAAATTCCATGTTCATTTTGGCTTCATTCACCGTGTCATAACTGTTATTGTTATAACATTAAAAATGTTGTTATGATGTTTGGTAATACATAATAAAACAATAAGTATAATGTTTGTTTACAGAACGTAATTAATTTAAAGGAAATTGTATTCTACATGTCAAAATCTAGCAGTGAGGAAAAAAATGTTTAGTAATTTATGTGCAATTATTCTTAGGCTGGTTGTTCATATTATATGGCTTTATGGACCATGGTTATTATATTCCTGTTTTAAACTCGAAAACCAAAGCAAAAACACCAATTAACAACACAAAAAATAGCCAATCGGAACACCTCGGCCGCTTCCAATTTAAAGCAATCAGATGTATATGGTCGGTTAACAATATCAGAATTCTTAACATTCAAATAGTCTGCACGGAGATCGCATAGGCATTTTGATTTAGCAATAAAGCCTTAATATTTTACTCTTAGGAGTCTTAATACATTATGCACTAATAAACTTCATTGGTAATCAATCTGATCTTAGTTATACAAATTACACGTTGAAACACAACAAATAATCAATTTACATTAGAAGAGTTTACAAACTACTTTTACTCATGCAATAGCATACATTCGAGGTTGTTTTCGATGGAAAACACAGTTTATCAACAATTAATGACAGGACTTCCGTCATAAACAGTCAGTTCTGGCGAGAGGGTTGACATAAGGATTGTTTGTTATTCCCTTGCCGTTGACGGAAATCGCGGTAGGACACGCGAACAAATTCCATGAAGCGTGCATGTCGTTCTGTGTTCATACAGCAAAAACACGCAATAAAGAATCCGATCAATACTTAAATAAATATTTTAAACAATTAGTCATCAGGTTAAAATAATCATCTGCAATTGAGTATCCGTTCTTAAAGAAAGGTAACGGATGGCATGCATTTGTAGAAAGGAACAGCTGATAATTGTAACATAGAAGTACACATTGACGGCATTATACCTTTCGTGATATACAATGTGAACGTCAAAGTTTATCAATACAGAGGCCTAGGCGAATGTAAATAGTTTGGTTTAACTTTCGCAATGTCAAAATTGACCTTATTTAATGATAACCTATACAAACTTCATTCAGCCACTGGAGAAATGACCCACAACTACAATTTGACTACATGTTATGTTATTCACTTCCAGTTATTGTGCATGGTGATATATCTTCAAGTGGTAGATGTGAGCTAGTTTACTCATGAGACAATGGGTCACCTCTTTTCTGATACTGCGATCTATTGTAGAAGTACGATCATATTCCTTATCGTCTTGTTAATTTATCGTAACTGAAAAAGGGAATGGAATAAGGGACTGCACATGCACTGAACATAAACCTTAAAGATTACAATTGCTTTTCAATTTGACCTTGGCTCCAATGTGGGCTTATACATTTATATGGCTTTCAGATTGAGATTGAGAACACCTCAAGTAAGCTTCTTGTTATGCAATACAGGTTGTCCCAGTTTAGAGACTAATTGAGGTTCAACAAGCTCTTTTAGCATTGGAGCTTATTGAGGTTCAACGAGGTTCAACAAGATCTTTAAGCATTGGAACTTATTGAGGTTCAACAAGCTCGTTTAGCATTGGAGCTTATTGAGGTTCAACAAGTTATTTTACCATAGTAACTTATTAAGGTTCAACAAGATATTTTAGCATTCGATATTATTGAGGTTCATCAAGATCTTTTAGTATTTGAACTTATTGAGGTTCAAAAAGCTCTTTTAGCATTTAAACCTATTGAGGTTCAACAATCTCTTTCAGCATTGGATCTTATTGAGGTTCAACAAGATATTTTAGCATTGGAACTTACTGAAGTTAAACAGCTTCGTTAAGCATTGGAACCTATTGATGTTCAACAAGCTCTTTTAGCATTTGAACTTATTGATGTTCAACAAGCTCTTTTAGCATTGGAACTTATCAAGGTTCAACAAGCTCTTTTAGCATTCGAACTTACTGAGGTTCAACAATCTCTTTTAGCATTTGATCTTATTGAGGTTCAACAAGATCTTTTAGCATTGGAACTTACTGAAGTTAAATAGGGTCTCCAAGCATTGGACCTTATTAAGGTTAAACAAGCTATTTGAGCATTGGAACTTATTGATGTTCAACAGGCTTTGTCAGCATAAGGACATATTTGGGTACTACAGGGTCTTCCATCATTGGAGCTTCATTTAGTCCAAAGTTTCGTTTCTTATTTACTACATGTATATCACGCAAGGTAAAAAATATGTTCATTGGTATGTTCGGATCATATGAACCTCTTTGTATTTTTTGTGTTGCTATTAACAAAACAATTCCACCAATTTTTTCACAAGATTTAGTACGTTTATGATTTTACCCATCTATACCAATTTTTTGCATATTTATCATAGCAGTCTTTCGAAATAACGCAGTGATCAAACGGTGATGCAAGAATAACTAAATAAAAATGGCGGGAATGAACGCATATAATAAACGAATATTTTACTGCCTGATATTGTTTTTAATATTTTATATATTCTAACACACCTATGATTGTCTGTGTTATACAATGTATATGTCTCAACGGGTGATACAACAATGCTTGTAATGATTCTGGTATGAAATATAAGAATTAAAAGCTTATTGTACCCATCATGTTCCCGTTTATACAAAACCACGCTTAGATATTGTCAATGTAAATGCACCTAGAATCGCTCGGATTGTTAACCCTTTTGTTCATTACAATGTCATTACTCCAGTTCCGACTTACAATTGCCATAATATTCATTAACCCTATTGAAACTAACTGCCATTAAAGCTTTTGTAACTTAAAATACCATAAACCCTTTACTTAATTACAATGTCATTATAACACTATAGGAGTAAATACCAGCGACATCAATCCTTTTGCAACTGACGATGTCGTTAAACTGATTGTTACCAACAATGTCATTAGCCCTATAGCTATATCAAAACAATCAGGCACTTTGCTGTTAGTCGTTACGCTTTTTGGTCGCCTTGTTCATTCCTTCTTGTGAGATTTAACGAGCAAAAAGGGGTCAGGGTGATTTTCCGTCGTCGTCCGTCCGTCTATTGTTCGACGTCCGTCATCAACATTTCCTTCGAACGACTTCTTCTCCTAAACTGCTGGAACAATTGCAACTTAACTCAACAGAAATGTTCCTAGGTTAAAAGTATGTTAAACCTCAATAAGTTCAACAAATTGGTTTCATGCAGAACTCTGGCTGCAAGTGCAACCAAAAGCATTGTCTTTGGACTCTTCTTCTCAGAGGATGTGCCCGATTTTCAAAACAATTGTGAGAAATATTCCTTAGGTCGACTTTTTTTAAATTCGTTTAGCCCATGTTGATTTGTGAAAAAACATGGCCACCATTGGCAGGGCTAATTTCCGAAATTTGTCTATATGAAAAACTTTGAAAACTTAAAGCTCGATATAAAAAACACAACACAGAAATGTTCCTAAGGTGACCCTCTGTCAATTTCCTTTACACCGTGTTGATTTATAAAATACAAACATGTTTGTTTGGTGAGGCTAACTATCACTTTATCTTATCTTATAATTTTTAAAATTAATTGATGGTTTAACAATCATTGAATATATCGACGTCAAACTTCATGACCTTATTAACACTAACAATGTGCTCTTGTGTGGCAAGTTATGTAACTGTTACTGGAAGAATTATGGCCATTTGTAAGATTTAAAACGACTTTGTATAAATGTTATGTTTTAAACGCCCGTATTATTGCACCTGCCGCGTAAGAAGGAGAGGGGGAGCTTAGGCGGGTTGCATCTAGTATTTTCTCATTAATACTTCTTTATGCTGATTCATTATCTTTACTGAATGTCTATGATACATTTTAAATTATCAAATGAACCAATCAACTTCGTTTATAAACTTCATTTTTAAAATAAACATTATACTGCCTTGGAAGCTGATGGCTCCAATGAACGTTACATAAACATGAACGCATACACGAATCAAAGACTATCTGTAATTTTGCCGAGCTAAACGCAAGCACGAAGATTAATTTAAATTTGTTTTCAAACGGATTCCCAACATTTTGAACGCATAATATATTTTCAGAATCATTCATCTATCTACGCCTAATGTGAAGTGGTATTTTCAAGAGACTTGAAGCAATGAAATATTTTTTTTAGAAAATTGTTAAAAAGATATTCATTTTTCTTTACAAAAAGTTTTTTGTGATATATAGACACAGTATTACCGTATGTTTCAGGAGAGGTTTGCCATACACTACATTTAGGATTATATTTTAGGATACAAGTAGGTAGGTTAAGGTTTAGACAATAATGCAATGACCTTTACAAGAAATAATCATTTCCACAGGGTGTTATTATTCGATTGGTTTCAATAGTCATAATATAAAACAGTATGGTGACAGGTACAGATTTTGTCTGTTTCTTCTCAACCACATTCCCACTATTGTGATTCCAAAGACTCTAGCTTGAAACTCTCAAAGTCAAAACAAATCAATAGATCAATAGGCCGCGCATGCATGGTCTGTATTCGTACTTAAAATAAAAATCAAGTGGGTGTTTGCCGTTTTACATTACGCGAGGTCTCGGTCCTCGCGAAGGCCATATTGCGTTTTAAGTTCAAACTAAAGTTTGACAATGAGAATATTTCTGTTTTTATGTTACTGTGAACGTAACTGATGTAAAAACTTTATACTTATAAGTCATTTACTTTACTTAAACTGCTATGATTTGACCGACTAGTTTAGCTCCTGACTCGAAGCATTGAACAACGATTAAAAGTATGTGTAAATGAATTGTCTTTGTAGTAATTGAAGGAAAAATATGTGTCCGTATTAGAGAATCATCTTAATTCAGGATATGATTGTACACTTTCGTCAAATATGTAAGAAGAAAGTATTATGCTTGAACGTATACTTTCAATACAATACAATAGTTTTACAATAAACTTACGTATTTTTTTCGAAATGAAATATCATTTAACTGAAATCTGTTGGAAAAAATATTTCACGTTAGGTAATACACTCAATTTAAGATAATCTAACACATTCTGTTCCTAAGAAAATGCCTTTAAATGAAACTGTTACTACGATTTACATTAGACATATATTATGCAATTTTGATATATAAAAATATGTCTATGAATGCAGGTAAATATATTCCGGAATAAGGAACCTATAATACAATACATCCGAATGAATGATGCATAAGACTTTCATTTACAAAAAAGGATGAAAACATCTGGCAAATTCCCCTCATCGCTATTCAAGAAATATTAGAAACATAAATCCCAGTTTTAATGTAAAACTACAATTGAAACAAAAGATAGTTAATCATTACTATAAATTATCATTAAGATTTCAACTTCGGCGATTGTTTAAAATCCGCCTACTGCTACTCATCCAAAACACACTCATTGCGTCAGATTTTGCAGAACCCAACATCAACAGGATCCCAAAAAAGTATGGCTCATTACGTAATTAAATATCTTTGATTTTATATAATTTGTATGTACATGAAAGACAATATTACACGACAAATGTCCATAAAAAAAACAAGTCATACTTTGAACCATATAATTTATAAACCATCATTTTAATCATACACCATCATTTATAAATAATAAACCATTCTTTAAATATAAACCATCCTTAAAATGTTCTTATTTTAAAATATAAAGTCGATTAAGCAATACCGTCTTTCAATGACTCCAACTTAAGTACAATTAAACATTATGTAACAAAGTTATAATTACATTGTTTGATTATTAACGAGAATTAGGTCAATATAAGGTTTGTGTAACTCTATCATTTTAGAACCACAGAGTGCAAATGCGCACCTTAAAAGTTTGATAACGGATATAGATTCTTTACTATTCCCAATATCCATCGATTTATAACCATAATGATAGAAGCAATATTGATTCCGTAGCCCTCTTAAGTATAGATTGTTTGGAAGTCGTTACTTTACTCTACGTTTGATTATCTCTGTTAGTTGGACTGTATTACCAATGCAACTATGCAACAGGAAACACGCGGATTAATGAAATTCGGGGGCGTGGGGGGAATAGAGAAAGACATCATTATTTAAATGTTGTTTAGTCATAAAAAATAATGGAAGTTTAAATCCATTTAAAATATCAAACACTGTCTATAGATATTACACAGTATATTTAAATATGGTGCTGTAAATTTGAAAACCTTAAAGCATATTATAGCATTGTAAATTAATGTGTGTTCGGCTTTGTATTTATATCTGTATCTCAAGGTCTTAGTACAGTGTCTCCGTCCGTTCATTGCCTCTGTAATTTACATTTTATTGTTAAAACAATAAACATCTTCGATGTAGAAGTTAGAGTTCAGCTTTGGTATCAACTGGCGTACTACGGTCGCAGGCAGCCTTTAACGTTCTAATAAGTGATCCAAAAGAGCAGCAGTGACATGAACAGATATCCTACGGTAAATCATACCTAATCAATACAACGCCATGTATAATAATAAATAAAACATGTCCATAACTAGACATTTGAGTTTTTAAATGTTTGCCTTTTACTGCGGTGTATATAGCGATGTCAAAATTGGAATCTAACTCTTTTTTTTTGGTGTTTGCATTATTGAATCATCGGAATCAATTTATGTTAAATGAATGAACAGGAATTTTAAACAATGCAGGACAGGAATGCATACACCAAATGATGCTAGTTTTTATTCTTAAATGGTATTGGTACTTTGAAACAAGCGGAAAGTAGAGAGTATTTGTTTTCATATATTCAATTATCGCTGGGAAAAATAAATGTCACAATCAGCTTTGAAATTTATCTTTACAGTATTTAATCACTAGAATGCAATGAGGCCATTACATATCATTATTAAACATATTAAATTGTAAACTTATCAGAATCAAGGGAAACCTTTTAAACCGTAGAACTATAAAACCACACCAAAATTAGAACAAACTGAATCAAAGAGTGACTAAAATGTAATCTAAATTCATAACAAATCTTCCACTAGACATAATTTATCTTTAACGTTTAGACATTTGTTTTCTCAATATTTACCGGTTAAACGATTTACTAACTATTTCATCGCGACTAAAAAGAAAGACCCTGAAGGATATTAACAGAGATTTTTTGCGATAAACTCAAGTGACATCGTAAAACTGCGTGGGGGATTGTTTTCATTAACTGGGTCTCATCTTTCAAAGCTTCTAACAAACCTTTCTCATGTGCGACTCTGTAGGTTGACATTTAAAGTAAAGATAAATAAATCAACATTGTTTAATAATATTGTGCCAAAATATCATAATCTCATTGCAACATGAGAGAGAGAGAGAGAGAGAGAGAGAGAGAGAGAGAGAGAGATGACAAATTTATTCCACTATCATTTTATCAGCGTTCTAAAAAGGAGTGGTTAATATTAAAATGTTTACTCCTGGCATGTCCATACAGTTTCCCCAGTATTATTTGATCGTATCGAAGAACGATCAAACTTAATATTCACTCTTAAAATATTCCATTTTATTTAACGTTTGTTTACTGTCACTTTGAAGACTAGATGATTTACTTGCTAATACGTTTATAAGGTTCAAAACGAAACTGAAATCGTTTGTCCGACTAAGCTATTAAGCTATTACTTTTCACCGCGCAATATTACTGTTCGATCTGATTCAATGCATAGGCTTTGAGTGAGAAACTGTCTTCCCGTCTTAAATTGTTCGTAAAAACGGGACCGAAGAGTAATCCAATAATACACCCGAGCAGTCATTTCTAAGCAAGTAATATGAGTTCAGTTGACGCTGAAATAATATATATACCTGTGCTAATACTTTTTATCATACTTAGCCTGAAGTACACGCTACAATACACAAGATAAACGAATATTTATTTGAAATCGAGTAGTCTAGAGCATTTCGACATTAATAGCAAACATACCTAGCGTAACAATGATTTGAAATGTCACTTAAAGTTTTTTTAGTGAAACCGGGCTAATTTTGTAATATGGTGTAACGTATTTGGCCAAGAAACAAACGTTACAGAGAAGGCAAAACCAGCATCTCACTTTGAAACAAACAAAAGCAAGAACAACAAGAACAACTATAGCAACAACAATAACTGTTACATCTAATTAATAACAGTCCTGCAATATAGTTTTGAAAAAAGTAATGCGAACATATAAATACCTCCAATGAAGAAAAATGTACCACATACTATCAAAAATCCTCAAAAACTGTCTCTCGAATTATATAAAATTATACAGTGTGTATAATTATAAAACTGCTTTTTAATGTAATAAATATAAAATATTTTAATGTATATTTTGTTTGCTGTGCTGACCCTAGGTCAGCTAACAAAGAAACTGGATTACTGCATTTAAATACATGTAACAAACAGAACGCATATCATTGAGTATCGTGAGTATCAATAGTATCTGATAATAGGATAATACATTATTCGAGATAAAGTAAATAATTGTTCCAAATGCATTTATATTTTGTTTGACCTTCTATTTAAGAAGTTTAATAATAATAGTGAATTATCAGAGAACTAGGTATTTAACTACGTTTCTTTTATACAGAATGCTTATAATATCAAAATAGTATTAAAAAAAAACGTTGTCAGTATATCATATAGTTTGTATGATGATTTATGTACATTGACGCGTAAAACATGTAGTGGATTTTATTCATACATAAAGCGCTCCCATAAATTCCTACAGTGGTGATGTTAATCGTTTTTTGTCCATTTTATTCTGTACTTGAAAGTTCACTAACTATCACAAAAAGCATTTCTCTATGCACATGTCACTTTAAATTCTTACTATACACACACACCTGAATGAAGAAGCGCACTAAATGTAGAACATGCGAATAAGTAGTGTTTTGCATCCTCTCAATTGTCATTGATCGCCTCATGTATATACATTTACATGAGTGACGTTTTATGGAGCGAAGTGACTGTTCTGTCGTCAAATGTTGCAAATACGAGAAATATGCAATCCGCCAAATGGATTTATTTTTTCAGCTAGACCAGTTTCATTCTGCTTTCACACATTAAACCGTATACCATGATGATGCAAAACGCAATGAAATATTTTTTATTATTAAGTCTTATCTCTATTTCTGTTCTTTCCTTTTCGAAATTCGTTTTAGACATTTGCATTATTGTCTACCAATCCGACCTTTGATAGTAACACACCCGGCTGGTCATTGTAAATGTCATCTGTTAATGCTGCTCGCATTTATCAGTTAAACAATAAACAATGTGGGTGGCAAATTACCAAATGCCCAGATAAATTCATTTTATTGATATAATGGTCTCACGGGAGGATTATTCTCTCTGAATCCAGACTCCAGATATGATGACAAATGACGTTTATTCACCTTTGTAGCAATTTAACATTTCATGATATCAAAATATCTCCAATGAAATAGTTAATCGTTGTTGAAAGTTCGCAACATTGTTCCGTTGATGATTCACTGTAAATTATTGTATGAATTTGATGAAGCTTACTTGTTGTGCGCTTTGCTTATTTGTGTTTTGAAAATGAACATTTGATCAAATTGGTGAGTGATATAAAACGTTTCCATAAACATGTTTTTCCCAGGCGCTCTGTACTTTTAATCTTCGACGATCAAAAACGTTCTGGGTCTGTGTCCAAAATGTGTCACATGAAATTCATTGATAGTAAAAAAATGTTTCTCATACACAATCATTTAAACTAAGCTTGTATGAGATGGTAAATGCACTTTTTCATTTCATCTAAAATAAACTTATTCTGACTGGCTGTTTCGGCCCACCTTTAGTTGTCTTTACAATGAACCAGCATATGTTGTCATGCTTACTGGTTTTGGGGATTTCATTTTTAAAAATCGCTTCTAAATGACGAGAGGATATTGATATTTTTCTGGCTTCTGATTTGTCACAAAGACAAAACCCTTATTGCTTTAACGGCGCACACTATATCATTGCTGAGTGTCGCATGTTGTCTCTCGTCGGTACACATTTTCAGACATTCATAAAAATTTAAATATGTTAATGTTATTTCTTTATCAACGTTGATTTTTGTGTGTGTTTTATTTTGCAGAACATTGATGTAAGAATAACGTGTATGTTTGGATGTTTAATCATCGATAATGAATCTTTTTAAACAATTTATACGGGCGTACTGCCCTTCTTTGATAAAACTTAGCTTGCAAGTAGGACAAATAAACGATAATCAAATAACTTGATCGATGAACATCTTTACTCCCAATTCGTATTCTACATGCTGAAGAAATCTAATTGGAATAACTGTTCATTACTTTTAAAGACATTTGATCAATGCACATCACATTGAATTGACTGGAAAGTGATGCATTGGAAATTTAAAAGACATTAATATATTAACAAAGTAACGAACCCACCAATCATAAATAAGACTATATGAATCAAAGGTGATCGATTCCAATAAACGATCATATGATATGAGTTTCCATAAGCCCCCCCCCCCCCAAAAAGACTAAAGTTATTGTTCATTGACTTTAAAAGCCAAAAATGTCATACAGACAGATGAGACGCAGACGAGATATCACTAATTATTGGTCTGTTTTGCCTTTTCATCTTCAATATTTCATTTCATTCCACTGCGCACGTGATATACATTTTCACTCAGTAAAACTAGAAAACCTACGCTCTTGCTCGATAAAGAATGTTACCAAAAGAAAATAGTTTATATGGACATCATCAAACCTTTGAAAGCATAACAAAGTGCTGAAAATCGACAAAACTTATTTGAAGACAAACTTACTTACAACTCTTAACAATGAGTAAAATGCGGCCGTAGACTATAAATAAAATGAAACATAGTGGAGGGCTAAAACGGAAAGACTGGAATATATCCCAAGACTTTACGCACAACGGTGCAAAAACATACAGTTCATTAGTAAATTTCAAAAGTTTTCAATGAGTTATCCCATTTTGTCGGAACAATTTTCAGAAACGTTTAATATCAATTCTCTGGATTTTTATTAAGCTATTGATTACGCAATTATCCCTGTGAGGGTTACCAAAGCATTTAAATCATTACGAGGCGGGAATCATAGTGTTGGTGGACTTAACTGACATATTTGACCTTAGTTGTTTGTAGAGTTTTGTGCTGTTGTTTTATGGTTATGGTTTGTGATTTTTTGTTTATGTGTTCTTTGTCTTTGGCGTTTACCCTGTGAAATTAAACAGAGTTTATGTCTCCTCAAGTTAATGCATACTTTCATAAGATTTACAGCTTACATTTATTTTTACTTTATTCGGGATTGTTGGGATAAGAGTAAGGTTGAGCATACAAACTGGTTTAAGCACGAGTAAATTTGCATTTTATCTACCGTTCCAAGGCGGTTCTTAACAATACTTGATAAACATACCTAGTTGTTTTATGTAGTATATATGCTCTGTGTCTATGGAGATTTGTGTTGTGATTGTATTGTTTTTGTCTTAGCATTTACCCGGTGCCATTAACGGGAGTAAATGTTTAAATGTTTGGCTACTGAGCTTGTTTCTGTGGTTTTGTACATTAACATTAATATTAAGACAAACTTTGGATAGCATTCATAATAGTACATGTGTACAAGGAGGGCAACGAAGACCAGGTGACACACTTTTTGGGAACACGAATATAATGGACAAATCTTGACCAGTTTCATTAGCAATCGCTAATGACTTTGGGCGATTAATACGAAACGGTCCAGGGTAGCTAGGTTTGTATCAGAAAAGGTCGAGCAATACAAAGAGCAATATTCAGCTAAAAGGTTTCATTTTTAATAAGCGCACGACAATATATAATTATCAATTTAAGTCAATATTTAAGCAGGAAATGAGAGACGATCTAATCTAAGTGTGGAGAAAGATTGTACATTTAAATGATGTGTTGACTGTTTATAGACATTTGAAACAACATATTATATATGAACATAATTTGGACAGTGTTACAAATAAATCACTGGTTAGTTGCAGAACGAGGGTGTGTATGTGGCCTGAAAATTACGTGTCGAATCTAGATGGTATGGACCCCAATCTGTTAACAAACTTATTATCATACTTGATTCTGAAGACGAGTTTCATATCGTTTTAAAATGTGATTGTTACAGGAATATAATATAACGTTACATATTTTACTTTAATACAATAACTCCATGTTAACACTTGCGAAAATTGATAAGCTGTTCTTAAAAGAAAATAAAATTATTTTTTTATCATAATTTCTGCTGTTTAATTTTACTTTCTTAATTATTTTTAATTTTGATATAAGTTTAGAACATATCTAAACTTCAAAACAGCATTTGTTGAGAACAAATTGTTTTAAACAAAGATATGTCCTTATTCGAATAAACAAAATCACTGAATATATGTATTGGTGTAAAGAATTATTAATAAATAATGGGTTCCAGTGAGAGTTTTGAAATGCATGTCTTCAATTTCAGAGTTTGAATATTGTAGGAAGGACTAACAAAATGGCTTAGTCATGTGATCGTCTCTTTGTAAACAAAATCATATTTTACACGTGTCTATCTAGAATTAGTGTATGAATTACGTAAAAGTTATGCATTTAATCATTCTGAGTGAAGCTGAATTTTTGTCTCTTGCGTGGATCTAGCAATTTTTTTCAATTCATTTTAATTTGTTCATGAACTTCTGCAATCAAACATTGACCAGAATTTGTCATACCACACTCTGCACGATAACTATTTTGTTCATTTGATATTGTCCCTTCACCGATTCATGCCTTATCATTTGTTATCACACATATTGAACACAAACACTCTGTGCATTTCCATTTTTTCATCACTTTCATCACTCTACTCACTATGTATTATATTATTTTCCAAAATTTAACTCTATGATGTTCTCCGGCTCATGTTTATTTTTTAATTATCATGTAACATTTCGAATAAGAAATCGAAAGCAAAAGCAACCATACAGCCCATGAACTGTTCCTATTGACATATGTTAGTTGGTCAGGACTAAAGACTGCACGTTTTGATACATTTCTTGACCAAAGTGGTTAAACACCTTGTTTGATTACCCGTTTTTTGATCCCGTATTTATCAGTTATCTTACAGCTTCTGAAAGCATTCCAACAAATAAGCTACACGCTGAGATATGGGATACATTTGTTCATATTCTTGAGCGATAAATGCTTCCCATTTAGTAACCTTAACTGACAGCACCAAATCCCCTTCTATAGCTCATTGACATTCGATAGTCTGATCGGTGGATGTGGGTGTAAAGGACCTATTCATTTTCAAATATAATTTATATGTTATTTGAATGTGTCTTCTGATTTTATACATATTTTGACGCTGGAGTTTTGGTATGTGTTACCAACAAATACAGGTATTGTTTAAAGTGGAGTAACTTGCATGAATTTAAACAGTGCTCTGGAAATACAAATTGGTTTAAAAATTAAATTAAATTAACTCATTTTGAATGAGTGCGTTTATGAAACCATTGTTTATGCATAAGCCTACGTCAATAAATATGTTAAGAACTTTTATGCGCAAATATGTACGGTTAATCTTCATTCTGAATAATAGTGACAAACAATATTTCTGCAATATAAATGGAAACTTTGCAAACTGTGAATCTGTTTTCCCCATACGTGTTCATTTTGTCTAAACGACATATAGTTGTTATTGTAATCATAAAACCATTTAATCTGCCTTTAAGATCGATCATTTAAAGTACCCAGACGACATTGATATATATTATATTTTCTATATGTCCTTTATGTTGCCATTTTGTCTCTTGAATTTGGTCAAAATATCAAAAAATGAAAAAAAGAATGCACTTGCTTTAAAATTGTTGAATATGTTAGTTTTAATCGTTGCACTTTTATGTGTTGCTTCAAGAATAGTTTTAAATTGATCCAAGGGGAAACGGTTTTAAAAAAGGTTTGCTGTTGACCATTTTAGAGGTTTCGAAATGGAACTTGAAACTTGCATATAGTTGTTTACACTTTATCAAACTATGTGTACGTTGTAAACTTAATAAACGAACGATGAAGAATATCATGTGCGTATTGGTGAGTGTACGTTATGGAAAATTAGTGAAAATTAGAAACGCTCATAGTATGGAAACGTTGACCCTTGGCTACTTGTACACTACGTCATCAAATAATGTGCAGGGTATACACGTTCAGAATGACTTGCACGAAATTTCATTTATCCGATTATCAGTGAGCATAGTATTAAGTTAAAAGCTATTTTTGCAAACTTGGCTTGATAAACACATATAATTGATCAATCGTGCCTGGAAATCCGATTTTGGCGATAACCGATTATGAACTTCAATAAAGGAGTATCATCGCGAATTTTGAGTGATGAATTTTGACATGACACATGTTTCTGATGATACTAAAATCCTTGATCTTAGTTGTGAGTTTCTTTCCATTTCTTTTGGTTCTTTTCGTCTAAATCACTGATTCTATTTTGTCGTGCACACCTAAATTATCTTCCTCCCCAAAACCTATATTCACCCATATGGCATACTTGCAATTATCCTCTGAAATTAAACCAGCCCCTCTAAGAAATGGCGAAATTTAAAAAAAAAACACATCAAAATCTACCTAATTGTTCTTTAACAAACGTGCAAGCGTATTGTTATGTTTTGTGTATCTTCAATATTCGGCTCTCTCGTCTATTTCTTGGTTTGATAGATTTTATTGACTGTAGTCATGCAAATGTTATAACGGAGCAATGATTTAGTAGTCTCCTTTTAGCAAAGGTTGGAACAGTGCGTGGGTCAATAGGCGCTTGTTCAGACTTATAATATCTATAATGAGTCTAGTCAATTTATACTTGATTATACATTAGCGGGTTAAAGTATGCTAGGCATTTGGACTATATTTACATGAATTTGCTGTTCAGTATTCAATTGTTTCTAAAGAAAATGTTTCATTGTAATTGAGTTTGTTTTAAAATGAAACATTTGTCATTGTTTAAAGTCATTAAGAAGTGCTCGGTAAACAATCTTATTCTTTAGTAAATTGAATTACGCGAGCGTCGGCGCATTCAGCTGATATTTATTACAAGCGTATTCGTTTAAATTCAAGGGTTTGGCCTTGCACTTTATGTATTTCCGAGTATTTCGCCCGTGTTACTATGTAGAACATGTTTTAATTAGCACGTGTGATAACCAAAATAATAAGCCGCGTTGCTTCAAAACACAAGCTCGAATTGAAACTCGAAATATCCATTTCAGTCAGTACATGCTCGAGTATATTTATATAGTATTACGCATATTCAGGTACCATTACTGTTTATGAACTTTGTTCATATTACGTGATCGTTTTTTTTGAATTAATTTCCCATCATTTATTTAAATTGATGGATAAGTAATACAATATTTAACTCACATGAAAGTTCGGATAAACCTTTAAAATAGTGATAACTCCTTACCGTTAATCTATGTAGAAAGTCATGTGATATGTCAACTTCTAAATTACAATGCCATTGTCTCTTCAATAGAAACAAAATAAAGTTTGGGAAAAAAAAGATTATGTATTCGTTATTGTTTTCATTATATTCGAAAAAGCATATCGGCAATACTGCAACCGGTGTGTCGTAATACGCAGGAGGTATCTGTCAACACCCACTTAGAAAATTTATGTTGGAGGATTTTTTTTAGAAACACATTAAATCCTGTGCATAAATGCATAAGAAAAGCAGATGCGGTTTGATAGTGACTGGTCATTTATTCTAATGTTTCCCAAATTCAAAGCAAACTGGCAATAACATTGTCGGTGCATGTACATATTCAATGCCTCTAAACGAGCACATGTTAATTAATGCATTGCAGTAGGTAAACTTTGGTTTATGATCTGTTCAGTTAAGAGATATGTGACCAAAGACATGTACTAAAGTGCAAAATGTATTGCACATAATCCTAACTAATCACACTGTCTGAGTTACTGTAATAAATATAAATTAGGGATATTCCATAATGACATTATACAGCGTTTTAACCTGTATAAACCTGGTAACCCCCATTGTTTCTGACAACGCCAGGTTGTATATCGTTAATTCTGCATTAAATATATAAATGTTAGCTTAAATAAACGATTGCATACGAGGTAAAAGGTTTCATGGATCATTATAGTTTTGATGCTGCGATAAATACAGTGTGAATGCAAACGTTCACAGGTGCAGTAGTTTAACAAAGAATAGAATAAGTAAAGTGCATGCTTAGTATTGATTTAGTTGTAAAAAACACACATTATGCATAACTCTTGAAAACGTTATTGTTTCAGGTTATATTTATGATGTCATCAATGAATTTAAATACTGAATGTGTCGCCTTCGGGCAGTGCTACAAAATCAAGCCGACGGAAGAAACTAATGACATAATGAGACCGCTTAAGCAGCTGCTGCAAATCTCATAACTGGCAAAAGAACCACGTGTCATATTGTTCACTCACGCACTGTTGATGGTTTAAGACTTTCGATTCTGTTTATATACCAATTTTATACCGACATTATCACAGATATTCACTATGAATACATTATAACTCTTATAACGCTTGTTAAACGTCCCATACATATGCATCTACTGTGATTTCTCTATAGTAGTTTCAATATAGTGAGGATTATTACCTAACAATACACAACTATTGAAAGATATTAAGTGTACCCTATTATATTTAGTTTAAAATATTCACATTCCAGAAAACGCCCTGGTGTGTCATATTCTAAGACAATAACTCGGTTAATGGCCTTGCAGTGTGCGTTTGACATAACTTCCTTCTTGAATCTAGGAGTACAATGTAAAAATGCAAAAACAAGCGAGGTAGTCAATAGTTTTACCTGTTCAGGAAAAACAAGCGTAACAGACGCTCATAGACAAACTACTCAAACAAAGACAGAACTAAGACACAAATTACAAACATAACATATATGTAGATATAAAATCAATAGATGTCGCAGAAGAGGCATTTATTTCAAGCTTCACTGAAACAAGCTACGTCATATAATTGTCCGTGTATGTATAGTAGGTCGGAGCTGTAACAACTGTGAGGCAGGATCTCGCAAGTACCCAGGTTAATATCCTGATATCGGTTGAATATTGGTACTTTTTTACTTTTCTTTCTTCATCTAACTTGTATCATAATAAGTGTCCGATTAGTTTTATGTCTAAATTGATGACACTTAACATACAAGTTAATACGGACCTGTTGCTTAATCTGTGTGTTACGTAGTTTTGCACAGGTTAATCATTTAGTAACTTGTGTTTCTATTTACGATCTTCAGGGACATGAAATTGTTACTGACACTTTTTAATCGTTTTGCGGAGATACACATGCTAAATTCGGTAGGGAAAGATAAGCTTTTTATTGAAATAAAATTTGCATAACAACTACATATATTTTTCTTTTGAAATGAATGAGGTACCAGTACCGAGTTTTTACCCTCCAATCTTATCATTTTCATAAAGGCTATCCGAGGCACAGTGTTTATAATAACTTCACTGATAATGATCTAAAGCAAGCCGCAAAATGATAAATACTGCCTTACCGTATCAAATGGAAACAGAAAGTTTCTTTTTCTAATTTAAAGACTCGCAGTATAAATCCTCCGAAATCAGAATCAGAGCAGAGACAAAGTAAGGATCAGAGTTGGGGTCCGGGGTTTTGTATGATATGTGTCAGTGGGTTCATCTGATGTCTGCAATATAGATAAACAATGCGATTAACATTGCTGATAAAATGGTATAAATATAAAACGCAACATCTTGGTTCATGTTTTCCGGTACAGCACACATTTTTATTTTGATTCTTTGGTGAAAACTCAGCATCGGCGAAATAGGTATAATTTCTTCAATATGATAAAACTATAAGTTGACTAAAATATCCCAATTTAGTGTCACACCATGACATCATTAGACGTTACATTATGCAATAACTAGTAAATATGTCTTAGTCGGAACAGTGATAAGACTTAAAGTTTTTAAACTGCACCTCAGTAAACGCATTAGATAAGTTAAGATCATGTCAGGAATAATTTGCGTTCTTTAAAGATACGTTCATATTTGTATCAAACCGTGCTTACATTTCTATGTGCAAACGGAAGGGCAAGTCCTTTATGCAACTGAAAAGGGTAAATTTGAGCTCCGCAAAAATAGAACTATAGATGTTGATTGAATAGAGCTTACAAAAGACGATGCGAAAAGTCAATGGAAATAACTTCTACTTTATTAGGACACTTTACTATTTTATTATTCAATTTGCAATTCAATATCTTAATAAATCTATAAGTCTCTGGATAATGATTTAGAACGAAAATAATTGCAGTAAGTATTTAAAAGAAATGCGAATATTGGACGTCTGAATCAATCTGTTTGTAGCTACGTATTTCTTCTGCTTTTGATATACAGTGTGGTCTTGAACTTGTGAACCTTGCTCAAATTATATACCCACACACGTCCAAACAGTTGCCACCTAACCATTTAATTTACCAATAAAGGGACTCAATTCCGTCAATATAAAAATATCATGTTTAAGTAATCCAATGAATTACTTAAACCTCCTCCGACAAACAACCATCGACAACTGACGAGGTTGAGCTAGTTCAGGCTCCATATCACGGAAGTTTTTTCTTGCACTGTTCTAAAAATCATCACATTCTTTGATGTTTCCATAGAAATATTCAATAGTAAATGAAAGCTCAAAATATTCCTTGTTTTTTTATTGAAATTAAATGAAAAAATCACATTATAATTGTTGTGATTTTATAGAGCGCAGTAAGATTCGACAGCTTTATTTTTTTATTTGAATTTTTATGAAATAATATAAATTGTTGTCAATTTACAGGGCGCAGTTATATTCGGAGACGCATTCGACAGCTTTGATATTTGAATATGAACACATGATTATCAAGGTATGCGAAATTTGAATAAAACATTGCTATTGAAACACAATTTGAGTGGAATTAAACACCGATGTACATGTATAAATTTGACCCGAAGTTAATGTAGGTACTTGATATCTTCATTAACCGTTATTTAATGATATCTTATTTGACAGGTTATTGCTTGCTGTTCACATGAAATAGTATGTCAAATAATTAACAAAATGTACATTAAACACTAGGCCATTTGTTTAAACCGAAGTTGGACTTTGAATGTCCTTTTTATGCAATTTTTCAAACAAAAACAATTTGCATGTGATATTTTAAGCTAAATATAGGAAAAGAAGATTATGGTTGTATCTGGCTTCGGCTTATATTTAAGTGACACTCTTATTCAAAATCAATGCATACACATTTATTACAAACATAAATTTTGAGTGATAAACCTGATACTTCTTACTAAACAATGGATGAATGGAAATTATAAATTACTTTTAACACGAATGTAACCATGTATCTAATAGCTGAACACGCAACAATATTAAATGATTGATGAGAGCTAAACTATTTATTGTGATCTACTATCGTCTCATAAGGTAGAAAATGCTTGTTTTCTCCACATTCTTTCAAATTAAACTCGATATCCTTTATAAGAACCATTGTTCTCGACATTTATAAATCCTTTTTAGTATATTAAAACAATTGTATTAATTATGGTAAATCTTATTTGAGATTAAGAGTGCATCTTTTATATATATTCAAGTTATTACAGTTTGTTTAGCGATGTGTTTTATCTTTAGGTCAATAATTCGATTTTGTTTATGAATATCACTGTTTGTATAGGTCGAGTACAGGTTAATCGATTAGACCGACTTGACCATTTTATTTCTAGAGTTAAATGCAATATTTCTATTGTTTTTATTCATAATGAAATATTGTGCAAACGGGCAATACTTTATTCGTGAACGTTTATTTAATAAAAATCTGATTTGCAGACAGTTCGATTGATGTTTCAACCACAAAAGCCAATAAGAAACACCAACATGTGACATATTAGTCTGCAAAGTATCTATTAACATTTTTGTATCTGGTTCTTAGACTGTGTTACGAAGTGTACGAAAAACAGGAATATTTTAAATAAATCTTGTGGTGTGGTCTGCAATTTAGCAATTGGTTATAGAATTTGAACTTCATTATTTGAATTTCATTTAGCCACAAGACAAGTAGACATACAATATAATGACAGTCACAATAATCGTTATTACACTTATACAGGGACAAAGCCTAAGCTATGTTGGATAATCGTCTTATATTAGTTGTAGAAATTGTTTCGCGTTTTTCGTGTCTTTTCTGCATTTTACTTTATATTGTTCAGGGTTTGATTTTGGCAATGTTCAATTTCATTATTAGACCGAAAAGCTAATCTGCCAAGCTGACAATCGAGTTCCGTTCACGAATAATTATACACAAAAAATCATCTCACAAATGTGGTTGAAGCAGCAAATGTTGTAACACGCATTCCCATTTCACTGTCAAGTCTTGACAGATGAAAACACTGCAGTCACCAACCGAATTCAGATTAATTTGATTAATTCTTAGAAAGCCAGCATATAAATGGCATTCACAAGACCTAGATTCGGAATTAAAGGACTAACACAGTTCATGTTTGCAATTTTATTTTCACATAAACTTGTTAAAGGTCGGGCAATGTAAAGAGCATTTTCCGGAGATAAGGTTTCAGTTTGGTTTGGAATTACCGCGCGAGCATATATAAATGTCAATTTAAGTCAATATATATGCAAGAAATAAAAGCCGATTCATTTCAAGTTTTGAGAGAGATTGTACATTTAAATGATAAGTTGACTGTTTATAGAAATTCGAAACAATATTTTAAATATGAACATTATATGGACAGTGTTACAAATAAATCACTAGTTAGTTGCAAAAAAGGATGTTTGTATCTGACCTTTACATTACGCGTCGAAACTAGACGGTATGGACCCAAGCCTGTTTACAAACTTATTCTTTTACGTGATTTTGAAGACGAGTTTCATTTTGTTTTAAAAAAAACATGTAATAGGGATATAAAATAACGTGACATATTTTACTATAATACAATATGTCCAAGTTTATGAAATTTGATAGAGCTGTTCTAAAATAATAAATTGAAATTATTTTTCTATCATAAGTGCTGCTGTTTAATTACATTTGGTTGATTTTTTTTTAATTTGATATAAGTGAAAACCATATCTTAACTTCAAAACAGCATTTGTTCAGAACAAATTGTTTTCAAGTCTTAAACAAAGATTTTTCCATATTCCAATATACAAAATAACTGAATATGTGCTAAGAATAGTTGAAAATATTATTTTGAAGGTGTGGCAATGAAAGTTTTACCAGTGTGTTTTTCTGGTGAGATCATGAAATAGTTTCAAGCGCTGAGGTGACAATTGCTAGTCTGATACAGGAATATTAATTGTGAGGCCGATATGCAATAACTATGAGGGAAATGGTCAAACTCATGCATTTCGGAATGCGTTTAAAATAAACAAATGAATAATTTAAAAACATTAAAACTAAAATATTGTTATAACATCTATTTGATGTTAAGTGAAAAATGATTATTATTTTATGATTATATTAATTTAAAACATTGAAATTGGTAGGAGGGAACATCGTGATGTAATGTTTCACGCTTATTGTCAGATTAAATCCCACGACGACGTATTGAGGTATTGTAAACATACATTGTAACATTCACCAAAATCTTTTACATATCAACTTGGTGTAAAAGGGAGATAAAGACGTATTGGTGGTTCCGCTGTTGTTTAAAAGCATTTCAAAAGGGAGAAGCATTTTCTTTTTATATCAAATTATTACATCGAACAAAAATTCAGACATGTAGTTTGAAAGTTTGTCCATCAAAGTCAATACATATTTCATAGTTTTATGTTAAAAAGCGGTCTTTATAATAGAAATGCATGTCTTCAATTCCAGACTTTGAATAGTGTAGGAAGGACTAACAATATGGCTTAATCATGTGATCGTCTATTTGTAAATTAAATGTTACACAAGTCTATATAGAATCAGTGTATGAATAATGTAAAAATCATGCATATAAACTTTCTGAATGAAGCTGAATTTTTGTCTCTTGAGTAGTTCTAGCTATTTGTTTTAATTCATTTTAATTTGTTCATGTATTTCTGCGATCTAACATTGACCAGAACTTGTTATACCACACTCTACAAGATAACTATTTTGTTCATTTGATATGGTCCCTACACCGATTCATGCGTTTTCATTTGTTATCACACATATTGAACGCAAACACCCTGTGCATTTCACACATATTGAACACAAACACTCTGTGCATTTCCATAGTTTCATCACTTTCATCATTCTCCTCACTATGTATTATATTATTTTTCAAAATGTAACTCTATAATGTTCTCCGGCTCATGTTCATTTTTTATTATTTTGTAACATTTCGAAAAATTGAATCGAAAGCAAAAGCAACCATACAGCCCATGAAATGTTCCTATTGACATATGTCAGTTGGTCAGGGGTAAAGACTGCACGTTTTGATATATTTCTTGACCAAAGTTGTTTAACACCTTGTTTGATTACCCGTTTTTTGATCCCGTATTTATCAGTTATCTTACAGCATCTGAAAGCATTCCAACAAATAAGCTACTCGCTGAGATATGGGATACATTTGTTCATATTCTTGAGCGATAAATGCTTCCCATTTAGTAACCTTAACTGACAGCACCACATCCTCTTCTAGAGATCATTGACATTCGATAGTCTGATCGGTGGATGAGGGTGTAAAGTACCGATTCATTTTCAAATATAATTTATATGTTATTTGAATGTGTCTTCTGATTTTATTCATATTTTGACGCTGGAGTTTTGGTATGTGTTACCAACAAATACAGGTATTGTTTAAAGTGGAATAACTTGCATGGATTTACACAGTGCTCTTGAAATAAAAAATGGTTTAAAAAATTAAATTAAATTAACTCATTTAGAATGATTGCGTTTATAAAACCATTGTTTATGCATAAGCCTGTGTCAATTAATATGTTAAGAACTTTTATGCGCAAATATGTACGGTTAATCTTCATTCTGAATAATAGTGACAACCGATATTTCTGCATAATAAATTGAAACGTTGCAAACTGTGAATCTGAGTTCCCCATACGTTTTATTTTTGTCTAAACGACATATAGTTGTTATTGTAATCATAAAACCATTTAGTATGTCTTTAAGATCGATCATTTAAAGTGCCCAGACGACATTGATATATCATATTTTCTATATATCCTTGATGTTGCCATTTTGTCTCTTGAATTTGGTCAAAATATCAAAAAATGAAAAAAAAAGAATGCACTCGCTTTAAAATTGTTGAATCTGTTAGTTTTAATCTTTGCACTTCTATGTGTTGCTTTATTTCAGATTAGTTTTAAATTGATCCAAGGGGAAACGGTTTTAAAAAATGTTTGCTGTTGACCATTTTAGAGGTTTCGAACTGGAACATGTACTTAAGCTTGTAAATAGTTGTTTACACTTTATCGAACTATGTGTGCGTTGTAAACTTTATAAACGCACGATGAAGAAATTTCATGTGCGTATTGGTGAGTGTACGTTATTGAAAATTAGGGAAAATTAGAAACGCATCTAGTATGGAAACGTTGACCCTTGGCTACTTGTACACTACGTCATCAAATAATGTGCAGGGTATACACGTTCAGAATGACACGAACGAAAGTTCATTTATCCGATTATCAATGAGCATAGTATTAAGTAAAAAGCTATATTTTGCAAACTTGGGTTGATAAACAAATATAATTGATCAATCGTGGCTGGAAATCCGATTTTGGCGATAACCGATTATGAACTTTAATAAAGGAGTATCATTGCGAATTTTGAGTGATGAATTTTGACATGACACATGTTTCTGATGATACTTAAATCCTTGATCTTAATTGTGAGTTTCTTTCCATTTCTTTTGGTTCTTTTCGTCTAAATCACTCATTCTATTTTTGTGGTGCACACTTAAATTATCTTCCACCCCAAAACCTATATTCACCCATATGGCATACTTGCAATTATCCTCTGACGTTAAGCCATACCCTCTATCGAATAGCGAAATTTAAAAAAATCAACAACATCAAAATCTACCTATTTTTTCTTTAACAAACGTGCAAGCGTATTGTTTTGTTGTGTGTATCTTCAATATTCGGCTGTCTCGTTTATTTCTTGGTTTGATAGATTTTATTGACTGTAGTCATGCAAATGTTATAACGGAACAATGATTTAGTAGTCTCCTTTTAGCAAAGATTGAAACACTGCATGGGTCAATAGGCGCTTGTTCAGACTTAAAATATCTATATTGTGTCTAGTTAATTTATACTTGAGTATACATTAGCGAGTTAAAGTATGCTAGACATTTGGACTATATTAACATGATTTTCTTTTTCAGTGTTCAATTGTTTCTGAAGAAAATGTTTCATTGTAATTGAGTTTGTTTTAAAATGAATGTTCGTTATCATTTTCATTACCTACGAAAAAAATATCGGCAATACTGCAACCGTTGTGTCGTATTACGTAGGAGGTATCCGTATAACACCCACTTATGATGTCGTCAATTAATACAAATACTGAATGTGTCGCCTTCGGGCAATGTTACAAAATCAAGCCGACGGAAGAAACAGATGACATAACGAGACCGCTGAAGTAGCTGTTGCAAATCTTATAACTGGCAAAAGAACCACGTGTCCTATTGTTCACTCACGCACTGTTGATGGTTTAAGACTTTCGATTCTGGTTATATACCAACTTTTTACCGACATTATCACAGGTCTTCACTATGAATACATTATAACTCTCATAACGCTTGTTAAACGTCACCCACATTTGCATCAACAGTTATATCTCTATAGTATTTGCAATATAGTGATGATTATTACCTAACAATACACAACTATTGAAATATATCAAGTGTACCATATTATATTTAGATTAAAATATTCACATTCCGGAAACGCACTGGTGTGTCATATTCTAAGACAATATCTCGGTTAATGACCTTGCAGAATGCATTTGACATATCTTCCTTCTTTGATCTAGGATTACAATGTAAAACTGCAAAAACAAGCGCAGTAGTCAATTGTTTTACCTGTTTAAGGAATACAAGCCTAACAGACGCTCATAGACAATATACTCGAACAAAGTCAGAAGAAAAAAGAAACAATTTACACAAATTACATACATGTTAAAATACAATCAATAGATGTCGCGGTAACGGCATTGTTTTAAAGATTCATTTAAAAGAATTATGTCATATAATTGTCCGTGTATGAATGTATAGTATGTCGGAGCTGTAAAAACTGTGAGGCAGGATTACGCAAGTACCCAGGTTAATATCCTGATATCGGCGATAAATTGGATTGTTTTAATTATTTTTTTCTTTAATTACTTTGTATCATAATACGTGTACGGTTAGTTTTATGTCTAATTTTTTTACCTTTATATGTTTTCGGGAGGTTTTAAATTTACTACTTGTACCTATTGTACTGCTTAGTATCAAAGCGAAATTATTTGTTTTATTGTTTTCATAGCGATATATACGAGTAGGTATGCCTTTAAGAATTACTTAAAAACCATTTTGTCAAACAATGTACACTGATTATATTGACTGACTAGCATAAATAGAGCTCAATGGCGCAATGCTAAGACCATTACTATGCAATAATATTACTAATAAATAACTGCTCATGTACAAGATGTGGTGTTAATAATGCTTTCATGTATGCTAGATGTAGTTTACAACGATGAAAATAAGCAGTAAATTTAAATATGCATGAGAAAAAACAAGTTTATACGGACCTGTTGCTTAATGAGTGTTTTTGTAGTTTTGCACACTCAGGTTAATCATTTAGTTACCTGTGTTTTTAAAAGTAAGATTTCATAACAACTACACATACTTTTCTTTGGAAACGAATGAGGTTACTGTTCCGAGTGTTTACTCTCCAAACTTATCATTTTGATAAAGGCTTTCCGAGGCATAGTGTTTATTAAAACTTCACTGATAATGATCTATAGCAAGCCGCAAAATTTTAAATACTGCCTTACCGTATCAAATGGTAACACGAAGTTTCTTTTTCGGATTCACACTCTCGCAGTATAAATCCTACAAAATCAATATCAAAGAAAAGCAAAAGTATTTAGCGTAGTTGGGGTCAAGGGTTTTGAATGATATGTATCAGTGGGTTCATCGGATGTCTGCATTCGAGATATATAACTATGATATTCAATGCAATCAACATTGCTGATAAAATTGCTTATATATCAAACGCTACATCTAGATTTCTGGTTTCCGTGACAGCAAACATTTGTTTTATTGACTCTCTGGTGAAAACTTAGCATCTGCGAAAACGTTATAATTTCTTCAATATTAAAAAACTATAATTTTTCTACAATATCCTAAGTAAGAGTCACACCATGACATCATTAGACGGTATATTATGCAATTATAACATATATTTTTCGAAACAGTGTTTAGGCCTTACTTCCGACTGGAAAATTTCAAACATTACCTCAGTAAAAGTACAAAATTCATCAGATTAGTTAAGATAACATCTGGAATAATTTGCTTTCTTTTAAGATACCTTCATATTTAGTACAGGTCTAACTGTGCTAACATGCCAAAGTAAAAGCGAAATTGCAAGTCCTTAATGCAACTGACAAGGGTAGATTTGAAATCCGAAAATAAAAGAACTATAGATGTTGATGAAATAAAGCTTACAAAAGACGATGCGAAAAATCAATTGAAATTAGTTTTTGTTGTCAATTATGTCACATGGCTGTCTTATTATTTCTTCGGATTTGCAATTGTATATCTTGATACATCTATAAGCCCATAGACATCATCCTACACGGAGTTGCCCTCTGGAGAATTATATTTAGAACGAGATTAAGTGCACGTATTGATAAGAAATGTGAATAACGGACGTCTGAATCAATCTGGGTTTGTAACTACGCATTACTTCTGCTCTCGATATACAATGTGGTCTTGAACTTTTAAACCGTGCTCAAATTCGATGCCCACAAACGTCCAGCCAGTTGCCACTTAACCATTCCATTGACAAATAAAGGGACTACAATTTGTCAATAAAAATATATCATGGTTGAATAATCCAATGATTTATTTTAGCCTCCTCCAACAATCAACTATCAACAGCTGACAAGGTAGAGCTACTTAAGAGTCCCTATTATGTAATTTTATTTCCTGCACTGTTCTAAAATCATCACATTATTTGATGTTTCCACAGAAATATCCAATATTAAATGAAAGCACTATTCCTTGGTTAACGGAGTTTTTTATTTGAATTTTATGAAATAATATTTTTTGGCACTTTAAAGAGAGCAATAATATTCGGAGAAGCCTTCGACAGCTTTGTTATTTGAATATAAAAACATGATTATCAAGGTATGCGAAATTTGAATGAAACACTGCTTTTAAAAGACAATTTGAATGGAATAAAACACTGATATAAATGAAGTCATAGCGCATTCAATAACTATTTTAGGTATTTGACCAATAATGCATGTAGGTTTTTGATAGCTTCATTAATCGTAATCAAATGTTTTCTAGTTTGACAGGGAATTGCTTTCTGATCATATTAACTAGTATCTCACATAAATTACCAAAAGTACATTTTACATTTGGCCATTTGATGCAGTATTTTAAACCAAAACACATTGCTTGTGATATTTGACATATATTTTTTCTGCACATAAAACTCTTTCAAATCGAACCACACTAATATAAGGATCCCATGTATCTTAATTTGACAGATATGTGTTCCGGCTACGTAAATATAGTTACGAGGGCATCACTTTGTACGAGAATATACACTATTTTGCAGGTTGAACTGTGTGCTGTGAAATTTATTGAAATTATTGTTAAAGTTCTGAAATTTATGTTCTACATGTAAATACACCCCGCGTGTATTCTCAGCTGAATATAGCAAATGAACATTATGTCTGTATCTGGTGACAGCTTATAATAAAACAAGCCTCTATCCAAGTTATTACAGTTTGTAAAGCGATGTGCTTTTAGTGATTTAGATCAATAGTTCGATTTTGTTTATGAATATCATTGTTGGTATAGGTCGAGTATAGGTTTATCGATTAGACCGGCCTGACCATTCGATCCCAGGAGTTGAATGAAACAACTCCATTGGGTTTTTATAGCCTTGGTTTTATACATTTCTATGCAAATGAGACTCAGCTAACTGCTTGTTCGTGTTTGTTCATACTAGTAATAACAATATTCAATTTCAACACAGTTTAAAATAAAATTGGAAACATGAACTGTGTCACTCCCTTTATTGCGATTCAAGGTCTCACAATGGCATTTATATGCAGGCTTTCTTAAAATTAATCAAATCAATCTGAATTCCTTTGAAGCCTGCAATGTTTTCATCTGCCAATACTTGACAGTAAAATGGGAATACGTGTAACGACATTTGCTGCTTGAAACACATTTGTGAAATGCTTTTTTGTGTAAAATCATTCGTGATCGGAACTTGATTGTCAGCTAAGCAGATAGCTTTTTGGTCTTATAATGAAATTGTACATTTATAAATTTACCAAAATCAGATCCTGAACAAAATAAAGCATAGTGCAGAAAAGAAAAGAAAATACGCGTAACAATTTCTACAAGTAATATCAGAAGATTGTCAAACATAGCTTAGGCTTTGTCACTGTATAACGATCATGCATGGTGACTGTCATTAGGTTGTCTGTTTTGGATTGTCTAATCATCGTCCTTGTCTTCAAATCGTGAAGCTTAAATGCTATAACCAATTCGCTTTATGGGAGACCATACAACATGATAAATTGATTAATTGATTGATTGAACTCTTTTTCAGGACACTTAAATATAGTCTTAGAACCAGTTTCTTACTATAAGTATTTGATATTAGGTCACTTAATGGTACAAAAATGTTAGTACAAAGAGTAGTGGAGAACAAACTGCTTGTTAGTGATGGGTGCAGTCGGGGTGTTCCGCGCTTCGCCTTCTCACTCGAGCGTATTTTTGTGTAACCGAAGATTGGGGTGACTCAATTGTATGCAACGTTTGGTTGATAAAACCGCATTCAATATATTATTAAGATCAAATCTTCAATTAAAGAAATGACTTGATCAGTTTTTAACCTGCTTCACCGTAGCGAAATCTAGGTTTACCATTTCTCTGTCCGTCTGTCCATACATCGGGAAAAAATATGCCTCAATCAATCAAGAAGTATACAAGCTTAATTAGTAAAATACATGATGGGTAATATTTTAAACCGGAAACAATGTATATCATTTGCTAAAATAATCAGCCCAATGAATTAAAGGTTTGAGTTAAAACAATCACCTCGCATAGTTGTATTCTAGTTACCAACTTACGCTAACTTGGATACAACTGTCATTCATTTTTGAACTTGAATTAATCCTAATGGAATCTCGAGCGTTATGTATATTATAATATTATGTAATATGTTATCTCTGTGACCTGTGTGTTCTAGCTGAACTCCTCTGAATTATAATTAGATTCCTCATTTGGTTGTTGCCTGTCATATAAACACAATATGCAGGGGACTGTTTCAATAAAGGTTGTTAATCGTAGCTTAATATCTTAAATGGATATAAACGCCACAAAAGGCAACCCATTCTTTTTTTGACTTGGAAGAACCATATAAAATTCCTTTTCATGATTAACTGTTTTATTATATGAGTAATGTTAGAAAACATGTATGTATGTTGACTTTCAGTGGGCGTCCTTGCAACAGACTACATTTCCAAACTGATTCATTTCAGATAGACCTTTTGTTAACGCCTGAATCTCTCTGTCTGTGAACTTTGTGCTTTGACCAAATTCTTTGAATGATACACTGATATCAACTTCCTAGCAATATCACCTTAACGATCTGTTAAACGGATTAAGCATCCATGTAATAAGCATCTTGACACGGCCTTTCCAAACATAATTATAGTGAAGCAGACAGCTCTGGAAAATTGATAGTTTCGCATTTCCAGAAGGACGACCTTGTGACCTATTAATGTTATCTCGTACAAACGAAGGTTTAATTATTAAACATTATTGTGTATAATGTGCAAACACAGTTGATAACACAACTTTGTTACAAAGTTTATACAACACGTACCAAGGTTGTGTTTCTTCGTCAGGATATAACTATTCTTATTTACTCATATTAACAAGCTATCAAGAGCAAAAAGTGTTATAAAGAGGACTATATATATCTAGGGATTCAAAGGTACTGTTGTTTAAACGATATCTTATTTCTCTTGAACCAAAATTATGGAAAATAATATTGATCACTTAGAGGTCACTGACCAAAACAAACATGGCGTCCCGCTCGTATTCCTGATGGAATATGAACTTTTCGGTTCGAGAAAACCCGAGAAGCATGAATGGATCGGTCATACAGAACTGTTCAAAGCCATTGCAACAAAGATTGAATCTACCCACATAAAAGGTTTACAGAGAATTCGCAACATGTGGCGTATATATCTTGATAATTTAGATGACAAGGTGAAGTTAATGGCAGATGGGGTTCCCTTTAGGGGCAAACAGTTACGCGTGCTAGCTACAAACCCGGGTAGATTAGACGGGGAAATCACTGTACGTGTACGAGTAAAGAACATTCCACTGTCTGCCGATGATGGAATCATTACAAGAAGCCTAACGCTGCGTAACGCTGAGGTTATACAAATTATCCGCGAAAAATTG
Source organism: Mya arenaria (assembly GCF_026914265.1). NCBI lineage: Eukaryota > Metazoa > Mollusca > Bivalvia > Myida > Myidae > Mya > Mya arenaria. Next base: position 25,888,828 of record NC_069130.1, read on the forward strand.
CGAATTGACGGCCGTTTAACAAATTGTGAAACAGGCGATAGGTTAGTCATAGTAAAAGCCTCCTCCCTCAAGGAACCCCTACCAAATTTCATGTATTTCGGCCAATTTGTAGGTCGGATCATCCACTATGGCCAAAATAAGACTGGCAGCCAGCTAGAGCTTAAGTGCACAAAATGTCTTCAAACAGGGCACAAATTCAAAGAGTGTGTCAATGAGTGGGTTTGCTCCAAATGCAATCAATCTGGACATAAGCAAAACGAGTGTCAATATGAATCAGCGACCGAATCCGACGGCGAAAGTTCCGAAGACGAATCATCAGTTTCGTCAGATGAAACAACAGTATGTTCCTCTCCAACGCGAAAGCAGAGCTCTCCGAAAAAGCAAGCTGCTAAACGTCGGGTAGCCAGTCTAAACAGAACATCTTCCTCGAGAACTCCGAGCGCAGGTCAGCAGAAAATAGAACAGTTTGTAACGATGTCAAATACTAGTAACATGAATGACACCCCCAATAAAGGCAAACAAGGACTTGCTCCAGAACGTTCTCCCCCCACTCCTACGGAGGTATTCACGATCAGGCAGTCTCTAAGAAGACCAAGAAGAAGAAAAAATAGTGTGTTTTAAAGTATATATATATATATATATATATATATATATATATATATATATATATATATATATATATATATATATACATATATATTTGTTTTTTTTAACAAAAGTTATGTTCATCATATATAACAAATTATGTGATGTTCATTTGTCTCTTTGTAAAAAACAGACATAAAGAATAGTAAAGACCACATAACAGTAACAGTAATTAATATAAAAATATATACGTATATGTATTTGTATATGCGTATGTATATGTATATATATATATATGTGTATGTATGTGCGTGTATGTATATATATATATGTATATAAGTACATGCCTATATATGTATAGATATTAGTACATAGGAAAAAAATATGAAAAATCCATGCGTTTATCTTTATTATGCATCTATATCAAAACATTTATATTAAATGAAGAATATGGGCATTCCATATAACATCAATGTAAAATATTGCACAAAGATATTTTTTAAATGTATAAGGCATTTTGCTTAGGTAAATTTAAATAATGTAAAATATTGAAACAAGTTTATATATTGCACTATACGAACTTGTCTTGTTTTGTTGTTGCTGTTTGTTTGGCCTTACGTTTGTCCAATATCTGTACCGATTGTTCACTCAGGTGGCAAGTACTATATTGAACCTAGCTTTTTCAACTGTTCTAACTGACATTAAATTTGACGATACTTAAAACCTTTTAGCACTGAATGCAAAGTTCATTGTTATTTATACTAAATATTGCAATACATTCATACCAAACAAACAAACCATTATACATATTTTGTTGTGACTATATTACTGTTAAACCGAATTGTTTACCTTTTGATAGATATCTAGATACGAAACGATACCTCTTAACAAATTGTACTTTGTATATTTGTCTTATTTCAGGAATTGCAATGCCCATATCAATATTTTTATATCAAAATACTGACTGGTTTTGCTATGTCGATCCTATTGATGTTAAACCTAATTGTTTATCTTTTGACAGAAATCTAGATTCACATTTCTATACACATTTAATTTACTTCATTCGAAGTTCATTTTTCAACTGTGTACTAGGAATTGAATATGATGGTTCCTTTCGCAATTCTTAACTTTCGCCTTTCGTATTAAGGTTGCTACTCTAAAGGACTTAACCAACGTTATGATTTAGATATACGTCAGAATCCTTACTAAACGTCAGAAATAAGTAACAACGTAATCAATTGTTAAATATCAATTAGCTTTAAAATGCAACATCATATAATTCACTTTATATCGCTTAACGTTCAAGGTTTAAGAGATAGAAATAAACGTGCACGTGTAATTCAATGGCTTAATAATCAAAAGGCAGATGTTGCCTTTTTACAAGAAACTCATTTTACTGACAATATAGACCATCATATAAGGGATGAGTTTAATAATTGGAGACTAGTACATAGTTACGGGGAATCAAACAGTAAAGGATGTTCTACTTTAATAAAAAATGATCTCCAGTGCAATATATTAGACCAAATTTGTGATTGTAATGGTAGATACATCTTATTAAATCTTAAAATACTTGAAAATACATATACACTAGTAAATCTGTATTCGCCGAACAAGAAAAAAGAAAGAAACGACTTTTACTTAACCTTATCAAATGTTATTTCGGAGAAATGCTTAGGGATTAAAATAATCGGCGGCGATCATAACGATACGTTAAACATAAATGACAGAATAACCAAATCACAACAATCAGAGGTTGTAACTGTTAAGAACTTAACACGCCTTATCAAAACTCATAAATTGTGTGATATTTGGAAAGTCCTCAATACAAATAAATGTCAGCTTACTTGGCGACGTAAGAATGAGACAGAAAAAAGCAGAATTGACTATTGGCTTATTGACCACAACTTCACTCCTCAAGTATTTTCAACAGACATCAGACCCGCAATAATACAAACAACAGATCACATGGCCATTTCACTAAAATTTAAACTACCTAAAACACGTGGTCCTGGCTATTGGAAATTCAATAACTCTCTTCTCGAAAACAAAGAATACAAAGCCAAAATTAAAAATATTCTTAATCAGCAAATTCAATCGAATATTAACCCTCAAGCAAAATGGGAATTTTGTAAAATAGAAATTAGAAATCAAACAATCCAATTTTGTAAATGTCTTTCAAGACAAAAGCATAATCATCTGACTAAATTAGAAAAAGAACTTAAACTATTGTACGAGGATAACGATAAAGAACCACATGAAGAAACTAGCATACAAATTAACATGATCGAATCAGAAATAAATGATATATATAAAAGTAAGGCGACCGGTGCTCAAATACGCTCAAAAATAGACTTTATTGAGAAAGGCGAAACAAATTCTAAATATTTCCTTAATCTAGAGAAATCACGTCAAAGCAGAAAAGTTATTAATTCAATACTTGTTGATGGAGACAGAGTCTTTGAAACAAAACAAATATTAGATGCAGAAGTTAATTTCTATACGGATTTGTACACCACAAAATATAAAGACAACGTGGAATATACTCAATATATAACCGATGTTAACATACCTACCACTTTGGAACCAAATTTATCTGATAAATGCGAAGGCAAAATAACTCACGAAGAAGCGACAACAGCGCTCAATGAAATGAAACTGAATAAAAGTCCTGGACTTGATGGTCTGACAGTTGAATTTTATAAAGCCTTTTGGTCTATAATTGGAAACCTTGTCATTAATTCTTTTAACGAAAGCTATGAAAAAGGCGAATTATCTTTTACTCAAAAACAAGGAGTTTTTTCGCTATTGTATAAAAAGGGTGATCCCGAAAACCTTGAAAATTGGCGTCCAATATTCCTTTTAAATATTGACTATAAACTAGCGGCAAAGATTTTAGCAAAACGCATGCAATTAGTCCTACCGAAGATTATAAGTTTTGATCAGCAAGGTTATATCAAGAACAGAAATATAGGTTTCAATATACGACTTATAGATGACGTCATAGATTATACTGATCTTTATAACAAAGAGGGTGCGATTCTATTTTTAGACTTCAAAAAAGCCTTTGACACAGTAGAATGGCCTTTTATGGTCGACATACTGAAAAAATTCGGCTTTAAGAACTCGTTTATAAGATGGGTTAAGACTCTTTATTGCAATATTACGTCCAAAATAGCAAACAATGGATGGATATCAGACTCATTTTATTTACAACGTGGCGTTCGACAAGGCTGCCTTCTTTCTGCTCTTCTTTTTATTATAGTTGTTTAAGTTTTATCAATTAAACTGAAACAATGCGAAACATATGAAGGTATAAAAGTAAAAGAAAACAACATTAAAGTTACCCAACTTGCAGACGATACTACTTTATTTCTTAAAAACCATATAGAAATACCTATTGTTTTAGAAATAATTGATACCTTTGGAAAACATTCGGGTCTTAAACTTAACAAGATGAAAACGTTAGGTCTCTGGATAGGTAAATCGAAAAATCAACCCGTCACTATGTTACATGGTGTACAATTTACTACAAAACATGTTAAATCTCTTGGCGTCTACTTTGGAAATAATAAAAATGAATGTGTAAACCTAAGTTGGACCGACAAAATCGAAAAGTGTAAGCAGCTAATTAACACTTGGAGTAAACGAAAACTTACATACTTTGGAAAAATAACGGTCATAAAAACCTTACTTCTTCCCAAGCTTGTTTACTTAGCTCAAAATATTGTAACTCCCGATAATATTTCTAAGATAATTAATTCAATGATCTTCGAGTTTTTCTGGAACGGAAAAAAAGATAAAATCAAACGTAAGACAGTTATTGGTAATAAGCTTGAAGGTGGTCTAGATATTCCAGATTTCATGTTATTTTCTAAAGCCATGAAAATAAAATGGGTAACCAACCTTATCAGTACAACAAGCGCAAGCTGGAAAACAATACCATCTCTTATGTTTGACCAATTCGGCAAGAACTTCCTAATTTTCTACATGAACATTGACTCTATCAAGTCCTTACAACCACTTACAAACAAATTGAGCCTTTTTTTATAAAGACTTACTGTCAATATTGATCCACTTTTCACAAATGTCTGTTCATCAAGACAAAATGTCTAACACATTTTATAATATTAGGAAGGAAATAATCTGGGGTAATAAATTCATAAAATGTAATAATAAAAGTCTCTTCTTCAAAACCTGGATTGATTCAGATTTGATATTCATTAATGACATAATTTCAAATAGCGGTGACATAGAAACACATTTAATTTTGAATAAACTTAAAAACAAAACAAATTGGATGGCAGAAATTTATACGTTAAAAAATTCTTTACCAGCTAGCTGGAAAAAATATTGTTAAATCAAATGAATCATTAAATACTAGAGTTAACACAAAGCTAGAAATAAAGATTCAAAATAAACCTCTAACCGAAATGACAAATAAAGAAATTTACCAGCTTTTTATTAGGCAAGTTTTTGAAAAACCGTCCATTCATGGTTACTGGAATCGCAGTCTTCGAGAAAAAGTAGAATGGAATTCATGGTATTATATAAATCATAAATGTATTGTTGACAATAAAGTTAAACAGTTCAAAATTAAACTGTTACATAATCTTGTGGCAACTAACCTGAATTTATTCACGTGGAAATTGAGAGACTGTCCTTTATGCATATATTGCCATGAAGTAGAAGATTATGAACATTTTTTTATACAGTGTTCTACTTTATCAACTTTTTGGAACACCATAAATTCCGTGTTTAAAAAATGTGGTATAAACAAACATCTCAACAACATAAAATACATCTTGGTAGGATATAAGATATACCAAAAAGAATATAATTGCGTCAATATTGTATTGAGCCAAGTATGCTACTGTATTTATAAAACATACTTCATCAGTGATAGGAGAGCAAAACACATTGTTATTTTGAATCATTTATTTTATGACTTGCTTACTTTACAGACGTTCTTAAAGAAAACAAATGTGAATGTTTGTTTTCTGAATGAGTTTATTAACAACATTAAACACATTATCTAACAATATATTGAAGATGTATATATTCATGACAGTTCTATGTATCAATTTATATGTATAGCTGTACGATTGTGTATTCGTCTAAAGAAATAAACGGACTGTGAGTAATTGCAGTTCCAAAGAGAAAAAAGTTTATACAACATAAGATATATTAATCGATGTTTGTACAGCTTTGAATGAATGTTTATTACCACTTTAACATGCACCGCAACTGTGAACAAAATAACTTTAGTATATACATATGTATACAATTGTTATGCCTTGGCGTACTATATCCTGATTTCATCGGATGATAATTCCGTTTACAGCTAATGCGTCAACTATTTCAAGTTGCAAACATTTTCAATGGATATTGATATATCTGTCTAATGAAAATTGAACTGATATTCTACGGAGAACCAATATTGATTCAAAATAAATTGCACAAACTATCCGAATGTGATTTATGCAAATCGGGAAATGGTGCAAACATATCTGACACTAAAAAATGATTTTTAACCTGAATCAATCAATCAAGTGTCCACACCAATGAATACGAAAGCACAGAAGTATCTCATAGTTTCATTGCAGTGGACCACCTGTCAGCAATTTGGTCAAAATATAATGAGCGTGTGATAAAAATGACTTCGCATTAAATTCTACAGAGGGCACAATTACTAATAATTATTCTATAAGAGAACTAGAAAGAGATCCTTATTTTTCACAAGGTGATACGTTGCAGCTGATACTGTAGCTAGAAAAGGTGATATGGGCTTTGGCATTAAGGCATGTTTGTGTTATAAGGATACCATTAAGTAACCAAGCATTTTAAACCCATCGTTTCTTATGTCAAAATAATTGTTTTTGTCCTTTTGATCGGAGAAATTTCTTGAATACCAACTTGAGGTAATCTATATAAGTAAGATATATATAAATTTAAAGAAGTGTTATTTAATTTCTATTTGTACAGTTAACTCAAAGTTCTACTTTACAAGACTTAGTAGTTGCAGAATGTCATAGAACTGGTACTGATAGGTTAAATAGATCAGTTATTGTTACATATAATTTAGATGTAACATTCAACCAATCTTTTGCTATTTTTAAAATATTTTACTCAATAATATTTTTCTCCTCCCACTCGTTTTCAACCCGGTCCGTTTATCACTTCGAACAGCTTTGCATTGTTCCACAAAATTCCGCCAAGTTGAAATGTTGGCCAAGGAGTGCATCATTGAAAAAGAAGTAAATCTAAAATGACCCTTGTGAGAACCCTTTGAAATCACATGTTTCCCCAACCTTACTACTACATGGTAAACCTGTCTATTGCAAACCGAGATATTGTTTAAAGGGACAGGTTTATATTTTATCAGGTCTGACATCGAAAACAAAATCGTTTGATGTAATATAAATTTAGAATTGTTAAATTGAAAAAAAAAAACATCATTAACAGTTCTAATTAGAACTATTTTGTTATTAATGATTTGGTTTTAGCTTTACAAATACGTCAGTTGCTGTAGCTTTTGTTCATAAAAGTAAGAAATCACTCAATTTCAACAACGTTTAATCAATTGTTGTCAACATCAGCTCATTGATCTGTAAATTAATCGAATTAATTGCATACGAATTAATGGTTGGGAACATAAGTCTTTAAATTAGTCGAATTAATTGGATACGAATTAATGGTTGGTAGTCTAGAAGGACGAACTATACGTGTGTTTATCTAGTGACGCTGAAGCTTTCGCAATTTCGGCCTTAATCATTTGATTTTGCAATGAGTTTACCTTTCAAACATGTATATCGTTAATACGTTCTACAAGATTGTGTTGACTTTAAATAATACGACACATAACATAAAATAAAGGTATTATGAATCAATGTCTCTGGAATTGACAATTAAAAATGAAAAGAACAAACCTTCCGAAAGAAATAATTTTCTCAATGAAACTGGAATCCATATAAGCATTATTGTATGGTGCAAATATTAAATGTTACGTTGAATGTATAGTTTCTATTTGACTCTTACAGAATTCATAGTAATGTATGTTTGACAGACTGATATTATCCTTCCTTACCTTGAATATGTTATTGAAGGCTTGCTGTATACATTTGGCTGTTAAAGTGTCTCTTAAAATAGAAGGAAAGTAAATTTGTTATAAACAGGATTGCCACATCAATTTTTGTGATGTTTATATATTCCAACAAATGACGTCACTATTCCCGTTCTTGGAAAATATCAAAATATTTATTTGTTGTAATCTCATAAAAAATATATGGAAAATACACCGTGAATTAAACGATGTCATAGTTCTTGTAAGAAGTATTCATCAAGTTTCCATCCGTGTACTATGTGGAAATGGAAACATCGACTACTGACAAAGTGGCGGTAATTTCGGACAGAAATTCTAGTCGGATAATTTGAATCTATTTCATCTAAGTTTAGAGATTTTCTTAAAAATATATGGACCCCAGTTTTATTGACTTAAAATATATTAAATATTCTACAGCTAAATAATATGTATTGTTGTTGTGATCTGTACTAGCTCGAAAATACCTTATATATCGGTCAAACAAGATTTCCGAAGGCAAAACCTTTTCTTGCTCAATAAAGGTAAAACATGGTTGTGTTCTTTTATAGGGAATTCCCATTCAAAGCAAACTTCACTTTGAGTAGTAAAATAACAATTCAATATTTCTTCAAACTGATCAGGAATTAATATTATCATTTTTTACGTCATGGTAGTAAGGATGTTTAAGTGTATATCTTTGTTTTTATTCATATATTCAAAGTCATTTTATTTTGAAATTGTAGAAGAAATGGAATTAGCTTTAAAAATGCGTCATCAGTCATCGTTTGGTTTATGCTCGCGGTTTGTTTTCAATTTGTCATATTAACATCAGTGTATTACGTTTTTACCACTTGTACTACATTTTTTCCAATTTACATGCTCAGTTTACCTACACATATGTGTTGTTTTATCCTTTTTAACACGTTATGTTCACGTTAAACAGACAGCGGTTAATTACTGTACCACTGTGAGTATCAGTCACGTTAAGTGCTGGGGCAAAGTACACAGACTGGATGTACCTCAGGTAAGAACTTTCCTGGTTCGTTAACGTGCACCAGTATATAGCATTGACGATAAGGATCCATGTGAAACGTTCTTCTCGGCATACGGTAATCAGTGTTTACTGGTGCAAAATATCGAACCTCGATCCCTGAATTAACACTTGCTTGTTTGTATTTGTTAATTCTTGTAATATAAAAAACAATTTCAACACAGTTTAAATGTTAAAATAAAATTGCAAACATAAACTGTGTTAGTCCCTTTATTCCGAATCTAGGTATCATGAATGCTATTTTTATGCAGGCTTTCTTAGAATAAATTTAATTAATCTGAATCCTGTTGGTGGCTGAAATGTTTTCATCTGTCATGACTTGACAGTTAAATGTTACGACATTTGCTGCTTGAACCACATTTGTGGGATGTTTTCTGTGTATAATCAATCGTGAACGGAACTTAATTGTCACCAATCATTTTATATGTTTGCCTTTTCAGCTATTAAATACATGCTTACAATCTTGTTAACAGTAATTAATAATTTCGATAAATCCATTGTTTAGTAAGTACAGTAGTTTAAGGTTTAGCACTAAAAATTGATGTTTGTAAAACATGTGTATGTATTGATTTTGAATATAAGCCGAAGCCGGATATGAACATAATCTTCATTGGCTATATTTGGCTGAGAAATCACGTGGGGTGTAATTTCTGGTATAAAATAAATTTCATAACATTAACATTTACAATTATATTTCATTAATTGTCACAGCAAATCAGGTCAACCTGCAAAATAGTGTATATTCTCGTTTAAAGTGATGCCTTCATAATTATATTTAGGTATCATATAGTACAAATATCTGTCAACTTAAGATACATGGGATCCTACTATTAGTGTAGTTCGATTTGAAAGAGTTTTATGTGCAGAAAACATATATGTAAAATATCACAAGCAAGCTGTTTTGGTTTGAAATAATGCATAGAAAGGGGCATTTCAAATTTAACTTCAGTTGAAACAAATAGCCAAATGTTAAAAGTACTTCTGGTTATTTATTTGACATACTAGTTTATGCGACCAACAAGCCATACCCTGTCAAATTAGAGAACATTGGATCACGGTTTATGAAGATAGCAAATAACAGCATTAACTATGGGTCAAATTCCTAAATGTACATCAGTGTTTAATTGCACTATATTTGTGTTTCAAAAGAGGTGTTTCATTCAAAATTCGCATACATTAATAGTCATGTTTGCATATTCAAATAAGAAGGCTGTCGAAGGCGTCCATGAATATTTCTGCGCTCTGTAGAATGACAACAATTTTATATTATTTAATAAATAATAAAAAATAAACTTCGTTAAACAAAGAATGTTTTGTGCCTATATCATATATTGGATATTTCTTTGGAAACATCAAAGAATGTGATATTTTTTTAGAATATTTCAAGATTTTTTTTTACTTGATAGAGTGCCTCAAGTAGCTCAACCTTATCAGTTGTCGATAGTTGTTTGTCGGAGGAGGTTAAAGTAATTCATTGGATTATTCAACCATAATACATTTTTATTGACGAAATGTTGTCCCTCTAGTGGTCAATTAAATGGTTAAGTGGCAACTCGCTGGACATTTTTGGGGATCTACTTTGAGCAAAGTTTACAAGTTCAAGAGTACATTGAATATCGAGAGCAGAAGTAATACGTAGTTACGAACACAGACTGATTCAGACGTCCGTTATTCGCATTTCTTTTCAATACGTGCACTTGATTTCGTTCTTAACAATTATCCAGAGGGACACTCCGTGTAGGATCATGTCAACGGGCATATCGATGTATTACGATATAGAATTGAAAATCTGAAGGAATCTTGTCAGTTGCATTAAGGACTTGCAATTTCGCTTTCACTAAGACATGTTAGCACGGTTATATCAATAATTATAGATAATCTATAAACGCATCTTTATAAGAGTCAATAATTCTTGATACTATCTTAACATATCTGATGGATTCTATACATTTTGAAAATTTCCAGTCTTAAGTAAAGCCTAAACACTGCTTCAAAAATATATGTTTACTAGTTATTGCATAATATAACGTCTAATGATGTCATGGTTTGAAACTTACTTGGGATATTGTTGTCGAATTATACTTTTATCATATCGAAGAAAAATACCTGTTTCGCAGATGAGTTTTCACCAGAGAGTCAATAACACAAATGTCTGCTGTCACGGAAACCAGAAATCTGGATGTAGCGTTTGATATATAATCCATTTTATCAGCGATGTTGATTTCATTGAACATATAAATTGTTATAAATATATATATATATATATATATATATATATATATATATATATATATATATATATATATATATATATATATATATATATATATATATACACATATCTGTATTGCAGACATCAGGTGAACCCACTGATACATATCATACAAAACCCCTGACCCGAACTATGCTCAATACTTTTACTCTGCTTTGATATTGATTTCCGAGGATTTATACTGCTAGTCTGTGAATTCGAAAAAAGAAACTCCGTGTTACCATTTGATTCCGTCAGGCAGAATTTATAATTTCGCGGCTTGCTTGAGATCATTTTCAGTGAGGTTTTGATAAACACTATGCCTTGGATAGCCTTTATCAAAATGATTAGTTTGGAGGGCAAAAACTCGGGACTTTTACCCCATTCATTTCCAACAACACTAACGTGTAGTTGTAATAAAATATTTATTTCAATAACAAGTTCATCTTGGTTTACCGAATTTAGTTTGTGTATTTCATAAAAACTATCAAAAAGTGTCAGTAACAATTAAATGTCCCTGAAAATCGTAGATAAACACAGGGTGCTAAATGATCAACCTGTACAAAATTACAACAACACTCATTAAGTAACAGGTCCGTATTAACTTGTTTGTTCTCATGCATACTTACTGCCTATGTTGTACACTGCATTTCATTCACATGAAAGCATTATTAATATCACATGTTGTAAATGAGCAGGTTATTTTTGGCATACTAATGGTCCTAACATTGCACCATTAAGCTCTATTTATGCTAGTTTGTCAGTCAATATAATCATTGTACATTGTTTGACAAAATGCTTTTCAATTCATTTTTAACGGCAAACCTACTCGTATATAGTGTAATAAAAACAATAAAAGAATTAGTTTCGCTTTAATACTAAGGAGTACAATCGGTACAAATAGTAACTACAAACCTTCCCAAAAACATATAAAGGCCATAAACTTATACATAAAACTAATTGCATACTTATTATGTAACAACGTTATAAGAGTTATGACATGATCATAACAAATATCTGTGATAATGTCGATATAAAGTTGCAGCAGCTACTTCAGCGGTCTCGCTACATCGTTCGTTTCTTCCGTCGGCTTGATTTTGTAATACTGTCAGAAGACGTAACATGCGACATCAAAATCTTAGCTGTGTTTATATCATCGATGATATATCTGCATGTTGCATATCTGTGTGAAATAAGTCTTGCTGAATGTATTTTGGACTTCATTGAGTGTATTCTAATTTTATACGAATTAATTAAGCGTGAAGGGAGCTGTAAGCTTATATAAATAAATCTCCAGTATATTTCGTGAGTGAAAATCAGTTCTGGTGACCAACCTGTTTGCCCTGGTGTGCATCGTACGACCGCTCAGAAGAGAGGCGGACAACGGTACCACTGGACTACTATCACCACGTGCGTCATGAACGTTAATCATTTGAAGACAAGGCTCATTCATATAGTTAATTTTGTATTTCTATATTTTGCAAGTAATTGCGTAAAACGAAACAATTATTGCATCACACTCCTTAAGTTTCAAATGGAAAATAAATTCATAAATTCGCAGTGATTACAAAAAACATGTGCTCGGCACTGGTGCGTTGGAATTGATTTAGTTTGTTGTTTCTTTGTATTTATGTAATAATCATACTTGTATTACAAACGGGTAGTTGAGAAACTGTTTCCGGTACAATCACTTATTAACAACGTAACATTTTTTTATTGTAACAAGTGCCTTGTTTCCGGTTTAATAAAATCTTTTTTAAATGTGTTTTGTATTATGCATATGATATTCATTATTTTTGCTATGTATTCATTGATGACATCATAAACATAATCTAAAACAAAACACGTTTTAAAGAGTAATGCATGATATGTGGGTTTATTGATAACTAAATTAATTTTAAGCATGCATTTTACGTATTCTATTCTTTGTTATAATACTGCACCTGTTGACGTTTGCATTCATACTGCATCTATCGCGCTAGTACATATATCAGAATCAAAACTATAATGATTCATGAAACCTTTTAACTCGTATGCAATCGTTTATTTTAGCTAACATTTATATATATTTAATGCAGAATTGACGACATACAACCAACCTCGCATTGCCAGAAACAATGGGGATTACCAGGTTTATACTGGTTGAAACACTCCGCACTGTATTATGTCATTATGGGATATCCCCACATTATATTTCTTACAGTAACTCAGGCAGTGTGATTAGACAGGATTATGTGCAATAATTTTTGCAGTTATGTACATTGGCCTTTGGTCACATATCTCTTAACTGAACGGATCTTAAAACAAGGTTTACCTACTGCAATGCATTAATTAACATGTGCTCGGAGGCATTGAATATGTACATGCACCGAAAATATTATTGCCAGTTTGCTTTGAATTTGGGGAACATTAAAATAAATGCCCAGTCACTATAAAACCGCGAATGCTTTTCTTATGCATTCATGCACAGCACTAAATGTGCTTCTGAAGATGTTTTCCTCCAACATAAATGTATAAGTGAGTGTTGACAGATATCATCTGCGTAATACAACACACCAACGGTTGCACTTTTGCCGATATATTTAGTTCGTATGTAATGAAAATAATAACGAACACATACTCTGTTTTTTTCAAACTTTCATTTTGCTTCTATCGAAGAGACAGGGGCATTATTAATAGAATATTAAATATCACATGACTTTCTACATAAATTAACAGTAAGGAGTTATCACTATTTTAAAGGTTTATCCGAACTTTCATGTGAGTTATCTATTTTTATAATCCATCAATTAAAATTAATGATTGGAAATAATCAGAAACAATTGAACAATGACACAGCAAATTCATGTTAATATAGTCCAAATGTTTAACATAGTTTCACCCGCTTATGTATAATCTTGTATTCATCACATAGACATATTGCAATTCTTTAATATCTGTACAAGTGCCTGTTGACATATTTACATTTCCAACCTTTAGAAAAAGGAGACTACTAGATTATTGCTCCGGTATAACGCTTGTATAACTACAGTCAATACAATTTATCAAACCATGAAATATGCGGGACAGCCGAATGTTAAAGAGACACACAACAAAAACAATACGCTTGCACGTTTGTTAAATCGGGTTTCCAGCGACAATTGATCAATTATTTTGTTTATCAAGCCATAACTCCAATTCAAACCAAGTTAAATATACCTTTAACTTAATACTATGGTCAACGATAATCGGATGAATGAACTTTCGTGCGTATCTTTCTGAACGTGTATACCCAGCACATTATTTGATGACGTAGTGTACAAGAAGTCACGTGTCAACGTTTCCATACTAGAAGCGTTTCTAATCTTCCCTAATTTTCAATAACGTACACTCACCAATACGCACATGACATTTATTCATCGTGCGTTTGTAAAGCGTACAACGTACACATAGTTCAAGTGTAAACTACCACGTACAAGTTTTAGAACATGTTTTGGTTAAAAACCTCTAAAATGCTCAATAGTAAACGTTTTTAAAACTGTTTCCGCATGGAACTTTTTTAACCATTTAAATAAAACAATACATACAAATTCAAAAATTAAAACTAACAGATTCGACAATTTTAAAGTGTGTGCATTCTTTTCTCACGTTTTGAATATTTTGACCAAATTCAACAGAAACAATGTTAACCTCAAAAACATAGAGAACATATGATATATCAATGTCGTCTGGGCACTTAAATGATCGATCTTAAAGACAGATTAAATGATTTTATGATTACAATAACAACTCTGTGTCAAAACGAACACGTATTGGGAAAAACAGATTCACAATTTGCAATCGCAGAAATGCATGAACAAATGAAAAGTATTAAAAAAAAGATAGCTAGAACCATGAAAAGGAATAATATTAATGAGCTAGTCTTCATAATGCATAGAGAAATAATGCCAAATGTGTGCTTGAATTAGACGGATCTAAATACTCCCATAAAGCTGGCATACCATACAAAGTGCACTGTTGGTTACATTTGCTATTACATGAAAAGACCAAACAAAAGTTGCTTTAGCGTTTTAAAAAATGCAAACTTAAAATCTAAAAGATTAGAATGATGTTTGTAGAGGCCAAGTTATATGACTGAACAAACAAGAGTTTCCATAGTAAAAGTGAATATAAGATTACAATTATGATAACTCTGTGTCATTTTGACTGGAATTTAAATATTCCTGGTTCAATGTTCAAGGGACAAAAAATGCATCTTAACTCAGAAAGTTTAAATGAATGTTATTTACATTATTAATACACTGATTCTAGATAGACTTGTCTAACATATGATTTTGTTTACAAACAGACGATCACATGAATTAGCCATTTTGTTATACCCTCCTGCAATATTCAAACTTGGAAATTGAAGATATGCATTTCTAATTATTTAGACCATTTTTAACATAACACTATGAAATATGTTTTAATATTGATGGACAAACTTTCCAACTACATGCCTGAATTATATTCGATGTTACAATTTCCTTATATGTTTACATTAAAAAAAATATGCTTCCCTTGTTTGAAATGCTTTTAAAAAGCAGCGGAAACCACCAATCCGCCTTTACCTCCCTTTTGAACCCAATTGATATTTTATAGTGTGTTTTAATATGTAACAATATCCAACATAAATGACGCAACCCCATTGGTTTAGAACTGGTCACGCGTTGACCCCATTTTTTCATATTCGGTTCACCAAATTTTATAGTACTAAAATGGCGTCCGATTCCGATGAATAAACAAAACATTTAAACATGTAAACAGGTTATCAATGTGAAATATACGTCACGGGGTGAGTAGATGACCCGATATGGGTCTCATCTGATATGGTTTCCTTTGCCCCATATATCTAATATCAGGTCATCTGCTAAACCCAGTAACTTATATAGAATGTTTACAATGCCTCAATACACATATCATAATAATATGTTTATTATGTCATGAACATGGGTTTTGACAATAAGCTTAAAACCTTACAGTTCTATGCTCCCGTCTATCACTTTCAATATTTTAAATTTACGTAATCATCAGATAATAATCATTTTTCACTTTGTATTAGATATATGTTATAGCAATATTCTAGTTTTAATGTTTATCTGTTTTTCTTTTGATTAATTTAAGCGCATTTCGAAATGCATATCGGCCTCACAATTGCTATACATGTGTCAGATCAGCAATTGGCTGGAAACTATGTTATGATCTCCACAGAGAAACACACTGGTTAAAGGATTTTTGACACACCTGCAAAATAACATTTTAATAACTATTCCCAGCACCCATATTGAATTTTTTTGTTTATTAGACTAAGGAAATATCCCTGTTTCACAATGAAATAAAATAAATTCTCAACAAATGCTGTTTTGAAGTTAGGATATTTTTTACACTTGAATCAAAATTAGAAATAAGCACGCACATATTATTAAATATGAGTAGTATAAGCATTTAAGATAAAAAAAAATGAATCAACTTATTATTCAGCTCTATTAATTTTCACATACTTGAGTATATTGTTACTTTGTTTTTTATTTCCCTTTAACAATCACATTTGAAAACGAAATGAAACTCGTCTTCAAAATCATGTATGCAAATAAGTTTATTTACATGCTGGGGTCCATACCGTCTACGTCCTACGTCCAGTAACTTATTTGTAACAATGTCCAAATAATTTTTATATTTAAATAATGTCTTTAAACAGTCAACTCAA
Source organism: Mya arenaria (assembly GCF_026914265.1). Classification (NCBI taxonomy): domain Eukaryota; kingdom Metazoa; phylum Mollusca; class Bivalvia; order Myida; family Myidae; genus Mya; species Mya arenaria. The sequence goes on from NC_069130.1 coordinate 25,905,521, forward strand.
CATTTACTGTCCACAATTGAACAAAATCGCCAATTGTTTCATGCTTAAGTATTGACTGATTATTTTTCTTGATCGCGCGGTTATTCCAATGGCATTGTGGATAAAAAACAAACTTGTTTATTGAAACGTTTTATATCATTCATCAGTGTGGTCAAATACTTGTGTTCAAAACACAAATAAGCAAAGCGCACACCAAGTAAGCTTTATAAGCTTCATAAAATATTTTACCGTGAATCAGCACTTGACAATGTTGCAAACCGTCAACAAACATAGAAAACTATCGATTGCAAATATTTATTAGGCTTGGTCAATGAGTATGTCAGGGAAACCTGACAACAATGATCAACTACTTCATTGGAGATATTTTGATATCATGAATTGTTTAATCGCTACAAGAGTGAATAAACGTCATTTGTTACATTGTCATCATATCTGGAGTCTGGATTCAGAGATAATAATCCTCCAGCGAGACCATTATATCAATAAAATGAATTCAACCGGGCGTTTGGTAAATTGCCACCCACATCGTTTATTGTTTAACTGATAAAAGCAGCATTATCAGACGACAATTACATTGACCAGCCGATTATGTTACAATCCAAGACCGCAATGGTAGACAATAAAAAAAATGTCTGAAACTAACTCCGAAACAGGAAGAACAGTGTTCGTGCTAGTGATAAGAATAAACAATGAAAATCGTTCATGCATGATATACGATATAATTTGTGAAAACAGAATGAAACTGGTTGAGCTGAACAATCAAATCCCTCTAGAGGATTGCATATTTCGCGTATTTGTAAAAACAATCTTCGCCCCATCAATCGTCATTCATGTAAGGCTATATACTTGAGACGATCAATGACATAGAAGATGATGCACAAACTACGTATTCGCATGTGCTACTTTTAGTGCGCAACTTCATCCAGATGTGTGTATATAATATAAGTTTAAATTGGCATCGAAGAGAAATGATTTTTGTGAGTTTAAGTGAACTTACAAGTACAGAATACACGTTATTTTCTTACGCTTTAATTATTGATGTCAAGATATAACCCGTCTTTCAGGTTATGATACAGTTTTGCACATTAAGCATATGAATGTACTAAATTAATATTTATCTAAAGCAGCTATCATATATTTATATCACTTCTATAGCTTTAAACACATTATTCGCAATTTTATTTTTACACTATTTTAGTATTTAAAGAGGAGAATAATATTTCAGTTTAATCGCAATTATTCGTTTATAATAAATCTTATATATTTCGCTGTTTTTTTTCTAAATCGGTCTATAAAATAAATAATATTCGTCGTCTAGCACATTTAACAATTTTAATTTGATTTTGAATAATGTATAGCTATGAACTGATGACTACTACCTGCCTCTACTTGTTATCTGATACCTAAATATGTCCTTTTCTCGACAACACAGTTCTCTGTACAGCATTATTAACACCTTTAAAGTGAGACTGATACCTAATTTGATATTAACTCATAATTTGAAGCTCTACTAGACTCTCCTAATTTTGACCCCTTTTATGTATCTTGTCATTTTTACGAGTACCAAGTGCATAGACATGCTTTTGAGGTTGTAATTTCCTGGCTTAAATTGCCAGGAAAAAATGATTGTAACCAATGGTTTCCCTTAAGGGTTAGAGGTTTCTAGCCATTCCTTGCGCTTCATACCATACAATTAAGGATAAAATAAATCTAGCCATCATGGTTGTAACGGTTAGCAAAATATATCCCTATCCGTGTTTTAAGGGTTACAAGTTCCTATCCATGTTGTAAGGGTTACATGTGCCCGGCCATGTTTAAGGGTCATAACTTCCTAGCTGACCTTTAAGGGTTACACTTCCTAGACATGCTGTTAAGAAGAAATGTAGATTTAAGGAAACGGGTTATAAAGCCTGGAACAATATATAAGAATGCAAGTGCTTGGGAAACTATCGTTAATTGAATGGAAAAACTGGATATCTTGACAGCTGCCATATGCTTATTTGACAGCTTACTGTTCCAGTCTAGCGGTTCATTAAGGATTTTACAGTTAAACCTGCTATGTTAAATACAATCCTCTAAGCAGTAGTTTTGTATACGTTTAAACTAGTATACCTCAGTGCCAATGTAAACTGCGAGGGCATTATCTTCAAACTGTTTCTGCATTAATTGTTTTCATTTAATCATATGCCATCATTTTATTGATCATAAATTCTTATTTTAGTATTAACAACTGGCGCCTGCAAGTGGTAAGAAACAAATACCTCAAAATAACACGGTAGAGGAAATTAGTAACGCGTATGAATCTGATATAGTCGACCTTAACACCCTGTGTACAGCTCATTGCAATCAAAGGTCTGGTCCCGGTTTTCCCATACACTATTTTAATTAATGTTGATTTGTACTCGTTATTCTGTTTTATATCATAAAGATATCATTTATTGTGACAGTATAAAATGCGCAGGGAGGAAACAGCAAATTAACTGAAAGGGATTCAACAACTTACATTTATACCTCAACTTCCATTCCTTAAATGTATTTTTTTCCGGCAATTGTGAATGTTTTCCGATAAACGCATCATCTTCTGATATTTTCGGATGGCGAATCATCGCATATCAATGTACATGTAGATTGAAATATGTAAATCTTGCTATTGGTTAAAATGTACCAGAAGGCAACAAACACTTAAATCAACAAGTCAGAAAATGTTTGTTTATGATATGTTAAATGTATTGGCGTCATTAGCGGTTCAATTTTACGTTTAAAAGTATTATGAAGTGATTATCTTTTCCCAAGTTATTGTGAAGTAATATGATTAACTCTTTCCGCTTACGGTCGGGTTGTTCTATTTACAGGAAGGTTGAGAAATAATTACTTTAAGGTATTTCTTAACGATGTATATTTTGAACAATGTTAGAAAGAAATTATAAACTATAGTATAAATGTAACTAGTGAATTGAGATATTGATGTCATTATCGGGGATATGAACACAGTTTGGCAGGTTTAAGTACGCGTTTCGACTTTAACAGCCCAACTGTGTTCATATTCCGATAATGTCATCAATCCCGCATGTTATTCATTAAGATTTTAAGTTGGTTTTAAGCTATTTAATACAAAGCTGTTGATCTGCGCAATGTGAAAATGTACATTATTAAAATCCTTTAAACAAGCAAAAAATAGCAAAAAGTCGATGTCAATTATGTTCGTGAAAACCCGTCTAAATCCTGAATTGGAATTATATGAAGCTTCCTTTCAAAAATGTTTTTTTCAAATTATTTAAGTGCAATAGTATCATTAATTTGCTATATATTTGTGTCAATTGGACTGATGACAGCACTGAAAATGAAGACGAAGTTGAGGAAATAGAAAAAATGATGTATTGCCATTGATGACGTTTGAACAGATTTAAGATAATTGAAGTTACGACTTATATCTTTTATTGAAACGTCGCCATATAACAAGGTTTTTTTAGTCACATTAAATACAAAAACAGAAGCAAACAGAACCTGTTCATGTTCGCCAATCGATGTTTCTTCGCTTCTTTGTGTCGGAAATTACGGTCGTATGGATTGAAATGTTCGTTTTCAGTTGCAGCTAAATGTAAACAGAGTTCTCACGGTGTAAGTGCTTTCCTATTTTCTATTCCGGCAGCCAGCCTGCATGAAACAAATACTCTACCTACGTCATCGCTTATGACGTCGTATATTCTTTACATATTTTATAACTGGAAGGATAAAAAATATGATAATACAAGAACAACTTCATTTCATGAGAATTATACACTAAGGTATATCCATATCATGTTTACAATGCCATCTTTATCTTCGACAACATATCAGTTATACAATATACATGTATTTAACATTATGAATAAACATCATCAATCATATCCATGCAGTCATCATGAAAAACCCACATCAACAATCTTCATTTTGTAAAAGACATTCAGAGAGCATATACAATAAATCATCATTCGGGAGTAAAAAAACTGAATGACGTCGTGTACAGCAATAGAAATATACTTGTACGATATTTGTATAGTTATTTAATAAGGTGCTATCCCGTATACAGAGTGGAATAGATTATTTTGGGCAAATACCAAATTAAAGCTTTTTTATGTTGATAGAATACTTAAATAGTCTGTCTTCAGCCAATACCAATATTTATGTACGAAATTGGCTTCTGTTAATAGATAACCAATCTGACTCTTTGAATAATGGAGAAGTAGAAGTTACAAGTTTTTGAAGAATAAGTCTTGCATTTTTTCTGTTTTGTGGATATTTTAAGTGGTGTGTGATTCTGTACATCTTCTCCATAATGTGCAATTCTAGTTGATCATAAATACAATATAAGTATTGTAAAAATGCTTTATATGTCATGGTTTAAAACAGAACTGATTATTTTAGAAGCATAGGTTAGAGTTTATTGTTAACAATAAATAATTTCTTCGTGAATAAGTAACCTTAGAAGGTCACGAAAATAGTACTAAATACATTCTAATCGACTTGGTGTTAGCCCCAATTGCATTAGTTTAAAATAAAGCCGCGCGCCTGTCAAAAAGACGTGTCAATTACAGCAAGATATTGTGACGTCATTTAAATAAGTGTTGCCAATGAATTTGCAGACAGTAGGTTTGGCGATATGCGCATACGCAGGTATAGTAATTTACTTAATCAAGAAGTGTCGTCTTCAGCAATAGATACCGATTTTTTACAAACAATAAACTAAACATTTTAAAAAATCTAGCGTCCCTGATTGGCTGATGATGTAGGGCAAACCCTTAATACTATTTAGAACACGAGATCTTTTTTTTCTTATGTTTGACTCAAATATGCTGATGATTGTACAATTGTTTTAACAATTGTACAATAATCATGAAAGAAAAACAGTGCGCAAGAAAATACAACGTTTCCACGTGACTGATGGGAATGGTTCATGATAAATGTCGGAAGTACCTACTTCGAAAAATGCTTGTTCTAAAAGCTATACGCGTTTGCCAATTTCTGTTAAAACTAAAGTCGCAGAGTTAATTTATTTGGAAGTTAATTTTATTAAATGATACAAAAAAGTAAAACGGAAATAGGAGATTTGTGTAATTGAGATCTTAACTGCTATTAAGGCATATTAAGATACGTGTTTTTATTTGTTTTAAAGTGACTCTCTTATTTAAAATCAATACATACACATGTATAACAAACATAAATTTTGACTGATAAACCTTTAACTACTTACTAAATAATACATTTATGGAAATTATTAATTACCGATAACAGGATCCTAACCGTGTATTTAATAGCAGAACGCGCAAAAATATTAAATGATTGGTGAATGCTAAAATATTTACTGTGGTCTACTATAGTCTCATAAGGTAGTAATACCGTGTTTTATGCTCATTTCTTTCAAATTAAACTCGATATCCTTCATAAAAAAATATTATTAATTGTGGTAAATCTGTTTTGGGAGTAAGAGTGAATCTTTAAATTTCTAATAAACATATGTATAATACATTTCATATCACGACTAACAAAAAGTCAATTCACGGCAACCTTTGATGCTTTGCATCAATTTTGTTTTCTCTTCAATACCAAAATTACGCCAGGTATTTCGGAACTGCTGTTACCATTGTCTTTCTGCGGCGTTTTCTATGCGTTAAAAGTCTTTATTATCGTACTTTCATGGGGATTTGAAGAATCACATATCTGAGTGCAGGAAATTGGCTTTTGCTAGATGTATTATATCAAATAAGTTTAGTTTCCTATACAGTTTTATATCTTACATCACTTTTTAAATAAAATCGTTCGTTGAATCACCTTATAGGAGCTTAATATGGCTTGATGCAAAAAACAATAAAAATATACTCGTTTGACGTTAATGATCAAAACAAAAAAGCATATGTTTTTTGTAAAGACACTGATAAGCCTTTATAGTGATGACAATTAATAGCTTCAATTAACAAATCATGCTGTTCTGTTTTGGGTTTTTATTATAAAAGCCAAATGAGTTAAACAAAACAAGCCTTGAATTGTCAATACAAGCTGGTATGAGGCCGACAATACAAGCTAGTATAAGGCCGTCAATACAAGCTGGTATGAGGCCGACAATACAAGCTAGTATGAGGCCGTCAATACAAGCTGGTATGAGGCCGACAATACAAGCTAGTATGAGGCCGACAATACAAGCTAGTATGAGGCCGTCAATACAAGCTGGTATGAGGCCGACAATACAAGCTAGTATGAGGCCGTCAATACAAGCTGGTATGAGGCCGACAATACAAGCTAGTATGAGGCCGACAATACAAGCTAGTATGAGGCCGACAATACAAGCTAGTATGAGGCCGACAATACAAGCAAGTATGAGGCCGACAATACAAGCTAATATGAGGCCGACAATACAAGCTAGTATGAGGCCGTCAATACAAGCTGGTATGAGGCCGACAATACAAGCTAGTATGAGGCCGACAATACAAGCTACTATGAGGCCGACAATACAAGCAAGTATGAGGCCGACAATACAAGCTAGTATGAGGCCGACAATACAAGCTAGTATGAGGCCGACAATACAAGCTAGTATGAGGTCGACAATACAAGCTAGTACTAGGCCGACAATACAAGCTAGTATGAGGCCGACAATACAAGCTAGTATGAGGCCGACAATACAAGCTGGTATGAGGCCGACAATACAAGCTAGTATGAGGCCGACAATACAAGCTAGTATGAGGCCGACAATACAAGCTAGTATGAGGCCGACAATACAAGCTAGTATGAGGCCGACAATACAAGCAAGTATGAGGCCGACAATACAAGCTAGTATAAGGCCGACAATACATTATAATACAAGCTAGTATGAGGCCGGCAATACATTAAAACACAAGCCTTGAATTGTCAAAACAAGCTAGTATGAGGCCGACAATACATTATAACACAAGCCTTGAATTGTCAATACAAGCTAGTATGAGGCCGACAATACATTATAACACAAGCCTTGAATTGTCAATACAAGCTAGTATGAGGCCGACAATACATTATAACACAAGCCTTGAATTGTCAATACAAGCTAGTATGAGGCCGACAATACATTATAACACAAGCCTTGAATTGTCAATACAAGCTAGCATGAGGCCGACAATACATTATAACACAAGCCTTGAATTGTCAATACAAGCTAGTATGAGGCCGACAATACATTATAACACAAGCCTTGAATTGTCAATACAAGCTAGTATGAGGCCGACAATACAAGCTAGTATAAGGCCGACAATGCATTATTATACAAGCTAGTATGAGGCCGACAATACATTGTAACACAAGCCTTGAATTGTCAATACAAGCTAGTATTAGGCCGACAATACATTATAACACAAGCCTTGAATTGTCAATACAAGCTAGTATGAGGCCGACAATACATTATAACACAAGCCTTGAGTTGTCAATACAAGCTAGTATGAGGCCGACAATACATTATAACACAAGCCTTGAATTGTCAATACAAGCTAGTATGAGGCCGACAATACATTATAACACAAGCCTTGAATTGTCAATACAAGCTAGTATGAGGCCGACAATACATTATAACACAAGCCTTGAATTGTCAATACAAGCTAGTATGAGGCCGACAATACATTATAACACAAGCCTTGAATTGTCAATACAAGCTAGTATGAGGCCGACAATACATTATAACACAAGCCTTGAATTGTCAATACAAGCTAGTATGAGGCCGACAATACATTATTTTACGTGAGTAAAAAAATATTTTGTCGCTGTCTCAGCTACGTTTTTTCTCGTTTAAAAATAGAGCATTATGGTTTTACACATTACAGTGTTTATATATAAAATATGAATGTCACGTGATAAGAACATATACATATACTGACGCTATTTTTTCGGTACGACCACAAGTGTCAGAAATGAATGCATGGTGTTAAAGTCGAAAAAGAAAGATCTTTTTTCAGTTAAATCAGTGCTTTTATTGAATTAACTGGGATTAACGTGGTAGACAACCGGGAACATTTCGAATTGCAACAATACGCAAAAAAACTGCGAAGAACGCATTGTCGCAAGCGAGAAATATCATTAAGGAAGATTTAATGCGTTGTACATTATGTATGTTTTTGACAGTTTCTTTTTATTTATTATTGTATCATCTGCTTTATTAACAGATATCCGACTTTGCAATAACCTGTTATGCTCATGCGGACAAGATGCAAGGTTTCATTAGTATAAAAAAACCTTCTGTAACGTTTTGTTCTGTTCTGTATTATTGCATCTCAACGTCGTAATTTGTAGCCTTTAATGAGACGGTGTAGCTGGAAATCAAGTAATGACCTTAAACGACGTAATTCAGCGCAACTTAATAGGTACAATTATAAAATATGATTTTGTCATTATAACTTACACCAGGGATCGCCCCTTTAATTACAATATCCTGTTTTATATAATAATATTATACGATTAATCGGTGCAGCACACTAAAGATAATTGGAAAATATTTCCGTTCGTCGTTAATTAGATATTTTACGATTAAAAACAGTATAGAATGTAATTATAAATCGTTAGGTTAAGTTGACCTAGAGGAAAATATCTTATGTAAGCATAAACTTATATCTGTTTTAATCTACGACCAATGGAGCGCTTATTGTCTGATGTTCGATACAACAAAGACATTCTTTAAGTCATTGGTATACGTCTTTTGATAACAGTTCACCTTGTATTTATGAATACTTAAACAAGAGCGTCGCAGAGCAAACACAGACGCTCGTCTATTGTTTTTTTTAAGTCGAACAACAGGCATATTTATACAAAACATTAAGAAAGAACGATAGGCCTTCCTTACATACGTGATTGTCTCTGGCAACATGTGTACCAAGTAGCACTATAGTATAATAAACAGTCTTAAAAAGTTTGCACTGAGAACCACATCGAAACTTATACATGTTAAATCGAAAACAAATAAAAAGATCAGATTTCTTTCCCTTTTTTACCGTGAAAATCATATCTGTATAAGTTCACTTTTTTGAGGGATACGTTAATGCTAAGTTAAATTAGGTATGTCCAAATTTTAGATGAAAATCATTTAGTTTGCTTGTATTTGATAACCAATTAAAAAAGCAAAAACCCTACTTAGTATTATCATTCGCCTCATATTCCTCATTTAAGTACATCTTTGTAAACTCTGCTCGTACTATAGTTTCGTATGTATCATTTATACATAATTATTTTTTCATTTTATAATTATATACAACGTTTTAGCATTATCAACGGATTTACTTTGGCAATAATAAGTAAAAAAACAAGTTATATATGCATCCAACAAATATATCACGACAGAACTAAAATCGAAGCATTGTTCCTCGTTTCTGTATACAGTTTACAAGGTAGGGCATGGAAATAGCTTCGTGTGACGTATAAAAAAACATATATTCTCATAGTTAACAGCATCAATATTGATGCACCCAAGCCGATTGATGTTGTGGCATTTGAACTATCGATACCACGTTCGGTGTTATCTTTGGTAAACGTGTTTGTTGAAAAAAGCTGAGGGTTTTAATATTTAATACGAATCTGTTTTTGTTATAAACTAAACAAATTGTAATTTTAACTAATAACCTTGACCATGTTCCAGCTCATTTTACTGCAAAATTCATTTCCTGGATAATACAGTATGTATTTAAACTTTTAATGATATCTCATTCCTGTCATCGTTATTTAAATGCATGCTAGAACTCTGTAAAGATAGAAAGCAGTTATCATTTTACATAGACTCGTATTGTTCAGTCATAGTTCATGATTATTTTCATACCTTGATTAAGGGCCGTCCGCAGTGCAAATTCGTTTGAAGGACCAAAACTGAAAATGTTTAAACATTTCAATTTTTATTTAGTTTCGAGGTTCAATATTCAGCAAGCGTAATCAATATATCCGCTGCAAAACATGTAGCTGTAATTATGAGTTGAGCTGATTCACCGAAATATTATTTAATCATATTTCCTATCCGAAAGGCATTTACATTTTTCCGGAAATGTCTTAATACAATATGAATGTGTTTTTGTGCCATAATTACCAATACAACCCAATGAATTTACAATGTCTCGAGACTGTGTGGTTATTGCAGCTATTTAAAGAAAGATATTTGCATTTTTGTAACCAGAAAATGAATTAAATCCACTACTTTTCATTAATTTATTGAATATCTTTTTAATTTGAAAATATATCATCAATAACCAAACAAGACAATGTTGTTTAGGTAGTCCGGGTTATTTAAAACATGACCTTTTGAAACGCTTTAGTTTTAGGACTTCCTCATTAAATTTCGCACTGTCGAAGGCCATGCCAGTTCGTATATCTTATTGTTTTATAATCAGTTCGGGTTGGGCTAAATTGTAACTTTTGTTTGTTTACACCCACGATTACCGCTGATTAAATCTGATTTAGAAAATTTTCTGCAACGTAGATTAAAATCGACACTTGTTTAATTAATTTTGAAAACATTTCGTCTTCCGTTGGTGATGTAAATCTTGCTATTGGTTAAAATGTACCAGAAGGCAACAAACACTTAAATCAACAAGTCAGAAAATGTTTGTTTATGATATGTTAAATGTATTGGCGTCATTAGCGGTTCAATTTTACGTTTAAAAGTATTATGAAGTGATTATCTTTTCCCAAGTTATTGTGAAGTAATATGATTAACTCTTTCCGCTTACGGTCGGGTTGTTCTATTTACAGGAAGGTTGAGAAATAATTTCTTTAAGGTATTTCTTAACGATGTATAGTTTGAACAATGTTAGAAAGAAATTATAAACTATAGTATAAATGTAACTAGTGAATTGAGATATTGATGTCATTATCGGGGATATGAACACAGTTTGGCAGGTTTAAGTACGCGTTTCGACTTTAACAGCCCAACTGTGTTCATATTCCGATAATGTCATCAATCCCGCATGTTATTCATTAAGATTTTAAGTTGGTTTTAAGCTATTTAATACAAAGCTGTTGATCTGCGCAATGTGAAAATGTACATTATTAAAATCCTTTAAACAAGCAAAAAATAGCAAAAAGTCGATGTCAATTATGTTCGTGAAAACCCGTCTAAATCCTGAATTGGAATTATATGAAGCTTCCTTTCAAAAATGTTTTTTTCAAATTATTTAAGTGCAATAGTATCATTAATTTGCTATATATTTGTGTCAATTGGACTGATGACAGCACTGAAAATGAAGACGAAGTTGAGGAAATAGAAAAAATGATGTATTGCCATTGATGACGTTTGAACAGATTTAAGATAATTGAAGTTACGACTTATATCTTTTATTGAAACGTCGCCATATAACAAGGTTTTTTTAGTCACATTAAATACAAAAACAGAAGCAAACAGAACCTGTTCATGTTCGCCAATCGATGTTTCTTCGCTTCTTTGTGTCGGAAATTACGGTCGTATGGATTGAAATGTTCGTTTTCAGTTGCAGCTAAATGTAAACAGAGTTCTCACGGTGTAAGTGCTTTCCTATTTTCTATTCCGGCAGCCAGCCTGCATGAAACAAATACTCTACCTACGTCATCGCTTATGACGTCGTATATTCTTTACATATTTTATAACTGGAAGGATAAAAAATATGATAATACAAGAACAACTTCATTTCATGAGAATTATACACTAAGGTATATCCATATCATGTTTACAATGCCATCTTTATCTTCGACAACATATCAGTTATACAATATACATGTATTTAACATTATGAATAAACATCATCAATCATATCCATGCAGTCATCATGAAAAACCCACATCAACAATCTTCATTTTGTAAAAGACATTCAGAGAGCATATACAATAAATCATCATTCGGGAGTAAAAAAACTGAATGACGTCGTGTACAGCAATAGAAATATACTTGTACGATATTTGTATAGTTATTTAATAAGGTGCTATCCCGTATACAGAGTGGAATAGATTATTTTGGGCAAATACCAAATTAAAGCTTTTTTATGTTGATAGAATACTTAAATAGTCTGTCTTCAGCCAATACCAATATTTATGTACGAAATTGGCTTCTGTTAATAGATAACCAATCTGACTCTTTGAATAATGGAGAAGTAGAAGTTACAAGTTTTTGAAGAATAAGTCTTGCATTTTTTCTGTTTTGTGGATATTTTAAGTGGTGTGTGATTCTGTACATCTTCTCCATAATGTGCAATTCTAGTTGATCATAAATACAATATAAGTATTGTAAAAATGCTTTATATGTCATGGTTTAAAACAGAACTGATTATTTTAGAAGCATAGGTTAGAGTTTATTGTTAACAATAAATAATTTCTTCGTGAATAAGTAACCTTAGAAGGTCACGAAAATAGTACTAAATACATTCTAATCGACTTGGTGTTAGCCCCAATTGCATTAGTTTAAAATAAAGCCGCGCGCCTGTCAAAAAGACGTGTCAATTACAGCAAGATATTGTGACGTCATTTAAATAAGTGTTGCCAATGAATTTGCAGACAGTAGGTTTGGCGATATGCGCATACGCAGGTATAGTAATTTACTTAATCAAGAAGTGTCGTCTTCAGCAATAGATACCGATTTTTTACAAACAATAAACTAAACATTTTAAAAAATCTAGCGTCCCTGATTGGCTGATGATGTAGGGCAAACCCTTAATACTATTTAGAACACGAGATCTTTTTTTTCTTATGTTTGACTCAAATATGCTGATGATTGTACAATTGTTTTAACAATTGTACAATAATCATGAAAGAAAAACAGTGCGCAAGAAAATACAACGTTTCCACGTGACTGATGGGAATGGTTCATGATAAATGTCGGAAGTACCTACTTCGAAAAATGCTTGTTCTAAAAGCTATACGCGTTTGCCAATTTCTGTTAAAACTAAAGTCGCAGAGTTAATTTATTTGGAAGTTAATTTTATTAAATGATACAAAAAAGTAAAACGGAAATAGGAGATTTGTGTAATTGAGATCTTAACTGCTATTAAGGCATATTAAGATACGTGTTTTTATTTGTTTTAAAGTGACTCTCTTATTTAAAATCAATACATACACATGTATAACAAACATAAATTTTGACTGATAAACCTTTAACTACTTACTAAATAATACATTTATGGAAATTATTAATTACCGATAACAGGATCCTAACCGTGTATTTAATAGCAGAACGCGCAAAAATATTAAATGATTGGTGAATGCTAAACTATTTACTGTGGTCTACTATAGTCTCATAAGGTAGTAATACCGTGTTTTATGCTCATTTCTTTCAAATTAAACTCGATATCCTTCATAAAAAAATATTATTAATTGTGGTAAATCTGTTTTGGGAGTAAGAGTGAATCTTTAAATTTCTAATAAACATATGTATAATACATTTCATATCACGACTAACAAAAAGTCAATTCACGGCAACCTTTGATGCTTTGCATCAATTTTGTTTTCTCTTCAATACCAAAATTACGCCAGGTATTTCGGAACTGCTGTTACCATTGTCTTTCTGCGGCGTTTTCTATGCGTTAAAAGTCTTTATTATCGTACTTTCATGGGGATTTGAAGAATCACATATCTGAGTGCAGGAAATTGGCTTTTGCTAGATGTATTATATCAAATAAGTTTAGTTTCCTATACAGTTTTATATCTTACATCACTTTTTAAATAAAATCGTTCGTTGAATCACCTTATAGGAGCTTAATATGGCTTGATGCAAAAAACAATAAAAATATACTCGTTTGACGTTAATGATCAAAACAAAAAAGCATATGTTTTTTGTAAAGACACTGATAAGCCTTTATAGTGATGACAATTAATAGCTTCAATTAACAAATCATGCTGTTCTGTTTTGGGTTTTTATTATAAAAGCCAAATGAGTTAAACAAAACAAGCCTTGAATTGTCAATACAAGCTGGTATGAGGCCGACAATACAAGCTAGTATGAGGCCGTCAATACAAGCTGGTATGAGGCCGACAATACAAGCTAGTATGAGGCCGTCAATACAAGCTGGTATGAGGCCGACAATACAAGCTAGTATGAGGCCGACAATACAAGCTAGTATGAGGCCGTCAATACAAGCTGGTATGAGGCCGACAATACAAGCTAGTATGAGGCCGTCAATACAAGCTGGTATGAGGCCGACAATACAAGCTAGTATGAGGCCGACAATACAAGCTAGTATGAGGCCGACAATACAAGCTAGTATGAGGCCGACAATACAAGCAAGTATGAGGCCGACAATACAAGCTAGTATGAGGCCGACAATACAAGCTAGTATGAGGCCGTCAATACAAGCTGGTATGAGGCCGACAATACAAGCTAGTATGAGGCCGACAATACAAGCTACTATGAGGCCGACAATACAAGCAAGTATGAGGCCGACAATACAAGCTAGTATGAGGCCGACAATACAAGCTAGTATGAGGCCGACAATACAAGCTAGTATGAGGTCGACAATACAAGCTAGTACTAGGCCGACAATACAAGCTAGTATGAGGCCGACAATACAAGCTAGTATGAGGCCGACAATACAAGCTGGTATGAGGCCGACAATACAAGCTAGTATGAGGCCGACAATACAAGCTAGTATGAGGCCGACAATACAAGCTAGTATGAGGCCGACAATACAAGCTAGTATGAGGCCGACAATACAAGCAAGTATGAGGCCGACAATACAAGCTAGTATAAGGCCGACAATACATTATAATACAAGCTAGTATGAGGCCGGCAATACATTAAAACACAAGCCTTGAATTGTCAAAACAAGCTAGTATGAGGCCGACAATACATTATAACACAAGCCTTGAATTGTCAATACAAGCTAGTATGAGGCCGACAATACATTATAACACAAGCCTTGAATTGTCAATACAAGCTAGTATGAGGCCGACAATACATTATAACACAAGCCTTGAATTGTCAATACAAGCTAGTATGAGGCCGACAATACATTATAACACAAGCCTTGAATTGTCAATACAAGCTAGCATGAGGCCGACAATACATTATAACACAAGCCTTGAATTGTCAATACAAGCTAGTATGAGGCCGACAATACATTATAACACAAGCCTTGAATTGTCAATACAAGCTAGTATGAGGCCGACAATACAAGCTAGTATAAGGCCGACAATGCATTATTATACAAGCTAGTATGAGGCCGACAATACATTGTAACACAAGCCTTGAATTGTCAATACAAGCTAGTATTAGGCCGACAATACATTATAACACAAGCCTTGAATTGTCAATACAAGCTAGTATGAGGCCGACAATACATTATAACACAAGCCTTGAGTTGTCAATACAAGCTAGTATGAGGCCGACAATACATTATAACACAAGCCTTGAATTGTCAATACAAGCTAGTATGAGGCCGACAATACATTATAACACAAGCCTTGAATTGTCAATACAAGCTAGTATGAGGCCGACAATACATTATAACACAAGCCTTGAATTGTCAATACAAGCTAGTATGAGGCCGACAATACATTATAACACAAGCCTTGAATTGTCAATACAAGCTAGTATGAGGCCGACAATACATTATAACACAAGCCTTGAATTGTCAATACAAGCTAGTATGAGGCCGACAATACATTATTTTACGTGAGTAAAAAAATATTTTGTCGCTGTCTCAGCTACGTTTTTTCTCGTTTAAAAATAGAGCATTATGGTTTTACACATTACAGTGTTTATATATAAAATATGAATGTCACGTGATAAGAACATATACATATACTGACGCTATTTTTTCGGTACGACCACAAGTGTCAGAAATGAATGCATGGTGTTAAAGTCGAAAAAGAAAGATCTTTTTTCAGTTAAATCAGTGCTTTTATTGAATTAACTGGGATTAACGTGGTAGACAACCGGGAACATTTCGAATTGCAACAATACGCAAAAAAACTGCGAAGAACGCATTGTCGCAAGCGAGAAATATCATTAAGGAAGATTTAATGCGTTGTACATTATGTATGTTTTTGACAGTTTCTTTTTATTTATTATTGTATCATCTGCTTTATTAACAGATATCCGACTTTGCAATAACCTGTTATGCTCATGCGGACAAGATGCAAGGTTTCATTAGTATAAAAAAACCTTCTGTAACGTTTTGTTCTGTTCTGTATTATTGCATCTCAACGTCGTAATTTGTAGCCTTTAATGAGACGGTGTAGCTGGAAATCAAGTAATGACCTTAAACGACGTAATTCAGCGCAACTTAATAGGTACAATTATAAAATATGATTTTGTCATTATAACTTACACCAGGGATCGCCCCTTTAATTACAATATCCTGTTTTATATAATAATATTATACGATTAATCGGTGCAGCACACTAAAGATAATTGGAAAATATTTCCGTTCGTCGTTAATTAGATATTTTACGATTAAAAACAGTATAGAATGTAATTATAAATCGTTAGGTTAAGTTGACCTAGAGGAAAATATCTTATGTAAGCATAAACTTATATCTGTTTTAATCTACGACCAATGGAGCGCTTATTGTCTGATGTTCGATACAACAAAGACATTCTTTAAGTCATTGGTATACGTCTTTTGATAACAGTTCACCTTGTATTTATGAATACTTAAACAAGAGCGTCGCAGAGCAAACACAGACGCTCGTCTATTGTTTTTTTTAAGTCGAACAACAGGCATATTTATACAAAACATTAAGAAAGAACGATAGGCCTTCCTTACATACGTGATTGTCTCTGGCAACATGTGTACCAAGTAGCACTATAGTATAATAAACAGTCTTAAAAAGTTTGCACTGAGAACCACATCGAAACTTATACATGTTAAATCGAAAACAAATAAAAAGATCAGATTTCTTTCCCTTTTTTACCGTGAAAATCATATCTGTATAAGTTCACTTTTTTGAGGGATACGTTAATGCTAAGTTAAATTAGGTATGTCCAAATTTTAGATGAAAATCATTTAGTTTGCTTGTATTTGATAACCAATTAAAAAAGCAAAAACCCTACTTAGTATTATCATTCGCCTCATATTCCTCATTTAAGTACATCTTTGTAAACTCTGCTCGTACTATAGTTTCGTATGTATCATTTATACATAATTATTTTTTCATTTTATAATTATATACAACGTTTTAGCATTATCAACGGATTTACTTTGGCAATAATAAGTAAAAAAACAAGTTATATATGCATCCAACAAATATATCACGACAGAACTAAAATCGAAGCATTGTTCCTCGTTTCTGTATACAGTTTACAAGGTAGGGCATGGAAATAGCTTCGTGTGACGTATAAAAAAACATATATTCTCATAGTTAACAGCATCAATATTGATGCACCCAAGCCGATTGATGTTGTGGCATTTGAACTATCGATACCACGTTCGGTGTTATCTTTGGTAAACGTGTTTGTTGAAAAAAGCTGAGGGTTTTAATATTTAATACGAATCTGTTTTTGTTATAAACTAAACAAATTGTAATTTTAACTAATAACCTTGACCATGTTCCAGCTCATTTTACTGCAAAATTCATTTCCTGGATAATACAGTATGTATTTAAACTTTTAATGATATCTCATTCCTGTCATCGTTATTTAAATGCATGCTAGAACTCTGTAAAGATAGAAAGCAGTTATCATTTTACATAGACTCGTATTGTTCAGTCATAGTTCATGATTATTTTCATACCTTGATTAAGGGCCGTCCGCAGTGCAAATTCGTTTGAAGGACCAAAACTGAAAATGTTTAAACATTTCAATTTTTATTTAGTTTCGAGGTTCAATATTCAGCAAGCGTAATCAATATATCCGCTGCAAAACATGTAGCTGTAATTATGAGTTGAGCTGATTCACCGAAATATTATTTAATCATATTTCCTATCCGAAAGGCATTTACATTTTTCCGGAAATGTCTTAATACAATATGAATGTGTTTTTGTGCCATAATTACCAATACAACCCAATGAATTTACAATGTCTCGAGACTGTGTGGTTATTGCAGCTATTTAAAGAAAGATATTTGCATTTTTGTAACCAGAAAATGAATTAAATCCACTACTTTTCATTAATTTATTGAATATCTTTTTAATTTGAAAATATATCATCAATAACCAAACAAGACAATGTTGTTTAGGTAGTCCGGGTTATTTAAAACATGACCTTTTGAAACGCTTTAGTTTTAGGACTTCCTCATTAAATTTCGCACTGTCGAAGGCCATGCCAGTTCGTATATCTTATTGTTTTATAATCAGTTCGGGTTGGGCTAAATTGTAACTTTTGTTTGTTTACACCCACGATTACCGCTGATTAAATCTGATTTAGAAAATTTTCTGCAACGTAGATTAAAATCGACACTTGTTTAATTAATTTTGAAAACATTTCGTCTTCCGTTGGTGAATAATCCGATTTCTTTTTATCGCAAGTTGTTTCCAAGCTAAGAAATAAGCGCGGACTGTACTTATTAAAAATCTTCAGCTGCTATCTCTCTAAAAAGTTGCTGAACATTGTTTTTTTTTGTTTTTCATTTCAAATACCGTGACTGAGTTTCATGAGTATGATCTACATCATTGATTAACATAACACAGTAGACAACTTCCATCGTTTCACTACGCTATGCAGACAAATTAGTCAATATGTTTTGTCCGAACTGTCAAATTTAATTGAGCCACGGTTATAGAGCCCCAACAACATTATAGCTTTATTGTTAATATATATTTGAAAATGTGACAGAGAAGGCTATGTTATGCCGAGATATGTTAGTAACGCTTTTGAAATCTGAATTACATAAGCCTTGGTTTTATGCAAATGAGACTCAGACAGTTGCTCGTTCGTATTTGTTCATACTTTAAAAACAAATTCTAAATTTCAACACAGTTTATACGTTAAAATAAAATTGCAAACATAAACTGTGTTAGTCCCTTTATTCCGAATCTAGGTCTCATGAATGTCATTTGTATGTCGGCTTTCTTAGAATTAATCAAATCAATCTGAATTCCGTTGGTGCCTGCAATTTTTTCATCTGTTCAGACTTGACATTTAATGGAAATACGTGCTACGACATTTGCTGCTTGAATCAAATTTGTGAGATGATTCCATTTATGTTTCCATTTATATTTCAGCATTATCGTTTGTCACTCTTATTCAGAATGAAGATTAACCGTACATAAATTGGCGCATACTAAAAGTTCTTAACATATTTATTAAAGCAGATGTTGGACTTATGCATACACAATACCTTTATAAGCGCAGTCATTAAGAATGTGTTTGTTCAATACAAGTTTTTAACCGATTGTTATTTCCAGAGCGCTGCGTAAAGCTTTCAGTTCAAACAGCCGTTGTGGCATTTCTTTAATTAAAAGGTTATTCGATTCCTAATGGGAAACATGGGAAACATGGGAATCCATGCAAGTTATTCTGCTTTAAACAATGCTTATGGTTGGTAACTCTTCCCAAAATCTAACGTGAACATAATAAGGAGACATGTTCAAATCACATGTAAATGATATTTGAAAATGAATAGGTACTTTACACCCCCAACTACCGATCAGACTAGTGCATTAGGAGTGGTGTGTGTGGCAGTTAGGTTCAGAACATGGAAAGTATTTATTGCTCAAGAATTTGAACAAACATATCGTATATCTCAGCGAATAGCTAATGTGTTGAAATGCTTTCAGATGTTGTAAGATAA
This sequence comes from Mya arenaria, assembly GCF_026914265.1. Lineage (NCBI taxonomy): Eukaryota > Metazoa > Mollusca > Bivalvia > Myida > Myidae > Mya > Mya arenaria. The sequence continues at coordinate 25,925,182 of NC_069130.1, forward strand.
ACGATATATATGTGATCAAATAACGGATAATTAAATAAAATATTAAGCATTTTGGCCTGGAAAATGTTTTAAAATGTGCAGTCTTTAGCACTGAGCAACTGACATTTGTCACAGGTCATAGACTGTATGGTTTGTATTCTTTTAGATTTTCGTTTTCTAAATGTTTCATAATAAATAAGAAAATGAACATGAGTCGGAGAAAACATTGCCTTTGACATCATAGAATAACATTTTGGAAAATGATATAATAGATATAGAGGGAGGTGATGATAATGATGTTAAAGATGGAAATGTACTGTATGTTTTTGTTTAATATGTGGCATTACTCGGTGAAGGGACAATACTAAATTAACGAAACAGAACATCTCGCAGAGTGTGATGTAACAAGTTCTGATCAATTTTAGATCGCAGAAATGCATGAACAAATTAAAAGTAATTAATGAAATAGCTAGAACCATGCAAAGAAATAATGTTGATGAAATAGTTTTTTCCAAAGAGAAATAATGCCAAAATGTGTTCTTGAATTGTTCAGATCTAAATACCCAATTAAAATTAAGCTGCCATACTATTCAATGTGCCCTGTTGGCAACTTATATGACTGAACAAACCAGTTTCCATAGTAAAGGTGAATAATACCGTAATGATAAAATTTGTATCATTTCTGTTTCAATTCGAGACAAACGTGTTTAAAGTTTTGTTTATTTATTTCTCTGACTTTAATTGGTATAAGTCTCCATTTCTTTGTTAGATTTATTAAATTTAACGTACAACAAATGTTCAAATGTTTATCTCCCTTAAGCATAAACGTAATTTCCGGTTGGTAATTGACAAACAAGAATTTTTGAATAATTTACGTTTTTTGTTTACTTTTGCTGCTTTTCGAGGATGCTTCTGTCGAGTTTTGACAGGTAAATATCATTGCAATTGTATAAATTTAATATATAATTGTATTATGTTAAAATGATATAGAAAGACGAAAATATTCGTCAATTGTCATAAACCCGGAAGTAAACAAATGGCTTGAACTGGCGGTTTTATTTAATTTCCATACAAAATAGTCCATAATAATGAATTAATTTGTATAATTATATAAATTTCTCATCATATCGATTAATATGTTTTTTGTAGTCATGGGAGTAAAGTGTTCCCGATGGACTTGTCAACAACACTGATGACATTTTTATAAGGATTTGTGTAACTTATGAATGACCTTCATTTACTAGAAACACCCAACCTGACCATGACAACACTGAAGATAATTGTAATCTGTTAATGAGTTTTGATAACAACAATGATGAATTGACAAGAGATCACAGTGCACTACATAACTTTATTTATATGCATCATATTGCTATCTTATTTCAGGACAGTATACATGTTCGCTGCCAGATGCCCTCCATTACAGTTGGGACATTGCCCTGCCACTCTTCTATCCCCATCATGCCAAACAGACTGGTCCTATAATGTTCAAAACTTGACGGAAATGTGGTGTCATCGTAGTTCGGAGTATGTGCAGAGCATTCAGGTACATTTTAGTTATTTATAACTTAAGTTCACAAATTAATAAACTGTTGACTTGTTAATTGTCAGTTTTTTCCAAGCAAGGAGAAGATTTGTGGTTGCACACATGACAACCTTATACGTAATCAGAAGACATATTGTGTAATACTAATACATACTAATTTACTAGTTTCCATATTTTATTTTGAAATCATGCATCATTTAAGACAAACAAATAAACATGTACGAAATAAGATGTGTATCAAATGTTGCAGGACAACAAGCATTTTATTTGTTTGTTGAGACTGAATTGCCGGGGAAGGGAGCAGACACTGTTGTGAGCATAATATTCACTACTTCAAGTAGTACCATGGTTTGGAGAGGAAAAGCCGAAATTGGCACTTTGGTCTACAGAAAAGCAGGTAGATAATACAATTTTCATAATAATTCCTATACTAGAGTACTTTAAAGATGAAAATACTTACCAGAATTGAGCCTTAGATTATCAAGAGTATTCACTTAAGTGTTAGCCTTTCTGTTGTTGTCAGATACATGTAGGGAAATAACCTTGGCCATAACTCAATAACTGTTGGAATTGATAAAACATAACTTTGCATACATGTTGCCAGAGGATGTATGTATATGTGAACTTTCATAAGTATGTAATTTCTATATTACATTTTAATTTTCCAACATTGTTAAAAATATAAACGCTGTTTTAACTAGTCAAGCAACTCCTCACATTGTCAAAACACTTGCATGATATCTTGATCTTTATATTAGCTTGTTTTTTTGTGATGTAAAAATATGACTGAATAAGACATGATTTCTATCAATCCATACTTTCAGCAAACAGCCATAACTTTGTGCAGTGCAGGTTTGCTGCATCTGATATGGTGTAGTTTACCTTGATGAAAACCAGAGCAGTTGTTTAACCTGAACTCCTTTCCAAAATATGCATCATTGGGGTGGATCTTGAATGGCAGTGGTATAAACATGCCAAGATGAGAGAATACAGCAGATTTGACGTTGATAAGGACAGTGTGCCCTAGACAGTCTCAACCAAAGCATTGAACAAACTGTTTAACCTGTTAATTAACTTTTAGAGCTGTTTGTTTAGACTAGTGTTTGTCATTCAGAAATAAGTATTAACATTATTTCGCAGACACTGTAGGAATTTGAAATTGATATTTAACTGTGACTATAATAAAAAACCTCTTAGGGGCTTAGCCAAGTTTAGAAAGACAGGGAGCCACAGAAAAGAGGCAGGTTTCAATGTGTCAAAAGGGCACCCTTCATTTAGCTGTGAAGAATTTTAACGTTTTGAATGTGACAGAAAATGTTAGGTATAATGTAACATTGACTATAAGCAAATGATGCAGTGATAATTTTCTTATACTTTTATCATCAAATTTTATTGTCATCAAGTTTTCTTCTAGAATTGATTTGTACATATATGTAATATATTGAAAATGGATACTTGTGATTGCCATGGTTACAACTTGTTTTTAAGTGTAGTTATATTATTATTATATATGAAAATAATATTGCATTTGGTAAACTTACATTGTTTTAAGAAATAAGGAATCAGAAACATGAACATAGACAATACATACACTAGTTTGTATTTTTGTTGCCATGGCAACATTTCTGTGTATATTTGTTACATTTATTGTTTTTTAAACAAGATTTGTACATTTGTGAAATTATATTGTGTATGATGAGCATAGCTACAAAATGCATACATACATGACAATACCTATTTACTGATTACATTTTCTATATATTTAGAAAATAGAAAAGTTTTTGTAAACTGATCCCCCTTGGACTTACAAATCACCGTAGCAACGATTATTTTTATCATTCTGACTAAAAAAAAAAATCAAAAAGATATTTGTAAAGTGACTGCTAATACTTAGGTAATTTGAGTACTTTTAATAGCTGCATGTGTGATCCCTTTATGTTCTATATTGAATTGCATTGTATTGTGGTTGTCATGGTAACATTTTCATTGCCATTTAAAACTTTTATCATGATTTTACAAGAATTTTGTCATCAGTTAAATAATATGTTATTTTGTGTATAAAATGTAACTACAAATTATATAAAGACATGAAAAAAGCATGTTTTGTTTTATTTCTTTGTCTTAAAAAAATGCCACTTTTTGACACTTTCATCGATAAATGTATCGACCCCTGTGCTTCTTTAAATTGTCATAACAACACAAGTATTTAAGATTTTGACCTCAAATTTCGCCAAATATTTTCTAAAGATGTACTCTATAAATAACTAACAAAAACTGCTAATGTCATTTTTGCACCTTTGTACCCTGTTTTCAGGCATTGACAAATATAATCATGAGATAATATTTTTTTTTCACTTCGCATTAAATTATTTTTATTACAATTTTCTTGTTTTAATGTGTTTAACATTCTTCTCTTGTTTATTTCCAGCGCAATCCGAAATGCATAAGTTTTACGATTTACCACACAGTTATTGCATATTGGCCTCACAATTGATATGCCTGTGTCAGAATAGCAATTGGTACCTTATCGCTTAAAACTTATTCATTATCTCCACACACTGGTGCAAATTTCACCTACAAACCTGCAAAATAATATTTATAAACTATTCTTATTCCATTTTTTTATTGGAATAAGGAAACATCTTTGTTTAAAACCTGAAATAAAATTGTTCTTAACAAATGCTGATTTGAAGTTTTTCTACACTTAAATCAAAATTAAAAATAAACAAGCAAATATAAATAAACAGTGGCATTTAGGATAGAAAAAGAATTTCAACTTATTATTTGAGAACATCTCTATCAATTCTAACATACTTGGATATATTGTATTATAGTAAAATATGTAACGTTATTTTATATCCATATATCACTCACATTTTAAAACGAAATGAAACTCGTCTTCAAAATCGCGTATAAGTTTGTATAAGGTGTACTCCCAAAACAGGTTTACCACAATTCTTAATATTGTTCAAATATTCTAAAAAAGATAAATAATTGTCGAAAACAATATTTCTTATGAACAATACCGAGTTTAATTTGAAAGAAATGAACATAAAACACGGTATTTCTACCTAATGAGGCTATAGTAGACCACAGTAAGTCTTTTAGCATTCACCAATCATTTAATATCTTTGCGCTTTCTGCTGATAAATACACGGTTACAATCTTCTTATCAGTAATTAATATTTTCCATAAATGCACTATTTAGTAAGTAGTTTAAAGTTTATCAGTCAAAATTGATGCTTGTTAAACATATGTATGTATTGATTTTGAATAAGAGTGTCACTTTAACATGCTGGGGTCCATACCGTCTAGTTTCGACTCGTAATTTAAAGGCCAGAAAAGCACACCCTCGTCTTGCAGCTATTCAGTGATTAATTTGTAACAATGTCCAAATAATGTTTATATTAAAACTATTGATTTAAATGTCTATAAACAGTAAACACGCTGTCATGAATTGTATTTGTAACATTACGCGCGAACTTACGTACCGTGACGTCGCGGCGTATGGACGTAACGTCGACGTCACTTCCGTTGATTAGCATATATGTTTGTTGAGTAAAAGGATCGAACCTGACACGACGTTTTATTTACTTACTCAGTCTTACCAAGACATTTTGGTGCCGTGACAAAGCCAACATGCAGCTAACAAAGCTAACTTCAATGCGAGATGGACATAGGAAAGTTGTCGAAAACCTACTTTTGAAGTTTGAGGAGGAATCATATAATTGCAAGGCCATCAAGTTGCTGGAAATTCTAGCGAAAAGGCGGAAACCATCAAAACCTTATTTGAGAAAATCGCAAGTCATGCAGACATTGCTGACTTGGAGACGGAGCTTGTTGAGAGTGAGGAATACTCTATCGACCTTGAATTGAAACTGCTGACACACCGTAGACAAACACAACATGCATCCGAGAACACAGACTTATCCAAGAGTGACGAAAACAAGAATCGCAATGCAGAGGCGATACGGATAAACAAACCGTCAGCGCCATCAGAAGTGATGCCACAGCTTTATCACAAATTGCCACACCTTTCGCTGCCGAATTTTAATTGTGACATAACCGAAAGGCAAACTTTCTGGGATTGCTACGAGTCATCAGTGCATTCGAACCACACCCTGTCTGATGTTCAAAATTCAGCTATCTGCGATCATTGTTACATGGAAGCGCTGCCTCAAGTATTGCGGGTTTCCCATTAACGAATGCAAATTACGCAAAAGCCGTTGTGCTACTTAAAGAACGTTTTGGCCAGACGCATAAGATCATCAGCACGTTGAATCCCGAAGCAGCTCTGTTTCAGTCAAAGACAGACAGGCAACCGGACGTTGCCATACTGCACTCAACGACACAACACCGTCCAAATGATCTTCTCAAAACTGCCATTGCTAGCGTGAGTTCCGAACAATATACAACAGATGCAAACATTTTGTTTGACGAAGGGGCACAGAGGTCATTTATTACTGAAAAACTCAAGACAGACTGGAATTGAGACAATCCACTTAGTTTCCTTCGGCGACAGCACACAGAACGTGCGACAGATGGCGACGGCGACAGTGAATCTTCTTACAGATAGACATTAGAAAATGAAAATCGATGTTTTGATAGTCCCAACTATTGCAGTGCCGTTATCAAACATTCAAAAGGAAGTGAAGTCATTGAGTTATCTCCGGGGACTTAAGTTGGCACACCCAGTGACTGATGCTGAAAGTTTTGACATTTCATTACTGATTGGTGCGGATTCATACTGGAAAATAGTGTTGAATCAAGTCGTCAGGGGCAACGGACCTACTGCCGTGAAGTCAAAAATTGGATATCTGCTTTCCGGTCCGTTACCAGGCAAAACACAACAACCATCCGCTCAGTACATGTTGAATGTCATCACAACTCCGCCGACGACCCTGGACTTGGAGCGCTTTTGGAAGCTTGAGTCCATCGGAATCACACCGGAAGGAGTCGATACTTCCGGTTCCCGTAACCTGAAGACTTACATGGAATCTAACATATCATATGACGAGGGTCGCTACATCGCCAAGCTTCCATGGAAAGATGACCATCTGCCGTTGCCGACCAATTATGACGTTAGCGTGAGACGTACAGAAAACTTGATCAAGCGGTTGTAAAAAACAATTCATGTTGCAAAAATACGGCGAAATTATTCGTTAACAAAGAGATCGGGGATTTATTGAAGAGGTGGATACAAACGTTAAAAACGATCATCCCATTCACTACATTCCCCACCATGGAGTTAAAAAGGACTCAGTCACCACCCCAGTAGGTATTGTATACGATTGCAGACGTCGTCAATCTGCTGATAAGCCTAGCCTAAATGACTGCCTACAATCAACACCGCCGGAACTGAACGACTTAGCCGGTATACTTATGCGTTTCCGGTTGAAAAGATATGCGATTATAACAGACAGCAAGAAGGCATTGCTTCACGTTTCGCTGGACGAGAAAGACCGGCACGTCACGAGATTTCTATGGCTGAGTGACCCCGACTCCCCGCTGACCACATACAGGTTCAAGGCCGTGCTGTTTGGGGCAACGTGTTCTCCATTCATCCTGTGCGCAACCACCATCAAGCATCTAGAAAACAACAGTGGCAACTGGGTGAGTAACCACTTACTGAGAGATATCTATGTTGATAACATAATATCTAGCTTTTCGCAGGAACGAGACGTCGTTGACTTCTTCAGAGATACACGTGCATTGATGTCTGCCGCCAATTTCAACCTACGCTCCTGGAATTCCAACAGCAGAATCGTGCGTGAAATGGCCAAAGTTGACCATGTACTTGACAACGATGGAGCTTCAAAAGTTCTTGGTATGCGATGGGACGCAGTCAAGGACACTATATCGTTTCCAGAGAGGTTGATTCCTGTGGCTGATATTGTTACAAAGCGTACCATTTTGCAGCACACATCCAGAATGTATGATCCGCTTGGACTCCTCATCCCAGTCACCATTCGAGCTAAGATCATATTACAAGAATTGTGGGAGAAGAAATATGCCTGGGACTCACCACTTCCACACGAGCTACAACAGAAATGGCAGGAAATAGCGCGAGACATGAACAGTGCTTCATCCTCTTCATTCAACAGACGCCTATTCAACTTTGAAGCAGACGACACCGTCAACGCAGCAGACGAAACAATATTGCACGTGTTTTCATACGCTAGTATGACGTCATATGGCGCAGCTGTATACATCTGCAGAGTCAATCAATCAGCGCTGGTAATGGCAAAGTCCCGCGTTGCACCATTGAAGAAACTTACCCTACCTCGGTTAGAGTTAATGGCCGCAGTGATCGGTGCGCGACTCGGTAGACACATGCAACAACAACTCAACATTTCCAAGATAGAACTGTGGTCAGATTGCCAAATAACATTACATTGGTTACAATCAATGAAGTCATTACCACGTTTTGTGAGAAATCGTGTGGAAGAAATCCATCAACTGACGGACAACCGGATGTGGAGGTATTGTCCTACAAAAGAAAACCCAGCGGACTTATTGACACGTGGTATATCGGCTGTACAGTTCAGTGACAACACACTTTGGTTTAAAGGACCACAATGGATAGACGAAACAGACAAGTGGCCGACATGAGATTACCAGTCAACCACCGTGTGCATTACAGGGACAGACCACTGTGACGAGCCTGAGCCACAGTCATCGTCAGAATCTTCGAGAAACACCATTGCAGGCATCCATACTATCATCGATGTGACCAGATACAACACTCTCGGGAAGCTGCTACGCGTCACCGCCTACGTATTACGGTTTGCACAAAACTGCAGACTTGAAGTTTCAGCCAGAAGACTAGAACACCTGACAACGAGGCAGCTTAAAGAGACAGAAGAATTATAGCTCAGAAGTTGTCAACAAAATACGCATGGTGAGGAAATCAAGCATCTGAAGTCAAATGGAAATCGCCTTCCATTGGTTAAGCAGTTGAGACTGTTCCTTGATCCCACCGGCTTCGTTCGTTGTGGTGGGCGTATTCACAATGCGCCTCTATCAGAAAACACCAAGTTTCCATACCTACTTCCTCAGAAACACCCATTCACACGTTTGGTTGTAATCGATGCCCACGAGAGGTTACTTCATTCTGGGTCAAGTTCAACCATTACATACTTCAGACAGAAATACTGGGTACCGGTTATCCGACGTTGCGTGCAGTCCGTGTTGCGGGCCTGCGTTATATGCAGACGAGTTAACGGCAACTCCTACCATGCGCCTGATCCACCAGCGTTACCGAAAATACGAGTAGAGTACGCGGAACCATTTACAGTAACTGGCGTAGACTTTACTGGTGCGTTGTATGTACGCGATAAAGACGGACATGAAAAGATAGCGTACATATGTTTGTTTACATGTGCATCGACTCGAGCTGTACACCTTGAACTCGTGCCGGATCTCACAACAGAAACATTTCTGCAAGCGTTTCGCCGATTCTGCAGCCGGAAGTCCCTTCCACGTCTGATGATATTAGATAATGCTACTACATATATAGGAGCAGCGAATCACCTACGTGAACTCATGCAATCAAATGCAGGACAGGAAGAGCTCAACAGCAAAGGAACAGAATGGCGCTTTATCGTAAAACGTGCTCTGTGGTACGGAGGATGGTGGGAGCGCCTGATTGGGTTGACCAAAACTGCCGTCAAGAAGGTACTCGGTCGATCGTATGTGGACTTCGAGACGTTATCCACTATCATCACAGAAGTTGAGGCCGTTATCAATGACGGTCCACTAACTTACGTCACTTCCGGAGAGGTCGAGGCGGAGCAATTGACGCCATCGCACTTGCTATATGGAAGACGATTTACAAAGTTGCCTCATTCCGAAGACATTGAACTTTCGGGCCCCCGTGCGAGTAACTTTGAAAACATTGACAATTTCCGCGTACGATGGAAGACTGAATATTTAACAGCTTTAAGGGAGCACCACCGTGTTTCCGGCAAAAACCAGCAGACCATCAATGTTGGCGACGTTGTCCAGGGCTACAACGAGACACCGAGGTCCTCATGGAAACTAGCAGTTGTGGAGGAGACCATTACCGGAAACGATGGGTTGGTTCGTGCAGCGCGGATTTGGACACAAAATGGACATCACACTACCCGCCCTATCGTAAAACTGTATCCTCTAAAAGTGATGTGTGACACCGTCAGTGCAAGAGACTAATATCATTCGCCGCCCCGGAGTGTCATGAATTGTATTTGTAACATTACGCGCGAACTTACGTAACGTGACGTCGTGGCCTATGGACTTAACGTCGACGTCACTTCCGTTGATTAGTATATATGTTTGTTGTGTAAAAGGATCGAACCTGACACGACGTGTTATTTACTTACTCAGTCTTACAAAGACACACGCCATTCAAATGTACAATCTCTCTCCTGACTTGAATTAAATCGTCTATTATTTCCTGCTTAAATATTGACTTAAATTGATTATTATTCTTGCTCGCGCGGTCATTAGCGATTGTTCATGAAACTGGTAAAGAGTTTTCCATTATATTCGTGATTGATGTTCCTCAAAAAGTTAAATATGTCGGTTTAATTGGGGTAATTGCGTAATAAATAGAGTTATAACAATCCAGAGATATTAAACGTTTCTGAAAATTGTAAAACCTCAAGATTGGGAAATCCATTTAAAACGTCGGACAACTTTTGAAAATATTGATGAGCTGTATGTGTTTCCACCGTTTTGCCTAACGTTTTGGGATACATTTTAAAGAAGTTGTTCAGTCTTTTCTTTTTAATCCCTCAAAAATGTTTTATTTTATTTATAGTCTGCGACCGCTTTTTATGCATGGTTAGGTGTTTGTGAGTAAGTTTGGCGTCAAATAAGTTTTGTCAATTTTCAGCACTTTTTTTGCTTTGAAAGTTTTGATGGTGTCCATATAAACCTATATTCTTTTTTCGTAACATTCTTTATGGAGCAAAATTGTAGGTTTTCCAGTTTGACATGATATTTTTTGTCGTAAATGGTATAGCGACCTTGGTTATTGTTTCAACGAATTTCGCCAGACAATCATTTTACATTGTCTTTGTTCAGCATGTTTATGATAAATGATGTTTCATTAAAATGATGTTTCATTTAACTTCGGAAATTTGAATATTCAAATGTTTTTGGACTGATCCGTTCATAATTATTTTGTTCTTATATGTTTATGGGCCACTTGTAAGTATGACGCGAGTAGTTTACACTAAATAAGCTTTTCATAAAATCACTTCACTTCATTACGATCAATAAAACTCTTTAAGTAAGCTTATGACATAATACTGGGCTACGGTTACGGTATAGGCCTTTTTAAAGTTGTAAACTTGAAAGTATGTTAATTTTGTTAGTGTAATTAACAAACACTCATGCTTAAAGGGAAATATATTTTTATTTCAATTTAATGACGCATAATATATAGACTGGAAGAAAGTTAGAGGTATGAGAAACGCGATACCTGATATAATCACATTTAGGATGAGAAACGATTGCAATTAACTGTCTGAAATATGAACAATAGTACAAATTGATATCACGTACGCAGTGGAATGTACAATAGTAAGATTTAACAATTATCATCACCATGGCAATATTAACCAGCGTGTCTCTGCGATCAGGTTGCATCGGAACATTAAAGATGAAAAGGCAAATAAAACATTCATTAGTGTTATCTCGTCTGCGTCTTGTTCGTCTGTCTGATTTGTTTTTGCATTTAAAGTCAATGAAAAATAAATACATTCTATTTTGGGGGGTTAGGGGGCCTTATGAACGTGCATATCGCCTGATCATTTATTCGAATCGATCAAGTTTGGTTCATATAGCCTTATTTATGATTTGAGTTTTCGTTACATTGTTATAATTATGTTAATGTCTTTTATATTTCCAATGCATCGTTTTCCAGTTAATTCAATGTGGTTTGCATTGTTCAAATAATAATTGTGTAAATGTAAAGTAATGAACAGTCAATCCAATTTAGATTTCTTCCCCATGTAAATGCACCGCCTCCTTGCCCTAGTGATTAGGGCCTCCGTCTATCCATTGCCCTCAAGTCAGGCACCCAGCATGTAGGATACAAATCGGAAGTGAAGCCGTTCATCAATCAAGGTATTTGATTATCGTTTGTTCTTCTTGCAAATTAAGTTTTATCGAAGAAGGGCAATACGTCCATATAAATTGCTTCAAAAGGTTCGTTTACCATTGAATACCCATCCAAACACAAACGTTCTTCGTCAACATGACTTTCTTTAAGCAGCAAAGGTTTTCACTCTATCAATTCAACGATGAATCGTGTCTTTGAGATATTATTGGTTAATATCAAGAAATTAGTTAAAACAATAGTGAGTAAGTGACATAGATTACTTCCTGACTTTAAACAAGCAGATATCTTCCTTAAAATAACCGCAATACAGGGCATTGTTGATAGAAAAGTTTCAAGCATACGGGCACCTAAAATCCATGGTCAAGTTGAGCGTATGCGTTTTAATGCTTTTGTAAAAATATTCTCTTCGCATTATTTTATGATGCGGAAAGCAAAACGTATCATTTAAGTATTGAGAAAATAAAAAATATTTATTATTATGTATTTTTAACTGGTTTTCAGATTTTTCATATTTATTAACGTCAATTGAACCCCTACAAAAATTAAGTGTTCTAGTAATAAAATAATAAGGTTGTATTTATCGGAAATTGCTTTTCTACTAAACAGTCTGGATTTACAAAAAGACAGGACTCAAATACTTTGACTAGTCTCTAAATTCAGCCCTCACTTCCCTTCGGTGTATTTACATCAATGTTTGGCAAAATAAAACACACATAAATGCAAACGTAGCGAAAGTATAACATTAACATTTTTTTCAAATATCCGAAAATCTGTACCGGAGAGAGGCAACAGGCAACACTGAGCAATTGAAATGTTTTGCGCCGTTTAAACAGTTAGGGCTTTTCTTTGTGACATATCAGAAGCCAGAAATACAGTAATATCCTTTCGTCATGTAGAAGTGATATTTGAAAGTAAAATAATCAAAACTATTAAGCATGACAACATATTTTTGGTCATTGTAAAGACAACTTAAAAAGGGCCGAAGCAGTCATTCAGAATAAGTTTATTTTTAGATGAAATAAAAAAAGTGCATTTACCATCTCGTACAAGCTTACTTTGGATGATTGTGTATGAAAATTATTTTTGTACTATGATCATAGAATTTAATGTTTAATATTTGGACACAGACGAATAATGTATTTCATCGTCGAAGATTAAAAAGTACAAAGCGCCTGGATTAAAAAAAAACTTGTTTATGAAAAAGTTTTATATTATTCATCAATTTGGTCAAATGCTTATGTTCTTAACACAAATAAGCCAAGCGCACAACAAGTAAGCTTCATCAGCTTCATAAAATGGTTTACAGTGAATCAGCGACGGGACAATGTTGCAAACATTCAACAAAAATAGAAAACTATCGATTGCAAATATTTATTACGCTTGGTCAATGAAAGCCTGACAACAGTGATTAACAACTTCATTGGAGATATTTTGATAGCATGAATAGTTTAATCGCTACAAGAGTGAATAAACGTCATTTGTCACATTGTCATCATATCTGGAGTCTGGGTTCAGAGAGAATAATCCCCCTGCGAGACCATTATATCAATAAAATGAATTCATATGGGCGTTTGGTAATTTGCCACTCACATTGTTTATTTTTAAATGATAAAAACGCGCAGCATTAACAGACGACATTTACATTGACCAGCCGATTATGTTACAATCCAAGGTCGTATTGGTAGACAATAGTACAAAATTAATGTCTGATACGAATTCCGAACAAGGAAGAACAGTGCTAGTGATAAGACTAAACAAAGAAATTCTTGTACTGCGTTTTGCATCATGCATGATATACGGTATAATTTGTGAAAGCAGAATGAAACTGGTCTAGCTGAAAATCAAATCCCTCTGGAGGATTGCATATTTCTCGTAAATTTGGTGACAGAACAGTTCCTTCGCTCCATTTAACTTTACTCATGTAAGTGTATATACATGAGGCAATTAATTTTTTTATACTCAAAGGCAAAAGTAAGTATGCAGTTTTAAAATGTGTTGTTTTTGTTTTAACTATTATACATTTCATCAGCCTTATATGGATAAACAAGTGTAAACTAGTTCTCCAATAAATCCCAGTATACGAATCGCGTTTACTTATCCGATTTTGATTTGCACGTGTCAAGTAGACTTTTCGCTTAGTCTCGTTGTACATGGCCAATAATTGGATTATTGCGTTACTTTATTGCATTTGTAGTCTCTGTTGAAGGACAGATAAAAGGCCAATGTTAAAATAGCATTTTCCGAAATGGCGAGACTTTCCGAGGCTGAAAGAAAACGCGCTATTGGTATGCTACAAGCAGGTTCCTCTAAACGCCATGTTGCAAGGCTCTTGAACTGTACGGTGCGCACAATTTACAATATTTGGAATAAATTTCGTCAGTATGGCCGTGTTTGAGACCACTCCAGGTCAGGAAGACCGAAAGTCACGACGCAGCGACAGGACCAGTAAATTCGCTTGCCACATGCCCGCTTCATCAAACGGCGTCTGCAACAGCACGTCAAACGCTCGGCACCCATAACATACCTGTCAGCGGAAGGACCGCACGGCGTCGCCTTGGAAACATTTGACTTAGAGCCAGATGTCCTTACAAGGGTGCCAACCTGACACGTAGGCACCGCTAAAATTGCTTGACATGGGCCTAAAACATAGGGGCTGGTCCTGCGACAACTGGAGTGACGTTCTCTTCTCCGATGAAAGTATGTTTAATGTAAGTGTCGCAGACGGCAGGCGACGTGTGAACGGGAGAAGAGGCGAACGTTACGCACAGTGTTATGTTTTAGAGGCAGATAGATGGGAAGGTGACCGTGTGACTGTGTAGGCAGGCATAAGCCGTGACCATAAGACAGAGTTGCACGTCTTGAGAGGACGCATAAATGCCGTCAACTACATGGACATTATCTTGCAACCTATTGTGATTTCCTTTATGAGAGCACATCGTCTACGTCATCTCCTGCAGGATAACGCAAGGCCCAATGTTGCAAGAGTGTGTATGGATTTCTTACGTCGCCAGCCGTTCCACGTCATGGACTGGCCGTCACTGAGCTCGGATCTCAATCCCATTGAGCATGTACGGGACGAGCTTGGACGACGTGTACAGTCGCGCATGGTGACACCAAGCGACGTCAACGAGCTTGAGGCCACCCTTCTGGAGGATTTGCAGAGACTTCCACAGAACGTCGTTCGACGTGTGATTCTTCCAATGCGTCAGCGTTGTGTTGCAGAGATCAATGCACAAGGTGGCCAAAATAGATACTGAGCTCAGTTACTGCGGGAATTTTCAGTTTGACCCCTATGTCATTTGCCTAGTAACCAAGCCTCCAAAAAAGGACGTGTCCGTTATTTGTTGTTTGTATGTTTTGTGAAACATGTTTATGTAATAAATATATT
The DNA here is from genome assembly GCF_026914265.1 of Mya arenaria. NCBI lineage: Eukaryota > Metazoa > Mollusca > Bivalvia > Myida > Myidae > Mya > Mya arenaria. The sequence goes on from NC_069130.1 coordinate 25,940,203, forward strand.
TTTGTTATGATTTGATATTCATAATGTCCCAATATAATAAATTGAAATAAGTATAAGGCTGATGTATACTTACTTTTGCCCTTGAGTATAGTAGGAGTTTAGAGTGACATGTGCATTATCGTAGAGCAATAGTTTTCGTGGGTATAGTGAACTTTTACGTACAGAATAAAATGGACATAAAACGATTAACACCTCCACTGTAGGGATTTAAAGTTGCGCGTTATGTATAAACAAAATCTACTATATGTCTTACTCTTTAATGCACATCGAACATTATACAAACTTTATGATATACTGACAACGTTTTGTTTTAATATAAATTTAATAGTAAGCATTCGCATTCTGTATAAAAGAAACGTAGTTTATTACCAAGTACTCTAATAATTCACTTTTACTATAAAACGGTCTCCAATAGAAGGTCAAACAAAATATGAATACATTAGGAACAAGTATTGTCTTTATCTCGAATAATTTATTATCCTATTATCAGATACTATTGATATTCACGATACTCAATGATATGCATTCTTGTTTGTAACATGCACATGTATTTAAATGCAGTAATTCAGTTTCATTTTTAGCTGTCCTAGAGTCAGTAAAAAAAATATGCATTTAGAAATTTTATATTTATTCCATTAAAAAGCAGTTTTAGAATTATACACACTATATAAATTTATATAATTTTCGAGGAAGTTCTTGAGGATTTTGATAGTATGTAGTACATTATTTTTCATTGTAGGTATTTATATGTTCGCATGACTTATTTGAAAACCATTTTGTAGAACTGTTATTAATTAGATGTAACAGTTATTGTTGTTGCTGTTGTTCCTTTTTTCTTGTTCTTGTTTTTTTTTCTAAGTGTGATGCTGGTTTTACCTTCTGTGTTACGTTTGTTGGTAGTAACAATTCCGTTACACCAATTTACAAAATTAGCCCGGTTTCACTAAAAAAAACTTAAAGTCACATTGAAACTGCAATTCATTGTTATGTTAGGTATATTTGTTAATAATGTCGAAAATTGCTCTACCCGATTTCAAATATTTAAAAGATTATTCTATGATCTTATTTATTTAAGCGTGTACTTCGGGCAAGAATAAAAAGTAAAACTAAAATACAGTTCAGCCTATCACAGTGGTAGAATAGTCCTAAGATATTAAAACAATCTTTGAAACAAGTAAATTTGATCAAAACTATTTTTTCTTATAGTATTAAAGTTCACATATTTGTTTTCCTGTTTAGTACAGATTCAAACTGACTTTATAATGCTTATTTTATATATTTCGTGCACTAGTAGTATACGCAACAACAACCTGAGTTATAGGTTTCTTTTAAAAACAATGAACTTGGCCTTCTTTTGATGGCACTGTGAATAAAAGGTTTATTTACATTTTGCTTTTGGAGTTTCATGTTTTCTCTTTGTCCTAATAAAATTGATAGTTTTAAGTGTTAACACTTTATTTATCTCAAGGAAAAATGCTTAAATATTGACCACCTTATTTATCTCAAGGAAAAATGCTTAAATATTGACCACCTTATTTATCTCAAGGAAAAATGCATAAATATTGACAACTTTATTTATCTCAAGGAATAATGCTTAAATATTGAGAAACTATACTTAACCGAATATTTTCATTTTAATACAGAAAAGGCTTCGCTCGTTTTGAACAAAGGTAAACTTAGCACAGGTAGATAGATCATTTCAGCGTCAATTAAACTTATATAACTGGCTTAGAAATGACTGTTCGGGTGTCTTATTGGATTACTATTCGGTATTGGCTTTACGAACAAACTAATAGATTCTCACTCAAAAACATTTTCATTGAATCCGATTAGACATGAATAATACTAATTGAAAATAACAGCTTAATCGGACAAAGGATAAAAGTATCTTTTTGAAACCGAGCCCCTGATATCAGGATTACCAAGTACATCATATAGTCTTCAAAGACCAACGTTTTGATAAAACAGGAATACAATGGAAACTACAGCGACAAGCCAGGAGTTAACATTTCAATATTAACCGCCCCTTTTATGAAACTATTTTAAGGAAAAGGTCCAACGCTGATAACATCTAAATGTAATAAATTTGCTAGACACAGTTCTCCCCTGACCCCCCACCCCCCCCCCCCCCCCTCTCTCTCTCTCTCTCACCAGTTTACATTTCAAGCATATAATAATTGCAGAAACTTCTACTTTGTTTAGATGATGTCGTGCCTTTTGCACATTCTTTATATCAGAAGTACATGTTGAAATGAAAATTATATATTTTTGCACAATACAATACAGCGATGTTGATTCATTTAACTTTAAAGGCCAACCTAAAGTGTGGCACATGAGAAAGGTTAAGTAGAAATGTTGAAAGATTAGACACAGTTATTGAAAAAATCCCCACACAGTTTTACGATGTCACTTGAGTTTATCGTAAATAATACCTTGTTTATATACCTGTATTTATTTTCTTAGCGATAATTTTTTATGTAAAAACAAAAACTCATTACGTTCTGCTTGTTTTAAAGTACCATTATCATTTAAGAATGATAACTAACTTCATTTAGTGTATGCGTTTTTGTGTTAGCCGGTTACAGTCGAGGGTTGTTTAAATTTTCTGTTCATTCATTTAAATCGATTCTGACGAATGCACCATACATACACCAAAATATTCAGATTCCAATTTCGACGATCTGCAGTAAAAGAACGGGCTGCCTAATGCCCTGGTACGCCTGCTTTATCTTTTGAAGATACCAAAGCTGAACTCTAACTTATACATGAACATTACTTCGAAAACAATGATTGTTTTAACAATATAATGTAAATTACAGAGGCAATGAACGGACGGAGACCCTGTTCTAAGACCTAGGACTAAGGAGATTAAGACAAAGCTAAGACAGAACATACGCAATGTGTATATACCCCCAAAACTCATCGTCGGAAGTCGTCCGAAATCTGCCACATTGCGTTTTTACATTGTTTTGCTGCAACAACATATACGCACACATGATGGTGAACTTAGTTTAAGATTCTTTGTTTTTACACATAAATTAAAAGTGATTTATTAATGTGTTCACAAAATGTCGTGTTTTAACATGTGTTGCATATTACCTCGCATCGCTATAAAATGCTTTATGATTTTCCCATGCACAGCACAATATCTAAATATACTGTGTACTATTTATAGACAGTGTTCAATATTTTCCAAGGAAATAAGCAACCATTATTTTTTATGATGGAAATAGTTTTTAATTATGATGTCTTTCGTTTTTGTTTTCCGTGCAAAATCTATTTTCTCCCCGAATTTTAATTATCCACGTATTGTAAAGTTTCATTGGTATACCATTCAACTAACATAAATAATCAAACGAACGGTAAAGTAACGACTTCCAAACAATCTATATTTTAGAGGGCTACTGAACCAACACTACTTCTCTCATTATGATAATAAATCGAACCTTTTGGGAGTGTATTTGCACTTTGTGGTACTAAAACGATATAATTACACTAAACTGATTTAAAGTTGTTTTTCTATGGACATTTTTCATGTAATACAGTATTTCATGAAATTAAACTTATCTAAATATTACTAAGGTATTTTTACATCAAAAGTATTTGATTACGGAATGAGCCATAATACTTTTGAATACTGTTAATGTTGAGTCCTCATCGACGCCCTCGTCACATATACAGCGATCGAAAAATCCCATCTAACACTGCTTCCGATTTTATCAGATAAATGAGAATTTATGTTATAGTTAGATGATATGAATGAAAAATCATAATGATTACGGATGAGCGGAGAGAACGAAGCGTACATTGTCAATGCAAAAGCTGACGCAAGGGGTTTGTTTTGTATGAGTAGCAGCTAGTAGGCGGACCTTTAGTCAATCGCCAAAGTTAAAATCTTAATGATTAATGCTAGTAATGATTGCCTTTCTGCAATTTCTTTTGCTGAAATTGTAGATTGTGGTCTACTTTATCACATCTTACATTAAAACTGGGACATAAACTGTTCGTTCCTAATAATTCTGGAATAGCGATACGGGAGATTTTCCAGTGGTGTTTCTATCATTGTTGTAAATGCAAGGCATATGCATTCATTCGGAAGAACTTTGTACTAGGATCCTTATTCCGGAATATTTTACCAGCATTCCGAACGTATTTTTAATAAACAAAATTGCAAAAAAATGTCTTATGTAAATCGCAGTCCTAGTTTTAGCATTTTCTTAGGAACAGAATGTTTTGAATTATCTTAAATTGAGTATACTATTTCAATTGAAATATTTTTCCAACAGATTTACACTTTGAAAGTTTTTATTTCGACAAAAATACTTTAGTTTATTGCTATATGAAAGTATACATTCAAGCATTACACTTCCTGCTTACATGTAAAATTTGACGAAATTGTACAATTTTAATTTAAGACGATTCTTTAATACGGACACAGATTTTTTCCTTCAATTGCTACAAAAACAATTCATTACCAGATAGTTTAATCTGAGTTCAATGTTTTGAGTCGGGAGATGAACTACTCTATTTAAGTAGCAAGCGGTATCTTCTAAATGACTGAAGTATGATAAAAGTTTATACATAATTGACGTTTACTGTAACTTCAAAACAGAAATATTCTCATAGTCAAACATGAGTTTGAACTCCAAACCCAATATGTCCTTAGCGAGGACTAACAGCTCGCAAAGAGCAAAACGGCAAAGGCCCACTTGATTTTGATTTTCAGTAGGAATACAGACCGTGAACGTGCGGCATTTCGATTTGTTTTTACTTTGAGAGTTTAAAGCAAGATACTTTTTTATTATTATTCAATATTGACAAATATTATACAACACAACACGTTGAAAACATAAATATTTATATACATATCAATGAGACATTTATATATAGCGTACTTGTTATTTGTATAACATAATATTTGTTTTTTAAGTATTGGTGTATGAGTGATATCACATGCAAAAACATATTGTACAAAAAGGTCAATATAGTTCACTGCCAATGCAGGAAGCAATCTTTTAATCTTTCAATATTTAAGTGTTGAAATAAAAAGTAAGAAGATAATAATGAAGGAGGGTAGGACAGGTAGAAAGGATAGAAAGAATATAATAGAATAGATGGAATAGACAGAATATATAGAATAGATAGATATAATAGATAGGAGGTATTTATGCATTTATGTATTTATTCAACAGATGCCATTTGTTTTCATGGAAGTTCATTTTGTTGTTGACTAGAGCTGTTTCGCGCTCTATTTTTTCTCTCAGTTTTACATAGTTCAAAAAAGATGTAAAGGTTGGTATTGTGTTTCTGTTTTTCATGCTAAATAAAACTTCATTAGCAGTATTAAAAAGTTAATTATTGTCTTATGTTGTAATTGTTCAAAGATACCAAAGCTTATGGTTTTTAAGTTTAAATTGATTGAGTTTGGGTTTTGATCAATTATTCTTTTTAATTGAGACCACAGATTTTGTGTAATCCTACATTCCCAGAATAAATGTTCCTGTGTTTCGATGTATTCCCCGCAAAAGTCACATAAACTTGAATTTGAGATTCCAACACGCAACTTTCCCTTTTCAGCATGGTAACATTTTTATTCAACAGAAACCCTTTGTAATGTAATCAAAGCATTTCTGTAGGATAAGAAATAGTTTTGGGAATATTACCAAACACTTCATAGTATGGTATTGAAGAGTAATGGTGTGGTTTTCAACATTTCTGGTAATATTCCCAAAAGAATCCATAGTATGCCAGGTTTTCTGGGAATATTACCAATTTGATCTTGAAAATTTGGTAACATTACCAAAACATTTTGAAAATAATTCCAAACACTTTGTAGTATAGTATTGAAAGTTGTGGTGGGGGTTTCAACATTTGTGGGAACATTCCCAAAATAATCAATACTATGCCGAGAGATTTTCTAAAATATTCTTCAACTATGAAAAGTCACAAATATTTGGTAATATTCCCAAAATAAGTGATGAACATTTTCTGCTAGGATTCTAAGTATAATGTTCAGGTTTTCTGGGAATATTTCCAATTTGATATTGAAAAGTTGGTAACATTACCAAAACATTTTGAAAATATTTCCAAACACTTTGTAATATAGTATTGAAGAGTTATGGTGTGGTTTTCAACATTTCTGGTAATATTCAACATTTCTGGTAATATTCCCAAAAGTATCCATAGTATGTTGAGAGGTTTTCTAAAAATTAATAAAAACTAGGGGTTGTCACAAATATTTGGTATTTTTTCTGAATTATGAACATTTTCGGCTAACATTTTAAAATTCGTCTTGGAAATAATGTCCAGGTTTTCTGGGAATATTACCAAAGTTAATCTTGAAATTTCTGGTAACATTACCAAAACCTTTCGGGAATATTACCAAACATTTCAAAGTATAGTATTTAAAGTTATAGTGGGGGTTTTAACATTTTTGGGAACATTCCCAAAACTATCGATATTATGCCGAGAGATTTTCAAAAATATTCTTCAACTATGAAAAGTCACAAATATTTGGTAATATTCCCAAAATAAATGATGACCTTTTTCTGCTAGGATTCTGAATAAAATGTCCAGGAATTCTGGGAATATTACCAATTTGATCGTGATATTTGGTAACATTACCAAAATTATTTGAGAATATTACCAGATGAACTGAAACAGACTAATTCAACAAAAAGCCTTTGAAAACTCCACAAATAGTTTCTGTAGGACCAAACAGTTCATAGTATAGTATTGAAAACTGGGGCTTTTCAACATTTTTAGAACATTCCCAAAATAATCCATATTATGCCGAGAGATTTTCTATATCATTCTTAAACTAGGAATAGTCACAAATATTTGGTAATATTCCCAAAATGAATTACGAACATTTTCCGATATCGTTCTCAAATTCATCCTGAATACAATTATATTATCTTGAAATATTTGGTAACATTACCAAAACTTTTTTTGGGCATATCAAAAGATGAATTGAAATATAATAATCCAAAAGAAAAAGCTCCACGTGGGCTGCTGTAGGACATGAATTATTCTGGGAATATTACCAATATCTTCATTGCATAGTATTGAAATTAACAGCAGGTTTTTCAGCAGGTTTTTAATATTCCCAGAATAATCTATAGTATGACTAAAATTGTTTTAAACATTTCTAAAACATGCAATATTCGCAAATGTTTGGTAATATTTCCAATAAAAATATAAACATTTTATAACAAGAGATGTTTGTCAAACATTAATCCCCACCACCCCCTGAGCGCCATGTTGTCAGGATTATTTGAACAATCGAAATACGCATGGACTGAAATGACAGCTGATTGGTCATGGATATTGGATGACTTTAAGGCAGTTTAAAGATAATGACCATTCAAAGTGTGAGGATAGTAGACATAGTGTTCTATCGTGTTCAGATGATAACAGATATTTGCAGATAAAATGTGTCCTCTTAGAAGGGAATAAGTATATACGACAACATTTTAATGGCGAATATGAGTTATGACCATGACGTTTGACTCTAATAAGTGTTGATTGATAGAACGACATAGATTACATATTCCTGGTTGTTTAAAACTACTAGAATGTTATTTCAGTATTACAGCTATGTCTCTTGCAATTTTACAATTTGACAATAATTATTTTAAATACAAGTGTGGACTTTCGCATATTATGATTTAAAAAAAACACAGAAAAGAACAGAACAGACGTTTTTAAGTCATATACATCAGAACATCGTCTAAACACATACACTTAGGTTTTTGATATCAAATGCTTGTACATGGTTAGTGCTATGGTTAAAGACACAAATATGTTGACGTAAAGGCAGCAGTATCAGAGGATGAACTAAATGAATAATAATAATAATTATTAGGAATAGCATTACGAATACATACTGATTCTTTAACATAATCGCAGAGCTTAACCAGCTCACATGTATTGACAGAGTTAAATATATTTCTGGGAATATTACCAACTAAATCTTGAAAGGTTTGGTAACATAACCAAAACAATTCGGGGATGTTACCAGATGAAGGGAATACAAATATGATTATTTGACAAACATACAAACAGCCAACAGACAAATAGAACTTAAGATGCAGAACTAGACATGCTGGTTTTACGACTCTTGCTAATTTACTGCCGGAGATACGTGTGACAAAATGTTTTGTGACAGCTGGATGAACCGACGAACAGACAGACAAGTGAAATCTATTTGCCTCTCAGACTAGGGCATTTAAATGAATAGCAGTATTGAACAATTTTCGGTTATAACACATATACAGTTTTAAACAATTTATTCACAACGTGAATGACAAACAACTAAGTGTATGTTATGAACTGTACATTTAGAGTATGCTTAAATAAAAAAAGTCATCGAGAACATGATTAACATAATTGGTGAATGTTCCATCAGTGAACATGGAGCAGGTTCAATACTTTTTTATTGTTCTATGTTTCTTTCCATATCATTAAAATAAACCTAAAGTATCTGCTTAAAGTTATCTATTCAAGAAAATAATAATACTTCTATCATTCGTTCTCGCCATTTACAAGACATTTTCTTGATCGGAATACTTTATAGTATATGCTAAACAACCTATAGCAAACATTTAAAAGTTGATTTATATTTCCTACAAGGATGTCACTATATCAGACTCTGAGTCACAAATGTTGTTGAAAGAAGGGGTATTTCATACAAACAAATTATGAAAAAAAATAGAAAAAAAAATATAATAAACACAGAGTAGTTGAGCCAAAGCATGATGGCCTTCGAACTGTTATCAAGTGACAATAAAGGGTATAAATGTAATATTTCATGAATAATGAGTTATTTAGGGTAAGAGCTTAGCATACTGGAATGTTTCTCGAGAGAGACCAAGACTAGGTTCCCGACTTCGCCATTGACCGATTCTCTGTGTTCACAAAATGAAACTTGAATTTGTAACTTACTAAAATAAAATAGGCTTTAAGGCAAAGCAAAAGTAAATAAAAAATAACTCAATCATAAAATGTACAAATATTTACAAAATGAAAACACAATGTAAGCTTACTTAAATACAAAAACAAGGTTTAAACGATATGTACAGGCAAACTGTTATCTGATATTTATGATCATACCAAATATATGAGGTTTTAGATGTCTGAAGCTTGTTTGGAACAATACGAAGCTACGGACTGATTTATAAGTTGAATCTGAATTTCCGATAATTGTATTACGTTGTCTTTCTTACATCCTTCGAATTTTGCAATTAAATATCGACGATTAATTTTCATTTTGTCCAAGGGATTCAAAATCACGCTCTGTTTATTTTTTACGTTGAGAGAACTGTTAGTTTTCCGACTGGCCGACGGGCAAAGGTTATCATGTTTCCCTCCATTTCTCCAATATACACCCTCTGGTTTGTATATTCCACAACTGCCACCTGAAGACGAACCAAACATATAAGTATTTCCTAGATTTTATAGATGTGGTGTATTCTTAAAATTACAGTGTATACTACATATTGCCATTATAGCCAAAATCCAATTAATGATCATTTTAAGTTCAGTATATTTGTTATATAATGTCTTATACTTTAATAGACAAATGGCTTTGTTATATAATGTTTCATACTTTAATAGACAAATGGCTTTATATTTCTGTATTTATACTTGAACATACCGTCATATTTTCTGCTATTTCGGCTAAAGTTTCAGTTTCTGCTGTCTGAAAATATATTTTTGAATCCTTCTGTACTAAAATAACGATTGAATTTATGAAAAGCATATAACAAACAGAGGTGGGGAAACCATAATAAAAATATGCTGGACGGAGGCGGGATTCGAATCCGCAACAGCGTGATTTTAAAGTATATGGTCTAACCACAGGACCGGGGCTCTAAAGCAATTGCAAAAGTATACTTTGCTCTTAAGTATGTATGATTTTTTTTGCACTATTTCTTGGGTTGCCAAATTTATGAATATGACTGAGTATTATATTGCATATTGTTATTATTTTGCATACAACATGAATGTGATATGCAATGCATGTATGCCACTTGCCAAGTTTTCATTTGAATACTGGTAGGAAAGTTTCAGTTCATTACTAAAATCATTTATTATGCTCAGTTATAATTGTTACATAAAATAAGATTTTGCCAGTTATCTTTGGTAAAGAAATCATGGAAAATAAACATTAATAATTTAGCATGTATAAGTTGTTTTTCTTAAATTCAATTATTATTTTCATACAATCTTTACAACTACTGAACTATAAAACACTTTAACTTAATTTTGCGGTTGGCAATTTCTGTTTTTCAGTTGGAAGTGTTTAGCTAATTCGATTACGTATCAATGTTATTATTAGTATCCTACATGGCCGAGAGCGTAAGATAGGTTCATTACCAACCTGTGCGTCGGGTGTTTTGTGGAAACGAGGTTTACTCGAGGTTTACTGAGTTTTCACAGAACACCCTGAGCGAGTGTTGGGACGAACCTTTCTTATACGGGCGGCTATGGTATATGCTTTTTCTCCCATCTCAGTTTAATAAAATTAGGTAAAAATGTATTTTTACTGGAACTCTTTATGACAATAAAAAAGTACAGTTGAACACCGTTAATTGAATATCGTAGGGACCCAAAAAATAATAATAATGATATTTCGGATTAATAATTTTCATAAAATTGACAGCATTCGCGAATAATAGATGACGTGAAATACTAAGTCGTGAAGATTGCAATTTCGGTTACACGTTACCAATATGATACATTCGGTTTGAGTGATATTTCGTATACAAAAATATTTGTTGATTTATTATGTACTAAAATGACAAATAATTCGGTTTTTTTTACTTCTTTATTAAAACATAAAACGTTTAAAACAAATTGACAGCACATGTATGCATTCGGAACATAGTACGGATTATTCGGTAGCGGGTTAAGTGAGCAATGCGTATTTTCGATTGATATTCATGTTGTGTTAACCAGAAATTATATACACATCACATCACCAAAATGAATTGCTAATTTTTTGACATCGATGATTGTAAAATTCACGTGCTCAATTTCATTCTTTAACAAGCGCTAATTGTGCTCCATTGTCACCCCAAGCCCATGCCCTAGTGTAATTGAAGTATGGTGTGAAAAACTATGACATGATAAGGTTCGAAATAAGAATTGATAAAAAGGTGTGAAATACCAAATCGGGCCCGTAATTTTTACTTGGGAATAGCGATTCATTCGGACTAGCGATTTCGGATTAAAGATTAAAAATTTAGTTAAACAATTTAGGAGTAAAATCGGGACCAAAAAAAAAATAGCGATCAATTCGGATAAACGGTGTTCGGAATAGCAGTGTTCAACTGTATTTCATACGGGTCTTTGTTTTATCTTTGCCCGAGGGCAAGATACTAATTTCCTGCATGGCCAAATTTTTGGATCTACTTATCTGAGGTAGGAGAAAAGTATGTCTATCAAATATTATCAGTCATATGTAATAAATGAATTCAGCCTAGTTTTAAGTTGTATTTCTTCAGACAAACAAACCTGATCGAATCTGGCATTGTTTGCTTGTGTAACCGTTTCCTGCAAAAGCTGTTTCTTTGCAGCAACCCGAGATTCCTGCAAATGGTATAATACAAATATACAAATTTATTTGGGTCAAGGAAAAAGACAGAGCTTAAAATCGAAGCTTCTTTTCACTAACAATAGTCACAAAGACATACTAAGAGTTCTATCTTTGTAATATTTGTCTCATTCTACCATAAATTTATGTCAGTTGTAGTAATATGTTGTTAAAAAAATGGGAACAGAATCTAGAATCGAGATACACAATGGTCTTTATATCAATATTTCAAAGCAAAATATTGTTTACATGATCCTTCTGCATAAATAAACTTTAGGAACATAAAGATGCATTGGTGAATTTGGCTGTTCTTTAATGAAAAACAAGCAGTGCTCCAAAACTCAGTTATTCTTACAAAATTAATATTGAATAAAAGATGTGAATATAAAATCAAACTTTTATTTTCTCGTCAAATGTTGAAATCCATATGGATTTTCACCCATTGCAGGAATTTGAAAATATAATTACAAGGCTCAGACAGCAAGCAGACATATTTCATCAATATACTACATTTCTTTTACATTACAACTAATTTCTTAATCCGGTCAAAGATCTTAAGTGTTAACTTGACCTTCACATTTTGATGTTGTAAATATGGTTGTCATCTTATCACATGTGCTGAAGGTTTGATGGAAAGAAATGAATATATAATGAAGATTTTTCAGTTAATCTACCAAAGACTGTTTAAAATAGATCGTCAAAATATGAAATTACATAGTTATAGCCATCATAAAGAGTCTGTTATGAACGATGGACAGTCTTATAGGTTGACGGACTGATTATTTTAAAAAAAGCGACATGAAGATATCAAAGATCATTAGACTGCAACTGTTATCCTTGTTAATTAAACAATAGCTTCGCTTGTGGGTTCAAAAAAGACAAAAAGGGACAATATTTTACCAAAATGCAAACTAGTAATAAGAACTACATGAGTTATGAATGTTGACCCTTTGGTTTACTATGATTTATAATATACTTGTCAATCATCTTAGCTGTAACTTGTGTGATTACTACACATATATCAACTTTAACACGTTTTCAACGAAAGACAACAACATATCCCCATGAAGCTATGATGTAAGCTCATCTTTCTTAAACAGACGAGCTAAAACAAATGCAAGGAATATGGTCATAATAGGTACCCCATTTACTTCTAGGTTGATCAGATGCGGCATTTATGTATGTGGTTAGAGGCTGTGGACTTTGTTATTTAAGTTGAAGCTATAAACATGCACATATACATAATAATCGTGAGAAATAACGAGCTTCATTGGATATAATTGGTTTCCGTGTAAAAAACAGTACCTTTGGTAGGGAAGCCCTTGCCCTTGCTGCTATCTGTTCTGCCATTTTCACTCTGAGCATTAGACTATCATTCTCTGCATACATTCTGTTTTGGTTTGCCTGAAATATATGTTCATGGCCTCAAAATTTGCCATATTTTTCTAAATCGACATAGGAAATATTTAATAAACATTTACATAGTACAAAACATAATACTCTCTGAAAATGTGTATAGGCGTATATTCACAGAGAATTCATGTTCATTTTATGAATAATATTTATAGATAAGCATATGTGCTTTCCTTTTTTATGTTCTTTATAAGGTTGTTCATATATAATGAAATACTTGTTACAAAATAGAGGGTCCTATGCTTATTTATTTACACTACTTTAAAAGTTGAACACCGACAAGGTCTCTTTACAGAAATGGAAATATACGATACAATAAAAAGACATGTCAAAAATTAATCAAAATAGTTTACCATTTTAAGCATTTAAGATTTAACGGCATATTACCTGCATATCTGCAATCTGCCTTGTCTTTATTTACCAGTTTTTCTTTCAAATTCTGAATTTCCCCTTGTAACTGAAAAATAAACAATTACAATTAAACCCTTATACTATTCAACAACATAATAATGTATGGAATTTCACATTTATCTCATGTAGTCTTCACGCGTGTGAAAAGAAATTGCTCGTTATATTTGTATTTACAACTTATTGTGTGTGATTTTCCCAGCAAATTAAAAACATTTAAAACATTACTATATTGGCAATCCGGGTACTATACCTCATTTATTTGCCGCGTTTTAGCGATGCACTTCTTTTCGAGGTGATTGATATCGGGATATATGTTGCATCTCGCATCCCTGAAATACAACAAAGTATGGCAACTCGTAGTGATAATCTGGGCAAAGAGATTGTTCACAGGTGTGCCTAAAATATTATCATTCCTTGTAACACCATTTAACAATCCTCAAACCACGGAAATTAATTTAGTTTTATACATCTAAATACAAAGAAATGGATGTTTGACATGGATTCATAGCAAACGCTACAGACGATCCATTTCAAATCATGAAATATTTAAATAAATTGAAATAGTGATGACTAAAGAACAACTAGACAAATATAACATTAAAAAACTTCAGAAAAGATACCTAGTTGCGCTAATTAAATAAACAGAACAACAACAGGAAGTCCAATTATGTAAAAACATATTGCCAAAAATGCTGCATTACAAATATACGAATTATTTGGTATTTGCCCGGCTTCCATGTGTCACTTTAAAACGTCGTGATTAGGAAAGTGCAACTGTCACTTTTTTATAAGTATATAAGCCAGAGTCACAAAGCGTAAACAGAAATGTAAACCACCTTGTGTCGTAATGCACCTGGGATTTAGGCTTAGGTTACTTTTACTATAAAAATGTTTTACAAATAAATAGTTAGATGACCTGAAGTAAGTTATAAGTTATTAAGAATGGGCGAAGTGAGCATACATTGAACAATTTTACCTTGAAATCTAACCATGTCAAGAACAGGGATCTGCTTTGCCTGAATCCTGGCTTCGTACCGGAAATAAACTGTTCTAACTTGCATTGAATGCTTTCATCATCTTCAAAGGAAACCTGTTTTGTGGAAAATTGTGAAAGATATTTATTTTAAACAAGATAAATATAATCATCACAACTAGTGCTTGTGGAAAGTTTTATATGATATTATTATTATAATTATCATTTTTTAAAAGGCGTTTATAAACTTTGCTAGGAAAATATGCGTAGCAAAACTTAATTGCAAATTGCTCATATCAACTCATATAATACTTGATAAATGTTTAATTATAGCATTGCAATTTGTTGATAGAAAGATGATAATAAAAACTAATGTTGTTTGAAAAGCCAAACATAAATTATATGTTTTAAATTAGTAAAATGTGTAAGGAATGCAAATGTGGAACTTAGCGAAAATTGTTTGACAAAGGTATTTTTTTACACTGTTTCATGAAGGCAGAAACTGTTTTAAAACTGTGCATCCGCTTTTACAAAGGGTTAAAGGCGGCAATAACACGATAAGAATCATATCGTTTTTACAAATAAACAAAAATATAGTAGTATTTACCTTAATGCAACCAATGCTGCCACAATGAACATGCTTGATTACTCTTCCATTGAATTTTTGTTCTTTAGTTTGGAAGATATGACCATCAATACTCCACTTCATTGAAAATTCCATTTTACATGCATGCGCTTGCTCAGTGAACTTAGGAATGGAGAGGGCAGTGCGTATGCAAAATAAGACTTTCCCCTGCTAGCCACTGACACTGACGCGATGCAAGTTTGTTCAGCATAATGATGTATAACTAATTATTGTGATCAGTTTGATAAGCATGGCATTGAGGTAATTTAAGATCTAGCACTCTGGTGGCTGGATAGTTAATGCCAAAATTTAATTGCCATCTACGTCCCAGGGGCTTTGTGTCAAAGCCAACTGATTATGGTGCATTGAGTGCCTCGTTTAAGAAATGTTTTACCAATTTATATCATGGTGTAGTTAACTTGTGTGAAATATAAAGAATTCTTTAAGGGTAACAATGTCTGTTTAACCGTAAACCATTTAAACTTTCTGATATGATGACGTCTTCGAAAAGGTGTATTTGTGTATAACTCATGAGAGTTGAGCTAATCGTGTTTAAATTAAATAAATTCAAAATAATCATCAATATTCCAAGTAAAACATATTTTTATCAATTTCATTAAAATTAAATATTGATGCAAATATACTTCAAAATACTTAAATAGCGTTCGTATTCTCTCTCATTGTTCGTAATCAAATAATATATGAAGTTTTATTGAGTCGCTCAAAATTTTGTAATTTCACTCACACAAAAATCGAAATGGACAGATTGCCGGGGAGACGGCTATTATTATCTAACCAGTTTTCTGTTTTCAGTAATATGTGCTTGTACTTTGTTGCCGGCAAGTCAACCAGAACTGGACTTTACAAAGAGACGCATTTTTCAATCCTCAGACTGCAACTGAGTAGCATTTATCTGATGGAACGAAGTGAATGATTAAATAATTTAGGTATTTATTATAGGTGTTATTGAGATGGGCAATTCAAGTTAGCAAGTCATCCATCCTCCATAAATCCCCCAACTTTGGTCAATCCTGCAGTAAGAACAAACAGCGGTCTGCATACGACTGTAGTAATTATTTCAACTATCATAACTTCACTGCTATATACCAGCATGGATAATCAAATCAGCCAGCCACTAGTTTACCAGCGTAATAAACTATGATAGAGCAGGTTTGGTGGGAACTGACCCCTACTAACAAATTTTAGACTCTTTCTTGGAAATTGATAACTGTAGTATAAAAGGATGGTTTCTTTTAATGCATGTTAATTTTCTTTCATTATTTTGTCTGCTGTTATCACCGCGTTTTCATCATCGTTCTGTTGTGTTTTCATCATCGTACTGTCTTGTTTTTATCATCGTACTGTCGTGTAATCATCATTGCACTATAGTGTTTTCATCATCGTACTATCGCGTTTTTATTGAAGTACAATTGTATTTCCATCATCGCACTGTCACGAAGTCATCATCGTATTGTCGTGTTATAATCATCGTTCTATTGTCTTCCGGTGCGCATGAGCATAGAAGATTTCCCCTCCAAGTGCTAACATGTTGGTTTCAGGGGTGCGTGTCTTTGAAATATATCTTTAACCGAAGATCATCATCATCATCATCATCATCATCATCATCATCATCATCATCATCATCATCATCATCAACAACAACAACAACTACGCATTATAACCTCGTTAGCACCATTCACGTCATCATTGCATCATGATTTGCATAAATGTCGTTGTTACCTAATTGCTACTATAAATATCATTATCTTAGTTGTGGTCATCACATAATCATTGTAATCATTGTTGTCATGTTGCGTCGTGATATGATTATAATTATCTTAGTTGTCGTCATCGTCGTCGCATTGTGATTTGTATTATTGTAAAAATTGTCGCCAATGTGGCATTATCGTAACTATCATAATCAACATTCTCATAATCACAAAACGCATCATCATCATCATCATCATCATCATCATCATCATCATCATCATCATCATGTTGCACATTTGCACTTACTTTACATAGCATTCAATGTACCCAAAATAATAGTTCAGTTATCATAGATTTGATGTTCAATAATCATTATATTTACACCAAGTTTGCTACGGAGGGTCGGTTTCCCGGAAAAAAAACTTTTATAAAAGGGTTGTGCTTGTGGAATATTATTTCAGATGTTTTTGTTCTAAAAATACAATGTATAAGACTGACATATTCGGGTTTCTATGGTTGCCTTGGTTCTCAAACACGTTAAATCCCGAATGGAATAGTTGTATTACAGAATAGCAGCATGAGCAAGCAAATAGTCAGAATAGAGATCGCAAGAGTAGTAATAGTAGTGGAAGTTGTAGTAATAGAAGTGGTTGTGGTGCTGGTGGTGTTTGTAGTAGCAAGTAGAATTAATAGTAGTTAGCGGTAGTAGTAGGTGATGATGATGGTAGTAGTAGTAGTAGTAGTAGTAGTAGTAGTAGTAGTAGTAGTAGTAGTAGTAGTAGTAGTAGTAGTAGTAGTAGTAGTAGTAGTAGTAGTAGTAGTAGTAGTTGTTGTTGTTGTTGTAGTAGTAGTAACAGTATCAATAGCAGCAGCAGCAACAGCAGTAGCAGCAGGTAGTAGTAGTAGTAGTAGTAGTAGTAGTAGTAGTAGTAGTAGTAGTAGTAGTAGTAGTAGTAGTAGTAGTAGTAGTAGTAGTAGTAGCAGTAGTAGAAGTAGTAGTAGCAGTAGCAGTTCTAATAGCAGGAAGTGTTGTAGAAGTATTATTATTCATAAAAAGACAGGTGCTTTTACAAAGTAAACATGACGTTACGTCATTTTACTTCAAACTGTGCCATTTGCTTTAGGGCTGTGCTATCATTAGTTTTTTCAAAAGACCGATGAGTTTACGAGACGTTTCTTATACATCTGTATTATTTTCATCAAGTTTGACGCAATTATGATTGGAGATTTACATTGATGGTGATCGTATCCGATATTTTTTTCACATGAAGGGCAAATTAGTTTATGTGCATGCGCACCGTAAGGCGATAGTATGATGGTAAAAACATGACAGAACGATGGTGAAAACGCGACAGTACGATTATTAAAACAAGACAGTCAATGATGTAAATCCCACATACCCATGATGGAAACATGACAGTAAGAAAGTGAAAACATGACAGTACAATGACAAAAACATAACAGTACGATGACAAAAAAGGCAACAGTGCCATGCTGAAAACATGACATTCCGATGTTGAAAACATGACAGTACTATGGTGAAAACATGACAGTACGGTGGTGAAAACATGACATTACCATGGTGGAAACATGACAGTACGATTGTGAAAACATGTAATTACCATGACAAAAACCTGACAGTACGTTAGTGAAAACATGACAGTACGATGGCAAAAAGGCAACAGTACCATGGTGAAAACATGGCATTACCATAGTGAAAACAAGACAGTACGATGGCATAAACATGACATACCCGTGATGAAAACTTGACAGTATGTTGGTGAAAACATGACAGTACGATGGCGAAAACATGACGGTACGATGATGAAAACAATGACAGTACGATGGTGAAAACTTGACAGTATAGTGGTGAAAACGCGACAGTACGATGGTGAAAACATGACGGTACGATGATGAAAACAATGACAGTACGATAGCGAAAATATGACATTACAATGGTAAAACGCGACAGTACTATGGTGAAAACAAGACAGAATGATGGCGAAAAGGCTCAGTCCCATGATGAAGAAAATACATTACGATGTTGAAACATAAAAGCAGGATGGTGAAAACATGACAGTACAATTGTGAAAACATGACAGTAAAATGTTGAAAAGGCGACAGTATGATGGTGAAAAAAGACAGTACGATGGCGAAAAGGCGACAGTCCTATGTAGAAAACATGACAGTACGATAAAACATGACAGTACGATGGTGAAAACATGACAGTACGATGTTGAAAACATGACAGTACCATGATGGAAACATGACAGTACAATTGTGAAAACATGTAATTACCATGACAAAAACCTGACAGTGCGTTTAGTGAAAACATGACAGTAAGATGGCAAAAAAAGTAACAGTACCATGGTGAAAACATGGCATTACGATAGTGAAAATATGACAGTACGATGGCATAAACATGACATAACCATGATGAAAACATGACAGAATGTTGGGGAAAACATGACAGTACGATGGCGAAAACATTACGGTACGATGATGAAAACAATGACAGTACGATGGTAAAACTTGACAGTATAGTGGTGAAAACGCGACAGTACGATGGTGAAAACATGACGGTACGATGATGAAAACAATGACAGTACGATGGCGAAAAAATGACATTACAATGGTAAAAACGCGACAGTACTATGGTGAAAACCAGACAGAATGATTGCGAAAAGGCGACAGTCCCATGATGAAAACAAATACATTACGATGGTGAAACATAAAAGCAGGATGGTGAAAACCTGACAGTATGATAGTGTAAACATGACAGTAAAATGATGAAAAGGCGACAATATGATGGTGAAAACAAGACAGTACGATGGCAAAAAGGCGGCAGTCCCATGTAGAAAACCTGACAGTATGATAGTGTAAACATGACAGTAAAATGGTAAAAATGCGACAGTACAATGGTGAACACAAGACAATACGATGGCGAAAAGAAGACAGTCCCATGCTAAAAACATGACAGTACGAAGGTGAAAACATGACAGTACGATGGTGAAAACATGATAGTAAGTTGATGAAAACGAGGCAGTATAATGGTGAAAACAAGACTGTACGATGGCGAAAAGGTGACAGTCTCATGCTAAAAACATGACAGTACGAAGGTGAAAACATGACAGTACGATGGTGAAAACAAAATAGTACCTTGATAAAAACAAGACAGTATAATGGTGAAAACAAGACAGTACAATGGTTAAAAGAAGACAGTTTAAATGCGAAAAGGCGACAGTCCCATGGTGAAAACATGACATTACAAGGTGAAAACATCATAGTGCGTTGGTGAAACATGACAGTACGATGGCAAAAAGGCGACAGTCCCATGATGACAGTACGATGTTGAAAATGTGACAGTACGAAGGTGAAAACATGACAGTATGATGGTCAAAACGCGACAGTACGATGGTGAAAAGAGGACAGTACGATGTTCGAAACATAACAGTACGATGATGAAAACGCAACAATAAGAAGTTCTTAAAGGGTAAATATGATGCTAAAAAAAGAAATGAATATCAAAAAACAATTTGTTGCATTGTTTTTTTAATCTGATTGGATTGACCTAAAACATATATAATAAATTTCTGAAACGAAAACTTGTAATTTTATGCTGCTGATTATATATAGTTTACTTACGGTTACAAAATAATAATAATGCATAGATTGTACCTAAAACATACGTTTGCTGCATTCAATATTACGGAGGTAACGTTCATTTACATAGACACTGCATACTTGTATATCAACGTAATGCACCAGTCAATTGTAACCATGCCCCAACCCCCCCCCCCTCCTCCCAGGTCCGTGGATTAGCGGCGACATTGACTTTTGGTCCAGCCATGATCCCCGTCCTTCGGGAAAAAACTACTGGCAAAATCCGCGCAAAATTCCCCCGCACCCAAGTAAAGACTATTCCTGGCTATTTTTGGCGCAAAGACAAAACCACCTCATTCACCCGGCACTACCGGGCTACCTGAAAGGTAAAAATACGGCCCATTTCCCCGGCTATCCCGCCGGATATGTGGGAGGGGGCGTGGTTACAAATTGACTGGTGAAAAAGCTTATACACTTTCTTAACATCTTAATCTTTCAGTATGTTCCTAGATTTTTCCAACGAAAAATGAGAATTGTTCAATGATCCATAGTAAAGGCACTCGCCGCACTGAATCAAAATGTAATATTATTATGATAAGTAAAACCAATGCTTGAAACATAAACAAATGTACCTGTCACTCTAGTGAATTGTTATATTGATTTTACGGTGATGCAAATGTAATACATATGTATTATTATATTAAGGCATACGCAATCTTATTGTTTGCCACAGATTACTAAGACTATCTATGTTACTTGCGTCATCATGAGATCACATTGAAGACTTATACATGAAGTCATTAATCAAACATCTTTTCTTGTGCAAGAGTTCTTATACACGTTAACATTGGTTCATCTACTTTAAACGCTGGTCCCTATGCTAATTTTGTACAATATTGAAATAATATTGTCAGCGGCCTCCCGGGGAGCCAATTTATTATCTTGATAATGAATGGAAGACAACAGTTTCTTTAAGATATATATTTCTTCGATCATACTTATTGAAGTATTTTATAAAAGCTGTTTATCTGTCAAGCTTTATTCTTACAGAAGAAGATTTGCAGTGTTTCGTTAGACGTCGTATAGACGCCTATTTCATGTGACTATAATATCGTTTTTATTTCGGACTTTAATATTATAATTGGAACAATCGTGTAGTTTAAAACATAGTACATGTATGTCATTAAAGTTGGTATGGCACTTTGTTTTATTGCAAAAGTCCCAATTTTATTATGTCTCAATTCTGTTTGCACTTAACCAAACAATTTTCGGCAATAAATAAAAAGTCATGTTCTTACATATTTTCGTGTCAATATTTTGAACACCGTTGTTCGTTGCAATGTGACGTACCATTGCTAAAGTTGAATGCTCTTTGGACGTGATAATACTTATAATAATATTAATCATCATCATAAGCATAATCATTAAATTATTATTGTTATCATTATTATTTCCATCGTTATCAGCAGATTCGTAATAGTTCTTGTCTTCAATATCATGTTCATTTTGTCATCACCGTTGTCATAATCCTTTTGATTGTTGTCGCAACCATTGACGACGTGGTCGTCTTTGTATTTATGTTTATCGTATATTCATGTCTATATGAATATAACAATGTCAAGATTAAGGTTATGTGTCTGGAACTCTACATTTTAACATCCATATAAAAAAGAACACGTACAGACAGAAGAAACATACGCACGGACATATGGACAGATGGACGAACAAACACGCACGCATACATATAACGTCGTGCATTATCAAGTTACTATTAATGACCTTCAATGATTAATGCTTTATGATATTGAGCTGTACATAGAGTAATTTCAAAATATTGTGTTGCACATCAAAACACGTTCGTATAACAATTATAATAATGATGTTAATACTTCCATTAGTTGTGTCTGTGATAAGTTACACGTGAAACATACACATATATCAATACCAATGTTCATGCTTTTAGTCTGAAACTATGAAAAGGAGCATACACCACAAATTGACGCGATCAGACGGATGAAAACAGTTTTATCCTGTTATTGTTTCGATTTAAAATCGACTTCTTTTTTGAAATTACAGAGGGAAGGATTGAGGTCTCAATCAAATTCAAGTTCTTACATGTACAAGATATATTGTTTGATAATTACTTAGGTAGCGCCCATATATAGAGGAAGAGGAGTATAATGTACACGTATTGTTAAATAAAATTGTAGATGGTGCTTTTTAAATAAGTAAGGCTGATACAATATAGGGCATAACGAGTTCTGGTTATACACAGCTATAAACAGCTCGGGACTCGAACCCTCAACCCCCTGCTTGCAAGTCAGGTGCTCAACCACTATGAGCTACCTGAAGGGTTGGTATACTTCTGTAAGGGCAATCAACAAATCGATCCGGTGACCCAAAACTATACAAATGTGCATTCATATTAACAATAACCTGTGTTAAATTATACTGATAATAAAATATGACCATTCATATACATTTGACATTATGCAGTTGCAATGCGATCTGTATGAGACAAACAATGGGAAAAAGGTTTTTGTTATCCATGCTTATTAGTGATTTGTTTCAGCTTTAGTCACTGTACTGTCAGCTTAGTCAAAAGCTAACATTATTATGATGGAATGTGTTGCCAGATATATATTTTTTCAGTCCAGAGCCTTCATAAGTTTGGACTAGATTGACGCTAAAATCAGTCAATAGTAAAACCTTTGTTTTATTTTACCAGTTAAAACACTCAGTAACACCAGCTTGATGTCAGATATCACCCTTGTAATTGCAAAGCCCATTAGTGTCAAGATCAGATCAATATTTGTCTTGAAATCCGCAACAGTTGTTCAAGTGCCTATAACTGCTCATCAGCAGGTCATAAAACGAAGCTTCAAGATTGAAGGAAAATGTCTAGAAATTAAGAAATTTGCGGAGGGATATAATTAACCAATAAGCAACAATCCAGAATGTGATTTAACAATATGACTATTAAAATGTGAAATAAAGTGATTTTGACTGAACTGTTTAGGATACACAACTTTGATAGTCTGCTTAAATTTTTGTTGAACTTTATCAGTTAATTGAAACAAATTCCCACAATATTTAGCTGAAATCAATAATGGATTATCTCGGAATATCTTTAGAAAACATTTCTTTGGAAGATGTCATTGATGAAGAAACCAACACATTAGGAATATCCCTTGAGGAAATGGAAACCTCTTTAAATCCTCAGGTACTTTACATGTTTTACTCAAATATTCTTATATAAATAACTCTACTTATGTAAAGCAGTTAACCTTTATGTCGTAAAGGCAGATTAAAAGCAATGTTTGTATTGAATACACCAGCATGGAATTTATCTTAATGCTCAATTTAGATTAACATTATATTTTATAATGCTACGTAATTCCATTTACTAATATAACGATATTTGATCAAACTGTATTAAGTACATGAATATGTATGATGTATGCTTAACACAGTTAATTGTTTTTTAAGACTATTATAATTATTATAATATTTGACCTTTCAGGATTTGTCAAAGCATATCTTTGAGTTTGATGATGAATTTATCTTCAGCCTAAAGGTAAACTGTTATTTTTTTTTGTTATTTAATAAATGCATACTGCCAGTGACGTTTATAGTTTGTTTGAGTGATTTAGACTATTAATGTGTGTATTTAGATCAACCATTTTCTTTACATTTTATTC
The DNA here is from genome assembly GCF_026914265.1 of Mya arenaria. NCBI lineage: Eukaryota > Metazoa > Mollusca > Bivalvia > Myida > Myidae > Mya > Mya arenaria. Next base: position 25,964,238 of record NC_069130.1, read on the forward strand.
ACAACTCAATGTCTGCCTACCTCTTCTGATTTCTTTATCAGATGGATGCCAAAAGTTGTATTGTTTCGGAGTATTCATTACCTGTTGTTATCTGTAGAAATCGAAAGGTCATACAGACTTTTACAAACTTTTATTTGTATGCAATAGAACGGAACGGGTGTATTTTAGCTATAATGGCATTATTTCAACTTTAAAATATTTAATTGTTTACTGCGCAATTTACTTTCACTTTTGGTTTTAAGTGTCTGCAGTATGATTGTTGTTTAAGGGTCATTGCTTTTAAACTTTAATAAACACAATAAACAAATCAGTTACACTGACGTTCTCAGACTCGTCATTTTTATTTATTTAAGTAAATCAAAGTTTCAAAAATAACAAAAGAACTATTTCAGTATAAAGTTAAGCACATTTTAGCTTTTCATATTTCCAGCGCAGGAGTATGTTTTGCAATTTGTATTTACTTTACGCATGCCATTTTCTTCGGTTAATCATATACATTAGTATCGGCGCAAAGGCGCTATTTTATTATATGCGCATGGAATTCATGTTAATGGAATGCGCATTATATTATTGTGATCTTTTGTTCATTAATGCTCTATAGAGTTTTTATTATTCACCCAATACCGTGATTCAGAGGCATACTTGAAATTAAGAAATGGCTGAGTGTTTGATAATCAGAACTTTGAACGATTTGTTCCTGTTTCTCCTGCATTACCCGGCTAATTCGGTGCCAGACTATTAAGGTCGTTGGTTTGAATCCCGGTAGGAAAATACGACTTTGTTTTATACGGTTCCATAATAAAGGCGGTTGGCTTACTTGTTTATGACCCGAGACTCAGTCATTGAGAGGGATAATTGATATAATCGATGGACATTTTCAGTTCAATCGATGTAAAATAGAAAAAAGAAATACTTAGTATCATGAAGCTTTTGAAGTGAAATTCAAAAACACATGATTCAGAAATATTTAGGTCGTATTTATTAAACAAGTATTGCATTCTTGAAAGGAGTATTCTCCCACGTTACAAGGTGCAGTTATTTATGTTATGCTGTTGATATGTTTTCCTATTGCCCTCTCAGTATGCAATATTTTTTAAAATGTAATTAAATATGATTCTTCAATTCACAACGTGTATTACATTTACATTCATTAAATGTTATTTGCATGCATTTACTAAACGTATAAAGGTATACTTTTTTCAATAATTATGTATATATGCACATTTATGAAACCATCATGTTGTTACTATTTATTTAGTTATACATTTTTTATAACTGATGTGACTCTTTAAAGGATGTAGGAGCTAATGTTTGCACAATCAAAGCATTCCAGAGATTGACTTTTACAAGTTATACAATAACAAAATGATTAACATAGGTTATCGGCCTCATGTGTCTGATACATACGGTGGAACATAACTGCTGTCAGATAATCTGTTAACGTCTGCGAGTTGTTCGTGTTAACCACTTAATTATGCGATAATTATCAAGCTATCTAGTTAATAGAAATTGTTCTCTGTAAGATAAATATAACAATACTAAAAAATGGCTTCAAAGTGCTCGGAACTGCCACCTTTTTCCCTTTTAGCTGCATAAACAGGTTATCTAGTTATGGTTAGCGAATTCCACTTAATTAGAAACATAATTACCGGCAGATAACATTCGTGTTACCACATATTTATAAATGCATTTTGGCCTTTAGCTTCAACTGGTTATCTAGTAAGTGTTTATGAATTCCATTAAGTAAGTACATTCTAACTGGTTAACAAGATACGATTCATGTTACCAGTTATTGTTTTGATTATTTCATGGATCATTTTCAATGTGCCCATATCAAGCAGTCCTACAGTTTATGCCAGGTTTCTGGATTTTGGTCCATTTTCGAAGCCTCACTTCACAGCCAGGTGTTTATTATGCATGTAATTGAGATAACCAATTTCTGTCAGCAGGGGCCCATTAACCACTCTTCCCTGGTCAGTTTTGGGGTCAGAAGGATATTTATCAGAGAACATCTTCAGTACGATTTCTGCACTAAAATTCACGATGACTATAGAAAAGCAATTTATATCATTTACTTTAGTTTTAAACTATTTATGAAAATGAAAAAAACATAAACATTGATTCCATAGCAAAGAAATGAAACATTGAAGTAAATAAAAAAAAATATATTCAGTCTTATCGTTTGATTTAATTTCGAACGGAATAACTTTATACATGGGATTTTTATTTATACTTTTCATTAAGATAACGTTAGCTGTCTACTTACTACAAAAGTATCAATATCAACCCTATTAAACCCAATGAAATGTACAATTGAATGAAATGGATATTTAGGTTTTATAAAATATAATTTATGACTAACAGTGTTATATCTAACAGTGTCAATAATGTAGTTATAATGAAGTTTGTTATTTATGGTTATATCTAAAGAATATGTTTTTCGCAATTTTCACAACAAATGAAAATTAATACTTTCTTTTGCTGCATTTTTGGAACAAGAAAAGAATACTGCAAACTTGATGCATTGCTATTTTTTCACTTTAGGATGATTACGCGTAATTCAACCGTATTAAATCATAGCAACATTATCCAATTGCTAACAGTCTCATAATTATAAAGTCTAAAGTTTGTAAACTCTGAAGTCATCACTTGGATTGAGGTTCGTATGTTTTCCTGTGAAATACTTTTTTGATTAAATTATAATAACTCTGGTTTTACTAAGTGCAGTGGGAAACGAAACCCGAGATGCAAAACGTCCTTACCTAAATAACGCCCGAGGTTTCTGGACTTTAGGTAATATAATCGAGTTTTAAGTGACACAAGTTGGCATATTACCTACTGACGGAATCACAGACAGACGGACGACCAAGGGCAAATCTATATGTCCCCCCCCCCATTTTATGGGGGCATAAGATGTAATATTAAAAGAAATGTAATATTTTAACCATTTGCCAAAAAATAAGGTCATATATTGATGTACTTAGATATTCTTATTACTTATAACACAGCTTACAACTTATTTTTTTTAATCTGAGCACTAAATTACCTTGATGTTGAAACTGAACTTTCATAGGTTTCTATTGATACATTGACATAGTGGTCTTTGCTAAAATGCACTTCAAAAAAACATCATTGCCCACTTTTCATGTGAATTATATAAGCCCTCTTTATGTTTGTGTATCTTCGTTTATGTAATTTTCTAGAAAATTCATTTCCTAAAATATAGCTTTTGAAACAGCGATTAAAATCTTCTTTACTGACACAGTTAAATCAACGTTTGTTTTCTTTGTAAGATTTCTCTTCTTAATTTGCATTGTTGTGTGAGAACATTCTTCATTAGAAGAGTGATTAAACATTATACACACTGCATGGAAGCTTTCCATATTATATATATATATATATATATATATATATATATATATCTCATTAACTATTTTGTCTTTGCTTTCGGAATTATCATAAAACATTGCTACCTTATTTCAATATATATATAATACTTGTTTCAAAGCAGTATAATATCATCATATGAGAAATGATCACAACAAAGCAATATTGTATCTTAAACCTCTATGTCCGGACTTTTGATATCATACCACTATATTTGAACGTTATATGACTCATTTTATTTTAATATAATATTTAAAATTATCCAACTTTTTCTGATCGTTTGCACTCCTACATGCACAGTTGATGTAAATTTTTAACCACAGCAGTCACTGAACTTTTATTACATGTTTCTGTAATACAATGTATGTAGAGCATTTTTCCAGAAATATATATTTTCTCCATATTATTTTCTCTTTGCGAAAAAGAAAATATATGTATATTAAAGCATCTTATAATAGGGTAATAACTTATTATTAGTGCGTTTTGATTAGGGAGATGGAATTCGACTAAAGACGCACGAGGCGCTTACTGACTGAAATCAATATCTTAAAACATCAACAACAGTTGAATAAGACATTCCGGATCAACATGTTATTAATATATATATATATCAATGGTTTAAATCACTTAAAAGATACATGATTTCGTAATAAATGTTACATTCATGACAAACTTGTTTTATGACGTCATTTAAACATTGCACAATGATACTTGATGGGCGTCAGTATAGTGGATTTTGGACTACCGTATATAATAATAATAATAATAATAATAATAATAATAATAATAATAATAATAACTATGATATACAAAATTTATACAAAAGCATTCGATAATAATACTATTTTAATAATCAAGATAGCGAAAGTTGAAATACCAAGAAAAACCTCCTAACATAAAATGGCCCAAATCTCAAGACAAGAATAGCTATTACTCTCAAATTAGTCAGGCAAACAGCAGGGAAAGGGTCAAGTGGTCAGTTTACAGTTATGTTAGATTAGTTCCACTGATAAGCCCGAGCATCAGCTTGATGCTCAGTAGCGGCATTAACTATAGGACTGCAAGTGTTCATAACCTCGTGTAAAGTGGTCAATATGTTTATAAATATATGCCTTTGTGCGGTTAAACTGAAAACTACTTTTCTACAAGGGTTAGAATTTTAATATTTTAGTAAGTACCATTGGCATGTAGATTGCCGTTATCCTAAGGTAGTTGGCGAAAAATAAAAATTAGCTTGTGCCATTAAACTAAGTCCATTGCGCTCTACAATTCAGAGAAATTGCCTCCCATTTACTCCTCATTTTGAGAAAAAGGCTAATCAGTCCATGAAATCACCATGAAATTGTACCAGTCAATTAATTACCACTTTGTGGGCCATCCTGCTGGGCTGTTGAATGTGTGTATTCCCAGATGATCTTTGTTTTGACTGATACTGCAGTGTTAAGCTTGTGGTGAGTTATTGCATGTATCAAAATGATCTTGAGAATGGGGTAAATATTTGCATACATAGAGAAGTGGCCTACACTAATTGATAAATTAAAAGTTAAAACTGAAATCACAATGTTTTCATTACAGTTCTTGAAATTGATAAAGGGACCTCTAAGTCATTTTTTTCGTATCATTTCTTTATCAGCCTAACTGGCGATAGCTTGTGTTCGGTCTTCAATTTTGTCATACGAGGTCGTATTTAAAATGAGTTGACTTGGGCGTGTGGGGATATTCATGACATTTAGTGATAGCTCTTATTATTAAAAATATATAATATCCCACAAAAAGAGATCATTCTAAACTGTTTATGTAAGTATAATGGTATACAACAAAATTCTTCAACTTAAAAGTTCAAGTTAACTGAATCAAATGAAATTTAATGAACGACAAAAAAAGTTAAAAATAAGATGTACAGCTCGTTTGAAACATGTGCATTGGAATTGAATACCAGCTGGGCAGTCAGGAGTATTTATAAGACTGTGGCTTATATGTTGCTTCAGATCATTATCACAGAAATGTTGATAAGCAGTGACCCTGTGTAACCTTTATTAGAATGATAAGTTTGGAAGGCACAAACTCTTGACATTATATTTAATTTTGCACATAAAGAAGTAAAACTGGAAAAAAGTCATGATACAATACTAACATGACGGTTTAATTCAGGAGTCCGATGAACCATTGGCTGTTGTTAGTCCAGAGGAACCCACACAGCCACTTCATACATCAACACCAAAGAAACCCATACATGTATGTATTCAACTGCCTGCAAAAATGGGAAAATTTGCTGCAGAAGACTGTACTTTTTACAATTAAGTTACCCTATAAAGTCATGTATTTTTTTTAAATAATAAAGAACAATAAACAAATAGATCATATTTATGCACCGTGTTAAATTTTAATTGCTTAAAAAAACAGTTCATAGATATGTTATCAAATATAATTATTTTTAAGACAAGTAAAACAGGAAAAGGCAGACCAGTTCATATTTATGCACCGTGTTAAATTTTAATTGCTTGTAAAAAAAGTTCATAGATAATGTTTAATCAATTATAATTATTTTTCAGACAAGTAAAACAGGAAAAGGCAGACCAGTTCGGAGGTTATTAAAGCTTAAGAAAACAGGGGAAGTGCAACGTCTACAGCCATGTAGGAGATGAAGTTTTCATAGCAATGTATCCCAGAGCCAGATCATCAGGGCTAGAGAAAAAGTATAGACGAAGGATTTCAACTATAGAGTTGACTGGATGTTGGAAAAGTTTGAAGAATCCCCGAATTGTTTTGGTTATGTTACCAAACCTTTCAAGATTTAGTTGGTAATATTCCCAGAAATATATTTAACTCTGTCAATAAATGTGAGCTGGTTAAGCTCTGCGATTATGTTAAAGAATCAGTATGTATTCGTAATGTTATTCCTAATAATTATTATTATTATTATCAATTTAGTTCATCTTCTGATACTGCTGCCTTTACGTCAACATATTTGTGTCTTTCACCATAGCACTAACCATGTACAAGCATTTGATATCAAAAACCTAAGTGTATGTGTTTAGAAAATGTTCTGATGTATATGACTTATAAACGTCTGTTCTGTTCTTTTCTGGTTTTTTTTAAATCATAATATGCGAAATTCCACACTTGTATTTAAAATAATTATTGTCAAATTGTAAAATTGCAAGAGACATACCTGTAATACTGAAATAACATTCTAGTAGGTTTAAACAACCAGGAATATGTAATCTATGTCGTTCTATCAATCAACACTTATTAGAGTCAAACGTCATGGTCATATCTCATATTCGCCAATAAAATGTTGTCGTATTTACTTATTCCCTTCTAAGAGGACACATTTTATCTGCAAATATCTGTTATCATCTGAACACGATTGAACACTTTGTCTACTATCCTCACACTTTGAATGGTCATAATCTTTAAACTGCCTTAAAGTCATCCAATGGCCATGACCAATCAGCTGTCATTTAAGTTCATGCATACTTCGATTGTTCAAATAATCCTGACAACATGGCGCTCAGGGGGTGGTGGGGATTAATGTTTGACAAACACCTCTTATTATAAAATGTTTATATTTTTATTGGAAATATTATCAAACATTTGCGAATATTGCATGTTTTAGAAATGTTTAGAACAATTTTAGTCATACTATAGATTATTCTGGGAATATAACAAACATGCTGAAAAACCTGCTGTTAATTTTAATACTATGCAATGAAGATTTTGGTAATATTCCCAGAATAATTCATGTCCTACAGCAGCCCACGTGGAGCTTTTTCTTTTGGATTATTTTATGTCAATTCATCTTTTGATATGCCCAAAAAAGTTTTGGTAATGTTACCAAATATTTCAAGATAATATAATTGTATTCAGGATGAATTTGAGAACGATAACGGAAAATGTTCGTAATTCATTTTGGGAATATTACCAAATATTTGTGACTATTCCTAGTTTAAGAATGATATTGAAAATCTCTCGGCATAATATGGATTATTTTGGGAATGTTCTCAAAAATGTTGAAAACCCCAGTTTTCAATACTTTACTATGAACTATTTGGTCCTACAAAAACTATTTGTGGAGTTTTCAAAGGCTTTTTGTTAAATTAGTTTGTTTCAGTTCATCTGGTAATATTCTTAAATAATTTTGGTAATGTTACCAAATACCACGATCAAATTGGTAATATTCCCAGAAAACCTGGACATTTTATTCAGAATCCTGGAAGAAAATGTTCATCATTTATTTTGGGAATATTACCAAATATTTATGACTTTTCATAGTTGAAGAATATTTTTAAAATCTCTGGGCATAATATCGATAGTTTTGGGAATGTTCCCAAAAATGTTAAAACGCCCACTACAACTTTAAATACTATACTATGAAATGTTTGGTAATATTCCAGAAAGGTTTTGGTAATGTTACCAGAAATTTCAAGATTAACTTTGGTAATATTCCCAGAAAACCTGGACGTTATTTCCAAGACGAATTTTAGAATGTTAGCCGAAAATGTTCATAATTCAGAAAAATACCCCCTAGTTTTTATTAACTTTTATAAAACCTCTCAACATACTATGGATACTTTTGGTAATATTACCAGAAATGTTAAAAATACACCATAACTCTTCAATACTATATTACAAAGTGTTTGAAAATATTTTCAAAATGTTTTGGTAATGTTACCAAGTTTTCAAGATCAAATTGGTAATATTCCCAGAAAACCTGAACATTATGTTCAGAATCCTAGCAGAAAATGTTCATCACTTATTTTGGGAATATTACCAAATATTTGTGACTTTTCATAGCTGAAAATATTTTAGAAAATCTCTCGGCATAGTATGGATTTTTTGGGAATGTTCCCACAAAAGTTGAAACCCACACCACAACTTTCAATACTATACTACAAAGTGTTTGGAAATATTTTCAAAATGTTTTGGTAATGTTACCAAATTTTCAAGATCAAATTGGTAATATTCCCAGAAAACCTGGACATTAAATTCAGAATCCTAGCAGAAAATGTTTATCTTTTTTTTTGGGGGGGGGGGGGAATATTACCAAATATTTGTGACTTTTCATAGTTGAAGAATATTTTAGAAAATCTCTCGGCATAGTATCGATTATTTTGGGAATGTTCCCACAAATGTTGAAACCCCCACCACAACTTTCAATACTATACTACAAAGTGTTAGGAATTATTTTCAAAATGTTTTGGTAATGTTACCAAATTTTCAAGATCAAATTGGTAATATTCCCAGAAAACCTGGACATTAAATTCAGAATCCTAGCAGAAAATGTTCATCATTTTTTTGAGAATATTACCAAATAATTGTGACTTTTCATAGTTGAAGAATATTTTAGAAAATCTCTCGGCGTGGTATCGATTATTTTGGGAATATTCCCACAAATGTTGAAACCCCCACCACAACTTTCAATACTATACTACAAAGTGTTTGGAAATATTTTCAAAATGTTTTGGTAATGTTACCAAATTTTCAAGATCAAATTGGTAATATTCCCAGAAAACCTGGCATACTATGGATACTTTTGGGAATATTACCAGAAATGTTGAAAACCACACTATAACTCTTCAATGCCATACTATGAAGTGTTTGGTAATATTCCCAAAAATATTTCTAATCCTACAGAAATGCTTTGAGAACATTACAAAGGGTTTCTGTTGAATAAAAATGTTACCATGCTGAAAAGGGAAAGTTGCGTTTTCCCTTTTCATTTTGCGGTTTGTTAATAAGAATTTGTTAGTAGGTATAATTCTGTTTATAAATTTGTATTGAAAATTTCTCAGGGTAACATCATTGGTGTATCTATAGTAAGATGTGAAGATTAATTTCCATAGAGTGTTATCTCTTTACCCATGACGCTTTAATTGTTTATATATGTCCGGTACTTTCAAACCCCCATTTTCGTAATCTTGTATTAGTAGATTTCGTTTTATTTTATCAGGTTTGTGATCCCATATAAAGTTAAATATTTCTTCGTTGTTATCGTCAAGAATATGTTTTTGCGGGTTTTGTAGAACAGTTAATGGATATATAATTTTTTGGCAGTGCAAATGTTTTTATTACTGTCACTTTGCCAAGAAGAGTAAGTTTTCTGTGATGCCAACCTTTGAGACAATTTTTGAAGTTTTATAATTTAGGGAGAAAATTGAAGTCTAGGAAGCTATTTTCAACATTTGTGAAATTTATACCATGTGTATTTGCTTCGTTCGATGTCCATATGAAAGCAAGATACTTTGGAATCACCATATTCGGTTTGTGGTAAAGACGGAACAGACAACATCTATACCTGTCACAAAACTGTTTTATATTACAGCTTACCAAAGGAAACCAATGGAATAATAACTCCCTATGGATTTATCTTTGGTAAGGTCATTGTATTATTACCTAAACTTTAACCTAGCTGTATCCTTACTTAAAATATAAGCCCATGTGTAGTGTATGTCCAAAGTTCGCTGAAACAAAAGTTAATACTGTTTTGATAAGTCTATATATCACAAAAACATATCATAAAACAATCAAAATCTTATGAAAACATATCTAGAAAATTAATTTCAATGCTTCAAGTCTCTTGAAAATACCAATAACAGATGGAGCACTTCACATTGAGCATGGGTAGGTGAATGTTCTAGAAAATATATTATGTTTATATTTTTTTTAATTAAACTTCGTGCTTGCGGTTAGCTCGGCGAAATTACAGTTAGTCTTTGATTCGTGTATGCGTTTATGTTTATGTGACGGTTATGGGAACCATCAGCTTCACAGCAAGTATAATGTGTATTTTATAAGCGAAGTTTATAAACGAAGTTGGTGTGTTCATTTGATAAATTAAAATGTCACACAAACATTCAGTAAAAAATATTAAATAGTTTTAATGAGAAAATGAAAAAGTGAATAATGTTGACACCGCTGTGTTTGAGTTTGAAGGCCACAACAGATTACAAAAACATAACGAAATGAAAAGAAAAACAACACAACTTAGTTTATACGGGCTTATAAAATCATGAAACATATATATTCTTTTTGAATATTACAATGGTCTATAATTCTTTCAGTTCTTTTAAGTTTGAGTTATATAACTTGTCAGACAAGAGCACATTGTTATTGTAAATTGTGACATACAGTTTGAAGCTGATATCTTTAATTATTGTAAAACAATAATAATAATAATTTATATGGACATATACAAAAATGAATACAAAAACGCTTCTGGAGTGCATGTTTTTTATGAATCACAAAGGGGTGAATGAATTTGATATATGGTCACATAGGAACATTTTTGTGAAACTATTTTGAAATCGGGTAATGGTTTCTGAATAGAAGATTTTCAAACGATTCATTGCAGAGATATGGTGGTAACTAGCCTCAACTCTGGCAAACATGTCTTTTATGAATCAACAGGGGGTGAACGAATTGATAGAGGGTCACCTTATGAACATTTCTGTGTTTTAATATCGTGCTTAAGGTTTCTGAATAAAAATAATTTCATATTTAGACATATGAAGGAAATTAGTCATGCCCTTGGTAGCTAGGTTTTTTTTAAATCAACATTGGCTGAAGGAATTGTATACAGGGTGACCTAAGGAATATTTCTGTGAGCTTATTTGGAAATTGAGCCAGCGGTTTCTGAGAAGAAGATTTCAATTGTTTTGCTTTCGATAGCAGTGGCACCCAGAGTTCTGCTTGAAACCACTTTTGTTGACCCTGGAAACATATCTGTACATTTTGGTTATAATTGTCCCAGCGGTTAAGGGGGAGAAGTTTCTTGAAGGAAAATGTTGCTTCAAACACCGACGGACGGACGACGATGGACGAAGGACAATCACCCTGACCACTTTGTGCTCAGGTGAGACTAAATTTTACAAGAAGGACTGAACAAAGCGTTCAAAAGACATAAAGACTAAAAGCAAAGTGCAAAATTATACAAACAGATTATTCTGCTACGGCAATAAGGCTTATACCCTGTGCCATTGAACGGGGTTTATGTTTAAACATTTGGCTATTGAGCTTGTTTCTGTAGTTTTTATATAAATATTATGCCTTTGTAAGTTACAATAACTAATGACATTGTTGGTTGCAATTAGACTAACGACATTAATTAATTTGTTGCAATAGGGTTGATACCGCTATTATTTTCAAAAGTGTTAATGACATTGTAATTAAGTATAGAGTTAATGTCAGTTTAAGTAACAAAAGGTTTAATGGCATTGTCAGTTACAATATCATTAATTGAGCAGTTAGTTTCAATGGGATTAATGAATTTAATGGCATTGTAGGTCGCATCTGGAGTATTGACATTGTAATGAACAATAGGGTTAATGACCCGAGCGTTTCTAGGTGCATTTACTTTGACAATTTCTAAGCATGGTTTTGCAAAAATTACAACATGATGGGTACAATAAGCTTTTAATTCTTATTTATATAAGAGCATCAATTCAAGCATTCCTTCTTATAACACCCGTTGAGACATAAACATTGGATAACACAGATAATCATAAGTGTTTCAGGAACTTCCTACAATATCAAAAACAATATCAAGCAGTAAAAGGTTTGTTTATTATATTCATACATTCTCGCACATGTTTTTATTTTTTATTATTATATCACCGTTTGATCACTGCATTATTTCGAAAGACTGCAATGACAATTATGCCAATTAATGGGTATATAATTAGATAAAAGTAACATCATAAACGTACTAATTATTGTGAATATAATGTAGTGCATTTTTGAACATTACAACGAGGTACATACCAGTGAACTTATCGTCTACCTTGCTTGATATACATGTAAAAAAGAAAAAAAGAAACAATAAACAATAACGTTTTCAAGAGTAAGTATAACCAGACTTTGGATTAAAGTAAGCTCCAATGATGGGAGACCCTGTAGTACCTAAATATGTCCCAATACTGGAAAATCCTGTTGAACCTCAATAAGTTCCAATGCTAAAGGAGCTTGATGAACCTCAATAAGTTCCAATGCTAAAGAGCATATTAAACCTCAATAAAGTCCAATCCTAAAAGAGCCTGTTTAACCTCAATAAGTTACAATGCTAAAAGAGCCCGTTTAACCTCAATAAGTTTCAATGCTAAAAGAGCTTGTTGAACCTCAATAAGTTCCAATGCTAAAAGAGCCTGTTAAATCTCAATACGTTCCAATGAAGAAAGAGCATGTTTAACCTCAATACATTCAAAGGTTAACAGAGATTGTTCAACCTCAATAAGTTACATTGCTAAAAAGCTTGTTTAACCTTAATAAGCTCCAATGCTAAAAGAGCTTCTTGAACCTTAATAAGTTCAAATGCTAAAAGAGCCTGTTAAACCTCAATACGTTCCAATGAAGAAAGAGCATGTTTAACCTAAATAAATTCAAAGGTTAACAGATATTGTTTAACCTCAATAAGTGTCATTGCTAAAAAGCCTGTTTAACCTTAATAAGCTCCAATTCTAAAAGAGCCTGTTAAACCTCAACAGGTTCCAATGCTGAAAAAGCCTGTTTAACCTCAATAAGTTCCAATAAGGAAAGATAGTTTTTAACCTCAATAAGTTTCAATAAAGAAAGAGAATGTTTAACCTTGAGTTCAAATGCTAACAGAGATTGTTTATCCTCAATAAGTTCCATATCTGAAACAGCCTGTTTAACCTCAATAAGTTTCAATGATGAAAGAGCATGTTTAACCTCAATAAGTTCCAATGCTGAAAGAGCCAATTAAGCCTCAACAAGTTCCATTGCTGAAAGAGCCTGTTGAACCTCAATTAGTCCCTAAACTAGGAATTTTTTTTTGCATAACTAAATTTTCACTGGAGGTTAAACCTGTGTCAATCTCACAACTCAAACATTCATTTTTGAAAACGATATGAACATATAAGCCTACATTGGAGCCAGTATCAAATTGAAAAGCAGGTTAAGTCTTTAAAGTTCATGTGGAGTGCTTGTGCAGTCCTTTATTCCATTCCCCTTTCGGGTTAGAATATGTCTGAAATAAACAAGACGATAAGAAATATAATCGTATTTCTACCATAAATTGCAGTATCAGAATATAAGTGACCTATTGTCTCATGAGTGACCTAGCTCAAATCTACCCCTGAAAGATATATCAACAAAGTTTAACTTAAAATGTTCTACTTCTATCCGGACCTTACATCATTTTGAAGATAAAATAAGTACTAAAAAACGCCATGCACACTAACTGCAAGTGAACAACCTTAGTCAAATTTTAGTTCTGTTTCATTTCTCCGATGGCTGCATGAAGTTTGTCTAAGTAATCACTTAATAGGATCAAGTTTGACATGGCGAGAGTCAGATTAAACCACAATATTTACATTCGCCTAGGCCCTTGTATTGATAAATTTTGACGTTCACATTGTATAACAGAAAGGTATTATGCCGTCAATGTGTATTTTATGATACAATTATCAGCTATTCCTTTGTACAAACGCATGTGGTCCGTTAGCTTTCTTTAAGAACAAATACTCAACTGCAGAATATACTTTTACCTTGATGACAAATTGTTTAAAATGTATAAATTATAATTAGTATTGATCGGATTCGTTATTGCGTGTTATTTTTGCTGTATGAGTACAGTAAGGCAAGCACGCTTCATGGAATTTGTTCGCGTGTCCTACTGCGATTTCATACAGCGTCAAGGCAAGAACATACAATCCTTATGTCAACCCTCTCGCTATAACTGACTGTTTATGACGGAAATCCTGTCATTTATTGTTGACAAACGGTGTTTTCCATCGAAAACAACTTCGGATGTATGCTAGTGCATCAGTAAAAGTAGTTTGTAAAATAATGATAATAATATTAATTGATTAATTGTTGTGTTTAAACGTGTAATATTTATTACTAATTTCAAATTGATTCCCAATGAAGTTTATTATTGCATATTATTTTATTTAAGATTCCTAAGAGTAAAATCCTAAGGCTTAACTACGAAATCGAAATTACTACGCGATAATCTTGCAGAGTATTTTAATGTAAAGAATTTTGACATTGTTAACCGGCGATATACATACGAGGTGTTTCGATTGGCTATTGTTTGTGTTGTTGATTGGTGTTTTTGCTTTGATTTTCGTATATAAAACAGCAATACAATAACCATGTTTCATGAAACCATCAGACTAAGATTTATTACACATAAATTACCAAACATTGTTTCCTCACTACTAGATTTTACAAGTAGAATATCAGATTCCTTTAAATTAACTAAGTTCTGTGAACTAACATTATAATCATTATTATGAATTACCATACATAATTACAACATGTTTAATATCATAACAATTCCACTTATAAAACGGGTAATGAAACCAGAATGGACATGGAAGTCTACAGTTTCATTATCATATACATTCAGTAAGAACAATATATTTATGGTCGAACTGTAGCCTAGTTATTGTCAAGTATACAATAAAAGTAAATTTTAAGACAAAACGTAGTAGATTTTACTAAGTTTGAAGTTGTTGACGCCGGACTGATGCAGGTTCACTTTAGGATAATCTCATTCATTAGAGGTTTGATAATGTTAAATCTTATGCGTAGCATAATAACACTGGTGTAGGAGAATGCTATAGGACTGAACAGTGTTTTTGTTCATGGGAAGAAGTTAAACAATCAAGCGGCTATTTGTTTTTTGCTTTCATGTTTTAAAAAATAATGCGTTCATATAGTACTTGTTCTAGATAAATACATTATTGGTTTCAGTATGTCAAACTGAAGTAGTTGTTATGTTCAAGGATGTTGTGAACTGATTCCTTTCCCTGTCTTTAAATGACGACAGTTTATTGAAGTACATTTCAAAGAACTTTGTTCGAAACTGGGTGCTCATGATACAGTAAAGAAGGAAGTTAATAGCGTTGTTAACCAACGCTACTAGGTCCATCAGATCACCGAGAGGCGAATATACTGTGTAGTAAAAGTTAGGAACAACTGCACTTATAATAATAAGTAAACCATGTGGAAATTCTGTCACCAAAAATAAGATAATCACAACCAGTAACATTCGAGTGGTTTTCGTCTGTCTTCTTTCTCGTCGAACATTGGTTGATGTAACAGAAAGACGTCGACGTCTTTGGCGGCCACTGAGGTTGAGGCTTATTAAAAGGCTTCCGCTGAAAACTGTCATTAAAATGCATGGAACGATTTTGGTCAATATTGAATATGTTAACACATTGACCACAACAATCGGTTGAGTGTCGTTAGTGCCCAGTTTTATGTCTTCGATGAAATACGCCGTTTTGTTTGTGGTAATGTCAGTATATTCCACGATTTTGTTCGTCATGTAATTTGGTACGAGCACAAGACATGAACATACGTATATTCCTGCAATCACTTTCAGTATTGTGTTATATAGTCGTCTTTTAGCAACGGGCCCTTTTGTAGTAGAGCGTAACTGAACAAATCTGAACACGGCCAATGAAACACCTAACCAATTTGAAATTGTATGAGTCGTTGCAACGAAGTTGATAAGAAAGAGCATATATACTGCCCATGGAAAAGTGAACTTTTCCGGTGAATAGTCGTATGGATCAAAGGCACAGTAGAAATGAATCACAAAAGCTACGTAAGGAATCATAGTTAACAAGTCTGCAACTGCCAACCAGCAAAGAATGGCGTTTGTTGGGTTGCGCATATCCTTCCGTGATAATACTGATATGTTGATGAGATTTGTCGGTATTCCAAAACAACATACGGTAAGGCTTGAATAGCCATGTATAGACGTGAACCAGCCTCCAAAAACTGTTAATGCACTTTTTTCTATCTGTTCACTGCCAGATAGTGTTTCGTTTGTCGCCATTTGGCCGTCTTCTTCAAACATTGTCTTCAAAATATGGCACTAGGTACGCCTGAAATTAAAGAGAAATTTATTTAGGAGAAGAAAATGGATAATATAACATTTTACGGAACCGGGAGGTATTACGTTACATTTTCCGAAGACGTATATAGAATGGCGTCGCCCTTACGGTAATCGACGTTTTCTTTTATAAATTACATACTTAATGTGATGCAGCTTTATAAAACAACACTATCCATTGTTTTGTTTTCTCTTTGCCGTTCAAAAGGATATGCAGGTTCAAATTTAGTAAATTCTTCGAAAAAGGTACACAAGCATTTCACTATAACAATAACTTCCCATTACTGAAATAGATTGCTGATGCCCTTATAGTAATTGGCAACGTTATTTTTTCGATTTTAAAACATGTTTTTAGGACATTGTCATCAATTAAAAGTTAAAACAAGCTATAACATCATGATGACATTTAAACAGACTCGGATAAAAGCTTTACATTCAACTTGTTTCCAGTTTAAATACAATTTTGGTCAACAAGATTTCATTTTGTGTGATTTAGATTGAAATGAGATGACTTTCTTACACCGAAAATGTATCCATTAATAGCTCGTCATCGATTGCTTTTCATTTCAAGTAAGCTACAAAAATAGAAGAGTAAACAACCATTAATGCTCAAATTGTGAATAAATTATCGATATTCAATTTGTGGTCGATGAATATCATTTATCATCGATTAGGGCTTAACATGAAACGTATCCATTGTATTTATCTCGCAGTTCATAATTGAACTTTCATGTTTACTCTCCGTAACATTTAGTCAAAACATGTTGGCTCGATATTGTTTGGCTCGAAATCCTAGTAAGGTCGAACTTGAGTAATACGACCGTTTTTTACTATATGTTTTACATAAAATTCGATCGGATGGCTCGATTTCTCGTCATCAATGTAATTGAAACGAGATTTATAGAGATGACATGTGTATTACTCAAATGTAATTTGTCAATACTTGATTCTGATGGTAGACAAAGGTGTTTTAGAGAACTGTTGTGAATGTAATATTTTGAGATAGTTCATATAAAAACGAGTACCAATAACCATATGTTTTTCTGTGAACACATTTTGCCCGTTATTAAACACTTGCTGTCTTCCAATGTGACGTGAGATTGACCAACAATCGTCTGATAATAACTTCCTTCAATTCTACATTAAAACATAGGGACTGTTAATCTACCAAATGACCGACAATAAAGCATGTATATGTATTGATGTAATGGTCTCGGCATAATTATATTCTCTATCTGACACCGCTCTTATCAAAAGCACAAGATGTGATGACAAGGCAATGGTGACATTAACTAACCCTTGTAACGACTTCTACTGAGGATCAGAGCATCTTTAATTAAAAAGATCCCTATTTTTCCACTGTTGTCGTTTTTCTCCTTAAAGGTCTTAACTTAGTCGTTAAGTTTGTTCTGCGGTCGATATTTGATTATGGTAAAAGGTACACCATAAATGTGTGCATTTACTGTGATAAATGATCTATGGATTGCAAATTCAGCAATACTGATATATTCTACACCATAGCAATACAAATGAATAATGGATTATGCACATATTAGTTTTTGTATATTAAATGATACAATGAAATCTACAAGGGCAAGCCCAGTAGTCGAAATTTCGAAAATAAAACCTGTTTAGACGCACAAGGCAGGAGCCCAAACAAACATTAATTAGACACACACCTTATAATAGCCTTACTAGAATATGATTACCGCCTTGGAACGGTCAGTGACACGTCTTTAAAAGAACACGAGTCTACTGCGGGCTTAAACTAGTGTGTATGGCCATAGCCCTACACTTGTCCCAACATCTGTTAATAATAACAAAACTAAAAACATAAGCTATCAGAGCCAGCATCAACTTGAAAACGATGCAGAATGCAGTAAAAGTATCATATAAACTGATAAAGTTATTTTCAGCACTCAATAATCAGATACGAAACAAATCCTGCAAACGAATGAATTAAATCTGAGTAATATACTTTCTTGCCAAGTGATTGGAACCAATATTTAGTTGATTACACTTATCTTTGAGGATAAAATATAGCTCTTACTCGGCTACAATACTTATCACACACTAAAATGAGTTTGAATCGAGGATGACTATTTCGCTAAGAACACATTTTCCGTTATATAGGATGTTTATTTATTATCAACCTCATATACATATGTTTGTATATATTACATTGACATTAAACTAGCGCGATTGCTTATGTAAAATGTTGTGAGAAGTCAACGGAGTTGTATATATTCATCCCGAATATGTTAAACTCTGCGAACATGGGGACGGTTTCTTTGTTACTTTTGATATCTTAACATGATATTTATTCTTTTACACAGTGAATATAAACTAGTATATGTATTCGATCATCATTTGTCATGGCAAAACTATAAGGATTAGGTGCTTAAAGCTCATCCATTTGAAAGATCCGATGATAGGATTGAACATTTCCTGAAAAGCCAGTTTGTGACCCGAAAAAGTAAAAACAAAATAAGGCAGAAATAAGTCAACACAGTTTATAATTACAAATAAAATAACTGCTTACGTATTTAACCGATGATGATTGTGAAAAAGGCGCTGAGGAAGAAATCTTCGCAGCAATAAATCCCATGCTTGACGCAGTCATTACAGTTTGATTGGATTTGTTATGCTATCAGTATAGTTTAATTGTTCAAATGATTTTTTAGATTTCCCTTGACGCAAAGTCATTACAAATGACGGTATTACGTGGTGTATTTGGGCTTAATTTCATTGTGGTGATTTATTACTCTAAAGCTTGAAACTAAAGAGAAAATTGTATTACAATATAGCCATTAATTTTCTACCGTGTGTCAAAACAAATAGTTTATTCATTACATTTAACCAAGGATAAATTACGATTCCGCTTGCTATTGTTTTACAAATGAAAACAACTTTCCTACTTTTTCCGATGTCCACTTTACAGAGACATAAGACTTATCCCCTTAAATAAAGCAAATTTTCTTTATAAAACACGTATCTCTCTATTTCTCCCGATTAGTTTAAAAACGCCATGGACCATGGACAACCATGCCCAAGTCCAACATATTCTGAGGTTGTCCTACAAAATAGGAACTGACATCAAAATTCTACTTCCTCGATTAACATGTCAAACTTTAATTTTCATTTTAACAACGTTTTTCTGCTGAACTAATATTAAGCCATTTTATATACATTATATAACAAAATATATCGCATTCTTTATTGTTAACACGAACAGCAATATATCAAAAGCAGCTTCAACGAATGACAGGACTCAATTCTGTTAGAAATACCTATTACGCATCTTTGGGATGTTTAATTTGTTAGACATTTCTTCAATGAATTTGTTTTCTCATGACGAATGTTATATATTTTAACGAATACAAATGCTCAAGTAAATACTGTTGAAACTAAAATGTAGGGGGATATTCATCAAATGAATTATTATTGCTGATATATTCCTTTATCACAAACTCGGTTGTAGTTTTAGGCTGGCATTTAAAGTAACTTTTATTTTTATGCAATGAAATAAACATCGGCAAAAGTAAAACAAATGAGTTCTTGAAATCATGAGATAATTTATAAACTTGAGTACCGCAAAACGAAATCGATTATCGTCAGACATGACATGTTAAAATATCTAATGCGTTGGCGTAAGAAAATCGGACGTATGGTATTATCTGGTTTAAAACAGTGCGAACCAAAATACCACTACATTTAAATACGTTTTAAGATTAATTTGAAAGCAATCCGATGAACCTGAAATAAATCATGATGAGGAAGGAAATAGATAATTAAAGATAATTTCGTTTTTGGTATTTTTGTGAAACAGTTGATATTCATAAGTGTATTGCAGTTTCCATTTATGTTCTTTATCTAAACATATTTTTTTCTTAAATGACATAGTTGTGCTGATAATGTTCATAACAAAAAGAAGATTATCAAATTTAAATATATATATATATATAAACAATTAGTTAACTTGTTTAATAAATTAACCACAAAATACATACAAAATCGAGAAGAGCATGATGAATTTGACAAAGGCATTTGTGCGATAACTTTTACAACAACCACATCTTCATTTAACGCCGTCTTACAAATATATCGCCTTCTAGCACGAACAACAGTGGCATATAACGCAAAACACAAATATAATATATTTCAAATGAGTTAAAGTATTAAACTGTTTCCCTATAAATCAACAGAAAGCTTGTTTTCAGTCTGACTGTGATGGGAAACTAGGTTGGCCATATGTCAGTGTGTTTCATCATGTTAATTGTTTTAATAAAACTTAAGTGGAACCTTGATGTACACCCTAACAAAAGTTACAAATAATTCTAAATTATGTGATGTGATCTATTTTTAAATTGTCAATCAATATTGCATGAGCTCAAAACACGATTGGAGATTGAAGTATTTATGATTCGAATAATAGTAAAACTTAACGTATTTTTTCATACATCGAATTTTTGTTTTATTTTCTTGAGAATTCAAAATATACATAGGGGTCAATAGTCAGATAAGGAAATGTTTATTTGAT
The DNA here is from genome assembly GCF_026914265.1 of Mya arenaria. NCBI lineage: Eukaryota > Metazoa > Mollusca > Bivalvia > Myida > Myidae > Mya > Mya arenaria. Next base: position 25,985,033 of record NC_069130.1, read on the forward strand.
TTTCCAAGTAAACCTTCCAATTCAGTTTGTTACCATCGCTTAACATGTAACTAAACTTCTTGATCTTACGCTCGTAAGTTGGCCCTAAAATGTAAATTCCCTTAGGCAAGGATATCAGTAAAACAAAACGATAATCTGGACAAACGCTTGAATAAGTAATTCCAAAGAAAAATTGTGACAATAGATAAAATGAAAAATAAATAAATTAAGACCAAACTTGATAATAATACATTGGGTAAGATGAAAATAATCTAAGAAAAAATATCCACCTGCTAATGTATCCTGTATAGCCATATATCCAAGAACAAGTTGACAATAAAACAGTTTTGCTCGATATGCCTGTACTATACCCCATCTCACCAGAATACAAGACAAACATTTTCCAATAGCAAAAACCCTAGTAGCCTCCAGGAAATCTGCTGCTGAGCGCCTTAAGTCTGGTATTGCAAAAAACATATTTAAGCAAGGGAAAATCATTCGCTCAAATTTGTAATGTGATTTTCTTTCTCAAGATAATTTAAAATATACCCAACATTTATTTTTATTTTTGGGAAAGTTAAACAAATTGTATAATTCTCGGTATTAATGATTTCGTGTGCAATCAGTGAATTGTCCTCCATTAATCAACTCCTCAGAATGCGTATCTTGATTTTTTTATGTTTAATGTCCAACAGGAAAAGAAGATTTTCCATTTATTTCGAACATACGGTCTCAATTATTTGTGGATTTCCATCCCATGTCAAATAAAAAACAACAACAAGAGATATGACAGACACTTGCCTTGAAATGCTGGAGGCAGTGCTGAAACGGTGTCAAAGAACTGCATTGAACAATATTTCTATCAATTTATGTTTTCCATTTCTTTTCAATCATATTGTTAAGTAGTTCATCGGATCGAATGCTTAACATACAAATGCCATACTTAGTGTTAACTTACAAAATCAATATATTGTTAGAGTACGTGTAAAGCGGCTTATAAACTTCCAACTTCTTATTTAAGTTAAACGTATGCGCCTTTATAAAAGAAACCAAATCAACTGCTTACTTTAAGTCTATGTAAACAACAATTTCAAAACAGTGTAAGTTTCGTTTTCAATAAGCTGTTCATATACTAAAAAAGGCTTGTACATTGTTCTTGCAAGTACATGTAATGATTATTAAACGATAAAAGATATGTACCCTTTTTATAGTAAGTTCATGTATGATTTCGATTAAAGTCGTTCAAACAACAAACCTGTCGATACAATGAAAGAAAATTATCTTAGCACATTGAAGCATATTTTTCGCGAAAGTTTAGGTGCATCCAAGCTCTTCAAAGAGATGTAGGGTTGCGGACTGTTTTTGTTTTAATAATAGGTATTACTAAGTGGGTTTTATTAGAACAAAGATAAACACATTGTTGGATACTTTCTTTTTATATGTATGACATAATTAGGTTACGCGCTCAAAATATGTATGCTTTAAGCTTCAACTGTTTCTGACTTATAACCATTGAAGTGGCATACATTGTAAAACTTAAGCCAAATTCAAAAGTATAAAAATGATGACATATTTAAAATTAATTGCAATTCATATAAATATAAGTTATTGTGACCATTGAATGTATGATACCTTTCAAAACTGATATCATGTTGACTAATTCTTCAGCCGGATACCTGTGTTTGATTATTTTTGCAGTTTTCGAGCTAGATTAAGTTTGGAATTTGCAATTAATGGAATCATTGGACAGCCGCTATGTCATGTGTAGACTGACAGCTATAACGTATTTCTAGTGATATTTTACACCGTCTTTTGCAAATTACATTTACTTATCATACATGTTATGTTCTATAACTCGATTGTCGGATTCCCGTGGAACAGGGGATATGAAGCTTATACAAAAATAAATAATAAAAACTCGACAACTATCATACATCCCTATGGACTCCAAGTATACGTACATTTGTACCGTAATAAAAAAAGATTATGTAAAGAAGGAGTAAAGAAATATGTCTTTGCTATCGAGAACCCGATGGGCAACTCAAGATTCTATTAGCCGTCTGCAAAATCCACTAGCATAATAAGAAAGAGTATAAAATACGTCATTGGCATTGAGAAATCTACTTTTTGGGGAAATAATTCGCATACACTCATTCATTAAAATAAGCACAATCTGTAGAACATTGCTGGTGCACCTCATATACTTACCTGCCTTCTTCGATGGTGCATGCAGCAAGGAGAATCATACAAATGTGAAGTGTACTACAAGCCACGTACCTTGATGACTTGATTGCCTGTAAATTTATTAATACAAACTTAATTTAATCAAAAACACATATAGCATGCTTCGGTGTTTACTTATTTATTCCGTGAAGATTAATCGTATGCGAAAAACTGCAATGTATATTGGAATGCATGTAATACAATCTCTCCAATTTGATATCTCTTTCATATATTTTTTCTCTTTGTTTTTTATTCATATTTTGTTTTTTTAATGTTCATGCCTGTAAATCTTACACCACACCATATGCGCTTTTACAGACTACAATTTCTAGATTCGGTTTAGCTACAACTATCAAAAAATACGTAAATATTTGACACCAAGCCAACATAATATTATCTTTTATGAGAAATCGAAAAATTATTACTTATGTGTTGTACGAAGCTTGAAAGTGACGCCAGTCTGGCTTAAACTAATGACGAAACATATACGAGTGTTTTTAAATTTTAATTTAGTGAAGCATTAATCTTTCCTCAGAATAATTTATCATTGATGACCTTTGTCCACAGTAATACAAGCAAAGGCGTGGTCGAAAAAATATACAGTGATAGTGTTTAAGAGTTGATAATCGCGGTTAAGCTCTTTCTACTCACTAGTTGTATTTATATGTCTTACAGCAATATTGTTCGAAAAGAATTATACAAACATATGACTGACAACCAAATAACCTACAGAGAAATCTTCGTTTGACTCCCATTTGGACTGGATATTGCTTTGTCCTTAAGCAGGAGGCGGATTAAATTGTATTGTTACCGATTTAAGTTTACAGCGATTTTATAATAATTATTCCCTCCGCCCAAACGTCATGTGTTATGGATCATTTAAAGTAATATATACAATACGCATACTCTCATAACGCTTCTTATACATCATTTCCGTGAATGTTTTAAAGAGTTGTTTAAGATTTCAATTAAAATCGATTACTTATAAGCAATACACCCATGCATACTCGATTATTGATATCTAGATATAACACGTCTTACTAAGTCAGATATAAATAGTCATTTAAAAACTATCATGTTATAATACAGTTTAACACATTAAGTGTTTAAATAGAAAAATACAAAATTAATATTTTTCCATATATTTTCCACAAACTATAGCCTTAAAAACAATTTTCGCAATTTTCTTTTTACAATATGTTAGTTTTTAAAAAGGAGGATAGTTTTACAGGTTTATCGCATATGTTCGTTTATAATAAATCTAATATATTTCGCTGTTTTATTTTTCTAAAATCGGTGTATAAATAAATCATATTCATCGTCAAGCACAATTAATATATTTCATCTTTTTTTAATAATGTTTTGCTACTGACTGTTGCCCTCTACCTGCCTCTACTTGTAATTTGATACCTAAACCCCTAATATTCTCTACAATGCAGTTCTCTATATAGCAATAGTATCATTTTTAAATAAGACTGAAACTTAAACGTGATATTAATTTAAAACTTGTAGCTCTAATAGACTTTGCTTATTTTGACCTTGTAAATGTATCCTATCATATTTAAACGGGTACCAAGTACCTAACAATGCTTTTGACGGCTGTTATTGCCTGGCATTAATTGCCAAGACAATGATTGTATGAAGGGTTACAGGTTCCTAGCTATTCCTTGCGTTTCACTAAAGAGTCATAATGTTTTAGACATGCTTTTTAGGCTTACAGTATCCTAACAATGTGTGTAAGGACTGCAAGTTCATAGCCGCCATACGATAAACGATAAAATAATCCTAGACATGGTTGCAACGGTTGCACGTGGTATCTTGACTCCTACGTTTGTTATGATAAACGTTTTTGTATAATGGTACAGTCACACACGCGGATTTGTTCGTGGGTGCGCGGAGAAGTACGTCTTAGTATGAGAAACAGTGGACGAAAACAATAGAACGCAGATAAGTGCGGTAGGTACGGCGTACCAGTTCAAGTACGTTCAACGACGGTTCAATTCGAATGAATACATTAAAGTGCGGATTAGTACATTTCAGTACTACGGATAACTCACCGTAAGTATTGATGACGTTTGAACTAAGCTGCACCAAAGTAAGGCCCAAAATGGCAACAAATCGCTCCAACCCTTCTGCATGACCGAAAGTTTGATAAGTCTTAAATACATGTACGTTTCGACCAAGTGTCTGAACACAATGATAAGGATTACCAGATTGAAATACGGCTCAGATACGGATCGATAAGGATAACTATGCTAGACGTAGCTATCAGCGCCGTATTTTGTCACTGGTACATTAAGAAGAATTTAAACGGAGGTGTGGGTTGATTAATGACGTTTATACCATATTTTTATAACGCCATTTTAAGTGTAAATGACATTTCCACTCAACGTTGTATATGCGATTATCTTTGTACACCTCTCTGCAAATGTAAACCGCAAGGGCATTATTTTCCAATTATACCTGAAATAATTGTTTTCATTTAAACGCATGCCATAATTCTATTGATCGTTAATTCTTCTTTTAGGATTGACGACTGACGTCTGCCAGTTGTGAAAAACAAAAAGCTCAAAATAACTTGGTAAAGAAAATTTGTAACGCGATTGAATCTGATCTGATCGAACTAGACACATTGTGTAGAGATCATTGCAAGATTAATAACTGGCAATCAGCATTCTTGTCTTCGAAGATTTTCTTAAACTTTATTGTTGATATGCACACGTTATTCAGTTTAATATCATGAAGAAATAGCTCATTGTGACAGTATAAAATCTGCAGGAAGAAATGAGCACGTTAACCTCGGACTCCACACACTTGAACTGCGTTTAAACCCCGACATTGTCATCAATCCCGCATTTCATTTCTTCAATATTTAAGCTGGTTTGAAGCTTTCAAATATAAAGCTGTGGTTTGCGCAATGTGAATATGTACATTATTAAAAAACACGCAAACATAGCTAATAGTTGATGTTGATTATATCTGTATCTTCGTGAACAATAATCTAAAGCCTGAACTGGAATTGTATTTAACTTCCTTTATAGAATCGATTCCATGTTATTGTTGTTGTTGTTGTTGGCTGTAGTTAAGGGTACATTCCATTACCACAAATATGTTTTCAAACAAATTCTTGTTTAACCGTTTTGTTTGTTTACACTTAGAAATAACAGAGAAAATGTAACACCCTTATGAATGTGTTATCAGCAAATTTTATCATTTTTGTTGGTTATTTATTCCGTGTATCTAGTTCTGGCTTTACCTATATGTTGAGATACATGTAATTATAAAAAAATATGCATTTGGATGCAAAGCATTAGTAAATGAAACATTTAAGTCCTAGCATTATAGATTTATGCTTTGAGTATCATTATGAACAAACGCATTTAGGTGCATAATTGCGAAAATGTGGTTTCATGTGTATGCAATAAATCGTCTTGCATAAGTTCAACTCTTTGGAATTGTGTATCTTGAAGTTTTTGTTGGTATATTTAATTTCAATTGATTCCGAACAAACGGTCTCAATTATTGTTGGACATATCGGTTAGAAAATGAGTGTGTAACAAGTAAGCAGGAAAACAGTCGTTCCCATCCTTTTCTCTTATACTGAGCTTTACAGTTAATAAATCAAAAGAAATGAGCAGACACTTGCATGTTGCCTTGAAAAGCCGGAATGCTGAAATACTTTCAAACAACTGCTTTTAACAATATTTCGAGCAATCCATTTTATTCCATTTTTCATCTTACATATTGTTAAATAATTAATCGCATCCGATGATTAACATAAAAATGCCATACTGTTTACTTACAAATCCATTTATTGTAACAGTACGTAAACAGCCACATAGAAACTACCTAGCTACTTATTTGAGTTGAACGTACATGCGCCTTTCATGACGAGAATAGATTAAACGCTAGCTTTAAGTCTATGTAAACACTAAATTTGAAACAATGTAAGTTTCGTTTTAAATAAACATGTAAAGTTCATATACTAGACTAGGCTTTTGCAATTTATTTCTTTACAGAACATTTAATGAATATCCAACAATAGAAGACATGTAACTATGTTGTTTTTTTTATATTAAGTATGTCCTTCAAACAACAAGCATGTCAATACAGTGAGAAAATAACAATTTGGAACATTTCAAAGCATATTTTTCTGGAAAGATTTTGTGCACCGAAGGTCTTCAAAAGAGCTCATGGATTGTTTGCTGTTTATTAATTGTTATTTCAGAATGGGTTTTACTACATAAATGTAGCTTAAAACTAAGATACCTTCTTATAAGTTGTATAACCTTATTAGGATACGCTCTCGATAACATTTATCCTTTCAGCTTCAACAGTTTCCGACTTATGACCATTGAAGTGGCTTCCATTGTAAACTTAAGCCAAATTTGTAAGTATAAGAATGATAACAATGTTTAAATTACTTCCATTAATTATAATTAGTTATTATGACCTTTGAATGTCTGATACCCTTGAAAACTGATATCATGCTATTTAATTCTTCAACCAGATACCTTTGTTTGATTATGTCTGCGGTTTTCCAGCTAGATTAGGTTCAAAGTGTTCAATTGATGGATTCATTAGACAGCCATAATGTTTAAAAAGACAGCTATAACGTATTTCCAATGATAGCGTCATAACAAATATGTCATTGACATTGAGAACTATACCCGATGGGTAACTCATTCACTAAATAAGCACAGGAGGTTCTCAGAGATTTGTTAGCCATCTGCAAAATACACTAACGCAATAAGAACGAGTTTAAAAATACGTCATTGGCATTGAGAAAACTACTCGTTGGGCAAATTAATTCGCATACATTCATTCATTAAAATAAGCACAAGATGTAGAACATCGCTGGTGCACCTCTATTACTTACCTACCTTCTTCGGTGGTGCATGCAGCAAGGAGAATCATACACATGAGTAGTGAACTACAAATCACTTACCATGTTTCTAGGGATTACCAGTTCCTAACCATGTTTCTAGGGATTACCATTTCCTAACCATGTTTCTAGGGATTACCAGTTCCTAACCATGTTTCTAGGGATTACCAGTTCCTAACCATGTTTCTAGGGATTACCAGTTCCTAACCATGTTTCTAGGGATTACCAGTTCCTAACCATGTTTCTAGGGATTACCAGTTCCTAATCATGTCTTAGGGGATTACCAGTTCTTAACCATGTTTCTTGGGAATACCAGTTCCTAATCATGTTTTTAGGGAGTACCAGTTTCTTACCATGTTTCTAGGGATTACCAGTTCCTAACCATGTTTCTAGGGATTACCAGTTCCTAACCATGTTTCTAGGGATTACCAGTTCCTAACCATGTTTCTAGTGATTACCAGTTCTTACCATGTTTCTAGGGATTACCATTTCCTAACCATGTTTCTAGGAATTACCAGTTCTTACCATGTTTCTAGGGATTACCAGTTCCTAACCATGTTTCTAGGAATTAACATTTCCTAGCCATGTTTCTAGGAATTACCAGTTCTTACCATGTTTCTAGGGATTGCTAGTTCCTAACCAAGTTTCTAGGGATTACCAGTTCCTAACTTTGTTTCTAGGGATTACCAGTTCTCACAATGTTTCTAGGGAGTACCAGTTCCTAACCAAGTTTCTAGGGATTACCAGTTCCTAACCATGTTACTAGGGATTACCAGTTCCTAACCATGTTTTTAGGGATTACCAGTTCCTAATCATGTCTTAGGGGATTACCAGTTCTTAACCATGTTTCTTGGGAATACCAGTTCCTAATCATGTTTTTAGGGAGTACCAGTTTCTTACCATGTTTCTAGGGATTACCAGTTCCTAACCATTTTTCTAGGGATTACTAGTTCCTAACCAAGTTTCTAGGGATTACCAGTTCCTAACCATGTTTCTAGTGATTACCAGTTCTTACCATGTTTCTAGGGATTACCATTTCCTAACCATGTTTCTAGGGATTACCAGTTCTTACCATGTTTCTAGGGATTACCATTTCCTAACCATGTTTCTAGGGATTACCAGTTCCTAACCATGTTTCTAGGGATTACCAGTTCTTACCATGTTTCTAGGGATTAACATTTCCTAACCATGTTTCTAGTGATTACCAGTTCTTACCATGTTTCTAGGGATTAACATTTCCTAACCATGTTTCTAGGGATTACCAGTTCCTTACCATGTTTCTAGGAATTAACATTTCCTAGCCATGTTTCTAGGAATTACCAGTTCTTACCATGTTTCTAGGGATTGCTTGTTCCTAACCAAGTTTCTAGGGATTACCAGTTCCTAACTTTGTTTCTAGGGATTACCAGTTCTCACAATGTGTCTAGGGAGTACCAGTTCCTAACCATGTTTCTAGGGTTTACCAGTTCCTTACCATGTTTCTAGGGATTACCAGTTCTTACCATGTTTCTAGGGATTGCTAGTTCCTAACCAAGTTTCTAGGGATTACCAGTTCCTAACTTTGTTTCTAGGGATTACCAGTTCTCACAATGTTTCTAGGGAGTACCAGTTCCTAACCAAGTTTCTAGGGATTACCAGTTCCTAATCATTTTTCAAGGGATTACCATTTACTAACCATGTTTCTAGGGTTTACCAGTTCCTAACCATGTTTCTAGGAATTACCATTTCTTAACCATGTTTCTAGGAATTACCAGTTCCTAACCATGTTTCTAGGAATTACCATTTCTTAACCATGTTTCTAGGAATTACCAGTTCCTTACCATGTTTCTTGGAATAGCCAGTTCCTAACCATGTTTTCTAGGGAGTACCAGTTCCTTACCATGCTTCTAGGGATTACCAATTCCTAAGCATGTTTCTAGGGATAACCAGTTCGTAGTAATGCGTGTAAGGGTTAAATATTCCTAGCCATGGTTGTAACAATCACATGATCTTACAATGCATTTAAGGGTTACAACTTTGTTCTTGTAAGGGTTATGCTATGATTATAAGGGTTACAAGTTCCTATCCATGTTTAAAGGGTTACAACTTCCTAGCTGGTCAGTTAAGGGTACACGTTCCTTGCTATGCGTTTGAAGGCAATAATAAGATCCTAACCATGTTTCTAGGAGTTACCAATTCCTACCTTTGCGTTCAATAGTTACCAGCTCTCAGCCATGTTTTAAGTGTTACAAATTTCCAGCCATGATGTCAAGGGTAACAACATGTATATTAATGATTTTAGAGTTACAACTAACTAGCCGTACTTTTAAGGGTTCCACGTTCCTAGACATGTTGTTAAGAACTTTCGTAGACGTAAGAAGACAGGTTATATTCCAAAAATAATACATTTGAATGGAATTGCTTGAGAAATTATTCGTTAATTGAATGGAACAAGTTGATGTTTGACAGCTTTCTGTTCCAGTCTAGCGCTTCATTAAGGATTTTACAGTTCAACCTGTCATGTTAATGACAATCTCTTACGCAGTAGTTTATATACGTTTATAATAGTATACCTCAGTGCCAGTGTGAACCGCAAGGGCATTATCTTCCAATTGTATCTTAATTAATTGTTTTCATTTAAACATATGCTTTCATTTTATTATTATTCTTATTTTAGGATTGACCTCTGGCGCCTGCAAGTGGTAAGAAACAAATACCTCAAAATAACACGGTAGAGAAAATAAGTAACGTAAATCTGATATAATCGACCGAGACACCCTGTGTACAGCTCATTGCAAGACTAACGTCTGGCAATCAGCAGTCTAGTCCCGGTTTTCTCATACACTATTTTAATTAATGTTGATTTGTACTCGTTATTCTGTTTTATATTATAAATGCGCAGGGAGAAAACAGCAAATTACCTAAAAGGGATTCAACAACTTATATTTATACCTCAACTTCCATTCCTTAAATGAACTTTGTTTCGGCAATTGTGAATGTTTTCCGATAAACGCATCATCTTCGAAAATGTTTGGATGGCGAATCATCGCATATCAATTTACATGTAGATTGAAATATATTAATCTAAGTTATTGTTTGAAATGTGCAGGCAGGCCACAAACACTTAAATCAACATGTCAGAAAATGTTCGTTTATGATATGTTAAATGTATTAGTGTCATTAGCGTTTCAATTTTACGTTTAAAAGTAATATGAAGTGATTATCTTTTCTCAAGTTATTGTGAAGTAATATGATTAACTCTTTCCGCTTACGGTCGGGTTGTTCTATTTACAGGAAGGTTGAGAAATAATTACTTTAAGGTATTTCTTAATGGTGTATATTTTGAACAATGTTGGAAAGAAATTATAAACTATAGTACGTATAAATGTAACTAGTGAATTGAGAGATTGATGTCATTATCGGGGATATGAACACAGTTTGGCAGGTTTTAGTACGCGTTTCGACTTAAACAGCCCAACTGTGTTCACATTCCGATATTGTCATCAATCCCGCATGCTATTCCTTAAGATTTCAAGTTGGTTTTAAGCTATTGAATACAAAGCTGTTGATCTGCGCAATGTGAAAATGTACATTATTAAAATCCTTGAAACAAACAAAAAATAGCTAAAATTCGATGACAATTTTGTTCGTGAAAAACCATCTAAAACCTGAACTGGAATTGTATGAAGCTACCTTTTAAAAATGTGTTTTTTCTTTGTTTGTAGTTATGGGTACATTCCATTACCAAACGCATTTTTACAACGAAATTTTGCTCAACCGTTGTGTTTTGTACCCTTGGAAATATCTACATAGAAATGTAACACCCAAACTGATGTATGTGTTGTCAAAGCAAATTTTATCATTTTAGTCGGTTCTTTAGTCCGTGCATTCAGTTCAGGCTTTACTTACATATTGAGATGAATGTAATTATAAAATATAATAAAATAAAATTGCATTGAGGTACTAGCATTATAAACATATGGAATGAGGTGCATAGCATCTAAAAAGTATATCTTGTTGTGCTAGCATTAAAACATATACATTTACGTGCTAGCATTAAAACATATGCATTTAGGTGCATAGCATTATGAACATATGTATTGAAGGAGCATTATAATTAATTAGGATTTAAAATTATTGGATACGAACGAGCTTAAGTGAACGTGCGTTTGATTTGCACTGAACAACATTATTTTTCTGAATGCTTAATTTCTATAAGGTGAGTAAACTAACTATACCGCGCCATCAAATTATTAACAGTTTATTGTATGTTTTGTTGGTAACAGCCGGGGTCTTTTGTCATTTTGTATATGTTCTGATGGTGTCACTTTATTTGTGACATCATTTTGTCGTTGTGCGATGGCTCCTTATTACGTATGCGTTCGGTAACCTTAACAAAACTGCCACGGGCCGTTTTAAAAAAATCTTAGTCGATTTTAGTCGTTAATTCAAATTATTTTAGTGCAATAGCATCATTTCTTTTCATGCTTTTAGATGAAATATGGGGTTTTAACAGTGAAATAAAAACAGTGAATTTGATATTTTCACTGCAAAATAAGGAGTGAAAATATCAACTTTCAGAACTACTTTTAAATTCCTTTGTAATTACTTGCCTCAATCAAAACAGAACACCGGTTAACCCGTTTTTCAAACATTTTCTTGATCTTTAAAGCTGATTGTTCGAACATTTGCTTTCATACCAAAGAAATTACAGACAAAAACAACTGTTCGAACATAAATATAAGTTTATATCATCGTTCAAATGTATTTTGAACTGTTTGCCGCTGTAGTACGTAAAATGAGCTTCCCGGAAATTCACACAACAATTTACAGATAATCCGATATTTTTTACCCCACCCCCACCTCAAAATTTGTCAACAAACTAGCGTGGCATTCACTCTTTATTTGGAAAACAAATCTGTTTTCAAGCGAAACAGACTGGTCTGTGACAGTAAGATGACTGAATATTAATTTACTATGAAACACATGCAGTCTTAAACTAAGAAGAATGTTTGAAATCCAATGAGTATTCGCATTTGTTTTGCTAACACATTTGACCTTCCAAATTTGCATTCATTAAATGGCGGCGTAGTAAGTTGGTTATGTATTCATGCCCCACTTAAAATATAAGTGTTTTCATTATATTTTGGAACATATGTGCACTTAAAACTAAACAACGAGCGAATAATAAACTATAAGAATGAAAAGCAGAGAGCTATTTCTCAACAAACCGGAAATAGAAAAGTTTTGCTAAATTTTTGCATGAGGGGCGCCCCACGGGTAGCGGCGTAAAAACCGTCCTTTTCAAAAAGGGTTTTTTTGAGAAATAAATAAAAAACTAATCAAACTCCGAAAAAAGCAAAAAGAAACAGAAAATTTGTTTATTTCAGTGTAAGATCGTATTTAATTTCACTCGTGATCATAGAAAAACTACATTTTCACTTTTGTTAGATAACCAATCTAATTCTTTGAATAATGGACCATTGGGAGTTAGAAGAGGCATTTGTTAAATAAGTCTTATTTTTTATTCATTTTATTCTGTTTTGTGGATATTTTAAGAGGTGTGTGATTCTGTACATCTGCTCCAAAATGTGCAATTCTAGTTTACATATTAGCCCTGTTTGTTGTTGTACATCAGTCATGATAAAATGAATGTTTATTTGCATTATATCATTCCTTTATACTATTTTGTTTGTTTAGTTCATTGTCATGCAAACGCCGATTGTCGCGGTAGAAGCGAATTGGGAGCTGAATTATCGCCATTGCGGCTCCGTACATTCGTTCTGAGGGCGCAGTTAGAAAATAAACGTCCTTGTAAGCGTCGGAGACGCGCCGTATATGCGCGATAGAGACACAGTGTCATCTAAGAGAACGCAGTACTGTCGACGGGGTAGCCTGCGCGCCCGCGGCGATCCTGTGACGTTGTAGCAGACTAAACTGCGCCGCAACGATAACGGCAATCCCACTGCGCTCGTATCAGAACCCCGAGCGATGACGTTTGTTTTTGGTATGCTCAATGTCCGCGTTTCGCTTTGCGTTCTTTGCGATCCCACCGCGTTCACTGGCGATGCCACTGCATTGCCACGGCGATGCTTGCAAGATCGGCGGATCTTTGACGCCGTGGAAACGCGGCTCTAGTGTGACAGGGGTTTAAGGATAATTTAGAATTCATTTTACGACATACCTAATTTCTTTGATCAATTCACTATTAAAATCAGCGCCATATGAAGAGTAACTTGTTTATGTGTTGTAGTATTCCTTACAACGACAAGTCATTGATCTTTTACATTAATATTAATTGAAAATCATCATGCATGTTTAGATTTACCAGAATGATTTAACATTAAAACAAATCAAGTTCCTGACCACTGACTTCAAAATCGTTCGTCGATCGGATTTATTACTCGTTTACAAAATGAGCAATTGGTTTTGCAGTAGAAATGAACGGTTATATAACATTGCTGTTCAATTTTTCTGTAATGTTTTATTCATGGATTGCTAGCTGATTTTACATAACATTGGCAAACAAAATACTTATTGTGTACTTTATGTGTAATGCGAATGTATATTCGTCATCTTGAAAAAAAAAACAATACATTTTTAAAAACTTTACCTGAGAACGTTGCCGTTGATGCTTATACGCCATTGTGTTCATCTGTTGAAAAAAATCATTTAGGTAGCATTTTATTTAATTATCGAAAAATATAACATACGTGCATATGTTTTGGAAACATATGTTCAGTAACATTCGATGCGTTGTACATTATGTAAGTTTTTGTATAATCTGCTTTATTACTAGATATCCTACTATCAACAAACTGTGAATCTCATGCGGACTAAAGTCAAATAACGAGACAACCTTGACTATTTACCTGCTAAATAAGCATTTTTTTACCAATTTCCGTGGTTAAAATTATGTTTTCAAACTTCAAGAACAATTAGAACGTTATCATTACAAATAAGGTTGACCGAGACTAGTCTTTATGGGATGTTTGTTTGGGAGTCACACAACGGCTGTTAACTCTAATTTCACAGCCATGTCAGCGATCATCTCTTGTATATAATTTTATCTATATTTTGTATATTTGTATACTTTTGATGATTCATTATTGCATAAATCTCAATTAACTTCTGTTTTGTTCTGTTCTGTATATTTATATCACAAGGTCGTAAATTCCCCCTTTGTACTGCGTTCTAGCCCTTTAATGAGACGGTGTAGCTGGAAATCAAGTAATGACCTTTAACGACGTACTTCAGCGCAACTCAATAGGTATTATTAGAAAATGTGATTTTGCCATTATAACTGACACCGGGGATCATTCCTTTAATGATATTCTCCTGTTTTATATAATAATATTATACGAGTAATCGGTGCAGCGCACAAAAGATATTTGGAAAATATCTCCGTACGTCGTTAATTAGATTTTTTTATGATTAAAAAGGAGTCTAGAATGTAATCATAAATCATAAGGTTCGGATAACCTTTACGAAAAAATATTATGTAAGCATAAACGTATAAATGTTTATTAATTAATATCGATGCAGCGTTAATTATCTGGCCCAAATTTTTCAACTTCTTAAGCTTAACAGGCTTAAGTAGCTTATTTCAATAAGCAATATATATACTGAAATTGATCTTTTATAAATGAAAAATGGTCAGTTGTGATTATCATAAAAATAAAAATAACTCCTGTCTTGAGTATAAAAAAACTCTTAAAGAAGTAAATATTATGCAAATTATTGAAAAACAAAAATAGTGAGCTTAGCTTAATCCTGTTTTAAGGGACTTCAGAAGTTTCGAGATATTGGGGCCTTATGTTCGATACAGCAAAGATATTCTTTAAAAGTCGTTGGTATACGTCTTTTGAACAAAAGTTCACTTTGTATTTATGAATAATTAAACAAGTGCACCGCAGAGTGAACACAAGCGCTCGTCTGTTGTTTCTTTAAGTCGAACAAGAGACATATCTAGACAAAACATTAAGGAAGAACGATGGGCCTTTACATACGTGATTGTCTCTGGCAACATGTGTACCAAGTTGCACTAGAGTATCATAATAGTTTGAAATAAATTGCACAAAGACAACCAGAACCATTGAGGCCTATACATTTTAAATCGAAAAAATAATATACGAATTCAAATATCAGATTTTTTCCTTTTTACCATGAAAATCATATCTGTCATAGTTCACTGTCTTGAGGGATACTTAATTGCTATGTTAGATGTATGTCCAAATTCGTAGATGGAATTGTAAAAATTGTAAAATTGTCAAAACAAATGTCTTTGATAATCATTAAATAAAGCAAAAATACATTTTATTATCGCCTCCTATTTCTCATTTTAATACATCATTTATAACGCTGCTAGTACTATCGTTCAAGTGCATCATTTATACATTAAATAGAAAGCGGTCAAATACGTCGCGGCAGGATGAGAGTGAATATAGATTATAAGTATCGTCCATGGCCGAGAGTGGTTCATCCCGACCCGAGCGTATGGTTTGGATGAACATATCTTACACGAGCGGCTATGGTAGATGCTTTTTCTCCCACCTCAGTTAAACAAAATTAAGTAAAAATGTATTGTTTTTGCTGAAACGCTTTTGTGCGTAATGAAATTAAATGCGTATGGATATGTGATGATTCGTGGTTGTCATGGATATGCGCGCAGTGATTCAGATATGTTAATAGTGAAATCGATCTTTAAATAGTTCTGAGGAATGTGATGCATTATTTCTTGAAAGGTGCGTTAAAAAAAATATGATGACATTTGAAGCGAGAAATAATTAATAAGCTTTCTAAATATTGCACCAAGATTAGGTTTCAATGATGCTTCAGACGATAGTCTTCAACAAGGGAGGTAATTACAATGTGATGGCCATTAAAAGGAGTTCCATACGGGCGTTTTATCTTAGCCCGTGGGCAAGATAAGAATATCTAGCATGGTTAAATTTTTGGATCTACTTATCTGAAGTCTTCATCTCACTCAAACTGTTGTCGGTCCGATCCTCACCAGGGGCTGATGACTTGAGTGATGGCTTCTGCCTACGTAATGGGTTCGTAAATGAAACATATCAGTTTTCATGTTTTCATGTCACTTATTTCAAACACGGATTCTAATATCACTTTAAATATCATTAACGATACTCAAAGTATGTGTCTCATTCCAAGACGTTATTAAAAAGATGCACATATTTTGCAAATAAATATGTCCTGAAATGATTAGGTTCAACGACATTTATTTCAGTAAAACCTTTTTCAATTGCCAGATTATACAACGTTTGAGCATTTTCAAATGATTGACTATGGTAATAATACGTGAAAAAAGAAAAGTTATATATGCACGAAATAGATATATCTCGACGGGAACTGAGATCGAAGCGTTGAAGCTTATATTCTCAATGCTTCTGTACACTTTTTATAGGGTTCGGACATGTAAAATATAGCTTCGTGTGAAATATAAAAACACATATTCCAATATTAACAGCATCAATTTTGATGCGCCTCAGACGTTTTATGTTTGATTTGTGGCATTTGAATTATCGATACCACATTCGTTGTTATTTTTGGTAAACTTGTTTGTTTCAAACCGCTGAGGGTTTTAATAATTAACACAAATATTTTCTTGTTAAAAAGCTAAACAAATTATAATTTTAATATTGATATTTACTTGAAGGTTTTTCACTCAAATTTTATGTTTGTTATACATGTGTATGTATTGAATTTGAATAAGAGTGTCACTTTAAAGAAAGATATTTGCATTTTTGTGACCAGGAAATGAATTTATTCCACTATTTTTAATTATTTTATTGAATATCTCCCTTACTTGAGAATATATCAACAATACTCACAATGCAGTGTTGATAAGGTAGTCTGGAGCATTTAAATCATTAACTTTTGAAACGTTTTAATTTTAGGACTTCCCAACCCACTTTTGCTCTGTGGAAGGCCCTGCCACTTCGTACATCTTATTGTTTTATATTCAATTCGGGTTGGGCTATATTGTAACATTTGTTTGCTTACATTCACGATTGCCGCCATCTTGGTTCTCTTACATAGGTTATTTGGGTCGACCGATGTCACCTATTACCTATTTCATTAGTTCCAGTGGTTATAGCTTATCTGGAATATTTTCTGCAACGTAGCTTAAAATCGACACTTGTTTAATTAAATTGAAAACATTGCGTTTTTCGAAGGTGACTAATCCGATTTATTTTCACTTCGAGTTGTTTCCAAGCGAAGCAATTCTGCGGACTTCACTTATTCAATATTTTCAAGTGCTATCTTTCTAGAATTTTACTGAATATTATTTTTATTTCAAATACCGTGACTGAGTTTCATGTATAATATCCACATCATTGATTTACATGAAACAGTAGACAGGTTCCACCGTTTTACCATGCCATGCAGACAGATTAGTGAAAACGTCTTGTTCAAACGGTCTAGCGACAGAAATAAAGTCCACACACTACTATACCTTTATGGTTAACACATATTTGAAAATGTGACAGAAAAAATCTCTTTTTGCCGAGAGGCGTTTGTAACGGGTTTGAGATCTGAACTACTTTAGCCTTGGTCTTACACATTTCTGTGCAAATGAGACTCGGTCAGTTGCTTGTTCGTGTTTGTTCATACTAGTGACACAAGTATTTAATTTCAACACAGTTTATGTTAAAATAAAATTGCAAACATGAATTGTGTTTGACCCCTTTTTCCGAGTCTAGTTCTCATGAATGCCATTTATATGCAGGCTTTCTTAGAATTAATCAAATAAATCTGAATTCCGTTGGTGCCTGCAATGTTTCCATCTGTCAAGACTTGACAGTTAAATGGGAATGCGTGTTACGACATTTGCTGCTTGAAACACATTTATGAGATGCTTTTTTGTGTAAAATCATTCGTGAATGGAACTTGATTGTCAGCTTAGCAGATTAGCTCTTCGGTCTTATAATGAAAATGAACATTGCCAAAATCAAAACATAAACTATATAGAGCATAGTGCAGAAAAGACACGAAAAACAATTTTAACAATTAATATACGAAGATTGTCAAACATAGAGTAGGCTTTGTCTCTGTATAAGTGTGATAACAATCATGATGATTGTCATCATGTTGTCTGTTATGGTTTGTATAATTGTCGTTCTTGTCTTTCAGCCAAATGAAATTCAAACCATGAAGCTTAAAATATTTAACCAATTGCTTAATGACATACCATACAACATGATTGATTGATTGATTGTTTAACTCTTATTCCGTACACTTTAAAATAGTCTTAGAATCAGTTTGTAGAATAATAATTATGTACAGCCGTGTGATATAATGTCTTTAAAAGATACAAAAATGTAAATAGATACTTTGCACTCGAGCGCACTTACCGCTTAAGTTTACGTCAGAACAAAGTAAAACGCGGGGGAGGAACGGGAGGAGTTCCCCGCCCCACCTTCTCCCCCGAACGTTTTTGTTTGTAATCGAAGATAGGGGTGGCTCAATTGAATGCAGTTCACATTATCTCAAGTACAGCATTTGGTTCATAAAAACCGATATTTTTTTATAAAATAAAGAGGACAACTTAGATCATGTTTTCTCTTACTACTTAAAACATAAACTATTATATTCAAATAAATCTTTATCATAATACAAAGTAAGAAATAAACGTATGAATTACTGCCTTATTACCAAGTAAGCAATTGTTGTTTCCAATTTAATTGTTTACATTGTTTGTGACGGGAATGATATTAAACCGAAAACAAGGTATATCATTTGCTAAAATTATCAGCAAAGTGAATTAAAGGTTTAAGTTATATTATTTACCATGCATATTTGTATTCAAGTCACCAACTTGCGCTAACATGAATACAACTATCGTTCATTTTTGAACTTGAATAAATCCTAATGGAATCTCGAAAGCAAATATTCGCTTCTGTATGTATTCTGTGATCTTTGTGTTCTAGCCGAATTACCCTGAACTATGATTCGATTCCTACTTTGGTTATTTAATGTCACATAAACAAGATCTGCAGGGGCTGTTTCAGGGGCTGTTTGTTTCAACAAACTTTACTTATCCTAAATCGATATAAACGCCAGAAATGGCAACCCATTGATTTGTTTATATCCACATCTTTGCCGTATTTATAGTACTGATTAAAATCGATTCCACACAAATATGTAGCAAAATAAAACGACTTAAATCGAATATGTTCTTCATTGGAACGCCCCTCCCCCACCCCTTTGTTTAATCAGCATCTAACTTGGAAGAACCGTTTATAATTCCTTTTAATAATTAAACTGTTTTATGCTATGTGGTATGTTATTCGTTAAGTAAACATGTATGTAGGTTGACTTTCAGTGGGCGTCCTTGCAACAGATATCTGTTTTTATAACTCCGCCGAAATTTAGTACATTTCAAAATTAATTCATTTCACTAACACCTTTGGTTAACGTAATGAATCTCTCTGTCTTTGAACTTTGTGCTTTAACCGAATTCTTTGAAGTGATACACTGATATCATCTTCTAAGCTTTTTATACGAGTTATCCTGGCGGTATTTACTTATTATTATAATTGAATAATATCCTAGAAACGCATAACCGAGATCATCATAACGATCTGTTTAACGAATTTAGCTTGTACCAAACATAATTACAGTACACGCAGGCAGCTCTGTGAAATTGATTGTTTCGCATTTCCAGAAGGACGACCTTGTGACCTATTAATGTTATATCGTACAAAAGAAGGCTTAATCATTTAACATGACTGTGTATGATGTGCAAGCACAGTTGATAACACAACTTTGTAATAAATATTATTTTATACAAAATAAGATATAATAATCGATGTTTGTACAGCTTTCAATGTTTATTACCACTTTAACATACACCGCAACTGTGAACAAAATTACTTTAGAATAAACATATGCATACAATTGCTACACCTTACTTTATCCTAATTTCATCGGTTGATAATTCCGTTTACAGCTGATTTGTCAACTATTCCATGTTGCAAACATTTCAATGTAGATTCAGAATATTGAACTGCTACTCTACAGAGGACCAATATTGATTTAAAATTGCACAAACTCGCCAAATGTGTTTTATGCAAAAGGGGACATGGTGCAAACTTATCTGATACTTAAAAAATGACGTTTAATCTGAATCAATCAATCAAGTGTCCACAGCAATGGATACGAAAGCACAGAAGAATCTCTTAGTTTCATTGCAGTGGACCACTGTCAGGAATTTGGTAAAAATATAATGAGCGTGTGATAAAAATGACTTTGTATTTTATTCTAAAGAGGACACAGTTACTAATGATTATTCAAGAATAGAAAGAGATCTTCATAGTAATCCTTATTTTTTACAAGGGGATACGTTGCAGACTGAATTGGTTAGCTGATATTGTAACTAGAAAACGGGATATGGGCTTTGACATTAAGGCATTTGTTGTGTTATTAAGATACAAATAAGTAACCAAGCTTTTTAAAAACAAAGCTTCTTATGTCAAAGTAATTGGTGCTGTCCTTTTGATCTGAAGGAATCTCTTGAATGGCCACTAGAGGTCACAGTAAGATAGATTATAGTATTCTTCTTCCTAGGCCGAGAGAGTAAGATAGGTTCATCCCAACCCGAGCGTAGGGTGTTTTGCGGAAACGAGGTTTACGGCTATGGTAGATGGTATTTCTCCCACCTCATTTAAACGAAAGAAAGTTAAAATGTTTTGTTTTCAATGGAACTCTTTAGTGCGTTGTGAAAATGTTATATTCCGTGTTTGTCCTGGATATGTGTGTAGTGAATCCGATTATGTAAATAGTCATTCGTTCTTCATTTTAACTTATGCCTACTGTCTTCAAAACCTATTTAAAAGTCATTGCTTGCAAAATGAAACAATGGAAAATCTCCAACAAACGTGTTATTTTCAATTGTGATAGAAATACACTTGTTACATAAGGACTTTAAACGGGGTCTATGTTTATAAGTAACTTCCTTCTACTCGCACTTGCCTTCGAGATTCTCTCCATATTGTAGAGAGTTACAAAATGATAGTGTGAGGAAGAACGTAACTTCAAAGGGCTTTTTCATATGGTGAAAAGGGTTTAAAAACGTTAAACCGATGTAAACAAACAAGTGAGTGGTATTAATTGCTAAACAACTGTTTTGACAGAAAAGATATGAATATATTCAAACTTCAAGAAGATCAAGTACGTTATCTTAACAAAGAAGGTAGAACGAGGCAAGTCCTTATCATTGGACGATTGCTTGATAGGAACGGCTCTTATATGCAAGATAATCTAATTTTACAGCTACGTCAACGATGATCTCATGTAAAAACTGATATTTATATTTGTGCTGCGTTCTAGCCTTTAATGAGACGGTGTAGCTGGAAATCAAGTAATGACCTTTAACGAAGTAATTCAGCGCAACTTAATAGGTACAATTAGAAAATATGATTTCGCCATTATAACTCACACCAGGGACCGTCCCTTTGATGACAATCTCCTGTTTGATACAATAATATTATACGATTAATTGGTACAGCTCACTAAAGATAATTGGGCAATTAAAACGCAGTCAAGAATGTGATTGTAAATCGAAAGGTGAAGTTGACTTTGAGAGAAATATCTTATGTAAGCAAAAATTTACATATGTTTTAATTAGGTACGATCAATGGAGCGATAATTCTCTGATGTTCGATACAGCAAAGACATTTTTTCAAAGTCGTTGGTATATGCCATTTGGATAAATATTCAGAAATATGTAACCAAGAGCGCCGCAGAGTGAACACAAACGCTCGTCTGTTGTTTCTTTTCAAACAAGAGTCATGTCTAGACTAAACATTACGGAAGAACGCAGGGTATTTCTTTACCCACTTGATTGTCTCTGGGAACATATGTACCAAGTTGCACTTCATTATGCTGAACAGATTGTGAACTGTTTTAAATTTGTTGCACAAAGACGAGGAGAACCACATCGAGGCTAATACTTTTTAAATCGATACGAATAAACGAATTCAAAATATCAAAAAGTTTCCTTTTTTACCGTGAAAATCTTATCTGCTATATTTTTCCGTCTTGATGGATACTTTATTGCTTAGTGAATTATTGTTTGTACAAATTTGTAAAAAAGAAAACAAAAGATGAAATTCTAATAATTAATTATGTTTGATCATTATTAAATAAAGCAATCATACATATTATTATTAATCGCCTCCAATTCCTCTTTTTCAATGCGACATTCATAACGCTGCTCGTATATCGTTCAAGTGTATCATTTATATATAAAATAGAAAAGCGGTCAAAAGCGTCGCGGTAGGATTAGAGGGTTCTAGTGATATTGACGTCTTCATCTTATCAAACGGTTGTGGGTCCAATCCCCACCAGCGGTTCATGACGTGATGGTTTCTGCCCACGAAGCGGGTTCGTAAGTGAATAGTACCAGTTTGCTTGTAAGGCTATTTCAATCACAGAGTCTAATGTCACTTGAAATATCCTAAACCGCAATACTCTCATTCTAAGACGTGATCAAATACGATGCACCTATTTTGCAAATAAATAAGTCCTGAAATGAAGAATCTGAACATTTTACGTTTCAACAAAATTTATTTTAGTAAAACATTTTCAGATAACACAATGTTTGAGCATTATTTAACGATTTACTGCGGCAATTATTCGTGAAAATTAGACAAGTAACGCGAAGTCATCACGACTGTTACGGATCTTTGAAGCTTATATTGTTCCTCGCTTCTGTTTACAGTTTATAGGGTCGGACATGGAAAAAACAGGTTAATGTGAAATATAAAAAATTGGTTGTTCCAATAATAAAAACAGCAATATTGATGCGCACCAGTCGTTTCATAAACAATCGACAAAATAGATATCACATCCGTTGTGAACTTTCGTAAACGTGTGTGTTGCAAGACGCCGAGGGGATTAATAATTGATCGTAGATCGTTTTATTTGATATTGCAAATATATTATAGAATTTAACTTATAACCCTGACCATTTTTCATGTCATTTCTTTCAGCAAAGTTCATTAACTAGATGTACTGTATGTATTCAAACTTGAAAAATAACTCATTCCAATACATTGTTATTTAAATGCATGCCAGAACTATGTAGAGAAAGCAAGCAGTTGTCATTTTACATGGACTTGTATTGATCATAGTTCATGATCATTTTCATATCTTGCTTAAAGATGCACTCTTATTCCCACGTGAGATTTACCATAATTAAAACTTTTGTTTTAACATTCCAAAATGGATGAATAAATGCTGAAAACAATGGTTCTTATGAAGGATACAGAGTTTAATTTGAAAGAAAGGTGTATAAAACGCGGTATTTCTACGTTATGAGACTATAGTAGATCACAGTAGATATAGATATAGATATAATTTTATTACGATATATGGCCTCCGGCCCAATCATTTACATATACATATATATATAAATCAATACAACAGGTATGACAGGTCATGAAAATTATGCAATTCAATATTCATTATTCATAACGTAATATAGATATTATAGATTGGTTCTATTTTACAAACATATCAGTGTAAGTACATAGACATATTTAACAATGTGCATCATTTCTTATAATTCAACACATATGAAGGTAATATTGATATACTATGTGTAAAATGGTAAGAAGTTTTATCAATCTCATATGCTGATATAACATTCAATTCATGATTAATACACTATGCACAATGACATAAATATATGCCTATACATAATAATCATGGAAATAATTATTTCGTAGTTTAAAAGCATGGTATACAAACATAGCAGTATTTCTTATAATTAGCTCATTTCTACTTGACATCAAATTATAAAATCTTTGCAATGTTGGAAACTCATGATACATGCTAGATATGTATTTAACACGTAATTTAGAATAAAGGGGGCACACAAGAAGGAAATGAAATTCATCCTCGACAATACATTCACAATATGAACAATATCTATAGTCTCTATCTATTTCATAATGCCTCCCCTTTTCAATCATAAGATTGTGACAAGAACTTCTAAATCTTGCATAGCAGATATTGACCTTTACAATATCAATAACATGTACATATAATGCAACTTCAAAGCTATCTTTGTAATTTGCAAAATGAAATAACTTGCTATTCGAGAATATCCTTTCTCTCCAAGTTTGGATATATTGGTCTTTTAGCCTTTGAACATATTGATGCAAGAAAACTTTCTCATTTGCAACAGATTGGCATTCCCATACATATCCAAAACCATTTATATACAAATGTTTTCTAACATGTGTCACCCATGATTCAATGCCCAAGTTATCATAATACAAAAGCATATAATAGCATTTCCTAACATATCTGTCATTGTTTAAATTCAGGATTCTAATCCAATATTTCAAACATCTTTTGGCAGACATAATAAACATAGGAAATCTCCCAAGATTAGCTAATATAGCATCATTGCAAGCACTGGGTGGGACTTTTAAATATCTTTTACAAGCAGTAACATGTACAGATTCAATACATTGCATATGTTTTAGTCCCCACAGCTCTGATCCATCTAATAGAATAGGTCTTATTTTAGTATCAAATATTTTATAGTACATCGAGTAAGGCACATAACACAAATTCTGCAGAGAAACATAGATATGATTTAGTACACGTCTTGCCTTAAGGGCAACAGATTCTGACATTTTATACATTGACAATCTACTTGTAAAATAAACACCAACATACGTAAAACCATTTACAACTTCTATAAATCTGCTATTGTACACCTATTTCTCACTTCTGGCGATTCTACCACCATTTTTAAAAACAACAACTTTTGATTTATCAATATTAACAGTTAGCTTCATTTCTAGACAATATTTATGCAGTAAATTAATTTGCTTTTGTAACCCACTTATCGTATCCGACAGTAGAGCTATGTCATCAGCAAACATCAATAAGAATATCTCTGTATAATCCGGAAAAAGTTGAATACCTCTGACATCATTATTAGACATAAATACAGATAACTCATTTATGAACATACAGAATAAAACAGGACTAAGACTGCAACCCTGACGTAGACCAACAGGGCATGTGAATACATCTGAACATCCTTCATCCGTTTTAACATAAGCTTTAACAGAAGAATATATAGCATTAATAGCATTGTACAAATTTCCCTTTACACCATTCTGGCTAATAACATCATACAATTTTTGTCTAATAACTGAATCAAATGCCTTTTGAAAATCAATAAAGGCGACATACAAAGGTTTCTTTCGGACATATAGTTGTTTACTTATTAAAGATAACATAGTAAATGCATTGTCAATTGTACTATAATTGGTTCTAAACCCTGCTTGTGACTCACATAATTTACTGTACATATCAACATAAAATGTCAGACGTGCAGTTAAAATTGATATATATATTTTACTCAACACATCAATGAGTGCAATACCTCGAAAGTTATTAGTATTGTACTTATCTCCCTTTTTATAAACAGGTATAATAATTGTTTCTGTCCATGCTGTTGGGAATGTACCCGTAGTGAATATTCTATTAAAAAGATTAACAATAAATGGAAGCAGCGGTTTAATACCATATATTAAATGTCTTGGCTTCAAATTTCCACCAACTGCCTTATCAGCCTTAAGATGTTTCACACTTTCTATTATTTCAATGTCAGTAATAGGGGAATTAAAAATATAGTCTGTAATATCGTCAACACTGTCATCTGGTTGGCGTTCTCCCATCGGTTCTGCGTTGCTGCTCGAGTCGGTAGAAGAAAATAACTGTTTGAAATGTTCATACCATATATCTAAGGAAATATTAGAACTGTAAATATTTTAGCAATCACCAATCATATAATATTTTTGCGTTTTCAGCTATTAAATTCACGGTTGTAATCTTGTCATCAGTAATTAATAGTTTCCTTAAATGCATTTTTAAAAAATACTGTTTTTTATCACTCAAAATTTATATGAGTTATACTTGTGTATGTATCGATTTTGAATAAGAGTGTCACTTTAAGGGGTTTCCACAGTGCAAATTCGTTTGTAGGACCAAGACTAAAATCGTTTAAATAATGTAACCATGAAATGAATTAAATCCACAATTTTTCATGATTTTATTGAATATCTTTCAAAAACCCATAAGACAGTCTTAATTAGGTATTCGGGACATTAAAAAATGGTCATCTGAAAGTTTTAATATTATGAATTCCCCACACATTTTCGCACGGTGGAAGGCCCTGTCAGGTCCTACAGCTGATTGATTTATATTCAATTCGGTTTGGGATAAATTGTAACTTGTTGTTTGTTTACATTCACGATTGCCGCCATTGCTGTTTTCTTAGACAGATCATGTGGGTCGACCGATGTCACATAGTTCACTAGTTCCAGTGATTAAAGCTTATTGGTTTGGAACTTTTTCTGCAACGTAGATTAAAATCGACATTTGTTTAATTAATTTGAAAACATTGTGCATTCCGGTGTTGACTAATCCGATTTGTTTTTATCGCGAGTAGTTTCCAAACAAAGAAATTAGCGCTGACTGCTATCATTCTAGAAAATTGCTGAACATTGTTTTTATTTCAAATACCTTGACTGAATTTCATGTAATATATATATATATATATATATATATATATATATATATATATATATATATATATATATATATATATATATATATATATATATATATATATATACATCTTTTAACAAAAAACAGTAGACAAATTCCATTGTTTCACTACGCCATGAACACAATTTAGTCAAAACGTCATGTTCAAACGGTCTAGTTAATTGGAGCCACAGATATAGAGTCCCAACACTACTATTTATTTATTGTTCATAAATAAAAAGTGACAGAAAACACTCTTTGAAAAACTTTAGCCTTGGTTTTACACATTTCTGTGCAAATGAGACTCCGCCAATTGCTTGTTCGTATGTTTGTTCATACTAGAAATAAAAAATTCAATTTCAACACAGTTTAAATCTTAAAATAAAGTTACAAACATGAACTGTGTTAGTCCCTTTATTCCGAATCTAGGTCTCACGAATGTCACTTATATGCAGGCTTTCTTAGAATTAATCAAATCAATCTGAATTCTGTTGGTGCCTGCAATGTTTTCATCTGTCAAGAATTGACAGTTACATGGGGATGCGTATTACGACATTTGCTGCTTGAACCATATTTGTGAGATGCTTTTTTGTGTAAAATCATTCGTGAACGGAACTTGATTGTCAGCTTAGCAGATAAGCTCTTCGGTCTTATAATGAAATTGAACATTGCCAAATCCTGAATAATATAAAGCCTAGTGCAGAAAAGACACGAAAAAACGCGTAACAATTCCTACAAGTAATATAAGAAGCTTGTCAAACATAGCTTAGACTTTGTCTCTGTATAAGTGTCATCATGTTGTTATGATTTGTCTAATTGTCGTTTTTGTCCTGTGGCCAAATGAAATTTATACCGTGAAGCTTTAATTATTTAACCAATTGCTTAATGACATACCATACAAGATGAAAGATTGATTAACTCTTTTTCAGTACACTTTCAAATAGTCTTAGAATCAGTTTCTATAACAATAAGTATGTACAGCTGTGTGATATAATGTCACTAAAAGATACAAAAATGTAAATAAATACTTTGCACTCGAACTCACCTTCCGCTTAAGTTTACGTCAGAACAATGTTAAACGCGGGGGAGAAACTGCTTGTGAGTGATGGGTGCGGAAGGCGTTCCCCGCCCACGATGGGAATGACTCAATTGTACGTATGAATTACTGCCGTATTACCAAGTAAGCATTTTTTGTGGCCAATTTAATTGTTTACAAATATCTGGAGATAGTGTTAGTATTATAGCACGTGTGTAATGCAGTAAAATACGTGATGTGAATTATATTAAACCGGAAACAAGGTATCATTTGCTAAAACTATCATTCATTGTTGAACTTGAATCAATCCTAAAGAAATCCCGAACGAAAATTCGCTTCTATATGTAATCTGTGATCTTTATGTTCTAGCCGAATTCCCCTGAACTATGATTCGATTCCTACTTTTGTTATTGTCTGTCACATAAACAAGATCTGCAGGGGCTGTTTTAATAAGGTTTAAGTCGTAACTTTAGTTATCTTAAATCGATATAAACGCCACAAATGGCAACCCATTGATTTGTTTATATCCTCAACTTTGCCTTATTATCTTACTTATAGTACTGATTTAAGTCGATTCCACACAAATATGAAGCAACATAAAACGACTGCAATCGAATATGATCTTCACTGGATCGCCCCTCCTGTTTAATCTGCATCTAACTAAATATCGATGTTAGTACAGCTTCCAATGTTTAATACCACTTTAACATGCATCGCAACTGTGAACAAAATATCTTTAGCATATATACAATTACTAAGCCTTGGTTTACTATATCGTTATAACAGCAGTTGATAATTTCGTTAAAGCAGATTCTGTTCCAAGTTGCAAACATTTCCAAGGGATATTACGACGTACATTTATCAGATATATCTGTCTAACGAATATTAAAATGATCACAGATGACTTCATACAAATGACATTGCAGTCGATTCTACAGAAGACCAATATTTATCTGAAATTGCACAAACTCGCCAAATATGTGTTAGCAAAAGGGTACATGTTGCAAACATATCTAATACTTAAAGAAATCACGTTTAATCTGAATCAATCAATCAAGTGTCCACACCAATGGATATGATAGCACAGAAGTATCTCATATCTTCATTGAAGCGGATCACCCGTCAGGAATTTGGTAAAAGTAAAATGAGCGTGTGTACAAGTATGTTTGCATTTAACTTTTACAGCGGACAAAATTACTAATAACGATTGTAGAATGAAACGAGATCACATAATCTTTATTTTTTCCACAAGGGGTACGTTGCAGTTAGAGTTTGTTAGCTGATAATGTAACTAGAAAACGGAATATGGGATTTTGCATTAAGGCATTATTTCGTGTTATTCAGATACCAATAAGTAACCAAGCTTTTAAAGCCATTGGTTCTTTTGTCAAAATAATTGTTGTTGTCCTTTTGATCTGAAGAAATGTTTTGAATGGCTACATAAAAATTAAAATAATGGTTATTTTCTTGTTATTTGTACAGCTTAATCAATTTTATATTTGACAATACTAAGTAGTTTCACAATATCATATTGCTGGTACTCATAGCTTAAAAGTTCAGCTATTGTTACATATTATTAAATTTTAACAGTCAACCAATTTTTTGATTTTTTGTAAATATTTTTACTCAATAATAGAATGCCTATGATAGGTCATTGCTTGCAAATCCGTATTTATAAGTACCTTCCTTCTGTCTGCACTCGAGGTTCTCTCCATAATGTAGACAGTTACAAATGCAAGGGTAATGAATCACGTGACTTCAGAGTCATCAGGTTTTAAAACCGATGTAAACAAACAAGTGAATGACAATAATTTCTAAACAACATTTTTGACAAAAAGGATATGAAAATATTTCTTAGCCAATAAAATAATAAAATTATATGTTATTGTCTGCTTCAACATGTGTGAACTATTTTAGTTTTCTTTTGCAAACAAAAATAAGCTTTGCATCGTTTTACAAAATTCCGTCAAGTTGAAATATTAGCCAATGAGTGCATCATTGAAAAGGAAGCAAATCCAAAATTACCCCTGTGAGAACTCTTTGAAGTCACGTGATTTCTCAACCTTAATACTACATGGTCGATCTGTCTATTGCACACTGTGATCTTGTTTAAAGGGACAGGTTTATATTTAATAAGGTCTGACATCGAAAACAAAATTGTTTGATGTAAAATAAATTTCTTGTTATATTGATAAAAAACATCATTAACAGTTCTAATTAGAATTATTCTGATTTTAATTATTTGGTTTTAGATTCACACCATTTTGTTCAAATAAGTATATGTCAGTTGCTCTGTTGTTTTTGTCTATAAAAGTCAGAAATAATTCAATTTTAATTTGATTTTGTAAAGATTTTACCTTTCATACATATATATCGTTTATACGTTCTTGTTGACATTTACATAAAATAAAATGTAGTATGATCAAATGTCTCTGGCAATGACAATTAAAATATAAAAACAAACCTTCCGAAGGAAATTAATTTCTCAATGAAACTGGAATCCATATAAGCATTATTGTATGTTACAAATGTTCAATTTTACATTGAACGCATGGTTTCTATTTGACTCTTACAGAATCCATAGTAATGTCTGTTTGACAGACTTATAGTTTCCTTCCTTACCTTGAATATGATATTAAAGGCGTGTTGTATACATATAGCTGTCACAGTGTCACTTTAAATAGAAGAGAAGGAAATTTGTTATAAACAGGATTGCCACATCAGTTATTGTGATGTTTTTATATTCCAACAAATGACGTCATACTATTCCCGTTCATGGAAAGTATCTAAACATAAACACATTTGTTGTCAAATATTGTATAAAGCACATGAAAAATACATAGAAAAACACTATGAATTAAACGTATGCATCAACTTTCTATCCGTGCACTATGTGAACGTGGAAACATGGACTACTGACAAAGCGGCTAATTTCGGATAGAATTTCTAGTCAGATAATGTGAATCTATTTAATGGAAGTGTAGAGATTTTCTTAAAAATATATAGAATTAAAAAAAATATATTTAATATTATAAGATATAGAGGATATTTGTTTATTTCAGTGTAAGATCGTATTTTATTTCACGAGTGTCCCACTCGAGAAAATATAGATTTTCTATGATCACATGTGAAATTAAATCTTATAGTTAATTATTCGCTCGTTTTTAAGTGCAAAGCTTTTATGAACAGTAATCAATGAAGTTTTATAAGTGCACATATGTTCCAAACAAATAACGAAAACACTTTTATTTTAAGTGGGGCATGAATACATAACCAAATTACTACGCCGCCATTTAATGAATGAAAATTTTGAAGGTCAAATGTGTTAGCAAAACAAATGCGGATACTCATTCGATTTTAAAGATTTTTCTCAGTTTAAGACTGCATGTGTTTCATGATACATGCATATTCAGTCACCTTACTGTCACAGACCAGTCTGTTTGCTTGAAAACAGGTTTTTTTCAGGTAAAGAGTGAATGCCACGCTAGTTTGTTGACAAATTTTGAGGCGTGGGTGTGGAAGCTCGTTTTACGTATTACAACGACAAACAGTTCAAAATACATTTGAACGATGATATAAAATTCTATTTATGTTCGAACAGTTGTTTTCGTCTGTAATTTGTTTGGTATGAAAGCAAATGTTCGAACATTCAGCTTCAAGATCAAGAAAATGTTTGAAAAACGGGATAACCGGTAATAAACGGTAAGTTGCTAATTTCCAAATGTATATTTATTTAAATTTATAAAACATTTCTTTAAATTTTAAACATTTTATTGCTAACATTTACTGGTTCAAAATGAAGCGTTATATTTTGATCAAGGGGAAGTAACTACAAAGGAATTTAAAAGTAGTTCTGAAAGTTGATATTTTCACTCCTGTTTTTTGCAGTGAAAAAATAAAAATGATATTTGCTTTGTTATTATTTCCCTGTTAAAATCTCATATTTCATCGAAAATCATGAAAGAAATCATATAAATGATCTTGTATGTTTTTTTGTGATCGGTACTCGCTCAAAAATATCTTAAATATTCGTGATCTACGAAGGCAACAATGTTGTTGTGCAATTAAGATCAAATGTGATTGTTTACTTCTATAGGGAACTCCCACCCAAAACAAACTTTCACTTTGAATAGTAAAATAACAATTCAAAATTTCATCAAAGTAATCAGGAGATAATATTATAAACTTTTATAGATCATAGTAGTAAGGATGTTTGAGTGTATATCATTATTTTTATTCTTATTGAAAATATATTATATCTTCATTTTGAGTTTGTAGAAGAAATAGAATCAGCTTTAAAAATGCTGATGAAAATTTCTGAATAATACTTGAGGATAAACGTTCTGCACATTTGTTTTTATTGATTATAGTTTATGTTACAGCACAATATAATGATGCTTTAGTTGGCAACACAATTTATTCTCTTTGGTTTTATTGACTCATTTTTGACAATGATAAATAGATGACAATACTAAATAATAGCAATGGTAGAACAATTTGAGTCACTTATATATGATTTATTACATGTATATTTTTTAGATTCCGAAAATCATCGTGTTATAATCTGGTTTTGGTTTAGATTTAATAAAAGAATAAAAGTAAGCTTGTTATTAACTATACTGTTTTAGAATGTATTTGTCAAGATTGTTATTGAATTTTAGAGAAGATCTTATTTGTAGTATGTTCATTCATAGTTGGTATATAAGGGCTTACCTCTCACATTTTTGGTCTTTGGGTAAAATTCAATATGCGCTTTAAGTTAAACAAGTTCAAAACATTTCAAAATGTTTGGTTTAACGAACTATTCTTTGAGGAATGCATGTAAACCTTTCGTTGGAACATATTTGAATATTTTTTTTTTATCTAAGTAGACTAAGTGGTCATTGATATCTCAGGGGGAGGGAGTATATTAAAGCTCACAGAAGCAATGACGTTATGTTTGAATTTTTTTTCATTCGGCCCTATTCCTTATTCAAGTTCCTGCATAAAGCATTCTTAAGTGTATGAATTTACCATTGTATAAATGTATTGCTTTCGAAAGTTTGTTGCTGGTTTCTCTCTCTCTCTCTCTCTCTCTCTCTCTCTGCTGCGTTCAGTGGTCGTAGTATTATATAAGGATAGGCCCAAAATGCGTTCTCCTTAATGCGTTCAGTGGTCGTAGTTTTATATAAGGATAGGCCCAAAATGCGTTCTCCTTAATGCTTTGTTTAACGGTCATCGTTTTGATAATGCTTGCATGAACATGTTATCAGTTCGTCATATTAACAACAGTATATTATGTTTTTTGCCACTTGTACGGCATTTTTTTCCGATTTACATGCTCAGTTTGCCTACACATACGTATTGTTTTAACCTTTTAACACGTTATGTTCACGTTTAACAAACAGTGGTGACTGTTGTGTGAATCAATGATCAATATCTCTAAACCGAATGGGTACTTGTTCATAACTAGCAGGAAAGTAGACAAATTGGAGGTTCCCACTGTATTTTCTTGAACATAGGTAAGCGAAATAACGGTTCCTACTTGGGCATCGCGATGTAAATTGAAACCCGTGCAAAAATATTGCACTAAACTATAAAAGAACATAAAGCTTCACGCCATACTCATAGGACCATTTTCACGTTCAAGCTTTAAATATTTGAATACATTCTTGTGTAATGGGAGTGTACGTTAATTACTACACCACTGTGAGAATCAGTCATACATAGTGTTTAGTATAGTGCACAGACATGATTTATCACAGGTAAGAACCTCCCTGGTTCTTCAACATGCACCGGTGTATAGCATTGACTGTCAGGATCCACGTGTAATGTTCCTCTCGGCATACGGTAATCGGTATTTACTGGTGGTGCGAAATATTGAACCTGCGACCTCTGAATTAACAGTTCAGTGCCTTATCACTGGACCAAGGATCATTCAATATCTCGTTATGATAACACTTTAGGTATAATTATAACAGAGTTAGAGTCACTCCGGATTCTTTTACACTTAAACGGATATTCTACTGACCAATTTAAATGACATTTGAAACGAAACGATTGTATTTGGCTCCTTTAATAAATCAATAAAAAGGCAAATGCTTATATTATTATTTTCAAGCAAAGCCAGTTTTAGGATTTTCAAAGATTACATATCATATTATTTTGACTTCCTATTTTTTTCTTGTCGCGCTAGAGCAGGGCATGCGCATGACTAAGAGATCTTACTTGCTAATTTTCTGAACTTTGCTTTAACTGCAATTATAAAAGATAGCAACCTACTATTTTAGCATCTTTGGCGACACTTGACTTGTTCAGTTATACTATCGCTGTAGCAATCTTTGCCTAATGCAAAGTATTCGAGCATTAACAGAAATAGGCATCGCCAGTCTTTCTGATCTTCATGATTTTTTCAGAACTGTAAATTTTCCGCAAGAGATTCACTAAATGAAGAAACTATGGCGAATAATGAATGGATTAATTCTAGACAAGGGAGTTATTCCCCTGTGATGGACAAGTGGTATTATTAATCCTATATATGAGAATAAAGGAATTCCCAGTCGTCCTGAAAATTATCGACCTATTACATTGTTAAGTTGCCTTGGTAAATTGTTTACTTGCATAGAATAACCGAATTGATAAATACGTTGAATCTAATAACCTTATTGATGGTAGTCAGGCCGGTTTTAGAAAAGGTTATTCCACTACGGACAACATGTTTATATTGAATGATTTAATACAGTACTTACATAATAGAAAAAAGAAATTATGTTGTGCATTTATAGACTTGAAACAAGTATTTGATACAGTCTGGAGATCTGGGCTGTGGCAAAAATTGATTAATACAAATATAAATGGAAAATGTCTGAAATTGATTCAGAATATGTATAAAAATATAAAGTCATGTGTATCGAACAGCTCAGAATGCTCAAACTTCTTCCCAAGTAATATTGGTGTCCGCCAAGGTGAAAATCTTTCTCCGCTTCTTTTTTTACTATTTCTAAACGATTTACACTCATATTTTGCTCAAAATGTAATAAATGATGGTGTTGACATTCAAGATAATGCTTATAATGACAGTATGCGCACTTTTCTAAAACGATTTATATTGATGTATGCCGATGATACAATAATCATGTCAGAAGCTGGAAATGGGTTACAAAACGCTCTAAACACATACTCCAACTACTGTGATATATGGAAATTAACAGTAAACACAACAAAATCAAATTTAGTTGTTTTCAGTAAAGGCCGACAAGAGTTATATAATTTCAAATTCAATGATAACACTCTAGAGGTAGTTAATGAATATAAATACCTCGGGATCTATTTTAGTAGAACCGGGTCATTTGCTAGCTGCAAAAAGCATATAGCTGCTCAGGCCAACTGAGGAATGTATGGTCTGATCCGAAATTCCAATCGTTTATCTTTACCCATTGACCTTCGCATAGAACTTTTTGATAAAACAAACAAGCCTATTTTGCTATATGGTTCAGAAATCTGGGGTTTTGGAAACAATGAAATATTGGAAAGAGTAGATTAAATATTTAAAATATATACTCAAATTGAAACACTCAACGCCAAACTACATGATATACAGCGAAACAGGAATGAAACCTTTATCGATTAATATAGAAGAAAAAAGTATAGCATTTTAGGGGAGATTACTTTTTCCTAACAATAACACGCATGACAAGCTCTCATCTCTGATATATAGAGTAATATACAATATAGCATCGCCTTTAGATGATATCATTTTAAAGAAAAAAAATCCTTGGATATACTTCATTAAAACGATCCTTATAAAATGCGGTCTAAATAACTCATGGCTTAGTCAAGAGATTATAAATCCTACGTGGTTAAGAAGCAATGTAAAGCAAAAGTTAAATGATCTATTTTTAAATGACTGGGCGTCGAATATAGCAAATGCAAGTAATAGTATTTTTTACAGAATTTTTAAAAAAGAATTTGGCCTTGAAAAATATCTCAGTAAAACGCCAAACAAGCAATTCTTTTTATTTATTAAGTTTGGAACAAGCAATCACAGGATACCAATTGAAATTGGCAACTGGCTTAGAATACCACTAAATGAACGAGTATGTAATCATTGCGTTAATAAAGTACGTGATGAATTTCACTATTTGTTTGAATGTAACCTTTTTAATAACGAACGAAAACAGTTTCTCAAACCAAAGTTCTATAGACACCCTAATACATATAAGTTAAAAATATTAATTAATTCAAGCAACAAGCAAACGCAAACAAATTTGTCTAGATTTAGAACTAGTATTTTTCAAAGGTTAGGTAGTTGGTTGGTTGTAATTTTTAGTCATTTTTAGCTATACTGATATTTCAATTACAGAACATTTGTATGGTTGTATTATTCTTTTAATTGTATTGTACACCTTAGCATATACTAAATGTACAGCTTATTTGTATCGTGATTTAATCAACGATTTACGTTTATGTGTATGTGATACGATACAAATGAATGCATATAGTACTTTATTTCACAAGTGACCTTTTGTTAGAAATTGCAGTAATACACATTCAAAAAATATTTGTAATGTGTGTATGTGTGTGTGTGTTCAAATTCATGACTCTCCGATACTAATGTTGGGTATTAGATTCTAAATTTAAACATGTATCTGCCACCATGTCATTGATGTTCATTGTATATACCTCATTTGCCATATATTATGGTATGAGAGAATAAACGTTGTTTGACTTGACTTTACTTTGACAAAACAGAACTAAGCCCAAGCGGATGTTTCCCTCTAATCAGAAATACATTTTTTCTTACTTTCATCTCAACAAAAACCGCTTGTAATAATTTGTCTAGTATGCTATACAATTATGTACACTAATTGGTAATCGTAAAAATAATAAACGAGGTAATTGAGTCGCCGTAATTTTGATTAATTAGAAGGGTTATTTTGGAATTGGGATTATAATAACACACCAAGTGGTCTTCGTTTTTATCATTAATCATATGCTATGGAACGAATTGTTATTCACTGATGCTTTTATTCATAAAGTACATAATTCTATAAATTGATTGCCTTCGGAACATGTCCTCGCATGCACCTCATATGGTTTCTTACAAACGAAAGGGAGTGGACTTTATGTAAGTAAAAAAATATGATACACAAGCTCTCATGCTGATGAGTTTTAACTTGTGCACGCATCCCTAAACCTCTATCGTGGGTTTTCACCTCTTTCAAAAAAGGGCATCGTGTGTCGTGGGGGAACATAAAAACTCATCTTTTACCTTCGAAACAGACACTACATACTCTTAATCCGGAGTATGTTTAAAAGTTGTCAGAGACACTTTATGTCGATAATTAAATGGAAAGGTCTCCTCCTTGTAGTTGGTGTTCGTTAGGGTTATTTCCTCCGGGATTAAGTTTTAAAAGCAAACCTGGAATGTATAACCCTGATGAAATTCAGTCAATCAAATAAATTAATTTTGCGCAATTTTTGTCTAAAGTGATTTACGTTTAAAAATATAAACTGACATCGTTGCGGCAGAATTTGTCACCCTTGATTGCGTAAGATAATCTAGGAGGCAAGAAGTCAATTAAGACGGCCGCATTATTAATCAAAACTAAAAATAATCCATGAGCTTTGGGTCTTGTAAATTCGACAATTTGCATTTAATAGAATACAAAGTATGATAACATCAAACAGTTTGTATTTATTAAATAAAAGAAGTTCTCTACAGTTGATAAAAAATTGATTGAATAACAAAATCTAAATCTGCAATATTGCTGAAAGTAGTTTTTAGAAACCCTCATGTTTTAACATAGGTGTGTTAAATCATAATGTATACACAAATATTTAGAAACATAACACATGCTGTCATGGAGATAATTGCAACGCGTAATAAATCAGTTTATCCACATGAAACATTTTTCTAAACAGTATGTTGTATTAAATATTCAATTCTAAGATGAACAAACGTAATATATACATAAATAAAAATAAATAGAAAATATATATACTTAAGGTTAAATATTGAACATCGTGCATGGTTACAAATTCAATACCCGCTTTATTTTCATTTGAGATAAGTTTATACCAAGGTTCGGCAAAGATCTCATTAAATACAAGAAATACAAGTCTAGGCTTTTTATTAATCGGCAATGAGCAATTTAAAGCAAATGAAGTACTGTTCCATGTACCATTGCTTTTGTGCTGTGCTGCATTTTATGTAAGGGAAGATTAAGTGAAAAATGTCACATGGCTATTTTTGTTTGTAAAAGAGAGGAATATCATTTTAAACACAGGGGGCTAACTCGAAAGCACACTCCAAACATATCAAATAGCAGTTACTTATCTTGAATGAATAATCAAACTAACTTGAAAACTGCGTATTTCAGTTCGGAATCCTACTTATACCAAATTACCAATGGTAAGAATGCCATGGAGTTCGCAGTATCTACTTAGTGCATGACGAAAATGAAATTAATAAAGGTGTCGTTGCAATGCATAGTGCCGTACTAAGCCCTAAAATATCAAGTAATTGCAAAGTATTTCTTAAAGGAGAAAACGAGAGCATAGTAACGAAAACGGTAAGCCGCGTGCCAACTTCTTGGCGTTCAGAACCAGGTTGTGCCAACCTCTAGTCGTAAAGGTAAAGGTCATTGAAATCCTAATCAAGTATAGTATTTACGTATATACTCGTTTATCTGCACGGTAGAATTAATTTGTTACTATAGCGGATTTTGGCGGCTGTGATGACAAGTGATCGCCCAACCCCTGCTCGTAGAATATGAAAGTATAATATTATCTTCATCAGGTGCACCTTTTAAAGCGTATTCTACATAAAATGTTCACTTCATTATTTAACGGAAGTCGGCGCTCTGCATCGTTCCGTCCCTGAACCAGCTGGTAATTAAAGCGTAGTATTCTGAAACTTGTTTGTCGCGGGAGAAGCCCGACATACATTAATATATATTGTTAGGCATCGCTCGTCATGTTGTCATGATCAATTGTATTATGCATGTACTCTGTACTATGTTTACATTTGTGTCTAAAAGTTATCATCTTCGGCCCATAT
This sequence comes from Mya arenaria, assembly GCF_026914265.1. NCBI lineage: Eukaryota > Metazoa > Mollusca > Bivalvia > Myida > Myidae > Mya > Mya arenaria. The sequence goes on from NC_069130.1 coordinate 26,023,775, forward strand.
CCAATTCTAAGTATAGCTGAAATTCCCTTAAGCCAGTTTCCAAAGGTTATCAGTAAGTTCTAAATATCGTAGAACTAGGTACAGTATTTCTAATCCAGGGTTGATCCGTAAGTCTCGGCCAAACAACCTCTTAATCATTACTACTTTCCCACCTGGAGCTTAGCCTATCAAGCGCCAATTTCTATGCTCAGGGTACTCCGTTAGAACCGAGGATTGCCGAAGTGGTAATCGGCAATGTCCGTGCATGACGGAAATGGCTGTGCTCGATTCTTTTCCCCAGTGTTTGTCTTATCGATGACGTCACAGGTTTCCCTACTTTTTAGCATATAAACCCCACAAATCCGGGGAAGTTTGGTCTTCCCAAATTCTTGCAACCACCATTCTATTTACGATTCTAGAATTAAAAAATAAGCAATCTTTGCCTTACAGTACTTTCACGAATAAACATGTATATAACAAACCGGTCAGTTCGAGATTGAGTGGTGATCAAAGATGATATCAGCATCAGATGAAAGGGTAAGTGAATCAATTAGTAATTTTATTTGAGTATCGATGGTTAGTGTTCGTTATTATAAAGAATTAAATATTATGGCGCTACTGCATGTTGAAGTAATGTTAAATATCATTCTTACATTTGCGTCTTTTGACTATTTTTTTTTCATTGCGAGTAGACTACTATTGCGCTTCTTATTTGACACAAATTTATCGAAGGTACAATAGTTATTTTGGGCTCACTGTATCAGACATCTGTCTGATTTGTCTAGCGATCTATTTCTGGACAGCTAGAGAACAATATTACTTTAGACATTTTTTAGAAAACAACGCCAGTCAGAATTGTGGGATAAACGTAGTATGTTGATTGGCGTTTCATAACGTTATAGACTATTAATGTTAAATGAATTTTCAAACACAACCAATAGACAGATCGACAAAATGAGGATATGATCTACATTTGTCTAACAAACGTGGGATACGAACTGCTACACCCAAGAGCACACGGACAAGGCTTTAAATGAGCTCTAATGGGTACAGCAATGACCCTTTTCTAGAAGTGCTTGGATGATTTGGCTGGTAATAAAACTTGGCAGAGTTTTTAAGCCCTTAAACACTTTCACCATCAAGAAGACGGGATGAAACGTCATCGGCATAAAGGCTAATTTGGTCCATAGTGGACGAATCAAGGGCCATCATCCAGAAGTGCAAGGGGTGATTCGGCTGGTTATCAAATATATCCTTGATATTTTGCCCATTAACTGTTTCAAGGAGTTTGTCGAAAATCGGATAAAACATCTTTGACTTACAAGATAGTTGACAATCCTACTTTGGCCATTTTTGCACTCATTAAGTCATAATCCAGACGTGCGTAAGGCTCATCGATGGGGCTGGTTTCCGAATTTGGCCAAGTATTTTTATTACAATCATTTTGTCTTGCTACCAGTTTGTGTAAACGAATGTATACATTGACCTTATAGGATATTCTGTCAACTTGATAATCACAAAATAACATCTTTTACAATAGTCAAGTACACTCCGATATGGTTTAATCATAAATCAGTTGTATGAACAGACATCTGCAAAATTACTTTAGTGATGTCATTTTTTATCAAATTGCACATAGACGTTTCAAATAAACTTTTCAATAGTGTTAGTCAGTTAAAATACAACAAATTGTCTATACCTATTTTGATACTTGTGGATGCTGGATTAGGCTCATACATGTGATACATTAACCTAACTGTTTTGAACACTGTCATGTATTCATCTCAATGTAAAACATTTTTTATAAAAAGTATAGCAATTTCCAACGTTAGTTGTTTCCTGCGCAGCTTTCATTTCACATCCCACAACAAATGATGCGTATTGTAGTATTCAAGTTAGGAGTTACAAGTATTTTAAGCACAAATTATGTTTGTCAACCTGCATTATCGATCTTCTCTATTTAAAGGGATTTATTTCAAGATGAAAATACTCTTTACTATGTAACCTCTCCACAGAAATTTAAACTAAATATGTACATCTCAATATATATGTGGAAGGTGTTCATCAGATACGACCTTTTTCACACCTGGCCCTGTCTGATTTCAATGTTGGTGCGAACCTAAGATTTTATAAAAAAAACATTTTTAAACTGGCAACAATAAGTATTTTTATTTTCAACCCGTTTACCCACATTGAATGAGAAAGTATACGGTGTTGGCCCATATGAAGTGCTTCCGGGTCGTTGTAGTCATTTAAGTAGTTCCTAAAAAATGTTTCTCCCCATTTAGGTAGAAATAAATGACGTATCCATTGCATTTAATGATGTTAAAATTGCGTGATGTGAAATTGAATATATGTTCTAGTTTACATATGATTTATATCATATTTAAAGTCATGTGTTACTGAATGATAGTTTGCAGAACCTCTTTCTCGGGGGATGAAATTCAGAGATGCGGTCATCATTCGATCACATGATAGAAAAACTTTGTCTCTTTTTTTATTCAAATCTATTTATGGGCATTTTCTTTCGTTTTTCTTCTTGTTTTATATGTCGAAGCTCGTCTAATCTTCAACCGAACTTCAGCGAAATCAGAATATTCGCAAAAGTCTGACAAATATTACTGACGATGCATTTATATCTTTTGAAGAATTCTCGTATTCGTGAAATTGAGACTAACGAAAATCTTTTTACACAAGGCACTAGTATGTCTGAATATATAATGAGTGAATTAGAAAGTAATAACGATTTTTTTAATGAATGGAATTCGGAGAAAAAGTAATGGAATGAAAGAAAAAGGTAATAAAGTGTCTTTGAGTGAAATATCTCAGGACCAGTCTCCTGGTAAAATTAAAACGCATTATCATCTTTAAACTGCTGTTATAAGTGATAATTCTTATTTTGATGACCGGTTTAACACACAAAAAAGATTTGCAGAAGCTATGCGAAACTTATGATATTCTAGTGTTTGCTAAACATAATAAGAAATATTTGAAAGATTAACTAACCGATGTTATAAAACATTGTGATACAATGTTGACCCCTGACGTCTTTAATAACTGAAAAAAACCTTGGACGAGCCTGTCGCAGCTATCGTGACATAAGAACAGCATAGCACAGATACTCAGGTCGAGAAGCGTAAAAGACAAGGAAAGGGAAAGGGGGGTAAGGGGAAAATTCTATATAAAACAAACTAGGAGTATTTATCAAAGATGGTTAGGTACCGCCTTGGAACGGTTACTAAAATGTAAATTTACTGGGGGTTTAGACTAATTTGTGTGCACAACCGCACTCTTATCCCTACAATCCTGGATAAAGTAAAAATGTAAATGGTAAATCATATCAAAATATGCATTAACTTGAGGAAACTTAATAATAAAACAAAAAATAATACTTTTATAGGTAAACACCAAGTACTCCTATGATAAGGGATCCAGATTTTATCTGCAGACGAAGGAAATCAATTCAGAGAATCTAATGCAAACCCTTTTCGAAGATATGATGCAGTTATTGTCTGAAACTTAGAATCCCACAGCCTTAGCAAAGAGAAGGTTTAAAACTGTGTGATAAAAGTTTCGTAATGAAAAACATTATGTACTAAAACTGGGAACATTAACAATGAAACATTATAAAAATAAAAATGCTATATATATTTTCTAAAATCTTCCAAATGAGTTGGTGTTTTTTACAAGAAAGTCACGTCACTAACTAAATCATTCCTAGCGAGCCAAAAACGATTTAAAAATAACACTAATCTGCATTTTTTTAAATTGAATAAAAGGACTTTATTAAAGCTTAGTTATGTAAAGACGCCACATATTCAATATATTTTTATGAAGAATTAATCATCAAAAATCAGAATACGAGAACTCTTTAAGGTACTGCCATTACATCCACGGCTTAAATAAGATCCAATCAATTTATTGTTTCAATTTGCACAAGTGCTGGAAACATTTTAATTGTACGAATTTTCTTTTAAAAAATCATCATAAAAGTCGGGATCAGCAATACTGTTAGCCATCAGCACGAGTACTATTGTACTTTAATATAGCATTTTAATGTCCATAAAACAAATGTTGATAATTTAATTTATGATATCTGAAACCCTGTTTCAGAAGTTTTTCCGAAGTTTACTGCGTTAGCTGAAATTTCAGACATCTGTGCATATATTATTTACAGACTTTGGAAGTTTAAGTGGGGTAAGCACAAAGAATATATGATCAAATAAAGGTGACGTCAGTCTATACAGGATCTACATGGGCAACATAACCACCATTCCTTCATGGACATTTGGATTGGCATACTAGCATTGAACCAACTGCAATAACTGTGTCGGCTTAGAACTGTTCAAACAAACATTAAACAAACTTGTAAACCTTCTGAGCGTTTTGAAGGCATCAGTTGTAGATTCTTTTTCTTTGTCTTCACCAGGAATTTTATATGACTAGTGGATGCTGAAAATGCTAAGTTAAAGCGTGTTGCGTCTTAATTACCCCCAATAAATTAGTGACCTGTAAAATATAATAGATTGTCCTGCGAAATTTTACAAAAACATGTTTTTGAAATAGAATGTATTGTTTTTAAATAAATTTAGAATCAATAAATAGTATTTTGAGGCATTTCCTCATCAAACTTTTTTTTTCTTTTGAGTAAATGGCTCCGAAGCACATCTTACGAATCACAACATCACGAATAAGTAATGACATACTTCACACTAGGTAGATGTGGCAGAATTCACGGTCATACTAAAACAGAACCTGTCTGATATTTTGTTTCGACTTAATTTAAAATAATGACATTATTGAATTGCATCGATTATTCATAAAAAAGGGTTAAAATGATCTTTTACAGAGTAACAGATTAGTTGCGTATTTGCGTAATTACGCAATTAAAATCAAATGATTGCAATGTTATAAAAATCGAGGAGTAGCAAAACGCAAAAGAAAAAGGGCAGAAAACGCCTTTGATTTAAAAGGGACGCATAATGAATTAAAATGAGAATTGGAAACTCACTATGTCAAGTCAGGCGAACTCAATCAATTTATTTAACTCAGTTAAAAACAGATAATGGTTTCCGTAATTGGCCGATCATCTTCTTACAAATGATAAAGACATAGGCCTTGAAGAATAGGTTTCCGAATGCGAAGACCTCCTCGCATGTCATTTCTAGTGGTGTATGCGTCCTGTCTTTTTTATCGGTTGACGCATACATAGGCGATTACATTACTTACAGTTTGGTTGTCACTTCTAACAAACACTCGATTAGACGAAGAGGGTGTTTTTTTTCTTAAATTTATTTCATGTACGACCTGGCTTCATGGAGGCCGCCATTTTTAAAACAAACAAAACAAGAGGCCCATAAGGGCCTTTGCTCTACTAGCATGCCTCTTGTGGTCATTTTTAATCCAGAGCATGTATGTATAGGTAAAAGGCAACAGACATAAAATTCACATTTTGTGTTAGGGTTACCTGAAAACGTTACACATTCAACATCTGGGCCCAGAAAGAATTGTAAGCAGATTAGTTGCATGAACTATTTCAATATGTGCCAAGTAAAAGTCATCTGACAAAAAAATGCTTTCAAAACTGTACTCATGGTAACAATTTATGTAGTTTAAAAAAATTAAAAAAGTTGGTCAAAAGGTCAAAGTCAAGCGCATCCGAGGACAACATTGATCGATTTGAACAAACATTCACAAGCAATTGTGCTGAGATGGATGCACAAACACACGAAAAGATTTTCAAACCTTTCCCAATTTAAGTTTACCAAAACTGTGAACCCTGGGCGTGGCCAGTAATGACCCCAGGTGCATAGCTTCAACAAACATTCACAACATATTTTGTTAAGATGAATGCGCAAACTACAGACACTTAGAGCTAAAAAATGGCCTTTGGGCTTTCAACAAGAACAAGGCAGATTAATTCACAAAATCAATGGCAGTACAAAAAGCAAGTTCTCTCCCTTAGTCCTAGAATGTACATGTAAACTTGGCTAAAAATGTAATTTGCTCATGCAGACCTTCATGGCTAAAAATAAGTGAACTAAAAATAGCATTTCTTTAAAACTTTCAAGGCCCATCATCTAGGCATGCTGATATGGCTGGTTTTCGATAGGAACCAAGCTCTAATTGATATCTAAATACTGTTCAAGTTTCATCGAGATACAATCAAAACTGAAGACTGTAACAAGAATTGTTTACAGACGCACGGACGCACGGACTCACGGACGCACGGACGCACATACTACGTACACATATTGAAGCTCAACTGGTGTGGGTACTACTTTGGCCAGCAGAGCTAAAATCTGACCCCATCTGTAACGAAGAAGCCGACAAATTTTACAGGAGCAGACATTTTTCACGTCAGTTGAAAAACAACAGGATTTCGAATTTTGTGAGTAACTAAGATTGTGCGTGTCGAGGCTGTATCGATGTAGTAATGTCGCTCGATAGTCTTATTTATAAGGCAGCATCAGATAGCAGAGAACGGTTTTAAAGATAACTTTCGCACGCAGTCTCATCTAAGGCAGCGTCTAGCAGAAACGGTTTTAAATAATAATACCCTAGAACTGAATCCGCAGACTCCAACGTATTGAATTTTCAACAATTGTCATTTTCATGTCTGATTTTGATGGACAAGGTACCATTTTAATGATGAATGACTGATCTTTTGTTTCCATTAATTGTGACCTTCGTCCTTCTTAAACTATTATGTCGCGAAAATATATGAAATTTCACACCTGTAAAATATCACTTTAATGTCTGATATATGACTCAATATGGCCATATAATGCAGCTCACACATACATAACATACATGCTCTCTCACATTCCGTCTCAATTTCTGAGGTCGACTTTGTTTGGTTATTTTGACTTGTTTCTCCCTCAAAGGCATTTAATTTTGATGTCTTAAAACATTGGTTGCTAGTTGGAGTCGTTTATAAAAAGGATTTCTTTTATTGCTCGATTGGTGAAGCCCTTCAAGAGTGGGGTTGGCTGGCAATTGATGGCCTTCGATATCGAATTACTCTAATTTATCTTTTCTGCTCTTCTGGAAAAAATACCCGCTTAGGCATCTTTTACGTTCGCAATAGTACAACACCTGTCTACGGCTAGCATCCGTGTCCTCCATCATGATTTGACCACCGGACCTGTTGTGTTACACATAGACTTACAGTTCTGTCTACCTATGTCGATTCTTCTTTATTTCTAGGGGCATTTTTGTTGCCACTAAGAGGAACACACTTTGTGTTTACTTAAGCATTGATTCTTATTTTTTGTGCGTTCATGCAGTATGAACGCTCGGCCGCAATTTTGCAAATGCATAAACCGCGCTAGCGGTTTTTGGAAAATATGCCAAATCGCGGCAGAGCGTTAATACTGCATGAACGCACAAAAAATAAGAATCAATACTTATATTTACATTTTCCCTTTTTATTTGTTAATTATTTGACCTAATAGTGTTTGAGGATAAGCCTTTAATTATCCTCCGCATGATAAATAGTCCATAAGTAATTTGCAGAAAGAAATAAAGAATCAAAGAATTTTTTTAATCATCAAATAGTTTCTGTTAAATATGTGGAGGTAATAATGATTTTTGTTGTAATATGTTCATTATTATAATGAACATTTCGGTACATTTAAACTCATTTTACATATGCATGACCCATGTGAGAGGGCATAAACAATGTGGTCATGGTGATTTAATGGGTATCTTCCAGTTCAAGGTTATAATAGCGTCATAATTTCATTTTTTTGTCGTTTAACTTTCTCAAAGATATTGAAGTGTTGTGTCGTGCTAGTCTTCTCGAATTGTCAATATTAAGACGTTTGTTCGAACTCACGAAAATACATAACACTTGGGCAGTCTCCCATCATTTCATGTATTTAAATGTAGACGAAGATATCGCCTAATTCTATCGTAGAAAGAAAATCATTGTCTGAATCCGATAATGTATCATACATTTGTCCTAGAAAGAAATCGCCGAACTCAGAATCTTCAGCCATGTTTGTTTTGACAGTTGTTGCAGAAGAACCGTAGTAAAACCGTGTCAATTTTAATTTGTTTTTATTATTTTTTCAATTTGTTATCAATTGCAAAATAAAGCATTTTCCAAATGATATTTCTAGAAAATAATGTCTTTCATTTAAATCTTTCGTAAAACATCAAAATAAACATGTAAACAAGCCGGCATTCAACAGGACATGTGCCCTGCTATATTTAGCAATAAAGTAGATCATAGTAAATCAGTGATTCACCAGCGCCCAATTAGAGCGTTGCTTTGTTGCGAAACTCCGCCTACAAAGGTCAAGAAAGGTCGACCGGTTCATGCAAAATGAACTCAATTTTTATCGTTCAGAAAATCAAGTACGGATGTTAATATTCTAACACCAATCCGACCAGTAGAAGGGTATGTTAAAACTGAAGATATACCCGCAATCCTTGATCTGTATTTAGTATAAGATGTGTGTCCATATGAGTCACACTCCACAACACAAATGTCAAAAAGTGGATATTACCTGAAACACATACGGTATGAATGCAATAAATCATTTTCATCAAAAGTTATAGAGCCAGGACCATGCTTTTCAACCAATGGATGTTCACCAAAACAAACTATCAATTATCAAGGTGTAGTGTGACCGGGATGTTAAATTTTCCATCTGTTTTACGTATGACAAAAGTTACCACAGCTTGGTTTATAAAATACAGTTGCCATATCATTTACATTTTGCAATGGTGCTGCCCGCAATAATTTTCATGAATCGTGGAAGCAGTTATAACACACTAGACCTAAACGCGCGTCGGTGTTTTCCTTTGTCTTAGTCAAACACCTTGCAAAGGCCATCAGAGCCACTCGATCGCCATACGCAGGGATGTGCTTTGCAAATGTCTCGTCTGATATTGAAACAGCATCACATTCAATCTGAAACCGAATTCCAAATGTTTCAGTTCAAGCCCCACAAAGAGACAGCCTAAATTTCTGGGTCAATTTGCTTGTAGGCTTTCATCACAGGCAGTCATAATACTTCATATATGTGGCTCTTATTACGCTGATTGTACTTTCAATAAGTATGATCTATTGAACCTCTGCAATGCTCTCAGGTAGTATGTCTATCGTCCGGTGGACGTGCTCATTCGGTATTGCGAGATGTCCGACAAACTCTAAATAAAACAAATAGTTAATTCCCAGATCAGTCTATATCACTACAATATGTTAAATATATGCAATGTTTGAACTAATTTATAAATTTAAATAAAATAAAAATGTAGCATAGTTTACAAATATCAGAGTATGGATATCTGAATATAAGGTCTAACTAGGACAGAACTTGAACCTGAGACGTTTATAAACGCAGATAACTTTATAGTATGCTTATGCTTGACTGCTCTACCATCTGAGCTACTAGGAAAACAAATGCCTAAATGCTAAGTAATGCTCACTTTAAAACTCCTTGAGAGTCTCCAAGAAAAGATGGCATATATGTAGCTAAATTAAAAAACAACATTACAACTGGTAAAATCTGAAAAGTTTGTATCTGGTGGCCACAACCTAGATGGCCACTACTTATCTTGTGGCCTCAAATTACTTAGTTCTTGCCAGAACATAAATAATGTGTTGCATATGTCACCTCTGTGCCACCAAATATCAAAAGTATTTATGTATACTCATTGTAAGGGTTTGCACTTCTACCTATTTGAATTGTTTGCCTCCTTCAAAACGTAAAAATATTCCCATATTTTTTTTTATAATTTAACGACTTCAGAAATTCAGTCTGCAAAAATTATCGTTGTGAGGATACCCTTGTAACTAAAATTTATATAAGCATTTCACCCTTCAATTAATACACGTTTGAATTTCAAACCTTTTTTAAGTTTGCAATATATTGGCTTAATCTCACTAAATTTTATTTACTCCTATATTTTTATTTGATTTTAGATTTATAATTACAGTACAAGTTAAAAATTGAGCATGCGCATTGTAATGACTTCTTCCATATAATATCTTTTTTCTGTGCCAGATTTTTTCCGCTCCAAACTCGTTAAGTCAAGATACGCTTTCCTATCTTGACCAAACGACTTTGGAGCGGGGAGACATCTGGCAAAAGACAAAAATTAACAATATTATTATCCCATACATTAGCACTTTTTAAATGAGAACATATTAACCTGTTCGCATAGGTTTTTTGTCTTATTTCGCCCAAACACATTCCCACTCCTCCAAAAGAGCAAAGCTACCAGTCGGAAATAGGCTATACTTTTAAACTGAAATATAGTAGAAACTTTTCATCCAGAGCGTTAATACGTTTTGGGTGTGAACTATGTTAACCTCAATGTAATGTAGCAATGGTCATGAATGTCATGTTCAGTTCAATAAAATGCTAACCGTTCTACGTGAGATAATAGTGACTTGTATTGTGTAGAATATTGCATATGTCTTAAAATGGCAATATATCTGAAAACCAAATGATGTGCATATTTTAAAATAATAAGTCAGACATAGAATAAAACATATTCTTTAGTTATGCTACCGGCAAGATTAAACAACTTATTTCTGTTCATTCATCCATCAATTAAAGCACGTTTGATTATGAATCAAACGCCACACGTTTTTCGAGTTTGTAATCATGTGTCAAATGTCACTAAAATGTATTATATTTATTAAAACAGTCCAATTAGAACAATGAAGCATGCTGATTTGATCTCTTTGTTAATGTAGTTTTTTTTTTCATTAGTCTCTTGTCTATGTCAGATTTTTCTCCGCTCCGAACAATAATCCTACAAGTCATGTAACTCGCTATGCGGTTAAACCTGAAATATATTAACACATTCTCATTCCGAGCATTAACACGTTTTAGGTGTTAACTATATTTACCTTTTTTACTATAGTTTGTTGTCTGATGTTCATATTTTTGGCAACAAATTTACGCAATCCCAGGAGATGAATATATTAGCAGAGAACAATACACTATGAAAGCTCTGGGCATTATCAGGTCGATGTTTCAAAAACGCATGATATGCATCCGTGAGCGTGATCCGTGAATGCTTATGAATTTGCAAATGAAGATAACGAAATGATATTAACAGTCAAAATCCGTTGATTTGATGTCGCTTGGCTCGATATCCTCGTCTTTTTTTACTTTATGTGCATATAAAATTCGATCGGATGGCTCGAATTCTCGAGAGCCGATTTTTCTCCATCCTCCCTAGTAAAAATTGCACACTTTGATTGGTTTGCTTGGCTCATTTTCGCGGTGCTAGGTAAGAATTTCAGACCATAATTTGTTTGATTGGCTCGATTTCGCACAAGGCGCTAATCAATTAGATGTACTAAATTGACATAATAATCATTATTATAGGAATCTTTAATTTCTGTCTTTAATTGGCACGAGAATAAAGCGTCAAAATTATGTCATTACATGTATCAAATCCTTATGAATTTTGAGAAGGCCTCATTCACATAAAATCGTTACCCCCCCCCACACACACACACACTGATAACAGTATTCGGTTTCCTTAAGATGACTATTTATATGAGAACTATGACTGCTGGACTACTGTTGATAACAGTATTCGGTTTCCTAAAGATGTCTTTATATACGAGAACTATGACTGCTGACCTACTGTTGATAACAGTATTCGGTTTCCTAAAGATGTCTTTATATACGAGAACTATGACTGCTGGACTGCTGTTGATAACAGTATTCGGTTTCCTAAAGTTGTCTTTATATATGAGAACTATGACTGCTGGACTGCTGTTGATAACAGTATTCGGTTTCCTTAAGATGTCTTTATATACGAGAACTATGACTGCTGACCTACTGTTGATAACAGTATTTGGTTTCCTAAAGATGTCTTTATATACGAGAACTATGACTGGTGGACTGCTGTTGATAACAGTATTCGGTTTCTTAAAGTTGTCTTTATATATGAGAACTATGACTGCTGGACTACTGTTGATAACAGTTTTCGGTTTCCTTAAGATGTCTTTATATACGAGAACTATGACTGCTGACCTACTGTTGATAACAGTATTCGGTTTCCTAAAGATGTCTTTATATACGAGAACTATGACTGCTGGACTGCTGTTGATAACAGTATTCGGTTTCTTAAAGTTGTCTTCATGTATGAGAACTATGATCGCTGGACTGCTGTTGATAACAGTATTCGGTTTCCTTAAGATGTCTTTATATACGAGAACTATGACTGCTGACCTACTGTTGATAACAGTATTCGGTTTCCTAAAGATGTCTTTATATACGAGAACTATGACTGCTGGACTGCTGTTGGTAACAGTATTCGGTTTCCTTAAGATATCCTTATATATGACAACAATGACTGCTGGAATACTGTTGATAACAGTATTCTGTTTCCCAAAGTTGTCTTTATATACTAGAACTAAGACTGCTGTACTGCTGTTGATAACCGTATTCGGTTTCATAAAGATGTCTTTATATACGAAACTATGACTGCTGGACTGCTGTTGATAACAGTATTCGGTTTCCTAAAGATTTCTTATATGACAACTATGACTGCTAGACTGTTGTTGATAACAGTATTCGGTTTCCTAAAGTTGTCTTTATATATGAGAACTATGACTCCTGGACTACTGTTGATAACGGTATTCTGTTTCCTTAAGTTGTCTTTATATATGAGAACTATGACTGCTGGACTGCTGTTGATAACCGTATTCGGTTTCACTTAGCTGTCCTTATATTAGGGCTTTTACTGCACTGTTTTAAGGCAGGATACTTAATCGTGTGGATTGAGCATTCTCATTTTAAGATTAAATCATGGTGGTACCTTTCCGCGCAAAGGAAAATACTATCCCCAATTCCAATGGCACTGATATAACGCCCGCCTGGAGGAAATCTTTGAGGGTTTTACCATTCTTCATTACCTCAATTCTTAAAGAAAATCAGTCGAACTCTATCATCTCTGCATACATATCATAATCAATTCGCCCCGATATACAGCAAATATATGGTCTAAAACGAAGTTTCTTTTCTTAAACCCCTGCTTAAAACAAAACGTATTCCTTATTTCATATTTTCGATAAGCAAACGTTTCTCAACCATGTGTGGAATGTTGCAAATAATGTCAATTACAAATATATCAGTTATTCCCCTCCAACTTAAAACGTTTACTCAAAATACTCTTTGTTATTATCAGAAAGTCTGCTCTCCTGTTTGTTTCCGAATTCTATGTTTCACACTACTGTGATGATACTGTGCAGGTCTTCTTCGCTTCGCTTTATGTTTTTCGGGACTACATGGTCAGCTTTCATTTCGCTGAAATCATTATAATAAGGTATTATGTTGCCAACGTGTGAACATTGAAATAACGTCGAGGTAACATGCATTCCGAAAAGAAACTGTGTTTCAACCATAAACTCTTTTAGGCGGATGCAGCGTCAAGTGTGTATTGTATTGATGATCAAAACATGCTATATATAAGAGAGAAACAATTTACATAAGTTAAGAGCTTGCCTTCTAACATAAATACAAATACTGAACTAATCAATCAACAACAACAATTCAGATTTCTTGGCGAATGCATGAGTTTTTCTACGACAAACAACCCTGACAAGGATGTCGCAATACAAAGTTCTTGTTGTTAAACATATTTTAAGTTTGATGCTAATTTGTAGCTAACGTAATTCATTCGATTTATTTGTTGATCGATTTAATGAATGATAATATTTTATGTACAGTTATGGTTCGTGAGTTTAGAGCAATGATAACAATGTTACGTCCTCACATAAATGGCTTGGACAAAATAATGTCAGTTGACATGATCTTGTGGAACTCCCACGTATTATTTACAAGCAGTCCGGAGACATCGATGATGCGGACGTAAGTTCAATTGTGTGATATAGTGAAATGGTTTATCATATTTTGTTATAGTATCATGGTATGTATCATAATGTTTCGCGACACATCGCCCTTATGTAGAGAACCATCTGCTAATTTGATTCAAAGCCCCCTGTGCATGACAGACAAGTTTAAAGCACGGACAAGGAAACCTACCCCATAAAGACAAACCTGTAAGTGTTACCTTGACCTTTCAGGTAATTACGTGTTTTTTTCTGACACGTCATACCGAACATATACGCCAAGAAAGTTAAAATTCTCTCGCTGTATGACAAAGTAAGAGCTCGGACACGAACAACTGGACAGATGGACGCAGGGTGACGTAAGGGAGGATAATGAAATTGCGCAATAAAGTATGCCTATCAACATTCTATTAAGATTAGTTAAGATTCTATAAATAAAATGGTTAAGTTAGGGAACATACCAGTTTAATATTTTGGACGTGTCGAGTGTTAATATTTAAAGGGCTCTACTCCTTGCAAAACAGCACGATGACGTGATAATTGATCAAGTTTGAGGGTGGAAATTGTGTCATGTTTCGACTAATTATAGGATCATGGAACAATTGATACAATATGGTTGTAAATCAAAAACAAATGAGACACTTCATCCCCATGACATGTATATGTGCGTATGCGAGTGCGTTCAAAACAATAAACATATCTATTTATGTATGGACGTATGTCTTTATTGCAGGTTTATGCAAGAATCGGCACGTAACTCACTACGAAAGGAATAGGATTGTGCAAGTATATATTCTTCGCCTGTGCATTGTTTAACCATTTTGGCGATGTCAACACAAACGAAAAGGTGATTCTGTGTAAAGGTGACTCTGCGTTGCAGGAAAAGCGGTTAAACTTTTTTAGCTTTAAACTTTATTTAACGGAGAAATTTACTTCTGCTAACTAAAGGTAACAATTTATTTTATTTTAATTGCATACAATAATTGAAACGCTATTAAATAACTGCCTTAGAACAGATTGGATAGTAAAACTGTTTTTAAATGCATATAAGTAAATTTAATAAGTAATGAAAATATACTTATCTTTATTTTAAATATACCATGTACAAAGACCTTTTCAAATCCTTTGAAAATACATTGACGTAAGGTCACGAGGTCAGGCCAACTCAAGAAGTCTTTAAAATGGTTTATACATTTTCCTTGGCCTTTCTGCGGATCTTAAAATGCATAATTAATGTCATATTATGGGAATCAACACACACTTTAGGGTGTCAAGTGTGATTGAATAAATCTAAACTGCATGTAACCAAGATAATAACGTATTTTATTTCACATGTTTCCTATAAATAAACCAAATCGGACTTCGAGAAAGAAAGCTTAGTAGAATTTATTTCGGATACAATATCTGACATATTTTATAGGTATGTAAAAGCGCGTTGATTAAAAATATACATTTCTAATTAACTAACTTAATTAGCAATTCAAAATAGCAAAACGTTCGCTTTTTAATTTTAAAATAAGATATGTCTTAAAATTGTGAATTTGTTAGCCGTGGTTTTTCAGCAAATTGAAAACTTGAATTATCCGGCCTTAATAGTGTGACTTAAAACCATATAACAAAGATACGCTCAGGCTATGTCATTGACATTCAAATACATTTATTGCAAATGATTTATTTAAGTTGCTGACGATGCATGTATTATAATTAAACACATAACCTGAAATATGAGATTTTTTATTTAGATTTAACAACAACAGAATGCCAAGTATACCCTCGGCGACGCTTCTTCGGGCAACTTTCGTGGCCGCTGCTTCCCTTCTTTTGCAAAGCGAACAGGGTATGTCAGAGAGCACCGATATATCACTAACAATGCGGTTTGACAACCATTCCCTCATTAACAGCCAACAAGCAAACAAACAGAACTTGAGTGCAAACTCAGGTCAATCACATCAGACTATTTATATCGCATCGTCGAAGGTTCGTCGGGAAAAGAGCTCAATGGGGTCCGTAGGAGGAAATACACAGAAGCAAGGCAAACGACGCTGCTCTCACAAACGACACCATAACTCCAGACAATTACAAAACAAAGGTCTAGGATTCAAGATGCACACTTGTCCAACAAACATGAGCATCGAGTTTAAGACAGAAGCGGTGGACATATTTGGACACAAGGTTCAGATTATGCCAGATATATACGTTGGTCTACTTAAGATACCCCAGTTCTTCTATGAGAGTTATTGTACTGAAGAGAAATGCAACTGTGCCGGAATTGACAGCGATGTTTTCAAATCCTCGTGCGAAACAAGCCAAACTCACACTTACGCTATGATATTCAAGAACGGCGAGATTGGTTGGTCATACATCAAGGTGCGTTCAGGATGTGCTTGTTCAATTCAGGAGAAAGTTAGAAGTTAAACGTAATGGATGACGGCCTTGGTGTCGAAGCCTTCAGTCGACTGCTGTGCAGTCTATGCGTCGACGTCATTCTTATTTTAACTTTTGTGTGTATTCATTGTACATCTCTTAGTATCTATTGTTTATTATATTTTGTCCCGGCGATGTCTTATTTCAACAAACATGCAACACAAGCCTTTTAATTATCAAAAAGCTAGAATATTCAGGCACGGAGAGCTTGAAGGTGCGGTCTTACAGACTTGGAGTTGGAAGCCCATATGGTCACCGCTATTCTAAACTTTTTATGTGCGTTCAATATCCATGTGTCGTTGTATATTGTGCAAAAACGATTAAATAAAGACAGTCCAAGACACAACTTGTATCTGAACTCACTATTCATGTGTAAACTCTCCGACATTCGCAAAACAGTAAGTTACGCATGTGGTTTTGTCGATTCATGACCGTTATGTCCATGCTTGAATGAAATTAATGTGAATTTGCTTTGCACGAGTATACTCATCACTCTATATCTGTTAAATCAATTTTATAATGTTTATTTATATAATAAGTACAAAAACAATAGCAATGAATGTCTTTAGATGGATTATTAAGATATAAATTTATATTGGTGGATTTTTTTGTGTTAGGGGCATTGCCTCTCTTCCAGAGCAGTGTTAGGGTTCATTGCTTCCCTTCCAGAGGAGTGTTAGTGGGCATTGCTTCTCTTCCAGATGTGTGTTAGGGGTCATTGCTTCTCTTCCAGTGGAGTAATAGGGGTCACTGCCTCTCTTCCAGAGGAGTGTTAGGGGTCACTGCCTCTCTTCCAGAGTTGTGCTAGGGATCATTGCCTCTCTTCCAGAGGAGTGTAAGGGGTCACTGCCTCTCTTCCAGAGGAGTGTTAGGGGTCATTGCTTCTCTTCCAGAAGAGTGTTTGTGGTCATTGCTTCTCTTCCAGAGGAGTGTTAGGGGTCACTGCCTCTCTTCCAGAGTTGTGTAAGGGATCATTGCCTCTCTTGCAAAGGAGTGTTAGAGGTCACTACCTCTCGTCCAGAGGCGTGTTAGGGGTCACTGCCTCTCTTCCAGAAGAGTGTTTGTGGTCATTGCTTCTCTTCCAGAGGAGTGTAAGGGATCATTGCCTCTCTTCTAGAGGAGTGTAAGTGGTCATTGCTTCTGTTCCAGAGGTGTGTTAGTGGTCTTTGCTTCTGTTCCAGAGGAGTGTTAGTGATCATTGCTTCTGTTCCACAGGAATATTAGTGGTCATTGCCTCTCTTCAAGAGGAGTGTTATTGGTCATTTCTTATCTTCCAGAGGAGTGTAAGGGGTCATTGCTATTCTTCCAGAGGCATGTTAGTGGTCATTGCTACTCTTCCAGAGGAGTGTTAGTGGTCATTGCTTTTCTTACAGACGCGTATTAGTGGTCACTGGCTCTCTTCCAGAGGTGTGTTAGTAGTCATTGTCTCTTTTCCAGAGGAGTGTAAGGGTGCATTGCTTCTCTTTCAGAGGAGTGTTAGTGGTCATTGCCTCTCTTCCAGAGGAGTGTAAGGGGTCATTGCCTCTCTTCCAGAGAGGAGTGTTAGTGGTCATTGCCTCTTCTCCAGAGGAGTGTTAGGGGTCACTTCATTTCTTCCAGAGGAGAGTTAGTGGTCATTGCCTTTCTTCCAGAGGAGTGTTAGTGGTCATTGCTTCTCTTCCAGAGGCGTGTTAGGGGTTATTGCCTCTCTTCCACAGGAGTGTAAATTGTCTTTGCTACTCTTCCTAAGGAGTGTTAGTAGTCTTTGCTTCTCTTCCAAAGGAGTGTAAGTGGTCATTGCTTCTCTTCCAGAGGAGTGTTAGGGGTCATTGCTTCTCTTCCAGAGGAGTGTTAGTGGTCATTGCTTCTGTTCCAGAGGCGTGTAAGTCGTCATTGCTTCCCTTCCAGAGGTGTATTACTAGTAATTGCTTCCCTTGTGGTCATTGCTTCTCATCAAGATGCTTGTAATCGGACTTTGGTTTCTTTTACAGAGGCGTGCTAGTTGTACTTACTTCATTTCATTGGCGTGTTTATGGTCATTTTGCTTTCCAGAGGCGTTTTAGTGGTCATTGTTTTCGTCCAAGAGGCTTAATTGTGGTCATTGCGAACCTCTCAGAGGCTTGCTAGTTGTCATTGCTTTCCTTGCAGAGACTTGTAAGTCGTAATATTTTCCCTTTCAGAGGCTTGTAAGTGGTCATTTCTTTTATTCCAGGGGCGTGCTATTGGACTAATTCCTTTTCCGTTGGCGTTTTAATCGCCATTGCTTTCATTCCAGTGTCTTGTTAGTGGTCATTGCCTCACTACTAGAGGCTTGCATAAGTACGTACTTCTTTTCCGTTTGCGTGTAAGTGGTCATTTCTTCCCTTCAAAGGACTTGTAAATGTTCATTGCTTCTCTTCCAAAGACTTGCAAGTTAACATTGCTTCCCGTGCAGGGAGGCAAGTTAGTAGTAATTGCTCACCTTTCAGTGGGTTTTTAAAGGTCATTGCTTCCCTTCCAAAGACTTGTAAGTGGTCTTTGTTTTCCTTGCAGAGGCTTGTTAGTGGTCATTGCTTCCCTTGCAAGGGCTTGTATGTGTTCATTGTTTCCCTTGCAGAGGCTTGTATATGGTAGTTGCTTCCCTTGCAGAGGCTTGTAAGTGGTCATTGCTTACCTTGCAGAGGCCTGTTAGTAGTTATTGCTTACCTTGCAGAGGCTTGATAGTGGTCATTGCTTACCTTCCAGTACATGATTAATGGTCATTCCTTCCCTTCCACAAAAGCCTGTGCCCTATGGTTAATATTTGTTAATACTCTTGTTAATCAAACCTATCTTGAAAAGAAATAACAAGTATTGTCTAACATTAATAAAAAGAAGTGAATATAAGCGTGCCTTAATTTCAGACAAATCGTGTCTTACATTCAGAGAAGAAGTATTTTACTTTTCTATGAAATTGGCTTAAGCCTCTTATATGACATATGTGGTGTTTGTATTCGTATACGTGGTGTTCATATGTTTATGTCTTTAGGTCATTGGCGTAAGGGCCCTTACCTTGTGCAGCAAAAGAGGGCTTTTTTTCGACTATAGAGCCGTGCAGTTTTCACTGTATTATTGTAAGCGAATGATAAGATAGAAATTTGGATTAAGTTTTTTCTTGACACGTATACTAAATGTTAAGGGTAATTGGACGTTTTCAAGCAATGTATACCAAAACCTTGGAACCTAAAGAGGGTAATGTCGGATACATGTACAACTTCGTATTTGGTAATTATCACCTAGTATTATTATGGTATTATAGACTTAAGCTATTAAAAAATCAAAGCAATGGAAGTGTTTCAGGAAATGGTTAGCAAGATGACGTTATTGCCGGAAAGGCAGATTGAATTGCTTCCATTGTATGGAGAATACTTTCAGAGCTATTTTCGTTTATTTGAGCTTATAAATAATGTGTGTACTAATACAAGCTATTTAAAGTTAATACCTCAGTGTCAGGAGAACGTTATTAGTAAAATTCCAAATGGGTCTTTAAAAACTTAGTGAGATACCAATGACATGGTATCCATCCAGTACGTCTTAGAACGAAACATTCTTTATATCAAATTCAAACTTTTGCATGCGAAAACATTTTAATTTTACTAAACTTGTTCTATAAAAAAGTAAACGGGTTATCATGAACTGGCAATTGAAAAAATAACACACACAAACTTACACACACACACACACACGCACACACACACAACATTCTACTTAACTTCTGTTCATGCCCTTATTCAACGTTCGTGTATGGCCAGTATGTTTAAGTGTATAATTTGATTAAATGTATATAGATTTTCACGATGTAAACATTTCGATATGTAGATTTTTTCGTCCGTAAAATAGAACGCCATTATCAGCGGCCGTTGTAAAACATTTAACTGCAAGACTGTGACCTCACTAAGCTATAATACATTTAGCACTATAGCGCCACAAGATGTCTAAAAACACGTATTCCCAGTGAAAAAACAGTACCTTTATCCGTATATAGACGTGGCTAAATAGATTCAAGCGTAAGTTCATATTTTTATCGTAATTCGAATGAGTGTTAACATCATTTTAAACTTTCTAGTAAGTGATTGAAATCAGCAGGGTTGACATGCATTGACATACCGCAATAAAACATATGCAATAAAAAGAACGCCATTTTATGATAAACATGTACAATAATAAATAAAAAATGTATCCCCCACCACAAGAAGAACAGCCAAAAGGTCATTAAGATAAAAATGTTTCATACACGTATCTAGATGCGGTATCGCCCTCTTTTCGTTGATCCATAGACCCCTGTCAGTTTGACATTGTAATCTTGTATCCCTGACGGCTGCGACTAAATATAATATTAGACTTTCACACTTCTGGCGTAAGTGGTAGTAAGTAATAGGTAATAAGTTTACATGTGTTTGGCTGTTTATGTTTATTCAAAGCCAACCTTACTATTCTTAACAAATATAAAATTAAGAGTACGGGTGCGATCGTTTGTACACATCACCAGTTATATTTGAATAGATCAGTATTTATTTTCAATGAGGCCACCAATATGATGGTAGACAATCCCCTTCACATCACAAATGTTAGCTTGAGCGAGTTATCACGCATGGAGAAAATAATCCATGTGCCTTAAACTGGCTACACTATAGAATCAAGTGTTCCGCTAGTTTAAGAAGTAAACTTAAAGGATTCCCTCATTTCGTATCGTCTCCTGATCAACATGCATGATATTAAGCGCAGTTAACTCGCTTAGTTAATCCTAGAAAGCAGTATTTAAATTATTCATACATTTTTAACGATTCCTTTTTCCATCAAGGGATAGAAAATCCAATCAATCCAGATACTTTTTTTAATAAGATCTTGGACTTCTATAGCCAGCGTAAAACGTGATCGATTAGTGATGCAAAGTGGCCGAATATCGAATCAGTATAAGAACCTGTAATTAATGTTGTTGTTGTCTGAACATCGTTAGTGAGATCAGCATTTCGTACTAAATACTGGATATAATCAGTTCTCTGATATACTCAATTTTATGTCCCAAGACCTTAACTTAAGAAAGTATGAAAGTATGTTATTCTTATTTTATTTTAAACAATGTAGTATGGCTAGGGTAATTCAAGCATGGATTCTGGTAGAACTATTCTCTAGAAGTATGAAATTAACTATGTTATTCCAATTGTATTTTAAACAATGTAGTATTCTGGCGAAATGGCTAGGGTCATTCAAGCATGGATTCCGATCAAACTTCCTTTAGATCTGATCGACCCTTAGCTTGTCCAGCATATCAAAATGAACGTAAACATCTTCAATATAAACAGGAAATATGTTGGAAATCAGAAGTAAATATCTTCAAACAAACACATGTTAAAAGGAAACTCTTGATGAAATGAAACTAACGTAATCAGTCAAAAATATTGAAAAATATACGTTTTCAAAACAAACCTCTCGATGGTATGTCAAATAAGCAAGCATATCCTGTCTATATTAGTAAATCATATAAAAAGCCCTTTGCTCATGGTTGTTGCGAAGCGAGCGGTTACAAGAGCATGTTTACGTGATCTCTTGTATCAAACAGTTTCTAATAAAGTTATACCATGATGTTGTCGCAACTTATTTTT
The DNA here is from genome assembly GCF_026914265.1 of Mya arenaria. Lineage (NCBI taxonomy): Eukaryota > Metazoa > Mollusca > Bivalvia > Myida > Myidae > Mya > Mya arenaria. The sequence goes on from NC_069130.1 coordinate 26,045,612, forward strand.
AATGGTTGTCGTTTATGTAGTAGTGCAATGAAGTAGACTAGTATGAAGACTTTTTTGTTATGTGTCCAATTTGAGTGTTATACATGAAGTTTTTTTTTCCTAAAAGATGTTGCAGCAATTTAGAAAAATAACATTTTACATATTTTTTTTAAAATCGATTGTTGCTAATGACCCTATGGACAGTAAAATTCACAAATTTAAATACACTCAGGAAGTCCTTCGATAGGAATTTGGTATAAAATATTCCCGACATTGAATAACCCATTAACATTCAAACTCTCTTATTGCCACTTTATGCTTACATCAGTCCATTAAGGATATCAATCCATCAATAATACAAACAGAGGCTTGATTTAAACTTCCAAAATTATAAGTTTTTATAGTTTTTAGTTTTCATCGGAATACATTATGTTATTGAAAGAAAATAATAAGATTTTCCTATATTTATAGTTATCTTTTCGTCCATAACCTCCCTTTAACAAGCTCAGTGGCCAAAAAAAAAACATTTACCCCGTTTAATGGCACAGGTTAAACGCCAAAGACATATAACACAAACACAAAATATCACAAACAAGAAACATGGAACAACAGCACAAAATTTCACAAATAAAGTGCATGTATACTATATAAAAACTAGGTGTGTTTATCAAGGCTTGTAAGGTACCGCCTTTGAATGGTAAGTAAAATGTAAATTTACTGGGGGAGGGGGAGGGGGGAATACCAGTTTGTGTGCACAACCTCACTCTTATTCCAATTATGCAAATATAATGTAATGGTCGATCAGTATACATTAAAAATAGTAATAGGTAATTTCTATGTTGATATCATCATTCTTTTCATGGATGACTTACCTCAGGATGCTTTATTTTTTATTTTCATTTCTTTAAGAGGTTTTCAACATGCGTTACACTATAATCAGGTCATCTGGTACTCACACAAGTAATAACATTCAAGTGAGTCAACAAAATATACGATTGTTTGCAGTTTCGCTGTCCCTCTTGGCTTGACAATTTAACGAGTTGAACGTCAGTGTGTAGTACCGATAATCATATCGATATAAGAGTACATTCACTTTCCAACGTCAAGCTGTGTATGCGTACATTCTCTCTCATCAAACTCCTAGTTTATTCGTATTTGAAAGCTATTCACCTCAATTGTTTATTAAAGTGCTGTTATTCATTACAAAGTATTTTTTAAATATTGTTAATAAAAAATCACGACTATTAATAATATTATGCGACACAGTCGTATACGCATTTACTTTGTATACTTATAATAACCTTTAACGTTTTAGTGGTCGACAAAATATTGTGTAAACCATCCATCGATTTACCTGATTAAAATTTATAACGGCCGACTGCTGATCTCTTTACAAATATTACAAGTAATCTGCCTTCTCCTTGGACAAAAAACATGTTAACCACTGTTTGATGCCGCTTCGTAACACGCAGCTTAGACATACACATGAAGACGTACTGACTCAGCAACAAGAATACGCTACTTTAAATTGTACATACATATATATTTGTCGTGCTCAATAATTTACCTAGAAAAAAATGCAATGATTCTTGCATCAGAAAAACATCCCATCACGATCAATTGAAACGTTGAAGTTTGAATCATGTCCTCCCAATGGTGTAAGTGGAATTCGGAAGACAGGGGTTTGTGAGAAACGTACACACAATTGCACATCTACTCGTATTTTGTTTTTCTGATCTTAACAATTTGAAACAAATGCTTTAATATTGATATCAGTCATGGTTTTATAACGTACGTACGTTCTACGACCGGACAGGCGGGAGAATGGACGATAGCAATTACGAATTTATTTGATCGTCTGTTAACAAATGAAGGAATCATCTAAATGATGTTAAAGGAGTTTGACACACATAGTTTCGTGACATGCGAACATCGTACGTCCGGACGGTAGGGCTTTGATATTACGATGAAGCAAAACCACCGAATGGTGCAAACGTTCAATACACAATGACCTAATACATACGTAGGTAATAAAAAGGGACATGAGGGTGGACGGGTATTCCCCCGAGAGACCCCCACAAAGCTTTATTACTTGTTCCATGGTTTACTTTATTCTCAAATATTGCAAATAAAGAGTGTCCATGAACGTTGTCCTCACTCTCTGGATATTGTAGCTAGCCTCATGGCGAAGCGGTAGTGGTGACGGGTGTCTGGCAAACCGGGTTAATGTGTGTGTCTATATGGCCATGTCCGTTTACCGTGGAATGATGGATGGACAGCCCGCGGCACTCTAGACCATCACCACACGGGCATCCGAAGTCATGCAGCGCGCCCCCAACATCTTCAGGTTTAGAGCGATATTGCATTTTAGACAAAGTAATGTATTTCAAATCGGTTTTTGAATCATGCTTAACAGAACATTAATATAATTATAACTAACATTATTTTTCTATATACTCGTCATTTTTTAAGGTTCAGTTGTCCTCCGAACTGTTATCAATTATGTATTACTTGCCTATTACAGTTGTCTTTCTTTATTCACCATGATCAGCGAAATATTTCTAATAAAGATATTACCATAAAAAAACTGAGCATACAACATTTACTGGATGAGAAATAAGTGTTAAAATATTAAATGTTCAATAAAGTTTAAACTTATCTATATGACAACGACTGTGAGACAAGTTATTAAAACATTACAGTAATAACTCTCGTTGGCACGATGTTACGAGAGCGTGTGGTCTTGTGTCGTGGGTGAAACTGGAGTACCACGAGGAAACCCATTTGGTTTGGTTACCACAAATTATACTCAAATGCGCCAAGGCCGGGAATCGAACTATGGCCACCAATCCAATAAGTTATTCAATATGAATTTTTAATTGTCAGAGTGTAAATCAACGTTTTACAGCGTAGGAATAATACTATTTATAATGGTTGGAAAAATGCAGTTCGGCAATAAATTCCAGCCCTTTAAGCGTTTTTTCCCAATGACTCGATTACTTACCGACAATAGTGCAGGTATCGTTGAGCTGTTTGAAGTTTCGGCAGTACCCTGTGGACTGTTGCCGCCGGTTGTCTGGGTGAAATACGCAGCACATGCCGCCAGGACAGTCTCCGTCTGCCGAGCAAACCTGTCCGCTGTACGTGGCAGAGTCAATAAGACTCTGAAAGAAACATAAAATATAAATATATAGATAAGAGGTATCTTGATAACGCTATAAGATCCTATTTTGTTTCAGGAATGGTCATTGATTTTTAATTGAATAAATAAATCAGCATCAAACATTATAATATTTTTCTACGATAACATATTATAGAAAGGTGTGAAAATAAAGATAAGCATTTATTCTTTAATTTACAACAATATTCCTTTTTTTCTGTTTTCATTTCAAACTATTATTTTGACATGTGTTTTGCTGTATCAGAAGTGATTCCCATCAAGTTTGAACTAAGGGATGTAATTTATTTTTCTTAAAGTATAAACGTTAATAGTTATTATCCTATTGATCAAATTCAAAAACCATAATAAATATGAATATGATTCGCAAAAAATAAGATTACTATAAACGCACAGTGTATGAACTGTATTTCTAGGAATGAATCCAAAAAGCGTTAACATTCATGTCATTTTGAATGTCCTCACAATTCATACATGAAAAGCTAGCATTGTTGCGAGTTTGCATGCGGCGTCTATCTCACAATTCATATAAGAAAAGCTAGCAATTTGAATGCCCTTGCTAATCTACCAATTCATGCAAGCAGTAGTAGCATTCATGCGATCTTGAACGATCTGGTCAATTACACAATATTTACACCTCTACTTCCATTCCTTAAATGAACTGCCTTTCGGCAATGGCGTTTATTAATCGATGAACGCAACATCTTCGGATATGTTCGGATCGGAATTTATTGCATAAAAATATACATGCAAACTATTGATCTTTTTGTTGTGTGTATTGTGTCAGCGGGTCAAGTAAAATATTAATCAACACTTAAGAAAGTGCTAATTCATTATATTTTAAATGAATTGTTGCAATAAGTGTTTCAATTTTACGTTTAAACGTGATTTCAAGTGGTTAATCTTTCCCGCGTTATTGTGACGTCATTTGAAAAAATGTTTCCGGTTATAGTCGGGTGGTTCTATTTACAGAATGGGTAAGAAAGGATTACTGAAAGGTTTTCTAAAATGAAATAGAGTTTGTTTTTTTTTGACAATTATTGCATGAAATAATGAACTATTTGTGTAAATATAAGTAATGAAGTACGGACTCCACACCTTTTGACCAGCCCAATTGCGTTCATACCCCGATAATGACATCAACCCCTCAATTCATTCCTTAAATAAATTCATGAAGAGCTAGCATACACGCGATCTAGCTTGTCCTGGTCAATCTAGCTATTAATCAAGAAACGCTAGCATCAATGTGATCTTGAATGCTCCGGTCTATCTAGACAATCACCCAATAAACGCTAGCATTTATGAAATATTGCATGCTCTTGCCAATCTAGCAACTCAAGCAAGAAACAGTGGAATTACTTCCCCCGATATTCATTTCAATTCTAAGGTAAATGGCCAGTCACGTCAAAAATGACGGGTTTTACATATTACGCTGCCTACATTTATCTGGACACACCTGTTAATTACTTTTTTAAATATATTTACAGTTGCAGTGCGTTTTGAAAACGTTTACATTTTTAGCATGGAATCATCCATGATACCTTTTATCCGAGGAATAAACAAATTTGATTCAAAACGGCTTCTAGTTGCCATGTCACTTTAAATATGCCATGCACATATTGATCAACTTAAACACTGCAAAGTACGTACCGACTCTGGTGACTGACACATTGGCCGTTCATGGACGATTTGATGGGCGCTCTCGTGCACAATCAAGCCCCGGCACTCCAGACCGGACGTACACGGACAGAAGAACTCGTATAACTCACCGTTTGCCGGGTCCCGACCTGAATGAAAAATACCTTAGAGCATGTTTGTTAGAAACAGATTTGGATAAAACATGAAATGGCCTGGTTAAAATAGCTAACCGTGTTGATAAATAAAAGTGTGTCAACATAATGTGGGTTAATGTTCTCCAATTGCATAACGGTGTTATAGTAATTCGACACACCCTTCCACTCATTTCGGGCATTTGTACCCTAAATGTGTGGTGCACACTTGTGCATTGCATATTTTTTCTACCATATAGACAATTATTGTTGGACACTTTTAGGGTTGTTGCTCGCCAGATGCCCCCAGCCAGCTCCCGACTCGTAAGTGTATTCACCTATAGGCCAGCAATTCTCATTTAGATTCCTCGCCGACCTGCAGAAGCCGTGGTCATGTTCATTGTAGTGATCAAACAGAAAGCGTTTGCGGGAATCCGGTTTATTTAAAGGATTGTGCACGCAGCACTGGTTGAGTGGACAATCCGCCTGGCTTTTGCAGGAGACGCCGTCCACAGGGGTGTCCGTGGAGGGCGCCAAACTCACATCACATGGCTGAATAAAAGTACGTAGATTCAGTATAATGGCACATATTTCAATGATCTTTGATTCGAGTAAGCGTTCATATAATACACAAATATATGGATAAGGATACCCGTGGAGTTGGAACATTGATGTAGGATGTAGTAGGGAAAGAGAACAGGGTGGCGATCGTAAGTTAAGGTCAATAGTAATATGTTCATGGGGAATGGTAAAGCGATACTGCAGGCAAGGATAGGAGGAGACAGAGTATCACCATGAAGAGACAGGATCGGGGTTGAGTGCATGTTAACCATTTGGAAAGATGATTCAAAAGGAAAAAGATGCAAAATGTAACATTAAATACTAAACAATATGTTATTTGAAATGACTACTTACCAATGAATAAACCACCACAAGAATCACAAGTCTGCTTAAGTACATCTTCTTATCATATGCCCATTTCATACACTATATTTCATGCAATGGCATACTCTTATCAGTTTAATAAACGTACAAAACCAAAGAGACATTGCGCCATTAGACTGATAACAGTTGACTGTAAAATTTGATAAGTCATCGCCATTATATACAATTATTTCAGTCGTTTAAATGAAATGTATTTTGATTCCTTAGGAATGGGCGAATGTCCAAAGGTGCGCCTCCTCTAACAACAAAATATAAAACAGCCTCTGCTGTAGGATTGAACGAAGGGGTTTTGAGTTCCATATCTTTCTCATGACTTTTAAAAATGAATTCTATATTTATTTTCTTTCTACAATGATTCCACAAGCTTTCGTCACAAAAAAAGCTTAATCAAATCAACTTAATACATTAAGGTAATGGTATGCATGTGCTACATATTTTCCTGATAAATAGTTCGTATTTTTGTTAACAAATTACATCATAATATAATATATTCCCTCTTCATATTAGCTATTTAATGCTAAAAGTTTGATAATGTATATGTACAAAAGTTTATTGCAAAACTCATTTAGTCGTTAAAGTATGACATGCTATAGCTGCTTAGTTCTAATACAATCGATAGAAGGTTATCAAAGGCGAACGGTCACGATGAAGCTGCAAACTAATTATATTGCTTTGTCACTGCATTATTTTCTCACAAAACAGTCAGTAGAAATGAAACTGTCTTGGGTTAGAGAATTTATAGGTCAGTTAATATTGAAGATAGTCATCTTGATACTTGACTTACGTAATGAATCCACATAGAGATTGCTTTCTAGACCTAGAGAGTTCTTGTGACGTTCGCTCTCAATTGGAAATCTCATTTACGTTGTCTTTATATACATTAAACCCAATGTTGCGAACAGCACGCTTTAAGATCGCAAAATTTTAGCAGATCAAATAGGGAGTGATTCGTTTTTAATAAAGATGTATTACTATATTTCATTTGAATAATATCGTTTGTAAAGAAGCACATTATTGGGGAGGGATAATTTTGTTACTTATAAACACAAACATTATATATAAGCACCTTGTTACAAGCAAAATCATAAAAAAGATGATACTTTGTACATTTCATTAATATCATGTGCTAATGCCATGTTTTCGGTTTAAAATAACATTTCTTTCTGTATTACACTTGTACAATATTAATTCCACATCCGCATGACACTTCAATTGTGAACAATACTTGCTTACTATATGTGGTAATATTCCTGCAAATCGGCAATTTTACATTTAAAGCATAAGGGAAAAATGTAATAAGGTTATGATCAGTTGCAGTTTCATCATTTAAACAAGGAGGGAATGTATTAGAAACGATTGGTTTGTCATCATTGTATTCGAGAAAGCGCATCTTTAATAACGTATTAAACAGAACATTATCATTGTGAAAATGACCAAAATACAAACGTTAAATGCCAATAAAATACGAGTTATTTACGTTCAAGCACAAACATAATAGTTCGTGACAGTCTTAAAGGTTAGATTCAAGAGTTAGTTTAAAGGACACTTAAAATGCTATTATTTTCAGCAATTAAATCCCCGTTTATTAAAATTTTATTAAAATGGAGGGATGGGAGATTTATTGGAAATGTTATTTCCAAAGATAAAATTATAAAATAAAAGAGGTTTATCTTAACAATCAACATTGTATAAAAACGGTCAGTCCGAACGATGTATCAGTAAATTAGACTACAGGTAAGCTTTCCTCCCACCCCAGATAAGTTGATACAAATATATGGTCATGCTGGAAATTTTAATATGGCCCATTGGCATTAAATATAAGAAAATACCCGTATGGAATTATGTTTTTTTTTCACTATGTGTTCCAGCGAAACATTATATTTCAACCTATTTTGTTAAACTAAAGTTGGAGAAGGAATTAAACCTATCCCTTGACCATTGAACATGCTTATAATCTTCCCTCCCCAGATAAGTGGATCCAAATATTTGGCCATGCTTGACATCCTTATCATACCAAAGGGCAAAGATAAAACAAGTACCATTATGAACCTGTTGTAGACAGTCCTCTGTAGCACCTATGAAACCTTGTGTTGTGATAATATTTAAAATACAAATAAATCATATCTCTCTTCAAATTGTACAAACAAAGTCACGCCGCATCCAAGAAATAATGCTGCACAGTCCTCAGCACTTTTTAAAGACTGATTTGACTATATAAATACTTCGAATCAGTGCGCGGATATCTATAACAACCACAAATGATCACATATCAAAAATTATATTTCACTTTATTTTCACAAAGTGTTTCAGCGAAAAAAAACATTTAAACTTTAGCTGGGGGTAAAAGTATCGACCAATGCCGCACTTGATAGATAGGGTTTATCCTAATCCTCGCGCTTGGGTTTGGATGAACCTAGTTTACACGAGCGGCCATGGTAGATACTTGTGTTATGCGTATGATGAAATTAACAGATACGCAAAAGTCTACGGTGTGAGAATATAAGTATCTTCCATGGCCGAGAGTGTAAGATAGGTTCATTCCGACCCGAGCGTAGGGTGTTTTGCGGAAACGAGGTTTACCGAGTTTCCGCATTACTCCCTGTGCGGGGGTCGGGATGAACCTAACTTATACGAGCGGCTATGGTAGATGCTTTTTCTCCCACCTCAGTTAAACAAAATTAAGTAAAAATGTATTTTTTGCTGGAACTCTTTTTTGCTTAGTGAAAATAATTGCGTATGGATATGCGATAGCACGTGGTTGTCATGGATATACGCGCAGTGATCCAGTTAATGTTAACAGTCAAATCGGTCTTTTTAAATAGTTCTAAGGAAAATAAAGCATTATTTCTTGAATGGTGCCTGAAAACTGTTTTATGGTGACATTTGAAGCGAGAAATAATTAATTAGCGTTCTAAATATTACCATAATACAAGATTTCCTTGATGCTACTGACGACAGTCTTCAACAAGGGAGGTAATGACAATGTGGTAAAAGGAGTTCCATACGGGCATTTTATCTTAGCCCGTGGGCAAGATAAAAATATCTAGCATGGTTAAATTATTGGATCTACTTATCTGAGGTGGGAGAAAAACTGGGACAGTTCACATAGGCTAGGACAAAAAAACGGTTGTGTCTGATTAGAAGGTGAGAGTTTATCACGTGTTATAATTAATAACTATGATAAGAAAATGGCATGTGAAAGTGTTTACGTTCACCGTGTAATAGTTACGAACAATAACAATTAGTTCTTTTCAAAACTCGTATTTAATTTTTAGGCTTTTCTCATCCGTTTTAAATCACAAAACTTTATAACATATATTGTAGTAAAACCGTTATGTTGATGCGACGATAAAAATCGTTTTTTCTACCGATATACTTATTAAAAAGAGTGTCAAATTGTCAAATTTGGCATATTCTTGTGTTAATTCGTACATGAAAAATGATGCGTGAAACAGCATTAAAAATCGCCGTTTTTAACAATACAGACTTATTAAAAACAGATTCACTAAATATGAAATATGCAGAAATGTAACAAACACATTTCTGGTTTTGAATGGCGAGGGGCGGGATCAAGATGGCCCTAATATGATTCCTTAAACATTTTGTGTGTATTTGTACATTACTTTGAAAAATATACGGAAGTATATGTCAGTTAAATTTCAGGGGTATAATTTCTTCTAGAAAGTTAGATAATGGGCTATAGTAAAGTAGACATTAAGTGATATTATTGACTTTAGCATGACCACTATATCTACTGGTTTTTCAATTGCTAATGGTAATAGTTTAGAGGGTGACATCAGCGTTGCGTCCACCTCTGCCATAGCACTAAGCGCTTTTTTGAATGTTTAACAAACCGTATCCCGACTTTTCAAGATGAATGTATTATAATTGATGAAAAACCTTCACAATATTACTAAAACAAGTTGTCTAGACAGATAGTGGTTATTCTTATTCCACATTGAAGAAATTAGAGCTTTATCCCTGTGTAGCATGACGACAGGACAAGGAATAAAGTCAACAAGGCATAAAAATGCTTTATTCCCCTAGCCCGACAGAGCCTTTCTTATTTCTTTCGACCTAACCCTTTTTTGCCGTAGTGTGGAATTGTTGAGTGAACATATTAAAATTTGATCGTTTTGGACCTATTTACTTCTACAAAAGCGATATAATAGGGTAGAAGTACTGCGTTTTGATCCATGAGGTTGTATTCGACTCCAGTGGATTTTTACAGATTCGGATTTCACGAGGTGAAAGCCGAGTGAAATCAAAATCTGCAAAAATCCACGAGATATCTATACACAGTAAGTTTGTTCATCAGAAAGTTAAAATCGATACAAATCGCAAACATGGCAGCTAGTACAATTCATCTGTAAACGGCAAATTGTGTATTCAGTTTATATAAATATTCCATTTATCTAATACTAATTATTGCGTGTCTACATAGCCCTATGTGGATTTTAATATACTAGTACACAAACGAATGTCCCCATTTCTCAGTGTCAATATTTATAATACATTGAAAACTACAGGGACATACCAAGTAGTCAAAAATTCAAAAATAAACTCTGTTTGGAGGCAATCATTGTTGTCAATATCTAGCCGTATACAATGGGCATCTTTTGTGTCAAACATTGGAATGATATACATAAGATCATTAAAGATGTGGAATACAGAAATAAATAAAAGATATATAGTAATACGTTACACAATTGATCAAAAAGAGTATAATAGTGTAAACATTGTTTTAAATCAGATTGCCTATTGCATTTATAAAACCTACTTCATTTGTAAAAGGAGATCCAAACCGATCAATTTATTACCTTTATATAATGATATTTAAATTCATTTGAAAAATAAAAGCATTTCTAAACGTTTTAAACGATTTTGTTAGTAATATTACAATATAATTCTAAGGCAATTTTTTAAAATGTTTACTTTTTAACTCATTTGTTAAAAGATATCGTTCATATTTTTGTATATATAAACATATTTATAAATTGTATGATATGTTTGTTCTATAAAAAAGCGGGTTGTCATGGGCTGGCGAAATCAAAAAGAAAGAAAAGAAAACAAAAAAGACCAGCCATCTTGTATTAGAAATGTCCGAATTAAATAAAATGGCCAATTTGATAAGACTATAGGGTATGAATGACGAATTCATTAACGCAGTATTCGTTTGCGGTCGATGTTATACATGTGTGAATTCTGAGCATTTGCCAATATTAAGATCAATAACAACGCCGATGTAATTCGAGAAATCCACTTGTTACCATCTGTCACGTCCGATTTGTAAGCTACGACTAAAAATTCCTCTTACGAAGCACGCCAAATAAATGTGTGTGTCACAACGATCTCAAATGTTTATATCTACGTCTATTGTGATATAATGTGCGTAATCTTTTAATCAATCGTAATCACAATATCCTAGTTATTTGCAAAGTAAGCTGTGTAAAGTCAAAATGTAAAGACATCGATGTAACATCACAAAAATATTTGTATAGCAATTAGTCGCTAACACTTCACGAACACGAACACTGATTTTTCTCTTCTAATTTGACGTTGAATTGAAATTTGATTTTCAGTTTAACAGACAACACAGAGGACCCCAGTAGTTATAACAAAAACAATTTGATGAGTCAAATATCTTTTAATGTGAAATCACATCATAAAACGTCAATAAAGCAAAACAATTAACTTAAAGTTAATGTAACAGTCTGAAAATCAATACAGGCATTGTTTTTCTTTATTAAATACATAAATTAAATCGGCAGGTTTTGTTTGTAAATCTTGTTAATTTATTTTGGGTTTACAGATAATATATTCGTTTACAATATTTGTAATTATATTCCCTCAAGGAGCTTGTTTCTTTGCAATCCCTTGCTGGCCATTCCAATGATGCAGCACCTCAGTTCTGCTCTATTGTATTTGTTAATTAATGTTTATTTAATATGTTTGTTATTAATGTCGTTTTTATTTGAATGTAGGTTGGTCAATTCGCATATTATTTATTATGAACACAGGCAGAAATATCCTTTTAAATAACAAAATACAACATGAAAACATCAGTCGCGGTTGATATTGAATGAAATCATAGCTTGACCTTGTACATCTTTTGCAGTAATGAGTGTTTGTATATCGAGTTGCGTCACTAGGTATCGACGCATTTTACACTCGATTTTTAGACTACAAACACTGTATTGTTATTTATTTCAAAATCAAACACGTATATTGTCACTCTGAACATATGTACAAAGTTTCATATCAATTATATCACCCATTTATGTTGTCACTCTGAATATCTGAGCTAAGTTTCATTCAAATTGAATCAAAGATACATGTTGTCACTCTGAACGTGTTTACCAAATTTCATGTTCACCTCAAATATTTATGTCATCAGTCTGAACATGTCAACTTAGTTTCATATCAATTATATCAAGCATTCATGTGGTCACTCGGAACATCTGAGCTAAGTTTCATTTAAATTGAATCACATATACATGTTGTCACTCTGAACGTGTTTACTAAATGTCATGTAAATCACATCAAATATTTATGTTATCACTCTGAACATGTGAACTAAGTTTTCTTTAAATCATATCAAACATGATTATTTCCTCGAGTTGACAATAAATATATAACCCCATCAGCCATCTTATATTTATATACTGTTATAAACATGATATATGAAAAAGGATGCGAACGAATGCAGAGCTGATAATAACTGGTACGTAAAAAAATTCTTTGTTAAAAGTTTGACAGATTTCACCAAGTTGAAATTTTTCACTAACTTGAAAGATTTATAAATACGGTCCCTGTCATTGATGGCGAAATACATTTTCAGAAAGTCTACAGACTATATTCATCCTTCAACATAAAACCAAACTTGTGAAGTAATAATAGGCAAACACATGCAATTGCCTTGAAGAACAAACACTTTTGTAAAAACTGTGTTAAAACAGCATGCGGTTTTCGGAAAAGACAAATAAACATATTTGTTATCCCATTTCTTTTATTATTCATCGGATCCTTAAATTTGTTATCCTTTGAAAGCGTATTGCTTGCTGATAACAAAATTCACATTATAGATCATAACGAAATTGCAGTTTGTACTCTTATTCTTTTTTTTTTTCAACTGAAATCAGGTGAATTGTTGGTATTTTTTTCTGTATCATGTTTCCTGTTTACATTTTCTGTCTCTTATAACCCTCATTAAAAAATGAGTAAACTGTAATGAATGTCTAAAGCATCTTGGTTACGATTTTAGATTGACATTTATTTGTCTGGACTAAAAAATCATTTGTTATTGCTTCACTCAGTTAAATCGAATACTGTAGCTTTCAGACAATACTCAAACACTCGAAATAACAGAGACTGTTATCTGCTTTCTTCATCAGTTGTTAGTTGTAATAAAATGCATGTCCATTGAACAAAACAAGTATATGATACGGTCGAACAATGATTTAAGAAACAGAATTCATCTTTTGAAATGAAATAAAATATATATATAAATGCATGTTTCATATTTCTCCACAGAAAATTAACAAAGGTTTAAGTTAAGAAAAATTAAAACAAATTACTGTATTCATCCTTTTTGAAAAAGTTTGAGCTTTAAAAGTACAGTTTTGGTTATTGGTGGCTGAATACATTATACGAAGGCTTCAATGATTATTTCCACACTTCGACATAATATGCAACAACTGCATCTGCATTGAAGAGCTCTGATGCACAAATATATTTATTGTTGTAATTTTTGAAAGCAGTTCGTCGGATATGTTATCCCTTGACAGGGTTTTGATTGATGATTTTAGATAATAACGGAATTGTTGTATGAATTTTCATTCCTTTTTTAACAGAAATCAGGCATTAACATTTTATACAAAAAATATTTTGGTATAATAATTGCATTTTCTTTTTCTACACATTAACACCTTCCAAATTATGAAAAGTATAGATTCAACAGATATTCCAATTTCAAATAATTAAGTTTTGAGTGATGAATCTATTAAGCGACTTGGTCACGAGGAAAACATTTATTTGTCTGGTCTAAAAGTTCAAGTGTTATGGATTAACTCGTTCAGTTAAGTCAATCGAATTCAAATATAAGGATGTCTCAGCCTAATCCATGCGTTCTGGTCCTAGCGTCCGTTTCATTTGAAAAAAACGACCACATGTTTTGCTTAGTTGTACTGGGAGCGCTTCTTACAAAAATACTCGTAGCATATTTGCAACAATATCTATAACACATTCCTTGATAATACAATATGGATAATATCGTCCGCTACTGTCGGAATGCTGAAGTTCAGTCCATGCACGACTAAACCAAGTCGTGTGTATTAAAGTTTTTTTTTTCCATAAGCCCGTTAATGCCTACAATAAAAGCAATGCGAGTAACTTGTTTCCATCCTGGCGGGTTCCCTGTCAACAAAAATACCCTGTGCATATTTGCAACAATATCTGTAACGCATTGCTTGGTATAGCAATACTGATCATATCGTCCGCTAATGTCAGAGTGCTGAGGCTCACTCAAAGCACGAAGAAACCAAGTCGTGTCAGTTCAAGTCTGTATATAAGCCCGATTATGTATACAAAAAAGCACTGCGAGTTCCCTTTAAAGCAATCCGTTGTCATATGAGGGTTTTGCGCACAACTTGTCATGTTTAAGGAAAGTTTCATGAATGCCAGCAACAACTTACTGAGAATTTTGGAATAAACTTCATAAAAGAGATGATCATGTCCTACTCGAAAAAAATGCCTGCTTTTTATAACAAACATTAGCACATGTTCACGAGCAAAAAATATGATTTCCCTTGCTTTGATAAGATTTACCTTTTGCGTTTTATCTTTATATAGGATTGTTGGGATAAGAGTGAGGTTTGTGCACAACCCTCACTAAATTTGCATTTTACTGACCTTTCCAAGGCGGTACCTAACAATCCTTGATAAACATACCTAGTTTTTTATATATAATATGTATGCACTGTGCTGCTTGTTGAGTTATGTGCTGTTCTTCCATGTTTCTTGTTTGTGATTTTATGTCATATGTCTTTGGCGTTTACCCAGTGCCATTAAACCGGATTTATGTTTTAACTTGTTGCTACTGAGCTTGTTTCTGTAGCTTTTCGCATCAGTATCATTTAATCGTAATTGTCCTCAAACATACATTACTGTGCATTCATGTCTGACAGCAGATTATTTTTACAAAGTAATGTAGAACTTTTCAAATATTTTTTAAAAGTACAAGCGTTAAGGTCATGGCCCGAAACCTATTAAATTGTTTTTGCTTTAGATCTACCATTGCATCACAAACAGGTTCATAAGCCTGCCAATGAGATTGAAGCACGTTGCAAACAGGCTCAATATGTTGTTGTAGTCAGCAAGAGGATCGCCGCTGATTATGGCAAGAAAGAGGAGCAGATGGAGCCAAAGGCCAACGCACAATATGGTGAATGTTTACAGTTTGTACATTGTTTTGTTTGCAGGTATGAGGATGTGGCTTATTATTCGAAATCCTTTTACGAATAACTCAAGTTCTAGTCGATTTTCCATGTTTTCTCCGAGATAAACAACAACAAAAGTTCGATGTCAAAATGCATCCAATCAACGAATAATTTTATTGGGAAAACACAATATTTAATCTACTGACGGCGCATTTTATATATATTTATTTTTATTTTTACTTTGTTTAACTAATTTTCCTTTTTGTCTCATTGCCGAAAATTTATTTGATGTGTTTTTTAAAAATATTCTGAAATATTTTACATTGGAGTACATTTAAACTTCAACTCAAAGGTATTTAAATGTTAGGAAATTATGAGGTCTTATCAGACGAAATCAACGGCTAGCATTTGCTATGACTTATGTCGACTTCCATTGCAATTTTGTTCATGATTATCTACATTCGGAAAAGCACTATAACCAGAGTGTATTGGCGCAGACTGTGTCATCTCTCCTTCTGTCATGTAATATATGAGAATATCAAAAAGCGCCGTCCACGATTCACTGACTTCATCTGACCACGTGGCATCAATGTGAGGCTTGATTGCCATGAGGAAATGCGGAAGTATCGTCTAAACGTAAAAGGAAATGGAGTTAATTTACATACATTTCATGTGAATTATCACCAAAATAAACAAAAACGATTTGTAATGTACATAAATACCTCTTTTACTATGATAATATCTGGCTGACACTAAAATAAAAATATGCGTTTCGGGTAAGTAATTTCTTTTGTAGTAAAAAAGCTAAAAACTAGGTATAAGTCTTTGTAAAAGCCATTGAATTTTCTACAATATTTCTTTTATTCTAAATTGGAAACGTTACTCATCTAAACTCTGTATGCACTACTAGTCTACGAATTCGATCTTACCGGAATTACGTCACTAGGCACATTGTATTTCCGATGTATCTGGCCAACATCCTTAAGAGTCCTTGCCAGTGTGCGTCTATCGTCAAGTTGCGTAACAACAGCGTCCACTGTTGCCATGACACGTAACGCGTGCTCGTGTATTAACCCTAAATGTTGTAAGGCCGGTAACTCATGACCGTCAAAAGCTCCAAATATTTGTATTAGCTCTGGACGACCTTCAAACATCCTGAAAGTACAAAACAATCACGGAGTTTTTTTCAAAGTATTAGTTTTTTGAATGATTTGAATCATCTTTTTTTAGCGAGTTCCCCTTTGCCTAAAGTTTCTCGGTTGGATTTGAAACATTATCTGTCCGAACACAGGTTTTTGTTTTGTATCGATTGACTCAATGCTTTTGGAAGCTGTTGCCTATGCAGTGGTGAAATAAACGCGGCAGTTATCCACTGTCTTTTCAACTTATCAGTTATTATAACAGTTGTGTCTAGTTGAGTATCCGCTGTTACAATGGAACAATAAAAATGGCAAAAAACAAAACTACTTATCTTGAATGAACTTGTAATATTCCTATATCGTGCTCAAGAATATAATGATTATCCTATTTTCATAGTTTGAACATATGTCAAATGCGTTGGCACCGATCTGTCATAAAAGCTTTAGTTTACCATTACAGGGAATCGCATAGATTATATGCGGAATTCTTCTTTAAAAGTCGAGTAAGAAGTTTTTGTCAAAACTATTTCTCAAAATCTACTATAACCATAATTAAATTCATCCGATGAGTGCAGACATGCCTTCTTCTTACTGATCTTTCTGTGATAAACAAAGTTAAATATCATCTAAAATACATTTTCTGTATCATTTTTCATGTTTCTTTCAAACCATACCAATTAAATACGGCCTGAATCAGGTTTCGTTTTTTTTCAATTGAAACTTTTTTTTTAAAACTTGGAACGCAATATTCAAATTGGGCAAGAAATGCCGTTCGATTTTAAAGCCATATTGTTCTGAAATCGTATCTTTGGAATGTTTTTTTTTAATGAACAACAGTTTTATAGAAGACCATTTTCAAATCTCCATTTTCCCTCCTGCAGCAAATTTTTAAGTTGAGCCTTGTGGCTGTCACTTGAAAAAATGACCACGCACAAATTTATTGTGTTAAAAGCAATAAACAAAGAGTGACAATCTATCCTAAAAAAGTATAATGCTATTGCTCCAAGACTAAAACGATTAAGTTTTACGGAAATGCGCCACAGATAATTTAACAGTGCACACATGAGGGTTCAAAGTAAACACCGATGCAGTCTAGGGCTGTGTATCGTCGCTCAACTCACGATACGATACGTATCACGATACGGAGTATGCGATTCACGATATATCACGATACGCTTATATATATATAAAAAAATATGTAGGACTTTAATGTTTGCCTATTTTGTAAATTGTTGAGCATATCCTTACCAAATCTATATTTTAATGTTTTTAATAGTTTGTAAATTGTTTTCTAGATTATTAAATGAATATTATTTGTTAATGTTTGCCATTTTCATAAATTGTTGATCACATTTTTATTAAATGAAAATTGTTCATTTAGTTTTGCCTCTTTGTTAAATGTTAATTGTTGAGCCAATTATTGTTATTAAATGAGTATTATTTATTTGTCTTTTGTTCTCTTTACTACCGGTAGTATTTCCTTCCGCCATTCTTGTCTTTGCAGACGACTAACACTGTCAAAACAGCGAAAGCCATTTCAGCCGCATTTTCGCATACAGCTAGCTCGCAGATTCCAGTTTTTTCATATCATTTGTAAATCAAATTTAAAAAAGAAAATTAAAATGCAAATCATTTCATAATTTTATTTACATTTTTCATTTTAGTTTGAAAAATAAACACGGTGAAGATAAGTAAGATAACTAGTTGTAACGTATTTTGCTAGCTCTACCTGCTGTTTACGAAAATGCGGCTGAAGTGGCTTTCGCTGCTTCGACAGTTAAAAATGAAAATTAACAAATTGACCGGATCGTGCAAAGGTGTTTGGAAAGTGTTTCAAGCATACAAATCTTAAGTCGAGGTAACGAATCTAACGATACGCGATACACACGATTTTTTACAATGCGATACGATACAGTATATCGTCGGGTACCGAATCGCGATTTCACGATGCACCGATGAATCGTTACAGCCCTACGATGCACTGTTCTGCAATATCCAAATATATTTGACAACATGATCCGCCTTCTAGATTTTATAACGAGAAATAATGAATAAAAAAACATAGTTTGTTTTAATATCAAATACGTTTATAAATGTAACAATTATCGGAAAGTAACAGCTGCACCTCAGCATAGTTTTGTTTGATCGAAAAAAAATAAGTTTCGAATTTCTGTCTACGTTAAAGACGGTGTCACTAAAATAGGTGTTTTGTTATTTTGCCTATCGCTGTTGTTCATTTGAACTATGGGATTTGAAGCGCTGAAATAACTTTCTGAAAGGTTTTGTTACATATAAGTGCTGGTATGTTGTACTCGAACACTTCAAAGGCATA
Organism: Mya arenaria; assembly: GCF_026914265.1. Taxonomy (NCBI): domain Eukaryota; kingdom Metazoa; phylum Mollusca; class Bivalvia; order Myida; family Myidae; genus Mya; species Mya arenaria. Next base: position 26,064,391 of record NC_069130.1, read on the forward strand.
AGTCGAACCATTTCAACATACAATTATGCTATTATTTTTACCCAGACATAGTTGTTCTATATCTATGGAACGGACTATAGATAGACTGACCACGTGATTGGCCAGAGCCCGCGGAGCCCGGCACGCTCCAGCGTCAGTCATTAACTATAGCTCGATAGGATAACATGCAACTGTAGATTGTGTATTAAACTGTTAAATAGACATAGCCTTTTGTACTTGCCTTCACCCTTGTGTTGACTTTACATTAGCACTACTACAAATATAAAACATGATGTCAGAAAATAGACGAATTACGTAGTCCTGTGACAGTGATCTTGACATTATTTGGACTTAATTCATAACAGCGAAATATGGATATGTCAGGAATTACACCTCCGTGCATGGATTGGGACAGTACAAACCTCCCGGAGGCGTGGGAAAGGTTCAAGCGACACGTGGAACTCATCTTCACTGGACCTTTGAGCTCCAAATCAGAGATAGAGAAAGTGTCATATCTTCTCTTGTGGATAGGCGACAAAGGCCGCGACGTTCATCAAGCGTGGACTCTGACTGAAGCCGAGAAAAAGAGCCTGAAATCCATTTACAAGAAATTTCAAGCTCACGTCCAGCCAAAACTCAACCCAATTTTCGCGCGCTTCAGATTCTACAACGAAGTTCAAGGAGCTGACACTATCGACAAATTTGTCACTCGACTACGACTACGCTCACGTGACTGTAAGTTCAACGCAAACGAAGACGAAATGATCAGAGACAGGATCGTTTTCGGCACGAACAATTCAAGAATAAGGGAAAAACTCATCAATGAAGGAGAGAAGCTAACGCTTGACAAAGCACTCCAGATAGCTCAAAGCTTTGAGTACTGCCAGACTCAAATGGCAACCATGAATTTGACGTCAACGCAAACGGACACACCGCCAGTCACCCCAACACCCGTGGACGCCATACACAGACGTAACGGACGTAAGCCACCGCCAGACAACCACCAACAGCAGCGCCAACCACCACAGCAGCGCCAACAACAACGTTCATATCAACGATATGAGAAATCATGTGACAATTGCGGACGAGTGCACGGACCTACCAAAACTCAGTGCCCAGCATTTGGCAAATTGTGTAACAAGTGCCAAAAACAAAATCATTTTGGACATATGTGCAGAAGTAACCAGAATTACCACAAATCTGTACATGACATTGACGCTAGTGCTGTAGACGGTGCATGTGGATATTCATGTGACACACCGGAATACTACATCGACATGGTAAGCACACGTTCTTTATCACAATCGCCAGACCGTGCCTTCGTTCCCATCACTCTTGGTCCTAGCAAAGTACCAATACATTTCAAAATTGATACAGGCAGTGAATGCAACATAGTTTCACATGAAACGTTCAAACGCCTAAAATTAAGTGCCCCTCTCGAGCCCCCCGACAGCAAACTGACCTCTTACTCAGGCGACCTTCTCAAGGTTCTTGGAAAAGTGAGTCTTCCCTGCTGCCACAAATCTGATACAATCATGGCTACAATCTATGTTGTTGAGAATCGTGCCCCTCCATTGTTAGGACTCAGATCATCACTAGAGTTGAATTTGATCAAGCTGACCTACTCTGTAGAAAACTCCCCCAAAGAGCCCCAAGTACTGACTAGGGATTCTGTAATGTCCGAATACAAAGAGCTTTTCCATGGAGTTGGGGAAATTCCAGGGTTTGCGAATTTACACCTTAAGGAAAATGCAGTCCCCGTTGTGAACCCCCCGCGAAAAGTGCCCGAAGCTCTTAAACCACGACTTAAGGACGAACTCGACCGCATGGTCAAAGACGGAATTGTCACTAAGGTCACCGAACCCACTGACTGGGTAAATTCGATAGTTTTGGTAGAAAAGCCAAAGACAGGTAAACTTAGGGTTTGCATTGACCCAAAGGCTCTAAATGACTCAATCCGTAGACCGCATTACCCAATGCCGACTTTAGACGACGTGACGTCAGAGCTATGTGGGGCTACACATTTCAGTATTCTAGATATTACGCATGCGTATTGGAGTGTCAAACTAGATCACGAGTCTTCCCTACTTACAACGTTCAGTACGCCTTTCAGCAGATATAGATACCTAAGGCTCCCATTTGGCATCACATCTTCAGGCGACATATTTCAGCAGAAATGCAATGAAATCTTTGAAAACTTGCCCGGAATTCATGCCATAGTAGACGACATTTTGATACATGGTCGCTCACGGTCAGAACACGACGAAAATTTGCGAAAAGCGCTCAATAGAGCACACGAAATAGGCATTAAATTTAATCCCGACAAATGCGTTATCGGAGCGACAGAAGTCCCTTTCTTTGGTCACGTCATTTCTAGTCATGGCCTCAAACCCGACAATGCCAAAATAGACGCCATTGTGAAACTCAAAACGCCGGACTCCCGCGCAGAGTTAGAAACATTCCTCGGCATGGTCAATTACTTGGCCAAATTCGCGCCAAAACTCGCCGAAACCACATCCCCTCTCCGGAGCCTCTTGCAGAAAGATATCGAGTTCTTTTGGGATGAGCCGCAGACACGCGCGTTCGAAAAGGTCAAGGAGACGATAACAAGCTCACCCGTTCTAGGTTACTTTGACCCAAAGAAGCCCTTAGTCTTAGAATGTGACGCATCACAAAACGGGCTCGGATGCTCCTTATGGCAGGACGGTAGGCCCATAGCATACGCTTCAAAAAGCTTAACTAATACTGAGAAAATGTACGCAAACATTGAACGCGAACTCCTTGCAATCGTGTTTGGTTGTAAGCGATTCCATCAGTTTACGTATGGTAGACACGTAATAGTTCACAGTGACCACCGACCGATTTCTGCAATAATGAAAAAACCCCTGTCGGCAGCCCCTCCCAGGCTTCAGAGATTGCTGCTATCTCTGCAAAAGTATGACGTAACAGTAGAACACGTACGCGGAAAGGACATTCCCGTTTCTGATTACTTGTCAAGGCACTCAGTAAATGAAACTTACCCGACACTGATTGAAGGTTTGGACACACACGTCCATTCGGTTAAAAGACAGCTTCTTGTAACCGACTCACGACTTGAAAAAATAAGACAGGCTATTAGAGACGATCATGACATGAAAGTATTGAAACGGACTATACTACAAGGTTGGCCGGAATCGCGGTCAGACTGCGAGTCCGCGGTAACCGATTTCTGGAATCACCGGGACGAATTGTCATTCGAAGATGAACTATTTTTCAGAGGTCAAACACTCCTCATTCCAAAATCCCTGCAAGTAGAAATGGTTAAACAGGTTCACACAGGTCACCTAGGTGTAACCAAGACTTTACAGCGCGCCAAAGACTGTTTGTTTTGGCCTGGCATGCAAAGGCAGATCACAGAACACGTGTTGCAATGCCCTATATGTTTGACTCACAGAGATTCAAATACGAAAGAACCCATGATCTCTCTAGAATTCCCAGACAGACCGTACCAAGTTTTGTCAACAGACTTGTTTCATTTGGACGGCAGAGACTATCTACTTACGATTGATCATTATTCAAGATTTTTTGAAGTTGACCATTTGACAAATACACGATCTAGTACGATTGTTCACAAACTGCAGGCACATTTTGCTCGCAATGGAATTTGCGATGTTTTACATAGTGATAATGGGCCTCAATTTTCGAGCTCAGAATTCGCTGATTTTGCAAAATCATGGAAGTTCAAACATCAAACGTCTTCACCTCTTCATCCCCAGGGTAACTGCTTGGCTGAACGCGGAGTAGGTATTGCGAAGAAAATTATGAAAAAAGCAAGAGATAGTGGTCAAAATGTATACCTTGCTTTATTAGAATATAGAAATACGCCACTAGATTGTGGATACACCCCTGTTCAACTACTTTGTAGTCGCAGAACCAAATCAGTTTTGCCAATCACAAACAAAGCTCTATTGCCCCAAATAGTGAATGCTAGCAAGGTGAAACAGACGGCTATTCATACAAAATCGAAGCAAAAGCAGCATCACGATTCATCATCAAGGCAATTAAAGCCCATATTCATTAATGACTCTGTTAGAGTTCAAACAGGAAAAATTTGGGTTCCTGCAAAAGTCGCGCAACAAAATGGACCGAGGTCATTCACTGTACAAACACGAGATGGAAAAATTTACCGCCGAAATCGCAAAGTTCTACATAAAACAAATGAAATTGTGTCAGACATCCTGCCTTTAGATTACAACATTTCGGCTAGCTCTCCGATTTCCCCAGATGCGCCCCAGTCGGTCAGCTCAGGTCAAATTCCGACTTCAAGCAATTCAAACAGTGAATCAGGCTCCCCTTATGTAACACGGTCTGGCAGATTTGTGAGAAGGAATGTGCGCAACTATGATCAGAACTGGGTTAACCACTTATCAGCGATCAAATGCTGATAAGCACATTTTCCTTTACCTGTGCTTTGAACAATGTAGGAGCAGTGGTTAGTTAACTAGCACGATTTATTGTTTTTACATGTAATGTATACAACTAATCCACATTGGTATTAGCATCTCATTTTGTAATGCAATTACTTATTTTATTCCAGAACGAGGAAGATGTTCTATATCTATGGAACGGACTATAGATAGACTGACCACGTTATTGGCCAGAGCCCGCGGAGCCCGGCACGCTCCAGCGTCAGTCATTAACTATAGCTCGATAGGATAACATGCAACTGTAGATTGTGTATTAAACTGTTAAATAGACATAGCCCTTTGTACTTGCCTTCACCCTTGTGTTGACTTTACATTAGCACTACTACAAATATAAAACAATAGTGTTCGGCTTTGGGTGAAATAGCTAAATTGTTGTGTTTTTTACGTTAATAATGTTTTTCCACGAACACTACTATTGGATAATGATTATTTTAAAACAAATCTGATTTGTGATTTATGCAAAATGATACTTATCTATCTTTGACCGTTGCCAAGGTGAGGATTTCCAGCATCCAAAAAACTAAATCTACTTATCTGGGGCTGAAGAAATTTGTATTCAAACAAATAAGAATCACGTGTACGTTTCCGTAGATATGTTCAGATTTAAGGTCATCAACATGCAATGAAAACTACTGGGACAAGCCCGGTATTAACACAATCAAATATTTACCCTGTTTTGAGGCACAAGCTTAGTGCCAAATGGACACTAAATGAGAAACACAAACATTCAAATATCACATGCAATCGTATTAAAATAACACCAAAATAGCTTTTCCGATAAATAATGGGATAAACGCCAAGAACCGTCACAGAATTCGATTTCACTGGAATCCAAGTCTACTGGGGGCTTAAATCAATGATAAGAAATTCTGAAAACTTAACATAATTTTTACTTTAAAACGGATTATTTCAGAGCTATGATGTATAAAAAAGAGAATAATACTTTAGCTAGTAGATCATGTTGATACACACGAATACGTCGGAGAAAAATACTAGAAAATCTATTCACACGACTCACATCATAACAATGTGACACATTTGCTTTCTGCTTAAAGCTATATTCATACACACAAAATGTTAATGTTATATATTACTGTTATTTGATGTTAAAAGCTTCCTTTGGTCAATTAAGAAACACACGATAGACTGAAAATTATCACTCATGAACATTCCACTAAGCATGACTTAAAGCGTTTAAAGGTAAATGTAAACAGCGGACCTGGCGGACTTTGCGACACATTTTAGACGTTATATAACCAGCAAAAAATATTCTTCCGTTTGGCAGATCGGATGTGTTTGTTTGATTGATTATTTATTCAATAAAGACCATTTCCGATATTTCATTGTTATTCAAGCCAAATGCGCGAAATAATGTATCTGCATTATCCGTTTGTTCGCCCTTATTTACGGCATTGTGACCTAACCCATCTCCATTGCAGTGTATAAAGAAGAATTTAGTAATCAACTCTTTTCATTTTACTCGGTTAAAGCCCAACGAGATTACTTAAGACCCCAATGGATGCTTGTTGAACAAAGATGAATGACATCTGAAACCTAACACGACCTCCATGAGAGAAAATAAGGGTTTGTACTGGTTTAATGGATGCCGGTCAGTCAATGTGTATGTCACCTTGGTTTGTTTCAAATTAATCTTTTAAGGACGCTCAGATCCTTGAATTTGATTATCATCAAGTCCCATAGTTATCAAAACCGGATGATTATATTTATGCAGCTCGTAAGTTTTTTAAGAGTATATGAAGGTCTGTCCGCATCAAATGATTCCATGGCAGCTTACCCCAGCCGCCGTGACGCATTCAAGACTTAAAAATGGATTTTGTTTTGCCATAATAATTATGAGATATACTGTTTGTAACTACAATTCCCATGAAATCCAGATGTTTGTAGATTTGAAGAAAAGAGAGAGAGATAAGTGATTTGGATGCGGTGGCCTTGGTCTACAAATTGCTCAACATCAAGACCGATACACGGGATACAACTTGCCTGACTTTCATCCATTGTTAAGAACACCATGTTTAGGTTTTTCTAAATGTCAAAATTCGGATAACCTTATATCTAAAGAAACGGAGTGACTGGCTATTTCTGAATATTCGATTTTAACAGCTTTAATTAGTGCCGATTATACCATTTCCCTGAACTTCCCATTAAATGCTGAGCGCCATGCAAATGACCTACCGGTACAATATTGTAACGTCAGTATGACGAGGTCAGGGTTTGAACCACCTTCTGCACCTAAAGCAACCACTAACTATCGGGATGGGTACTTATTTGAACAATTAACGCAACATCATTTATGTTCATATACAACGTCACATGATGTTGCCGAGGTATCCAGGGCAAAGAAAAAAAATCAAATCAAAACAGTTGTTGGAACTACAATATGACGTTTCAGCACACCTTTTGTGAAAGTCTTATCAGAAACAAATCAACGTTAACATTTTTTGTTACGTATGCAATAAAGTAGTCGACGACAGTAAATAAATAATACATAATTGTTTTGGGATAGGAACTTACGTCTAATAAACCAGTTTAAGGGTTTTTGCTTAATATAAATATAAAAATGCTATTTAAATACATAATTTGTCCATTGGCATCTGGTACCCATTCAATTATGACTATTATGATTTTCCAAACATTGTTCTTTCCATCAGTTATTAACTAATGAGTGTTGCTTATAGTTCCATCTCATTAAATCGTCTTTCAGTATCCACCAAGTACCAATATTTGGATCAAGACTCTTCACTTAAAAATGCAGCTTAGCAACCTAACCAACATGACATCATAATTAAGTCCCCTACATGCAAAAAACACGTTATAATCTAATATGTTATATTATAATGTGTCAAATTTTAGCGACATGGAATGGCACGCTCGCTCATTTGTGTTGCCCTTCTTAATATTTTAACAGTGAATCATTTAACCCAATATGATCTAACTTTAACATATAGCGGTTCACTCAATCGTTGAATAGTTAAAGTATGTAATAATGCTTAATTGACTTAAAGTTGTACAGATCAAAATACAAATGTTCGACAAATGTTTATTGCAATTCTCTTGCATTGTATGATTTGTATGTATGACATATTTATGCATGGAAATAAGGTATTAACTATTGCGTTTAGTAATGGTGGGACAAATGTGAGGTTTAGAACTCTGAACTGAGCCCTAGCCACCTAGTGAACTCCTGCTTTAACATAGTGTTCCTTTGCAAAAACCCAAACATTACTTGATATTAATGAATTTAATGTTCATGTTTTCTATATTAATCGTAATTTTAAGACATTTGCCTCTCTTTGAGTAACAATGATGCTTATACCTTATGTTGGGACGATTGAGAGGTTATGAACTCAGACAGTCCTTGTTGCCTAACTCGGAACAATGGGTTTTTCCCATTGCTGTAAAGTAATCAATGCTGTCGTGCGAATAACGTGAAGCTTATGATGTCTTTAAATTAATATTTTTCTTTTATTTGTAATCCATCTATATGGTTTAAGTAAGGTAATAACAATGCTTAATTTAACTTCAATAAAACACGTGATAAAAGTATTGAAAAATACCTTTGCTCGTCAAGGGAGATAACTTGTAAGGGGATGATTTTATTTTGGTTTTTTACAAGTTCAACGTTATGTTTTGGTTCCTTAGCTAAAACCGTGTTAAAAAATTACATAAGAATGACAGAGAACATGAAAGGCATGAATATAGAATGGCATATTGGCATCCATGAAAGTAAATTGTCCTTATCTAATTGTGAAGAAGGCAACATATTACAAATATTATATGAATTTCCCAATTTTAATATCGGTACTAATACGTGGTCATTTTTTTTTTTGAATTTTTGAAATACACGTTACAAATTTTAATGTTCCAGGACAATAACCATAACTACAGAATCAGTTGAACATGGAAAGTTAATATTTATCTAATATGGCGATATATGTCTCTCGTAATAATGCTTTAATTTTAAAACAGAGAAAAAACACCAAACAAAAAATATACAACCACTAAATAATTCAATACTGAGCCAACAAATGTCTTTACTCCCACGTTTGCAATAGTTAGTCTGAAAATTTGCCAAGTGTCTTTGACAATTAGTTTTTTGAGAAGTTGTAATCCGGTGTAAGCACTTCTCAATGAGCTGGTCTCTAAGTTTGATATATAGCATTTTGTCACATGCACAACCCCTTGTATCAGGCTTTTTCACTTTTTGTCTTGATTAAACGTCTTCCCTTAAGCCAAAGTTTAACCGAACCTAATTCATCTTCATGGGACCACCTTCCCTTTTCTGCGTTAGTATGTGAATAGGGCGCCTTCAGTTTTTTTATCATAACTTGTTAAATACCATGATTAAACAGCACACCATATCAACATAACCATTGAAAGATAACCATTGAAAGATAACCATTGAAAGACATATTAATGTATTACAAGTCTATCCAATATTAAAATATTTTAACTCCTCGTCTTCAAATCGTCCATTAAAACTAATTCGAGAAATAACACGTACATATCAATCCCGTACTGTGCAGAAATGCAATACAAGTTGAAAAACATATATCTTTTTTAAATTGAATTATTTAGTTCTTAATTTTCAATGTTCGCGTAGCAACGCTAATTTATGTATTCTGAGTAAGGACTCCAAATTTCTGATAGAATTTTTTTTTTCTTTTATTGCTCGCTAAAACTATACCGCAAAACCAATGCTGTTAATACGAAAATGATGGGATAGCTTAATTTTCTGGTTATTAAACGTCATTTAATCTGTCGACTTTCATGTAATATATTTTATATCTATTATAACCGTTTCTTTATTTTCATTAGTGTATCTCGCATTTCTAGTAGAAATAAAATAATTAATTACTAGTCCGTGTTTATAAGAATGTATTGTATGTCAATATTTCATCATACTCTATCGTCAAATTTACATGCATATGGAATTAGGCGCTACCTCTACGGCTTAAAGAGTTATTGCCAAAAACGTCGTAGTTATAGTTCAATACTACAAGTTGGACATAAAAGAAATGAAAGGGAAACGCATGCTAACAATGCACTTGAAGGTAGTTCACCTTATTTTAAAATGCAAGCAGCTATACTCAATAAATACTCAAAAAGTCAATACCTACCCAACAAACGTCTTCACGCCAACATTTGCAATGTTAAGTTTGAGAATCTGCCAAGTGTCTTTGACAATAACTTTTTGAGAGGGAGTGATCCTGGGTAAACACTTTTCAATGAGTTTGTCTCCAGATTTAATATGTGACATTTTGTCACATGCACAACCCATTTTATCCGGCTTTTTATAAGTTTGTCTTCCTTTATCCTTTGAAAGCCATATTAATGTATCATCGAATATTAAAATAGTTTACCACTTTTCCTTCAAATTGTCCTTTAAAATCAGGTCAGGAAATAACAAGCACATATCAATTCCGTATACTCCAGAAGTGCAATACCAGCTAGAAAAAAGAGATTTTATAACTATTCATTACAAAGTTCTTTATTTTCAATGATCGCGTAGCAACTCTTATTCATGTCTTCTGAGAAGCAACTCCCTAGTTGTTATTATAGAATATTGCCTTTTTTAAATGCTTGCAAAAACCAATACCGTTAACCAGAGCAGTTTATGCGAGAATGAAGGGACTCCCATAGCGAAGTATTATCTGGTTGTTACATTATACAATTTTCAATTTAGCGTCCAAAAAGAACAATGGGTGACGTACCAGACATGTTTTATATATCGTGATGTGAAAAAACATTCAGTTGCCGGGCCACAGTTAAGAGAATGTTGAGAAAATTATTGATTCAACACATAAACATATTTCGACATTAAACACACTTGAGTGACATTGCATGGACAATTTTTATCGTTGAAAAAAAAAGATCAACTATTTTGTCATCAAAGTTCAGTGAACAAAATACATAATAACCATACCAGCCAAGTTGTAAAAATAAGTGTGGTATCAAAGCAGCAAACGTTTGAAATAAAGTTACAGCCATAATATAGCTTTGTTAAGTATCTCAGACAATAACATTGTAGCTATAAATTTGACACCGAAGCATTATTTAGCCTTGATATAAGCGTTTAATTGTAGTGATTGACTTAATACAATCGGAAGATGTCATGTTTAGTAATTGCTCAAATACTTGGAATAAAAGGGCCGTTTTTTTACTTTGCATCACAATGTGTCGATAACAATGAACGTTGTGTCTAGTTGATATGCATCTGCTACACTTGAACAAAAATATATAAAATGTGATGAGGGTTAACAATTGGAATTGACAAAGTAAGTATATTTTGAAATTCTTGAAACAATATAGTTTCTATTTAGCGAAACAAATAACCTCAAATGGAACTCTTTTTACTAATACCAAAAACAATATTTTCATGATGCTTATAAGAAGACAATATACAAAAAATAAGAGACGAAAACCGGGATCGAATTGCCCTTTATCGCCACAACTGTATTATATCCGATGTTGAAGTATGTATACATTCCTCATACGTTTGCACACAAATAGTTTCAACATAACAAGGGGATCGCCTAAATCGTTCCATAAATTCCATTTGAAATCACGTAGTTTATGGCAATTAGATACTCAATATTTTAAAAGCGGTCCGCTCCTTCCACGTAGGTCTATACTAGACTATGACTCAAAGTATCTTTAGTCAAAGGGTAAGGGTTATTACATCTTATTGTTCAATTTAAGTCGGCCATATATTCGAAGTCAGATAGGCTTGCTTCTTGGCAAATAAGGAAATTATTATCTGTATCATGATTGCCTTATTATACTAAAATATGTGTCGAATATTTCTAAAACATTCCTGTTTTTGAAGAGAATTGAATTAGATTAAGATTTTTGCTGGCCTGACTTGAACTTGAAATCCCATTGGTCATTGTTCAATAAGTCAAATAAAATAAGGAATTATCAAAAACAAGCTCAAAAAACCTCTAATTGTTTAAAAAAATGTATATTATAATTCCCCAACAACGAGTAAATGTTAAAAAAGTATGTTCGGACTTAATTGTGTTTGGTCGGTCCTGCTTCCTTGCGATAATGCCTACCCAACAAAGAGTCATTTCGGGTATTTTTTATTATTTTTTATTATGATGTTTTGTTAAAGTTGATATTTCATATTTAATTTTGCTTTAATTGCAAGCCACAAGAAAGTTGGTTTACTACCTTCAAGATAGATCAATATAGTCCAAAGGAATGTTAACTCAATCCCTCAATTCCTGTTTCTCATATAGATGGAGGCCCTACTCTAAATCTAATAAATCAGCATAGCAAAACTCTAATGTAATATTTTGCTAGGTTATGATATTCCTTTTAAAAAAAAAACATTGACAATTACCAAACAATAATTAAACCAAAAACAGTCTCTTTTACATGTCGAACATTCAAATCATTCGTAACTAGTCATCCCACTGGTTTACCACGACCGTGTATCTTTTTAAAGATACTTTTATTTTAAGATAATCAGAGCAGAGGAAAAGCCACAAGATCTGGAATCCATATTGAAGCCCTGCTTTTCTGGAGAATAATTTTAGAATGGGCACGTAGTTTCAGAAGAGAAGTTTCCATGGCCAATTGCAATTAATCCGTTTTGTTTGTGTTGTAAATCTCTTAGCCATTGACACATAAGAAGAAGGTCATGGTTACATTGGGCGCTGTTGGGTTCGTCCAATAATTAACTCTATAAAAAGATTATTTTTTTGTTGTAAACAACTATCTTGACTTCTTTGATTAGAGATGCAAGCATCTATACAAGTGTACTACGCTCATAATATTTTTATGACGTGTTCGTTAAACGGTGACGTAATTAATACTTGCACATCTTTGAATTGCTGTTGAAAATTGGATGTCTTTGATGACAGATTATTTTCAAAGCTATCAAAAGACCAATATAAGAAAACACCTCTTTCCGTCTCTGCAGCAATGATTTTAGTCGATCAATATGGCTGGAATACGACTTTAATTAAAAGAAACCCGTGAATAGATGTCCACACAATGGATGTTCCTTTGGTTGAATATGGCTTAGTGCTTAAGTAGATGATGTTGATTAAAGCATTCCCAACACACTACTCAATATCCTTCATTATTCTTTTATTATTGCATTAACACTATCAAAGTATAATGTTACATTACGGTTATGAGCTACAGATTAAAGTCCACAATCATGACGGATCATAGTAAACAGCAATGCACTTATACATATATCTATAAATATAGGATTAATACACGAATAAGTTTCTAGAACGATAAATAATGTATAGAATCAAGAATGTATTTATTATCAAAACATAGCTTTACCTTAGTTTTGTTTTATTTGAAAGCAACTCATTGCTATCTACTGTCAGGGAGGTGTCATTAAAACAAACGGTTTGTTAAGCATATCTCTGTCGATCTATGATCTAGAAGGCGCTAAAATCACTTCTTGAAAGGTATTAAAAATAAACATGTATACGAAATTAAATATTTATAATATAATAAATTTAGCTAGGCAAACTTTGATAGCTAAGCCTGAGATTTCAAAGATTCCTGTTATTTCTATAACTTTAAAAAAAACAATATGTTTGATATAAAATCCTTAGGGTCACTTGTATTCTAGACTTTGAACTGTAAGGTGCTCCATTACATTTTGTGTGTTACCAAAGTAAGGACATTTAATTTGTATTAGAAAAATATAATGTAGGAACAGTTTAGACATTTAACTTATGTTACAAATAATGTTATAAGGAACACTTAAATAAGGTAAAAATTTTGTGTTACAAATTTATAATACTTATACACATGTGCTACAAGAATATTATGATGAAATTATAGGATTTATTTCTACCGGTGTTCCATAGAACTTATCGTGGAGACTATTAAAACTTTGAAACATTCATTGTGATTTGCATCAGCACTGTAAGCTCTCAGTCACGTCATAATACTTGTTATGATGTATCTCATCACTATAGAAATCGGGTAATACTGGGGATATAACGAGTAATATAATTTGCTGAAAAGTATGTATGTATGGGTTATCCAAGATAGCAGTATATAAATTATGCATCAAGTTTTAAGGATTCCTATTTTAAATCGCAGGACAGAAAATCCAATCAATCTAAGATGTTGGACTTCTAAAGCCAGCATAATAGCATGATCGATTAGTGATGCAAAGTTACCGAACATCGAATCAGCATAATAACTTGTTATCAGTGTTTAAATTTCCAAAACTACTGTTGTCTGAATATCAGTAATGAGACTAGCATTTTGTATTATTTACTGTATATAATCAGAACTCTGGAATACTACACTTTAAGTTCCAGATTCCGTTAGTATTTAAGGAACATATTCGAATTATAATCACTTATTTTCTACTACATTTTTGTAACCTTGGTCAAGGTCGGCTACCTGACTTCAAGATATTATGCCAATATGTTATTGGGAAACAAAATGTTTGTTTAGCTAACAATGTGATTGTTATGACCATGATATATTCAAACTATTAAGATATTATTAAAGTATGAAAATTATACACAAGCTTCTTGTTATAGAAAGTTTAAACCAGTGAACTTCGTTTCCACCAAACTTATCATCATATGCACCCGTCAGATCATCGCGGCACGGGATGACGGGTGGACAATTATTGATTATCGCAGCACTGCCCGACAAAGACGAGCACGTTTTCACCCTGACCTCATTTTCTTTCTTTATAGTTCAAATAAAAGTGAAGTTATTTTTTGGGACTTTTTTTACACGTTAACTGCACTTTAACATACGGAAAAGGTTACAAAGATGTAAAGTTTTTTTATTTTTTTTTTTATTTTATTCTGTTAAGCAATGTATTTTTTCTGTTGAAATGGCTGAAAGTTATTCCATAATATTTAAGCAACAAACTTGAATTTATTTCCTTTGAAGATGAATGGTTGTCCTTTTGGTATTAAGTTGCAATTAAGAAGAAAATTATGAATACCTTTTTTGTTAAATGTTCAATTTTTGAGTGCTATACATGAAGTTTTCTAAAACAAAGGTAAGTTTGATATATTTTAGGTTATAAAATTGACTAAAACTATAATATACTTGTAAACATGGTTTAAAGTCAGCTTGCTTAGTTCATTTATCATATATGACTGTTATTTGAAAGAAGCTGATAGCAAATAAAAAGTTCTTCAAAATCGTTTTAAAATAAAAGCATTTCAAAATGTACTATTTAACACAACTACTCGAAAATTATTGGTTCAGTTCAAAAGGAACTATATCCGATCTTATGAAGTTTAGCATAATAGTTTATCCTTTATTAAACTCCATACGGCGGATAGTTTAATATGGATGTTTGGTTTATGTTTGGTATTTGTTCATATTGATAAAAAATAAATAACTCAACCTGAATTCGTTTTAAAGAAAAGAAAATGTCACCATCATGAAGTGTTTTCATTTTCTTGTACATAATATATATGCTTGTTGTCTAAGACAATCTGGACAGTAAAATTCACAAATTTAGATACTCTCAGAAAATTATTCGAAAGGAAATTGGTATAAAATATTTCTGACATTGAATAACCCATTAACATGGAAACTGTCCTGTTGCTTACATTAATCCAGTAAGGTAATCAGTCAGTCAATAATACAACAATAAGTTAATTGATATTTTAAAGTTACAAAATGTTAAGTCTGAATAATATTAAAGTATTCCCCGAAATACATTATGTTATTTAAGAAACAAATCAATTAAATTGCCATAAACTTTTAGTAATATTTTCATGTGTTACCTCTCTTTGATATTTAATATCATAAGAGATCAATATAGATTAAACATAGAAAAAGCTGTGTATGAGTACATCCTTCCTCATAAAACTCTTAGTTTATTAATATTTGAAAGCTATTTACCTCAATTGTATATTGGAGTGCGGTTATATATTACTAAGTAATTGTTAAAAGGTTGTTAATTATGAGCTGACAATGGCTAATGGTTTAATGCGGCACCGTCGTATAAGCATTTGCTTTGTGTACTCATAACAAGTTTTAACGTTTTAGTGGTCGCAAAAAAAAGATTGTGTAAAATATCCACCAACACTGTTTATATCCTCCGATTTACCTCATTAAAACGAATAAGGGCCGACTGCTGATTAACTTACAAATATTAAAAGTAGTCTGCCTTATCGTGGAACAAAATATTATGTTGACCACTGTTGTCTAACGCTTCGTAACAATCGACTTAGACATAAACATGAAAACGTACTGATTCAGCAACAAGAATAGGCTACTTTAAAAAGTACATGTATACACAATATATTTATCGTGCTCAATAATTTACCTAAAAATCAAATGCAATGATTGTTGATAAAAAAGATGCATCAGAAAAATATCCCTTCACGATCAATTGAACAAGTTTGAAGTTTGAAGTCAGTCCTCCCGATGGTGTAAGTGGAATTCGGAACACAGGGTTTTGTGACGAACGTACACACAATTGCACATCTATTTTGTTTTTCTGATCTAAACAATTTGAAACACTGGTGTTGATATGAGTCATGGTTTCATTACGTACGTACGTTCTACGACCAGACAGGCCGGAATAAAGTAAATGAAGCAAATCATCTAAATATTGAAAGTGTAGTTCGACACACATAGTTTCGTGACATGTGTACATCGTTTGTCCGGACAGGAGTGCGGAGGAACGAGAGCTTTGATGAAGCAAAACACATTAATGGTGCAAACGTTCGACACACAATATCGTTATACATACGTACGTCATACAAAAGGTCAGGAGGGATGGGTATTTCCCCTAGAGAAGGTAAGATGACAATATAACAAGTTCCACGGTTTACTTTATTCTCAAATATTGTAAACATAGAGTGTCCATGAACGTTGCCCTCGCTCTGCAAACATTGCAGCTAGCCTCCCGTGAAGCTGTAGTGGTGACAGGTGTCTGGCAGACCGGGTTTAAATGTATTTCTCTATGGCCAGTTACGTAGCAAATAAGAGGTTAATTTCCTTTAGAACTACTACCAACAGGTGTTCTACTTGACCATTACAGTTGTATCTCTTTATTCACAATGGTCAGCAAAATATTTCTTATGGAAAGCGAAATATTTTTTATAGAAATATTAACATTTACAACTGATCATACAACATTTACTTATAATAATTGATAAATAAGTGTTTAATATATTTGATGTTCAATTTAGTTCAAACTTATGTATGTTACAACGATTGTGAGACATATTTTTACACCATTTATATTAATCACTTTCGTATGCACAATTAACGAAAGAGTGTGGTCTTTTTTTGTGGGGGAAACCGGAGGACCCGGAGGAAACCCATTTGTTCGGCTTGGTGGACGCAAATCAAACTTACATGCGCCAAGGCCGGGAATCGAACCTTGGTCGTTAAGGTGAGAAGATATTCAAGGGCATTTTGAACTGTCAGAGTGTAAAACAACGTTTAACAGCGTGGGTAAAATACTTTTGGAAAATGCAAAGGTTCGCCAATAAAACTCACCGCTTTAAGAGTTCTTTCTCAATTCCTTACCGACTATATTGCAGGTATCGTTGAGTTGTTTGAAGTTTCGGCAGTACCCTGTTGACTGTTGTCGCCGGTTGTCTGGGTGGAATACGCAGCACATGGCGTAGGGACAGTCTCCGTCTGCCGAGCACACCTGTCCGCTATACGTGGCATAGTCAATAAGACTCTGAAAGAAACATAAAATATAAATATATAGATGTAGAAGAGATATCTTGATTTCGCTGTAAGATCGCATTTTGTTTTTGAGGAATGGTCATTTTTTAATTGAATGAATAAATCAGCATCAAACATAATAATACTTTTCTACGATAATATGAATAATAGAAAGGTGTGAAAATTAAGCATTTATTCTTTAATTTACAACAATATTACGTATTTTTTACTGTTTTCATTTCAAACTATTATTTTGACATATGTTTTGCTGTATCAGTATTTTTTTCAATCAAGTTTGAACCAAGGGATGTTATTTATTTTTCTAAAAGTTAAAATGTTCACAGGTATTATCCTACTGATCAAATTAAAAAAAAACATAATAAAAATGAATATGTGTTGCAAAACAATAAGATTACTATAAACGCACAGTGTATGAACTATATTTCTAGAAATGCATCCATAAAGCGTTTAGATTCATGCCATCTAGAATGTCCTCACTATTTATACACGAACAGCTAGCATTCTTGCGAGTTTGCATGCGGCGTCAATCTCACGACTCATAAAAGAAAAGCTAGCACTTATGCAATTTGAATGGCCTTGCTAATCTAACAATTCATCCAAGCAGTAGGTGCATTCATGCGATCGTGAACATTCTGGTCAATTAAGCAGTTAATTCACGAAGACCTAGCACGCATGCGATCTAGTTTGTCCGGGTCAATCTAGCTTTTAATCGAAGAATTGCCAGTATATATGCTATCTTGAATGCTCTTGTCTATTTAGACACTCACCCGATAAACGCTAGCATTTATGAGATATTGCATGCGCTTGTAATTCTAGCAACTCATGCGAGAAGCAGTGGAATTAATTTCCCTGATAATGATTTCATTTTTTGTTAAATGACCAGTCACATCAGATAAAAAAGAACTGTGTCAACATAATACGGTTTAATGTTTTCAAATATATATATATATATATATATATATATATATATATATATATATATATATATATATACTCACTGAGGTAGCTAGGAACTAGTACGTACGAGAGTGTGTTGAATCTCGTGTTCCCTTAGCAACATACCACCAGTCAAAACGTCCAGACTCAGTGGGGCTATGGCCTCCCCTTTATTACCTATCTTACTGTATTATGGATAGGAGTTTAACGCGCCTGAGGCTGGACTTCAATCTGTTACCTGGAAGCTTGGTGCAATACTAAAACACACTAGATCCTATTTGTGCCCAGTTCGGGGATATATTTAACAGTGCACACTTTCTGCTTTATTGTACCACCTTTAGTGCTCAAATGACTATTTAATATGTGGCTCTTATTACGCTGATTGTACTTTCAATAAGTATGATCTATTGGACCTCTGCAATGCTCTCAAGAAGTATGTCTATCGTCCGGTGGACGTGCTCATTCGGTATTGCGAGATGTCCGACAAACTCTAAATAATACAAATAGTTAATGCCCAGGTCAGTCTATATCACTACAATATGTTAAAAATATGCAATGTTTGAACTCATTTATAAATTTAAATAAAATAATAATGTAGCATAGTTTACAAATATCAGAGTACGGATATCTGAATATAAGGTCTAACTAGGACAGAACTTGAACCTGAGACGTTCCATAACGCAGATAACTTTATAGTATGCTTATGCTTGACTGCTCTACCATCTGAGCTACTAGGAAAACAAATGCCTAAATGCTAATAAATGCTGACTTTAAAACTCCCTGAGAGTCTCCAAGAAATGATGGCATATATGTAGCTAAATTAAAAAAACAACAACATTAAAACTGGTAAAATCTGACAAGTTTGTATCTGGTGGCCAGAACTTAGATGGCCACTACTTATCTTGTGGCCTCAAATTACTTGCCAGAACATAAATAATGTGTTGCATATGTCACCTCTGTGCCACCAAATATCAAAAGTATTGATGTATACTAATTGTAATGGTTTGCACTTCTACCTATTTGAATTGTTTGCCTCCTTTAAAACGTAAAAATAATCCCATATTTTTTTTTTATAATTTAACGACTTCAGAAATTCAGTCTGCAAAACTTATCGTTGTGAGGATACCCTTGTAACTAAAATTTATATCAGCATTTCACCCTTCAATTAATACACGTTTGAATTTCAAACTTTTTTAAGTTTGCAATATATTGGCTTAATCTCACTGAATTTTATTTACTCCTATATTTTTATTTCATTTTAGATTTATAATTACAGTACAAGTTAAAAATTGAGCATGCGCATTTTAATGACTTCTTCCATATATTATCTTTTTTCTGTGCCAGATTTTTTCCCGCTCCAAACTCGATCAGTCAAGATACGCTTTCCTATCTTGACCAAACGACTTTGGAGCGGGAAGACATTTGGCAAAAGACAAAATTTCACAATATTATTATCCCATACATTAACACTTTAAATGAGAACATATTAACCTGTTCGCATGGGTTTTTTTGTCTTATTTCGCCAAAACACATTCCCACTCCTCCAAAAGAGCAAAGCTACCAGTCGTTAATAGGCTATACTGTTAAACTGAAATATAGTAGAAAATTTTCATTCAGAGCGTTAATACGTTTTGGGTGTGAACTATGTTAACTTCAATGTAATGTAGCAATGGTCATGAATGTCATGTTCAGTTCAATACAATGATAACCGTTCTACGTGAGATAATAGTGACTTTTATTGTGTAGAATATTGAATATATTTTAAAATGGCAATGTATCTGAAAACCAAATGATGTGCAGATTTTAAAATAATAAGTCAGACTTAGAATAAAACATATTCTTTAGTTATGCTACAGGCAAGATTAAACAACTTATTTCTGTTCATTCATCCATCAATTAAAACACGTTTGATTATGAATCAAACGCCACACGTTTTTCGAGTTTGTAATCATGTGTCAAATGTCACTAAAATGTATTATATTTATAAAAACTGTCCAATTAGAACAATGAAGCATGCTGATTTGATCTCTTTGTTAATGGAGTTTTTTTCATTAGTCTCTTGTCTATGTCAGATTTTTCTCCGCTCCGAACAGCAATCCTACCAGGCTCGGTCCTTAAACGTATTGAAATATCATTATCCCATGCATTAACACATTTTGATATATTTTTCTGATTGATTCCTACCAAAGACCATAAGCAATTCGACAAGTCATGTAACTCGCTATGCGGTTAAACCTGAAATATATTAACACATTCTCATTCCTACCATTAACACGTTTTAGGTGTTAACTATATAAATTACCTTTTTTACTATAGTTTGTTGTTTGATGTTCATATTTTTGGCAACAAATTTACGCAATCCCAGGAGATGAATATATTAGCAGAGAACAATACACTATGGAAGCTCTGGGCATTATCAGGTCGATGTTTCAAAAACGCATGATATGCATCCGTGAGCGTGATCCGTGAATTCTTATGAATTTGCAAATGAAGGTACCGAAATAATATTAACAGTCAAAATCCGTTGAGTTGATGTCGCTTGGCTCGATATCCTCGTCTTTTTTACTTTATGTTCATATAAAATTCGATCGGATGGCTCGAATTCTCGAGAGCCGATTTTTCTCCATCCTCCCTAGTAAAAATTGCACACTTTGATTGGTTTGCTTGGCTCGATGTCATTTTCGCGGTGCTAGGTAAGAATTTCAGACCATAATTTGTTTGGTTGGCTCGATTTCGCACAAGGCGCTAATCAATTAGATGTACTTGATTGACATGATAATCATTATTATAGGAATCTTTAATTTCTGTCTTTAATTGGCACGAGAACAAGGTGTCAAAATTATGTCATAACATATTTCAAATCCTTCTGAATTTTGAGAAGGCCTCATTCACATAAAATCGTTACCCCCCCCCCCCCCCCCCCCCCACTGATAACAGTATTCGGTTTCCTTAAGATGTCTTAATATATGACAACTATAACTGCTGGACTACTGTTGATAACAGTATTTGGTTTCCTAAAGATTTCATATAAATGACAACTATGACTGCTAGACTGCTGTTGATAACAGTATTCTGTTTCCTAAAAATGTCTTTATATACGAGAACTATGACTGCTGGACTACAGTCGATGACAGTATTCGAATTTCTTAAGATGTCTTTATATATGAGAACTATGATCGCTGGACTACTGTTGATAACTGTATTCAGTTTCCTTAAGATGTCTTTATATATGAGAATTATGTTTGCTGGACTGCTGTTGATAACTGTATTCGGTTTCCTACAGATGTCTTTATATATGAGAACTATGACTGCTGGACTGCTGTTGATAACTGTATTTGGTTTCCTAAAGATTTCATATAAATGACAACTATGACTGTTAGACTGCTGTTGATAACAGTATTCGGTTTCCTAAAGTTGTCTTAATGTATGAGAACTATGATTGCTGGACTGCTGTTGATAACAGTATTCGGTTTCCTAAAGTTGTCTTAATGTATGACAACTATGATTGCTGGACTGCTGTTGATAACCGTATTCGGTTGCCTAAAGTTGTCTTTATATATGAGAACTATGACTGCTGGACTACTGTTAATAACCGTTTTCGGTTTCACTTAGCTGTCTTTATATTAGGGCTTTTACTGCACTGTTTTAAGGCAGGATACTTAATCGTGTGGATTGAGCATTCTAATGTTAAGATTAAATCATGGTGGTACCTTTCCGTGCAAAGGAAAATACTATCCCCAATTCCAATGGCACTGATATAACGCCCGCCTGGAGGAAATCTTTGAGGGTTTTACCATTCTTCATTACCTCAATTCTGGAAGAAAATCTGTCCAACTCTTGCCCCTATCATCTCTGCATACATATCATAATCAATTCGCCCCGATATACAGCAAATATATGGTCTAAAACCAAGTTTCTTTTCCTAAACCCCTGCTTAAAACAAAACGTATTCCTTATTTCATATTTTCGATAAGCAAACGTTTCTCACCCATGTGTGGAATGTTGCAAATAATGTCAATTACAAATATATCAGTTATACCCCTGCAACTTAAAACGTTTACTCAAAATACTCTATGTTATTATCAGAAAGTCTGCTCTCCTGTTTGTTTCCGAATTCTATGTTTCACACTACTGTGATGATACTGTGCAGGTCTTCTTCGCTTCGCTTTATGTTTTTCGGGACTACATGTTCAGCTTTCATTTCGCTGAAATCATTATAATAAGGTATTATGTTGCCAACGTGTGAACATTGAAATAACGTCGAGATAACATGCATTCCGAAAAGAAACTGTGTTTAAACCATAAACTGTTTTAGGCGGATGCAGCTTCAAGTGTGTGTTGTATTGATGATCAAAACATGCTATATATAACAGGGAAACAATTTCCATAAGTTAAGAGCTTGCCTTCGAACACAAATACAAATACTGAACTAATCAATCAACAACAACAATTCAGATTTCTTGGCGAATGCATGAGTTGTCCTACGACAAACAACCCTGACAGGATGTCGCAATACAAAGTTCTTGTTGTTGAACATATTTTAAGTTTGATGCTTATTTGTAGCTAACGTAATTCATTCGATTTATTTGTTGATCGATTTGATGAATGATAATATTTTATGCCGATTATTTATGTACAGTTATGGTTCGTGAGTTTAGAGCAATGATAACAATGTTACGTCCTCACATAAATGGCTTGGACAAAATAATGTCAGTTGACATGATCTTGTGGAACTCCCACGTATTATTTACAAGCAGTCCGGAGACATCGATGATGCGGACGTAAGTTCAATTGTGTGATATAGTGAAATGGTTTAACATATTTTGTTATAGTATCATGGTATGTATCATAATATTTCGCGACACATCGCCCTTATGTAGAGAACCATCTGCTAATTCGATTCAAAGCCCCCCTGTGCATGACAGACAAGTTTAAAGCACGGACAAGGACAACTACTCCATAAAGACAAACCTGTAAGTGTTACCTTGACCTTTCAGGTAATAACGTGTTGTTTTTTTCTGACACGTCATACCGAACATATACGCCAAGAAAGTTAAAAATTCTCTCTCTGTATGACAAAGTAAGAGCTCGGACACGAACAACTGGACAGATGGACGCAGGGTGACGTAAGGGGGGGATAATGAAATTGCGCAATATAGTATGCCTATCAACATTCTATTAAGATTAGTAAAGATTCTATATAAAATTAGTTAAGTTAGGGAACATACAAGTTTAATATTTTGGACGTGTCGAGTGTTAATTTGTAAATATGCGTATGCGAGTGCGTTTGATTGTTTTATTATAAATGAATGCATTTCAAGATTTCACTCTGTTTTCGTTCAAAACAATAAACATATCTATTTATATATGGACATATGTCTTTACTGCAGGTTTATGCAAGAATCGGCACGTGATTGTGCTAATATATATTCTCTGCATGATCATTGTTTAGCCACTTTGGCGATATCAACACTAGCAAAAAGTTAACTCTGCGAAAAGGTGATTCAGTGTTGCAGGAAAAGCGATTAAACTTAAATTATTTTACGGAGAAATTTACTTCTACTAACAAAAGGTAACACTTTATTTTATTTTTAATTGCATACAATAATTGAAACGCTATTAAATAACTGCCTTAGAACAGTTTGAATATTAAAACTGTTTTTAAATGCATATAATGTATTACGTAATGAAAATATACTTATCTTTATTTTAAATATACTATGTGCAAAGACCTTTTCAAATCCTTTGAAAATACATTGATGTAAGGTCACGAGGTCAGGCCAACTCAAAAAGTCTTTAACATGGTTTATGCATTTTCCTTGGCGTTTCTGTAGATCTTAAAATGCATAACTGATGTTATATTATGGGAATCAACTTGCAAGTGCCAAGTGCAATTGAATTAATCTAAACTGCATGTAAGCAAGATAATAACGTACTAAATTTTCACATGTTTCCAATAAATAAATCAAATCGGACTTCGAGAAAGAGAGCTTAGTACGATTTTTTTCGGATACAATATCTGACATATTTTACAGGTATGTAAAAGCGTTTTGATTAAAAATATCCATTTCTAATTAACTTAATTAGCAATTCAAAATAGCAAACGTTCGCTTTTTAATTTTAAAATAAGATATGTCTTAAAATTGTTAACTTGTTTGCCATGGTTTTTCAACAAATTGAAATCATGAAATATCGGGCCATATTAGTGTGACTAAAATCATATAACAAAAATCCGCTCAGGCCATGTCATTGACATTCAAATAAATTTATTACAAATGATTTATTTAAGTTGCGGACAATGCATGTATAATTAAAACACATAACCTGAAATCTGATATTTTTTTATTCAGATTTAACAACAACAGAATGCCAATTATACCCTCGGCGACGCTCCTTTCGGCAACTTTAGTGGCCGCTGCTTCCCTTCTTTTGCAAAGCGAACGGGGAATGTCAGAGAGCACCTTTATATTAGAAACAATGCGGTTTGACAACCAAACCCTCATTAACAGCCAACAAGCAAACAAACAGAACTTGAGTGCAAACTCAGGTCACTCACATCAGAATATTTATATCGCATCGTCGAAGGTTCGTCGGGAAAAGAGCTCAATGGGGTCCGTAGGAGGAAATACACAGAAGCAAAGCAAACGACGCCGCCGTCACAGCAGACACCATAACTCCAGACAATTACAAAACAAAGGTCTGGGATTCAAGACGCACGCTTGTCCAACAAACCTGAGCATCGAGTTTAAGACAGATGCGGTGGACATATTTGGACACAAGGTTCAGGTTATGCCAGATATATACGTTGGTCTACTTAAGACACCCCAGTTCTTCTATGAGAGTTATTGTACTGAAGAGAAATGCAACTGTGCCGGAATTGACAGCGATGTTTTCAAATCCTCATGCGAAACAAGCCACACTCACACTTACGCTAGTATATTCAAGAACGGCGAGATTGGTTGGTCATACATCAAGGTGCGTTCAGGATGTGCTTGTTCAATTCAGGAAAAGTTGGACCTTTTAAGTAATGGATGACGGCCTTGGTGTCGAAGCCCTTAGTCGACTGCTGTGCAGTCTATGCGTCGACGTCATTCTTATTTTAACTTTTGTATGTATTCATTGTACATCTCTTAGTATCTATTGTTTATTATATTTTGTCCCGGCGATGTCTTATTTCAACAAACATGCAACACAAGCCTTTTAATCATCAAAAAGCTAGAATATTCAAGCACGGAGAGCTTGAAGATTCGGTCTTACAGACTTGGAGTTGGAAGCCCATATGATCACCGCTATTCTTATATAAAATTTTATGTGCGTTCAATATCCATGTGTCGTTGTATATTGTGCAAAAAACGATTAAATGAAGACAGTCCGAGACACAACTTGTATCTGATGAACTCACTATTCATGTGTGTGTACGTGTAAGCTCTCCGACATTCGCAAAACAGTAAGTTAGCATGTGGTTTTGTCAATTCATGACCGTTATGTCCATGTTTAATGAAATAAATGTGAATTTGCTTCGCACGAGTATATTCATCCCTTTAGATCTGTTAAATCAATTTTATAATGTGTATTTATATAATAAGTACAAAAACAACAGCAATTAATGTCTTTAGATGGATTGTAGTAATAATTCATATTAGTGGATTGTTTTGTAATAGGGGGCATTGCCTCTCTTCCAGAGAAGTGTTAGGGGTCATTGCTTCCCTTCAAGAGGAGTGTTAGTGGGCATTGCCTCTCTTCCAGAGGAGTGTTAGTGGTCATTGCCTCTCTTCCAGAGGAGTCTTAGTGGTCATTGCTTCTCTTCCAGAGGAGTGTTCGTGGTCATTGCCTCTCTTCCAGAGGAGTCTTAGTGGTCATTGTTTCTCTTCCAGAGGAGTGTTAGTGGGCATTGCCTCTCTTCCAGAGGAGTGTTAGTGGTCATTGTTTCCGTTCCAGAGGAGTCTTAGTGGGCATTGCCTCTCTTCCAGAGGAGTGTTCGTGGTCATTGTTTTTCTTCCAGAGGAGTCTTAGTGGTCATTGCCTCTCTTCCAAAGGAGTATTAGTGGTCATTGCCTCTTGTCCAGAACACTCTTTGTAATCATTACTTCCCTTCCAGAGGATTGTAAGCGGTCATTGTCTCTCTTCCAGAGGAGTGTTAGTGGTCATTGTCTCTCTTCCAGAGGAGTGTTAGTGGTCATTGCCTCTCTTCCAGAGGAGTGTTAGTGGTATTTGCCTCTCTTCCAGAGGACTCTTTGTGATCATTGCTTCCCTTCCAGAGGAGTGTTTTTGATCATTGCCTCCCTTCCAGAGGCGTGTTAGTGGTTATTGTCTCTTTTCCAGAGGAGTGTTAGTGGCCATTGCCTCTCTTCCAGAGGAGTGTTAGTGGTCATTGCCTCTCTTCCAGACGAGTGTTAGTAGTCATTGCCTCTCTTTCAGAGGAGTCTTTGTGATCATTGCTTCCCTTCCAGAGGAGTGTTTTTGATCATTGCCTCCCTTCCAGGGGCGTGTTAGTGGCCATTGCCTCTTTTTTAAAGGAGTGTTAGTGGCCATTGCCTCTTTTTTAAAGGAGTGTTTGTGGGCATTGCTTCTTTTCCATAGGAGTAATAGGGGTTATTGCCACTCTTCCAGAGGGGTGTTAGTGGTCATTGCCTCTCTTCCAGAGGAGTGTTAGTGATCATTGCTTCCCTTCCAGATGAGTGCTTTTGATCATTGCCTCCCTTCAAGAGGCGTGTTAGTGGTCATTGTCTCTTTTTTAAAGGAGTGTTAGTGGCCATTGCCTATTTTTTAAAGGAGTGTTAGTGGGCATTGCCTCTTTTCCATAGTAGTATTAGGGGTAATTGCCACTCTTCCAGAGGGGTGTTAGTGGCGATTGCCTCCCTTCCAGAGGATTGTTAGTGGTCATTGCATCTCTTGCAGAGGAGTGTTAGTGGTCATTGCTTCTGTTTCGGAGGCGAATTAGTGGGCAATGTCTCTCTTCCAGAGGTGTGTTAGTGGTCGTTGCCTTTCATTCAGAGGTGTGTTAGTGGTTTGCCTCTCTTCGTGAAGAGTGTCTGTGGTCATTGCTTCTGTTTTAGAGGCGTATTAGTGGTCATTGCCTCCCTTCCAGAGGAGTGTCAGTGGGCGTTGCCTCTCTTCCAGAGGAGTGTTAGTGGGCGTTGCCTACCTTCCAGAGAAGTGTTAGTGGTCATATCCTCTCTTCCAGAGGGGTTTAAGTGGGCGTTGCCTTTCTTCCAGAGGAGTGTTTGTGGTCTTTGCTCCTCTTTACGAGGAGTGTTAGTGGAAGTTGCCTCCGTTCCAGAGGAGTGTTAGTGGCTATTGTCTCTCTTCCAGAGGAGTGTTAGTGGTCATTGCCTCTCTTCCAGAGGAGTGTTTGTGGGCGTTGCCTTTCTTCCAGAGGAGTGTTTGTGGTCTTTGCTCCTCTTTACGAGGAGTGTTAGTGGGCGTTGCCTCTTTTCCAGAGGAGTGTTAGTGGTCATTGCCTCTCTTCCAGAGGAGTGTTAGTGGTCTTTGCTCCTCTTTACGAGGAGTGTTAGTGGGCGTTGCCTCTTTTCCAGAGGAGTGTTAGCGGGCGTTGCCTCTCTTCCAGATGAGTGTTAGTGGTCGTTGCCTCTCTTCCAGAGGAGTGTTAGTGGTCATTGTCTCTCTTCCAGAGGGGTTTTAGTGGGCGTTTCCTTTCCTCAAGAGGAGTGTTTGTGGGCGTTGCCTTTCTTCCAGAGGGGATTATGTGGGCGTTGCCTTTCTTCAAGAGAAGTGTTAGTGGACGTTGCCTTTCTTCCAGAGGAGTGTTAGTGGGCATTGCCTCTTTTCCAGAGGAGTGTTAGCGGTCATTGTCTCCATTCCAGAGGAGTGTTAGTGGTCATTGCCTCTCTTCCAGAGGAGTGTTAGTGGGCGTTGCCTCTCTTCCAGGGGAGTGTTAGTTGGCATTGCCTCTCTTCCAGAGGAGTGTTCGTGGTCATTGCTTCTCTTCGAGAGGAGTGTTAGTGGGCGTTTTCTCTCTTCCAGAGGAGTGTTCGTGGGCGTTGCCTCTCTTCCAGAGGATTGTTAGTGGGCGTTGCCTTTCTTCCAGAGGAGTGTTAGTGGGCGTTGCCTCTTTTCCAGAGGAGTGTTAGTGGTCATTGCCTCTCTTCCAGAGGAGTGTTAGGGCTCATTGCCTCTCTTCTAGAGGAGAGTTTGTGGTCATTGCTTCTCTGCCAGAGGAGTGTTAGTGGGCGTTTCTTCTCTTCCAGAGGAGTGTTAGTGGGCATTGCCTCTCTTCAATAGGAGTGTTAGTGGTCATTGCCTCTCTTTCAGACGTGTCTTAGTGGTCATTGCTTGTCTTCCAGAGGAGTGTTAGTGGACATTGCCTCTTTTCCAAAGGAGTATTAGTGGGCATTGCCTCTCTTCCAGAGTATTGTTAGTGGGCATTGCCTCTCTTCCAGAGGAGTGTTAGTGGGCGTTGCCTCTCTTCCAGAGGAGGTTTAGTGGGCGTTGCCTCTTTTCCAAAGGAGTGTTAGTGGTTATTGCTTCTCTTCCAGAGGAGTGTTAATTGTCTTTGCCTCTCTTCCAGAGGAGTGTTAGTGGGCGTTGCCTTTCCTCCAGAGGAGTGTTAGTGGTCATTGCCTCTCTTCCAGAGGAGTGTTATTAGTCATTGCCTCTATTCCAGAGGAGTCTTTGTGATCATTGCTTCCCTTCCAGAGGAGTGTTTTTGATCATTGCCTCCCTTCCAGGGGCGTGTTAGTGGCCAGAGGAGTGTTAGTGGGCGTTGCCTTTCCTCCAGAGGAGTGTTAGTGGGCGTTGCCTCTCTTCCAGAGGAGTGTTAGTGGGCGTTGCCTCTTTTCCATAGGAGTGTTAGGGGTTATTGCTTCTCTTCCAGAGGCGTGTTAATTGTCTTTGCTTCTCTTCCATAGGAGTGTTAGTGGGCGTTGCCTCTTTTCCAAAGGAGTGTTAGTGGACGTTGCCTCTTTTCCAAAGGAGTGTTAGTGGTCATTGCCTCTTTTCCAGAGGAGTGTTAGTGGTCATTGCTTCTCTTCCAGAGGAGTGTTAATTGTCTTTGCTTCTCTTCCAGAGGAGTGTTAGTGATCTTTGCCTTCCTTCCAAAGGAGTGTTTGTGGTCATTGCTTCTGTTCCTGGAAGTGTTAGTGATCTTTGCCTTCCTTCCAAAGGAGTGTTAGTGATCATTGTTTCCTTTCCAAAGGAGTGTTAGTGGCCATTGTTTCTCTTCCAGAGGAGTGTTAGTGGGCGTTTCCTCTCTTCAAGAGGAGTGTTAGTGGGCATTGCCTCTCTTCAATAGGAGTGTTAGTGGGCATTGCCTCTTTTTAATAGGAGTGTCAGTGGGCATTGCCTCTCTTCAATAGGAGTGTTAGTGGGCATTGCCTCTCTTCCAGACGTGTCTTAGTGGTCATTGCTTCTCTTCCAGAGGAGTGTTAGTGGTCATTGTTTCTCTTCAAGAGGAGTGTTAGTGGACATTGCTTCTTTTCCAAAGGTGTATTAGTGGTCATTGCCTTTTTTCCAGAGGAGTGTTAGTGGTCATTGCTTCTGTTCCAGAGGAGTGTTAGTGGTCATTGCTTCTCTTCCAGAGGAATATTGGTTGGCATTGCCTCTCTTCAAGAGGAGTGTTTGAGGTCATTGCTATTCTTCCAGAGGCGTGTTAGTGGTCATTGCCTCTCTTCCAGAGGAGTGTAAGTGTTCATTGCTTTTCTTCCAGAGGCGTGTTAGGGGTCATTTCATCTCTTCTAAAGAAGTGTTAGTTGTCTTTCCTTGTCTTCCAGAGAATTGTTAGGTGTCATTGCCTCCTTTCCAGAGCAGTGTTGGGGGTATTTGTTTGTGTTCCAGAGGAGTATTAGTGGTCATTGCTTCTGTTCCAGAGGTGTGTAAGTCGCCATTGCTTCACTTCCAGAGGTGTGTTACTAGTAATCGCTTCCCTTGTGTTCATTGCTTCTCTTCAAGATGCTTGTAATCGGACTTTGGTTTCATTTACAGAGGCGTGCTAGTTGTACTTACTTCATTTCATTGGCGTGTTTATGATCATTTTGCTTTCCAGAGGCGTGTTAGTGGTCATTGTTTTCGTTCAAGAGGCTTAATTGTGGTCATTGCGAACCTCGAAGAGGCTTTTAGTCGTAATTGCTTCCCTTGCAGAGGCTTGTTAGTGGTAATTTATTTCCTTCTAGTGGCGTGCTATTGGACTAATTCCTTTTCCGTTGGCGTATTAATCGCCATTGCTTTCATTCAAGTGTCGTGTGGCCATTGCTTCACTACTAGAGGTTTGCATAAGTACGTACTTCTTTTCCGTTTGCGTGTAAGTGGTCATTTCTTCCCTTCAAAGGACTTGATAGTGGTCTTTGCTTCCCTTACAAAGACTTGTAAATGTCCATTGCTTCTCTTCCAAAGACTGGCAAGTTAACATTGCTTCCCTTGCAGGGAGGCAAGTAAGTGGTCATTGCTCACCTTTCAGTGGGTTTTTATAGGTCATTGCTTCCCTTCCAAAGACTTGTAAGTGGCCTTTGTTTCCCTTGCAGGGGCTTGTTAGAGGTCATTGCTTCCCATGCAGGGGCTTGTATGTGGTCATTGCTTCCCTTGCAGAGGCTCTTATGTGGTAGTTGCCTCCCTTGCAGTGGCTTGTAAGTGGTCATTGCTTACCTTGCAGAGGCCTGTTAGTGGTTATTGCTTACCTTGCTGAGGCTTGATAGTGGTCATTGCTTTCCTTCCAGTACATGATTAATGATCATTGCTTCTCTTCCACAAAAGCCTGAGCCCTATGGTTAATACTTGTTAATACTCTTGTTAATCAAACCTATCTTAAAAAGAAATAATAAGTATTGTCTTAACATAAATAAAAAATAAGTGAATATAAGCGTGCCTAAATTTCAGACAAATCGTGTCTTACATTCAGAGAAGAAGTAGTTTACTTTGCTATAAAATTGGCTTAAGCCTCTTATGTGACATATGTGGTGTTTATATTCGTGTACGTGGTGTTTATATGTTTATGTCTATAGGTCATTGGCGTAAGGGCCCTTACCTTGTGCAACAAAAGAGGGCTTTTTTGACAATAGAGCCCTGCAGTTTTCACTGTATTATTGTAAGTGAATGATAGGCTAGAAATTTGGATTAAGTTTTTTTCTTGACACGTATACTAAATGTTAAGGGTAATTGGACGTTTTCTATCAATGTATAACAAAAACTTGGAACCTAAAGATGGTAATGTCGGATACATGTACAACTTCTTATTTGGTAATGATCACCTAGTATTATTATGGTTATAGACTTAAGCTAAACAAAATCAAAGCAATGGAAGTGTTTCATTATTGCCGGAAAGGCAGATTGAAATGCTTCCATTGTATGGAGAATACTTTCAGAGCTATTTTCGTTTATTTGAGCTTATAAATAATGTCGAGCTATTTAAAGTTAATACCTCTTTAACTTTTACTTGCAAAAACATTTTACTAAACATTTTGCTAAACTTGTTCTATAAAAACGTCAACGGGTTGTCATGAACTGGCAATTGAAAAAGGAACACACACACAAACAATATCCTACTTAACTTCTGTTCATGTCCTTATTCCATGTTTATATATGACCAGTATGTTTAAGTGTATAATTTGATTACATTTATATAGATTTTCACGATGTAAACTTTCCGATATGTAGATGTTTTTCGTCCGTAAGATAGAGCTCCATTATCAGCCGCCGTTGTAAAACATTTAACTGCAAGACTGTGGTAAAACCCGGTATCGCCCTCTTTTCGTTGATCCATAGACCCCTGTCAGTTTGAGATTGTAATCTTGTATCCTTGACGGCTGCGTCTGAATATAATATTAGACTTTCACACTTTTGGCATTAGTCGTACTTGTGAATTAAATCCCTCGGCATGATGATTCAAAGAAAAACAGACTGAACATATGAACTCTTTTGGGTGACCATCCGGTAAAACCGTTATGTAACAATTAACTAGAATGGACAAATAAGCATTGTATTAATATCGCCATCCCATAAAATGTATACATGTGTTTAGTCCAAATAATTGTACATGTTGACGGATTTTTTACAATTTTTGATACGGCAAATACTTCACGTACAAATTGTGTAATGGGTAGTTATTCCAATAGGGTTTCCGGTTTAAAGAATATTGCGTCTATAAAATATCATAAAAACAAGAAATATTACCAGATAATGTTATTTTACATTAGTTCCGTACACAAAAAATAAATATCCAACGAATTATTATGCGTTTGATGTGTTTTTCTTCATTTCATACTGCCAAAACATAATGATATATACATGAAGGGCACCAGCAAGGCTGCGGTTCACAGTTTACAGCAATCGAAACACTTCCGCTATGGCCGAGTTGTTATGATTGTATCTCGAAGCTTGCCGGAGATGGTCGAGTTGTTACGCTTGGCATAATTGTTGTCTGTGTCAATAAAGTTCTGTTTTATTGGAAAGGTAAATCTTGTGTTTTGATGCATTTAATGCTTGTTTTGTGCAAAATATATTTGCACTTTCATGGTAAAATATAAATATAAACCTAAATATCCATTTCAAACATAAATAGCTTCTCTAAATACAATTCCAATATTTTTCAAACCCCCCTTTTCTGCACAGACCCGTTTAGACGTTAGGGTCTGGAAGAATCCCGTGTAACACGTCTATTATTTGAGACTAACATATGTTTGGCTGTTTATTCAAAGCCAAACTTACTATTTCTTTACAAAATTGAATTTAAGAGTACGGATGCGATCGTATGTACACTTCACCAGTTATATTTGAATAGATCAAAGTTTGTTTTGCATTAGTTTTTAAAGAGGTCACTAATATGATTGTAGACAATCCCCTTCACACCACAAATGTTAGCTTGAGCGAATTATCACCCATTGGTATAATAATCCAGCAACAATGTGTGATGTAAACGAATGTTGAGAAAACATCCCACCATGTTTGCGTATAAAAACGTATCATTATACACCAGTTGTAGTATTAAAATAATGAAATAAACGAAAGAAAAGAACCCAGTCTACAATTGTCCGGTCCTTCTAAGGTTTCAAATCATTGTTCTCGCACTATTTTCCCATCATTCTGTGCCATGACGTCAACACGCAAACTTGTAACATGTCAAAAATTGTCATATCTGCTATGTTAAAAACAATAATTACAAAAGAACAACAGTGGACGTCAGCGCACTTTTGCTGTTGGCTTTACCGTTTTAATACGTTTTCAATAAAAAAAAATGTATAATCCATCTGTGTGAATTGGCTAAATTTATTGAGTTCGACATAAACCTCATTCGAGACCTTTGATTTTTTTGCTCTTAGCCCCCAGCCAAACATTCATAACATTCCTGACGTTGGATGGTATGACCTTAGCCACATTAATATTACATTTTATAACTGTCACAAGTTATGTGTCTTTACATGACATTATCAACATTCGCAATATTTAGTATATTGTGACCAAATGAAGCAAATCCTCTAAATGATTTAAGAGGAGTTCGACACACAAAGTTTCGTGACATGCGTACATCGTACGTCCGGACGGGATGGCTGAGAAACAAAGCTTTGATATGACGATGAAGCAATGAAAGGACAGGGTTACGGACGGGTTTTTCCCCAAGGAAAGGTTAAATGACTTATATAAACGGTTTATTATATACTCAAATATTTCAAATAAAGTGTGTCCATGAACGCTGTCCTCACTCTCAGCTAGCCTCCTGGTGAAGCGGTAGTTGTGACGGGTGTCTGGCAAACGGGGTTTATGTGTGTTTCTATGTGGCCATGTCCGTTAACCGTGGAATGATGAATGGACAGCCCGCGGCACTCTAGGCCTTTTCCACACGGGCATCCGAAATCATGCAGCGGGCCCCCAACATCTTCAAATTGAGAGCGACATTGCATTTTAGACAAATTAATGTTCTTTATACACGTATACGTTTAAAGTTGCCAAACATACGTATACAAATAAGTCAATTGTCCTCCGAACTGTAATGAACTGATGAATTACATGCCTATTACAGTTGTCTCTCTTTATTCACAATGACCAGCAAAATATTCTCATCAAAATATCAACATCAACAATTGATCATACAACATTTATTTCTTGATAAATAAGAGTTTACTATATTTAATGTTCAATTAGGCGTTCTTTCTAAATGCATTACCGACTATAGTGCAGGTATCGTTGAGTTGTTTGAAGTTTCGGCAGTACCCTGTGGACTGCTATCGCCGGTTGTCTGGGTGGAATACGCAGCACATGCTGCCAGAAAGTCTCCGTCTGCCGAGCACACCTGTCCGCTGTACGTGACAGAGTCAATAAGATTCTGAAAAAAAACATACAATATAAATATATATATTTCATAAGCAAAGATATAGATCTCTTGATTTCGCTGTAAGATCATATTTTGTTTCAAGAATGGTCATTGATTTTTATGCCATTCATGCCATCTTGAATGTCCTGATCATCCTCACAATGCATACAAGAAAAGCTAGCATTCCTGCGAGTTTGCATGCGGCGTCAATCTCACAATTAATAAAAGAAATGCTAGTATTCTTGCGTGTTTGCATGCGGCATCAATCTCACAATTCATAAAAGAAATCCTAGCATTCTTGCGAGTTTGCATGCGGCGTTAATCTCACAATTCATAAGAGAAATGCTAGCATTCTTGCGAGTTTGCATGCGGCGTCAATCTCACAATTCATGCAAGAAAAGCTAGCACTGATGCAATCTTGAATGCCCTGGTCAATAAAGCAATAAATTGATGAAACGCTAGCATGCATGCGATCTTATATGTCCTGGTCGATCTAGCAATTAACACAAGAAGCGCTAGCATCAATGCGATCTTGAATGATCTGGTCTATTAAGACAATCACCCGATTAACGCAAGCATTCATGAAATACTGCACGCGCTTGTCAAACTAGCAACTCATGAGAGAAGCGCTAGAGTTTATGCAATCTTGAATGCTCTGGTAAATTAAGACAATCACCCGATAAACGCTAGCATTCGTTTAATACTGCATGCGTTTGTCAAACTAGCAACTCATGAGAGAAGCATTGGCATTAATTTCCCCGATATTGATTTCAGTTCTAAGGTAAATGACCAGTTACATCAAACATGAAGGGTTTGACATATTACGCTGCCTACATTTTTTTGGACACATCTGTACAATACTTCATTAAAGGTAATTTTCGTTGCAGTGCATTTTTTAAACGTTTTAATTTTTAGCATAGCAAGCATCTATGGTACCAATATAGCTTTCATCCGAACAATTAACGAACATGATTTAAAATGGCTTCTAGTTGCCATGCAACTTTAAATATGCCATGCAACTATTGATTAACTTAAACACTGCAAAATACGTACCGACTCTGGTGACTGACACATTGGCCGTTCATGGACGATCTGATGGGCGCTCTCGTGTACAATCAAGCCCCGGTACTCCAGACCGGACGTACACGGACAGAAGAACTCGTATAACTCACCGTTTGCCGGGTCTCGACCTGAATGAAAAATACCTTAGAGCATGTTTGTTAGAAACAGATTGGGATAAAACATGAAATGGCCTGATTGAAATAGCTTACAGTGTTGATAAATAGAACTGTGTCAGCATAATGCGGGTTAATGTTCTCGAATTCCATAATTGTATTGCAGATATTCGACACACCCTTCCGCCAATTTCGGGTATTTGTACTCTAAATGTGTGGTGCATACTGGTGTATTTAATGCATTTTTTCTCTACCATATAGACAGTTATGGTTGGACACTCTTATGGTTGTTGCTCGCCGGATGTCCACACCCCTGGTTGTTGCTCGCCTGATGCCCACACCCCGCGCTGGACTCATAAGTGTTCTCACCTATAGGCCAGCAACTCTGGTTTAGGTTCCTCGCAATCCTGCAGAAGCCGTGGTCATGTTCGTTGTAGTGATCGAACAGGAAGCGTTTGCGGGAATCCGGTTTATTCAAAGGATTGTGCACGCAGCACTGGTTGAGTGGACAATCCGCCTGACTTTTGCAGGAGACGCCGTCCACAGGGGTATCCGTGGAGGGCGCCGAACTCACATCAAATGGCTTAAAAACAGTTAGTTGATTCAGTTTAACGGTACATATTTTAATAGTCTTTGATTCGAGTAAGCTTACAGCTTATGTTATATATACTGAGTACGAGTTTTTCTTCTGTATCTGACTTATACGCCGATAAGTCTATTGCATAAATAAGTGAGCAAATAAATGCATTAATAAATACATAAATTCAGAATTATAGATAGATAAATAGATTTTTTTTTCAGAAAGATAAACATTAGATTATTAGCCTTTCTAAATACAATGGATCGGCTAGTGGGATTACTCGAAATATTCATACACGGTCCGCTTACAACCGTAAGAAGACACTTTTTCAACAGCTCTGACGGGGATATAGTCGTATAAATTATGAATACGTATACCGGTGAAGTTGGAATATTGATGTACGATGTGGTAGGGAAAGATCATTAGATGGAGATTGTTAAGTTAAGGTCAATGTTAATATGTTCATAGAGGATGGTGAAGCGATGCTGTAGGCGAGGGTAGTAAGAGACAGAGTATCATTATGGTAACACAGGAGCTTTGAGGCTGGGTACATGTTGGAAAATATGACAATG
Organism: Mya arenaria; assembly: GCF_026914265.1. Classification (NCBI taxonomy): domain Eukaryota; kingdom Metazoa; phylum Mollusca; class Bivalvia; order Myida; family Myidae; genus Mya; species Mya arenaria. The sequence goes on from NC_069130.1 coordinate 26,101,050, forward strand.
ACGACAGAAGGAAAGAGATACAAAATGTAACATTTAATACTAGTTAAAACAAGATGTTATATGAAATGATTGACTCACCAATGAATAAACCACCACAAGAATAACAAGTTTGCTTAAGTACATCTTCTTATTATATGACCAGTTTATGCATTGTGGCATTCAATGACATATTCTTATCAGTTTAAAGAGACAGTGTGCCATCAGACTGATAACAAATGGCTGTAAATAGTGGAAATATCATCTACATTATAAACAATTATTTCATTCGTTTTTTTTTGCAGTAAACTGATGGATTATATCAACATGTTTTAACTGTATTGGATAAAACAAAATACACCAAAGTACCTTTTTTCAGAATAAAATAACCAAAGTTAAACCTCCAAACTTAATTTTATACTATATATATATATATATATATATATATATATATTGATTGTAGAGAAATGGACGCATGTCCGAAGATGCACCCCTCTAAAACCATTTTCTTGAACAGCCTCTGCTGAAAGTGTCCCGTCTGAACGAAGAGGTTGTGAGTTCGATATCTTTCTCATGGCTTTTAAAAATGGACACTAGATTAAGTTTCTTTCCAGAGTAATTCCATCAGCTTTCGTCACAAATGAGCGTAATCAAACATTATAATCAACTTATATCATTAAGGTAATGGAATGCACGAGCTGAATATCAAGCTGATACATTGTTCCTGTTTTTGTAAACAAAGGACTTCAAAAAATAATAGTCTCCTCTTCATGCTATAGTATTAACAATTAAATGCTTAAAGTTCATTTGACAATGCCTCTTAATATGTACAATAGTTTCTTGGTAATGCTCATTTAGTCATGAAAGTATGACATGCTATAGCTGCTTAGTTTTAATACGATCGATAGCATGTTATCAAAGGGGAACGGTCACGATGATACTGTAAACTAATTATATTGCTATGTATGCATTATTGTCTCACAAAACAGTCAGTAGAAACGAAACTTTCCTAGCTTAGAGATTTTATAGGTCAGTAAATTCATCCACAAAGAGATTGCTTTCTAGACCTAAGTTGTCTTGCGACGTTCGCTCTAAATTGGAAATCTCATTTACATTGTCTTTATATAGCATAAATTTCAATGGTGCAATCAGCTCGCTTTAAAATCGCCAAACTTTAGCACAGCAAAAAGGGAGAGATTTGTCATTAATAAGGATGAATGACTATATTTCATTAGAAGAATATCATTTGTAACGGAGCACCTAATTGGTGAGGGATAAATGTGTTACGCTTAAACACAAACACTATTTATAAGCACCTCGTTACGAGCATGATCACAAAAAAGAAGATATTTCGTACATTATATTTTTTATCACGTGCAATGCCATTTTTCTGGTTTGATATAACCATCACGTATTTTTCTGTATTACAAATGTATAATATGAATATCACTTCGCACGTCCGTAAACAATTCAATAGGAAACAATATTTGATAATATTCCTGCAAGTCGGAAATTTTACTTTTAATCATAAAAAGAAAATGTAATAGTTCTCTTGATTTCTTGAACAAACACATTCTTAAATCCTTCGTCACTTTATGTCTTTAAACAGGAAATTACCTCATCGACATATTCAAAGATTATGACCAGTTGACGGTTTCTCACTTAAACAGAGAGGAAAAGTATTAGAAATGAACAATTTGTCGTCATTGTATTCGAGAAAACCCATCTAAAAAATCGATTTCAACAGAACATTATCATTATGAAAATTACCAAAATATAACCGATAAATGCCAATAAAATACGAGTAATTCACGTCCAAGCAAAAACGGAATAGCGCGTGACAGTCTTGAAGGTTAGCTGCAATAGTTTAAAGAACCTTTATGTTGCTATTAATAAAACTTGATTTCAGCAATTAAAACCGCTTTATGGATATGAATTAAATAAAGGGATGGGGGATTTATTGGAAATGTTATTTCCGTGGATAAAATTATAAAACAGAGGTTTATCGTAACAATCAACAATGTATAAAAACGGTCAGTCCGGGCGTTGTATCAGTACATTAGGCTACAGGTAAGCTTTTCTCCCACCCCAAATAAGTAGATCCAAATATTTTGTCATGCTGGAAATCCTAATCTGGCCCAATGGCATTAGATATAAAAGTTATACCCGGCATATGGAATTTTGATTTTCACAACGTGTTCCAGCGAAACATTACATTTCAACCTATTTTGTTGAACTAGAGTTGGAGAAGGAATAAAACCTACCCCAAGAGCGTGTAAGATAATTATATTCTCCCCTCCCCAGATAAGTGGATCCCAATATTTGGCCATGCTGATGATCCTTATCATGCCAAATGGCAAAGATAAAACAAGTACCATTATGAACCTGTTGAAGACCGTCGTCTGTAGCACCTTTGAAACCTTGTGTTGTGAAAATATTTAAAATCCAAATAAATCATGTCTCTCTTCAAATGACACCAAACAAAAACACCCTGCATCCAAGAAATAATGCGTCACTTTCATTTGATGTGTTTAAAGAACGATTTGACTATATCCATACTTCGAAACATTGCGCGCATATCTATAACAACCACAAATAATCACATCGCAAAAGAATCACTTAATTTTCACAAAAGTGTTTCAGCGAAAAAAAACATTTTAACTTTCACTGGGAGTAAAAGTATCAACCATTGCCGCTCTTGAAAAATAGAGTTCATCGAGCGGCCATGGTAGATACTTGTATTATTCTATGGATGAAATGAACAGATACCAGAAAGTCCATGGTGTGAGAAAAGCTGGGACAGTTCACAAGGACAAAATAACGGTTGTATCTAATTAGAAGGTGAGAGTTTATCATGTGTTTATAGTCAATAACTATGATAAGAAAATGTCATTTTTAAGTTTTGTTTACGTACACCGTGAAATCGTTACGAACATTAACATTCAGTTTTATACAGTTTTTTTAGGCTTTTTTCATTCGATTTAAATCGCACAACTTTATGTTATATATTGTAGTAAAAGCGTTATGTAGATAATGAAAATGATGCGCCGATGCGACGATAAAAATCGCCTTTTTTCTCCCGATAGCCTTATTAAAAAGATGCACCGAATCCATTGTCAAATTTGGCATATTATTGTATTAATTTGTATAGTATTTTCATAAAAAATATGCGTGAAACAACATTAAATATCGCCGTGTTTCACAATACAGACTTATTAAAAACAGATGCACTAATTTAAAATATGAAAAAAGCGAAAATGTAACGCGAGGGGCTGGATCGCGATGGCCCTAATTTGATCCTTAAACATTTCGTTTGTATTAGTACATTACTTTGAAAAATATACGGAAGTGTGTGTCTGTTGTCAAAGGTATTATTTTAGTTGGCTAAATCGGCATATAAAATACATATTGCCATTACGAAGGGGCAAGCGAATAACAAAATATAAACATACATCAATACAACATTTGTAAAAGATACCACTGTTTAAGAAACAGTTAAATTTCGAGGGTAGAATTTCCTCTTGAAAGTTAGATAATGGGCTATTGTAAAGTAAACAACAAAACATAAAATGTTATCATTGCCTCTAGCATGACCTCTATATCTACTAGTGTTTCAAGTTTAGAGGGTGACATCAGCGTCGCGTCCACTTCTGCCATAGCACTAAGCGCGTTCTTGTATGGGAATGATTAAGAACCCGAAGTAGATTTTTCAAGATGAATGTGTTATAATTGATGGAAACTCTTCACAATAATACTAACAACATGTCGTCTAGACAGATATTGGTAATTCTGATTCGTCACTGATCATGTTAGAGCTTTATCCCTGTGTAGCATGACGGCAGAATCAGGAATAGAGTCAATAAGGCGTAAACTTGCTTTATTCAACTAACCCGACCGACCCGATAATATCTTCCGACCTAGCCTTATTTTGCCGTAGTTTGGATTTGTTTTGTGAACATGTCATTCAAATGGGAACAATTAAGATCTGTTTTCTTCTACAATAGCGATATACTCTGATAAAGTTCGTTATAAAACAGAATTCAGGCTCTCAAAAAAGAATATGAAAACAGTATCGCCTACCTACCTACTCTATTATTTGGGAAATGTAAGTGGAAACATGGAATTCTTTTAGCTTAACACAACATGAAGTTTTTAATCCCCATTACGAAAGTAAGACCTCTCAGTCTATAAACAATGTGCAGCTAAATGTCTTCATTCGAACATTACTACTTTCAAGAAACAGTTTTCCCACAATCCTCCTGTCAACTCCCCGCACAGTCATACACATCTAGGTTATATGGTACTTCTACTCTCCTGCATGATAATCATAAAAAAGATTGTTTACGCAAGTTGATTTCATAAGCGTTGTTTTATAACAGTTTATTTTTCACAACTGTTGCTTTATAATAATTTCTCGACCATTCTGGATCGGCCGAGATACCTGCATATTTTGCCATATATGTGCATCTTTATTCTGAATGACTCTACCTCATACATATGTAATAGGTTGGTTGATGCAAATAAACAAATGAAACAATACTAGGTTGTATTAATACGTTCAATCATAATGACGTCCGAGTAATAACGGAACATCTCGCTTAATTAACCTATTTCAGGAAATAACTGTTGCCCGCTTGCAGAATGATGTTGAGTGACACTTAACTCATAGTTTGCATACAAACCAAGCGTTTGTTTTTATTCTCAATCGAAACATCATCCGTGGGTCAACTTGAAGGGGCTTGCACGTTGATATCTTTTACGGATCTGACATTTTGTCTGTTTCGGATTTCAGAAAATATGATTGGCGTTAACTTTGCAAAATATGTAGATTCTCATCAGCCATCATATTTGTTAAAGTTCATATATTTCCAAATGCGCCAACGGCTTATCGTCCTCTATTTGTTGTAAAAAAGTTATCATATAAGTCCAAAAGGTCATTAGGTACATTTTAACCGTTTTTTGGATATACTTGAAAATTGTTCGTATATATCAGTTTCAAAACTCACAAATACTATTGTTCACACAAAAATTTGTTTTGCAGGAATGGTAACATGCGAAAGAGGTGAGATATAACTATTTTTTCCACAAAAAAGCAAAATTATTGGTCATTTTAGCACTGAATTGCGAAAAAGAACGGCCTGATCCGAACACGTGTGAATAAATAAAAAAATACTAAATAATTCAATGTCAAAGGTTCGATCTAAACCACATCTATCAAAATCTTTATAACATATACTTCCAAATGTTTAAAACAAACAACCAAAGATCCTCATTGATGCGATATTTTTTTCATATATGTACAGTAAATCAACAAAATATTATCAGCAAACTATGGAATTCTCCAATATTTCTCTTCATCCTGATCCCTCATATTAACTATCCAACATGCAAATCTGCCCAGACGTTACATTTGCATCTTGATGTGCTGACTATTGTGGTACATTAACATGCAGCCTACTACAAGGAGGAGACAGGTACCAAAATTTGTATTTGTTGGATCCTCTGGCTACAAATCTGCATCAGCTGCTTTTACCCAGATCTTTGCTTAATAACTTTCGCTCATAATGTGTAACGCGAATTCAGCTTTAGTTGGCGGAAGCAGCTCTCAAACTTCCAGGCTTTAAGGAACAGTCGGTATCGGCATCAATACTGGGTTAATGGGTTTCTGGATTGCATCTGTAAAGGTCATTTTTCAAGTACAGGATTTTTCCAAAATTTCCTCTAACATGCCTTTTCACCTTTTTCGAAAAAGGAAGAGTCGATATTGCATCCTGTCAGGGCGTAAAATCAGAGAGTGCGTGCACAATATGCCTTTGAATTAAGCTTCTATATCATGTCTACATACAATGCTGGCTAGCGAAATATAACGTGCAGGAATCTGAACACCAAGCTTATTTGGCACATTTATGTATGTGTCCCATACAGCTTTCCTATCAAACACGTGACCCTTACCTAAACCGTCTTGAAGATTTGAAATATGTAGAAATAAACATCTGCACACTTTCCTTATTTAGCTGTATGGGGATTTATGTCCGACTATCTCACAAGCATGTAGGCAATTTGTTGCGACTTGGCACACATTGTACACTTACCTTTAAGCGATTTTTTTGTACTTAACATGCAAACATAAGGGATGCAATGGATTATCTAATAGAAGGGAAGTAATTTTAGTTGTCGTTTTTTAGAATAAATCATGAGAGGCTGCTTTTGGTAAAAAAAAAATTGTAATCAGGTTGCATAACTTATATAACATTATCACTAGTTATGACATTTCAAATAAAAAAAAACCTGGTAAGCTGTTTTAGTATTTACTAAGTATTTAAAGTTTCGCTAACATGTCTAAATTAATATCAGGCATTTTATAAACAAACCTAAAACATTGTGCCTGTTGAACTAAGCTTATTTCTGTAGTTTTTCACATAAGTATAAGTGTGCATGGCAAATAGCAATATAATTATCATGTAAACCTGCCCCAAGCCGTTGTTAAATATAATGGTATACTTTATTTATTATTTATTAAATATTTATCAAATTTATACTTTGACTTCTTTAAAAATGTTTCATATATTACTTCACAAGCGATTGCCAATCTGAGTGTCAATCTTTATGATAGAGTAATATTACAGGGCCTAGTAGTAGGAAAATCAACAGCTTTGGAGGTAACCATTGTTGATAATATATAGCCGTTTGAACTTCCTTTGTGTCAAACATTGGAATAATATACATGAGATTGTAAAAAAGGTATGGAATACAGAAAGAATATTTTGCATAATGCATATGTATATACATATATTTTTAAATATAATGTATTTAATGTTTATTCTATAAAAAATATAAGGGTTGACATGAGCTTGCAATTCCTAAAAGACAAAAAACAAACAGAAACTTTGCACATCAAATGTCCGAATTTAATTAGATGGCCGAATTGATAAGACTGGAGGGTATTAATGACGAATTCAATGACGAAATATTCGTTTGCGATCGATGTTAAATCTATGTGATTTCCGAGTATCTGCCAATACTAAGATTACCAACAACGACGAGGTAATTCGAAAAATTAACTTGTTGCTATCTGTCACGTCCGATTTGTTAGTTATGACCTCAAAATCCTTTAATGAAGCAGGCCAAAGGAATGTGTGTATCACAACTTTCTCAAATGTACATATTTACGTATTCTGTGCTATTATGCGCGTTATCTTTTAATCAATCGAAATCACAATATCCTAGTAATTTGCAAAGAAAGCTGTGTGAAGTCGAAATGTACAGACATCGTAGTAACATCACAATAATATTTGTATAGCAATTACTCGCTATTTTACAATTTTTTTAAAGATAGATCTTGCGAAGACGTCTCATTTTTTTCTTCTAATTTAATGTTGAAACTTAATGGGTTTTTCAGTTTAACAGACGACACAAAGACCCCCAGTAGTTATAAAAACATTATGTTTAGTCAAATATTGTTTTAATGAAAAACCAACACAAAACGTTAATAAAGCAAAAGAATTAAGTTAAGGAAATAGTCCGAAAAATAATTCAGGTATTGTTCTTCTTATCTAAACATACACAAATACAATTGGCAGATTTATGTTTTAATCCTGTTAATTTATTTTGGTTTTGGTTGTACAGATCTCTTTGTTTTTGTTTGTATTTCTAATGATATTCCGTCAGAGTGTTTGTTTCTTTGTTTTCATAAGCTAATTGAAATATCTTGGTGACCGTTCCAAGACTGCAACATCTTAGTTCTGCTTTACGTTTTGTAGATTAATATTGATTAAATATGTTGTTTTATAGTTGTTGTTTTTTTAATGTATGTTGGTCATTTCGCGTTAAATCGATTATGGACAGGCAGAAAAATCCTTTTGAGTAACACAATTCAACACATAAAACAACAGTCGTGGTGGCTGTTGAATTCATTCATGGCTTGCCTTTGTACATCTATTGCAGTAGTGCGTTTTTGCTAAGTATATCGTGTTGCGTATTGTTTGCGGAATACGGAAGACTCACACGTTACTTAAGTTATTGACGCATTTAACACTGAACACTACAATAAAACAGACATATACAAGGACCGTAAACAACTGCGACAAGAAAGTCTAAACTGCTAATAAAAGAGGTGATAACATCGTTTACAGTCACACATTTTACGCAGCTATCGGTTACATGATATCTGTTAACGGAACAGTTCACATAAAGTGCACCATTGGCAATGCATTCAATCACTGACTTTAGAGCAACAATATAAATGCCCCTTTTAACCAACACTGCCAATGGTCTTTATCACAACTTAAGTGCTACACTGCCAATGCCCCTAATAACCGATTATAGTGCAAAACTTTAATGTTCCTTATTGTCGACTAAAGTGCAACACTATCAATTCCCTCTATCACTGATTAAAATGCACTTATTTCAAATAAAGTGATACACTACAAATGCCCTTAATGCTGGATAAAGTGTTACACTACCAATGCCTTTTATCACTGACTAAAGTCAAACACTATTAATGCCCTTTATCACTGACTTATGACCAACACTATCAATGTCCTTTATAAACGACTGAAAGGCAGCACTGTCAATGCTCTCTAAACCCGACTAAAGGTACGCACTTTCAATGCCCCTTATTGCCTACGTAAGTGCAACACGCTCACTGCCCATTGCCATCGACTTAAAAACAACACAGTCCCATAAGAACTGGTTCAAGTTGAACAGTGTCAATGATGGACATCAACGACTTAAATGCATCACTTCCAATGCTTAAGTGCATCACTGTCAACGCCCTATATAACATACTAAAGTGCAACCCTGCCATTGCCCCGTATTACCAGCTTAAGTGTATCACTTTCAATAATCCGTTTCAACAGCTTAGGAGAAACACTATCAATGCACCAAATATATTGCCTTAAGTGTACCATATGCAATGTAACGTATCATTGAATCAAGTGCATACCCCTTTTCATCTTAAGTGCAACGCTGCCGATGTCCCTTTTCAACAGCTATAGTGCAACACTGTCGATGCCCCTTTTCACCAGCTAAAGTGCAACACTGTCGATTCCCCTTCTTCACGATCTTAAGTGCAACACTGTCGATGCCCCTTTTCAACAGCAAAAGTGCAACACTGTCGATGCCCATTTTCACCAGCTAAAGTGCAACACTGCCGATGCCCCTTCTTCACCATCTTAAGTGCAACACTTTCGATGCACCTTTTCACCATCTTAAGTGCAACACTGTCGATGCCCGTTTAAACCTGCTAAAGTTCAACGCTGTTGATGCCCCTTTTCACCAGCTAAAGTGCAACACTGTCGATGCCTCTTTTCACCAGCTAAAGTGCAACACTGTCGATGGCCCTCTTCATCAGCTTAAGTGCAACACTCGCATTGCCTCTTTTACCAGCTTAAGTGCAACACTCGCATTGCCTCTTTTACCAGCTTAAGTGCAACACTCGCATTGCCTCTTTTACCAGCTTAAGTGCAACACTCGCATTGACTCTTTTACCAGCTTAAGTGCAACACTCGCATTGCCTCTTTTACCAGCTTAAGTGCAACACTTGCATTGCCTCTTTTTCCAGCTTAAGTGCAACACCGCCAATGCCCACTGTTTACAAGCTTAGGTACAAAACCGTCGACGCTTCTTTTTACAAGTTTACGTGCACAACTGTCAATTACCCTTTTCACAAGCTTAAGCGCAAACTATGTCACGGTTTCGTATCAACACCTGGAGTGAAATCATGTCAAGACCAAGTATCACCAGCCTAAATGCAAGCATGTCAAGGTCTCGTATCATCTGCATAATTGCAGCCATATCATGTCCCCGTATCACAAGCTTAAGTGAAACATTAAATATGCTCCTTCGCATCAGCTTAAGTGCAACAACGTCTTAACCGTTATTGCTTGATTTAGTGCATCACTGTCTTTTTTTTTAATCACAAGCTTTTGACAACATGTTTATATTTAATTTAGCACACAAAATGACACATTTATAAATATATAATATAGAAGGAAATTAAATTGAAAACAAAAAAAATTCTGAGTAAACTTACATTTACAATTTACGATTTTAAGACCGAAAGTTAGTGAGCTACAATGATAATCTTTGGTAAATACCAGAGATGTTTTACCAAACTTATACATGTATCTGTAATACTAAAAAATGCAATTACTCTACTTGTTCATATGTCTGACAATTGAAGGTAACTTTATTTCGTATAACATGCTGTTTTTGTCACGTTTTGGTAACAGTTTGAGGGTTTTGTAGGAGTTGAACCTACTACGGGATGTTCCCCTTAGTGACTTGTATTCTGGAGCTCTGCCAACTGAGCTATCGCGGATTATTTAACTTGTAATTAAAACAACTTTTATTTTACATGTCTGGAAAAAAGAAACTCTGTATGGAAAACATATTCAGACATTATGAAAATTAATTGATGTCATTAGGAAAGACCCATCAGAGTAAACCGCAAACCAGTTTATACAGATATGATTTTTTATCTAGAGTCGAACAAGAGAAAGCGAGGGTTTTTAAAAAAAAATAGGCTTGTCTTGCCCTTAACAGGTTTTTGAGCCTGTTATTTTATTTAAAATAATTTTAATTCCAACAAACATTTCCGTAAATTGTAGAACTTATTTTAAGTGGACGGACTGCTCGCGCGAAAATGAGATAGCATTGACATAACGGTTAGGCTGCAGTTACTTCCCTTCGCAAAGAGGCCACAGAAAGGGACGGTCTTCAAACAAAATTTACTCCAGCGGAAAAATATATTGAAAAAAAACACGATAAATGCATGAAATAAAAAAACAAATGTTGAATTTAGTGTAAGATCGTATTATTTTTTACTTGTGGTCACAGAAAATTTATTTTCACTCGTGGCTACGCCACACGTGAAAATATTTTTTTCTGTGACCATTCGTGAAATAAGATACGACACTGACTTCAACAAATATCCTCTATATCATCAGATTTCCATTCTTGAATGACGATTTCTATAAGACACGTAAACCTTTGCAGTGAGATGATTAGTTTCAAAATACCACAAACAATTCACGTTAATGGTTTGATGAATAATTGACTGGTTTTGTTTTTATATTGAGGATCATGTTACGTAGTAATGAGAAATACTTTTATCCTCAGCATGTACAGAGAGGTTATAGCCCAACTTCAAGGTAGGATACAGTTAATGGGTCATGATCAATAATACATAACGTATGGTAGTTTCTATTTCTGAAGAGTATGTACAATTTAAAATACCATAATACATATGCACCTATATATGGTTTCATTTTTGCTAATTATTCGCTATTAAAATGATTGGTGTTCGCACATAGTATATGTTGGCCAATGCCAATCGAGGCATTATCCCATTTTTCTGTAGCTCCATATTATGTTAAGTAGAATGAATACAAATATTTGTTTTTCGTAGAGTGTATTTTGTCCGACTGCATGATTTTGTACAGCCGTTTATTTTCCCTGGTTCACTGTTCCCTCTTCACATGAACGAAGCAACTATGATTGAACGCGAAAGGGGCAGTTGTCTTAAGACAGTCGAACTTCGTATTGAGCATCGAATTGAAAATAGATGTGTGACAGCATTCAAACATAAGTTAAGCATTTTCATTAGATATTTTACTTCTTCTATTATTTTTCTTCAAATGTACATGTACGCAAGCCCAATGCAGAACCAAAATGTGCGTTTTTGCTCATATTTATGTTAATGCGATGACTCAGTAGCAATATCATTCCACTGGAATCTCTGTAAGATCAACATGGAATGAAAATATATCGACGAAATCAAAGGTTAGCATTTGCTATGACTTATGTCGACTGCCATTGCCATTGTGTTCATGATCCTCTTCGTTCGGAAAAAGTATTATAACAAGAGTTTATTGGCGCAGACTGTTTCAGCCCCCTTCTGTCATGTAATATATGAGAATATCAAACAGCGCCGTCCACGATTCACTGATTTCATCTGACCACGTGGCATCAATGTGAGGCTTGATGTCAACGAGGAAATGCGGAAGTATCGTCTATAGAATAAAAGGAAAAGGATATAATTTATTACTATTTCATGTGAATTATCACCCATAATAAACTATACCAATACTGTTATATACAGAAATACTTTTCAACTTTGATTACAGAAATATTTTTCTACTTTGAATCTTTCCGGTTGATACAAAATAAAAACATGCGTTTCGGATAATGAATTTCGAGTCTTGTAAAAAAGCAAAAAGCTGGGTTAAGTATGCAAACATTTGATTTTAATTTTTAGCATTGGCACTTTTGAGAAAGGGCAAGAACGGATGAAAGGGTCTTTAAAATGCCATTGACTTCTCTTCAATAAATGGTGTTTTCTAATTTGGAAACACCACTAATCTAAACGCTCTGTATGCATTCCTAGTCTACGAATTCGTTCTTACCGGAATTATGTCACTATGCACAATGTATTTCCGATGTATCTGGCCAACATCATTAAGAGTCCTTGCCATTGTGCGTCTGTCGTCAAGTTGCGTAACAACAGCGTCCACTGTTGCCATGATAGGTAACGCGTGCTCTTGTATTAACCCTGAATGTTGTAAGGCCGGTAACTCATGACCGTCAAAAGCTCCAAATGTTTGTATTAGCTCTGGACGACCCTCAATCATCCTGAAAATACAAAAAATCATGGAGTTACTTCATAGTATTAGTTTTTGAATGATTTGAATAATATTTTTAGCAAATTCCTCTTTGCCTTAAGTTTCTCCATTATATTTGAAAAGTTATCTGTCCGAACACAGGTTTTTGTTTTTATCGATTGATTCAATGCTTTTGGAAGCTGTTGCCTATGCAGTTGTGCAATAAACACGGCAGTTATCCGCTGTCTTTCCAACTTGTCAGTTATAATAACAGTTGCGTCTAGTTGAGTATCCGCTGTTACAATGGAACAATAAAAATGGCAAATAACAAACCTACTTATCTTGACACAACGTGTAATTGCCCGATATCGTGCCCAAGATATCATGATTATCCAGTTTTTATGGTTTAAACATATGCAAAATGCGTTGGCACCGATCTGTAATAAAAGCTTTGGCTTAACATTACAGAGGATCGTCTAGATTCTTGGCTCAATTTTTCTTTAAAAGTCGAGCAAGAAGTTTTTGTCACAACTATTTCTCAAAATCCACTATAGCCATAATTAAATTCATCCAATACGTGCAGACATGTCTTCCACTTATTGATCTCTCTGTGATAAAGTAAGTTAAATATCGTCTAAAAGACATTTCTCTGTATCATTTTTCATGTTTCTTTCAAACCATATCAATTTGATACGGGCTGAATCCCGGTTTCGTTTTTTTCAATTGAAACTTGTTTTCAAACTTGGATCGTAATATTCAAATGGGGAAAGAAATGTCATTCGATTGTAAGCTATATTGTTCTGAAAACTAGTATAAAATTAAACATATTTCGAAATAGCACACACGAGAGTGTCATATCAGGGACAATTGTTGTTATCGAAATAAAGATCAAGTATTTTGCCATCAATGTTCAGTGACCAAAACGCATAATAATCATACCAGCCAAGTTGTAACAATGCGTGTGGTTTCAAGGCAGCAAAAGTTTGAAATAAAGCTACAGCTACAATATAGCTGTGTTGGGCATCTCAGACAATACAATTGTAGCTATAAATTTGAAGCTGAAAATTTATTTATCCCCATAAATTTAATGATACAAGCAGACATACGAGTTGAACTGTTAACGTTACAATAACCTGGCTTTAGCATGAACATGTATATGTAACATATACTCTCTTTTTTGTTAAGTTTTAATAAACATATTAGCTAAGTCCAAATGTCGAAATGTATATGCTTTATAAATCCTTAATGAATTAGTCACTCAATTAGCATTTGCCAACACGCTAATAGTTGAAATGCCCTTCCCATTTACTTCAATTATACGATTCACCTCAGTTTCATTATGATTAAATGCCTTACCAAAACAAATTAAAGGGTATTTCAAATCATTGTTAATAAAAGCATTGATTTGACAGCAACTAAATTTATTGATTTGAAAGTACTAAACTTATTTATGATTAGAAAGCAATTTAATTCTGTATTGATTTGACAGCGACTAAATTTATTGATTTGAAAGCACTAAACTCATGAATGATTAGACAGCAACTAAAGTTGGTATTGATTTGACAGCAACTGAATTTGGTATTGATTTGACAGCAACTGAATTTGGTATTTATTTGACAGCAACTCAATTTACCATCCGCTATTGACAGGTCAGTGTGTAAAAAATATCACGTGACTTGCAAGATGTTCATAAAAAACATCTTCGCTATTTTTAATAGGGGAAACTCATCACAGACAAACTGTGAGACGACATGATTGTTGTGTATATTCTTTACATCAAGTTAAACTATGTATCATCGGTAACATTCTTGCTCGTGCCATTAAACTGTGTTTATGTTTAAACTTTTGACTACTGTGCTTGTTTCTGTAGTTTTTTCATACAAATATTGCACTGTGGAATTACTGCATTTGCCGATGTTTGGACCATGAAATCTGGTCACTTAAAAGCTGGCATTTTCCTAATATTAAAGCAAGCAATGAAAGAGAGGTTGTACTTTGAAATGATGACTGTTCTCGCATATGTCTGTGAATACAGATTATGCGATTATGCGATTGGCATGTATTAAAACATTACTATAAGTCTGAAAATCGATTTTACTTGAATAAGGTAAACAGACACATTGTTTGCCCGATGTGTCGGGCCAAAATTCCTAAGATTCTTTGCAACAGCGTCCACTATTGCCATGACATGTAGCGCTTGCTCGTTTATTAACCCTTTATTAACCCAATATGCTCTAAGGAATGTAGCGCGTGACTGTCAGACAATTGAACTCCTGCAACTTATCTTGATTTTTCTTAAGTGACTCAGTTGTATGTATTGCCATGACATGTATCGCTTCCTCGTTTAATATTAACCCTATATGCTCTAAGGAATTTGGAATGTCAGACAATTGAACTCCAGCAACTTATCTTATTTTTTCTTTAGTGTCTCAGTTGTATGTACTGCCGTGACATGTAGCGCCTCCTCGTTTATTATTAACCCTATATGCTCTAAGGAATGTAGCGCGTGACCGTCAGACACTTGAACTCCAGCAACTTCTCTTGATTGTTCTGAAGTTTCTCAGTTATATTTAACTATTAATCGGTCTGGACATAAGCGTTTAATTTTATTGATACAGTTGGAAGCTGTCATATTTAGTTATTGCTCATATACTTGAATTAAGGCCGTTATATGCTGGCATCACGATGTGTCAGTAACAATAAAAGTTGTCTCTAGTGGATATGCATCCGTTAACTAGAACAAATATATAGACAGTTTGATGAGTGTTAGCAATGGCAAGTGAACAATTAATCATCTTTGAAATTCTTAAAACAATATGTAAATATAACTTCCTTTTAGCGAAGTAAACAAACTCAAATGGAACCCTTTTTCCAAAAAAAATAAACAATGGTTATGATATTTCTTTCAAAAAGCTACACTGACAATTACCAAACAATACTTCAACCAAACACCATCTCTATTACATGTCGAACATTTACATCATTCGGTAGCTAGTCATCCCGCTGGTTTACCACGGCCGAGTACCTTTTTCAAAGATACTTTTGGTTTAAGACAATCAAAGAAAAAGCCACGCGATCTGGAAACCATATTTTACTGAAACCCTGCTTTTCTGTTGAAAAAAATAAGAATTAGCCAGTAGTTTATAAGGAGAAGTTTTCATGACAAATTGCAGAATGGGCACGTAGTTTCCGTAGTTTCAATAACAAATTGCCATGATTCTTTTTTGTTTGCGCTGTAAATATCGTAGCCATTGACCCGTAAAAAGTGGGTCATTGTTACATTAGGTGCTGTTGGGTTCGTCCAATATTTTTTTTCAATAAAATCGGCTTTTTTCTGGTTATTAACAACACTCTTGACTTCTTTGATTAGACATGCGGGCATTTATACAATTATACTACGCTCATAATATTTTCACGACGTGTTTGTTAAACGATGACGTTATGAATACGTATTGACTACATGCACATCTTTGAATTGCTGTTGAAAATTGGATAGCTTTGATGACAGATTATTTTCAGAGCTATCAATAAAGCAATATAGAATAACTCATCTTTCCGTCCTTGGAGTAATGATTTTAGTCGATCAATATGGCTGGAACGACTTAAATTACTAGACATCCGACAAAAGATGTCCAAACAATGGACGATCCTTCGGTTAAATATGGCTTAGTGCTTAAGTAGATGATGTTGATTAAGGCATTCCCAGCACACAACACAATATCCTATATTAGTCTATTTTAATTGCATTAACACTATGAAGGTATTATGTTACATTGCGGCATTTCAAAGATTCATGTTATTTCAATTACGGTTAAAATCAACAATTTGTTTGATATAAAAGCCTATTGGTCACTTGTATTCTAGACTTTGAACTGTAAGGGGCGCCATTACATTTTTTAAGACTTTGTGTGTTACCAAAGTAAGAACATTTAATTTATATTATATAATTTAATATATAAAGTAGGAACAGTTTAGATATTTAATTTGTGGTACAAATACTTTTATAAGGAACAGTTAAATAAGGCATTAAAATTGTGTTACAAATTCAAAATACTTATACACTTGTGCTACAAGACTATTTTGATGAACTTTTATAATTTACTTCTGCCGTTGTTCCATTTAACTTCATACGTGAACATATATCGTGGAGACTAAAACACTTTTAAAACATTCATTGTGAGTTGCGTCAGAACTGTATTCACACGTCATAATACTTGTTATAATTTATCTCATCACTATAGAATTCGTTAATACTGAAGATATAACGAGTGTTATCATTTGCTGAAAAGTATGTATTTGAATGATATTTATTTTACATTAAGGCAGAGAGTAATGGTCAAACTCTCAAATGTTCCTCATAATAATCAAGTGGACGTAGTTGCTTTCTTTTTAAAGGCGTAGTCTTACACCTAGTCAGTTTCAGTTTTACATGAATAATATACCATCTGAAAATTTACTTTTTACTAAATAAGAAAATTATATAACGCATGGTTATCAAAATTAGCGTGATTCCTGATATTCCAAGGATATTAAAATCAATTGACCTTCCGTGACTTTCATAGCATTTGTGACTTTAGATAAGTGTGACCTTTGCCATATTCATAACTTTTGCAACCTTCACAACATACATTACATTAAAAGCATATGCAATACTAACAGCATTTCCAACATGTGTGAAATTCACGACGATCCCAACCACCATGACGTTGCAAAATTAAACTGCCCCGATAGCTTAAATAGTTGATCAATAGCTTTTGAGGGAAGTGATAAAACGTTTTGAGAGTACTCAGTGCTAGTAAACCATGCAAGTTTTATCGCTTATGCTGGTGTCGTACATATTACAAATTGCCGATTTATTCAGTGCTGGTTTAACTATGAAAGTTGTGCCTTACACCGGTCACATTGAAGAATCATATGAAGTAAACACAATGGCTTTTTACCTCAATTTCCTTATTTTCTACTGTCTCCTGAGCAAAAACATCAAGTACATGACTGAAATTAAGCACAGAGAACTCGTGTGGGTTATCCAAGATAGCAGTATATAAATTATGCATCATCTTTTAAGGATTCTTCTTTTATATCACAGGACAGAAAATCCAATCAATTCAGATACATTTTATAAGATCTTGGACTTCTATAGCCAGCTTAAAAAAGTGATCGATAAGTGATGCAAAGTGGCCGAACATCGAATCAGCATAATATCTTGTTATCAGTGATTCAATTTCCAAAATAACGGTTATCTGTATATCAGTAATCCGATTAGCATTTCGTATTATTTACTGTAAATAATCAGTAACCTTGGTTGCCAAACCGATCAAGGTCGACTACCTTACCTCTAGATATTATGCAAGTATGTAATCGGGAACCAAAATGTTCATTTAGCTAAAAATGTGATTGTTATGACCATTATATATTTAGGATAAGATATTATTAAAATATGACAATTATACACAAGTTTCTAGTTATACAAATGTTTAACCTAAGAACTCCGTTTCCACCAAACTAATCATTATATCCTCCCGTGAGATCATCGCATCACTCTCCGACAAAGACGAGCGCGTGTACCGCCTGTCTTCATATTTTTTGCAACGAAATGGCCGGCGAATAGACAAAATAGCCAAAGCAAACCCTTGTAAGGGACTTATTCTTGTTTATCGTTCAAAGAAAAGTGAAGACAATTTTACCGTAAACGATTCACTATGTATTGCTAAAAAAACAGCGCTACCTTGGACCATTTTTACACGTTAAATGCAAATGTACATACGTTTAAGATCACAAAGATGTGAAGTTTTGTAGAATTATGTTTGGTCTTGTTTTATTCTGTTAAGCAATGTATTCTTCGGGTGAAATGGCTGTAAGTTATTCCATAATGTTTAGGCAACAAACTTAAACTTATTTACTTTAAAGATGAATGGTTGGCTTTTTTGTATTAGTTGCAATTAAGAAGAATATTATGAAGACTTCTTTGTTAAATGTTTATTTTTGAGTGCTATACATGAAGTTGTTTTCTGAAAGAAATGACAAGAACTTATAATATAAGTTTAATATAGTTTTAGGTTATAAAAATATGATATACTTGTAAACATTGTATAAAGTGAGCTTGGTTATTGCATTTATCATAAATCACTTTTATTTGAAAGGTGCTAATAACAAATAAAAGGTTCTTTAAACTCGTTTTAAAATGAACGTATTTCCAAATGTGCTATTTAACACAGTCAACTACTCGACTATTATTGGTTCAGTGCAAAAGGAATTATCTGACCTTATGGAGTTAAACATAGTAGTTAATACTCTGTTAAACTTCATACGGCGGATAGTTAAATATTGACACCATTCCGATGGAAAATACTTTTGTTTATGTTTGGTATTTGTTCATATTGATCGAAAAAATAACTCAACCTGAATACGCTTTAAAGAAAAGAAAATGTCACCATCATAAAGTGTTTTTATTTACATGTACATAATACTTATGCTTGTTGTCTAAGACCATTTGGAGAGTAAAATTCACAAATTAAGATACTCTCAGGAAATCCTTGGAAAGAAAATCGCTATCAAATATTAATGAAATTGAATAATCCATTAACTTGAAAACTGTCATGTTGTAAATACATGCTTAAATTAATCCATTAAGGTTATCAGTCAATCATTAATACAAACATATGTTGCATGTTAAGTTTCATTTGAAAGAAACAAAATGTTCAGTCTAAATAATATTGAAGGATTCCCCGAAAAACATTACGTTATTTAAGAAACAAATCAATTAAGTTGCCATATAGAGATAGTAATAGTGTCGTTTGTTACCTCCCTTAGATATTTCATATCATAAGAGATCAATATAGATTAAACAAAGAAACTTTCCATGTTAATATCTAAATTGCTGTGATGGATGGCTTACCTAAACATGTTGTTGTTGTTGTTTTTATTTCATAAAGAAGTATTCAACACGCGATGCACTAAACTCATGTCATCAGGTTCTCACACAAGTAATAAAATTCAAGTGAGTCAACAAAATATACGATTGTTTTTCAGGTTCGCTGTCTCTCCTGGCTTTTCAATATAAAGAGTTGAACGTCAGCGTGTTGTGCCGATAATTATATCACTTTAAGAGTACATTCACTTTCCACCGTCAAGCTGTGTATGCGTTCATTCTCTCATAAGACTCTTTGTTTGATAGTATTGGAATGCTATTTACCTCAATTGTATATTAAAGCGTGGTTATATATTACTAAGTAATTGTTTAAGGTTGTTAAGTATGAACTTAGTGTTTCACTTAAGTATTAAAATGGTTAATGGTTTATTGCGACACGGTTTTATAAGCATTTTGTGAATGTTCTAATAACAACCTTTCACATTTTGGTGGTCTACAACATATTGTGTAAACTATCCACCAACACTATTAAAATCTATCGCTTTAGCTGATCAAATCAATAACGACCTACTGCTGTTTACTAACAAGTATTACCTTACCTGATTATTATTCTGCCTGTTCGCTGGACATCATTATACATACACATGAAGACGTACTGACACAGCAACAAGAATTAACTACTTTAAATAGCACATGCATAGTCAATGTCTTCATCGTGCTGAATTATTAGAGGTAGAAAGATGCGATAATTCTCGGTGAAATGGATACAGCACAAGAACATCCCTTCACGATCAAATGAACATGTGAAAGTTTGCAGCAAGTCCTCCAAATGGTTTAAGAGGAATACATGGTTTTGTGGCAAAAACGTACACACAATTAAACATCTTTTTTTGGATAGCTCATCTAAACCATTTGAAACAAATTTTTAAAGATATAAGTCATGGTTTCATGACGTACGTACGTCCTATGACCTCACAAGTGGGCGAAAGGACGATGGCAATACCGAGTTTAGTGGACCATCCGTGACCATACGAAGCACATCTACCAAATGATGAAAGAGAATTTCGACACACATAGATTCGTGACATGCATACACCATACGTCCGGACGGGAGGGTAGAGGAACGAGAGCTTTGATATAACGATGAAGCAAAACACCCAGATGGTGCAAACGTTAGACACACAATGTTTTGATACATAAGTGCGCTGTACGAAAGGACAGGAGTGCGAACGGGTATTTCCCCGAGAGAAGGTAACGTGACTTTATAACATGTTCCACGGTTTACTTTATTCTCAAATATTGCAAATAAAGAGTGTCGATGAACGCTGTCCTCGCTCTCCGGACATTGCAGCTAGCCTCCTGGTGAAGCGGTAGTGGTGACGGGTGTCTGGCAGACCGGGTTTAAGTGTGTTTCTATATGGCCATGTCCGTTAACAGCGGAATGATGGATGGACAGCCCACGGCACTCTAGGCCTTCACCACACGGGCATCCAAAGTCATGCAGTGCGCCCCCAACATCTGCAGATTTAAGGCGATATTGCATTTTTAACAAAATAATGTATTTTATATCGGTTTAAGAAGCATGCTATACAAAACGCAACGTTTATATAGTTATAACTAACATAATGTTTCTATATACTCGTTTATGTTTAAAGATGCCAAAGATCCGTTTAAAATTAGAGGTAAATTGTCCTCAGAACTGTTATCAACTGATGTACTACATGACCATTACAGCTGCTCTCTTTATTCAAAATGACCAGCGAAATATTTCTTATAAAAATATTAACATAAACAACTGAAATGCCCTTGCTAATCTAACAATTCATCCAAGCAGTAGTTGCATTCATGCGATCTTGAACGTTCTGGCCAATTACACAATAAATTCATGAAGAGCTAGCATACATGCGATCTAGTTTGTCCTGGTCAATCAAGCAATTAATCCAAGAAATGCTAGTATCAATATGATCTTGAATGCTTTGGTCTATTTAGACAATCACCCGATAAACGCTAGCATTTATGAAAGATTGCATGCTTTTGTCAATCTAGCAACTCATGCGAGAAGCACTGGAATTAATTCCCCCGATATTGATTTCAATTTAAAGTAAATGACCAGTCACATCAAACATGAACGGTTTTACATATTACGCTGCCTACATTTATTTGGACACATCTGTTAATTACTTCAGTAAATATATTTTCAGTTGCAGTGCATTCTTAAAGCGTTTAAAATTCTAGCATGGAAAACATCCATGATACCAATATGGCTTTTATCCGAGGAATAAACGAATTTGATTCAAAACGGCTTCTAATTGCCATGTCACTTTAAATATGCCATGCAACTATTGATTAACTTAAACACTGCAAAGTACGAAACGACTCTGGTGACTGACACATGGACCGTTCATGGACGATCTGATGGGCGCTCTCGTGTACAATCAAGCCCCGGCACTCCAGACCGGACGTACACGGACAGAAGAACTCGTATAACTCACCGTTTGCCGGGTCCCGACCTGAATGAGAAATACCTTAGAGCATGTTTGTCATAAATATATTCGGATAAAACATGAAATGGCCTGGTTAAAATAGCTAACCGTGTTGATAAATATAACTGTGTCAAGTTTATGTGCTCATGGAGAAGACGTTACTAATGTTGTTAGAACTTGTGTCCAACCCATTTGCTTTTGTATAGTCTATATCATTGTTGTAAATACCGATTATGTTGAAAGAAAAAAGACAATAAAATATGTTTAAATGAAATGAAATGAAATAAATATAACTGTGTCAACATTAAGCGTAAATGTTCTCCAATTTAATTACGGTGTTGTAGATATTCGACACACTCTTCCAAACAGTTCGGGTATTGGTACTCTAAATGTGTGGTGCACACTTGTGCATTGCATATTCTCTCTACCATATAGACAATTATTGTTGGACATTTTTAGGGTTGTTGTTTGCCGGATGCCCCAAGCCAGCGCCCGACTCGTAAGAATATTCAACTATAGGCCAGCAATTCTCGTTTAGATTCCTCACCGACCTGCAGAAGCCGTGGTCATGTTTATTGTAGTGATCAAACAGAAAGCGTTTGCGGGAATCCGGTTTATTGAAAAGATTTGTGCACGCAGCATTGGTTGAGTGGACAATCCGCCTGGCTTTTGCAGGAGTGTCCGTGGAGGGCGCCGAACTCACATCACATGGCTGAATAAAAGTACGTTGATTCAGTATAACGGCACATATTTTCAATGATCTTTGATTCGAGTAAGCTTACATATAGTACAAAAATGTATGGATAAGGATACTGGTGATGTAGGATGTAGAGAGAATTGGGCGGCGATCGTGATGTTAAGGACAATGTTAATATGTTCATGGAGGATGGTGAAGCGATGTTGCAGGCAAGGATGGTAGGAGACAGAGTATTACCATGGAGAGACAGGATCAGGAATTGAGTGCATGTTGAAACATTTGGAAATATGATACAAAAGGCAAAAGATGCAAAATGTAACATTAAATCCTAAACAATATGTTATATGAAATGACTACTTACCGATGAATGAACTACCACAAGAATTGCAAGTCTGCTTAAGTACATCTTCTTATCATATGCCAATTTTATGCACTATATTTCATGCAATGGCATATACTTATCAGTTAAATAAACGTACAAAAGAGACATTGCGCCATTAGATTGATAACAGGTGACTGTAAATTTTCAAAAATCACAGCCATTATAAACAACTATATATTGCATTCATCTAAATCATAAGTTTTATGTACTTTGGTTCTAGAGGAGTTGGCGCATGTCAAAAAGTGCACCTCCGTCAACAACAAATTGTGTAACCGCGTCTGCTATAGGACTCCCATATTTGAACGAAGAGGTTGTGGGTTCGATATCTTTCTCATGGCTTTTCAAAATGGACAGTATATTTATTTTCCATAAGCTTAAGTCACATACGAGCTTAATCAAATCAGCTTATAACATTAAGGTAAAACTATGCATGTACTGAATATAAATCTGATACATTGTTCGTGTTTTTGTTAACAAAGTACTTTAAAATATAATTTACTCCTCTTCATGCTATAGTATTAACAATTAAATGCTAAAAGTTCATTTGACAATGCCTCTTAATATGTACAATAGTTTCATAGCAATGCTCATTTAGCCATGAAAATATGACATGCTATAGCTGCTTAGTTCTAATACAATCGATAGCATGTTATCAAAGGGGGACGGTCACGATGAAACTGCAAACTAATAATATTGCTTTGTCATTGCATTATTTTCTCACAAAACAGTCAGAAGAAATGAAAGTTTCCTAGCTTAGAGAATTGATAGGTCAGTTTATATTGAAGATAGCCACCTTGATACTTGACTTACGTAATTCATCCACATAGATGAACGATGAACTTCCATTGTGTCAAACACTCGAATGATATACATGATATTATTAAAAGATGTGGAATCAAGAAATTATGAATATAAGATATATAGTATATATAGGTTACAAAGTTAATCAGTATAGTAACAGTTTCTTGTATAATATTGTAAACATATAAAGTCAGATTGCCTATTGCATTTATAAAACTTACTTTATTTGTTAACGGAGCTCCAAACAGATAAATATTATTTACCATTTATATAATGATTTAAAAGTTCTTCAAAATCACTTTAAAAATAAAAGCATTTCTAACAGGTTTTTTGAACGATTTTGTTAAAAATATACCAATATAATGTTAAGGCAACTTCAGAATGTTTAATAATTATTTAAATAATATTGTTCCTCAATAAAAAAAATAAAAAAATAAATAAAAGGGTTGTCTTGAGCCGGCAATTCCCAAGACAAAAAAAAGACCACACCTTTTGCGTAAGAAATGTCCGAATTAAATTAAATGGCCTAATTAATTAGACTGGAGGGTATGCATGACGAATTGTTTGACGCAATTTTCGTTTGCAATCGATGTTATACATGTGTGAATTTCGAGCTTCTGCCAATATTAGGATTAAAAACAACGCCGCGGTTATTTGAGAAATCAACTTGTTGCAACCTGTCACGTCCGACTTAAAATTCCTTCAATGAAGCAAGCCTAAGAAATGTGTGTGCGACAACTATCTGAAATGTTCATATTTACGTTTTTGTGCTATTATGTGCGTAATCTTTTTAATCAATCGTATTTCCAATATCTTAGTTATTTGCAAAGTAAGCTGTGTAAAGTCAAAATGTACAAACATCGAAGTAACATCACAATAATATTTGTATAGCAATTATCCGTTGTCTAAACATAGATCTTGCAAATACTTCTGATTTATCTCTTCTAATTTGATGTAGAATTGAATTGGTTGTTTTTGTTTAACAGACGACACTGGGACACCCAGCAGTAATAAACACAATATGATAAGTCAGTTATATTTTAATAAAAAAACAACATAAAATGTCAATAAAACAAAACATTTAGATTAGTGTAACAGTCTGAAAACCATTTAAGGTATTATTTCTCTTAAAAAATACACAAATAAAATTGGCAGCTTTATCTTTTAATCTTGTTATTTTCATTTCGGTTTTACAGATTACCTCTTTGTTTACACTATTTGTAATTATATCCTATTTCCATTTCAACACGAAAACAACAGTCGCGGTTGTTAATTTATTCGTTTTGCATTAGTGCGTTTTTGTAAAGTATATCGAGTTGCGTATTGTTTGCGGAATACGGAACACAATCACACGTAACTTAAATTATTGACGCATTTAGCACTCGAACAATACAATACAACAGACATATAAGAGGATCGTATTGTAAACAACTGCGACAAAAAAGTATAAACATCTAATGAAAGAGGTGATAGCATATCGTTTACAGTCACACACTTCACTCAGCCTTCGGTTACATGATAACTGCTAACAGAACAGTGAACATAAGTGCAACACTGTCAATGTCCCTTAAAATCAACAAAAGTGCAACTCTGGCAATGCCTTAAATCACCGATCGAAGTCCAACACTGTAAATTCCTTTTATCACCGATTAAAGTCCAACTATGTCAATACCTTCTATCACCGATCAAAGTCCAACACTTTCAATACCTTCTATCACCGATTAAAGTGTAACACTTTCAATTCCCTTTATCACTGACTTAAGTCCAAAACTAGCAATGCCCTTAATCAACGACGGTCAATGACCCTTATTACCGATAAAAGTGCAACACTGACAATGCCCCTTATTACCGAATAAAGTGCAACACTTTCAATGCCCCTTATAACCGACTAAAGTGCATTACTGTCAATGCCTTTATTACCGGCTGAAGTGCAACACTGTCAATGCCACTTACTTCCGACTAAAGTGCACCACTGGCAATACCCACTATCAATGCCCCTTATTACCGACTAAAGTGCAACACTTTCAATGTCCCTTGTTACCGACTTAAGTGCAAAACTGTCAATGCCCCTTATTACCGACTAAAATGCAACACTGTCAATGACCCTTACTACCGAGTAAATTACAACACTGTCAATCCTCCTTATTACCGACTAAAGTGCAAAACTGTCAATGCCCCTTATTACCGTCTAAAGTGCAAAACTGTCATTGTCTTCTAGGACTCATTAAAGTGCGACACTTTTAATGCCCATATTACCGACTAAAGTGGCACACTTTCATCCCCTTATTACCGACTAAAGTGGTACACTTTCAATGTCCCTTATTACCGATTAAAGTGTGACACTATCAATGCCCTTCTTAAATGACTTAATTCCAACACTATCAATACCCTATATAACTGATTAAAGGGCAGCACTGTCAATGGCCCTTATCACCGACGTAAGGTCAATACGTTCACTCCCCATTATCAACGACTTAAGTACAATAAAGTCAATGTCCCATAAGCACTGATTTAAATAGATTTCTGTAAATGATATATATCACCGACTTAGTTGCAACACTACCAATACCCTTAAAACCGGCTAAAGGGCATTACTGTCAATGCCCCGAATCACTGTCAAAAGTGCAACCCTGCCAATGCCCCGTATAACCAGCTTTAGTGTATCACTTTTAAAAGTCTGTTTCACCAGCCTAGGACAAACACTATCAATGCCCAAAATCCTTGCCTTAATTGCACCATATATAATGTACCGTATCATTTAAATAAGTGAATCACTGTCCATACCCCTTTTCACAAACTCAAGTGAAACACTGTCGATGCCCCTTTTTCACCAGCTTAAGTCCAACACTGCTGATTCTCCTTATCATCAGCTTAAGTGCAACACTGCCAATGCCCACTGTTTACCAGCTTTGGTACAAAACCGGCGACGCTCCTTTTTACAAGCTTAAGTGCAATACTGTCAATTACCCTTTTCACTAGCTTAAGCGCAACCTATGTCAAGGTTGCGTATCAACACTTTGATGGCAGTCATGTCAAGATAAAGTATCACCAGCCTCAACGCAACCATGTCAAGGCCCCGTATCATCAGCATAGTTGCAGCCATATCAGGTGCCCATTCTACAAGCTTAAGTGCAATATTAAATACGCTCCCTAGCACCAGCTCAAGTGCAACAACGTCTTAACCACAATCGCTTGATTAAGTGCATCACATGCACAAGCTTTTTAAAGGTACTCATGTTTTATTCAGCAAACAAAAAGGCACATTAAATAATATCGAAGAAAATCAAATTGAAAATAAAAAGTCTGAGTAAACTTTCATACACAGAATACGGTTCTAAGACCGAAATATGTGAGCTACAATGACCATCGTTTGTCAATACCAATACCAATTTTGTCAAGTACCAAACTACAAAGCATATATTTATAATATACAATAACTCTACTTTTTCAACTGCCTAGCAATTGCACATTTGTTTTAAAAAGAAGCATTTTTTGAGTATTTGGCTACAAAAATGATGGAGTTTTATTGAAAAAAAATCGCTTTTATTTATGTCATAAAACGCCGACTATTCATTGATTATTTTGTTGTTGTTTCTTTTCACGTAAATATAATTGGCAAAAGTATAAGGGTTTAGTAACAGTTGAACCAACGACGTGATGTCCCATTAGTGAGTTAATTGCTGGGGGCCTCTAATCAGATTTTCATATATCTGGTAGCCCATTTACGAAGGTAAACTTTATTACTTAAAGATTTGAGCTAGATTTCTCATTTTTGACCGGAGAAGACCCATAGTAGAAATTGATTTAGACCTTAACAAGCGATCATTCTGGTAAGGGTTCACAATACAATGATTGGATAAAAAAGAATCCCAATTGAGTAAACAAGTATTTCTAAGAGTTGACAGAGAAACTTCAATTGTTGTTGCGTTAATATCATAGAATACTCTTATTCAAACTTCTCCGGGTTTTTATCAAGACGATCATCCAGTCTGAGACCAATTTATAATTTGGTGTTAAACTGTGATTTCTCAAGGTGTAATTGGGTATTGAGTAAATGAATGTCTAAAGCATCTTAGTCACGACTTTACGAAGGCATTTATGCGTCTGGACAAGAGGTTCAATTGGTATTGATTAACTGAAGTCATTTGAATTATGTCGCTTTCCGACAATGCTCAAACACAGGAAATAACAGAGAGAGTTATTTGCTTTCCTCACAAGTTATTAGTTGTTATAAACTTTTAAAATACATCTCCATTGAACAATACAAGTATATGATACGGTCGAACAATGGCTTAAGCAACAATATTCATCTTTAAATATTATGTAAATGCATATTTAGCATTAACTCAACAAAGATTTTAGTTAACACAAATTGAAAGATTCAAATTAATATATTTTTTTCTCAAGACAAATTGGCAGAAAAATAACATATTAAACCGCAAATTTACATCTTTTGTTTGATTGTCATTTTTTTTCTTTCGTTTGTTCCTGATATGACTTGGTCTTTCCAAAGACGACATTTAACATCCCCTCGCCTTATTCATGGCATACGAAGGTAGTATTTGGAATCTTGGTAATTATACATACTGTTTCAAACGAGTACACTTGTCACCCGTCTATTGCGATTTACAAAGGGCATGTAAACAATGGAAGATGTGTATTCGAAAAGAGACTGCAAAACTCTCGCTACAACATTGTGCTTTGTCCGCTCTGCTGTCATTCATATGCTTATCACACAATTTTAATACGTTAGTGTTACATGTGATAATAATTGCAGTAGGGGCGAATCATGGAATTGACGTAAAAGGGGGCGTAACTTAGGAGGCAACCTTGCCATGCGCCCCTCCCTCAGAACCGGCATGTATATGGCATAAAATGGATACGATTTTTTTATATTATGTGTGAATATTATCTCGGTTTCTGATGACCTAACTTGAACATACTATAACACAGGTATTTCTCACCTAGTACGTTATAGATAAGATTAAAAGATATATTTCAATTCCAAATATTTTGCCAACAAATGATCAACCTTGTACGAGAACGATACCACAAAGCAGAGATATGGCAAATTGCAGTGCATTTCTATCGCGTTTTTTTATGATATTGATTAAAAATCAAGTAGTTGTTATAATTATAAATAAATAACTACTGGCATGTTCAAAATCCACTAAACTAAATATACAAGTACCATAGACATATGCAGCTTACCGACTTTCACATTACTTTAAACATATCTCGTATGGATTTCATCAACTAATAATTGCAGAATGTATTATGTTCCATATCTCATGCTAATGCATGTGATACCAGACTTGAACTCTGATCTTGTAACGGCAATCTGACAAAATGTATGAGCTCGTCAAAACCAAAGACATCCACCAACGCGTCAATGACCTTTATCCGGGCCTGCTCCGATTTCTTACAATACCAGAGCACATGATTTGCTAAGCTTACGGTGAACTGTTCGTACTTATTACATTTACGGACAATCTGCCTTAAATAACCAGTTACTTGTTACATTTTCTGGCGAAATTTCTTTAAATAGTCCAGCTGAATAATATAATGACAGATCGGCAAAAATACTGGCGAGACTCTGGCGATCTGCCATATCGGCAAGGTTTGTCAGAAAAAAAAACAATTTTTGGTAATGTTACGCACGCTTGCTCATGCAACCGACTAGGACGATTGTGTTTGCTAATTTTTATAAATTCATTGAAGTAATATTTGTCCAAGACTGTTTTCTAGAAATTCTACCGCTGCTCCGATACTCATTCAATACAAGTGGAAGTTTTTTTATGCAGTAGCCTTAGTTCCAGCTAGTCCGTTTTTCAATGGCGCAGCGCCCGTGCTCCTTTTCTTACCGCCCTGCCCCATTTTTGAGTACTGCCCTTTTCACAAATGCTCTATTAGCGCCAATTATCCCGTTAGTGCCTTTTTTACAATTGAAATCATTATGAAAGATCGGCAGCCCTTAATCCGCTGTCATAATTGAGACAAATTACGTAATACTTATGATAACAGTGTTCCCGCTAGGTGTCACCATGCCAACATGACTTCTTAAAATATGCCGTACTGCCCTTTCATCTCCCCATGTGCCTTGTCGAAGTCATATGACAGCTAATTGTGTATTTGTGTAGTGAGCAGACGACCTGTGTATTCATAATCGGTCATCTTCTAATCCAATAATTAGGAAGAGCTAAATAGGGAAACATCGGCAGGAGGCGGGGCTATTGAATGTCAGCCAATCAGAATATACATTTTGAACTCGTTCATTCAATTATGAAAGTTCGTTAAATGCGAAGGGATGGTGAAAAAACTTGTCAAGCACAATAAAATCTTTTAAAATAATTGTTAATTGTATTGTATAGAAGATTGTCGCCATTTTAATTAAACATTGTTGATATGAAGCAGACGCGCGGTCACTGCCGATTTGTATTAAAACATAAGAAAGGTGGCGCTTACACAATCAAATACATCACCTTGTCAGTAAATGTTTTGAAAGTTTATTTGTAAAATATTCATGATGAAAATTTCTTTGTAACCCACAAAAATATGTAGATGCTTTATGTAGCATTTACCTATCATGTCCACGATCTTGACAAAATTCGCCGAAACCGCCATTTTGTCAAAACGATTTTCGGAGTTATTTTGATTTATAAGTGTTTTTTTTTTAAGCAAGGGCATTGATATTTATTGTCATTTTATCCTAAAACATCAGCATATTAAACATTATTTTACTAATTTAAAAGACAATTAAATAACAGCCAGGCTAAATGTAACATTCGTACCCAATCCCGATCGTACCAAACTAAGATTCGTCCCCTACATATTTTTTTTGTATCAATATTTGATTGCGTCAAATGTTTTACTGTTTGGTTTTTTCTTCATTTTACATAATTTTTAGGAGACATATGTGACATTGTACTTAAGAAGATGCCAGACAAGTACAATCATACTACCACAGACAAAAAGACAATTTTTAATTTTGATATTAAAACACACCCTTCTAGATTTTGAGAAAAAAACAACAACATTTTGTTCAAGTCTGAAAATCATGGGAAATGATTTAAATTGAGTATGAAAACAAAACAAATTCAAGGGGGAGACCCCCCCCCCCTCCAAAAATAAACCACCCTTGTGACAGGGATAGACCCCTCCCACAACCACCCGAATCGCCCCTACAAGATTCATATAGCTTGCCCTTTTCAGAACTCTACCCTGCCCTTTTCAAATCCTGGCTGGAGCACTAAAAATCAGAGCAAATGTTCATGAACTTATATTTTCTTGGCAAGAAACTTATCGTGTAGCCTGCATAATTGCCTGAAGAACTGTAATCTATCACATTCATATTTTCATAAAAAACACAATATTCAAGCAGGCCAAAGCAAAGTCGGTATGTGTGTTGCACTCAACTTTTGAGTATGTGCCATTTCCAAAAGAGCTTGTCCGTTCTCCAACAATCTAAGACATTACAACATTTTCATAAATTGTTCGTAGAGTATGAGGATTGAGCTCAACTATGTTAAGACCACTGTAGAATAGCTTTATGTTCCCCTTAACTTAGTGACCGCCTCCGTGATAAGCGATCCAGATTATCGCATAATAGCCCGATATGTGTGTATGCTTCATCCTCCTCTATACGTTCTGGTCCTAGCATCCATAATCGTTTCCTTGCATCGTAGCGAATTTCATTTAAAACCTTCAACGGATATTTTGATGAGTTGTAGTCGGAGCACTACTTACAAGAATACTCGTAGCAAATGTGCAAGAATGTCTATAACGCGTTCCTTGACAAAGCAATATGGATCATATCGTCTTATACTGTCGCACTGCCGAGGCTCAATCCATGCACGACGAAACCAAGACGTGTCTGTTCAAGTTTTCTATAAGCCCGTCGATGTAAACAAAAGAAAGCACTGCGAGGATTTTTTTCCACCCTGGCGAGTTCCCTGTTGAACCGTTAACGAATCTGTTGTCACTGGAGGATTTTGCACATAGCTCGTCATGTTTGATAAAAGTTTCATGATGACAAGTAGAGACCTACTGTGAAGTTTTGAATAAGGCATACAAAAGAGGATGTCGTGCCCTACTCGATCAAATGCCTGCCTTTCATAAAAAACAAACAATTTCAACCCATGTTCATGAGCACATAATATGCTTTTCCTAACATCATGTATCCTAAATTGTCCTGAAACACACCTTGCAGTACATTTATGTCTGACAACAGATTAATTATTAAACGTGATGCAGAACTTTTCAAATATTTTCAAAATTATAGGCGTTAAGCTGATGGCCATAGAACTTTTTTAACTGTCTTTGCGTTTAGATCTACCATTGCATCACAAAGTGGTCCGTAATGCTGCCCAGGAGATTAAAGCACGTCGCAAACGTGCTCAATATGTTGCTGCATGAGGCTCGCCGCTGATGAAGCCAGGAAGCAGCAGCAAATGGAGCCAAGAAGCCAACAAACAATATGGTCAATGTAAACAGTTTGTACACCGTTTTGCAATCTACTTGCAGGTAAGAAGATGGAGCTTATCATGCGGAATAATTTTACGCATTACTCAAGTTGTAGCCGATTTTTCATGTTTTCTTAAATATAAACTACAAGAAATATGTGGATGTCAACTTGCATCAAATATACGCATAATTTTATTGAGAAAACCCAGTATTGATTCCTACAGCCGGCGCATTTTATATGTATTTTCTTATCTTTACTTTATAAAACTAAATTTATACCTAATGCTTCATAACTTAAAATCACATTAATATGTGGTGTGTGTGTGTGTGTGCGTGTGCGCGCGCACGCGCGCGCGTGTGTGTGTGTGTGTGTGTGTGTGTGTGTGTGTGTGTGTGTGTGTGTTTAAATATTTCTGATTATATTACATTGGAGTACATTTAAACTGCAACACAAAGACAATTGGATGTAAGGAAATTATGTGGTATTATCATTACCATTGCAATTCACGTAATTGTTTAACGTTTCCATGGCGATTCCAGACTGATTAAATCCGATCTTACAGCACTAGACAAATAATATAAGAAAATTACGTCTATTTCAGATAATTATGTCATTTAAATCTAGGAAATCTTTATTATTTGTTTTCTCTCTTTACATGACAGATAAACGAAATAGAAATAAATAGCAATTAAAGTATATTATAGTCATCTCATATTTCTATTCTGTTATATGAACAAAAACAATTATAGATGATTGAAGTTGAGTGGTAGAAACTATATACCTTTGTAAGAAAACACTATCGTGCATTTTCAATTTACTAGAAATCAATTTAAAAAAAGGTTGCTTCTTCGAAAAGCAAGTTTTTAGTTCTTGAAACCAATTAAAGTTGAAAGATATTGAAAATTATTGAAATGTTGGTAATTCTTTAAGCGCTATTTATTCAATATAAATACCTTCGAAAGAAATTTGGATTTTTATTTGGCTTAGAAAGCAAGTTTTTAGATCTTTAAACCAATTAAAGTTGAAAGATATTGAAAATTATTGAAATGTAGGTAATTCTTTAAGCGCTATATATTCAATGTAAATACCTTCGAAAGAAATTTGGATTTTTATTTGGCTTAGACAATCCCTTAATTTCAATAAAAATTCTGAAGAGAGAAATTCTTATCATTAATTATAGTATAACCCTTATCATGTTATTATATTCTCTTTGTTTTTATTGAAGCGTTCGCTCATAAATGTAATGAACATACAATTTTGTCTGACACATAAGTAAAACGCCAATTATTTGACACTTTTTGTGACGGGGATTTCATTTTCATATGAAATATATGCTTGTATCTTGTCCTCGAATATTTTCTTGGTATCTATTTTTTTCTTATTATCCGCTACAAATCAAGTCAACCATTTATTTAGAAGTTACAGGCCACCAACACAAAATACGTTACACACATTGTAAACACAAAAGCATGAGATGTGTCACGGTAAATAATCGAATATTTTTATATTTTTTTTATTATTCAATATTGACAAATATTATTTAACACAACACGCCGCAAACATATATATGTATATACATATGAATGAGACATTTATATAGCGTACTTGTTATTTATATTACATAATATTTGTTTTTTAAGTATTGGTGGATGAGTGATATCATATGCAAAAACATATTGTACAAAAAAGTCAATATAGGTCACTGCCAATGCAAGAAGCAGTCTTTTAATCTTTCAATATTTAAGTGTTAAAATAAAAAGTAAGAAGATAATAATGAAGGAGGGTAGGACGGGTAGAAAGGATAGAAAGAATAGAATAGAATAGATAGAATAGATATAATAGAATAGAATAGATAGAATAGATAGAATAGATAGAATAGATAGAATAGATAGAATAGATAGATAAAATAGATAGATAGAATAGATAGATAGAATAGATAGGAGGTATTTATGCATTTATATAGTTATTCAACAGATGCCATTTGTTTTCATGGAAGTTTATTTTGTTGTTGACTAGAGCTGTTTCGCGCTCTATTTTTATGCCCCGAAGGTGGGCATATTAAAATCGCACCGTCCGCCCGTCCGCCTGTCCGTCCGTCCGTGTGTCCGGCTCAATAACTCGTGTCCGGGCTGTAACTTTCCCTTGTATGGACAGATTTTAAAATAACTTGCCACATGTGTTCGGCATACCAAGACGACGTGTCGCGTGCAAGAACCGTGTCCCTACCTCTTAGGTCAAGGTCACACTTAGGTGTTTATTCACAATGGAATGCTGCATATAAGGACATATAGTATAGGTTGTCGTGTCCGTGCTGTAACTTTCCCTTGTATGGACAGAATTTAAAATAACTTGCCACATGTGTTCGCCATAGCAAGACAACGTGTCGCGTGCAAGAATCGTGTCCCTACCTCTTAGGTCAAGGTCACACTTAGTGTTTATTCACAATGGAATGCCGCATATAAGGGCATAGAGTATATGTTGTCGTGTCCGGGCTGTAACTTTCCCTCGTATGGCCAGATTTTCAAATAACTTGCCACATATGTTCGGCATACCAAGACAACGTGTCGCATGCAAAACCCGTGTCGCTACCTCATAGGTCAAGGTCACACTTAGTGTTTATTCACAATGGAATGCTGCATATAAGGACATAGAGTATAGGTTGTCTTGTCCGGGCTGTAACTTTCCCTTGTATGGACAGAATTTAAAATAACTTGCCACATGTGTTCGGCATACCAAGACAAGGTGTCGCGTGCAAAAACCGTGTCCCTACCTCTTAGGTCAAGGTCACACTTAGGTGTTTATTCACAATGGAATGCTGCATATAAGGACATAGAGTATAGGTTGTCGTGTCCGGGCTGTAACTTTCCCTTGTATGGACAGAATTTAAAATAACTTGCCACATGTGTTCGGCATAGCAAGACAACGTGTCGCGTGCAACAATCGTGTCCCTACCTCTTAGGTCAAGGTCACACTTAGTGTTTATTCACAATGGAATGCCGCATATAAGGACATAGAGTATAGGTTGTCGTGTCCGGGCTGTAACTTTCCCTTGTATGGACAGATTTTACAATAACTTGCCACATGTGTTCGGCATACCAAGACAACGTGTCGCATGCAAAACCCGTGTCCCTACCTCATAGGTCAAGGTCACACTTAGTGTTTATTCACAATGGAATGCTGCATATAAGGACATAGAGTATAGGTTGTCGTGTCCGGGCTGTAACTTTCCCTTGTATGGACAGAATTTATAATAACTTTCCACATGTGTTCGACTTACCAAGACGACGTGTCGTGTGCAAGAACCGTGTCCCTACCTCTAAGGTCACGGTCACACTTAGGTGTTTATTCACAATGGAGTGCTGCATATAAGGATACAGAGTATTGGTTGTTATGTCCGGGCTGTAACTTTTTCTAGTATGGATAGATTTGAAAATAACTTGCCACATGTGTTCGACATACCAAGACGACGTGCAAGACCCATGTCCCTACCTCTAAGGTGAAAGATACACTTATTGTTTATTCACAATGAATTGCTGAATATAAGGACATAAGAATGTAGGTTGTCAAGTATGGGTTGTATTTTTTATGTTCAGAGGCAATTTAAAATAACTTGCCATATGTATTTGTTTGATCTTTAACTTTTCATGTACTGACCTTGTTCATAGGTCAATGTCACATTCGGGGGCATTCGTCACATACTGTGACAGCTCTTGTTTCTCTAAGTTTTACATAGTTCAAAATGGATGTAAAAGTTGGTATAGTGTTTCTGTTTTTCATGCTAAATTAAAAAAAACTTCATTAGCAGTATTAAAAAGATAATTATTGTCTTATGTTGTAATTGTTCAACGATGCCAAAGCTTATGGTTTTTAAGTTTAAATTGATCGAGTTTGGGTTTTGATCAATTATTCTTTTTAATTGAGACCACAGATTTTGTGTAATTCTACATTCCCAGAATAAATGTTCCTGTGTTTCGATGTATTCCCCGCAAAAGTCACACAAACTTGAATTTGAGATTCCACATTTGTATAAGAATTTGTTAGTAGGTATAATTCTGTTTATAAATTTGTACTGAAATTTTCTCAGGGTAACATCCTTGGTGTATCTTTAGTAAGATGTGAAGATTAATTTCCATAGAGTGTTATCTATACGTTCTTCTGGTATGACCCGTTTCCATTTTCCATCAATTTGGCTGTAATTTTCTTAATAAAACTGGATTGAGTATAGTGATGTGTTTGGTTTTACTTTGCTTGTTTCGATTTTGTTTTAGCGTGTCTTGAGAGTCGTTTATTGGCATTGCAGCTCTCATTTGATCTCTCATTGATTGTGGCAAACAGGCTATTAGTTGATAAATTTTAGGTAATCGTTATTTTTATATTGTATAAATATTTAATATCTTCAAATTTGTAAAAGTCTTTTGAACGGTAAACAAATATGTGTTGTATGAATTGTACACCTTTATCATACCAATCTCCGTAATAAAAGGTGGTATTAATGTGTTTGTTGTTCCATATTATGATTTTTGTGTCGGTATCTTTGATAATAACTGTTTAACTTCTGTCCAAGAATGAATGATGTCAAATAAGAACTTATTTCCACGACAAATTTTGTTAATCAATGTATCGTTTAAATTACACTCAAAAACCAGGTTTCCTTCGTATATCTCAATAAGATTTTAATAAAATGTTTTATATTGGCTTTTGTTAGAGCGGTCTAATATTCTCTTTACGAATGACGCTTTAATTGAATTTACAAGATTATAGATGTCCGGTACTTTCAAACCCCCATGTTCGTAATCTTGTAGATTTCGTTTTATTTTATCAGGTTTGTGATCCCATATAAAGTTAAATATATCTTTGTTTATATCGTCAAGAATATGTTTTTTGCGGGTTTGGTAGAACTGTTAATGGATATATAACTTTTGGCAGTGCAAATGTTTTTATAACTGTGACTTTGCCAAGAAGATTAAGTTTTCTGTGATGCCAACTTTTGAGACAATTTTTGAAGTTTTGTAATTTAGGGAGAAAATTGAGGTCTAGGAAACTATTTTCAACATTAGTGAAATTTATACCAAGTGTTTTGCTTCGTTAGATGTCCATATGAATTTATTTTCTGGCAAGTAAGTTAAATTCGTGTCTTGCAATTTTCCTGCTCTTAATATAATTGACTTTTTAGTGTTCAGTTTTAAACCAGATTTATGTCCGAACTCATCTATTGTATTGACTAGAGCGGTAAAAGATTTTTCGGTACAATCATTTATATAAGTCGCGTCATCGGCAAACAGTGATTGTTTTATCTCAATATTGTATATATTTAGGCCTACAATGTCCGTTTTGTTCTGTATAGCGTTGGAGAGTATATCGATACAAATAATAAATAGATAAGAAGAGAGAGGGCAACCTTGTCGTACTCCTCTTTCAATTTGAACTATGAGCAGACAGAGCGACTAAGTAATGTGTTTAGTCATATCAATAGTTGATTTTTATTTCAGTGTATTAACCATGGAAATAAAACTATTCTTACAGATTATTTTTTTCTACGACAAAACCATATATTAACACGTTACGGAAATAGTATATAGTTCATTTTCAACAATTTCTAGACTCGTTTCATATTTGTTTTGTATAAAAAGATTGTAAGATCTTAAGTGTAAGATTTGAGTATCTGCTCTGTCTCGGCAGACATATTTCCATTTCTTTAATGTAAACCATAGAGTTACATGCACAACGAATATGGTTTCCTTTGGAATCAAATGTTTTGAATCATAGGGTGCGCCACTCCCAAAGGGAAAGGGAACGGTAGAACATGGAATTGATTTGTGAGTGTTTTTTTGTTTTGTTTTTCTTTTCTTTGATTGGAGTTGACGGGATGGGGGTGCCCTCCCCTAAATAGTTGTGAAGAGATAAGTCAACAATGGTGAAATATGGTGTAATTGTCATAACCATTGTTTAATTACAAATTTGTTCAATAAATTGAGATCAATACCATCTACTTCTTCTGTTTCCGTCTCATCTGAAAATGTTGTAAGGATTGACAATCATAACTTATTTTCGAGGTTGATTCATATCTGGCAAGTGTAAGTTTAGCTCTGGTTAGCCAGTTTAAAATATATCTGAGTTCTTACTAAGCTTTCCCGGACCGTGCCGAGGCGTTACCCAAATCTTGACCAATGTCAAAATTTCGATATGTGGTCAACTTAGTTTGTCTTGTTTTATTTTTAATACTTCATTGACCTTGAACATTGTGCCTTTCAACAGTACCTTGGTCATATAAGCAACTTGGCTTTAAGCTCGTCCTTTTAGTTTCCATTGTTTAATTCTCTTTTTGAGAAGCAAATACCAATTGAAAAACCGTTCGGAAATAAAATGATAATAAAAATATGGATCACAGATATTTCGAATGGTTAACGATCAAATGCATTCCTAGTTTTTCATTGTGAATATCAAACTGTTTAAGGCCGATTGATGGGGCTCGAGTGGCATTCTGAAATGCTTGTACCTTGATTTTTTTCACTCAAAGTAACTTGCAAACTGCGTTTTGAATTAGGTGTGTTTCAATACATTATTGAAAAAAAATACTTTGAAGCAAATAATACATATAACAATGCCGGTATGATGATTTCGTCACCTCCAACGCATTCTAGTACCGCCTTACGGGGTTTTCCATTTTTATTAAACATTTAGACGTATTCAGTCGTCTTTCGAAAGATCCTCGTGTAAGGTAAATTATCGTGACTGGAAGTCCCTCAATGTACAGGTGGGTTTTAGAATAATTGATCATACAAATGAAATAGCGGAAACATGCCCATCAGGCAAATACCTAAAGGCCTTGTTTAAGCCTTCTATAAGTGACCCCCCCCCCCCCCAAAAAAAAAAAAAAAAAAAAAAAAACTTATTGATCTTAATCTTATAACCTAATTGTCTTATCAAATCTCTACTCTAAGTATCATGCTGTGCAGTTTTTGGATGTTTTATTATAAAATTGGACCCTAAATGGCCCTGAAACGAAGACACAGGAAATTGGCCCCTACTGTGACACCAGTGCAATTAGCAGGAAATTGTTGCAAAGAATATATTGCTTAGTTGTGGATTTGGCTACGTTTGGTATAACCAAGAAGTATTGAATGAATCTCATTTTATTGCTTTGTTGAAACAATCACTTAATGACCAGTATCGCCAGGAATGGCATTCTTCTATTATAGATTCTGAAAAACTTAAATTTTACTCTTGTTTTAAATCAAGTTTGTGCCATGAAATTGACTTAGACTGCGTCAATATACGCAAATATAGAAATGCTCTTGCGTGTTTCCGATGCTCATCACATAACCTTGAGATTGAATATGGTCGATACTTTAATATTCATCGTGATCAAAGGTTTTGTAAATTATGTAAAAATGTTGTTGAAACAGAATATTATTTTTTTGCTCAAATGTCCTTTTTACTCTAATATTAAAAAAAACCTATTTACCAAAGAAATATTATGAAAATGCCACTTTTAACAATTGAATCATCTTGATGCGTACAAAAAATGAATATTTGTTAAGGGATATTGCTATGTATATATACTTTGCTATGCAACATAGACATACTTTACTACAAGCGTTGTAAAAATGTTATAAGTAATATTAAAACTTACTTCAGTATTGTGTGTACTTTGTTCGGTAATGATACTAATTGTGTAACATCTGTAATTACTTGTTATCTCGGGGGCCTTTGAGATGTGTGCCTGACGTATCGGTAGGTACCACTAGATCAACCACACCTGCGTGGGTGACGTCTCGATAACTTAGACGGGATGCAAGTTATTGCAGGGGTGTTTCCTGTGCCAGAGTTTTGTGTATAGTATTTGATTACAATGTGTACTCTTTAGATCCCTTCTATTTCGTTTCGAAAAAGGTATTTAATGCATGCTACACATTCGAATTTGTATTCCGTCTTGCACTTCTTTATTTCTTAACTCTTTAGCTTTCGTATGCTTTTGTTTTGTTTTGTTTTTTGTTTTGTTTTTGTTTTTTTTGTTTTTTTGTTTTGTTCTTTTTTCCATTCTCTTGTTGGTTTCTTGTGGGATGTTTCTCTCATTTGTTTGTTTTGTAAATGTGTTTGTATTATATTGTACATTGTTCAACCGATGTTACCATTGTTGCTTTTGCACATTTGTAATATACATATTTGTTGTCTTGGGCCGGTGGCCTTTAGCAAATAAAATATTGAACTTGAGCTTGAGCAGGAGATGCACAGCAGGAAATTATCAATACAGACATTCCTTAAACTAGGCCTTTAATGTGATCATGTTGAAATTGCACCCATGTGCATGTCAAATGTATTTCAGTAGCAATATTACTCCACTGGAATCTCTGTAAAATCAACATATACTGTAACTAAATCGACGAATTCAAAGGTTAGCATTTGCTATGACTTATGTCGACTTCCATTGGCATTGTGTTCATAATTGGTTACGTTCGAAAAACGCACTATAACCAGAGTTTATTGGCGCAGACTGTGTCAACTCTCCTTCTGTCATGTAATATATGAGAATATCAAACAGCGCCGTCCACGATTCACTGACTTCATCTGACCACGTGGCATCAATGTGAGGCTTGATTGCCGCGAGGAAATAAGGAAGAATTGTCTACAAAATAAATAAAAACGGAGTTGATTTGCATTCATTTTATGTGAAATATCACCGATAATAAACTAAACCGATTTAGTAATGTACTGAAATACTTTTGTTTGATTTTGATTCTTTCCGACTGACACAATATATACGTTCCGGAAAATGAATTTCTGGTCCTGTAAAAATAGCAAAAAAACTAGGGTTTAGTATGCAAACATTTGATTTCAAGAATTAAATTTGACACTTTTTGAGATAATGGCAAGCAAGACTTGAGTTATAAAGCTTTGAAAAAACCATTGACTTCACTTCCATAAATGTTTTTTTATTGTAATTTGGAAACACCACTCATCTAAACGCTCTATATGCTCTACTAGTCTACGAATTCGTTCTTACCGGAATTATGTCACTAGGCACATTGTATTTCCGATGTATCTGGCCAACATCCTTAAGAGTCCTTGCCAGTGTGCGTCTGTCGTCAAGTTGGGTAACAACAGCGTCCACTGTTGCCATGACACGTAACGCGTGCTCGTGTATTAATCCTGAATGTTGTAAGGCCGGTAACTCGTGTCCATCAAACGCTCCAAATATTTGTATTAGCTCTGGACGACCCTCAAACATCCTGAAAGTACAAAATAATCACGGAGTTACTTCATAGTATTAGTTTTTGAATCTCCTTTGTATTGTGTTAATAAATTCCCCTTTGTCTAAAGTTTTTCGGTTGTATTTGAAAAATTATCCGCCCGAACACAGCTTTTTGTTTTTTATCGATTGACTTAATGCTTTTGGAAGCTGTTTCCTATGCAGTGGTGAAATAAAAGCGGTAGTTATCTGCTGTCTTTCCAACTTGTCCGTAGTGAAAACAGTTGTGTCTAGATGAGTTTCATCTGTTACAATGGAAAAATAAAAATAACAAATAACAAAACTACTTATTTTGAAATAATGTGTAATTGCCCTATATCGTTCCAAAGAATATCATAATTATCTTATTTTCATAGTTTGAACATATGCCAAATGCGGTGGCACTGATATGTAATAACATTTTGGTTTAACATTACAGAGGATCGCCTGGATTCTTGGCACAATTTTTCTTTAAATGTCGAGCAAGAAGTTTTGTCAAAACTATTTCTCAAAATCCACTATAACCATGATTAAATTCATCCGATACGTGCAGAAAATGTCTTCCACTTATTGATCTTTCAGGGATAAACTAAGTTAAATATCATCTAAAATACACTTCTCTGAATAATTTTTCATGTTTGTTTCAAACCATATCAATTAAATACGGCCTGAATCCCGGTTTCGTTTTTTCAATTGAAACTTGTTTTTAAACTTGGATCGTAATTTTTAAATGTGGAAAGAAATACCATTCGATTTTAAAGCCATATTGTTTTGAAAACTATAACATTAGAGACCAAGGAACATTTTTCTTGTTCTCACGAAAATATACACAAAGACGATGAGATCACATTTTTACAACAAGGCGACTCTTAGGATCGTTAACAAACAAATACCACGTGTTATATTTTCGTAAATCGTGACTTTACACCGTTTCTTTGGAATGATTTTTTTAAATGAACTATGTTTTTTATAGGAAACCATTTTCAAAACTCCACTTCCCCTCCCGCAGCATTGTTCTAAGTAGAGCCTTATGGCTGTCACGTGAATTTTTGTGCTTAAAGCAATAAACAAAGAGCAACAACCTATCCTAAAAGTCCTTATTGCAACAAGAGTCAAACGATTTTGTTTTACGGAAATGCGCCACACATTATTTAAAAGTACTAATATTAGGGTTTAAAGTAAACAACAATTCACTGTTCTGCAATATCCATAAATATTTGATAACATGATCCGCCTTCTAGATTTTAGAATTAAAAATAAGGAATACGACAGATAATGTGTTTTATATCAAAAACGTTAATAAATGACACAATAATAGGAAAGTAACAGCTGTCCCTGAGCAAAATTTTATTTGATCGAAAAGTTTCGAATTTCTGTCTACGGTAAAGACGGTGTCATTAATTGTAAAAGTGATTGTTTTGTTGTTTTGCTGCCTTTCGCTGTTTTTCATTTGTACTATGGGATGGGGAGCGCTGAAACAATTTTCTGACAGGTTTGTTTAAATATAAAAAAGCGCTACTGGTATGTTATATTCGAAAGCTTAAAATGCATAAGTCGAAGCATGTCAACATATTCAATGCGTTCGGCGTTGGGTGAAATAGCTAAATTTGTTTTCTTTTCACGTAAATATTGTTTTTCCGCGAACACTATATAATATATAATAATATTCCATGGCCGCTCGTTCAAGATAGGATCATCATAACCCGAGCTTGGGTTTCCGTAGATCACACTACGCGAGTGTTGGGATGAACATTTTAGTCATCTTACACGAGCGGCCATGTTTGATGCTTTTTCACCCACCTCATTAAACAAGATTTAGTATATTAAATGTATTATTGGTTGTGTGGTGTTCCATACGGGAACTGTTTTATCTTTGCTTCTGGGCAAGATAAGAATATTCAGCATGGTCAAATATGTCGATGTACTTCTCTTTAGTGAGAGAAAGTTGTATACATACAATTAAATATCACGCGTACGTTTCTATAGATATGTTCAGATTTAAGCTCATTAAAATGCAATGAAAACTTCTGCGACAAGCCCGGTATTGAACTTATAAAATATTAACCCTGTTTGTAGGCACAAGCTCAGGTCCAAAAGGACACTAAATGAGAAAAACAAACATACAAAAATTACATACATTTGTATAAAAAAGCATCAAAATAGCTTCACAGATAAATGATGGGATTA
This sequence comes from Mya arenaria, assembly GCF_026914265.1. Lineage (NCBI taxonomy): Eukaryota > Metazoa > Mollusca > Bivalvia > Myida > Myidae > Mya > Mya arenaria. The sequence continues at coordinate 26,144,739 of NC_069130.1, forward strand.
ACGCCTGGAGCCGTCAGAGAAACTCGATTTTATTGGAACAAAAGTCTTCTGGGGGCTTAAATCAATGTAAAGGATTCTGAAAACGAAACAGATTTTTACTTTAACAAAAAGTTTATTTCAGAGATCTTATGTGTACAAAAGAGAATACTTCAATATAGTATACTAGTAGATCATACTGATACATACGAATACGTAGGACAAAGATACTAGAAAATCTATTCGCCAGAATCACATCATAACAATCAATATGACACATTAGCTTTCTTCTTAAAGGTGTTTACATACACACAAAAAGGTCATGTTATATATTAATGTTTTTTAATGTGAAAATGTCTCTTTGGCCAATTCATAAAAAAACCCATAGACTTAACATAAGTTCTTATGGATATTCCACCAAGCATGATTTACAGAAATTCAATACAAGCTTTAAAATCGAATTTAAAATCAGTTCGAGAAATAACACGACATATCAATCCCGTACTTTGCAGAATTCAATACAAGCTTTAAACTAGATATCTTATTTATATTTAATTATAAATTCTTTATTTTCATTGATCGTGTAGCAACGCGTATTCATGTCTTCAAAATAACGAGTTAGGTTTTCTTCTAGAATATCGTTTTTGTTTTCTTAAATTGCTCGCAAAAAAACAAAACCGCAAAACCAAAGCAGTTAATGCGAAAATAAATAGCGTAGTTTTCTCTGGTAATTAAACGTCATATAATGTGGTGACTTTCATGTTATACATGTTTATACTCATTATAACAGTTTCTTGATTTTTATTAGGAGTGTTGCACGCAAATAGTAGTAAAATTGAAATGATTATTTATAAGTTCGTTTTTATTTGTTTATATATATGTCATTATTTCATCATACGCTATGGTCAAATTTACATAAAATTTAATATGAAATTACGGGCTTTAATTGCTATACCCAGAAACGTTTTAGTTATAAATAAATAAATACTAAAAGTACAGGAACGAAACGGAAACACATGCTATTAATGCTACTTGGATGTATGTCACCTTCTTTTAAATTACAAGCAGCTCCGATGCAGTTGGCAATTTATGAAATATAAACACAAACATATACAATACGAGTGTATACATTATAATACATATATGATGCTGAAATTATGCCCCCCCCCCAAAAAAAAAAAAAAAAAAAATGAAAAAAAATGGCAGTATATTAAATCTCATGTAAAACTAATGATCCTAGTAATCAGTAAATTTACATCTGCTTGGAGATAAAATTGTATAAAAGTGTTAAAAACATTTAAGTATGAATCGGATCTCCTATCAAATGAAAATTGAGTCAGGACATTTCAGGGAGCTTAGCTAAATAAGCCCTTTTTATGTCTGCACAAAAAGTTGTGAGTGACTAAGTTAATGTCCCTTGTACATGCAAAAAAAAAAACACTCGCCAATATCTAGGACTTTGTTTTCTTGTTAACCATTTATGTATATGAAAACAAACAATTACAATGATTACAACGATTAAATAAGGTTTCCTGACAACAGGAGAGTACGTAAATCAACATATAAAGGAAGCAATGAAAACAAACTGTAAGTGTCATCCCCAACCACGGAAAAGAAATACAACCAAATGTATGTTTTTTTTATATAAAGTGTACATAAGATTAAACATTTGTTTTGATTGTTTTAGTTTAATATCTGATAAATATCACATTATTATGTTTGGTTGCAAGCTAATAAGGTGTCCTTTAGTTTCATCTGTGTTGTAAAACTAGATCATGGATTTGAAGCGTTCGTATGCAGATCTAATGAACACAGTTGAGAGTTTTGGAGAAATAACGTAGATGATTATAGACTGAGTTCAACTTGATCATGAATGAACGACCTAATAGGCGGGCCATTTAACAACCGTCATAGGAAATATCTCTTAAATAACTATTGTAAAGAAGGAACCGCAGTCACAATTCTCCAACGAGTTTGGTTTGGTTTAAACAATATTTGTTTTGATATAAAATTTACAATTAGTTCAGATCAACAAATTTGAGAATAATCAAAATTAACAACGAGTTTTCAAACTAATTTTAGAATCGAATATGTAGATAGCAGTACGCGTTAAGTACTGATACATATTCAGTTACTCGATGATAGTGTGTATCAAATGATATGGCAAACGTGATATAGATGCTAAAAAGACGTAAAAAAAAGCAAATGGAATATTATACTGACAAACTCAGAAAATTCATCAAGTTGTATATTTGGCTCTAAATTTTAAAACACAAAGAAGCTATACTAAAAAAATACTCAATGAGACAATACCTACCCAACAAACGTCTTCACGCCAACATTTGCAATATTACGTTTGAGAATCTGCCAAGTGTCTTTGACAATAACTTTTTGAGAGGGAGTGATCCGGGGTGAACACTTCTCAATGAGTTGGTCTCCAGATTTATCACATGCACAACCCATTGTATCCGTCTTATATAAGTTTGTCGTTGCATAAACTGCTATCTTTATCCTTTGAAAGACATATTAATGTATTACTAGTCCATCGAATATTACAACATTTTACCCATTTCCTTCAAATCGTCCTTTAAAATCAGGTCTAGAAATAACAAGCACATATCAATCCCGCACACTCCAGAAGTGCAATACCAGTTCTTTTATAACTATTCATTACAAAGTTCTTTATTTTCAATGATCGCGTAGCAACTCTTATTCATGTCTTCTGAGAAGCAACTCCCTAGTTGTTATCATAGAATATTGCCTTTTCTTAAATGCTTGCAAAAACCAATACCGTTAACCAGAGCAGTTAATGCGAGAATAAAGGGACTCTCATAGCGAAGTATTATCTGGTTGTTTCACTATACAATTTTCAATATATCGCCCAAAAAGAACAATGGGTGGCGTACCAGGCATGTTTTATATATCGCGATGTGAAAAAAACATTGAGTTGCAGGGCCTCATATAAGAGAATGTTGATAAAAGTATTGATGTTACACATAAACATATTTCGAAATTGCACACACGAGAGAGTCATATCAGGCACAATTATTGTTGTCGAAATAAAGATCAAGTATTTTGCCATCAAAACACATACTAATCATACCAGCCAAGTTGTAAAAATGAGTGTTGCAGCAAAGCAGCAAGAGTTTCAAATAAAGCTACATCCACAAGATAGCTGTATTGGGCATCTCGGACAATACAATTGTAGCTATAAAATTGAAGATGATACTTTATTTAGCCAAATAAATTAAAGGATACAATTAGACATACGAGTTGAACTGTTAACGTTACAAGATCCTGGTTTAAGTATTGACATGTACTCACATATACCCTCATTTTTGTTGAATTTAAACATATTCGCTAAGTCCAAATGTTAATTGTTCAAAATGAATATGCTTTATAAAGCCTTAATGAATTGGTCACTCAATTAGCATTTGCCAACACGTTGATAGGTAATCCGCATTTTCCATTAACTTCAATCATGCGAATTATATCAGTTTCATTATGATAAAAGCCTTAACAAAACAACATAATGAAAGGGCATTTCAAATCTTAATAAATTAAAGCATTCATTTGACAGCAACTAAATTTACTGATTTGAAAGCACTAACCTAATTAATCATAAGACAGCATCTAAATTTGAAATTGATTAGACAGCATCTAAATTCGGTATTGATTTGACAGCAACTGAATTTACTATTCGCTATTGTCAGGTAAGTGTATAAAAAATCACGTGACTTGCAAGATGTTCATGACAAAACAATGGGCGCTATTTTTAAGCGGGGAAACTCAGCTATAACAAAATGTGAGACGACATGATTGTTGCGTATATTCTGTTATTTCTTTGAATCATGTAAGATTATTCCATGAAGCCTGGTCACTTTAAAGCTGACAATTTTTTAATACAGCAAGCAATGAAAGATGGATTGTACTTTAAATAAATCCAGTGACTGTTCTCGCATACGTCTGTGAATACTGATTCAAGCGATCAACATGTATTAAAACATTACTTGTAGTCTCTAATTCGTTCTTACTTGAATTAGGTCAACAGGCACATTGTCTGGCCAACATCCCTAATAATCTTTGCAAGGGCGCGAATGTCGTCAAGTTGAGCAACAACAGCGTTCACTATTGCCATGTCAAGATGCGCTTGCTCGTGTATTAACCATATCTGCTCTAAGGAATGTAGCTCATGACCGTCAAACAATCGAAAACTCCAGCAATTTCTATTGATTTTTTCTTAAGATTCTCAGTTTTTGTAACCATTTATCGGTCTTGACATAAGATTTTAATTTTATTGATAACCTCAATTCAATCGTAAGCTGTCATATTTAGTTATTTCTCAAATACTGGAAATAAAATAGGCCGTTATCTGCTGGCATCACGATGTGTCAGTTACATTAAAAGTTGCGTCTAGTTGATATGCATCTGCTAAATCAGAACAACAATATATTCACTTTGATGAGGGTTAGCAATGGCAAGTGACCAAAGAATCGTATTGATACATTATGTAAATATAACTTCGATTTCGCGAAGTAAAAAAAAAACTCAAATGGAACTATTTTTTTTTTACAAAAACACAATGTTTCCATGATGCAAAACCTTTCCAACAAAGAGTCATTTTGGGTAGTTAGTGCTGAATTGCTGACCAATTAGCTGATGATATAGAAATAGATGGATACCTCTGACCAATTGACCTCAATAAAGGTAAACAATCAAATTTTAACTGGTAAAAATGAATGTCATATGAAGAGTTATTTAATTGTTCATTATGTACTATTAGTTTGTATTTTTTTGTTATGATAATTTGTAATAGTTGGTATATTCATAAGGTTTTGCTTTATTGCAAGCCACACACAAGTTGGCTAACTAACTTCATCGTCGATTATTTTAGTTCAAAGGAATTATCTCAACAACTCAATTCCTGTGTGTCATAAATATTGAGGCCCTTCACTAAATCTAAAAAACACAGAATATGGTGTTTCGTTACCTTGATAGGGGTTTAACTATTTTTGTATTAAAATACAATGTGTTAAGTCAAACAATGCAATGCTCTGAAATAATGTGCATGGTTAAGATATTCCTTTATAATGCTAACAAAGTTGAACCAAAAATAATCACTATGACATGTCGAACATTCAAACCATTCGTTAATTAGTAATCTGATTGGTTTACCACGGCCGAGTATCTTTTTTGACAATACGTCTGGTTTAAAATAATCAGAAGAAAAGCCACGCGACCTGGAAGCCATATTTTACTTACTCCGTGCTTTTCTGTACAATAGTTTAAAAATGGGCCAGCAGATTCTGAAGAGAAGACTTTGAAGTTTACATGACAAATTGTCATGATTATGTTTTTGCGTTGTAAATCTCTTAGGATTTATCCATAAAAAGAGGGTCATGGTTACACTGAGTGCTTTTGGGTATGTCCAATAACTAATCCTATAAAAAAGGTTTTTTTCCTAGTTGTAAACAACAACCATGACCTTTTGTTATTAAAGATACGGGGATCTATACAAGTGTACTACGCACATAACATATTCGTGTAAAAGTTCGTTATATGGTGACGTAATGAGTACATGTACATCTGTTGAATTGCTGTTGAAAATTGGATAGCTTTCATGACAGATTATTTTAGAGCTATCAATAGAGCACTTTAGAACACTACATTACGTCCTTGCAGCAATAATTTAAATCGATCAATATGATTAGAACGACTTAAATCAAAGGGTATCCGTCAATAGATGTCCACTATGGACATTCCTATGGCTGAATTTGTCTTTTTTTTAAATAGATGATGTTGATTAAATCATTCCCAACACACACACCTCAGTATCCTACATTAGTCTGTTTTATTGCATTAACACTATGAAGGTATAATGTTATAATACTGTAATGAGCTACAAATTAAAGTCCATACACATGACGAACCATTATCAGCAATACACTTATACATATGTCAATTAATATAGGATTGCACGAATACGTTTCTACAAAAAGGAGAAATAATGTATAGAATCAAGAATGTGTTTATTATCAAAACATAGTTTGACCAAAGTTTTGTTCTTTTTGAAAGCAAATGGTGGGTAAGTTATGATTTTAAACGCGTGTTACGAATTGCTATCTACTTTCAAGGAGGTGTCCCAATGTTCTAGAATGCGCTAAAATTACTTCTTGAAAGGTATTATAAAATAAACATGTATTCGAAATTAAATATTGATAATATAATATATTTAGCTAGACAAATTTTGATAGCTAAGCCCGAGTGAGGCATTTCAAAGATTGATGTTTATTCTATAACTTTTAAACATAACAATATGTTAGATATAAAAGCCTTTTATTCTAGACTTTGAACTGTAAGTTACTCCATTACAGTTTTTAAGACTTTGTGTGTTCCCAAAGTAAGGAAATTTAATTTGCATTGCAATATATAAAGAAGGAACAGTTTTGATATTTAATCTGTGTTACAAATATTATATAGGGTACAATTAAATACGGCATCATATTCTTGTTTCAAATGTATGATACTTATATACTTGTGCTACAAGACTTATATTAATGGAATTAAATGATTTATTTCTACCGGAGTTCCATAGAACTTCATACATGTACATATATCGTGGAGATTATTGAAACTTTAAAACAGTCATTGTGATTTGCGTCAGAACTGTATCCACACAGTCACGTCAAAATACTAGTTATAATTTATCTCATCACTATAAAATCGGGTTATATTGGAGATATAACGAGTGTTATCATTTGCTGAAATATTTGTTTAATAATTATATTTATTTTACATTAATTTAAGAACTATGAGGCAAAGAGTCATAGTCAAACTCTTAAATGTTTGCTCATAATAATCAAGGCGACATTCACGACATTCCCAACATCAATGACATTGACGAATGAAACTGTACCAATAGCGTAAATGGTATATCAATAGCTTTTAAGGGGACTGATAAAACATTTTGGGAGTACTCAAAATGCTAGTAAACCATGGACGTGGTGTCTCTTATACTTGTGCCGTACACCTTTGGTATTAACAGTGTGTGTATACCACGTGATAAATTACGTCATATATGCACATTTGGGAGGCAACATTTTGCTTAAAATGAAAACTTGAAACAAAGATAACTATTCGTTTACTACATCTTTTTAAATGAAACAAAGGGCAGACTATGCCCAGCCTTCGTTTTATTACCGGGGTTTGATACGGTGATTAGTTTCTTCAAACACTTCGACATAACTGTTTTTAAAATTATGTTTTGACAGTGCTCAATCAGGCAGCGGTTCTGCAAAAAGGTTTGTCGAAGTGTTTTAAGAAACTAAACCCTTAATCAAACTCTGGTAAAATATAGTAGGCGGAGCTCTATACGCGGCGTAGACTGCGCTACGGTTTATTTAAAATGGTGTAGAAATAGTAAAGTTATCTTTGTTTAAAGTCTTCATACAAAGCAAAATATTGCCTTCCGACGTAGCATTTATGACGCAATTTATCACGTGGTATTCACACACTGATTAAATGTGTTCACAGTGCTGATTAGACTATGAAAGTTGTAGCCCTGTGTGCCACACACCTTACACACTGAAGATGTACATCACTGCTGGTTTTTTTTTTCAGTTATATCGCTTATTCAGCTGCTTACACCTTACACATTGACGATGTACTCAGTGCTGGTTTAACCATGAAAGTAGTAGGCGTTATGCATGCGCCTTACACCAGTCACATTGAAGAATCATATGAAGTAAACACAGGTTTTGCTCCTGAATACCCTTATTACTTACCGTCTCCTGAGCAGAAAGTTTATGACATAAATTAAGCACATGCTTCTCATGTGGGTGTTCCAAGATAACAGTATCTAAATTATGCATCAAGTTTTAAGGATTCCTCTTTTATATCACATGACAGAAATTCCAATCAATCGAGACACTTTTTATAAGATTTTCGACTTTTATAGCCAGCGTAATAACATGATCGGTTTGTGATGCAAAGTGGCCGAACGTCGAATCAGCATAATCAGCGATTCAATTTCCAAAATTACGGTTGTCTGAACGTCAGTAATGAGATAAGCATTTCATATCATTTACTGTAAATAAGCAGTAACCTTGCTTGCCGAACCGATAACTGTCGACAACCTTACCTCGAGATATTATGCAGGTAGGTAAAATCAAAATGTTTATTTAGCTAAACATGTGATTCCTATGAACATAATATATTCAAGATAGATATTATTTTATTAATGACAAGTATGCACAAGTTTCTAGTTATAGAAAGGTTTAACCAGAGAACTCCGTTCACACCAAACTAATTATCATATCCACCTGTGAGATTATCGCGACACGTGATGAAGAGTGGACAACTATAGATTATTTCATCACTGCCCGACAATGATTAGCGCGTTTACCACCTGCCTTCATTTTCTTACAAACAAATGGCCGACGAAAAGACAAAATAGACAAAAGCAAACCCTTTTAAGGGACTTAAACTTGTTTATTGATCAAAGAAATATGAAGTTAATGTTACTGTAAATGACTCAGTATGTGTTGCTCATAAGAGCAAAAGCGGAGACCGTTTTTACACGTTAACTGCAAATTTTCATATGGTAAACGTCACCAGGTGTGAAGTTTTGAAGAATGAGTTGTTGTTTTTGTTTATCTTATTCTGTTAAGCAATGCATTTTTCGGGTGAAATGGCTGTAATGTTTAAGAAACAAACTTAAACTTAATTACTTTGAAGATGAGTTGTCCTTTTTGTATTAGTTGCAATAAGAAGAATATTATGAAGACTTCTTTGTTAAATGTTTTATTTTTGAGTGCTATACATGAAGTTGTTTTCTGAAAGAAATGGCAAGAACTTATAATATAAGTTTAATATAGATTTAGGTTATAAAATCGAGTAAAAATATACTATACTTAAACACGTTGTATAAAGTGAGCTTGGTTATTGCATTTATCATAAATCACTTTTATTTGAAAAAAGCTGATAACAAATAAAAAGTGCTTTAAACTCGTTTTAAAATGAAAGCATTTCAAAATGCGCTATTTAACACAACTTCCCGGCTAATATTGGTTCAGTGCAAAAGGAATTATCCGGCGTATGGAGTTTAACATAGTAGGTTAGTTTAATATGGACACCATTTCGATGGAAAATACGTTTGTTTATGTTTGGTATTTGTTCATATTGATCGATAAAATAACTCAACCTGAATACGCTCTAAAGAAAAGAAAATGTCACCATCATAAAGTGTTTTTATTTGTATGTACATGGTACTTTTGATTATTGTCAACAAAATATACGATTGTTTTTCAGGTTCGCTGTCTCTCCTGGCTTGTCAATATAAAGAGTTGAACGTCAGCGTGTTGTGCCGATAATTATATCAATTTAAGAGTACATTCACTTTCCACCGTCAAGCTGTGTATGCGTACATTCTCTCTCATTAGACTCTTTGTTTAATAGTATTGGAATGCTATTTACCTCAATTGTATATTAAAGCGAGGTTATATATTACTAAGTAATTGTTAAAGGTTGTTAAGTATGAACTGAGTGTTTCACTTAAGTATTAAAATGGTTAATGGTTTAATGCGACACGGTTTTATAAGCATTTTTGTGAATGTTCTTATAACAACCTTTCACATTTTGGTGGTCTACAATATATTGTGTAAACTATCCACCAACACTATTTAAATATACCGGTTTATCTGATAAAATCAATAACGACCTACTGCTATTTACTTACAAGTATTACCATACCTGATTATTATTCTGCCTTTTCATTGGACATCATTATACATACACATGAAGACGTACTGACACAGCAACAAGAATTAACTACTTTAAATAGTACATGCAAAGTCAATGTCTTCATCGTGCTCAATTATTAGAGGTAGAAACATGCGATAGTTCTCGATGAAATGGATACAGCACAAGAACATCCCTTCACGATCAAATGACCATGTGAAAGTTTACAGCCAGTCCTCCAAATGGAAAGAGGAATTCGGAACACAGGGTTTTGTGGCAAAAACATACACACAATTGAACTTCTTTTTTGGATAGCTCATCTAAACCATTTGAAACAAATGTTTAATGATATGAGTCATGGTTTCATGACGTACGTACGTCCTACGACCACACAGGCGGGCTAAAGGACGATGGCAATACCGAGTTTACTGGACCAACTGTGACCATATGAAGCAAATCAATCTTCCAAATGATGTAAGAGAATTTCGACACACATAGTTTCGTGACATGCATACACCATACGTCCGGACGGGAGGGTAGAGGTACGAGAGCTTTGATATTACGATAAAGCAAAACACTCAGATGGTGCAAACGTTAGACACACACTGTTTTGATACATAAGTGCGCTGTACAAAAGGACAGGAGTGCGAACGGGTATTTCCCCGAGAGAAGGTAACGTGACTTTATAACATGTTCCACGGTTTACTTTATTCTCAAATATTGCAAATAAAGAGTGTCGATGAACGGTATCCTCGCTCTTCGGACATTGCAGCTAGCCTCCTGATGAAGCGGTAGTGGTGACGGGTGTCTGGCAGACCGGGTTTAAGTGTGTTTCTATATGGCCACGTCCGTTAACAGTGGAATGATGGATGGACAGCCCGCGGCACTCTAAGCCTTCACCACACGGGCATCCAAAGTCATGCAGCGCGCCCCCAACATCTTCAGATTTAAGGCGACAGTGCATTTTAGACAAAATAATGTATTTGATATCGGTTTAAGAAGCATGCTTTACAAAACGGAACGTTTATATAATTATAACTAACATTATGTTTCAATATACTCGTTTACGTTAAAAGTTGCCAAAGATCCGTTTAAAATTAGAGGTAAATTGTCCTCAGAACTGTTATCAACTGATGTACTACATGACCATTACAGCTGCTCTCTTTATTCAAAATGACCAGCGAAATATTTCTCATAAGATATTAACATAAACAACTGATTCATTCAACATTTACTGGTTGATAAATAAGTGTTAAATATATTAAATGTTTAATAAAGTTTAAACTTATCTATATGACAACGACTGTGAGACAAGTTATTAAAACATTACAGTAATCACTCTAATTGGCACGTTGTTACGGGAGCGTGTGGTATTTTGTTGTGGGTGAAACCGGAGTACCCGGAAGAAACCCATTTGTCCGGTTTGGTTACCACAAATTAAACTCACATGCACCATGGCCGGGAATCTAACTATTGTCACCAAGGTGGGAAGTTATTCAATGTGAATTTTTAATTGTCTGAGTGTAAACCAACGTTTTACAGCGTAGGTATAATACTATTTACAATATTTGGAAAAATGAGGTTCGCCAATAAAATCCAGCCCTTTGAGCGTTCTTTCTCAATGACTTGATTCCTTACCGACTATATTTCAGGTATCGTTGAGCTGTTTGAAGTTTCGGCAGTACCCTGTGGACTCTTGTCCCCGGTTGTCTGGGTGAAATACGCAGCACATGCTGCCAGGACAGTCTCCGTCTGCCGAGCACACCTGCCCGCTGTACGTGGCAGAGTCAATAAGACTCTGAAAGAAACATGAAATATAAATATATAGATATAGAAGAGGTATCTTGATTTCGCTGTAACATCGTATTTTGTTTTAGGAATGGTCATTGATTTTTAATTGAATAAATAAATCAGCATCAAACATAATAATACTTTTCTACGATGATTTTAATAATAGAAAGGTGTGAAAATAAAGATAAGCATGTAATCTTTAATTTACAACAATATTCCGTATTTATTACTGTTTTCATTTCAAACTATTACTTTGACATATGTTTTGCTGTATCAGAAGTGATTCCAATCAAGTTTGAACTAAGGAGTGTAATTTATTTTTCTAAAAGTTAAGATGTTCACAGTTATTACCATACTGATCAAATTCAAAAACCATCATAAAAATGAATATACGTTGCAAAACAATAAGATTACTATAATCGCACAGTATATGAACTATATTTCTAGAAATGAATACAAAAAAACGTAAACATTCATGCCATATTGAATGTCCTGATCAACCTCACAATTCATACAAGAAAAGCTAGCATTCTTGCGAGTTTGCATACGGCGTCAATCTCACAATTCATATAAGAAAAGCACTGATGCAATCTGAATGCCTTGTTAATCTAACAATTCATTCAAGCAGTAGTTACATTCATGCGGTCTTGAACGTTTTAGTCAATTACACAATAAATTCATGAAGAGCTAGCATACATGCTATCTAGTTTGTCCTGGTCAATCTAGCAATTAATCCAAGAAACGCTAGCATCAATCTGATCTTGAATGCTCTGGTCTATTTAGACAATCACCCGATTAACGCTAGCATTTATGAAATATTGCATGCTTTTGTCAATCTAGCAACTCATGCGAGAAGCAGTGGAATTAAATCCTCCGATATTGATTTCAACTCTAAAGTAAATGACCAGTCACATCAAACATGAAGGGTTTTACATACTACGCTGCCTACATTTATTTGGATTTATTTCATATCACTTTAAATATGCCATGCAAATATTGATTAACTTAAACACTGCAAAGGACGAACCGACTCTGGTGACGGACACATTGGCCGTTCATGGACGATCTGATGGGCGCTCTCGTGCACAATCAGGCCCCGGCACTCTAGGCTTTAAAAATGGACACTAGATTTATTTTCTTTCCATAACCTTAAATCATATACGAGCTTAATCAAATCAGCTTATAACATTAAGGTAAAGCTATGCACGTGCTGAGTATAATTCTGATACAGTGTTTGTGTTGACAAAGTACTTTAAAACATAATTTACTCCTCTTCATGCTATAGTATTAACAATTTAATGCTAAAACATCATTTGACAATGCCTCTTAATATGTACAATAGTTTCATGACAATGCTCATTTAGTCATGAAAGTATGACATGCTATAGCTGCATAGTTCTAATACAATCGATAGCATGTTATCAAAGGGGAACGGTTACGATGAAACTGCAAACTAATTATATTGCTTTGTCATTGCATTATTTTCTCACAAAACAGTCAGAAGAAACGAAACTTTCCTAGCTTAGAGAATTTATAGGTCAGTTTATATTGAAGATAGCCATCTTGATACTTGACTTACGTAATTCATCCACAAAGAGATTGCTTTCTAGACCTAAAGTCGTCTTGCGACGTTCGCTCTCAATTGGAAATCTCATTTACGTTGTCTTTATATAGAATAAATTTCAATGCTGCCATCAGTGCGCTTTAAAATCGCCAAATTCTAGTACAGCTAAAAAAGGAGATATTTGTCTTTAATAAGGATGTATGACTATATTGCATTAGAAGAAAATCATTTGTAACGGAGCACCTAATTAAAAGCACCCTGTTACGAGCATGATCACAACAAAGAAGATATTTCGTACATTACATTTTTTATCAAGTGCAATGCCATTTTTCTGGTTTAATATAACCATCACGTATTTTTCTGTATTACACATGTATAATATGAATATCACTTTGCATGTCCGTAAACAATTCAATAGGAAACACTATTTGGTAATATTCCTGCAAGTCGGCAATTTTACATTTAAATCATAGAAAGAAAATGGAAAAGTTTCTCTTGATTTTATGAACAAATACATTCTTAAATCCTTCGTCACTTTATGTCTTTAAATAGGAAATTACTTCATGGACATATTAAAAGATTATGACCAGTTGACGGTTCCTCACTTAAACAAAGAGGAAATATATTAGAAATGAACAATTTGTCATTATTGCATTCGAGAAAACGCATCTTTAAAATCGATTTCAACAGAACATTATCATTATGAAAATTACCAAAATATAACAGATAAATGCCAATAAAATACGAGTAATTCACGTCCAGGCACAATCAGAATAGCGCGTGACAGTCTTGAAGAATAGCTTCAAGAGTTTAAAGAACACTTAAATTGCTATAAATAAAACAAGTTTTGAGCAATAAAACCCCCTTCATGGATATAATTAAAATGAAGGGATGGGGAATTTATTGGAAATGTTATTTCCGAGGATAAAATTATGAAACAAAAGAGGTTTATCGTAAAGATCAACACTGTATAAAAACGGTCAGTCCGGGCGTTGTATCAGTACATTAGGCTACAGGTAAGCTTTTCTCCCACCCCAGATAAGTAGATTAAAATATTTGGTCATGCTGGAAATGATAATCTGACCAATTGCCATTAAAGATAAAAGAAATACCCGTAAGGAATTATGTTTTTCACTACGTTTTCCAGCGAAACAATACATTTCACCCTATTTTTTAAACTAGAGTTGGAGAAGGAATTAAACTTCCCCTTGACCGTGGAAGATACTTATATTCTCCCCTCCCCAGATAAGTGGATACAAATATTTGGCCATGCTGGAAATCTTTTTCATGCAAAAGGGCAAAGATGAAACAAGTACCATTATGGACCGTCGTCTGCAGCACCATTGAAACCTTGTGGAAATATTTAAAATCCAAATAAATCATTTCTCTCTTCAAATGGTGCCAAAAAAAAGTTCATGCTGCATCCGTGAAACAATGCTGCACTTTCTTCAGAACTATTTAAAGAACGATTTGATTATATACATACTTTGAATCACTGCGCGCATAATTATAATAACCACAAGTTATCAAATATTGAAAATTGTTTTCACTTGATTTTCACAAAAGTGTTCGTGCGAAAAAAGGACGCTCTTGTAGGTTGGTTTAATCCCAACCCTCGCACCCAGGTCTGGATGAACCTTTCTTACACGAGCGATCGTGGAAGATACTTTTATATTTTTTGTATGAAATGAACAGATACCCCTGATGGGGGAAAGGCTGGGACATTTTACCCGTACGGTTGTATCTAAGTAAAAGGTGAGAGTTAATCATGTGATATAGTTTATTATTGTGTTAAGAACATGACATGTTAAGTTTTAAGTTCACCGTTTAATTCTACTCAAAACTCGTTACCTGTTTTAAAACACCGTGCATATTGCATTTTGACGAAATCCTATTGGGGATTCAAGAAAAAGGCGATATTTCTTTGCTAAAATGTCGCATTTATTCAATTTGTACAAAACATTTGTTCAGTACTTTAATGAAAAAGATGCGTGATATAACACAAACTATTGCGGTTTATCACAAGACAGACTTATTCAAAAAGATGCACGGAGGTAAATATCAAATCTCGCATATTTTTTATCGAATTTCAAATGAAAACACAATCTTTTCCTAATAATTTGAAACAAAAAAGATGCGAAAGTGTAACAAACAAATGGCCGTTTGTATTGCGAGGCTAAGGATCGCGATAGCCTTTATTTGATTCAGTAAACTTTTCCTTTTACTTTGTATTTGTATATAACTTTTCTCCCGACTTTACGGATTTTCTTCGTAATTTTCTATTAAGCATTTTTGAGTGAACACGTTAACAAAGGTTGTTTTAAAATTATAAATGTTCTACACTAGTAATATAACCCTGATATAAGTCGGTATGGTACAGAATCCCGGGTTTCAAAACAGATTATTCCTACCTTCCTACCTACCTACCCTATTATTGTTGAAGATGTTTTTTTGGCCTCAGACGAAATAAAGTCAAACAGCGTATTTAATACCCATTACGAAAGTTACACCTCTCGGTCTATAAACGATGCGCAGCTAAATGTCGAACATAACTAGGTCCAAGAAACAGTTTTCCCGCAATATTCCTGCCAACTCCCCGCACAGTCATACACATCTAGGTTATATAGTACTTCTACTCTCCTGCATGATCTTCATAAAAAAAGATTGTTTACGCAAGTTGGTTTCATAAGCATTGTTTTATAACAGTTTTATTTCACAACTGTTGCTTTATAATAACATTCTGGATGGGCCGAGATACCTAGAAATGTTGTCATATAACATGGTATATATGTGCATTTGTATTCTGAAGTATTCTACATGAATTACTAGGATCGTTGGTCAAATAAAAAATGAACCAATACGGGACTTATCATTATATTATAAGTTCAATCATAATGAAGTTCTAGCTATTACGCAACAGATAGAGGAATTAATATATTTGCATGAAATAACTGTTGCCCGCTTGCAGAATGATGTTGAGTGACACTTATCTCATAGTTTGCTCACAGATCAAACTTTTGATTTTTTATCCTCAATTGAAACATCATCCCTGGATCAACTTGAGTTGGCTTGCACGTTGATATTTTTTACGGATCTGACATTAAGTCTGTTTCGGCTTTCAGAAAATATGAATTGCGTTTGCAAAATGTGTAGATGCTCGTCAGCCATCATATTTGTTATAGATAATATATATATCAAAATGCGCTAGCGGTTTGTTGTCTCCTATTTGTTGTAAAAAAAAAGTATTAAATAAGACAAAAGGTCATTAGGTGCATTTTACCGTTTTTTGGATATACTCGAAAAGTGTTCGTATTTATCAGTTACAAAACTCACAATACTATTGTTCACACCAAAACTTATTTTGCAGGTTTGGTAATATGCGGATGAGGTGAGATATAACTATTTTTTCAACAAAAAAGCAAAACTATTGGTCATTTTAGCACTAAGTTGCGCAATAGAACGGCCTGATACGAACACTTGTGAATAAATCAATAACACCAAATAATCAAATGTCAAAGGTTCGATCTTAACAACATCTAAAAAACATTTTTACAACACATACTTCCAAATGTTACAAACATACAACCAAAGATCCTCATTAATGCGATATTTGTTTCATATATGCACAGTAAATCACCAAACATATTATCAGCAAACTATGGAATTCCCCAATATTTAACTATCTTCATTCCCAACAAGATAAGCAAATCCTGATGCCTCATATTTACATTAAAACATGCAAATCTGCCCAGACATAAAGTTTGCATCTTGATGTGTTGACTTTTGTGGTACATTAACATGCAACGTACTCCAAAAGAGACAGTTACCAAGGGTTTGTATTTGATGGATCCTCTGGCTCGAAATCTGCATGAGCTGCCTTCATTCAGAGCATAGCTTGATAAGATTCTCTAGTAACGGGTAACGCGAATGCATCTTTTGTTGGCGAACGCAGCTGTAAAGTCTTCCTGGCTTTTAGGAATAGTCGGTTTGGGCTGACATCAATATTGGGTTCATGGGTTTCTGGGTTGCATCTGAAAATGCCATTTTTCAGAAGTACAGGAGAACTTTTCGTTTCAACTTTGCGTTTCAACCTTTTTCTGAAAAAATGTTACATCCTGTCAGGGCGTAATATCCGAGAGTGTGTGCACATTTGGCTTTTGTTCTACGTCTACATACAATGTTGGCCATTGTGAAATGTACCGTGAGGGAATCTAAAAACAAAGCTTTTTTGACAAATTCACATTTTGTGTCCAATACAGCTTTCATATCTAACACGTTAACCTTCCCTAAAACGTCTTGAAAATTGTACTGAATGGAGCGAAAGACTTACCTGTTTATGGCAAATAGCCATATTATTCTCATTTAAGTATAAATATAATGGAATACTATATTTATTTTTTATCCAATTGATATTTCGACTTCTTTTAAAATGTCATATATTATATAATATTATGCACAAATTAAAAAGATATACATACGTAATATGATAATTTTGTGTTGTGGTGTGCTATGTTTCTTTATAGATCAAATAATGTAAAAAAAAACACAGTTCAAAAATTCAGATTGAAAAATGGACCGTATGTGGTTCTTACATCGACAACAAATGTAGACCATTGACATTTCACCTCATTTTTAGCATTATTTCGTCTTTTAAAGAGCGACAGCCGGTATAAATGATCAACCTGTACATCATAAAAGTCACTGGTTGTAAATGTGTTGCATTTAAACATTCTATTTTGGGCAATATATCTGAGGCAGAATAATCTCGAATTACATTGATTTTCGAACCTGCTACTAGTGTAGTTTGTCTTCTACTCAGAGGCTGAAGTGTGGGGAAATGTACGAATATGTTTCTCAGATCTTTGTGAAACATTATGTAAAGAAGACATATTTAACAATAACTGTAAAGTCAAATACATTTAAAAGATCCTTAAGTCTTTATAAAGTGTACTATTGAATCTTCAAATGAAAATATGATTAATTATCAATGTTTATTATTGCAAAGCTTACAGGCACAACTCTGAACGTATGCCCTGTTCCTCAGAGGCATTAAGTCATCGTCGGATACTCACAGCTAAACAATCTTCATTAATGCCTCAAACCCCATTCCTCAGAACCGAGACATTAAATCATCGTCGGATACTTACAGCTAGACAATCTTCATAATTGCCCTTAGCGGCAAAAAGTAGTAAAACCGATTGAAATATTTGCATGACAAAGGGAAATGTATGAAATAGTGATGTGGGATACTCACTAAAAATAGTTTAGTATCATATTTCATCGTTGTAAGTTTATGAATCAGTACGTTAAAATTTACATGTATCAACCGCATACCTTTCATACAATTTATCAAAATCTTCGCATTCGTCGACGATTAATTACTGCGTATTTGTATTGCTCTTTGCTGTTTCTTTTATCATTTTTTTTCAGGAGCGAATGACCTCATTTGTTTTTGTCAATATATAAAATACAATGAAAACTAAAAGGACAATAGTCGATAACTCTAAAATAAAACCCTTTTAAGAGGCAACCCTGTATGTAAATATATTGCCGTATTCTGAATAAGTATTAAATTCCTTTGTGTCTAAGATGTTTAAAAATTCTTGATTTGATACAGAAAATGTAAAAAGTGATTGCAGTGAAAACATTTTTGCATAAGAAATGTCAAAATTAAATGAAATGTCCGAATTAATGGGACTGGAGGGTACGCAAGGGGAAAGAATGCATTGACGCAATATTCGTTTGCGATCTAGTTTATATATTTGTGTATTTTGAGCTTCTGCCAATATTAAGATTAAAAACAACGCCGAAGTTATTGGAGAAATCAACTTGTTGCCATCTGCCAAGTCCCATTTTGTTAGTTACGACTAAGATTTTTCAATAAAGCGAGCTCAAGGAAAGTTTGTCTCGAGTGACATCTAATTCAAATGTACATATTTACACTTGTTGTACTATAAAGTGCCCAATCTTTTTAATCAATCGTATTCACAGTGTCTTACATAATTGCAAAGTAAGTTGTGCAAAGTCATAATGTTCAGAAATCGCAGTAACGTCACAACAATATTTGTATGACAATTGTTCGTTACAATTCACGATCGGAATAACTGATTATTTGTCTATTGTTATTTCGTTGCGACCACTTCTGGTTGTTCTCTACTTACTAGATGATGAATTAAATTAGGGTTTTTAGTTTAAAAGATATCACCAGGAATTATAAAGGCATTATGATGGGTCGAATATCTTATAACGACAAAGAACCCCATGGATTAACAATAAAAACAAAGTTTTAAAGTTAAAATAACTGTCTTAAAACATTTAATGTAACGTTCCTCTTTATTAAAGTGATACTCTTGTTCAAAATCAATACATACACATTTATAACAAACATTAATTTTGACTGATAAAACCTTTAACTACATACTTAATAATTCATTAACTACTGATAAGAAGATTGTCACCCTATATTCAATAGCAGAAAGCACAAACATTTATGAAATGATTAGTAAATACTAAAATATTTGCTGTGTTCTATTATAGTATCATAAGGTAGAAATACCATGATTTATGCTCATTTCTTTCAAATTAAACTCAGCATCCTTCATAAGAACCATTGTTTTCGACATTAATTCATCCTTTTAAAATATCAAAACCAAATTAGTAATTGTGGTAAATATTATTTTGAAGTAAGAGTGCATCTTTAAAAAAGAACTAAAATAAAATAAGTATGTTTATTTGCTATTCTCGTTCTTTTTGTTGAATCTATTTGTTTACTAAATTTGTACTTTTATTACTTCAGGTTGTTTGTTCCTTTGTTTTCATTATTTGTTTTTAAAAAAAAACCTTGCTGAAGTTCCAGGTCTGCAACGCCAATCTTGGTGGCTTCTGTTTTTTATTTGCAAAGAAATGTTAATTGATTAGGTTGTTTTAATAATCTTTTTTTGTTTGAATGTATGTCGGTAATGTCGCTTTTAATCGACATTGGACGATCAGAAAGATCACTTTAAATAACAAAATGCAACATCAGAACACCTGTAGCGGTTGTTGTTGAATTTATTCGTGGATCGCCCTTGTACATATAAGTATATTTGGTTATCGAGTTGCTTATTGATTGCGAGAAATTTCACGTCACTTAAGGTATTGACACATTTAGCACTCGTACAATACTACACAGACAAAAGAGCGGATATTATTGTAAACAACTCCGACAAAAAGGTCTACATTGCTAATAAAAGAGATGATAAACGATCGTTTTAAGTCACACACTTCAACCAGCTCTCGGTTACATGATAACTGTTAATAGAAAAGGGAACATAAGGGCAACACAGTCAATGCTCCTTAACATCAATAATAGTGCAACATTGTCAATGAACCTTAAGATCAACAAAAGTGCATCACTGCCAATGACCTTAACATCGAAAATAGTGCAAAACTATCAATGCCCTTTATCACCAACTCAAGTGCAACACTGCCAATGCCCCTTAATCACTGACTCAATTGCAACTCTATCAATGCCTCTTTATCACTGACTCAATTGCAACACTATCAATGCCTCTATATCACCGACTCAAGTGCAACGCTATCAATGCTTCTTTATCACTGACTCAATTGCAACTCTATCAATGCCTCTTTATCACTTACTCAAGTGCAACTCTATAAATGCATCTGTATCACTGACTCAAGTGCAACACTGTCAATGCCTCTATATAACCAACCCAAGTGCAAAACTATCAATTCCTCTTTATCACTGACTCAATTTCAACTCTATCAATGCCTCTATATCACTTACTCAAGTGCAACTCTATAAATGCACCGTATCACTGACTCAAGTGCAACACTGTCAATGCCTCTATAGATTCGACTCAAGTGCAACGCTATCAATGCCTCTTTATCACTGACTCAATTGCAACTCTATCAATGCCTCTTTATCACTGACTCAATTGCAACACTATCAATGCCTCTATATCACCGACTCAAGTGCAACGCTATCAATGCTTCTTTATCACAGACTCAATTGCAACTCTATGAATGCATCTGTATCACTGACTCAAGTGCAACAATGTCAATGCCTCTATATAACCAACCCAAGTGCAACGCTATCAATGCTTCTTTATCACTGACTCAATTGCAACACTATCAATGCTTCTTTATCACTGACTCAATTGCAACTCTATCAATGCCTCTTTATCACTGACTCAGTTGCAACACTATCAATGCCTCTTTATCACTGACTCAATTGCAACACTATCAATGCCTCTTTATCACTGACTCAATTGCAACACTGTCAATGCTTCTTTATCACTGACTCAATTGCAACACTATCAATGCTTCTTTATCACTGACTCAATTGCAACACTATCAATGCCTCTTTATCACTGACTCAATTGCAACACTATCAATGCCTCTTTATCACTGACTCAATTGCAACACTATCAATGCCTCTTTATCTCTTAGGTAAGTGCAACACTATCAATGCCTCTTTATCACTGACTCAATTGCAACACTATCAATGCCTCTTTATCACTGACGTAAGTGCAACACTATCAATGCCTCTTTATCACTGACGTAAGTGCAACACTATCAATGCCTCTTTATCACTGACTCAATTGCAACACTATCAATGCCTCTTTATCACTGACGTAAGTGCAACACTATCAATGCCTCTTTATCACTGACTCAATTGCAACACTATCAATGCCTCTTTATCACTGACGTAAGTGCAACACTATCAATGCCTCTTTAGCACTGAATAAAGTGCAAAACTGCCAAAACCCCTTTATCACTGACTCAATTGCAACACTAGCAATGCCTTTATCACTAGCTCAAGTGCAACACTGTAGCGTTGCGACTCTTGTATTTTGTCTTCTGAACACCTGAACACTCCAATATTCAGAACGTTGTTTACGTCAACGAACGGGTCTTGTTAGCTTAATGATAAACAGTTAATCGCAGGCGGCCTCATATTACAATTTTATATATATTGAAGCATATTTAAGAGGTCCATCCAAAAGCTTGCCGGACATGGCACAGTTGTTCAAAATGACTATCCTTGTGTCAGTCAAACTGAACTGGCTTAATTGGCGTCTGAGCTTCTCCGTGTTATTTCTAACATGTAGGTTTGTTTGTTTTTTTCCATATGATAAAAGGAAGGTTGAATGATATCTCGAAATATTTCTTTTTCGTCTTTTATTAGACACATTTCTTCCATTGCCCATTTAGTTGTACTCGCTAGTAAACTTATAAGCGATAGTTTAATTTCACATTAAAGATATTTCGGTGTGTGACTTAAGCTTTAAATATGGACTAAGCTTTTACAAACGAGTGAATAAGACACCTTGAATGACTTAAAAATGCAGATAGAACTTATTAATAACTCAAAACAGGAATGTGAATGCAACAGAGCTTAAACGCAATATAACACAATGGAATCGGCTGCAACTTTTGATTCTCTTTGTGCATTTGATCATTGGCGATAGGCAGAATAATATATGATTTCAGAGCAAAGGAATAATGTAACAACCAGACATATTCTTGAAATACAGTATCTGACCTACCTGCAAATAAAAGGGTTGGCGGAGATGGGGGGGCATTTTTTAAAAAGAATTGTTCAACTTCAACGAAAACTTAGGTTTTTACGGTCATAGCTATGGCAATGATAATTAATCGACAACTGTCCTTTACCTTAAGGGCAGCAGTGAAAATGATGAGCAAGCAGAAAAAAAGTTTGAGTACATTTCATGAAAGAATAATAACACTAACATCAAGTACTTTTAAAACTTGGAACGCTAGTATCTACGTATTCGTTAATATAACGCATAATCCATTTGAGTTCTTCTTTTAAAGAGGCAAGACACCAGATGGTCCAAACATCGGCAAATACATTATTTCCACAAGATATCCATAGAATGGTCAAAAACGAGCATAAATGAGGCCGAGTATACATCATTTAACATGATAAAAATAATATTTAGTCGCTGGCTCAGCGTTAACCCGTTTAGAATGAGCGCATAACGGTTTCCAAGTTTATATTGTGAAGATTTACCACGTGGAAGTCACGTGATTAGTTTAAATACATATGCCGACGCTTTTTTCAAGTAACATGGATTTCCGTGGTAGAACACATCAGTTATTTTCAAATTGGAAAGCTACGCAAAAACTGCTAAATAATCATGTGTCGTAAGCGATGTGATACATCAGTAAATAAGATGCAATGGGTATCAATGTACACAACGATATCAATTTTATGTAAGTCTTTGACAATTTTCTATTTTCTTGCAATTGATTCATCTGCTGTCTAGTACCGTAATGGTTCGAGAAAGGTATTATTAATACTTACCAACTGGGGGGGGGGCTATGGGATCTACTAGCAATACAATCAAATCCGGTATGTGAAAGCAACACAGATAATGGAATCGATAGCAACGATAGACTCCAAACAGTTCATTGTGCATGTCATCATTGGCAATTAGCAAAATATTATTTGAATTTACGAACTTTACTCAACTCTATCAATTAACGTCGATTAGTCTCTTTATGTTAGTTCAATGTGAAAAATGAGCGGAAAGAGGGCAAAGACGCTCATTTTCATTAGCGATCGATACCTCAGCCCAACAGTCGATTGTCGACGACTTTATCATACCAGTGACGATCTTTCGACTATCGCGGAATCACTCAATTACTAATGACAACTTTCTTTCTTTTCTTTTTTTTAGTGGGGTGTTATTCGGCAATGTAATTGAATGTGATTTTTTTGTTATATTTGCTTGTATAAATGGCAATTTATCATTAGATTTCCATTCTTGAATGCCGATTTCCATAAAACCCTTAAACCTATGCAGCGAGATGGTTAGTTTAAAAGTACCGCATACGAATCACATTGATGGTTTGATAAATATTTGACTGATTTTTTTTATATATATTAAGAAACACGTTGTGTTTTAATGAGAATCAATTATAGCCTCACCATGTCATTATTGCCCATCTTAAAGTTGGGATACAGTTAACGTTACACAATCAATAATACACAATGTATGATATGTTAGCTTTTATTTCTAAAGTGTATGAACAATTTAAACTACCATTAAACATATGCATCTTTGTATAGTTACCTTTTTGCTTATTATTCCCTCTTAAAAATGATTGGTGTTCGCACATGTTTGTGGGCCAATGCCAATCGAGGCTTTATCCCATTTACTGTAGCTCGAGATCCGGTAAAGTAGATTTGACGATGAATGCAAACACTTGTTTTCGTAGAGTGTATTTTGTTCGTCTACATGATTTTATCCAGGCGTCTGTTTTTCCCAAGTTCGCTGTTCCCTCTGAACATGTGCAAAGAAACTATAATTGAAAGCTGAGGGGGCCGTTGTCGTTATACAGTTGAGGCTTACGTCATGAGCCAGAATTGAAAGAGGTGTGTGACAACGTTCAAGTATAAATTCAGCATTTTCTTTAGATCTTCTACTTCTTTTGTTATGTTTTCAAATACTCATCCAAGTAAGCACAATGCAGTACAAAATGTGTGTTTTTGTTTCTTATGCGAAAATAGATGATGGAAAAGAGCATAATATCAATATAAATGACAAAATTAACGATGTAATCCAAGTAATAATTAGATTACAAATATCTACCATTTGTTGATTTTTAACGAAATGTACCCTAAAAGTTCATCTTTCTGTGTTTTTCCCTTGTGTGTATCAAACAATTGAGTTTACTTGTTATTTTGAACTTTGCACAAAGCCGCATCTATTAACCATCGATCGAGACTAATTATTTAAATTTATCTTTAACGCTTACATGATTTGACTTCCGAGCTAAAGTACTATGTAACATATAACAAAGAGGGCGGAGCAAGTGAGTCAAATAATTGGGAAGACCAAATGTAGATCGCCAAAATGAACTCGATCATATACTTATGGTTACCATCTGTTATTAATACACGTGAGTGAAAATATGGATTGTTTTTACATAATTACCCAACGCAAACAAACACATATAATTATGACGTCATTTACAGGGAAAAAAGGCCGACGTAAGAGCTAAACGGGCGTAAGATAATATTTATGATGATTTAAACAGAAGTATTGAGGAAAGAAATTTGAAATCAGTTTCAACGTTAAGGTCACACTCCTTGTTGCAGTTTTGAGAGCCATCATCACTTGGATTTGACACTTTTCATTTTAGTTTTAGGTGATAGAAACAGGGTAGTGAGCTGTCAAAATTAAATTTTTTTGGTATTGTTTGCAAGGTATTTTTTATGTCTTGATTGAAAGGCTTTTCTTCCAGATGTTATGCTTAAAGCTTTTTCTTTAAATCTTAAAAGTTATAATGACTTCATGCTAAATTTAAAACATTCAACTGATTGACAGTAGAGTAACAAAATCTTCCCGCCAAAACTAGCAATTTTTTCACATTTTCAGTTTAGAAGTCTAACTTGAATGTTTCATGTGCTTGACAATTTACAAACAAGTTGGTCACACTTCACTCAAAATTAAATTTGCTGATGTCTGACCCCATTACTTTAAGCTGTGAACGAATCCCTTTTACATTACATATGTTATGCTAATAGTAGAGTGTTGGAGATAACTGTGCGTGTGCTTATATGTGTAACTACCCGGACACGTTACATTTGCAATTGAAAACAATAACTTTTTTTGTATCGTTGTATTTCTTCTACAAGTAGTTCGTCGGATATTTTATCTCTTGAAAGGGTTTTGTTTGATGATTACCAAATTTAAATTACAGATCATAACGGAATTGCAGTTTGCATTTGCATTTATTCTCAATAGACATCGGTCATTAGCTGAAACATTTTACGTAAATAAATGTTAGTTTTGGTATAATGTGTGCGTTTTCCCTTTCTACACATAAACTACTTTCAAATAATGAAACGTATAGATTCACCAGACATTCCAATTTAAAATAATTGAGTATTGAGTGATGAATGTCTTAACCAACTTGGTCACGACTTTAGGAAGGTATTTATTTGTCTGGCCGAAATATTAAAGTGTTATTGATTAACTCAATAAATTCGAAATCCGTCGCTTTCAGACAATGCTCAAACACTAACAACAGCGACTGTTATCTTGTTTCCTCACAAGTTGTTAGTTGTATTAAAATGCATATCAATTCAAAAATGCAAGTACATTTTACGGTCGGAAAATGGCAAAAGAAACAATGTTCATCTTTGATATATAATCGTTTGATTGTCAAAACCTTTCGTTTGTTCCTGAGATGGCTCGGTCTTTCGAAAGACGACCTAACACCCCCCCCCCCCCCCCCCCGCCATGATCATGGCATAAGAAGGTAGTTTTTGGACTATTGGGAGTTATAAATGATGTATATAAAAAAACTGCAGAATTCTCGCTACAACATCGTGCTTTATCCGCTCTGCTGTCATTCATATCCTAAGCACACTATGTTAATCCGTTCGTGTTACATGTAAGAATAGTTGCAGTAGGGGCGAATCTTGGAATGGACGTAAGAGGGGGCGTTTGTTATGAGACAACCTTTTGTCATGCGCCTTCAGAAACGGAATGTTTATGGCATGAAAAAGATATTTAGCCAACATGGCATCAACCTTGCACGAGATATAAAACACCAGGCAGAGAGATGGCGGATTGCATGGCATTTCTATAATATTGATTAAAATTCAAGTCGTAGTTGTTGACTTCATAAGTAGATAAGTACTGGCAAGTTCATAATGTACTAAATTAAATGTACATGTACCATATGTAGACATATGTAACTAAACATCTTAAGGATATGAAGTTTACGACACGACTTTTGCATTACTCTAAACATTTATCGAATAGATTTCATCAAATAATAATAAAATGCTTTTGCTCTGTCCTTTTAATGGCAAACTTACAAACTGTATAACTGTATAAGCTCGTCAAACCCAACGACCTACACTGAGTCGTCAATGGCCTTAAGCCGGGCCTGCTCCGATTTCTTACCATACCAGAGCACATGATGTACCAAGCTCACGGTAAACTGTCCGTGCTTACATATTACATTTACTGACAAACTGCCCTGACTTACCAGTTACTTGTAACATTTACTGACAAACTGCCTTGAATTACCAGTTACTTGTTACATTTACTGACAAACTGCTTTGACTTACTTGTTACTTGTTACATTTACTGGCAAACTTCCTAGTCCAGTCTAATAATCTAATGACAGATCGGCAATAATACGCCGGGCGAGATTCTGGCGATCTGCAATATAAGGCAAGGGTTGTAAGATATAGAAATAAATTATTATGTGAAGCATAATTGCCACTGCAATCGGCCAGCACAAATATTTTTTTTTTAATTTTTAGCATTCATTGAAATAATATTTTAAAGACTGTTTTGAAGAACTTCTACCGATAATCATTCAATAGAATTGCAAGTTTGTTTTATGCAGTAGCATTAATATATTCAGTAAAAAATCCAAACATTTGTGTATCTTTATTAAAGCGCAAATGTTCCTGAACGAATATTGTCTTGGCAAGAAACTTATCATATAGACTGCATAACTGAGTGAAGAAATGTAATTTATCATGCCTACAACTTCATAAACTAATTCAATATTGAAGCAGGCCAAATCAGAGTCAGTATTTGATGGTGCGCTAAACTGTTGAATATGAGCCATTTCCAAACAAAGCATGTCCGTTCTCGAATAGTTGAACCAAATAGGTGACCAATAAACTTTGACATTTCAACATATTCATAAATTGTTCTTAGAGAATGAGGATTTAGCTCAGCTGTGTTAATACCACTAGAGAAGAGCTTCATGTTCCCCTCAACTTAATGACCGAGATAAAAAACAGCAAAAGTTCGATGTCAAAATGCATCCATTCGACGAATAATTTTATTGAAAACACCCAGTATTTAATCCTACTGACGGCGCATTTCGTTTAATTATATTTTTATATTTTTACTTTATAAAACTTATCATGTTTCATGTTTCATAACTTAAAATTAGTTTGTGGTGTGTTTTTTTCACATGTTCTGAAATAGTTTACATCGGAGTACTTTTAAACTGCAACTCAAAGGCCTTTGAATATTAGCAAATGATGTGGTCTTATCCTTAGCATTCCAATTTACGTATTTACGTAAATTCGGAACGTTTCCATGGCGATTCCAGACTGATTAATTTAGATCTTAGAAATCTAGACAAATAATATAAGAAGGCTACTACAATTTAAGACAATTATTTGATTTACACATATTAAGTTTCTATTAATGTTCTCTCTTAACATGCCAGATAAACAAAATAGAAATAAATAGCAATTTCAGTATATAACAATCATCTCAAATTTCTTTTTGTTGTTTGATCAAAAACAATAGATGTTTGTAGTGGAGTTATACAAAGGCTTTATCTTTATCAGAAAAGACTATCGAAGTAATATCTCCAATCATGTACGTTAACCCGTCTCAAACCCAGATGATCTAATATTTTCAATGAATGTTTCACGAACTTATAATTTTAATCTTATCTGTGCTTTTTCGCCCCCAAGCTGTACTGTTTCCTACTCCTTTTTTGCATTTTCTAGGTTGACGGGCATTTCATTTTGATATGAAGTATTTGCTTGTATCTTGACCTTTAATGTTTTCTTGGTAGCTATATGTTGTTGTTCTTCGCTACAAGTTAAGTCAATAGTTTATTCAGACGCCTTACAGGCTACCAGCACATAATATCAACACACAACGTGAAAACATAAATATGATCGAGATGTTTTACGGGAAAAAACTCGTATCTTGCCAAGTCGTGTTATATCAGGCGATGAATAAAATTAAGCTTCCATTAATTGATTGGTGTTGTAAATGATTCGAATTATGAGAAGAGAGTGACTAAGTAAGTGTGTTTACTCATATCAATGATCAAGTTTCATATCAGTTTTTATATCAATACTTGATTGACCTGGAACATTGTGCCTTTAAACAGTTCTTTGATTATATAGGCAACTGGGATACTAGGCGTGTCCTTTAAGTTTCCATTGCTTAATTATATTTTAAGAAACAGATATAAATTGAAAACCCGTTCAGAAATAAAGTGATAATAAAAATATGGATCACAGATATCGAATGGCTGATAATCCAAAACAAACTTAGTTTTTCGTTGTAAATATTACACTGTTTACGGCCGATTGATGGGGCTCGAGTGGCATTCTGAAATGCTAACACCTCTGATAACTTGATTTTTTCACTCAAAGTATTTTGCAAATGTTGTTTACTAGTAGGTGTGTTTCAATACATTATTGGTGATTAAAAAGCTACGTTGAAAGCAAAAATATACTGATGATTACATCACTTCTAACGCCTTCTTGTGGCACCTTTAGAGGGTTTTCATTTTTATTAACCATTCAATTATCCTTCGAAAGATCCTCTTGTAAGGTAAATCAGCGTGACTGGAAGTCCCTTAATGGCATACGTGTACAGGAGAGTTTTAAAATAATTAATCATACAAATGAAATAGCGGAAACATGCCCATCAGGCAAATTCTTAATGTGATCATGTTGAAATGGCACCCATGTGCATGTCAAATGTATTTCAATAGCAATATTACTCCACTGGAACATCTGTAAAATCAACATGTAATGTCACTAAATCTACGATTTCATAGATAAGCATTTGCTATGACTTATGTCGACTTCCATTGTCTATGTGTTCATGATTGTCTACGTTCGGAAAAGCACTATAACCAGAGTTAAATGGCGCAGACTGTGTCAGCTCTCCTTCTGTCATGTAATATATGAGAACATCAAACAGCGCCGTCCACGATTCACTGACTTCATCTGACCACGTGGCATCAATGTGAGGCTTGATTGCCGCGAGGAAATGCGAGAGTATTGTCTACAAAAGAAAAGGAAACGTAAGTTAAGTTCTATACATTTAGTTTGTATAATCAATGGTTAGCGCTTGCTATGACTTAAGCCGACTTCCATTGCAATTGTGCTCATGCTTATCCACCTTGTGACAAACACTGTATCCAGAGTTTATTGACCCAGACTGTTGCACCTCTCCTTCTGTCATGCAATATATGAGAATATCAAACAGCGCCGTCCACGATTCATTGACTTCATCTGACCACGTGGCATCAATGTGAGGCTTGATTGCCGCGAGGAAATGCGGAAGTATCGTCTACAAGATAATTGAAAACGGAGTTAATATATATTCATTTCATGTGAAATATCACAGATAATAAACTAAACCGATTTCATAATGTTCAGAAATACTTTTGTTTACTTTTGATTCTTTCCGACTGACACAATATAAATATATATGTTTCGGATAATGAATTTCTGGTACTGTAAGAAAAGCAAAAACTATGGTTTAGTTTGAAAACATTTCAAGCATTGAATTTGACACTTTTTAGATAAGGGCAAGCAAGACTGGAGGTGTAATGCTTTGAAGCCATTAACGTCAACTTCATAAATGTTGTATTCTTATTCGAACACTCCACTCATTTAAACGCTCTTTATGCACTACCATTTACGTATATGTTCTTACTGGAATTATGTCATTAGGCACATTGTATTTCCGATGTATCTGGCCAACATCCTTATGAGTCCTTGCCAGTGTACGTCTGTCGTCAAGTTGAATAACAACAGCGTCTACTGTTGCCATGACACGTAACGCGTGTTCGTGTATTAACCCTGAATGCGGTAAGGACGGTACCTCGTGCCCGTCAATAGCTCCAAATATTTGTATTAGCTCTGGACGACTCTCAAACATCCTGAAATTAGAAAACAGTCACGTAGTTACTTACTAGTACAAGTTTGAAAATAATTAGAATCATCTTTTTTAAGCAAATTCCTGTTTCCCTAAAGTTCCTCGATTGTATTTGAATAAATATCGGTCCGAACATAGGTTTTTATTGTTATCGATTGGCGTTATGCATTTGGAAGCTGTTGCCAAAGGAGTGGGGAAAAAGCGGCAGTTTTCCGCTGTCTTTCCAAATTGTCAGTTACAGTATCAGCTGTTACAATAAAACAATAACAATGACAAATAACAAACGTACTTATCTTGAAACAATGAGTAATTGCCCAATATTGTGCCCGAGAATATCATATCCTATTTTTATAGCATGTACTTATGCCAAATACGTTGGCATCGGTATGTAATAAAAGCATTGCTTTTACATTACAAAGGATCGCCGAGATTCTTGGCACGAGCTTCATTTTGACACAACAAATCTCAAAATCCGCAATAACCATAATTAAAGTTATCCGATACGTGCAGACAAGTCATCAACTTACCGATATTGCTGGGAGAAACTAAGTTTAATATCATCCAAAAGACACTTACCTGTAACATTTTCAATATTTCTTTCAAGCCATACCAAATAAATACAGCCTAAATCCTGGTTTTGCTTTTTTTCAATTGAAACTTCTTTTTAAACTTGTATCTTAATATTCATTTAAGAAAGAAATGCTATTCGATATTGAAGCCCTATTGTTCTGAGAACGTTTATTATTATGTTAAGGTATTACCATAACATAAGAGACCATGGAACATTTTCTGGTTCTTACTAAGAAATACACAACGATGATGACATCACATTTTTAAGCAAAGGCAATTCTTCAAGTCGTTTAACAAACTAAAACAAAGTGTAACATTTTCGTAAATCGTGACCTCAGAACCGTATCTTTGGAATGTTTTTTAATTGAACAACGGTTTTAAAGATGACCACTTCCAAAGCTTCCAACTCTACTTTCCCTCCCTATTTTTTTTCGTTGAGCGTTATGGCTGTCACGTGAATAAATGACTACGCAAGAACTTTTTGTGCTTAAAGCTATAAACAAAGAGCAACAAAGAATTCTAAAAGGGTCTAATGTTTTGCAACAAGACTAAAATGGTATGATTTATTTATTATGGAATTGCGCCACTCGTTATTTAAAAGTACACAAATGACAGTAACAGCATTGCACTGTTCTTCAATATCCATAAATAGTTGAGATCATGATCCGCTTTGAAGATTTTAGAACGAGAAATAATAAATACGACAAATAATGTGTTTTATTATTAAACCCGTCTATTTATGAAACAATTATCGGAAAGTATCAGCTGCCCTTCAGCATAGTTTTAATTAATCGAAAAGAAATAAGTTTCTGTCTACGATAAAGACGGTGGTATTAACACGTGTGATTTGTTTGTTTTGCCTATCGCTTTTCATTTGAACTACGAGCTGGGGGCGCATAAACAACTATCTGACAGGTTCTGTTACAATTTAAAAAATACCGCTGCTCGTATGCTGTATTCGAAAAATTAAAGGTATCAATCGAAGCATGTCAACAGATCCATTCTTTAATCAGATAGTGTTCGGCGTTAGGTAAAATATCTTAACTGTTGTGTTATCGTGTTAATGTTGTCTTTTCACGAACACAACTTTTTGAAAAATGGTTATTAAAAAAACCCTGATGTATGGTTCATTTAAAATGTTGGAAAAGTCATTGAGAATACTTTTTGCAAAATATCAATTGTTTTTTATCAAAGTTGTATAATCAATTGCTTTGTCAGACTCAATTGAATCAGCTGGTATGAATATTCTGTATAATAGTACATAAAAGAAACATTATAATCTTATTCCATCACCGATCTTTCAACATAGGATCATCCCAACCCGAGCGTGGGTATACTGTGGACACGAGGTTCTGAGTTTACACGGAACACCTTACGCGAGGTTGGGGATGAGCCTCATTATGATCTTACACGAGCGGCTATGGTAGATGCTTTTCACCCACCTCAGTTAAACAAGATGTAGTAAAAATGTATAGTGGTTGCGCGGTGTTTCAAACGGGTACTATTGATCTTTGACCGTGGCCAAGCTAAGGATTTCCAGCATCCAAAGATTTGAATAAACTTATCTGGGGTTGGATAAATTTGTATTCATATAAATTAGGATCACGTGTACGTTTCCATAGATATGTTCCGATTGAAGCTCATTAAAATTCAATGAAAACTACTGAGACAAGCCCAGTATTGAAATAATCAAATATTAACCCTGTTTAGATCACAAGCTAAGGGCCAAAAGGACACTGCATGAGAAACACAATCATACAAACATCACATTCATTTGTATAAAAATAGCATCAAAATAGCTTTACAGATAAATGATGAGATTAACGCCTTGAACCGTCACAGAAACTCGATTTCACTGGAAAGCCTACTGGGGACTTAAATCAATGTTAAGAATTCTGAAACCTTAACAGATTTTTTTACCTTAAAAGGGATTATTATTTCAGAGCTATGATGTGTGAAAAGAATATAATACTATAGCTAGTAGATTATACTGATACACACGTATACGTCAGAGAAAGATACTAAAAATCTATTTCACAACTCATCATCTACCTTAAGGTATATCCATACACACAAAATGTTCGCGTTATATACTGCTGTTTTAAGATGTGAAAAGCTCCTTTTGGCCAATTGATAAAAATCGATGGACTGAAAATTCTCATGAAAATTCCACTAAGCATGAATTAAAGCGTTCAAAGGTTAATGTAAACAGCGGACCTGGCGACACATTTCAGACATTATATTACTAGTAAAATTGAATTTTTCCGTTTCGAGAGATATCTCCAATTAACTAGGATTTGGCAGATCGGATGTGTTTGTATGATAGATTATTCATTCAAAAAATATTGTTTCCGAGATTGTTTTGTAGTTCAAGTCAAATGCGTGAAATATTGCAAACTATGCATTTACGTTTGCATTCTCCATCTGTTCGCCCTAATTGAGAACATTGTGACTTTCTCCATTTCCCTTGAAGTATTTAAAGAAATATTTAGTGATAAACCCTTTTCATTTTACTCGGTTAAAGCCCAACGAGATTACTTAAGACCCCAATGGATGCTTGTTTAACAACGATGAATGACATCTGAAACATAACACGTGGGACTTGCCTTTGATACAGGAATAAGTGATATAATCATCACAGGTGACTTTAACTACAACACCAGCAATATAAGTTACTCTAGACGTGTTCAAACTTTATGTTCACTATATGGTCTATCGCAGGTGATAATAGAGCCAACTCACTTTACTGAAAGTACCTCATCAACACTAGATCTGATTTTCATTGCTAACTCTAATAATTTAATAACATCGGGTGTCGGAGATCCTTTTCTTCCATCAAACATTCGCTACCATTGCCCAATCTTTGGCATTCTTCAGTTTGCAAAATGTAAGTCTTCCTCTTGCTCGAGAGAAATATGGTATTACGATAGGGGTAATTACGATGAGTTGCGTGATCTTCTCGAGGGAACTGATTGGGACTCTCTTTCTAATTTGAATATCAATATATACACTGACAATATTACCAATGCCATTTTGACTAACGCAAAAAGATGTATCGCGACTAAAACAGTCGTTATTCGACCAGATGATGTACCCTGGATGACTTTACAAGTAAAAAATCTTATTCGCAAACGTAAACGTTACTATAGTAAGGCTAAAAATACAAACTCAACCCAACTATGGGGTAAATTTCGTAAACTTCGGAACGAAACAACTTCGGCTATTCGTGACGCAAAAGAAACATATTATTCTAATCTCTCAGAAAAAATTTGCTCAGGGTCTTCTCAGTCTAAAGGATGGAGGACAGTTTTGAAGTCGTTTGTTAATCCTCAACCAAGGCCAAACATTAATGCAATCCAAGAACCCTCTGATGGCGAACTCTGCCTAGATGATGCTAGTAAAGCTGAAATACTCTATACCCACTTTAAAAATCAATCTTTATTAGATGATACCGGCCACATTGTTCCACCAGCCAGTAATCATAACAGTAACCGCAAAATTGACAATATCACAGTGCTACCAAATGAGATAACTGACATTATATCATCATTGCCTGTTAATAAAGCTTCAGGACCAGATGGCATAAGCAATCGAATCCTAAAAGAATGTTCTAACGCGTTAGCTCGCCCGTTGTGCTCCCTATTTAATATGTCTCTCTCAATCGGTAGATTTCCAAAATCATGGAAAGATGCTAATGTGTGTGCAGTTTTCAAAAATGGTGATTCCATACTTCCTGTTAACTATCGTCCTATCTCCCTACTAAATACAATGGAAAAGGTGTTTGAAAGGGCAATATATAAACACTTTTTTCACCACCTTCGTGACATAAACTTTTTTACCCCATTCCAGTCAGGCTTTCGGCCAGGCGATTCTACTGTTAATCAGCTTGCATACCTTTACAACACATTTTGTAAGGCATTAGATGATGGCCTATAGGTTAGAGCAGTATTCTTTGATATCAGTAAGGTATTCGATAAAGTTTGGCACAAGGGCTTGATTGTGAAGCTACAAGAAACTGGTGTCGATGGCAATTTACTTTCGTGGTTTAGTGACTATCTTAGCAAACGTAGGCAACGTGTAGTTCTCCCTGGCTCCATATCTAGTTGGGTCTTTCTTAAGGCTGGTGTACCCCAAGGTTCTATTCTAGGTCCCCTCTTATTTTTGATATTTATAAATGACATTGTTGTCAACATTGGAAGTAATGTTAGGCTATTTGCAGACGATACTAGTCTTTATATTCTCGTTGACGAGCCCTTAAGAGCCACTGAAATAATCCAGAGAGATATTGATAGCATAAGTACATGGGCTGATAAATGGCTAGTCACCTTTAATCCTGCAAAAACTAAGTCAATCCTGTTCTCCAGGAAACGCCTACCGCGTACTTATCCAGATTTGTCTATGTATGGTCAACAAATCTCAGAAATCAATTCGCAAAAACATCTTGGTTTGGTTCTTTCCAGTGACTGTACATGGCATGAACACTTTGAGTACATCAGAAGTAAAGCACTTAAAAGAATATGCATCATGCGAAGGCTTAAGTTCCGTCTGGACAGAAAATGTCTAGAAACTATTTATTTTTCGTACATCCGTCCGATTCTTGAATATGCGGATATTGTCTGGGATAATTGTACGGACTACGAAAAAAACGAACTGCAAAAGATACAAAATGAAGCCGGTAGAATAGTTTGTGGGTCTACTAAGTTAATTTCGATTGATGTTCTCCATACGGAGCTATGTTGGCCTACTCTATCACAAAGACGCATTAATCACAAACTATGTCTCTTCTATAAAATGAAAAACGGCCTTGCCCCAGAATATCTATCATCCCTTGCACCTTTAAATGTCAGTACACAGAATTATCCACTACGGAATGCATCTAACACAAGAACGGTTATGTCACGCACAGATTCTTACTTTTCCTCATTCTTACCTTCAACTATACGTGCATGGAATGAACTTCCACAGAATATGCGGGATTGTCGTTCAATTGCATCCTTTAAATATGCACTTCGTAGTCGATTGCCAGTCTGCCCACCTTACTATTATTACGGTAACCGCCGATTACAAGCACTTCACACTCGACTGCGTACTAGTTGCAGTGGTCTTAACTATCACCTTTATTGTAAAAATATTATCAGCTCTCCTGTTTGCGAGTGTGGTGAAGTTGAAAGTAGTACTCACTATTTTATGCATTGTCCTTTATATACCGACTCTCGACAAACTTTCTTTCGTGATATGTCAATTATCACAGAAATTAACACTGGTTTCATTCTCTATGGCAATCCAACCCTAAACAACGAGAACAACTCCAAAATATTTGATACTGTTCATAAATTCATACAAGACTCGAAACGTTTCTGATCATAACCTGACTTACAGTGTTTCCCCAATATGGTATGTACCCAACTTCTTGTCTTCCTTCATATCTGTCCACACCCTACTTATATATCCTTTATACTGTCACTTGTGCTTATTTTGTATCTATTATGTATCATGTTTGAACTATTGAATCCATATCTAAAAAATAATACAAACTTATTCCTATAGTTTTAGCATTAGAAACAACCTTTCTCGCCTAAATGATATATACCGTCTAATCGTCAATCATACGCTTTTTTCTGGAAATGAGTAATCAGATCCTTGAATTGTTTCCTCATCAAGTCCCATGGTTATCCAAACCGGATGATGATAATTGTGCAGCTGTTTTGAGTTTATAAAGATTTGCCCGCGCTAAATGACTGCAAAGTAGCTTACTCCAGCCGCCATGACGCTTTCACGACTAAAGTAGGATTTTTGTTATGCCACAATTAATATGAGATATACTCTTTGTGGCTGCACAACATCACAATAATCATTGTTTCGGTTTTTTAAATCCGAATAACATCAAATTTGAAGAAACTGAGTGACCGGCTATTTCTGAATATTAGTCTGGATTTCAATAGCTTTAATTAGTACTGAGTATACCATTTTCCATGTACTACCCATTAAATGTTACGCGCCATGTCAATGACCTACAAGGTTTTTTTCTTAACATAAATATAAAAAGGCTATCTTAATATATAATTGGTCCGTTGCCATCTGGTACCCATTCAATGATTTTCCAAACATTGTATTTTCCAACAGTAATCAGCTTAGATTATAGCCTATAGTTCCAGCTCATAAAATCGCCTTTATGCATCCACTAAGTACCAATATTTTGATCACGACTAATCGCTTAGAAATGCAGCTCAGTAATCATACGGACATGACGTCATAATTAAGTTCCATACCTGCAAAAAACACGTTATAATCTGATATGTTATATTAGAATGTTTCGAATTTTAGCGACCACGAATGGCACTATCGCAGTGATTAGTTTACACAATATGTTAGAACTTTTACATATTGCGGTTCACTCTATCGATAATAGTTAAATTATGTTATTTATGCTGAACTCACTTAAAGCTGCACTCTCACAAATATACCATTTTTACAACTGTTTATTGTTTTTGTCTTGGAATGAGCAAATATTTGCGTAAATATCTGCAAACCAATGGTATATGCTTGCTGACAAAATATCAGTTCGTAGATTTTCATATTTCCGTTCGAAAATAGTAACGGTTTAAGAAAAGCACATAAAACATCAATTTTTCAAATTATATATATAAAAAAATGCGATCTATTTTTTTGTCAGCAGTGTTATTTAACTGGTTTCCATGGATTTTCGCAAAAAATGGCTCGTTCCAAGACAAAAAAAAATAAAAAAAAAGTTGTCCAAAAGTTCAATCTGTTAGAGTGCATCTTTGAAGTTTCATAGATCAAAATACAAATGTTTGACAAATGTTTATTGTTATTCTCATGCATTGTATGCTTCTTATGTATGACATATTTATGCATGAAAATAAGGTATTAAACATTACGTTGTATAATGGTGGGACAAATGTGAGGCTTAGAACGCTGTACTGAGCCTAACCTCCTAGTGAACTCCTACTTTGGCAGAATGATCCTTTGCAATAACCCAACATTACTTAGCAATGGAAATTTAATGTTCAGGTGTTTTGTATTAATCGTAATTTTATTTTATTTGTCTCTCCTTCAGTGACATTGATCCCTATACCTTATGCTGGGACGAATTAGAGGTTATTCACTCAGACAGGCCAATACTACTGGTGAACTCCTGGGTTGATTGGCTGTTGATTAACAATATTTACTGCTTTCAAAATGCTGTAACTACATAACTCATACATTAATATTCCTCTTGTCTGTGTTGAACATCTGTTGACGATGTGTGTCTCGCGTTGACATTGATCCTTGATGCCTAAGTCGAAACAACGGGTTTTCCCCATTGCTGTACAGTAATCAATGCTATAGTGTGAACTACGAGAAGCTTATGGTGTCTCTAAAATTACTATTTTTCTTTCATTTGTAGGCCATCTATATGTTTAAAGTTAGGTAATAGCGTTGCTTAATATATCTTCAAGAACATACGTTATAAAGTATTGAAACAGACCTATGCTCGTCAAGGGAGATAATTTTAAATTGGATTGTCTTTTGCTTTTCAACTAGTTCAACATAATGTTTTGATGCCTTAGCTAAAACAGCGAAATAAAATAACATACGAATGACAGAGAGCATGAAGGACATGATCATATGGCATATTGGCGACCATGATAGTAAATTGTTAATATCAAATTGTGAAGAAGGCAACACAGTAGCAAATATTATATGAATTTCCAAATTGAATTACTGGTACGAATAAGAGGTCAAGATTTATTTTAGAAATACTAACTTTAATCTTGGAGAATGACTAATACTCGTTATGTGGCATTGATCAGTTTGCATGCCGACTAAGTCAACGTTTAATGTTTGTTGCAAGCTAATATATATTTCTTTGTATTATACAATTAAATTGTGTTGTAAATATTAATGGTGAATTTAAAGGTTTTTTATTCACATCCATAAGAAAACTTTTGAGAGTTTTGGAGGTAGGGCAGTCTAAAAGGCGGGTCATTAATCAGCCGTGATAGGGAATTGGTTTAAATTTGTGAAAAAGTTTGCAGGTCAAATTTGTGTTCTAAAAATTTCGATAGCAGTAAACTGTGCAAGACTGCACCATGTTCATTGTATTACATACAGTGGAAAACATGTTGTAAAAGCAA
This sequence comes from Mya arenaria, assembly GCF_026914265.1. NCBI lineage: Eukaryota > Metazoa > Mollusca > Bivalvia > Myida > Myidae > Mya > Mya arenaria. Next base: position 26,184,230 of record NC_069130.1, read on the forward strand.
AAATACATATAAGTGAAGCATAAACAATTTGGATATTGAAAAAAAAACGATACAACGACGAAGCGACAGAACATAGATAGTGCTTTTAATTTTAAAACAGAGAAAAACACCAAGCTAAAATAACAACCACTAAGTAATTCAATAGTGTACGAACAAATGTCTTTACTCCCACCGTTGGCAATATTTAGTTTGAGAATCTGCTAAGTGTCTTTGACAATAAGTGTTTGAGAATTTTGTGATCCTGGGTAAGCACTAATCAATGAGTTGGTCTCCAGGTTTGATATATAACATTTTGTATTGATTAAACGTTTTGGACGTTAGTATGTGAATAGGGCGTCTAAAGTATTTTATCATAATTTGTTAAATATCATGATTAAACTAGAACAACATATCATCATAACCATTGAAAGATATATTAATGTATTACTAGTCAATCCAATATTGTGATATTTTAACTCCTCGTCTTCAAGTCGTCTATAACATTAGTTCGAGAAATATCACGTACTTGTTTATCAATCCAGTATTGTGCAAAAATGAAAGCTGGTAAATAGATATCTTATTTATATTTAATTAGTTAGTTCTTTATTTTCAATATTCGCTTAGCAACGCTTATTCACATTTTCTGGGTAACGACTCCAAGGTTTTCTTATAAAAAAAATCTTATTTTGCTCGCAAAAAACTATACCGCAAAACCAATGTAGTTATTGCAAAAATGAATGGACTAGCGTAATTTTCTAACGACATTTGGCGACTTTCATGTAATATATTTTTATATTTATTATAACCCTTTCTGGATGTTTATTTGGCGTGTTACTCGCATAAAGTAGTCGAAATAAAATGATTGTTTGCTAGTCCGTTTTTATGAGTTTGTATAGAAGTCAATTATTTCATTATACCCATTCGTCAAATTTACATAATCATGGTTTAGGCGCTGCCTCTACGGCTTGAAGGGTATTGCCAGAAACATTGTAGTTATAGTTAAATAAATACTGCAAGTTGGACATACCAGGAATGAAAGGGAAAAGCATGCTAACAATGCATTTGAATGTAGTTCACCTTATTTTAAATTGCAAGCAGCTATACTCAATAAATACTCAAAAAGTCAATACCTACCCCACAAACGTCTTCACTCCAACATTTGCAATGTTAAGTTTTAGAATCTGCCAAGTGTCTTTGACAATAACCTTTTGAGAGGGTGTGATCCGGGGATGACACTTCTCAATGAGCTGGTCTTCAGATTTAATATATAACATTTTGTCAACAGCACAACCCATTGGATCCGTCTTATTTAAGTTTGTTGTTGACTAAAAGTCTCTCTTTATCCTTTAAAAGACATATGAATGTATTACTAGTCCATCGAATATTACAACATTTTAGTCCCTTTCCTTCAAATCTTCCTTTAAAATCAGTTTGAGAAATAACAAGCACTTATCAATCCGCACAATGCAGAAGTGCAATACAAGCTGAAAAACATCTTTAATAACTATTCATTACAAAGTTCTTTATTATCAAATATCGCCTAAAAACACTCATCCATGTCTTCTCAGAAACAACTCCCTGGTTGTTGTCATAGAATATTGCCTTTTCTTAAATGCTCGGAAAAAAAACAATACCGTTAACCAGAGCAGTTAATGCGAGAATGAAGGGACTCTCATAGTGTAGTATTATCTGGTTATTACACTATACAATTTCAAATATAAAGTTTAAAAAGAACAATGGGTGACGTACAAAACATGTTTTATATATCGTGATGTAAAACAAAACATTGAGTTGCAGGGCCTCAGATAAGAGAATAGTGAGAAAATTATTGATGTTACACATAAACATATTTCGACATTAAACACCCTTAAGTGTCATTTCATGGACAATTTTAAAAGTCGAAAAATAATTCAAATACTTTGTCACAAACACATAATAACCATACCAGCCAAGTTGTAAAAATTAGTGTGGTATCAAAGCAGCAAACGTTTGAAATAAAGTTACAACCATGATATAGCTTTGTTTGGTATCTCAGACAATAACATTGTTGCTATAAATTTGAAACCGAAGCTTTATTAAGCCTTGACATAAGCATTTAATTGTAGTGATTGACTTAATACAATCGGAAGATGTCATGTTTAGTAATTGCTGAAATAATTGGCGTAAAAAGGCCGTTTTAGCTGGCATCACAATGTGTCGATAACAATGAACGTTGTGTCTAGTTGATATGCACCTGCTACACTTGAACAAAAATATATAAAATGTGATGAGGTTTAACAATGGGAAGTGACAAAATAAGTATATTTTGAAATTCTTGAAACAATATAATTTCTATTTAGCGAAACAAATAACCTCAAATGGAACTTTTTTTACTAATACCAAAATCAATGTTTCCATGATACTAACAACAAGACAATATACAACAAATAAGAGACGAAAACCGGGGTCGAACTACCCTTTATCGCCACAACTGTATTATATCCTATGTTGAAGTATGTAGACATTCCTCATACGTTTGCACAAAAATTGTTTCAACATTAGAAGGGGATCGCCTTAATCGTTCCATAAATTCCATTTGAAATCACGTAGTTTATGGCAAGTAGATACTCAATATTTTAAAAGCGATCAGCTCCTTCCACGTATGTCTAATAGCCTATGACTCAAAGCAACTTTAGTCAAAGGATAAGGGTAATTACATCTTATTGTTCAATCTAAGTCGGCCATATCTTCGAAGTCAGATGGGCTTACTTCTTGGCATATACGGATAATATTATCTGTATCATGGTTGCCATATCGTACTACAATATGTTCCGATTGATGTTTTCTACAAAGTATTAAAATCTTTAAAATGACACTTTTGCGGATAAAATTCTGAAATTTTATTCTGATTTTGATTAAATCGTCGCATACTATTATTGAGAAAACCAAGTATTGATTCCTACAGCCGGTGCATTTTATATATATTTTTTTTAATTTCATTTTATAAAACAAATGTTATGTTTTATGTTTCATAACTTTAAATCACATTAATATGTGGTGTTGTTTTTCAAATATTTCTTTACATTTAATCTGCATCTCAAAGGTCTTTGAAAGTTAGGAAATTATATGGTCTTATCCTTACCATTGCAATTTACGTAATTACTTAATGTTACCATGGCGATTCCACACTGATTGATATCAGATTTTGCAACACTAGACAAATTATTTAAGAAGAGTTCCTCTATTTCAGATAATTATGTGATTTACACATAGGAAATCTCTATTATTTGTTTTTTCTCTTAACATGCCAGATAAACAAAATTGAAATAATCAGCAATTACAGTATATTACAATCATCTCAAATTTGTATTTCTTATATGATCAAAAAACAATGGATAGTTTGATGCGGAATGGTAAACATTCTTAACCTTTATAAGAAAACACTATCAAAGTTAGCTATCCGTCCAGGAAGCTTACATTCATAAATTGAGCGAAATGTGTGCTGATGAGCGTAAGTGCTTCATCTTTTTCTAATCCTTTTAACATTTTCCAGAAAACAACTCTGAAAAGTTTGGTTCAACGGAAAGTATTTTTAGCAGATTAGTTTTATATTAGTGTATTTAACATTTAAATAAAACATCTTAAATCTTACAGTGTTTTTACTCTAAAAAGAACATGAACCCCGTCACGGAAACGTTATAAAGCTAACCAATACTAGTCTTTCGAAAGACCAAATACTTACCTTAAACTTTTCCTACACTCGTTTTGAATTTGTTTTGTATTAAAATCTTGTTTCATCCTCAGTGTATGGTATGAGTATCTGCCATGTCGCGGACGACATGTTTGTACAAAATCAATGTTAATTATGTGTTACATGCACCACTTATTGGTCTACCTTTGGAAACAAATGATTTAAAATACATGAGTTTGATGGAGCGAAACATAGGGGCGGGTCACTTCAAAAGAAATAGGGAACGTGGCGTAGATTTGTGTTTTTTTAGTGTTGCTTTTTCTTTTTCTTTTTTGGAGGTGAGAGGGGTTGCTCTCCCCTTAATGATTGTGGCTAGCTAAGTCCAGAATGGTGCGTTCTGGTGAAATGTTCGTATATTTCTTTTACCATGGAAACATGAAAAGGAACGTGTGTTTTGGGGGCATCTGCTGAACACGCTAGTGGTTGATAATCGTTTGTTTTTATTGTTTGTTTTTGTTCATTTCAAGACGATAACTTAGTGTAACTGTGTCCTATATTTCATCTGTTTCCGTCTCACTTGAAAATGCTTGTGTGGATTATCAATCAGTTTTTTTCGCGTTTGATATATATTTGGCTTGTTTAAGTTCAGCTCTGGCCAAGCCTTATCTGAGTTCTTACTTAGCTTTCCCAGAACGTGCCAAGGCGTTGCCAACATTTTGATTTGTGTGCAATGTAGGTCGTCTTGCATTATTGTTTTTATTTTAATACTTATCTGACCTTGAACATTGTTTCTTTAAACAATACCTTGGTCATATAGCCAAGTTTTCCTTGTTTAATTTCTTTTTTGAGAAGCAAATATCAATGGAAACCCCGTTCAGAAATAAAATAAAAATAAATATATTGAACACAGATATCGAGTGGCTGACGGTTCAATATAAATCTAGTTTTTCATTGGAAATATCATACTGTTTAAGGCCGATTGATGGGGATGATTGATTTTTTTCACTCAAAGTAGTAGGTGTGTTTCAATACATTATCGAAAAAGACTTCGTTGGAGGCAAAAACTTTATATAACAATTACGATAAATGATGATTTAGTCACTTCCAACGCCTTTTTTCTATTGGGTAATATAAATTAGCGTGACTGGAATTCCCTTAATGTCATAAGTGTACATGTGAGTTTTAGAATAATTAGTCATACAAATGAAACAGCAGAAACATGCCTAGTAGGCAAATACTTAATGTGATCATGTTGAAATGGCACCCAATGTCAATGTACATGTCAAATGTGTTTCAGTAGCAATATCAATCCACTGGAATCTCTGTAAGACCAACATGTTATGACAATATATCGAAAATATCAATGGTAAGCATTTGCTATGACTTATGTCGACTTCCATTGCAATTGTGTTCATGATTGTCTACGTTCCGACAAGCACTGTGTCCAGAGTTTATTGGCACAGAATTTTGCAACTCTCCTTCTGTCATGTAATATATGAGAATATCAAACAGCGCCGTCCACGATTCACTGACTTCATCCGACCACGTGGCATCAATGTGAGGCTTGATTGCCACGAGAAAATGCGGAAGTATGGTCTACAAAACAAAAGGAAACGGAGTTAATTTAAATACTTTCCATGTGCATTTTCACCGATAATAAACAAAACCGATTTTGTAATGTACAGAAATACATTTTTTTACTTTGAGTCTTTCCGGCTGACACAAAATAAAAATATGCGTTTCGGATAATGAATTTCTAGTCCTGTAAAAAAGAAGAAAAAAATAGGTTAAGTATGCAAACATTCTATTTTAAGCATTAAAGTTGACACTTTTTGAGATAAGGGCAAGCAAGGATAATAAAGGGTAATGCTTTGAAAATGCCATTGACTTTACTTCCATTAATTCGAAAACACCACTTATCTAAACGCTCTGTATGCACTACTTGTCTTCGAATTCGTTCTTACCGGAATTATATTACTAGGCACATTGTATTTCCGATGTTTCTGGCCAACATCCTTTAGAGTCCTTGCTAGTGTGCGTCTGTCGTCAATTTGAGTAACAACAGCGTCCACTGTTGCCATGACACGTAACGCGTGCTCGTGTATTAACCCTGAATGCTGTAAGGACGGTAACTCCTGTCCGTCAAAAGCTCCAAATATTTGTATAAGCTCTGGACGACTCTCAAACATCCTGAAAGTACAAAACAATCACGGAGTTAATTCAGAGTACTAGTTTTTGAATAATTTGAATAATCTTTTTTAGCAAATTCCCTTTTCCCTAAAGTTCCTCGGTAGGATGTTAATAATAATCGGTCCGAACATAGAATTTTTTGTTATCGATTGACTCAATGCATTTGGAAGCTGTTGCCAAAGGAGTGGGGGAAAAGCGGCAATTTTCCGCTGTCTTTCCAATTTGTTATTTACAATAACGGTTGTGTCAAGTTGAGTATCAGCTGCTACAATAGAACAATAAAAATGGCAAATAACAAACGTACTTATCTTGAAACAATGAGTAATTGCCCTATATTGTGCCCGAGAATATCATATCCTATTTTTATAGCATGTACATATGCCAAATACTTTGGCATCGGTATGTAATAAAAGCATTGCTTTTACATTACAAAGGATCGCCTAGATTCTTGGCACGAGCTTCATTTTGACAAAACAAATCTCAAAATCTGCAATTACCATAAAGTTATCCGATACGTGCAGACAAGTCATCAACCTACACATTTTACTGAGAGAAACTAAGTTAAATATTATCCAAAAGACACTTATCAGTATCATTTTCTATAATTATTACAAACCATAACAATTAAATACGGCCTGAATCCCGGTTTCGTTTTGTTTTAAAATTGATTTTTTTTTAAACTTGTATCTTAATATTCATATTGGAAAGAAATGCTATTCGATATTAAAGCCATATTGTACTGAAAACTTTTATTATTATTTTGAGGTATCACCATAACATCAGAGACCAAGAACATTTTTCTGGTTCTAACTAAGAAATACACAACGACGATGGGATAACATGTTTACAAAAAAGCAACTCCTACAATCGTTTAACAAACTAAAACAACGTGTAACATTTTCGTAAATCGTGACCTCAGGACCTCAATTTTTTTAATTGAACAACGGTTTTAAACGAGACCATTTTCAAAGCTTCTAACTCTCCCCCTGGCAGTATTTTGTCTTAGTTATGGCTGTTACGTGAATATATGACCACGGAAGATCTATATGTGTTAAAAGTGCAACAAAGCAGCCTAAACGGGTCGACTTGTTTGCAATATGATTTAGTTTTACGGAAATGCGCCACACATTATTTAAACAACACAAATGAGGGTTCACAGCAGACAGCAATGCACAGTTCTGCAATAGTCCTAATTATTTAATCACATGATCCGCTTTCTAGATTTTTGAACGAGGAACAATTAATACGACAGATAAGTGTTTTATTATCAAAAGCGCTTAGTTATTTAACAATTATCGGAAAGTAACAGCTGCCCTTCAGCGTAGTTTTATTTGTTCGAAATAAATAAGTTTCGAATTAATGTCTACAGTAAAGACGGTGTCATTAAAACGAGTGTTTTGTTTGTTTTTCCTATAGATGTTGTTCATTTGTACTACTTACTTTATTTTATTCGTTTTAAGGCATACGAGATTACTTAAGAGCCTAATGGGTGCCTGTTTAACAACGATGAATGACATCTGAAACCTAACATTACCTCGTTGAGAGAAGAAAAGGGTAAGGTTCTTGTTAAATGGATACCGGCTAGTCAATGTGAATGTCACCTTGGTTTGATTCTTTGTTAATCTTAAGGGAGGCTCCGATCCTTCAATTTGATCATCATCCAATCCCATGGTAATCAAAACCGGATGATTATATTTATGCAGCTCGTGTGTTTGTTAAGAGTTTATCTGTCCACGCCAAATGACTGCATACAAGCTTACCCGAAGCAACCGTGACGAAATCACGACTTAAAGTTTGTCTTTTGATGCCAATAATAATATGAGCTGTACTCTTTGTGACTACAATTCCCATGAAATCCTGATATTTGAAGATTTAAAAAAAGTGCGATTAAAGATTCGGATGCGGTAGCCTCGCTCTACAAATTGCTCGATATCAAGCGCCGAAACACGTGATACACTGAGTTTAACTAGTACTTTGAATATCACAATATCATTGTTAACGGAGGGTTTGAATGTGAAATCCGGATAAAATCAAATTTGAAGGCATTGATCTTTGTGGCCTAACTCAAAGCAAAGGTTATTTCCCATTGCTGTACAATTATTACTGTTGCCGTGCAAATTACGTGAAGCTTATGATGCCAGTTAAAATACTATTTTTCTTTTATTTGTAATTCATCTATTTATTTTAAGTAAGGTAACAACGTTGCTTAATATTACCTCAAAAACATACGTGAAACAAGTATTTACAAAGACCTATCAAGGGAGATAATTACATCGGGGATTGCCTTTTGCTTTTCATCAAGGACAACGTTAACTTGTGCCTGCTTAGCTTCACCGTGTAATAAAACTATATTAAAAGAGAATGGGAGAGGGACATGAAGGACATAATCATAGCATGGCGTATTGGCAACCATGATAGAAAATTGTCCTTATCTGATTATTAAGAAAGTTGCAAATCTTCTACGAATTTTCAAATTGTAATAACGTATCGAATATGTGGTCAAACATTAAAACTTCCATGTCCCAGCATAATGACTTGTTCTAATTCTAATAAAAGACGGCAGCATAGAAGCATATCATCTATGAATTTTCAATATTGTAAAAACGGAACAAATATTTGGCGAATTTTTTTTTTTTTAGAAATACACGTTAAAAACTTTAATGTTCAAGGATAATAACTGCAAAATATATTTAAAATTGAAAGTTTATCTTTATCTAATGTAGCGATATATGTCTCTTGTAATGTGGCATTTATCAGTGTGCCTTTCAACTAAGTCAATGTTAAATGTTTGGTTGCAAGCTAATATATTTCCTTTGTAGTATAAAAAATAATTGTGTTGTTAAATCTATATGGATAATTTGGAGCGTACTTCTGCAGATTAAAAGAAAACTTTTGAGATTTTGGAGGAAGAAAGACAACAAATAGAGACCGATAAGTACATAAATGGACAGTCTTACACGTAAAGCAACCGTGATAGGGAATTGCTCTTATCTTGTGAAGACGTTTTCATATCAAATCTGTGTTCTAAACCTTTTGTTAGCAGTAAACTGTTCATACATTTCAGTCATTCGATGTTATTTTGTATACAATACAGTAGAAAACATTATGTAAATGCACACATACAAACAATCAAAGCATAAACAGTTTGGATATTGAAATAATACGCTACCCTGACAAAGACCCGCGCAGAACATGGATAGTGCTTTTAATTTTAAAACAGAGAAAAAAACACCAAACAAAAATACTACCACTAAGTTATTTGATACTGAACCACAAATGTCTTTACGCCCACGTTTGTGATATTTAGCTTGAGAATCTGCCAGCTATCTTTGACAATATGTTTTCGAGATGTTATGATCTGGGGTACGCACGTCTCAATGAATTGGTCTCCAGGTTTGATATATAACATTTTGTTACATGCAAGACCCATTGTATCCGGGGTTTTCCGCTTTCATCTTGATTAAACGTCTTCCCTTAAGCCAAAATATAATCGAACCTTATTCATCTTAATAGGACCACATTCCTTTCGGTGTTAATAGGTGATTAAAGCGCCTACAGTCATTTATCATAATTTGTGAAATATAATGATAAAACTAGCTCATCATATCAACATAACCATTGAAAGAAATATCAATGTATTACTATTCCATCCAATATTAAAATTATTTAACTCCTTGTCTTCAAATCGTCCATCAAAATTTATTCGAGAAATAACACGTTCATTTAAATCCCGTACTGTGCAGAAATGCAATGCAAGCTGTTATCCACAGATATCTAATTTATATTGAATTATTTAGTTCTTTATTGTCAATACTCGCGTAGCAACGCTTATTTATGTCTTCTGAGTAACGAATCCCAAGGGTTTCTTATAGTATATATTATTGTTTTTTATTGCTCGCAAAAACTATACCGCAAAACAAATGCAGTTAATACGAAAATGAATGGGATAGCGTAATTTTCTGGTTATTAAACGTCATTTAATCTGTCGACTTTCATGATATATATTTTATATTTATTATAACCGTTTCTTGATTTTCATAAGGAGTGTATCTCGCATATAGTAGTAAAAATAAAATCATTGTTTACTAGTCCGTTCTTATTAGTTTGTATTGTATGTCAGTATTTCATCATACCCTATCATCAAATTTACATAAATATGAAACTAGGCGCTACCTCTTCGGCTTAAAGAGTGACTGCCAAAAAAGTTGTAGTTATAGATGAATAAATACTACAAGTAAGACATACAAGAAATGAAAGGGATTAAATTGCACTTGAAGGTATTTCACCCTATTTTAAAATGCAAGCAGCTATACACAATAAATACTCAATAAGTCAATACCTACCCAACAAACGTCTTCACGCCAACATTTGCAATGTTAAGTTTTAGAATCTGCCAAGTGTCTTTGACAATAACTTTTTGAGAGGGCGTGATCCGGGGTGGACACTTCCCAATGAGTTGTTCTCCAGATTTAATATGTAACATTTTGTCAACTGCACAACCCATTGGATCCGTCTTATATAAGTCTGTCGTTGACTAAACGGCTTTCTTTATCATTTGAAAGACATATTTGTGTATTACTAGTCCATCGAATACAGCAACATTTTACCACCTTTCTTTCAAATCTTCCTTTAAAATCAGTTCAAGAAATAACAAGCACATATCAATCCATACAATGCAAAAGTGCAATACAAGCTGAAAAAAGAGATTTTATAACTATTCATTACAACGTTCTTTATTATCAATGATCGCGAAGCAACACTTATCCATGTCTTCTGAGAGACAACTCCGTGGATGTTATCATAGATTATTGCCTTTATTTATATGCTCGAAAAAACCAATACCGTTAACCAGAGCAGTTAATGCGAGAATGAAGGGACTCTCTAAGCGTAGTATTATCTGGTTATTACTCTATACAATTTCCAATATAGCGTTCAAAAAGAACAATAGGTGGCGTAAAAGACATGTTTAATATATCGTGATGTGAAACAAACATTGAATTGCAGGGCTTTAGATAAGAGAATGTTGATAAAAGTATTGATGTTACACATAAAATTATTTCGAAATTGCATACACGAGAGTGTCATATCAGGGACAATTACTGTTGTCGAAATAAAGATCAAGAATTTTGCCATCAATGTTAAATAAACAAAACGCATACTAATCGTACCAGCCAAGTTGTAAATGAGTGTGGTTTCAAAGCAGCAAGAGTTTGAAATAAAGCTACAGCCACAATATATCTGTGTTGGTTATCTCAGACAACACAATTGTAGCTATAAATTTGAATCTGAAACTTTATTTAGCCCCATAAATTTAATGATACAAGTAGACATATAGGTTGAACTGTTAACGTTACAAGAACCTGGTTTTAGTATGAACATGTACTCACATAAACTCTCTTTTTTGTTGAATTTAAACATATTTCCTAAGTCCAAATGTTAATTGTTCAAAATGAATATACTTTGTAAATCCTTAATAAATAAGTCACTCAATTTGCATTTGCCAACACGTTAATAGTTAAACCGCATTTGCCATTAACTTCAATCATGCGAATTATCTTAGTTTCATTATGATTAAAACCCTTAATTAAACAGCATTATTAAAGGGCATTTCAAATCTTAAAAAAATAAAGCATTAATTTGACAGTAACTAAATTTATGGATTTAAAAGCACAAACCTTATTAATCATTAGACAGCATATAAATTTGGTATTGATTAGACCGCAACAAAATTCGGTATTAATTTGACAGCAACTGAATTTACTATTCGCTATTGTCTGGTTAGTGTGTAAAAATATCACGTGACTTGCAAGATGTTCATAAAAAACAATGGGCCCTATTTTTAAACGGGGAAACTCAGCTCAGACAAAATGTGAGACGACATGATTGTTGCGTATATTCTGTTATCTTTTAAAATCATGTAAGATTATTCCATGAAGTCTGGTCACTTTAAAGCTAACCTTTTTTTGATATGCATCTGCTAAATCAAAACAAAACTGTATTCACTTTGATGAGGGTTAGCAATGGCAAGTGACAAAAGAATCGTCTTTGAAATTCTTGATACAATAATACTATGTAAATATAACATCCATTTTGCGAAGTAAAATAAATCAACTATTTTTTTTACAAAGTGCTTAATTGCTGGCCAATTAGCTGATGATATAGATGGATATTTCTGACCAATTGCATTTAATAAAGGTAAACAAGCATATTTTAACTAGTAAAAATGAATGTCATATGAAGTGTTATTCAATGTTTCATTATGTACTATTAGTTTTTATTTTTTTTATTATGATAATTTGATATAGTTGGTATATTCATATTTAGTTTTGCGTTATTTGCAAGTCACACACAAGTTGGCTTACTACCTTCATTGTCGACTATTTAAGTTCAACGGAATTTTCTTAACAACTCAATTCCTGTTTGTCATATATGTTAAGGCCCTTCACTTAATCTAAAAATAACCAGCTTATAGTGTTTCGTACTAACATATACTCTGTAATGCTGTGAATGGTTAAAACAATACTTTAAAATGCTAACAAAATTAAACCAAAAACAATCGCTATTATATGTCGAAAATTCAAACCATTCGGTAATTAGTCATCCGATTGGTTTACCACCGTCGAGTATCTTTTTTAAAAAAACGTCTGGTTTAAAATAATCAGAAGAAAAGACACGAAACCTGGAAGCCAAATTTTATGTACTCCGTGCTTTTCTGTACAATAGTTTAAAAATGGGCAAGTAGTTTGTAAAGAGAAGACTTTGAAGTTTACATGACAAATTGCCATGATTCTGATTTTGCGTTGTAGATCTCTTAGGCATTTATCCATAAAAAGAGGGTCATGGTTACATTGGGTACTGTTGAGTTTGTCCAATAACTAATCCTATAAAGAAGGCTTTTTTCTGGTTATAAACAACAAACTTGATCTCTTTGATTAGAGATGCGGGCACCTATACAAGTGTACTTCGCACATAACATTTTCGTGTAAAAGTTCGTTATATGGTGATGTAATGAGCACATGTACTTCTGTTGAATTGCTTTCATGACAGATTATTTAAGAGCTATCAATAGAGCACTTTAGACAAAACACTACATTACGTCCTTGCAGCATTAATTTAGATCGATCAATTTGGTTGGAACGACTTTAATCAAAGGAAACCCGACAACAGATGTCCACACAATGGACGTTCCTATTGTTGAATTTGTCTTTTTTTAATAGATGATGTTAATTGAATCATTCCCAACACACACTTCAATATCCCACATTAGTCTGTGTTATTGCATTAACACTATGAAGGTATTATGTTACATTACGGTTATTATCTTCAAATTAAAATCCATACACATGACGAAACACAGTAAAACGCAATGCACTTATATATTCATCAATATTGGATTACATGATCAAGAAAACGTTTTTAAAGTGAGAAATAATGTATAGGATCGAGAATGTGTTTATTATAGTGTTGGGAATCGGAGAGAAAAAATACTATCTATAATCAGTTTATGAAACCGATCAATGATCGATTATTAATCGATTTAATCATTATCTTATAATCTTTGGCCGTCATATTTAAGGCATACAGATACAGTACATGCACCAGGTTAAAGCACCAATGTTCCATTACAATATTGTGTGTACATTTCTTTGTATAAATTATATTTTTTATTCAGAACGCAACTATCCATTAGTGTTTACAAGTAACTATTACAGAACATGAGACCACGGGCTCTATTTTTGTCTTACATTAAGTATTGTAATCATGTGTAATCTAAACAGAAAGAAATATATCAATTTCTTTTTAATAATTAGTCAGTTACAAGTCCAACAAGCAGTTGAATATTCTATATGTTTTACAAGAACATTTTCTTTCAGAAAACTGAGAATACTAAATTCTTACAAGGTAAGAAGTAAACGGTAGCATGTTTTAAATATCTCTTTTAAACCACAAACATGGTTAGTGAACCAATCCTTTAGCAGTTAAAATACAAAAAAAAGATTTATAATAATACTGACTTGATAAGAATATGAATAGATCATTTAACCACGGACCTATTAACCTATTGGTTTCCGTGATTTAACATAGCAACACCTTGATATTTCAACATTAACTAGCATTAACCAGAAAAACGATAATTAGTCGGTAGCGGTTACGTCCCTTGTTTCTATATTTGATTGTTCTAATTTCACTATCGATTGTCGCCGACGTAGGCCTTCCCGATCAATTGTCGATTATAATCAATCATCGGCATAACACTAGTTTATTATCAAAATACGTTTAAAATCAATGGACAGAGAATCATAATTATACTTCAGTATTGTTTTATGTGAAAGCATCGGATGGGTATATAACGTTCTCAAACGCGTGTTAGGAATTGCTCTATATTTTCAAGAAGGTGTTATTAAAATAAACGGTTTGTATTGTGTTCAACTATCATCTAGAAGGCGCCGAACGTAGACCCTGAAAGATTTTGGAGTGTATCTATGTATACGAAATAAGTATATATCGGTATTTTGAAAATGCATCTTCAAATCATGTCTTCAACTCAGATTTTGTTTGGTGTTTGTCAAATAGCATAAATTGATGTTTATGTCAGTTTATATTGTTTTCAAATACAAACACTCAGGTCAAATAAGGATTTTAACTTTTCTGAGGTATGAGTCACGCAATATTTCGATTTAGTTTTAAAGTTTATATAAAAATGTTCGAAAATGTTACTTTATCACGACCAATTAAACAGTCGGGCATTGGTTATGTAATGAATTTTTCACCCAGTATATGTAAGAAACGGAAGGATGGGCATTATATTAACACGGTTGAGTTTAAGGGATGTTAAGTCTTAAGCTAATGGTTAGTAAAAAATGATTTTGCAGATATATAATGAAATGGTTTTGTTTCAGAGGCGTGATGTTTAAACAGGAAAATAATAACAAAGTATAATGGTTCTAACATAAAACTAGCTCCATCTAATCCTAGTTATATTTTATCTGATCACTACGCTATAAAAAAATGATATATTTAAACCTCTTATTCGTTAAATAACCAGCCAGAGAGTATTGTTACGTATCGTGTTATTATTTTTTTTTAAAATATCTCAGTCCGGATCTGGCAGATTGATTGTGTTGTTTGGTCGATTCTTCCTACAAAAGATTATGAGATATTTAATTATTAATTAAGCCAAATGCGCGTTATCTATTTATTATAAAGTCCATATACAGCCAGGTATCCAGTGGTCAATGATGTTTTAAGTATACCAAAAGTGATGCTGTTTCAACACACCTTTGCTAAACCCTGTTAACACTCAAAAACAATTAAAAACAGGTTTTAATGTTTCCTGGTTACATATTAGTAATTTCATACATATTATTTATATAACTAATATAGATACGTTATGCGAAGCATTTAACTAAACAGTCACTCCGGTTAACAGCTTGTTATCAGTCAGTAATGCCTTATAGATTTTCCCACTTCCGCTCCTTAATGTACAGAGCATTGTTTAATGACCTGCATATATTACTCTGCACTTTTATTAGGAGATAATAAAAATAGTTTTAAAACCAGTTATGACACTTATAAGAAACTTACTGGGTACTTCAGAAATCAAGATGAAATATAGTGGGATTTTTACATAGTTACGATATATCAAAAGATACATATCGATGAATCGTAAATACATATATATAATGTTTAACTTATTTATCTTGTATTATTATATTTTATTATTGTTCGAAATGTAATGTTTCATTTTTATTGCAGTTCTTTTGTATTATATGATTTGAATGCATGCCATGTTCTTTGTTGAATCTTTCTTGCTTCGTTCTGTTGTATTTTAGTATGGATATGTATTACGAGTTTGTGTATAATCACTAGTTGTTGGTACATGCCGGGCCAAATATGAGATAAGTACTCACCAATTGCATAATACGGCCTTAACAAACGAAAAGTGAAAAAGAAGTTTTACTTTCCTCGATTATTTAGAATATCCTATACTTGACTGAACGCAACCGTATACCTTCATAACATAATCGGTTCGGGAATATTGCGAAGAGGTTGGCCAAGCACTCCCGACGGTTAGGTGCGCCCAGTTAACATTCGGGAATCACGGCCAATTTCGTCTAGTCGGATGCCAACATGACTATGTCAAGGCAGATTGTGCTGCATTGGATTAAAATCAGAACAATGTCCTATGTTGGATGAACAGTGTCTGGATGATAATCTGCCGTTGAATAATACTTTGATAGGAAGTGATTATCACTGTTAACGGTTTCTTAACGGATGATTTCCGTCATCGTTAGTTTTCGGAAGAATCTGGACGCCGTAAATACAGAGTCGGTCGTTTGATACTAAGCGAATGTACAAATTGGTTAAGAATCAGCTTAAGAAAGGGATATTATTGGAGAATTTGGCTAGAAACGAAAGAAACGGTAAACTTTCCGAGAAATACCAGATTGTTGACGTGATGAATGATTTTACAAGATGTATATATACGTTTGATTTTCAAGCCACAAGATTTTGATCAGACGTTTGACAAATATTAGTGTGATATGCCCCCATCAAGGGCGGCGGTAAATACTCGAAATGTCTGCCTGCTGCTTAACTCTAAGTGAAGTGACAGATCCTCGAAAATAACTGCAACAATTATTGAATTTAATGGTTGAAGTGTGACGATATATATCCCTTGTTATTTGATCTTGATCGTAAGTCCTTTTGACAAGGTCGTATTCAAACCGAGTGTCTTTCAAAATATGGCAAATTATCTATTCGTTTAGATTGGAGTGTTTGTTTTGTATTTGACGTGATACAAAGGAAATTTGAATGTCATCTCAATATACATCGTAGTGTTTTAGACAAATATGTTCCTATGCCCAATAAGTTGTATCAGCTAGTATATTTATGACTGTTATTTATTATTAATTTTACACCAACCTTTAAAATATGGTGTGATATAAGCATCAAATTAGCTTTTGAAATTATGAACGAGTTGACAATTTGTTCCATTTCTTTCATGTTTACTTAAAGTGATATTCTTATTTAAAGTCAGTATATACACATGTTTAGCAAACATCAATTTTGACTGATAAATAATTTACTACTTACTAAATAATGCATTTACGGAAAATATCAATAACTGATAACACGATTGTAACCGTGTATTTTATAGCTAAAAACTCAAAAATATTAAATGATTGGTGAATGCTAAAAGATTTACTGTTGTTTACCTTAGTCTAATAAGGTAGAAATACCATGTTTTATGCTCATTTCTTTCAAACTATACTCCGTATCCATCATTAGAACAATTGGTTTCGACATGTATTCATCTATTTTTAATATTTAAACAATATTATTAATTGCGGTCAATCTTATGTGGGGGTAGGAGTGCATCTTTAAAATAGAATATACGTTTGTCATCCTGGGCATGATCCAATAACAATGAAATCGGTTTCAACTTTTCAAGATCGGAACCGCTTATTAAGCCTGTGATCATCGGAGATACATGCGCAATTTAATAGATTCGATCAAGCTCAATTTGCGACATATAATTTGTTTTTATCAGTTATGATAGTCTCCAGACACTGTTCCATTTTAAGAAAGGTGTTTGGTTACACGATGCCATATTTCTATACATTGCATATACATATACATATACATTAAAACAAACATCTTATACCAAATATATGACATTATCAAGCTTATGCAGAATTTACCAACCATTATACACATTTAATCTAACCTTTATTCTGACCTACATATAAATAGAAATAGGATGAATATTTAAGCTCAAATGTGCCAAGACTTATTAGAGAATGACAGCAAGTTTAAGTACAATACTTTCAAGAATAATGACATTTTTCAGTTTACAGTGTGCTCTCTACTTAAAAACCTGTCAACCTTTCGTAAGAAATGTGTTTAATAAAGTGGTTTTTGCCTACCGATTTAGATTGCTGTAATTGATGACGCCATTCTATCAAGGAAATACGTTCTTGGAGTTTATGAAAAGCTCCACAACAATGAAAAGCACTTCCGAGTAGCCCTTAACGTCTTATAGTTTGTGGCAAGTTTTCAATTCTTCCTGTCACATGTGCCTCTGAAAATTCAAGGCGATTTAGTCAGATGGTGTCATATATCCTTTTTCCGATTTGAACCTTAACACAACTGCACCATGCTAGGACATGCACCATTTTATGGTGAAGTTGTACCCATTCTGCATACACTCATTGTTTTGCAGTTATCGAAACCGGAAATGACACATTATTTTATAACAAACAAGAACATTGCATTTTTATCTCATTTTATTTCAGATATAGTGACATCGTATTGGTATTAACAGAAATGATTTTGTGGAGAAAAAAAATGTGAAGTTGAATTCTGTGCATGTTTTTGTATCGGGCAAAAACTAAACTATAGACTGCCCGGCGTGACAAGCTCAATTATTTGTTAGATCGCAGATGTCATCAAGAATGTTTGTCAAGGACGCCACATATAATTGTTTCATGGTCAAGGAAACGCCAAAAGAGTATTTCCTTTTTCAGTAACCGTTCCATTTTTTTAAAATGTCTTTTGTTTACTCATAAACGCAATTCGAAACCTTATATAGCAATACGATAGATATCATTTATTCATAGTATGGTTAATAATCGCTCCTTGACTACTTTGCTCATTCCAAAGGATAAAAATACAATATAGTACTCAGCAAGCACAGGGTATTGATCGTAGAAAATAATTCATGATGTCAATTTTTCAATCGATTACAATCACAGTATATGCAATGTATTTTACGTTTACAAAAAATCAGATGTGCCTGTAGAATCAACAATTTATAATAAGTTATCCATTCTCGAAAGTTCTAGATATAAAAACTGATGAAACCTGTGCAGTTTTACAAAAATTACACAATACATCAGCACGTTATTGGTTTCATGAATGCGAATTTTAATGTTATATGTTATATTTAGGATCATATTGTGTTGCTACAAGAAACAGTTAATATAATGGGTTATTCTAGTAGACTAGTTTCTTATCAGCGACGCAGATGCACACGTGTAAAATGGTCAAATGACAAAGCATATGTACAGGTATTTGATGAACAGGACTAACGAAATTGTCATATATCTTCGTTCTTAATTGTCTAAGTGAAAAAGGTTACCCTCGAACAATTATTTATATCACTTTGTAAATTATGAAGTAAAAGCCATAGTATATAATAACATTTTGATTCAGTTATTCCGAGTTGAAATATAAACATGTTTAACATGTTAACATGTCTGCACTATTGAACCACATTGTATATGCCCATATGCCTCTATAGTTAAAGTTTCATTTTAATGTGACTTTTTTATGGGTATTATGTTTGTTCCCCTTTACAAAGACGCTTTAACATGCCTTTGGCAGCACTGTTCTGTATGGGCATTAATGGCAGAATACAAAATAAGAAGTTTACAAGACATGTCCAACCTTTCCACAAGAAACCTGACCTTGTAATGTAATACAGCAATTTATGATAAGCAAACACATCCACTTGCTTTGAAGAGCTGTTATGCTTTTGTGTTTAAAAATATCAGGTGATTTTCGACAATATAACTATTTATCCAATATAAGGCGTTCTTTTTCCTTTACAAGTAATTTCTTGGTTTCATATATTCGCTACCCTTTTAAAGGTAAGTCATTTCACATTACAAAAAGGGTAATTGCAGTTTGTATTTTCATTCATTTTTCAACTGAATATTGAAACTGGAATTTGTTAAGAACCAAAACGTTTTTATTTCATTTTATTTACGATTAAACTTTTACATAATTGCTCACTACACAAAACCCTTTAGATGGTATAAACGTAATTTTAAATATTTGAATACTGAATGTCTTAAACAAATTGGTCAATGTTTTTGTCTAGTTTTGTTTCAATTATTATAGATAAAGTCAATGTAATTGCAATTTTGTCTAGACTTTACATTCAATTATTATAGATTAAGTCAATGCAATTGCAACCTGTCTCTTTCAGAAAATAATCAAACACTATAAATAACAGAGAATATTATCTGCTTTCCTCATTATTTATCAGTAGAAATAAAATATAATATAGTAAACAATACACCAAAACATATGCTACGGTCGATCAATGGCAAAAGAAAAGATATTCAACTTTCCAAAGTATCTATATGTATTTTTCGATGATATTTCCACAAAAGTGTCAGTTAACTCAAATGAGAGATTCAAGGAAATAAACAATCCTTTCTCCAGACATACGATTACTGGCAGTAAAATAGCATAATTAACTGCAAGTGTGGTTCATTTATTTTATAGTCAACACCTTGTCGTTCTTGTTTGAAATGATTCAGAATTTCCAAAAACGACATTAAACTTCCCCTCTCCTTGTACACGAAAGTTCAAGGTAGTCCGTTGAAACTTGTGAGTAATAATTCCGGTTCAAACGAGCAAATTTGTCAGCTTTGTATGGAGCTGTTCACCGGGAACGTAAAACACTGAAGATGATTATTCAAAAAGGCAAGTTTCTCTCTGCCGTCTTCTCATCTTTCCCTTTCCTCCTCTGTCATCAAAAACCTAAGAACAAAAATTTGCGAATACGTGTCACGTGTGATCAATTTTGCAAAACACCAGTGTCGGTTTGGCCGCAAATACCATATTAAACTTCCGATTCTTCCTACCAATGGCTTAAAGAGTATTCTACGTAGTACGGTGGTGACTTAAGAACTGAAACATATTGTTTAACCCCAAGTGTAGTTAATTACAAAAAAATAGCGCTGGCGTGTTTAAAGTTTGGTAAGGAATATATGTTAAATACACTGAACAAAACACCTTACACGCCTGACGCCTTTTATTGGAATATATTTACAATAACGTTTGGAAATAGTGTGTCACTGTAGTCTCTTAACATTGCATCACATCGTTTTGACATTATGTGTCAATGTACTATGTTACCTTTGCAACACACATGTCATTTGTCAATGCAGTATTTTACATTACATTACATCACACCATTTTGAAAAAAATGTGTTTCAATGAAGTAAACTCATTCTACGCCTTACTCGTGAACAACTGTGTTCTGTATATCTCTTTCCGGAAAAACACAATAACAAAAAAACGAATTTTAGATATCGAATTTCATCAGACAATTAATACTATTACCAAATTCATCTTATATTAATGAGACAATCCAGAAATAAATTATTTGCGTTTAATTGGTGCCTAATGTTCTCTTGTGTGTATAATATAAAAAATACCAACAAAGAAGGTAAATGGTCATGTACACATCATTTTTTTTTATCTAAGCATTTTTTAATGATAACATGCTAAGAATCCAAATTCAAGATTTTTACATGTTTGATTCAGACAAATTCAGAAATCATCAATTTTGGGTTGAAAAGTTCATACTTGATTAACATTGAATACGTGTGTTTTGATTTTGGAAGGCATTTGATAAATTGGATAACCAATGACTTGTATTCATTGAGTGCATTGATGGTTCTAAAGCAACACGAGTAAGTAAATAAATGTTACTTCCCTTTCAATTTTAGGTTGGTTTTAGTTTTGTTTTTTTTGAATCAATGTCTTGATAAGATGGTTTGGCATTAGAATAAAGGTTTCTTTGACCAATTACCTATTAGTAACCCAATTCATTATTGGTAGCCGTTAAATCGCACTGTAAATTTATTTGGAATATGTAGCTAATAATTTTATGTCAATAAAGATTAGATGCCTAAATTGCATACACTACGATAAATTCAATTAGCGTTGAATGTAACTGGTACATGGTTGTGCCTTTTGAAGACAATTTAAATCTAAAAACGACGTAAATGCATTGATATTTAATACATTCGTGCTTTTAGTCACACCCTCTTAGTTGACCGGTGGTATTTGTTTATATTTACATACAAAAGACAAAAATACTTCTTCAAAGAAATTTTAACAAAATCTGTCAACATTTCATAATTATTGTCACAGTCAATCCTGTTCAATTGTGCTCAAACTGTGTATGTCTAAAATTGAAGATGTTATTTTGAGATAAAGATTTTCTAAACAAAGTCAAATCAATTGAAAATATTGTGTTTTTTTCAAAATTCTCGGAAATCTTGAACGTTCGATTTTATTTAAACTGCAGATAAAATATATATTAATATTGAAAGAAAATTATGGCGTCTTATTCATTCCATTGCAGATAAATTAATAAATTAACATTTCCATGGCGATTGCAAATTGATTAAATCAGATCTTGCAGGACAAGAAAAAAGCTAAAGTTTACTGTTTTGTTTTATGAACATAAACAATACAAATGTGTGAAGGGTAGTGATAGAAAGCTTTACCTGAAAGTAGCATTGAAATGCAAAATGTGTGCTGTCAAACTTATGTAAATGTCTCTACCTCGGGTAAACTTATAATTTCAGTGAATGATTAGCGAAATATTAATGTTAATCTCATCCCTGTTCCGTTGTCTTAGTGCAGTATTGTTCAAATTTCTGTTTAAGCATTTTCCAAGAAATCAAAAGGTTTTAACAGTATCTATTTCAAAAGAGCATTGTAACGATACACGAAGTTATAGCATAATCAATAATAAACGTTTAGAGGTAATAATACATGAAAGGTAAAAAAATCGACAGAATTGAGACGGAAGCTTGATTGCTTAAACTATGCCTCGTTTCTGTCACTCTTTCAAGCTGCTTTGTAATGGTGTATATGTTGTAATTATGCATGGATTTATATCATTGTTATGATTTTTGGGATAAAGTGAAAGGTGAATGACAATAACATAAAGTAGTAGGTGGTAAAATTCGACTGAAGTATGAAGGTAGCAAAGAGAGTAACGTGAAGAGCAGAAAAATGTTGGGCATGGATAGGTTAGGTAAGTTGTAGAATCAAGGTCGTTCTAATTCATCTTAAGGAAATCAAAATCGTTTTTTTTTGCGAATGATGTGCTGAACGTAAATGAATATCGTTGGGTTGGCCAGGTCTGTGGCGTTTTTGGATCCAAACAATAGAACCTGGAGTGACAAAGGTCTTTTAGCATAAAATTGGTCGAACAGGTGATACCTTTTTGCATGATATAGGGGACATGTGAAGAAGAAATGGCAGATGACCACAAAAACTTAACTTTGGAAAAGTGGGTTATTGGTAAGAGCACGCATGTTCATTAAGATTACTACAGTGCACCCGCAGCCTTGCATAGGTGACACTCAATTTGCGCTCATCATCATACTAGTTGAAATGAGGAACTAATTTTTTGTTCTTGTTTAGATTGAATATGAAGCAAGGTTGTAGGAGAAATCAAATCACCGTTGGTTTCTCGAGGAGAAGTTTGTTTTGTAACTGAGACTATTGAAGCTTGAGGGATATAAAATATATTGAAATATAGGTCATTCTCAAAGCGCTATGTATTGTCAAGACCGTTCATAAAGCGCTATGTAGAGTCATAGTCATTGATATGCATTGATATAGCATACTTAAAGCGTTTTTTTTTTGTCTTTGTCATTCCTTAAGCGCTATGTATCGTTTAAATAATTCATAAAGCGATTTATTTTTTTTAATGTGTCATTCATAAAACATAATATAGTCTAGGTCAATATTAAAGCGCTATGTATTATCTAGGTCAATATTAAAGCGCTATGTATTGTCGAGGTCATTTCTTAAACGCTATGAATTGAGTTTAAATACATTCACATATGTTTGCAATTTTTATTTGGCTAACGCAATTGCTTTGTAAAGTTATAATTTCTTCACATAGATCCATTTAGCACTATAAAAAATATAATTAGGAACGATTATTTTTTATCTTAACATATTTTATATAGTTCCCTTCTCATTTGGCCAAAATATTTCTAAACATCTAAAGTCCATTATAACATGATTAAGCTTAGCTCAAAATTTGTGTTTTTTTCTGGGTTTTTTTCTTCTGTTAGACTTTTCTCTATCATTATCGCAATAAATCATTTTCAAATATTAAAATCAAATCAAAAGGTATAAGTTTGGGCTAACTGAAATAAGCTTCTCAAGTATGTTTAGCTTAAAATGTATCTAGAAACTAGGGCCTGATCATCTTCTTTTTATACTGAAGTGGTGTCAAACACAGTAAATGAAAACAATATTATTTCTGCATCTTCTGCGCATTATAAATATCTTCTTTTTCATTTCCTTAATTCCGCTCAAGTCCTTCAATATCAGCCGATGAATAAAAATGCACTTCAGAAATTTATTGTGTTGATGAAAGATTTGAACTTTGCGTTGACAAAATTTACCCATGAAGCGTGTTTATTCATATGCATTTAAGAGTTAAAAGTTAATCTTACAGCTGGTAACATTTACCACAAAAGATAACGTCATGAAATTCGTTCACGAAAACACTCGCTTTAAATGATTCATAAACTCGTTTCATTTTTGTTTTGTATTAAACTCCTGTAAATAAATAGATTTAAGTACCTACAAAGTCCCGCAAAGTGCGATTACGAGCCACAAGATTTTGAAAAAAAATTGCTCCAACGCATCTTCCTTTTTTGTGCAGAACATTAAAAAGCTCGAGGTAGGAAATGATTTTATTTTCTTTTATGGAGACATTTATACGTGTGAAAATGCAAAAAAATCGAAAAACGTGAAAAACAACAACCATGTTATAGTGCATTGCATCACGACATAAGATGCGTTTAAGATATTTTCAATTCATAACAGGTTGTTGCTCCAATCTTTACCCAAACTTCGTCTGTCATTGACAGACTCCTTTCAGGAATCGCTGGCATACATATTTCGCATTAATTTTCCCTATGTTAAATATCAACCATAGTGTCACGTTCACATGCATTTGACATTAAATGAGGTTGAGGTGGGAGTAAACTATGCGGACGAACCTCCCTCAGAAACCAGGAGCAACAAACTTCAAACGTGGTATCTTTTTTGTTTTTGCTTTTGTTTTAGGGAGGGGGCTGGACTATCCTTAAGCTAGATAAGTTCAAAACGGTGCATTCTGGCTTATTGTATGCATATAACGTCTCTTTTGCTAAGGTCATTTGACAACTGAGCTTTTTCTTGGGTTGGAGGAGCCGCTGGACCCGCTAATAATAATCAATTTTAAATCATCATTATTCAAATGTCCGTTATATATCACATTGTTGTTGTGTGTGACATAAACTGTACTATGCTTAACTAGTAGCCATATTTAATATGTTTTCATCATCTAAACACTGGTCGTGATTGTATCTTAGGCCACTATGCCTTTTATCGCGTCCTATTAGTTTAAGTTGTTTAGATTATTTTTGAGGAATAAATATCAATCGTAACACCATTCAGAAATGAAATAAAAACATGTAACACGGATGTCGTCTGGCTGACTATTTCCAATGCATGCCTAGTTTTCTTGTTAATATCATAATATTCATGGCTGATTGATAGGGCTCGATTGGCACTCTGAAATGCTCGCACATCTAAAACCTAGAATTTGTTTTATTTAAAGTGGTTTGCCCTTTAAAAGGCTGTTGCGTCTTAGTATGAAGTGTGTTTCAATACAATCTGGAAAAAAGATCTATGAGAAACAAATACTTTATTCAACAATATCGGAGTGGTTCACAGTATTGATGAGTTCAACACTTTGAACGCATGTTTACGCCGCATAATTCTATTTTCCAAAAAAGCATACAGAGTTATAATGGTCTTTCGAAAGACTAGCCTTGAGGGATGTAAATTAGCGTAAAATTTCTTTAATGTCATAACTATACAGGTGTGTTTAAGAATGAAATAATAAAAGAAATGAAAAAGCAGAAACTTGCACAACAGCCAAATACTTCATGAATTCATTGACAAGTAAAAATGACATACATGCGTATGTTAATTTAATTTCAATATGTGATCAATTTCATTACAGAAGTCTCTGGAATGACAGTATACAAATGTATCGACAACATCTAATGTTAGCAGTTGATATGACGTAAGTCGACTTTCACTGTCATTGAGATTATAGTTGCACGTTCGGACAGGCACTGTTACCAGAGTTTATTGCCGCATACTTTGTAAGCTCTCATTCTGTTATGTGTGAGAACATCAAACAGCGCCGTCCACGATTCGCTGATTTGTCTGACCACGTGGCATCATTAAACTGTTGGCCACTGGGCTTGTTTCTGTAGCATTTTACATAAATATCAATATAAGGCTTGATTGCCACGAGGAATTGCGGAAGTTTTTTCTACAAAATAAAAGGAAACGGAGTTAATTTCTATACACTGGCTATATATTAGTACTTGAGTTTATTGTAAATAAAGCCAAATACGCGAAATTTTGCATTATGCATTTTTGCGCTCTTCGGCTTCCAGATCATAACAACCCGTTAAATGCCGAGCGCCATGCAAATGAGCTACTGGTATAATCTCGCCGGTATTTGGCACACCGGAAGATAAAACGCCGTTTTAGCATTCCTTTTTTGAACTGCTTATCAGAATCTTATGAACTTTAAACATTTCTAGAAACAAATGAAAAAGTAGTAAATGATAATCAACTCAGCTGGGGTTTTTTAAACACATAAATCACCAGACTACAGATTCAAAAGAGAAGACTATCAACACTGACTTAACAAACTTCTTCACTCCTACGTTTGCAATGTTTAGTTTGAGTATTTGAAAAGTGTCTTTGACAATAACTTTTTGATCCTCGGAGCACACTTCTCCAGTAGTTGTTCTCGAGATTAAATAAATAACATTATTCACATGCACATCCCATTGTATCCGGTTTTTGATAGGTCTTTGATTAAAGGTCTCCTTTTAATCAAGATAAAGTTATTGGCATTTTAACGTGAGCACAATTCTTTTGGCGTTTTTGAGTATTTGGGCCAACTAAAGTCTTTTCCTACGAATTGAAATACTAAACATTATTTTAACACATCATTTGAAAGGCATATTACTGTAAGTCCATCGAATATTGAAAGTAATCCTGTCCCCCCCCCCCCCCTTCTTCAAATTTTCTTTTAAATCAAATCGAAAAATTAAATCACATATCAATCCCGTTCCATTCATAGTACAATACAGGCTTAGAAATATATGTATTATTACTATTCATTATACAGTTCTTTTTTGTAATGTTCGCTTAGTAACGCTAATTCATATCTTCCGAGAAACAATTCCAAAGGCTTTATAAAAGAATATTGCTTTTGCTCAAAATGGCTTGCAAAAACCAATACCGTTAACCAAAGCAGTTAATGCGAATATGAAGGGACTCTCTTAGCGTAGTTTTCTTTGGTTATAAATCAACATTCCTTTTTGGTACTCATGGGAGTTGTACTCTGAAATACTGTTATAATTGCATCTTCTGAATGTCCAAAAGCATTGTATCACGCGTTAGGTTGAATGTTTATCAATGAAATACAAGTAATTGTGTTCATGGCGTCCGTGCTTTATCAATATGTATCCATGTAAATGTTTTATCATTCTATATTGTCATATTGGAATCTTAATATTGTTCATGTACTTTCTATAGGGAAACATGTACTTTCAAATTCCATGAGCCGCTGAGCGTTATGAGAGCTTTGTTTATCTCATTTGACAAAGCGACATCATTTGACAAATTTTAAATGAAGTTTTGAATTACTGCTGTTCCTTTTAGTGGTCGTAGATTTTAGTTGAGGGATTTATTCCCAACTTTCTCTGAAAAATAATATTAAAAACAAATCAAGCAATTAGAGACAAATCATTGCTTGGGGACCTATAAATCAACCGTTGATCTGAGAATCATCTCTATAGAGCGCATATGACGTCTTCAATAATCTCTCGAACGACATAAAAATAAAAAGTTTCAAAATTTTTGCCTCAAACGATATTAAATCGCTATTGAGGCTAACGTATTTATATTCATTGTCTATTATATTTAAGTAACATGTACAAATAGTTCAGCATCACCATTTGCACAAAAATTCTTAGACAAATATGATTAAACTAAAACCTATGACAGTATGTTAATTGGCAATCTGAATTGCAAATTGTATTTATTCGATTTATTCTTCCTGGCACTAACTTAGTTTACGGCTGTTGCATTATGTTTAGTTAGTTGGTTTATCAGCCGTTTAGTCTGTATTATAGGCAATAACACACTTTGATAAATATTCAACACAAAAAAAATATATATAGATGTGATTTTGGTCATGATATAGATTACTAATATAAACAAACTAGGGATGCTGAAGTCTGTTATGAAATACAATGTTGAAGAAAAATACACAAGCATAGAATAATTAAGTGGTCTTTGCTTTTGCAAACATTTTTATTATAATAAATACAGTAGTAGACGAGTGAACAAAGCACCACCTTTAGACGGGAGGTATAATAATGGCTAAACTTGCGGTCTCCAATGCTTATCGGTTTTACTCATCCTAACCTCAACCATATCCATTGATTAATCATTCAAGATGAACAAACGAAGGAATGTTAAAAATATTTGCCCAGTTGAACATAACGTAGATTTTCTATTTATTTTATTTTCCCCAGGCTTCCCTCGTTTTATTCGTAGTTCGTGGAAAACTATTTAACAACATCGTATTTTCGTAACCACGAATATAGAACGGGGATGATAGGTTTATGCTAATTGGGTACTTTGAATAATTGTATCGACCCACAGCCCACGGACTGTAATAATAACGTCGTCCATACTTATTTATTTATTGCAGCGGACAAGAATGGTTTAGGATGTTGACTTGTGACTGGTAAACGATCCAAAACTAAGGTGTTTATGTATAATTAAGGTGTAATTTTTCCGACACTTCATACGCGGAATGTTCGATATTTATAATTACAAACTATGAAAAAATAAAAGATAATTCTTATGTTGTTAATTTCCAAGAACCGCAATTCATCACTCGATAATTCCAAGTAGTTTGTAGCCTTCCCACGCGTGTGAATAAATCATCGTTTTGGAGACACGTGAAGCTAAATTTAGTAACAATAAGACCAGTAATGGCTGCCGACTACTCATTTTTTTCCATTTTGAAGCGAATTAATAGCACTTTTCAGGTAAGATATCTACGTCAAGGCAACTTGTTTAAACCCTGAAATGTATATTCCGTTAGTCCTTGCCTAAGGCAATATTTTTATCATTAGACCTACTGCCCTGTTGTTTATATTCATGAATTGTTGGCATGTCATTACTTTCATTCAGCTGTTGACCTAGATCTTTTCTTTTATTTTCACTTTCGTTTTCATTTGTAACATCAGGCAAATCATCAAATGAAATGTTCATCAGTTCTTTAATTTCTTGATAATACTCAGCAGCAGTTTCTTCACTCAATTCCAGCACAAACAACTTAAAATTACCCAAACGATCTTTAAACATGTCGAAGTCTGACATATCATCCACCATGTTTACTCTGTGTTGCAGACGAACTTTCAACCTCCGCAATCATTTATTGTCATTGATAATAGAAATAAAACAAATCAATATTTTTAAAGGTTTATTGTTCAGTTGTCCCTTTATTTAAACCCCAGTTATTTTTAAGAAGGAATTTTCCTACTAAGAAGTGACGGCATAGGTTGTGAATAGGAAGTAGCCCGGTTATGAATATTAATAAGCTGATTTGCATACACGAATGCTTCATGGAGAATTGAATAAATGTCACATGGTTTGTTTTATCTGATATGTTTCAAATATTTACTCGCACCTGCTCAATGTTGTAATCATATATTCATGTGGACTCTTGTCATTGTCATTACAGTTTGGTAAATGGAGACAAAATGAATGCATCTTTTCACCTGCTTTGGTACATTGGCTCTCGGTTTTGTAGGAGAATATTTTCAAAGCAACCAATAGAGCCATATATGGAAAGTCCACTTTTAGTCCAGCCAACAATGCGTTTAGCCAAGCGCTCAGGCTTGGGTGACTTTGACTAAGAAAACTCGTTTATTAATGTCAATACAGTGGATATTCATTCGGTTGAATTTGCCTAAATGCTAAAGAAGATGGTGTTTAATGCCATTCCTACAACACTTTTTCCTACATTAGGCTAGTGTTATCGCAATTACACTATCATGGTATGATGCGACATTACGGAAACGTTTTATAAATTACCGCTGCACAAATGTCGACTCACAGGAAAGAGCAATGTACTAATCTTTAAAATCCATAAGTATAGGATAAAATAATTTACAGTCAGAAAGTATGAATGTTGTTATTCTTTAACTCACGCAGTATACATACGAAACGAAACAGGAAAGATACATTGTTTTAACAATCACGCTAAAACTTCAATAGAGATGTTTAGATTCAAATTAATTAAATAAATGATCAAGTAATATGTAAGCCTACGTAGATTTATAACAGAAAACATGTTGTTCAATTCCAGTGGCATTATTTTGTAATAATTATAAACATTATAAAAAACAAGTTGTTGATGCCGATAAACACCTTGGAAATGA
Source organism: Mya arenaria (assembly GCF_026914265.1). Taxonomy (NCBI): domain Eukaryota; kingdom Metazoa; phylum Mollusca; class Bivalvia; order Myida; family Myidae; genus Mya; species Mya arenaria. The sequence continues at coordinate 26,214,449 of NC_069130.1, forward strand.
TACATGATCCATCTGGTGTTTGTTATTATTGATTGCATCCCTTTAAGAAACTTGAACGACAGGAGATATTAAAAGCAATATAATCAGCTGAAAATAAAGTATTAAGACAACATGTTATGTTTTCCATTGTAAAGCTTTAAAATGAAATTTGGGTTTCCTTTGGAACTATAGAGCAAATAATTATGGCCAATATCTTAGATGTTTGGGATATTATCGCGTTCTTATTAAAAGTGTTCTCAAGCAAAACATAAGTTTACTCGTATATTAATGAAGCTTTTTAATTTACATTGAAGAAAAGAGTTTGAAAATTGTTAAACAAAGTCATTCAGTTTAAAGTGATTCTGATAATTCAAAGGATCATGAAAACAAGCGACCTGACGAGAACATTTATTTCAGCTATTCAATCGCTTTTTACCCAGCAGGAGAGTTTTGTTCAGTCTCACGAGTTTCGTTTGCAAAATCTCAAATTTCTACCAGGCTTCAATACCTCGATTCTGTTCGATCGATACTTCATTTCACAGTTAAAGTTAAAGTATTTAATATCATCGTAATTCAAGCAAAATGCCAAATATGGCAGAAAGCATATTCCACTGCACTGCAAGACAGTCATTTCTTTGTGGATCTTATAATGTTTATAATGGTTGCATGCCCCTATTAACTAAGCTTATGATACAACCCCAGCATATTCCCTATGCAGTGTTACAAATGAACTAAGCATCATCAAGGGGGGTGAGATGCCAATTAAGTTACATGAGCGCCAAAGAAGTGGTTGTGTAACAACGATGAATGCCATTTTAAACGTCGCCCGACCAAAATGAGACAAGAAAACGGGTCAACCCTGGTTCAGTGGAGACCGGCAAGACTCAAATGCCAGCCTGAAGTGCATGGGTTTTAGACCTTCATACTAACTGCTGATCTGAGTATCAATTCTGTGAGCGAGCATATGACGTCTTCAATTATCGCTAGAACGACAGGAAAATAAATAATTTCATCTCGTTTTGAAATTCGCATAGTTGCATACGTTCTTAGTTGACCAAAGGAGTATTTGAAATGCAATTGAAACAACAAAAATATTCACAACAGAAGAATATGTGGTGTGGTTATATTAAATAGCATACTGATTATAGGCCATAAAACAAACGGACATACACACAAACCAACACGAAAACTAACAATACCAGATTGTCTGCCTCAATTGATATTAAATCAATATTCGGGCTAACGTGTATCTATTATTTGTCCATTACATTTAATAGCATGTACAGTGAGTTCAGAATGACCAATTTCAAGGAATGTTAGACAGCACTGTTTCAACAAAACCCTATGGCAGCATGCAAAATGGCAATGCCAATGGGTTCCATCGAATGATTATCCTTTTAAAGGGTATGGATTGCTAATGACTAATTTCACATTATAAAAAGCTTAATTTTAGTTACATTCTTTTTTTCAACTGCGATCGGGCGTTAACTGAATATGTTTAAGTAGCAAAAGGGCTGTTTTTATCTTTTTTTCGATATAACTCTTAAATATTTTTTCATAAAACATAAAACCCTATCAATTAATAAAAAGTGTATGGATCAAGCAGTCATCCGAATCTTGAAAGATTGCATTGAATATTGAAATGCGTAAACAACGTGGTCATGACATTCATTTGTCAAGACTAAACGTTCAATTGTTATTAAGTAACTCAATGCATTCGGAACCGCAACCTTTCAGACAATGCTCAAACACTAGAAATATCGGAGACTGGTATCTGCTAAAACAATATGAAACAATGTTCATCCTAACAAAATTATCAAAATGCATTCTAGATGAAAATTCAACAATGGTTTCCGTTTACACCACTGAGTGTTTCAAACAACTTTATTCTTTCTTTCTTTGCAGCAGAATATCCTAATTAAGCGCAACTTTATGTCGTTCTTGCCTGAGATGATTACGTCTTTCCAAATAAGACATTATGCACCCTCTCTCTCCGTTCACGATATTTCAGAGCAGTATTTGGATACTTGTGTAGTAATGTGTGTTTAATTTGTGCGGTTTTCTTCTTGTTTGTGTATTATATTATAATTGGAAAGAATCAACAAAACAGTGATATAGTCGAGTAGATAATATCTAGTTACCATGCTTAGTTACAGAAAATATGTAAATTGAAGTATGTTGAGAATGCAAAGTCATGATTTTTGGAATGTTCGATTCGGACGAATGCGGACATCATCAACTGGCTAAATCCTGAGTTTGAAATTTCTTACTTTAACATTGAATACATTTGTTGGATATTTAAAAGACACATGATAGCATGAATAGCCATTACTGTTTAATCACTGAGAGAATCGATGGCTTTAAAGCAACATGAGAAAATAAATAAGTGTTACTTTCCGTTTTATTTGAATTTGGTTTAAATTGAATTAACGTATTGATAAATAGTGTTTGACATTCAAAGCTGCACTTTCACAGATTAACCGTTTTGAAAACTGTTTTATTATTTGTCTTCGAACTAGTCAATTTATGCGAAAGTGCAAGATCCCAGTGATATAAGACTGCTGACAAAACATCGGATCACAGTTTTTGAAATTTAAGTTAAAACAATGATGTTTTATGAATTTTACTGTTTAAACTGTTATTAATGCTTTTAGCCATAAAACAATAATTTTCGAACGGAAATATGAAAAAGTGCGATGTGATTTTTTGTCAGCAGTCTTAAATCATTGGTTTGCAGATATTGGGTTTTCTTCGGGTACTCCGGTTTCAACCACAACACAAGACCACACTCTCGCGCAACATCGTGCAAACGAGAGTGATTAATTTAAGTTGCAATAGCTTGTTTCACAATCGTTGTAAAATTGAATAAGTTTAAACTAAGTTCTCTGTGTTGTCAAGTGGTATTTGTTTACATATTATAAAGAAACAAATTACATTTTCGAAGTTTAACATAAACGTTTGGTGTAATGTTAATGTCTGCCACAATTATAATTTATAACAATTAATTCCATAAAACTCATGAACGAGACGTAGGATTAGCTTCAAAGCTTTCTTCTCTATTCTTTCGTGATTGGTTCTTTTAATGGGTTTAAAAACCGTCGAATTTCCATAATTATTATTATTTTTACAGTTAATCCTTTGATTAGGCCCAACCTTTTTATGTCTTTAAATTGAAGATGTAATACAGAAATAAATATCTTCTAATCCAAAGCCTCACGAAATTAACTGACAACTTTGACATAGTGGTGAGTGTCCCCGAATGCACACGGGCAAGATCGAGATTCAATTCTTTCTGTCTGCAACAATTATTTTATGTGTTAATTAAAAATCTATTTAATAAGTTTCTTATGAATAAGTCGGATATATTTTACATTTGATTTCATTTAAACTGCAGAAAAAAGATCTTGAAATATTCATAAAAATAATGGCGTCTTATCCATACCATTGCAGTAAAAGTTCCATGGCGATTGCAAACTGATAAATCAGATCTTGCAGGACTAGACCAATTATCTCAGAATATCTCTTCAATTTCAGAAAACTATGTGGTTTACATTTTCTTTTCCAGAATGTTCAACATGAACTATCTAGTAGTAAGTAGAAATATATTCGGAATCAATATAGAATATATCTGATACATTTAATGGAACTTAAGACTCCAAATTTGTTTATATGAACTTAAACAATAAATGTGTTAAGGGGACTTGAAGAAAGTCCAGGAAGCTAACGTCTTTAAATGGGATATGGAACATGTGTGCGGTTAAGCGTATTTAAATGTCTCAACCATTGGTTAACTTATAATTTCCCTGAATGATTAACGAAAACGAAATATTAACGTTAATCCAATCTGTGGTCCGTCGTCTCACTGCTGTATTTGGTTTAATTTCTGCTTTGGCATTTTCCAAAAATAAATTTACGTCGATTCCTCGAAAAGTAGTAATCGAGACTACTAAAGTTTAAAGGATTCTTTAAGAGCTATGTGTTGTCTTGACCGTTCCTAAAGCGCTTTGTAGAGTCTTAGTCATTCAATAAGCTGTATGTATTGTCTGTATCTTTCGTGAAGCGCTTTTTATTGTTTAGATCATTCTTAACACGCTATGTATTGTTTAGGTCATTCTTAGAACGCTATGTATTGTTTAGGTCATTCTTAGAACGCTATGTATTGTTTAGGTCATTCTTAAAACGCTATGTATTGTTTAAGTTATTCTTAAAACGCTATGTATTGTTTAGGTCATTCTTAAAATATTATGTATTGTTTAGGTCATTCTTAAAACGCTATGTATTGTTTAGGTCATTCTTAAAACGCTATGTATTCTTTAGGTCATTCTTAAAACGCTATGTATTGTTTAGGTCATTCTTAAAACGCTATGTATTGTTTAGGTCATTCTTAAAACGCTATGTATTCTTTAGGTCATTCTTAAAACGCTATGTATTCTTTAGGTCATTCTTAAAACGCTATGTATTGTTTTGGTCATTCTTAACACGCTATGTATTGTTTAGGTCATTCTTAGAACGCTATGTATTATTTAGGTCATTCTTTAAACGCTCTGTATTGTTTAGGTCATTCTTAAAACGCTCTGTATTGTTTAGGTCATTCTTAAAACGCTATATATTGTTTAGGTCATTTTCAAAACGCTATGTATTGTTTAAGACATTTTTAAAACGCTATGTATTGTTTAGGTCATTCTAAAAACGCTATGTTTTGTTCAGGTTATTCTCAAAACGCTATGTTTTGTCTAGGTCCTTCTTAAAACGCTATGTATCATATTGGTTATTCCTAAAATGCTATGCATTAAATATAAATACTTTAAAGATATTTGCAGGTTGTTTTTTTGCTGACATAAACATTCGTATATAAAGAACAATCTAGCACGATAGTCCACTATTTTTAACATCGATTATTTTATTATTATTTTTTTTATCGGGCCTTAAATTCTCTAAACATCTGAAGTCCCTCATAACATGATTTAACTGTCAATAGTTGTGTGTGTGGTCTGTTATTTGTGTATTTATAACCTTTTAGAAGTTTTTAATAGCACTTATCCCTATTATACTCGCAACAAACCATTTTCCATTTTTTTAAATCAAATTTAAGTTTGAGTTTCGGCAAGTGGAAATAAGCTACTTAAATCATGAATTCAAGAATTATCGCGTATTTTAGACTGGTCATCTTGTGTTTTGTTTTATATGAAAGTGTAATCATACACATTAACTTTTTAGTCTGCATCATTAGTAAAACAACATTGTTTTGCTCCTTTTTAGTATGTTTTATTTTTTTCCGGGGGGGGGGGGGGTCCTCTTGATACATTATGAGGCATGCGTAAGGTTGCACACACGTTCTCTTATGAGTTCTTAAAAGCTCAGATTTCACTGACCGTGTCAAGGCGGTTAACCAACATTTTTCAAAGTCGATTTTGTTTATATTTGTTAAATGTTGGTTGTCTTGTAGTGTTTGTTTCTTACTGATATGTGATTGACATTGATCATTGTAAGTTAAACCTGATCGTAGTTGTATCTTAGGCCACTGGGCCTCTTGTCGGGTCCTTGTAGTTTTCATTGTTCAAATCATTTTGAGAAGCAACTATCAATTAAAGCACTGTTCAGAAATGAAAATGAACACGAATATCGTGTGCTTGACTTTATCCAATGCATTCCTAGTTTTTTCATTGTTAATATCATGTTGTTCAGGGCTGATTGATGGGGCTCGATTTCCATTCTGCAATGTTCGAACATCTGAAACCTTTTTTAACTCAAAGCAGTTTGCCCTTAAAAAGAGTATAAGCATCTTCCATGGCCGAGAGTCGGGATGAACCTATATTACACGAGCCGCTATGATAGATGCCTTTTCTCCCAACCCAGTTAAACAAAATTAAGTAAAAATGTATTTTTTTGCTAGAACTCTTTGTGCTTAGTGAAAATAAATTCAGGGAGACACATTTGCATTTTGTGTATACATGCACAATAATGATTCCAGGTATGTATTATTAATATATAAAACATATTAAATGTGAACAGTGTCTAACATTAAGTTATTTTTTTAAATACTTAAACATAAGTATAAATATGAAACAGCAAACCTTTAACGCTAAATTTCAGTTAAACCTTACAGACGTTATGTAACCAGCAAAAGAGTTCTGTTCAATTTGGAGAGGAATCTCCAATTCTACTTGAATATGGCAGATTGTATGTGTTCATTCGATAGATTATTCATTCAAAAGAAATGTCATTTCCGAGAGTTTATTGTAATTCTAGCCAAATGCGCGAGATTTTGCACATGTATTATCTTTTATGCTCTCCGGCTTCCATATGCTCCATGCCAATGAGCTAAAGGTTCAACCACTCACAATCGGTTAAATATTTTTTACAAATTGACTTTAATTAATGAAAAATGGTTTATTGTGAGTATAATAGAGAAATTGTTATTTAAAGCTTAAACACTCTTAAAGAAATTAAAAACAACAAAAATAACAGAACACACACACACAACTCTTAAGCTTTTTTAAATCATGTAATGAGGAACTTAAGATGTTTCGAGAAATTAGGGCCCGATACAAATATAAAGATAAAATAAAAAAATATTATTCGATGTTGAATAATGTATTATAGTCAATAACACCCTTTGATAAATATTAAACTTTTTTTTTAAATGTGATTTCGGTCATTATATAGACTACTTATATAACTAACAAGGAATGCTGAAGTCTGTTATGAAAAACAATGCATTAGGCTTAATTAAGTGGTTCATGCTGTTGCCAACATTTTGATTATAATGAGTACTCTAGTAGAAGGGTAAACAAGGCAACAACTTTGGACGAAAGCTATAAGAAGGGCTAAACTTGTCTTCTTTATTGCTTATCGGTTACATCCTTACCTCAACCATACCTATCGATTAATCATTCTAGATGAACACCCGAACCAATGCTAATTATATTTGCTCAGTTGAACATAACGTAGTTCTTCTATTTATTTCATTTTTTTCATGCTTACTTCGTTGTATACGTAGTTCAGGAAAAACTATTTAACAACATCTTATTTTCGCAACCACGAATTTAGACCGGGGATAATATAACTTTGCTAATTTAGAACATTTAATAATTGGATCGATCCATAGCCCAAAGATTGTAATTATAACATCGTCCATACTTTTTATTTATTGGAGCGGACACGAATGGTTTCGGACGGTGACTCCTGACTGGTAAACGATCCAAATACTTCTTTGAACGACTCTCGAATATCCTGAAAGTACTAAACAATCTTGTGATTGGCAGTTTGGTTCAATATTTGCTTTGGCTATTTTTATGTTCGTCTTGATTGAATTCCAGCAACCTCTCGTCAGTTTTCCTTTTGTTTCTCGGTTTTATGTAACCATTTATCGGTCTGGACATACGCGTTTATTTGTATTGATTTACTCAATACAATTGAAAGCTGTGACATGAAGTCATGGCTCAAACACTGGAAAATAAAGATGCCGTTATTTTGTTTTGCTTAACAATGTATCGGTTATAGCTAAAGTTCGGACTAGTTGATAAACGGATCCGTGGTCTAGAAAACTTCACGGTCAATCCAGAGGTTTGATTCCCCCTAAGCACCACTTATAAAAATGATAATCATATTTCGGGGGGGGGGGGGGGTACTTTATTTGGGATCGCGTGTGATAGTGCTAGACACTTGTCCACGTTAAAGAACCGGAATAATATTATGTGCACTATGTTCAGAAATTCTATTGTGACTAATAATATTATCGGAGCACTCGCCGAATAGGCCTTGCACTTGGTACATACACCCCAGCATCTAATACACAAACACCATAACAAAATAAAATAAAAGATGAGAGCACCATGACAAAAACTATTTATCTCTTCTGTAAACATTATGTTAATATAATTAGCTTTAAGCAAGAAAACTCAAATGGATTTTTCCTTAAATCCAAAGGCTATATTTCCGTGATACTTACAACTAGACAATATATGAAAACACGAGGCTAACACAATGGTCGAATGGTCTGTTATCAGCTTATATCAGTCTTATATTCTTTGATTACAGAAAAGAGACATATCCCTTACTTTGGTACTCACATTATAATGACAAATAGGTTCAACATTACAAAGGGATGCCACAAATCGTTGTGCGAATTCCATTTGAAGCCAAGCAAGTAATCTTTTACAAGTAGATACTCACAATCAATTATAACCATATATTTATATAAAAGGCGATAGACCAAGGTCACAAACAGTACGATTTTCTGCATTTTTTTATATTTCACACTTGACTACTACCATAGCCCAAGGATTGTAATTATAACATCGTCCATATTATTTATTCTCAAATAATTTAAGAGTGGTAGTCTCCCCATTAAAACTTCCAATAGTGCCAAAGTTACGATGGGGCTTGTTTCCTAAAATTTCTTCGTGCAATTCTGGGAAATGTATTTGTTGTTCTTTTCTTCGAGATAGCTCTAATATTACCTCGTCCATAAATAAAAGGACGTTTAATTGTTTACTTAAGGAGAATGTCTCTTGAAAATCATCTAATATTATTTATAACTTGAAATGTAGATACTTGTGGAATACAGTATGTAGGACAGACAGGGAGGCCATTGAAAGCCCGATTACGTGAACATGTTTATAAAATAAAAAAGAATAATAACTCCTTAAATTTTTTATATCAACATTTTTACAAGACTGGACATAGCTTAGATAAATTAACCATTCATCCAGTTGAACACCTTATATTTACAGATAAAGAAAGTAATTCTTATAAATATAAAGAAGATGCATTGCAGAACTTAACTGGATTAAACGCTTGCAAACTCCATATCCACTTGGACTTAGTGATAATATATTTAATGTAGGTAATATTTCGAAATGTAATAATATTGATATTTTTTCATTATTTAAAGAAAGAAAGCGTAAGACAAGATCACATGGCAAGCGAATTAATGGAATCATTAAAAGAAAACAACGTAGAACAATTGATATGGAGCAATGTAATAGTATCTTGTAACAAAATGGCAAACATCGGCTTCTTTCTACTTCATGTTCCCTTTCAGTAACTTCTTTACGGTCACTTGATAGGGAAGCTGATAATATTATTTTAAGAACTGATCCAAGTATGAATGCGCTTGTATTGTTAAAGGATATACTAAACATTACCTTCATCCCACTATTGAAAATGTTGATACTAGCAAAAGATATCGCATTAAACTTTCTTTTAGCAACAAGGGTATAGATCTTCTTAATCTAAATAATTTATTTAAGAATAAAAATGTAGAAAAATGTATTCCACAATACTTTAAGAATACAGAAATGCCAATGATATGTTACAAATATAAAAAGCCTATTAGAAATTTCATATTTAATTATAATAAAGTAGTATCAGAAGATGATATTTCCGCAAATACACCTTCTTCTTGAGATTGTATTGACTCCATGTACCGCTACGACCCTGTTGGGCATATTGTTACAGGAGATTTTTCTTTTATTAAAAATAATCTTCTTAGAAAACTGCTTAATAAAGGTCCTAAATACCGGATTGCATCTGAAATTAATTTCCATACATGTAAATTAGAATTGACAGACACTTTATCCAAATATAGTAAAAGCTGGTGCAAAAGAGAAGGGGTTGAACCAAATGCCTTATGACCGTGGATGAATAAAATATTGTACCTAATAGATAAGAAAATAGAGTTTTTCAACAATAATCCGTTGGCACTTCCTCCAAAGTCTATTTCGATTACTCCAAAATTGATAATGGATATCAAATCCCTACATAAAAAACTTGTATTTGTACCAGCTGATAAAGCAGCTAATAATGTAATCATAGTTTGACGTTTATATTATGTAAATACTATTATTGGAGAGTTACAATCTTCCAGAACTTACAACTCTAGCCAACTCTAGCCAACTCGATGAAGAAAATGTTATTTAAAATCATATTGATTATAATGCTAAATTTCAAGTTCTTTTGAATGATGATCATAAAAACATTCCTATAATACACTGGTTGCCTAAGATGCATAAAAATCCGTATACATCACTATTTATTGTTAATTCTATTTCTTGCTCTACTAAACAAGTTTCAATTTTACTTACATCCTGCTTAACTGCTATAAAGTTTCATGTGAAAAAATACTGTAGTAAAGTTTATGAGAAAATAGACGGTATAAAGTCTCAGTTCTTAATACTTATGACTTTTCAACGCTCTATACATCTATTCCACAATCTTTAGTTACAAACAAATTGACTCCTCTTATCGAAAACACTTTTGCGAGGGAGAAAACTACTTACATGGCAGTTAATGTTAAAAAGGCTTTTTTTACTAATGATCGCTCGGATAAATATATATATTGGACATGCACAGATGTCATTGAAGTTTTAGATTTTGTACTCAATAATTCTTTTCTTCAATTGATAAATGTTTATAAAAGCAAACTATTTGAATTCCAATGGGTGCCAATTATGCAACTTTACTTGCAGACCTCTTTTTATACTGCTATGAAAGTGAATTTAAGTTAAAATTATTTAAGTCTGGAGATCTAACTCTTGTTGATAAATTCAATAGCACGTTTAGATATATTGATGATATTCTAAGTTTAGATAATGTTTACAGATAACATTTATTCGATATACCCTTCACAATTGCAACTTAATAAATTTAATACAACCGTTTTAAAAGCATCCTATTTAGATTTGCAACTAGAATTAAAGGAAGATATATTGAGCATCAATCTTTATGATAAACGTGATGATTTTAATTTTAAAATAATTAATTACCTTTCTTTAGATAGTGATGTTCCTATTTCACCATCGTATGGTGTTTTTATTGCACAGTTAATACGATTTGCTAGAATATGTACAGATGTAAAAAAATCAGCTCTCGCAGTAAACTTATGACGCAAAAACTTCTAAAACAGGGTTTCCGATATTTTAAATTAAGGAAAACTTTCTCAAAATTTGTTTATGGTCATTATAATCTCATATCAAAGTACAATAGTAGTCTTAAATCGCTCATTGCTAATAGAATTGCTCATTCCGATTTTTATGGTGATGTTGTAAAGAAAATTCGTAAAATTAAAATGTTTCCAGCATGTAGTTGGGCAGATAGACTTAATGAATTACTTGGATTTTTTTTAAATTGTGGATATAAAGGCAATATTTTGAAGAGCACTTGCCTTCTTGTTTTTGAAGATGAATACCTGAAACAAAATATTGGGTTGAATATAGCATCCTTTCATAACTAAACTTTCAGTGCTTTGATTTTTATGAAGAATTTGCTAATTCATGTTATCTTTAACACCGTTTTTGGCGGACACGTGTTGACTGACTCCGAGTGTTTTGGCTGTGACTTAAATTTCTTCAAATATTTTGCATTTTTAAATCATTTGGAAGGAGAGAATAGCTTATACTAGTCGCTTTTATTTTTAATAAGGTTTTTCTTTATTTGTTCCCAGTTTTAGTACAATGATGCTTTTTATTATGAAACTCTATGATCACACAGTTTTAAACCTTTTATTTTATAAGGCTGACTGTATGTGATGTTTTTGGTTTCTAACGATGACTGCATCGTTTCTTTGAAAAGTATTTGCATTAGGTGCTCTGAATTGTTTCCCTCCGTCTGCAGATAGAGTTGGGATCTCTAATCATTGAAGTACTTGGGGTTTACCTTTTCGTTTTTTTATTATTATTTGTTTTATTGATAAGTTACCTCAAGTTAATGCATACTTTGATAAGATTTATCTTTTGCGTTTTATCTTTATTAATAATTGCTGGGATAAGAGTGAGGTTTGTGCACATAACCTGGTTTAAACCCCCAGTAAATTTACATTTTACTGACCGTTCCAAGGCGGTACCTAACAATTCTTGATAAACATACCAAATATTTATATATATATATATATATATATATATATATATATATATATATATAGTATTTATGCACTGTGCTGTTTGTAGAGTTGTGTGCTGTTCTATGTTTCTTGCTTGTGAATTTGTGTTCTATGTCTTTGGCGTTTGCCCATTGCCACTAAACCGGGTTTATGTTTAAACTTTTTGCTACTGAGCATGTTTCTGTAGCTTTTTGCATATAAATTGATCAGAAACTTATTTGAAGTCGCATAAGCTTTGACATTGAAGCTTTCATGACAAATGTTTTTTGGGGTTTTTTTTGTTCACGTTACGTTGTAAGTCTCCTTGGCATTGATCCTTTAAAATGTTGACGGTTATATATCCGAATACTGGGTTGTCCCATCATTAATATTACATATAAGGTAATTTAGGAGACCATGGAACGTATTCATGGTTGTAACCAACAGACGCAGAGAATATTTTCAAAGCTACCATAGTGCCATATAGGGAAATCCCACTTTCAGTCCAGCCAACAACGTGTTCAGCAAGGCGATAAGGCTTGAACGACTTTGATTAAGAAAAACTCGTTAATAAATGTCTTATAATGGATATTCCTTTAGTAGAATTTGCCTAAGTGCTTTAAAAGATGGTGTTAAAGCAATTCCCACAACACTTTATCCTACATTAGGATAATGTTATCGCATTACCACTACCATGGTCTGATGCGACATTACGGAAATGCGTTATAAATTACCGCTGCACAAATGTCGACTCACAATAATCAGCAATGCACTTATCTTTGAAATGCATAAATAAAGGATTACATAAGTTCACCTTACTATGTTTCTAAAAGGAAAAATAATGTCTAAGATAGACAATTTGTTCATCAAAAACGCTTGAAAATACGATAATCATAGCTACACTTCAATATTGCTTCATTTTAAAGCAATTGATGGATGAGATATACCTTTAAACGCACGTTACGAATATCTGTCTACTGTAATGTGGATGTCATTAAATAAAAAGCTGTTTGTGTTTCCCTACCGCTGCTGTACTTTGGTCTGGAGAACACTGAAACACATCAGATTGTTTGCAACACTAATATGTTTAGTCTCCGGTATTTTGAAACCCATATTTGAGGTATTTTGACTGAGTTTTTTATTATCAGATTTCGTTCAGCGTTTGCAAAGTTGAATAAACAGTTATGTTTGTAAGTTAATGTTGTTTTTTATCAATCTTAAAGTTTACTTTTTGCAAAACAACAATCAGTTTGTTTTTTCAAAATTATCAGAATCAACTGCTTTATCACGAATGATTACACAGTCAGGAAGTATAATTGTTGTGATATTTTAACTCACTCAGTATACATACAAAACGGAATGGGTAAATGTTCATTGTAATAACAATCATCCTTAAGTTTCCATATGGAAATCAAAATATAAATTAATTATAAAAACAAAATTGTAAACTGAAGCAGATTTATAACGGAATACATGTTTTTCAATTTTATTGGCATGATATGCCAATATGAGCAAACAAGGAAACTAGTGTTGATGCCGATGAGCACAAATACATGTACCTTGAGAAAGATTCATCTGGTGTTTGTTATTATTGAGTGAATCCCTTTAAGAAGCGTGAAAGACAGGAGATATTAAAAGCAATATTATCTGCTAAAAATATTATAATAATTTATCCTGTTGTGTTTTCCCATTGTGAAGCTTAAAAAAAATTTCATTTGGAACTATGAGGCAACTACTTATGGCTAATCTTTTAAATGTTTGATCATAATACTCAAGGGGATATAATCGCGTTCTTTATAAACGTGTTTCAAGCTCAAAATAAGTTTATTCGTATATTAATTTAACTGATTCATTTAAATTGAACAAACAAGTCTAAACATTGTTAAACAAAGTCATTCAATTGAACGTGAACATTAAAATCCAAAGGATAATGAAAACAAGAGACCTGACGAGAAATTACATTTCGACATTTCAGTCGCTATATACCCCGCAGGAGAATATTGTTACAAGAATTTTTTTGCCTCCGATTTATATCAGAATTTGGCACCTCGATTATTCGATCGATACTTTATCTACAAAGTTAACTTGGTGGATACCATCGTAATTCAAGCAAAATGCGAATAGCAAAAAGTATATTCCACTGCACTGTATGACAGTCATTTCTTTGTGGCTCTTATAACGTTTAAAATGGTTGCATGCCCCGATTTACTTAGTTAATTATAAAAGCACAGCATACCCCCCATGCAGTGTTTAAAAATGACCGTAGCTTCATCAAGGGGGATTCAAGCCAGAAAATAGATGAGGTGTCAAAGAATTGGTTGTGTAACAACTGAAATTCATGGTTTTGGACCCATATAAAAACTGTTGATCTGAGTATCAATTCTGCAAGCGAGCATATGACGTCTTCAATAATCTTAAAAAATAAATAGCTTCATCTCGACATGAAATTCACATAATGACATACGTCCTGAGTTGAACAAAGGAATATTTGAAATGCAATTGAACATTAAATTTTCATAACAGGCACAGTGAATTTGCAAGGAATGTAAGACAAATCTGTTTCAACAAAACCTATGACAGCGTGCAAAATGGCAATGCCAATGGATACCATCAAATGACTTTACTTTTAAGGGTAATTGATTGCTAATGTCTAATTTCATATTATAAAAAGCTTTCATTTTTTTCAACTGCGATCGGGCGTAAACTTGTTACGTTAAAGTAGAAAAAGGGTTGTTTTATCCTTTTTTTTTCGGTGTAACTCTTACATGTTCATTCATAAAACATAAAACCCTATCAACTTATAAAAGTGTACAGCAGACAGCCGAATCTTGAATGAATGCATTGAGTATTGAAATGCGTAAACCACTTGGTCACGACATTTATTTGTCTAGACTAAACGTTCAATTGTTTTAAGTAGCTAAATGCATTCGGAACCGCAACCTTTCAAACACTAGAAATACCGGAGACTGGTATCTGCTAAAAGCATAAGAAACAATATTCATCCAAATAAAACAATCTAAATGCATTTTGAAGATAATTTAAGAAGGGTTCCAGTGAACACCACTGAGAATTTCAAACAATTATTCATCCGTTCTCAAGACAAATGGGCAGTAAAATAAAATAATTAAGAACCACTTCTTGGCGTTCTTGCCTGACATGATTAAGTATTTCCAATGCGACATTAAAAACCCTCTATCCCCGTTCACGATACTTCAAAGCAATACTTGGATACTTGTGTAGTAATGTGTGTTTAATTTGAGCCGTTTTCCTTATTTGTGTATCATATTAAATTTAGAGAGTATCAACAAAGCAGTGATATAGCCGTGTAGATAATATCTAGTTAACATACTTAAGTACAGAAAACATAAAATGACGTATGTTGAAAATGCAAAGTCATGACTTTTGGAATGTTCGATTCAGACGAACGCGGAAATTATCAATTGGCTAAATCCTGAGTTTGTAATTTTTCACTTTAACATTGAATACACTTGTTTGATCTTTAAAAAGGGCATTTGGTAGCATAGATATCCATTTATACTATTTAATCACTATATGAATCGATGGCTGTAAAGCAGCATGAGAAAATAGATTGAAGATGAAGATATAGAAATAAATATGTCCCCGAATGCACACCGGCAAGACCGAGAATCAATTCCCGCTATCTGCAACAATTATTCCATGTGATAATTAAATATCAATTTAATAAGTTTGATATGAATTTGTCGGAAATATTTAACATTTGATTTCATTTAAACTGCAGCTAGAGGACTCTGTGGGACTTGCCATTGATACAGGAATCAGTGATGTAATAATAACTGGTGATTTTAGTTACAACTCAAGCAACTCAAGTTCTTCCAGGCGTATTCAAACCTTATGTTCTGTCTATGGACTTTCGCAAGTTATAACCGAGCCGACCCACTTTACTGAAAATACCTCATCCACACTAGATCTGATCTTCGCTTCAAACACTAATAGCTTAATATCTTCGGGTGTTGGGGATCCTTTTCTCCCATCCAATATTCGGTACCATTGTCCTATATTTGGAATACTTAAATTCGCTAAGTGTAAGACAACCTCATTTCCGAGGCAAGTATGGTATTACGACAGGGGTAACTACGAGGAGCTACGAGGTCGTCTCGACAATACTGAATGGGACTCTCTTTCTGATGCAAATATTAACACATACACTGACAATGTAACTAACGCAATTTTGAATCACGCCAAAAGATATATCCCAACTAAAACAGTCGTTATTCGACCAGACGACGTTCCCTGGATGACTTTGCATTTAAAAATCTCATTCGCAAGCGTAAACGGTACTATAAAGATGCTAAGAGTAAAAACTCAACTCTACTTTGGGATAAGTTTCGAAGTTTTCGAAACGAAACCACTCTGGCCATTCGGAGTGCAAAGGAAACTTACTATTCTAATCTTTCGGAAAAGATTTGTTCTGGGTCTGTCCAATCTAAAGGCTGGTAAACATTTTTTTAACCATCTTCGTGATATAAACTTTCTAACCTCGTTTCTAGACAGGCTTTCGGCCAGGTGACTCCACTGTTAATCAACTTACCTTCCTTTACAACACTTTTTGCAAGGCATTAGATGATGGCCTTGAAGTTCGAACAGTATTTTTTGATATTAACAAGGCATTTGATAAAGTTTGGCACAAGGGTTTGCTTGTGAAGCTTCAAGAAACAGGTGTCCATGGCAACTTACTATCGTGGTTCCGTGACTATCTCAGTAATCGTAGGCAACGCGTAGTTCTCCCTGGCTCCATGTCTAGTTGGGCCCAACTTGAGGCCGGAATTCCGCAAGGTTCCATTCTAGGTCCCCTTTTATTTCTTATATTCATAAATGACATTGTTGTTAATATTGGTAGTAATATTAGGTTATTCGCAGACGATACCAGTCTGTACATTCTGGTTGATGAGCCCCTGAGGGCCACTGAAATAATCCAGAGGGATATTCATAGCATAAGTACTTGGGCTGATAAATGGTTAGTAACCTTTAACCCTGCAAAATGTCAATTTTGTTTTCCCGAAAAAGACAACCTCGTTTCTACCCCGAGTTAACTATGTATGGTCAACAAATTTCAGAAATTAACTCGCACAAACATCTTGGTTTGGTCCTTTCCAGTGACTGTACATGGCACGAGCACTTTGAGTACATTAGAAGTAAGGCCCTCAAACGCATATGCATCATGCGAAAGCTAAAATTCCGTTTGGACAGAAAATGTCTAGAAATTATCTATTTTTCATACATTCGCACAATTCTTGAATATGCTGATACAGTGTGGGATAAATGTACAGACTATGAAAAAAATGAACTTAAAAAGATTCAAAATGAGGCCGGTAGAATCGTCTGTGGGGCTACAAAGCTAGTATCTATTTCCGTTCTTCACAAGGAACTGAGCTGGCCTACTCTTTCAGAAAGACGACTCAATTACAAACTATGTCTCTTCTATAAAATGGACAACGGCCTTGTACCTGAGTATTTATCATCCCTTACACCCCAAACTGTTGGTTCTCATAATTATCCACTACGCAATGCATCTAATACAAGAACGGTTATGTCACGTACTAGTTCTTACTTTTCCTCTTTCCTTCCTTCTTCGGTACGTGCATGGAATGAACTTTCTCGGGATGTGCGGGACAGCCCTTCTATTGCTTCTTTCAAGAGATCTATTTCAAATCAATCTTCAGTCTGCCCTCCATACTATTACACAGTAGCCGTCGCTTGCAGGTACTCCACGCTCGACTTCGTACTAGTTGTAGTGCCCTTAACTATCACCGCTTTTGCAAAAACATAATAATTTCTGCTCTATGCGAATGTGGTGAAGTTGAAAGTAGCACTCACTTCTTCCTGCATTGTCCCTTGTATACGGATATTCGACAAACCTTAATTCGTGATATGTCTAGAATCACACGTGTCGACATTGATATCATTCTCAACGGTGATCCCACCCTTAACAACGAGGGCAACTCAAAAATCTTCAGTTTTGTTCATAACTTCTTACAAAACTCGAAACGCTTCTGATTATGCTATATTCCCAGACTTGACCCTTTCTACCAAACGGTTCAGGTACCCAACTATCATCAATCTAACTATCATCAAACTTACATATATTCTCGCTCCGTCTACTTTTGTTATCATCCACGCTCTCTTTTCTTCTTTTTGTTACCGAAATCATCATTTTTATACACTATTTCAAACGCTTTCTTTCGTTCTCTTAAGATAATATTCTGCATGTTTTCATTAACAACAAATATACATGTAATTAAAATTGTCTAACCTTCTCATTACTCTGCATAACGTGTAACTTAATTCTCACGGAGAGAAACTTTATAAGCTATGCTTTCGTTTCAATCCGATTCAATATATTAATGCAAATACTTATAATTATATTTAACGTGTATTATATGTATATATAGATATATAGATATGTTGAATAAAATATGTTTAAACCAAACTGCAGCTAAAAGATATTAAAATATTAACAAAAATAATTGCGTCTTATCCGTACCATTGCAGTTAAAGTAATATCTTAACGTTTCTATGGCTATTGAAAACGGAATAAATCAGAAAATGAAGGACTACACCAATTATCTAAGAAGATCTCGTCAATTTGAGAAAATTATGTGCTTTTCAGAAAGGAAATCTCTTTTCCTTACATATACCTGATGAATAAAATAGTAGTTAATATAAATCCACTCAAACCCCTTACGATTCGACAATAAACAATAAATATGTTAAAAAAAGTGGTAATAAGCTTTAACTGAAAAAGAATTTAGCATCGAACCAAGTTAAGGAAGCTAACGTCTATCAATGGGAAATGCGAAATGTGTGCGGTGAGGAGTAAATGTCTCAACCATTGGTGATTTATAATTTCACTGAATGATTAACGAATTATTTATGTAAATCAATTCTGTGTTACGTCGCCTCAATGCTGTATATGGTATAATTTCTGTTTTAGCATTTTCCAAAAATCAATTTAACGGTGGTTCCTCGAAAAGTTGTAATTGAGACAATTTTATATTTATTTCTTTAAGCACTATGTATTGTCTTAATTATTTCTAAAGCGCTATGAATTCTTTAAATCATTCGTAATGCACTATGTATTGTCTAGGACAATCCAAAAGCGCTATGTATTGTCGGGGTCATTCTTAAAGCGCTATGTATTGTCTAGGTCATTCTTAATGCGCTGTATATTGTCTAAGACATTTCAAAAACGCTATGTAGTGCCTTGGCCATTCTTCAAGTGTTTTGTATTGTCTAGGTCAGTCCTAAAACGCTATGAATTGTCAAGGTCATTTTTAAAGCGCTATGAATTATCTAGGTCATTCCTAAAGCGTTATGAATTGATAACGTCATTCTTTAAGCGCCATGTATTGTCTTGGTCATTCCTAAAGCGCTATTAATTGTCTAGGTCATTCTTAAAGCGCTATTTATTGTCTTGGTCATTCCTGAAATGCTATGAATTGAATTTAAACTTTCATAGATTTTTGCAATTTTTATTTGGCTTATCTTTAAATTCTTAAAAAATGAACAATCGAACACTTCATTACACTAAAATTATCACCATCAACTTTTGCACTGTAAAAGGCCCTTAAGATGATATTGTAATATATTTGGTTTAAGGAAGACGTTTTATCAAAGACTTACCACAATGGGTTGTGCATGTGAAAAAGACACCTCTCAAAAGGTTATTGTCAAAGACACTTGGCAAATTATCGCACTAAACATTGCACACGTAGGAGTGAAGACGTTTGTTGGGTCAGCATTAAATGTCTGTTTTTGTATTAATTTTGTAGTCTATGTTTTTATCTGTTTTAAAATAAACAGCTAAATCGATGATCAGCTGCGGGTGTTTAACGTGTAAGTTCTTCATTTTAATATGCAAAGTGTTCTGCTTTGTTTATACGTCTCATCTCCACCATGTTATCCACTGCAGTTTTACAAGCTGTTATAAAAGTGACTGAACATTTATACGTTTACTGCTATCACAATGTTTTCATCACTAATTCGATCCGATTTTTTTTTGGGGAAACTCGTAGACGATTTGAGAGTGCGTTGTCTTCTTCGCAAAAGAAGGGCAATTTGTTATTATAGTTGTCAAATGACGGTCTATTACGTTGTTTCTCAAGCTCTACTCGTTCTCTATTAATGTACGTTCTTTCTCCTTTAACAATAAATTGTTTCCCCGCGTAATGCATACGGACACTTTAAATGCCTTATACAATTATTAAATACATTGTGATTATACTTTTCGCGTAATGTTTCTGATATAAAAACAAATTACAATGTCTTGCCCAAACGGCCTTTTTCACCTCCGATTTGACACATACCAGCTAGTATCTAGCACAAAATCTTATTCACGAACGCCGACATCCCCGGATGCTCGACACCGTAAAGTGTTGTTGTAAATTAATATAAAAAACATCGGCTATATGAAAATATTTAATCGCTCCGACAATAAGTGGTTGAGCGGTTGCTTTGGAATCAGAAAGTGACGTGTTTTATCCCCGACCTCGTTGTAAGTAAATACGTCAAAAACTCGAACCAGCAGCTCATTTGAAAGACATTGCATATGCCATATTTCGCGCATTTGGATTGAATTGCATTAAAATCTCACAAATCATATTATTCCTTGAATGAATAACCATAAGTATCACATCCGATCTGCCAAATCCAAGTAGATATTAAATAAATCTCTTTTTCTGGTTATATAACGTCTAAAAGAATGAAATGGTATTGATCGTAATAAAGCTCCTGTTTTCATTGTCTTTAATCACGCTAAGAGAAATGTCCATGCCATGAATATTTCTTTCAATGTAACTGATTCAACCTAAGACATTGTTTTAACATTCAATATACTTTTATGCATAAAATATATTAACTTGAACATACTTTGTGCATGTATACACAGAATGCAGATGTTACGTTTTGGCTGAGTCTGGGGTCGTATTCATAAAGCATCTCAATTCATTTCCAAACTAATTAATTAGGCGATTTCTTAAAAGGACATCTGATGAAAACTTATTTCATAAAAATTGCTCAACTCCTTAATTTACAGCTTCACATGTTGCAACGGATATATATGAATTATTCTTGCACAGGTTTGAACCTCTGATCTAAATACAATTGATTTTTACCAGTTTGTTTTTGTTTTCGTCCTTCAAACGACTTTTGCACTGTTGAAGGCCCTTAAAGAGACCACATTCCTCTAAACGCGTGTAAGAATTTTAGCCACCGAACGTCATTTACAAAGATTTTACATTATTTAAACACCACCTTTGAAATACACATTCACGTAAAAAAATCACATATCAATTCCGTTCTGTGCAGAAATACAATACAGGCTGGGAAATTAATGAATCATTACTGTCTCTATTATATAGTTTTTTTCAATGTTCGTGTAGCAACGCTAATCCATGTCTTCTGAAAAATAAGTCCAAAGGTTTTATGATAGAATATTGCCTTTTTCTAAATGCTCGAAAAAACCAATGCCGTAAACCAAAACAGTTAATGCGAAGATGAATAAAATTGAAGCAATTAAGGTTTTTTGGTTAAAAACGGTGTTATTGAGTGAATTGATGTGAGTTCAACACTGAAATACTTTTATAATTACTCTTTCTAAAAGTTCATTAGAAATTGTTTCTCGCATAAGGCTAAATGAATTTCAGTTAAATGCAAGTTATTGTTTAAACGGCGTCCTTGTTATAGCACTATGTAATCCCGTCGATATTTCATCATACCCTATCGTCATGTTAACATTTCATCATTGTCCTTGTATTCTCTATAGAGAAACAATGACGTTTTGTCACAAAGTGTAATTTGAATTGTGATTTGAATACAATCAAAAATGATGTTTATCGAATAAAAAGCGGTATAGAATTCCATACAGTTTAAGCAAATCAAGTAAATGACTTTTACCATAATTAGTTTTGTAGCAAAGGGACCTTAAATGATTTTGGGTGGAAGACTGCAATGAGTAGTATCTGTTGGTAAATGAAATTACTTCACTTCAGTATTCAGGAGCCCATCCAAACTTTGTAGCTAATAATAACTTATAGCAAAAAGGTTGTCTGTACGCTTACTTTCGGTGTTACTTTTACATATTCTTTCATACAACGCTTTTACATAATACAAAGTAAAGGTTAACCAGACATGCTAATTTTGAATAAATGCCTTTAAATGTTGTCTAAAAATAATAATTTTACATTGAATTATAGAGGAAATGACAATGGTGGTGTGTAACCTAGAGTGTATTGCGGAAGCGGGGTTTACCGTGTTTCCGCAAAACACCCTGCGAGAGGGGTGGGATGAACCTATCTTACACGAGCTGGGATGATCCTGGAAAAACCTGGAAATCGTTTGTGCGTAGTGAAAATAATGCGCGTATAGATTTGTAATAATTCGTGGTTGTTATGGATATTTGTGCAGTGATTCAGATTATGTTTGTGTTATGATTAAATAGTCATAGTTCTAAAAAGAGGACTTCTTGAATGGAGCGCGAAAACGTTTTTATTGCTCCATTTGAAGCGAGAAATAATCAATTTTGATTTTTAAAATTGCCACGAGACAATGTTTCCATGATGCCACAGACGACAGTCGTCTACAAGGGAGGTGATTGTGTTGTGACGATTGAAAAAAATGAATTTCATACGGGTACTTGTTTTATCTTGGCCCTTGCCAAATTTTTAGGTCACCTTATCTGATGTGGAAGAAAGTAGAATCTCAGGCAGATCATAACAAAAGTATTGTTTATTAATTAATCGTTATGTTATTTGATTACTTATCTTTGAATTTATCTGATTATCTTTGATCGCTTTTATTGTCAATCGTTTTATTCAATGTATAAAACTAATCTAAGATATAGAGTTATAGAATAAATGAAGAACATTTCCATTATAGTGTCTTTATTTCTGTAAAACAGCACTTATACATACAGTTCAAAGGGTATTTTCAGTGATATAAACATTGTTCCGGGTAGAGCATACATTGTCATTGTATTATCGCAATATCATTTTATGGTTATCATTATCACAATATCTGTCATTAACAATTATCATGACAGTATTATCATCACAACATGAAGAATGGTTAAATAAAAAGTTCATTAAATTATGTTCAAATGAAACGTTTATCCCCATCCGATCTGTTATAAGCATCTTAGAATCGTTGCGTCTGGCCCGCTCCCAGCACACACCAATGGTTCCCTTCTGTAATGTATTTCTATTTATCAAAACAGTCCCGTACTGTACTGTACTCCGACTCTTTGTATCAAACGTGTGGTTCCTGAAATGTGACATTACAACAGCTGTTCTAAATGTTCGAGATAAACATTTAACAAGCATTTTTAAGTTAGTTAAGTCTGTATACCACCGGCAATGCCGGATGAGAGTTTGTTCGAGAACTCATATTTCCCGCAACACTCCCGCATAATATCGTGTCAATGTTTGTTACGTATCATAAATTTATATAACTTTCATTATGATGGATATTTAATAATAAAGCGGATAAGTATCTTCAATATCTTGAACACATTTTCAGCTTTTGAAGGCTAACGAAATATTCGTTTCCTCATTATAAGATGCCTACGTGCGTTTGCCATTTTAGGTAGACTACGTACGTTTGCCAAATTTGAAATACTTCAGAAAATGCATTTTTGTACATATTGCATCGCACAAAGTATTCATAAAACAATTAAAAACAATTATTGAACGACTGAAAAACAAACATTTGAATAAAATGTAGCAATTTATCAAAATATGTGACATTAAAACACTACCTACGTGCGTTTGCATTCATGGACACAATTTGTATCGAAGTGCTTTCGGAAACTATTCAGACATGAATGGTGACCAATACACTGATCGAAAGACAAAACAATGCATTCTTTTTTGCGCTATGTCATTTGAACGAAATCTCGCGTATAACAAAAATATCGATAAGAAACTTACCTTGATTGGCGATCAATCGAGCCAAAATACTACTGGCGTTTGCATTTGTGGTCACGTGACTTTTTTTGCTCATCCCCGGTGTTAATGAACTTAAACAATAAATGAGTAAAGGGGACTTGAGCCAGGTCCAGGAAGCTAACGTATATAAATTGGTAATGCGAATTGTGTGCGGTTAAGCGTATTTAAATATCTCAACAATAGGTAAACTTATAATTTCCCTGAATGATTAACGAAAAATTAATGTTATTTTAAACTGTGTTCCGTCGTCTCAGTGATGTATTTGATATAATTTCTGCTTTAGCATTTTCCAAAAAACAATTTAACGTCGGTTCCTCGAAAAGTAGTTATTGAGTCTTTTAAAGCTTTAAGGATTCTTAAAGAGCCATGTTTTGTCTTGACCGTTCCTAAAGCGCTTTTTAGAGTCTTAGTCATTCCATAAGCGGTATGTACTGTCTTTATCATTCGTCAAGTGTTTTTTATTGTTTTATTATGTATTGTTTAGGTCATTCTCAAAGCGTTATGCATTGTTTTGGTCATTTTAAAATCGATATGATTTGTTCAGGTCATTATCAAAACGCTTATCGTCTTGGTCATTACTGAAATGCTATGTATTAAATATAAATACTTTAACAGATTGTTGCAGATTTGTTTTGGCTGACATTAAAATTCGAAAGTATAGGATAATTTAGCACTAAAATACACATAAATCATAAATTAACATATCTTTTTTTTATTATATCTTTATATTTTTATCGGACCTCAATTTCTCGAAACATCTTAAATCCTTCAGAGCATGATTTGAAAGATTAATAGTTTTTCAGCTTTAAATAGCACTTTTATCTTTTATACTCACAATTAACCATTTTTCATTTGTTAAAATCAAATTTAGGTTTGAGTTTCGGCAAGTGGAAATAAGCTACTTAACTCAAGAAGTATCGAGCATTTTAGACTGGACCGTGTCAAGGCAGTTACCAAAACATTTTTCAATTTGGATATTATTTTATATTTGTGAAATGTTGGTTGTCTTGTAGTGGGTTTGTATTCCTGATATGAGATAAACATTTATTATCGTAACTTAAACCTGGTCGTGGTTTTATCTTAGGCCACGGGGCCTCTAGTTGGGTCTTTGTAGTTAACATTGTTCAAATGATTTTGAGAAGCAACTATCAATTGAAACACTGTTCAGAAATGTAACACGGATATCGTGTGCCTGGCTATATCCAATGCATTTCAAGTTTTTCATTGTTAATATCATAATAGTCAGGGCTGATTGAGATGGCTCGATTGGCATTCTGAAATGCTTGCACATCTTACTTTTTTACTTAAAGTAGTATGCCCTTTAAAAGGTTATTACGTCTTGGTATTAAGTGTGTTTTAAAACGTTTTTAAAAAGATTAATTGAAAACAATTAATATATACAACATAATCGATGTGATTCACAGTTTGGATGACTTCAACTATTTTAAAGTCTGCTAACGCTGTCTTAAGAGGTATACCATTTTCAAAAAAGCATTCAAAGTTGTCAATGTTCTTTCGAAAGACTAGCATTGTTGGATGTGAATAAGCGTCACTGAAATTCCCTGAATGCCATAAGTGTACAAGTGCGTTTAAGATAAATTAATAATTCTAATGAAAAGCAGAAAATGTAAAATATATTTCAATATGTGATCAATTACACTCCACAGAAATTTCTTTTAGATCAACATGGAATGACAATATACAAATGTATCGACAGAATCTAATGTTAGCACTTGCTATGATTTATGTCGACTTCCATTGCCATTGTGCTCATGCTTATCCGCGTTCTGACAAACACTGTGTCCAGAGTTTTTTGGCGCGCGCTGAGTCAGCTCTCCTTCTGTCATGTAATATATGAGAATGTCAAACAGCGCCGTCCACGATTCACTGACTTCATCTGACCACGTGGCATCAATTTGAGGCTTGATTGCCACGAGGAAATGCGGAAGTATTGTCTACAAAATAAAGGGAAACGGAAGTTAATTTCTATACATTTAGTGTGTATTATCATCGATATTTAACAAAAGCGAGTTTCTAATAGTAAACAGAAATACTTTTTCCGGATGACACAAGTGAAAATTTGCGTTCCTGGTATTGAAATTGTAGTCTCGTTATGAAAACACAAATATTGGAACGTTTCCACGTCGCCTTGTTTACGGAAACATATAAAAATCGTTTACCCATGTACACTTTCAGATATGTATGCATGCATTTGCTTTAAAGCATAAAAATTGACACCTCGTTAGTTAAGGGCAAGCAAGGAAAGGGGTTTGACTTTAAAAGGAAAAATATTGATTTCACTTCCATAAATGTTTTATCCTAGTTTGGAAACACCACTCATGCAAAATATCGTTCCTACCGGAATGAGGTCATTAGGCACATTGTATTTCCGATGAATATGGCCTACATCCCTTAGAGTCACTGCAAGTGTATGCCTGTCTTCAAGTTGAGTTACAACAGCATCCACTGTTGCCATGACACGTGATGCGTGATCGTGTAGTAACCCTGAATGTTGTAATAACGGTAACTCCTGACCGTCAAAAGCTCCAAATATTTGTATTAGCTCTGGACGACTCTCAAACATCCTGAAAGTACAATGTAATCACGCACTGTAAGGGTTTAATCAATACTTGAAAGCAATACTTTTATAATAAATTGAACTTTTTTTGCTTTGTCTCGACAGTTTTTCTTCAGTTTCTCGGCTGTATGTAAATATTTATCGGTCTGGACATAGGTGTTTTTTATCGATTGATTAAATGTATTCAGAATCAAGTTGTTGAATGGCAATAAAGGTGGCCGTTATCTGATGTCTTCATAATAGTCGTCAGCTATAATAACAGTTGTGTCAAATTAATATTCAGCTTTTACAATAGAAAAACAACAGCGGCAAATAACAAAACTACTTATATTGAAACAATGTTTCATAGGAGATTATTTTCAAAGCTTCCAATACTTCTTTCCTCCGGTAGCAAGTTCTTAATCAAGTGATTATATAGCTGGAACGTTCATAGATGAACACATAAAAATGGTATCAAAAAACTTTCCCAGCCAAACACAATATCCTAAATTAGTCTAATGTTAACTTTTTAAGATTAAAATGTTATTATTTGGTATATCAGAAATGCAAAAAGATGAATTACACAAATGACGGCTTATAATAAACAGCAATGCACTTGATCTCTGATACCCATTATTATTCAATAACATGCTATAAGAACGAGATAAAATAGAAAGGATGGACAATGTGTTTATGATAAAAATGCACAGTTTATAGAAACAACTATCAGGAACAATAGATGCACTTCTGAATTGTCTGAGTTGAACACAATTTTTCGTAAAGAAATGAGCTCAAATGCACGAATTTCTGTCTATTGTGAGGGTGGTGTCATGTCGGTGTTGTTTTATGGTCTGAAGGGCGCTGAAACAATTCTCTGACAGGTTTTGTAATATAACCATGTACAAGTACAAAATCGGTACACTTCAGTTACAGAATAGTAGTCATACTACAAGAAACTTACGTTTACGTTTTCATTGACATTTTCTGTTTGTTTAAGGCTACAATTTACATTACTGGGACAAGCCCAGTATTTAAAAATTCAAAACTTTGACTGTTACAATTTTTCAGAAATAATCAAAGAAGAAAAGAAATAAGTTAAGGTTGCTTGATGAATACGGCCCCAGACTTGTTTGACATTTTAACAATCAAAGTAATACAATTGCATTATGTGTATACATACACAAAAAATGTTCCAGCTATATATTATATACAATATTAAATATTAACATTACTATAAACGTATGAAATGATTATGTTATGCATCACTGCAAAGAGATTACATTGCGCCTTTCAACAAGGCCAACGTTAAATTTCATACGTGGTTGCTAAGCTTCTCCCTCTTATAATATGTTTGAAGTTTTCGTATGCATTAAGAAGGGAAACAAGTTACCATTGTGGGAAAATTAAACAAAAATGCATTAAGCAGGGAAACAAGTTATCATAGTGGGAAAATTAAACAAAAATGCATTAAGCAGGGAAACAAGTTATCAGTGTGGGAAAATTTAATTACATTAATAGAGAACTATTACAGCATAAAGGACAATTTGAAAGACAGCCAATTTGGCAACTATGATACTGAATTGTTTTTATCTAACTATAAAGAAGGCAGCACAGTCGCAAATCTTCGAATTGCAAGTGTTTGATAAGAGATCGAATATATGGTCAGAAATTGTCTTTGTAGTTTCAATTGAGTTCTAAAAATTAGTGGCAGATTGGTGTTATTATGGATATGTAAAGAAAATAGTTGTGGAGGAAGAACGTTATGTCCTACACCGAGTAAAGCATAAATAGACATTTTGTAGGCCTTTCGTTTAGTAACTATGATAATAAATTGCCCTTATCTTGCGAAGAATTCTACTAGTTTCCAAAACAAATTTCGGATCGAAACATTTTGATAGCGATCAACTTTACCAGCATGTACGTGTTAGTTGCTCGACGATAACTTGTTAAACGGCAGTGGTAAACACGTTAAACACAAAATAAGACGTTTAAAAAATAAGAAACACCTTGAATATTTATAAAAAATTACCAGACTACTAATTCAAAAATACAGACACTAAATACTGACCCAACAAATGTCTTTACCCCCACGTTTGCAATGTTCAGTTTGAGTATTTGCCAAGTGTCTTTGACAATAACTTTTTGAGAGGGTGTGATCCTCGGAGCGCACTTCTCCATGAGTTGTTCTCGAGATTTAATATATAACATTTTTTCACATGCACAACCCATTGTATCCGGTTTTTGATACCAAGTCTTTGATTAAACGTCCCCCATCAACCAAGATGAACTCATTGGCATTTTAACGTGAGCATAATCTTTTTGCGTTTGGAGAATTTGAGCAACCTAAAGTCGTTTACTATGAATTGATATTCTAAACATTATTTTAACACATCCTTTGAAAAACATATTACTGTAACATTAGTCCATCGAATATTGAAATTAATCCTTCATCACCTTATTCAAATCTTCCTTTTAATTCAATTCGAGAAAAAATAATCAAATATCAATTCCGTTCTGTGCATAATACAATACAGGCTTTGAAATAGATGTATTATTACTATTCATTATACAGTTCTTTTTTTAATGTTCGCTTAGCAAGGCTTATTCATGTCTTCTGAGACACATTTCCAAAGGTTTTATAATAGAATATTGCTTTTGCTTTGTATGGCTTGCAAAAACCAATACCGTGAACCAAAGCAATTAATGCGAATATGTAGGGATTCTCTTAGCGTAGTTTTCTTTGGTTATAAATCGACATCCCTATTTGGTACTCATGGGAGTTGTACACTAACATAGTGTTAAAATTGCATTTTCTGAATGTTCAAAAGGATTGTTTCACCCGTTAGGTTGAATGATTATCAATGATATACAAGTTGTTGTTTTAATGGCGTCCGTGTGTTGTTAATTTGTATCCATGTCAATATTTTATTATTGTTACATTGACATCTTTAATATTGCCCTTGTATTTTTAATTGGGAAACACGTTCAAAATGCATGAACCGCTAGGCATAACGCGCAGAATTACTGCTGTTCCTTTTGATAGTCGTTAATTTTTGTTCGGGGATTTATTCTCAACTGTTCCTGAAAATTTGTATTAAAAACAAATCAAGCAAACAGAGACAAAGGCCACTCAGGGAACGGAAATTCATATCTTGGGCCCTATACATCAACTGTTGAACTGAGAGCTCTTCCAGAGCGCAAATCACGTCTTCAATAATCTCTCGAACGACATGAAAACATATATATCGCGATGAAATGACGTTACTGACGCACATCTAAAGTTAAGTATAGAACTATTCGAAACGAATATTGAAAATGCAAAATCATTCCTACAGACTAATACATGATGTGGTTATGTTATAAAGAATAAAAGTTATAGGCCATGAAATAAGTGAACGAGCAAAGAAGCAACACAAAAACAAACAAATGAAGAGTATCTGCCTCAAACGATATTAAATCAATATTGAGCCTGACGTTTTCATTCATTCTCCATTATATTTTTTTACATGAACAGTTAATTCAGCATGTCCAATTTCCAAAACATCTGAGACAAAGAATGCAAATTGGCAATCTGAATAGCAAAAAATATTTATTCGATTTTATCTTTCTTACACAAACTAAGTCTACTGCTATTAAATTATGTTTAGTTAAACGGTTAATCAGCCGTTATGGTCTGTATTATAGTCAATAACACACTTTGATAAATATTCAACAGATTTTTTTAGATGTGATTTCGATCACTATATAGATTACTATTATAAAAACCGAGGGATGAAAAACAATGCTTCGTTAAAGGGAAAATAAACATGCATAGCATAATTAAATGGTTTATGTTTTTGCAAATAATTTGATTATAATAAATACTTTAGTAGAAGGGTAAACAAAGCAACATCTTTGGACGGAAGCTATAAGAATTGCTAAACTTGTGGTGTTTAATGCTTATCGGTTTAACTCATCCCAACCTCAACCATACCCATCGTTAAATCATTCTAGATGAACAACTGAACAAATGCTAAACAATATTTGCCCAGTTGAACAAAACGTAGTTCTTCTATTTATTTCATTTTCCCCATACCTACTTCGTTTTATACGTAGTTCAGGGAAAACTATTTAGCAACAGCTTATTTTTGCAACCTCGAATTAGACCGGGGATAATAGGTTTATGCTAATTTAGAACTTTGAATAATTGGATCGATCCATAGCCCAAGGATTGTAATTATAACATCGTCCGTACTTATTTATTTATTGGAGCGGACACGTATGGTTAAGGACGGTGACTCGTGACTGGTCAACGATCCAAATGTTTCTCTAGGCGACTCTGAAATATCCTGAAAGTACGAAACAATATTGTGATCTGCAGTTTGGTTCAATATTTGATTGGGTTTATTTTATGTTCGTCTTGATTGAATTCCAGCAACCTCTCGTCAGGTTTCCTTGTGTTTCTCGTTCTTTTGTAACCATTTATCGGTCTGGACATAGGCGTTTATTTGTATTGATTTACTCAATATAATTGAAAACTGTGATAAGTTATTCTCAAACACTGAAAATAAAGAGGCCGTTATGTTTATGCTTCACAATATATCGGTTACAGCAAAAAAGTCGGTCTAGTCGGTTGATATACGGATTCATGGTCTATAACACTTAATGGTCAATCCAGGGGTTGGATTCCACCTCCGCACCACTTATAAAAATAATAATCGTATTCAAGCAGGTACTTTAATGGGGGTCGCGTGTGACAGTGCTGTACATTTGCCCACGTTTAAGAACCGGGGTTTTGTTTGTGCACTTTGCTTCAATAATCTAATATGACTTATACCCTTATCGGACCACTAGTTGAATTCGCTCTGTACATACACCCAAATACATCAAGTACACAAACACTAAAAATAAAAAAAAATTGATGAGATAAATTGAGACAAAACTAATGATCTTTTCTGGAAGCAATGTGTTAATATAATTTGCTTTTAGCAAAAACAAAACTCAATCTTTCAAAAGGATCTTTTCCTTAATGCCAAAGGCAATATTTCCGTGATGCTAACAACTAGACAATATGTAGTAACACACGAAGCTTACACGATGGTCCAATCAGTGGTATATTCTATGATTACATAGAGTATGTAGAAATCTCCCATACTTTGGTACACAAATTGTAACGACAAATATGTTCAACATTACAAGGGGATGCTAAAAATCGTTGTGCGAGTTCCATTTGAAGTAGAGCATGTAGTTTTTCACAAGCAAATACTCAAAATCCTTATTTTAATTATTATATATTTAAGATTGATCCGCCCCATGCAGGCATGTCTTAAACTTATCTAGATGGCTTCAAAAAGCTTTAGTCCAAGGTCACCAACAGTACGATTTTCTGAAATATTTTTTTCCACACTTGATCAGAAATCTATATGAAGTCCCATAGGCATCCTTCTAGGCATGTAATGAAAATGTCAAATGTTTCTTGGTTGCCATATCGTACTAAAAAATGTTATGAGTAATGTTCTCTGGAAAAAAGTATTAAAGTTGGCCCATTTTTTGTATATTAATTAACGCAATAATCGAAAAAGAGAAGCCAAGCGACATGGAAGCCATATTTTACTTACCCCCCCCCCCCTTATTGTAGTGAAATAAAAGAATAGGCCAGCAGTTTCTGAGGAGAAGACACTGACATTTTCATGACAAATTGCTATGGGTTTTGTTTTGTTTTATTTTGTTCACGTTACGTTGTAAATCTCATTGACATTGAAACTGACGACATTTAAATATCAGAATACTGGGCTGTTCCATCATTAATATTATATATAAGGTAATTTAGGAGACCATGGAACGTATTCATGGTTATGACCAACAGACGCAGAGAATATTTTCAACGCTACCAATAGTGCCATATGGGGAAAACCCACTTTCAGTCCAGCCAACAATGCGTTCAGCAAGGCGATAAGGCTTGAACGACTTTGATTAAGAAAATATCGTTAATAGATGTCCATATGATGGATATTCCTTTGGTTGATTTTGCGTAAGTGCTAAAGAAGGTGATGATGAAAGCAATTCCAACAACACTTTATCCTACATTAGGCGTTATCGCAATAACACTTCCATGTAGTCCAGTCATAGCGTGACAATATTTCACAAAATTGTGCACTTTGGGTTAAAAGTATTAAACTTTGTCAAATGATACATATGTATGTTCAGATTAAAAAAAGCTCAGGACCCATCTCAATTTCTTCCAAGATGGCTACCAAAATCCAAGATGGCCGCCATGACACTTAATATTGTAAAGAGGAATTGTATTAGAAAATAAATTGTGACATGACCTCAGTAAATGCATAATTTACGTAGTATTACTTTTTCATTAAATCTTACGGAAAAAAACTTATAAAACATACCTATTCGCTATACAGAATTGGCTTTTGTTGCCATGGCAACCATTTTTCCCTAAAATTTAAATATGCCATCCAGTGTATTTTTTTATCTATCCAAACCTTTAAACTTCTTGAAGTTCTTTAAATCTTCTGTGAAAACAGTTTGTAAATATGTGCAAGTTATATGTTTATGTTTTCAACATTCTGTGAAGTATATGTTGTTGAAAATAATTCTAAAACTATTCCATAGCAACAAAAAGCTTTTTAATCTCATGCTAATAATTATCATTTAAAATGACTAGAAATGATAGAGTGACAGTCGGATCAATAATTTATCTTTTAAAGTGCATTGGACAAGCAATTGTATACACAAAAATGTTCGGTTGTAGTGTATGCAAGTGATAACAGATATATTTAAAGCATGGCGCGAGCTGAGAAATCCAAGATGGCATTCAAAATGGCCGCCATAAAATGTCAATATTAGTTAAATCATAATGTATGAATATGGTTATTTTCTTTTATTCGACATAGTTAACATTCAAATGGTTACTACTTCTTTCATTATGTACCCTAAATAATCATACTGCATTGACCACTTTAAGGCCAACGTATTGATCGTTTCAAGGTCTGAATATGAAAAAACCAAAGCATTAAATTTTTCCATATATATATATACTTTTCATAGTCATATTTTTGGCAATATTTTCATATCATTTGGATAAGCCAACTTTTCATAGCATTAGAACATACCAAGGGTGGTTACAACTTGTTATTTATCTAAGCGTCTGGATAATTAAGCTGGTATCAAAATAAAATGACCTAAATAACTGACCTATTCAATGTCCAGGTCAAGGTCATTGCCACACCAAAAAAAAAGCAAAAGAAAACTCAAAATGTTCTGTCTATTAATGTCATTGTGGGTAAATTAAGTTTTGTTTGCTCACACAAGGGTCTGTAGAAATTGGCAATGTATAAAATTATCTATTTTTGTTCATCACCAGTTACCTTTCGACGTTTTTTTTATATTACTATGCAAGCTGCAAGCAACTAGAACTTCTCTAAATAAATGCTATCGAAGTTAATCTCGCTCCATAAAAGAGCTTTTTCTGAGGTTATGATGTAACACTGTTTCGATGCACTATAAATGTGAACTGATGGCAGTTTTATAATGTACTTCAATTTGACATACAATATTAAGCATTTCAATAACTTAAGGTCAAAATCTTTTGAGTGTCAAACATTATCAAAAAAAAATAAAAATAATCAAAATGAATTGTGTTTTCCTCTTCTTCTAACACACAGGTCAAGTTAACAATAAAGTGTCCCTAAATTAGCCCATACACTGCTTAACAAGCTACATAAACAAATATTTTTTTGAGTTTCAAATAAGCTAATCCACCAGCAGGACGTATCAATTTTCAAGTTTATCCAGTGCTTTTTCAACATAATGTAATAATAAAAAAACAAGAATATTTATGCCTATGTCTGATCAGTATTTAGAAAGCCAAAATGTGTTTCTATTAGTCCACTGAGTACCTCAAACCATATTTGAGCTCAGGACTTACTCCTATCATGTACACTGTGTGTCCAAAGAACCTTTTGACAGTCCATATTGCAACTAATACAATACGATGGCTCGATGACGCTCTTTCAATTTCACAATACAACATTATTTTGGTATATTTCAGACCATTTAAGTGTAAAGAAATCATATATTCAGCCTCCTTAGTACCAAATGGACCACATTTAGGCAACAAAGAAGACCATTCACTAAGGTGTATATCCAGTGCCAAATAAATCACATTTTACCAACCTGATTCTGAGCGAATCAAACCCATTGCCAACTCTACTGAACCGTTATCAGTGCCAAATAACTTCTTTTTGTCAACTGTAATCTCATTTCAGAACAAGTAAACACATGTGCTTTTCTGATAAAGCCTACTTGGTATCACGACAGCCTAAACAGAGATAAAATCCCCACATGAGCAGCTCTATGCCAGATAGACCTCTTTATTACCATAAAGCGAACTAAAACCAAAATAAAAAGCTCTGTTAAAACCTGATCAGTACCAATCATATGACATATGGTAGCTATGAAGCCCATGCAGAGCAAAACTCATGTGCAGTTCTAATTAAGCATACTTAGTGCCAACAAGACCATACTTTTTGGCAACCATGGAGCCAACTTAGAGCCAAAATAACTTATGTGTAGCTCTTATGCAGCTGAATATGTGCACATGTGCATTTCTAAATAAGACCACTCGGTGGCCAAAAATCCATGTTTAGGTAACCATAAACTTCATGTTTAATTAAAAAATCACACTTGTGCACAGCTCTAAATAAACCTAAACAGTGTCAAATAACACAGTTTGGTAACCATACAGCAATTTTAGAGTCCAACAAACCACTATTCAGCTATAATGAATTATACTAAGTGCCGCAAATAAACCACATATTAGCAACAATACAGCACATTCAGAGTCAAACAAACTCATGTGCAATTCTAACAAAGCCGACTCAGTGCCAAACAGGCCACACTTTGGCATCTATGAAACCCATTAATTAAGAGCTTAACAAACGCATATGCAGCTCAATTTAAGCCTTATCAGTGCCAGCTTAACCACATTTTAACAACCATTACCCATTGGTATCTCTTCTATTAAGCCTGCCAAGTTCTAAATAAACGACATCTTGGCAACCTTTAACCAAATTCAGAGCCAAACAAACATAGGTGCACCTCTCATTATGCATATACAGTTTGGCAACCATAAAGCTTTATCAGAGCCCCAAACACTCATGTGGAGCTCTAATTATGATTAAGATAGAACATCATTTTGGGAATCATGAACCCAATTAAGTGCCAAACAAAACTAGCTCTATTTAAGCCTGTGCAGTGCTTAATTGTCCATATTTTGGCAACATAAAGCCAGTTTAAATATAAACCAGCTTATGTGCAGATATTAATAAGCATCCTTAGTACTTAGTTCCACATATTCGCAATCATTTAGCCCTTTTATTGCCAGAAACTCATGTGCTGCTCTTATTAAGCCTATTCAGAGGAAAAAAGACCACATTTCTGGCAACAAGAAAGCCATTTCAAAGCCAAACAAACAAACGTGCAGCTCTTATTAAACCTATCCAGTGTTGGACAAACCACATTTTGACGACCATTATGCCAAGCCAGAGGCAAATAAACCTGTGTGCTACACATTTTGGTAATCATAAAGGCCATGCAGGGCCAACCAAACCTTTTTTGCAGTGCTATAATTAGGCCTAGTACTCAATCCCTTATGATGGCAATATTGGATTTGTTTGCAATAAATGGATAAATAGTAATTTGATGTAAAGGAATATTAAATGTACAATTACGGCTATATATATTGGGTACAAATTAATTTTCATTAGTATAAATTATTAGAAAGTTATACAGAAATTCAAATTTTGTAGATTTTTTGTACTTTGACCTTGATATGGCCTTGACCTTGATTTTGAGGTAGTCAGTGCGGAATGTTAATTTAAGAAACATAATGGACATGACCAATATACATTGAAACATTAAACCCTTTTCTTTAAACATACACTCATTTTTGTGATAAAACAATGCTCAATAAGATGCTTATGGCGGCCATCTTGAACGCCATCTTGGATGTCTTGGTCTTCTTTTCACGAAATTAAGTTCATATAAGCAGCACTACTGCAACATATTCAATAAATGTTAATTTTCAATCATGATTTTGTTAAAAGCATAATAAAGTTATCTTTTCTCTTAAAATCGGTAAATTAATCTTTTTTAAGGAAATCATGGTTGCCATGGCAACAAAAAACCTTTCTCGGGGAATATTGTTATGAATTTTAAACGGTTCACCTTAAATATCTTAAAAGGTATTGTAAATCACTAAACAATGCCTTTATTCCGATCGCAGTACATAGTACCACAGTACCACAGTAATATATTAACACAATTAGGGTAATGGCGGCCATCTTGGATTTTGGCGGCCATATTGGATGAATCCAGAGTGGGTCCTGAGCTTTTTTGAATCATATTCACATTTTCTGCATGTATACCAAATTCAAGATTTTAACCCAATGTGCACAATTTTTTCACTATATGACTATGTGCTACATTACGGAAATGCGTTATAAATTACCGCTGCACAAATGTCGACTCACAGTAAACAGCAATGCACTTGTCTTTAAAATTCATAAATAAAGGATTACATGAGTTCACTTTACTATGTTTCTAAAAGAAGAAATAATGTCTAAGATAGACAATGTGTTTATCAAAACACTTGAAGATACGATTTTTAAAGCTACACTTCATTATTGCTTCATTTGAAAGCAATTGATGGGAGAGATATAACTTTAAACGCACGCTACGAATATATGTCTATTGTATTGTGGATTTCATTAAATATAAAGGTGTTTGTGTTTGCCTATCGTTGTTGTGCTATGGTCTGGAGAACGCAAGAAAAACATCAGATGTTTTGCAACATTAACAAATATAGGAAAATAACTCTTTCTCTGGTATTTTGAAACTTATGTTTGAAGCATTTTGACTGACCCTTTGTTTTTTACTCTCAGATTTCGTTCGGCGTTTGCAAAATTGAATAAATGGTTGTGCTTGTAAGTTTATGTTGTTGAAGACTACGAGCGGGGTGGACGTTGTGTCCCAAATCACGTCAAAAAACAACATATTGAATAATCATCTTAATAACTTTTTCTGAAGTATGATTTATGTCATATTCTTAACAATCTTCAAGATTATTTCATGCAAATCAACAAATAGTTTTTATCAAATATGTTAGAATCAGCTGCTTTATCACGAATGATTAGCCAGTCAGGAAGTAGGATTATTGTTATTCTTTAACTTACTTAGTATGCATACGAAACGGAATGGGGAAATGTACATTAAAATAATAATCATGCTAACGTGATGTTTAGATTATTATTACTTAAAAATGAAAAAGAATATGTAAGCTTTAGCAGATTTTTAAAAGAATACATGCTGCTCGATTTCAATGGCATGATATGTTAATATGAGCCTAATAATGGTAATAATAGTGGTTGATGCCGATAAACAAGAATGAATCTACCTTGAAAATAATACA
Source organism: Mya arenaria (assembly GCF_026914265.1). NCBI lineage: Eukaryota > Metazoa > Mollusca > Bivalvia > Myida > Myidae > Mya > Mya arenaria. Next base: position 26,252,290 of record NC_069130.1, read on the forward strand.
TGATAGATCTGGTGTTTGCTATTATTGATTGCATCCCTTTTAAAAGGTTGAAAGACAGGAGATATTAATGGCAATACAATCTGCTGAAAATAACATATATAATATATATGTTATTTTCCAATTGTAAATCTAAATAAAGATTTCTTTTCATTGGAACTAAAGTACAATTACTAATGGCCAGGCTCTTAAATGTTTATTAATTATAATAAAGCAAATAAGGCGATATAATTGCGTCATTACTAAAATATATTCATACACAAACAAGTTATTTCATATATCAATTAACCTAATTCATTTACATTGAACAAAAATGTCTAAACACTGATAAGCAAAGTCATTCAACTGAGCCAGATTCTGGAATTTTAAAAGATATTGAAAACGATACACCTGACGAGAAATTAAGCAGGAGAGTATTGTTCCATCTCGGGATCCAATGTTTGCCCAATCACCCCCGGGCAGTGTTTGAAAATAAACCATTTTTAGGGAAAATCTATCCCAATACTTGAATACGTTGTCAAATAGTACATTACCACTGAAGACGTGGTTGTGTATTAGCGTTGAATGACATTTGAAACGTTGCCCGACCAAGATAAGAGAAGAAATCGGGTCAATTCTGGTTCAGTGGAGACCGGCCAAACTGTATGCAACACCCTTGTTTGTTCTGATACAAATTCCCCAATGGGAGACTCAACGCCTCTTCTTAGATCACATTCAAATACGATGATAATCATAAGTGGATGAATGCTTTTGTACAATTTGTTTATTGGTTGGAGTTTATGAAGGTCTTCTTTACTACTGCAGTGGTTCAGTGTGTGGTGTGTTTGTGGTCCTTAAGCGTGTCTTTCTCTCGTTTAGTATCGTTTGGACCCTTGTCTCGTGCCTCTAGACAGGGAGTATGCGTGATGTTATACTCCTCTGCTCGTCCCTGTTGTTTTCACTGTATAACTGCCGTGGCGTCATCATGACTAAAATTGTGTTTTTTAATAGCATAATGGACATCAGGTAGTAATGAGGTAACTACTTTCCAAATCAAACCATTTTCTCAGTACAATCCTTATATAAAGCTGTGCGTCAGGCAATAGTGCTATTGGTACCCGCGACTGGGATTTGATGCTGCGACCTTCCGATTCCGAAATGTACGTTCAACCCCTTTACTAGACTAGACGGTTAAATCTTTGTATAGATAACGCGGCGTGATGTCAAAATAAGTACATACACAGCGACACGGGTTGTTGCCGAGGTATCTGGGTCAACGGTGCTCGCCAACTGATCACGTGCAAGATACCAGACAGATTTGGGCACACGGTAAGTTTACATGCCGTTATGAGACACATTTGCAGAACTTCGTATAGAAATTATTCTAATTTCCCAGTCACGTTTGAAGTAAAGTATTGTAGTGTACGAGCCTGTATATATAAGGCAGTATGTTTCGGTATTGGGAACGACGTATACAATATATATAACGCATACGGTGCTATTGAACTATATAATTGAACCCGTTCCCTGCTTGAATAATCCAGTAATGTCTAATATGGATTTCTCGACTGCCCAAATATTCCTCCGCTAAATAATGTACAGACTATTGTTGAATAACCAAACCTTTTAATACTTAGAAGTAATGCACTAAAGAATTACGAAAGTTTTAATTAAATTAACATATGCTGGAGAGAACCAGATCGTACATACTGCTTTACTGTGTTATAGGGTGTTAAGCAAAGTAAATATATCGATGAATCGGAAAAGAATGTGTTGAAAGATAAACTAATTTAATTAATATTATTAAAGTGACACTCAAAATCAATACATACACATGTATAAAAACATAAATTTAGAGTGATAAACCTTTAACTACTTACTAATTAATGCATTTATGGAAATTATTTATTACTGATAACAAGTTTGTTACCGTGTATCTAATAGCTGTAAAAGTAAAAATATTAAATGATTGGTGAATGCTAAAAGATTTTCTGCGATCTACTATTGTCTCATAAGGTAGAAATATCGTGTTTGTTGCAACTTTCTTTCAAATTAAACACAGTATCCTTCAAAAAAAACATTGTTTTCGATATTTATTAATCCTTTTGGTTAAATAAAACAATTGTATTAAATATGGTGAAACATATGTGGGAGTAAGAGTGCATCTTTAAGTTAGTTTTTTATCATAATACGATACGTTAATTTGTGTAAGTTTTCGTTATGTCGAATATAATATTAATATATTTGACGTGTTTGTGTTGATGCCGTCCTGTCGTATAATATAATTCATTTGTATGACGTTTTTATGTTGATTTCTGTTGTGATGTATTCAACGCAAATTTTGCTACAAAGTTCCGAAAGAATGTCCGTATCGAATATGTGGTCATAACGTTTCGGTAACAGTACACGCTACGTTCTTGTACACGTCAAGTCGTCAGTTGTTAGTTTGTAAAACTGCGATTGCAAACATGATCAAGATAAAGAAAAATGCACAATTTACCAAGCATATTTGAATATTGAACTTACAACGAAGACCAGCGGCAGCATATGGATTCTGCTCAAAAATAAGAAAACATATAAAATCACCAAACAAAACGTACAAGCAAACAAAAAATCTGTATTTCAACACTGACCATATAAAATTCGAAAAGCCCACGTTGGCAAGGTGAATTTTAAGAAAACGCCGAGCGTCTTTGACAAAATCTCTTTGAGACGGTGTGATCTAAATGCAACATTTTTTCACATGTACAGCCCATGGAATCTGAGTTGATGATGACTTTGATGAAGACAAATTTAATTCATTGACGTTTTAAACAAAAACTAAACTTTCTATGGAAGTTTGATATTGTTTTAGAGACCGACAGACATTTATTAACTTTTAACTAGAACATTAATTCATTACATAAGTTCAAAAGAACTGATGATTTAATACTAGACTTTTAAGTATGGAAATATTTCAACCCGTTTCTGTTTTTTCTCGCTGTTCTAAAATCGTTTTTCAATTCAATTCGACAAATAACGATAATATATCAATCCCTCAACACTCAGAAGTGCAATACAGCCATGGAAATGGATATGTATTAACTATTCAATATATAATTTCTTTATTTACAATGTTTGTGGTGTGTGTAACGGTTATTCATTTCTCATGAGAAACAACTCCAAGTGTTTTATTATAGAATATAGCTTTATCCTAAACGCTCGCATAGGCCAATACCATAAATCAAAACAGTTAATGTGACTAGACACCAGATGATACCATTGCAAGAAAATTGATAAAATCGTACATAAAATTGATGTAGTTGTGTGCAATTGAACATTACAGACTGATGTATCACATCGCTTACGACGCATGAATTTTTTGATGATTTTACATATTTTTTCAATTCGTAATTTACTGGGTTTGTCTTCCAAGTACATGACGATCACATGCTAAATATACACACTATAAACTGGGAATCCATTATTCGCTATGTCTCAGCTGAGACAGCAACAAAATATTATTTTATTTAATCATGTAAAATGATGTATTATCGGTCTCATACTAGTTTGTATTGAAAACTCTGGGCTTATTTTGAGGAAATACTGCATTTCCCGATATGGGGATCATCTGGTGTCTAGTCCCTTTAATGCCTAGATGAAGGCAATTTATTTTGTGATTTGATGAAAGAGTGCACTGTGATACTGAATTCTATTAAAATAACAATACATTGATGTCTTTAAGGAATGTTTCTCGCATAAAGCAATATTAATAGCATTAAAATAATTGTTAAGATGACGTGCTTGTTTTACAGATGTAAGTGGATTATGTGGTATAGTATACGTTCTCTTATTTTGTGATTGTATCGGAAAGGTACGCTTCATGTCATCAGACTATTCATTCACATTTTCGAAATGCCTATTATTTGCATACGTTGCATATAGCAATATGAATACCAAAGAAAGAACTGTTTAAACGAGATGCTTGTTTCACTGACAGAAATGGTATAAACCTGCATTTATTCTGAATTGATCATGAATATTTATTCTAATCGGCAAAATTTAAAGCATTTGATGTTTGCCAGAACTTTAAAGTGACGCTCTTATTCAAAATCAATTCAATCACTTGTATGAAAAACATCAATTTTGACTGATAAACGTTTAACTACTTACTAAATAATGCATTTATGGAAGTATTGATTACTGATAACAAGATTATAACCGTGTATTTGAAAGCAGAAAGCGCAAAAATATTAAGTGATTGGTGAATGCTAAAAATTTAACTGTGGTCTACTAAATTGTCTCATAAGGTAGAAAAACCATGTTTTATGCGCATTTCTTTCTAATTAAACTTGGTTTCCGTCATAAGAACCATTGTTTTCGACATTATATTCATCCTTTTGGGAATATTAAAACAATAACATTAATTGTTGTAAATCTAATATGGGAGTAAGAGTGTATCTTTAATATATTTCCAGTATTCGCGAAATATTTGATAAATATGTTTACGACGTAGACTATTACATGGGGATGGGGTGAGGGAGCAACATTGTTATTACCATTATTCGTCTTGGCATAGCTTTTGATACGCCTTCTTTGGTGTTTTTGTATGTTACTTATTGAACTTAAGTAAAGAACGAGTTGTAGAAGTTGTAAAGAACGAACTTTAACTGCACTCAATGTTTTATTAATTCAAGTGATTTTGAGAGCCTTAGGTATATTAATTCCGATTACTATAGTTCATGATTATGTTGATATACCATTATTTAACTTCTTTCACAATAAAATGAATTCAATTTAATCAAAACGAAACGCACGCATGTAAGCACTTCAAAATATATTTGGAATACTATTTTAATAAAAGTGGTGCTTGAGTTTGTGTGGTGAATTAAATTGCTAAGCTTGTTTGATTAACAATTACGGTAATTAGTTGTTCATTGTAAATTAATCTTTAGAAGATGATACTTAGTTGGTACCGAAGGTGACTACGATATCCATACAATGAGGACATTCTAACCACTAGCAGTTAGCCAATGTTTAACATATTTTTGATTTAGAAAAGACATATGCTTTCCATATAATTATGTTTAATGTTTATGCATTTTCTTTTAACTCCTACTATATGCCGTTTCTGTGTGCAAGCACGAACGTGTTAAACCAATCAATACATGTTTATGCTATTATATCGATTTCTTAGAATGAATCAACGACATGTTTACGAGGTTATTTTTAAACCAAGTTAAAGTACAATAAAAATGAAAACACATTAAATATACTTCTTTTTTATTAATACAAATGTTTAATCAATGAATATAACGCTAATATAATTCCAGAGAGACATCGCACGCTAATGAAATGCTTTAATTACAACGAAATTATAGCAGTGATAAATAAGTGTGTCCAGTTGTAGAAATTGTAAGAATTGCCAAAATATTAGTGATGGGATCGGGTACCCTAGAACCCGAGCATTATTTCGCTTCCCGAGTATTCGAAAACAAAATATTTAAAATTCACCAAATACGCGATTTACAGACGACCAACAGACGATGTAACGTTTTAAAATGTACAGTGCCTCTAATCTTCTTGTGCCTCTTGTGATGTTTAGAAAAGGTGGTCGGTTAGCTAGAAATGATATATGGACGTACAACGATCAAGCTGTTGAAACTGTCAATTCCTTCAACTATCTCGGTGTAGTAATTTCCTATGGTTGATCTTTCATGCAGGCGGCTAATACACTGGTTGACAAGGCATTGCGGTCTATGAACTCGCTGAAGGCTTTAATCAAACGTAACCAGGGTCCTATTGGTATAATTTTCAACTTGTTTGATGCATTTTTTTTTGTATATTCTTAACTATAATTCAGAAGTATGGGGCTATATTCAGCCAGAGGTGATAGATAGAGTACAAGGAAATTTTGCAAGTGGGTTATTAATGTCAAGCGCTCCACAAATTCATTGTCACTTTATGGAAAGCTAGGCAGATATCCGCTAATTAGAGACATATTCGCGTTATTAAGTATTTCCTTAAATTATACAAAGAGAAAAAAGATAATTGTATCCTCAGGGCAATACAGGGATCTTGATGATAATCCACAGACTATAAACTGGGTCTCTAATGTCAGAAGTATACTTCAGTCAGCGGGTTATGCGGATGTGTGGTTATTCCCTGAGTCGATTAATATAAATTCATTTGTCCGCATGTTTAGAAATAGATTAAGAGATGTATACATAACTAGTTGGTGAGCTACCATGGAGACACATTCATCATTCTATTTATATAAGGAAGTTAAAAATACGTTCCAATTGTCTAACTACATGGTATTACTGGATAATATAAAATATAGAAATGTTTTAGCTAAACTCATATTGTCCTCGCATAATTTGTATATTGAACTAGGTAGACATAACAACATCCCTAGACAAGATCGAAAATGCACACTGTGCCATTTAAACGATATAGAAGACGAGTTTCATTTTGTTCTTGTCTGCCCAATGTATGGTAATATCCGACAGACTTATATTCCTAGATACTATGTTAGAAATCCCAGTATGATTAAATGTATATCATTACTAAATTCTGATAAAAAAACACTATGTTGATAAAATTAGCTATTTTCTGTATTAAGGGTTTTAAGATAAGAGACGTAAATATATGATATATTATATAAGACATTCTCACATTATATTGCTGTTAGTTTTGTGTATATCATATGTATTGTTGTTATAGTTACAAAATTATCCATATGCATTACTTATTTATCACATGCATTACTTATTTATCACATGCATGCTATTTTTTCATTCTGTGTTTATAACGATATGTATATGCTTAAGTTAAATAAACATTCTGTTCTGCTATGTTCTGTTCTAATCTCTGCTATGTATACAATTGACCCTAACAACTTAATTGACAGTTGTTGTGAGAGTATACAAACTGTCAACAAAGGTCCCTAAATTGCAATTAGCACTGATGCCAATGAGTAAAGTTCTGACAGTGATACAACTCCTACACAATTATATTGTTTACCAATAAGAGAGTTTTTTAAACAAACAAAGCACGTTGAAGACCGAATTAGGGACACCGGTACGATCATTGACTGAGTAACTGGAGTATTTTTTAAATGACCATCACAATTGAGTATTTTCGATCACTAAATTTGTCAGACATTTAAATAAATGGAGACGTGTATTACAATGTACATAGTTCGTGTTTCCAATGTATCATAAATTAACATGTTTCATTCACTTTCTCAAGGTCAAGGCTATTTCAGGGTAAAAGTATGAAAAGGCCACAAAAATGATTTTCTGTATAATTTTCTTGTATTATGCTAATACAAAGTTGATTGTACCCAACTTGGCATAATATCAATGTAAATTGAGAATTCCTTTATATCAGTAAACTACCCTGTTATGGTTACGGTAAAGACCTGTCTCAGGAAATATCCAGTATGTCCGCCAAATCCAATATGGCCACCACATGGCATTGAGTACTTGTCGTAATGAGGCACATGGGTTTGGTTGGCTAAGAATGGGCTTTATGATTGCCAAAATGTGTAGTATTTGGTACTAATAAAGCACAATGCGAGAAGCACATGGATTTATTTGGCTGTGAATAGGCCTAATCATGGGTTACCAACATGTGGTGTATTTGGCACTGATAATATATTATGACATCTACACATGAGCTTATTTGGTTTTAAATGGGCATTATGGTTGCCAAAAAGTGGTCAATTTAGCATTGAGTAGGCTTAATTAGAGCTACACATGCGTTTGTTTGGCTCTGAATGTGCTCTTTAGTAGTCATAATGAAGATCATAGAGAACTGGACTGGCTTAAGTTAAAACCCTCTGGAGTTTGTTTATCTATGCATATGTTTGACTGTTGCCACAAACGGAATCGTAAGACCCTGGAAGGGTTCGTGTAGAAGACTTTCTGTGGTTAAGAATGCCGATTGTTATGCTGCTTTGGTGTTTGCTTGACTCATAATGGTCTCAACTGTGGCCGCATTTGTGATTTTTTTAGCTTAGTTGAATATAGAAGAACCCTACAGTGGTATGTTTAACGGTAGATAAAATTTATTGCAGCAAATTAGATTTACATGGCAATGAATTGACTTGATTTTTTACACTAAATGGTCTCAAGTGTTACAAAACTATTGTCAATTTGGCATTTAATAGAGCTTCATAGAGCCCCATTATTGTTTGTTTGGCACAAAAGGTTTATTGGACACAACAGTGGACTTTAGAACAGTCTGTCTGTGGTGACTGTATGGAAGATATTGGCCATAATGAGGTTGAACAAGCTCCTGCTTGACTTTTAATAGCCCGTCTTGAGCTTGTTTGATAGTGAGTCGCCTTGTCAGTATTAAACCATAATTAGGATGCAGAGGGCTGCAAGAGACCATTTTTGTCTACAAGAGACAATTTGAAATCGCGTCCTAATTGAGTTTGGAGAATTCAGTGCGCTAAAGTAGGGGCATTGAATGGTTGTCTTGACTTTTAATATAGGAAAAGAGATGAAACTGTTTTGTGATTCTGTTAATGTTATAATTTGTTGTTTTTTTAAAAAAACGATACAAGTAACAGCTATGTCGATATCTCGTTCATCATATTTCAATATTCTAATTCAAATGATTTTGACCTTCATTTAAACTGCGTAGAACACGTATTGTATGTCAGTATGAGGTACATTATAAAAATGTTATATCATCTTTTCATTACGATATGTTGCGTTTTTGCCATCTGCGCAAATTTGCACCTATGGTATTTTTGACGCGTTTATATGGTAATTGAGAACTTCACTTTTAAAAAAAAAATGCCATAAGTGTGTGTTGTAAAGAACATTATACATAATGATGAAGCTAATATTATTTTCGTAACATATCAGTGACTATATTTAATACAACTCTTATTCACAAAGCGATATTATGTTGCAGCAATTTAATAGAAAAAATGTAATCCCGTTAGATAACATTTAAACTGCACGTATTAGCTTCGTGTTTACTACCAAGGTATCAGATAAAATAAGAGTGTGGTAGCTTTTATAATTGAACGTTTTTGAAATTTTAGCAATTCATGTTGACAGCAAAGATAGTACAAATAGATAAATAAACTTAAAAAGAAGAAAATGTTATTAAAAAAATAGTAGTATTTTTCATACTCTGGTCTTGAAATTATCATTCCATGTACCTGGAAGTGGTCAATTTGATAAGTTAATTTTACGAGCAATTATAGGGAAGTATTATCCATGTGAATATTTATCCTTACCTAGGTAAAGACATTTGCCATATTAGAACATAACAGTTTAATCGTGACCTTTTTTGACGCGTGAACACAAACGGAATATTCACATATGGTGTTCGCTAGGTGAAATATATTGCGATCTTAAACTGAAAGCAACATTTTTTATAATATGCCTAAAATACATAAAATATCACGTATATTTGTAGTTATTCAGAAAAGTACGCAAAATTGCATGCGAACGTATCGTCATTCGGGAATAACGCCGTTGAAATATAGTTTGTGAACATATTGTCATACAGCAAGTTTATAATTATGTTGATGTACCCTTATTTAACACAATGGATTGAATCTCAGTTTAGGAATACTATTATAAGTATAATGGTGCTTGAGTTTGTGCGGTGAATTACTTGGTTTAGTTTGTTTTGTTACAAATTACGGTAATATATTTAACAAAGTGTGTAGAGTTTGAAGGACTATACGTTTTTTTGTCTGCCTTTTCTTTATTCTTCTATACGCCGTGTCTGAGTGCAAACACAACTTGTTAAGCCAATCATTTTATGCGATTATCACGATCTGTAAGAATGAATCAACGCCGTGTTTCGATGTTATTTTTAAAGACAAATATAGCAAAGAATCGTTTTCGATTTCAACCCCTAAAAAAGACCGAAATCTAAAAAGAAAACCGTTAAAATTCAAATGTTTTATATCCTTTATGGGTATATTCAACCTAGTCTTCATGTTGGTTATTCACATTTTATAAAAGAGTATCTTCAAAGTATTCCATCCATTACTAGCGGCGATGGCATATTCATATACCGAAAATCGTATTCCTACTAGAGTTATGTAATACTTAACATATATATATATATATATATATATATATATATATATATATATATATATATATATATATCTACTTAGGGCATTAAGGAGACCGTATGTATTTTACGGCATTAAGGAGACAATTTGTATATTTTTTGTTTTATACTTTATTTTGCTTTTTTGTTGATAATTTAGTATTGAAATGATCATTTATTATGTGTACAAGATTTAGGCTTCTTAAATTAATCAACAAAAAATATACGTAATTTGCGGTCTCCTTAATAATTTGTAAGTATGTTGCAGGTTTTAAGGGGACAGGTATATATGTCGAAGGGTTTATGGAGACCAGTGTATATATTATATTATTTTTGAGGCATTAAGGGGACCATCCATATTTTATGGCATTAGGGGGACAAATTATATATATCTTACTTTTGACAGTGAAGGCTCCCGTAACCTTAAGAGACAACTTTGTAATAGTATTTTTATATAATTGTGTGTAATAAATCCACAAACAATGACCGGTCGAAACGGGAGGACTGCAAATTTCATAGGATAATCATCGGAAATCTTTTACAGACCATCTCATTCATTAAATGAAATTCAGCTTCAGTCACTTGGTATGTGTACCGTTTGATAAACGCCAGGGGCGGATCCAAGAATTGTCGTTAGAAGGGGGCGTTACTAAGGGGCGTTTGCAGGAGGATTGAGGGTTACTCAATCAAGAAATTTTTAACAATTCGTAGTCGGAAATGATGCATTATGTGCGTATTTATTTTCTTCTCATATATTGACACAAAAAGTAAACTTGGACGATTTTAAATACAATTGCGCCCCCTTCTCAATCCGCTAGTGAATGGTGACTTAATATTTGATATACTATGGTTAAATAGAACTTTCAGTTGAATTATATAGAAACTGTAAATGCTAAATACAAGTTCTGTGCTTGTAAAAACAATAAAAGTTTCGTCTGCACAGGAATGTGTCTGTTAACGCTTGAACAGTTAGCTCATGATAAAAGAACATTGTTCATTGGGTTCATTGTGACCCATGGAAGTTTTATTTATTAAATTCCAACTTCCCCTTAAATTTTACTTGCCTAAAACTTTAACCGAAGTCAATCAGGGGCCATAACTTGTATTATGGAGTTATGTAACCTCATTGGCTGATGGTCCTGAACAATTGTGTGAAGTGTTAAGTCAATTGAATGAAGGGTATAGAACGCCTTAACCAATAGGCTACGGAGACGGTTTTAATGCATGTACTCAATTGCAGATTCAGGGGGGGGGGGGGGGATCGGTCCCAGCGCGCGCGCCGTCCCCCACCCCTTTGAATCGTCCGTTTATAATACGTTCTCCGTCAATATCGGGAAAAATACAATATTAAGATATTAATGCACTATTTCGGACTATAAATTAGGGGAGTCTAACCCCCACCCCGGTCCAACATTTTAAGCCATTCAATTTCTGTTCTGAGGGAGGGGCGGATGTGGAAAGATTAAGCCCATGTGTTTCACGTACCCCTTCTTAAGTCAATTCCTGGATCTGCCACTGATATCTGTAATCAGATTTGTTGTTTCATAATGTTATAGTTCCTTTAAACAGTTTAAACCTTTTATGGCATCAAAATAAACAGACGCATGTTCAGTAAAAACATACTCTGTATACAACGTTCTCGTTCTCCAGAGCGATGATGCTATGCATTATATTTATCACCATCTGACTGCCAAAACTTTTCCGTTTAAAGAGACTCTCTCATGTTTTGGCACCAAACATATTTTTCCTCGTAATGCATCTGAAAACACTTACATGTATATTTATTTTACTCCTTGGTACTGAAATTGCAGAAATAATAGTAACCAGGTTGATTTTCTTTTATACTTCAATTGCATTTTACAGTAAAGTATTAAAAATTAATCTTGTTCAAGTTGGGAGCAAGCACATGGGGGTGCAGATAACACATAGAATAAAAAACGGATCGCTTATCCTCTCGCCCACAGGGACTCATACTAAGGTGTTGAATATTTTAACCTTAATGGAAGTTATTGATTTATCACGAGATTATGTCAATCAACTGATTGTGCAACAGCCTTTTGTTGAATCGGGTTAGTAACGCATTTCAAAATTTTGGACTTCAAAGACTATATTTTAGCACATATCAACATTTATTGAAGGGCTTCAGCCATCAATAGCTTGGCTTTAACACTTCGTTTGATTCGCCATACTTTATTTCGTAATAACAATCTATAAAATCCAAGTAAAAGATGCATTTTCAAAACATTCGCTTATATTCACTCAAAAACTCATGTTCGAAAGATTTAAAAAAAGTATGTCATAATCATATCCTCTTTAGCGGCTGAGTTTCTTAATATTTAAATCTTTTATAAATTTGCCAAATAAAATTCAACATGGGTAAACAATTATAACAAATAACGTATTTTATGTATTGCAACATATTTATAAAAAGATAAAGTCAATTGAATCAAATGAACATTTTCAATGTACTTTCTTTCTCGCGGAAAGTGGACATTTCATCTTACTCCAACAAGTGTGGGGTATGGTTGATTCTCTTCGTGACTGAAATCAACTTTTTAAACACTTGGTGCATTTCAAACCTAGTCCATATAAACAGCCCCTTCAGATTCTTTGACGATTGCATTTCCATGGGAGATCACTGCGTATGATAAACATACAAGTGTTGTTTAGCCACACTGTGGTTTCAATTATGTCAGGGGCGTAGCTACCCCTCTATTCATGTGAATTCATAAATGTGCTGGGGGGTTCAGGGGCGTGCCCCCTCAGAAAATTTTGAAAACCATGGTGCAATCTAGTGCATTCTGGGCGTTCCGATGTGCATTATTTAGTACTGGAAAATAACCTATTTTAGATTCATGTAGTTAAGTTCGCATACTGCAACTTTGGTTGATTTTTTTGTCAGAATCATGTGGATTCAGCCGCGTATTCACGTATAGGCGGCTACACGCCTGTATGATGTGCATATGAATGTAGAATTTGGTTTAAATGATGCATCCTTAATGTAACACCTTGCTGCTACACCAATAGAAACTTCATGGGATGTTAATAGTAAAAGAACTAGCACTGACGTTCCCATTTTTGTCTGAGTCATTTAAATAATAGATAACAAATTACAAGATAAACAAATTTGTTTTGACTTCTTTAATGAATTATATAAAAACATTGTACAAAGATATCATGACACTTTTAAACAATAAGTATGGTTGTCAATTAAACAGTATGCTAGCTTTAAAGATTTAGGCAAACCATTGGAATTTTACAGCGGTCTTAAAAGGTGTATTTAAAGCTGCAATCTCACCGATTGATCGTTTTGACTACCGGTACTCTTTTATTGTTTGTCTATGAATGGAGTATTTTTTGCAGAAATGTCTAGACCCAATTTTAAGTGATATAAGACTGCTGAAAAAAGATCAGATTGCAGTTCATCATATTTATGTTAAAAAAATGATGTTTTATGACTAAAAGCATTACGAACAATGACTAAAAGCATTACGAACAATTTAATGTAAATGAACTTTTCGGCAGTTTTACCAAACATTTTTGATTGGTTCTATTGTGAATTATCTAATATGACTGAATTAAAGGAATGCTAACCAAATCAGCCGATTTTGAGACAATTTTGTGTCTAAACTGACAATCTGTAAGAGTGCAGCTTTAAGTGTTGATCTAAAGCTTCATATACACATTGTTATATTGTCAATAACTGTTTAAAAGGTCTCATGTACTAAATAAGATAATAATTTTCATAATATCTAAAATTGATTAAAATAAATAAAGTACCATTATACCTATTTCTTAATAGTGCCGTTTCTCATCTGACATACCATTCAAAGCCATCATTTCAACTATGAATTTATTTTTAACTTTCAACTTTTCTATAGCATATGCAACAAAATATACCAAAAATACAAGCCATGAACAATATAATTGTTCAACATGCATTATCTTTGACCTTTTGATATGACCATTTTCCAGTTTTGTCTATTTGTAAGTTGTGCCCTGAAGAATAAAGTATGACTGTATGAATAAAAAACAAGCAATAAAAACACTAAAAATATACCCCAGTCCCTGTAATTTCTAATACAGAAGTAAAATCAAGCAATTAAACATTAAGAGCTGCACTCTCACAGATATACCGTTTCCACAACTTTTTTTGTCTTGGAATGATTAAGTTTTTGTGTAATTATCTGCAAACCAATGATAAAAGATTGCTGACAAAAGATCATATCGCAGATTTCATATTTCCGTTCGAAAATTAATGTTACTAACGGTTTAAGAAAAGTGCATAAAAAAACATCAATGTTTTAACTTAAATAGAAAAATCTGGGATTTAATTTTTCGCAAAAATTGGATGGTTCCAATCCAAGACATAAAATGAAAAAGGTTGTCAAAACATCTAAAGTGTGAGAGTGCAGCTTTAACGTTTGAAAGTAACTCTGTTTGCCTCGTGCCCCTGAACAGGGTTTAATTATATTATATGCCCAGTGGGCTTGTCCCTGTATATTTGATTGTATGATTGCAGTAATGGATACTGGTCTAATTATCTTCTGACAATTTTTCACCAATTTTAAAGAATGAGAAAACACATATTAAGCTCATATAACGCTGTACAATTTAATCTCAGTCATTAGGTTGAGAAAAATTCCCTAAAAATATTAATTGTGGAGACATATCTTATTTAAATACATACAGGAAATGGCGACATCATTTACCCTTTAGTATGAAAAAGGCAGTTTCCTGATATTTGAATAGCGGTTTTTTATTTAAGCATCTCAATTCATAGTATGTATCAAGTTTCAAAGGAAACCAAATCATTGTAACGATTGTTTTCAAAATAGATTCACACTCTTGATAAACTTCTTTTCCTAGTTTCAACTTTTGAGACTTTTTGATGAGCCTGCACCTTCCCCCTCTTATGCAGTGGCTTCAAGCAATAAAGCTACCAGCTCAAGTTGCACAGCTGGTGAACAAGACTGCTGATAGTCGGAAAACTGCACACTTTATGCCATGATAAACCACGTCCATCGACTTCCAGAATGAAGAAATGACGCAGCACAGAATTGATTTCAATTGGACCTCTCTGTACTTTCATCACCTTGTTGTAGTCAAAGACTATGTCTTAGTGTGCAGTGCGGGATCTTGAGACGCTTTCTGCTCGTCTGATGAAGTAAGTTTGGCAGAGTGTGACACTCCTATCTACTCATATGGCTAGACACCTGTGATCTATGTCTTCTTGTGTGTGCCCAACCATCACCTGAAGAGAATTTAGAGGAAGTTAGTGCTTGCTAACAAGTCAATGTGACAAAACAAGGTCTTTCATTTATGCCACCAAGAACTAGTATTCCAAGTTTCATAACTCGTATGTTAACTCAAAGCAATTGAGCAGAAACTGTTTGGTAATTCATTTTAAGTCACTGCTTCCACTTATACTGCAAGTAATATTGAACGTGAACCGACTGACCCAAATGCAATTCTAAATAATTTTTATGTGCAGAAACCTTAATCCTATTGACACAAAAGTAATCCAATTGTATGTCTTCACTAAACATTCTACAACAATATTTGTCAATTTAACTCAAAGATTGATTATTGTTTTTTAGTCAGACAAACACAGAGATGGTCCTATATCGCTCACTTGATTTGAGAAAGGATTCTAACTTAGTTATTGTTTAGACACTTACTGAACACTTTTGGTCTGACTTTATAATGCAGCTGGTGAAAATATTAAAAGTCCCTTAATAATGGGCTTACAAAAACATGAAAAAAATGTATTTGTTTAAAAATTACAAAGGGCCATAACTCTTACAATATTTAAGTTTGTATTGAGCAGAATAAAAGGCTTTGCCTAAAATACAACCTTAAAACTATATTTACAAGTAAAACAAAAAAATCTACAAATATGTTTTTAGTATCTGGTTTTTGAGAGTGAATGATCAGAAGAAAACATCACACATTCACAATCATATTAAATAATTTAGTTTTTTTTAAATTATATTATATTTCAAAAACACTGCAAAAGACAAGACACTTACGTTTCAATTTCTTGATTTAATACAGTGATGATTATCAATTCTTATGAAGGGAGATGGGTCTTACACTCTAACCAGTGCAACTTGCATGTTCTTTGTTGCTCAGTTATTACCTTTCTTAAAATTCTCCTCTTGATCTGAGCCACACCAAAATGATGGGAGATGCTTTTGTTTTTCCATCAGAATGTATAGCACCTTTGTGTTTCTGTTTGTCTCCTGAAATAGTAAAAGTTTATTAATAATAATAACAATAATAATAATCAGTGACTTTTATTGAAATTATTTTCACCGATTGTGCCTTGCACATTTGGGAACAAAGTTGACTTCTGAGGAGAAGATTTTTCCATATAGACATATAGCAAAAAATAGCTCCGCACCCTGGAGCAATGTTTTTTATGAATCAATATCCAGTGAAGAAAATTCATACAGGGTATTGCAACATATTTTGCTTCAAATGAAGACTTTTAACAAAAATAACTTAACTAGCTCTTCATCATATTAAATAAATATTAACACAGTCTATGCCGCACACGGACCCCCGCATTTGATCTTTTACCAAAGTTTGATTGAGAGTTTAGTTTCACATCGAAAAGTCTTTACAGGTCTATTAAAGCTGCACTCTCACAGATTGAACATTTTGAAAAAGGTTATATTTTTTATCTTGGAATGAACCAATGTATGCGAAAATGATGACAAAAAAATGTCTTTAAATTCCAGTCAAACATGTCCGAACCAAATTCAAACTATGGATAATCACTGTCACGATGAAATTCAGCACTTCTTGCCCAGTATATATACCCTTACTTTAAGCAGAAGGCAAATTAAAACAAACACATTTGTCCGAAATTTAATCAAACTTTAAATTTTAGTAGGATTGTCATTTGTTCACGTAATTTTCAAGAATCAGGAAGTGGGGAACATTATAAAGCCATTTAACGATACAAACAAGACGATTTTCTATTGAATGTACAATAGTAGTACCGGGGTAATATGCAAATAGTTATTATCTCAAGAAAAGGACATCAAGACCAGTTCATTTACCAGTAGCATCTGACAGTCAATAATGGTTCTGAGTTTAAAGAGCATAATTTCCATTTTATTGTTAGTTTAATCATTATATATTTAACACCAGTTGTGAGAAGGAGTTATCATTATATAAGATTATATGATCTGGCAGTGGTTGAAAATGTAAAGTGAGACCAGTTTTTTACCTGTTATTGAACAAACTGTTATGTTGGCAGGACTGTCCTCCTCAGCAATGCAAAGAACAGCAATGACTGGCTGGCACTCTGTAAAATGGCGATTAAAACATTTTGTCCAATTAAAACTGTCCCTTTCTAAACAATCCATCAGCAATATATATAAATGAGCTGCGCCATGTGGAAATGTATCTTGGGAAGTTTCCATTCCATGTAATGATGTCATAAAGATGAGCAGAAGACATTACTTACTATGCAGTAAAAGTTCTTACTTTAACAGTAAAGATATCTTTTTCTGAGAAAATTTATCAAAGTGAGCTCTTTTATGTCATGTTTCTAAGTCTTGTACACATCTATGTTACATATATAAATAATAAACAGGAATAAAATGAGGAGTTGTGTACACACTTATTCCTCCTTATGTACTGTGTAACTCAAGAAAAACAATCCATAATTCTAGTAAATCTCTAGAATTCCCTTACTTTTCTCGCTGTACAAAAATGAATGAGGAGTTGCAAACAAGCAGGGCCATAAAACTTTTGCTATTTAAACTGTACCGCAACAGCAATTTAAAGACAGTGATACTCATTGATGGAATAGGCACTTAGACAGCTACATTTTCTGAGAAATGGAGATCAGACTAAATTCTCCAGAGATAATTTATAGATTTATTTGAAATAAAAAACATGTTACAGTGTTTGTGGTAAACTTGTTACTTATCCCTGATTTAACACAATCATTACATTCAAAATGGTGATCAAATTAAAACAAATATACCATATTAAACACTGTTTACTATCACATCTGTACCCCCCCCCCCTTCTTACATACTTAAGCGGCTGTTACCAAAGTAAAGAATGAAAGGTCCACAAGGCCAATTATAAACCATGAACCATGAGAATCCTGTTTACTAATTTGATTTTAAATCACCCAAAAGGCTTTCTACACATAATGGTTCCTTAATTTAAATCTAGTCTCCAAAGGTGTCACAGTTGTGATTTCATTGAAAGACTTGAGATACGTTATTTAAAAAAATGACGAAAGGAAAGCTTAAACGCAGAAGTCTGGCCGGGTATATGAGCCTGGAAATAAATACGCAAAAGCTCACCATGCTGCTAAGGAGTCTTATATAATTCCCGGCCCCAGTTCAGCTGGAGATGTTGATTCCACACGGCTGGAAAACCGGCCCGGTGCACCCAAGCTTCACCATCGGCAGTATCTGCAAGAGGAGGGTGTAAATCTGGGAAAACGCATTTATAATCAATTTGCGAAAGTTCTTATCCGTCATAAGTAGTGAACATGTATGTGGCTTATAGAACATCTGAAATTAAGTTTAATTAAGGAGACAAAGTTCGGTCTGGGATCTAAACCTGGATTTTGATGCTGAAATTGTAAGGGCCGAAATCAGAACATCCACTCCCACTCCAACCACATTCCCGTAAGGGACACTCAAATGATCACTTGAGTGGAATATGGGGAGTGACACTCAAGTGATCTGTTTGTATTCACACGCCTCGCTAACACTCCACTTCATCAAGTGAGCAATACAGTATATAATTATACACGTATGTTTACATGATCATATCGGATTATCTGTTTGACTATGGTGATGTTTACATTAAACATTGTAAACATATGTTTATTTGAGATTTGAGTACCTTATTGTTAGTTATGGCAACAAACAAATGATAATAAGTGTTATTCTGAAACTGAAATTTACATTTAAAAACAATTGGTTAATAAAAATAAACGTTTTGGGTTGTAAATAACTGTTGCAAAATACGTTTAAATGCATGTTTTTTGTTGTCATTGTTGTTGCTGTTTTAAATATGTAGCCGTTTTCCATTGTATCACGTAATTTAAATATGTATTCATATATAATCTTGCTTTTGTATTCTACATAAAGCGGTCTTGGGCGTTTGAAAATAATATATGGAAGTTGAAAAAATGGAAGTTGAAAAAATAGCAGATGGATAGAATTAGCGAATGAATCTACTTCTTATGGGGAAATAACACCTCGGAGTGAAAAACAACTCAAGAAATGTAGGGGAAAATGGATGAAAATGACGATAATAATAATAATGATAATAATAATAATAATAATAATAATAATAATAATAATAATAATAATAATAATAATGATGTTGATGATGATATGGTGGTGTTGGTGTTGGTGGTGCTGCTGTTGGTGGTGGTGCTGCTGATGATGATGATGAAAATAATAATAATAATAATAATAATAATAATAATAATAATAATAATAATAATAGTAATAATAATCCAGCTGAATGTAGGCTGAAAAATACATATCAATTCCCTTAATACGCTATGAAATGGCCTAGCGGCGTCAAGTTAGCAGCCTGGCGGCCTAGCCGCCTCATGTGACTAGCAGCCTAAAATTGTTTGATATTCCAAAGCATTTTATATGCGTTCTTTTCTAAAACAATGATAAATTAAATGTCCTTTTCATAAATCAACATCCTTTAGCGAATATCAGCATTTCCCCCTTTTCCTGGGCTTCTGGATTGAGTTTTGGGGATTTTTAGGCCGCCAGGCCACCAGGCCGCCAAGTTCACGCCGCAAGACCGCTAAAGCGTGATGTATTTTGCATAGGAAAACAATTATTTTAGCATTGATTTAGAAGAAAACTCATATAAAAATGCTCTGAAGTAGAAAACAATTTAAGGCCGCTAATGTACGACTAAAAACATTGATTTATCATATTTCCCATTTAAACCATTGAACCTTGAAATAGATAACAAATTTAGGCCGCTAGTCCGCCAATCTCACGCCACTAGGCCGCTAACTTCATGTACCTTTAGCTGCCTGTCTTTGCAGCCATTGATGAATTGCAAACATCAACATTGCTGGGGGTTCAAGATCATTGCGAAACAAAACAAATATATGATAGGCGCATCCTTTTGAATTTGTTTTGTTTATAGATGGCCACGTTATTGAATGAACATGTACTTCAATGGATTATCCCGGTCTCTTAAATATTGTCTGGGAACGAGCATGTCCCTTATTTGTTCCAAATATTTGATATATTTCATCTTTTCTACTTGCCATGTACTTTTTTCACATACGCGCTCATTCAATTCCTATTCACAACCAATCCTCGAGGGCGGTTCAAGTGGCCTAGCCGAGCACTCACAAATGTCCCACTCACGCAAAACACTTGAGTCTCACTCACACCTGTGAATACAGATATACCTTTCACTCGAAAATATCTCGACCGTTATGTGATTACAGAGAATTAACTCATTGAGTGTGAGTGAGAGTGATTGTTCTGAATTCGGCCCTATGTTTTGTTCAAATGAAGTATAAACTTACAGTGAGTACAGAGATATCTTGAAGTCCAGATTTATCGCTTACCTGATGTTCGTAGGGCTACAATTGAGAGCTTTTCTGTAAATTGCAGGAACTGTCCCCATGAGCCTATTGTCTGTTAGGGGAATGGTGGCTTAGGTGATTGGTGGTACCACTCTGCATTTCTTATCCACACAAAACACAGTGTATCTGAAAATGACAGAGAATGGCCATGCACTTGTGAAAGCTATGCTAGAAATACGCCGTTATGAGTGTATCAGATGACATTTCCACACAGAAATTGTGAGGCCTCCAATAAAGCAGAACTGACATCATTGACGAAAACATATATATATCTGTCATGGAGCTATGCTGGTTCTGTGGCGTCAAAACCACTGCAACTGGGCAATTCACTAGAAACATCTTTTCAGAAAAAAAGAAACAACCAATACTGGGTAGCCTTTGTCACCCAGTGAACACCCAGAGCATCTAGTTACTTTGAGCATCTATTCACTTAGAAGTAGCCACATTAAGATCTCAAATTAACAAAAAAGTGTATCCGTAAGCTTTCAAATACTGAACGAAGTGCAAATTTGAGTGCGGCTGCGAGCAAATATTGTCAAGGGCAGAAATCTCGCAGAAGTTTGAAAAAGATTATGCAAAGCTCTAGCTTGATGATTTTGGCCCAATTTCAAATTGTTACTCAGTAACACGGCGGCGTAAATTTAATCTAACATCAATATAGTTACACAGAAAAATAAGAAATAGCTTTAAACTCTCTAACATTCATGGCAGAGTGTCTGATGACGGTCCAGTATGCCAACCAGGATGGAGAATATGTGAAACATGCACATACACACCTTTACAGCCTCACATTTGGTTATGGTTTCACAGTTATTCATTTACACAAACTCACAATCAATCAATCAATCAATGCACACCCACCTGGAAAGGTACGACATCCTTTGGAAGAGATGAATCTTGCAGTCTGGTAGACGGTTGCTGACTTAACTTTATTGTCCCAAGCAGCAACTGCAATTAGATAAACATGTTGATGTTCGCACTAAAACAAAGCTTAGTATTGAGTAAAATTAAACATGCAGCCTGTTGGCTGGGGTAACATATCTAAATCCCCAAATGGATGATTTGATCCCAGCCAACAGATCAGCGAAACACGAATTGTATTGCGTGTCCAGGGGGGGGGGGGGGTCCCAAGGATATCTTGACGCAACTTACCATAGCCGCCTTGCGTTTTTGTTCACAAAGCCGGCACACACAGTTCATTCTCAGTTTGCATGTTGTGTACTGAAAAGTTCCAGCTTTCCATGACACTCGCAATAAACCTATCCATGAATTAAAACAAATAAACAAATAACTACCAGGTTATTATGGAAATATAAATGTCATTTTTTACTTGATTGATAAATACAACTTATATTGCAATCAAACTTAATTTAATGCTTGTTTAGTATGTTTGATAGTTTAATTAAAGCACCGCTCTAATTTGATTCAATCATAGAAGTCTTTAGATAAAACAACCCTTCAAAATGATCACTAAAAAACCGTTTCTAGTTCTTTATTTTCTGCAACAAACAAATAAATGTTTTAATCAATTTTCTTTTCACAAGTTTGATTATCGTTTGATTATCGCGCGACAGTCAATCCACAGCGCAATCATCATTATCGATTATCGTGTTAACATAACATCACAGGTGTAATATTTAATGACGTACCGGCTGTCAAAACAAAGTCACACGTGATTCGCGAATTCCTAATACACAGAATTATTTTGACACGTAATTTTACTCAAAAATACATTGCGATCAGTCTTAAATTATTGTTTATAAGTAAGCAAAATGTAAGAAAATAATTAACATATTTTGGTAGTATAACAAATCATTTCTAATTTAGCATGATATATATATATATATCTAATAACTATTGAGTAACATAAATTATTGGCTTGTTACTAGTGAGAATTTGAGTAATGTCTTCCAATTGGTGTCTTGGTTGCTGTGCCATATACATCCAGGTTCAAACAATACACTTAACGAGGTGCTAAATGTACTATTTATCACCTTGTTAAATGGTGGTTACCATATGAGCAATTGATTTCTTGACGGTTACGAATTGACTGACAAAATGGTTACGAAATAACCAAGATTCAGCAGTTACGAAATGGTAAGGTTACGAAATGACCAGATCCCCGTCAAATGCCCCTGGGGACATCCTAGGTTAGGCCCATTCCCTGTTTTCAGCGCAAAAACAATAACACTGCATTCACTCAGCACTGCCGGTCCACCTGGAACGTAAAAACATGGCCCATTTCCCCTGCTATCCCTGGTATAAACAAGACCTGCCTGGGGGCAATTGACTGGTGCATAACTGTGGCAGAATAAGGGAAATATTTTATTGTTGCATTTATTATCAAATATGAGAATTTAAGACACATGCAAAGAGCCACAATACGAATTGGTGATAGTGTTCGTTCTGTTCTGCTATTTAAAGCTGGTGAGAATGACATGACATTGACAAACAAAATGTAAGGCATAATTTGAATGTATCATTTCGTCTTTTATTTATTTAAATCTGAGATGTTAAGGGAGCAAATCCCTTTTTAGATTGGAACATACCAAATAATAATAAGCGACGATGTAGTGGTAAACCAAGTTTGTTAATCAATCGAGTTTCTCCAAAAAGGCAAAATACAAGCAAAACTTACACCGGATGTTGATACTAGTGATTTAGTTTCGGATGAACAAAATCCGGATAAATCATTTGCTTTTCATCCAAAGGGTGGACGATTTATACTACTGTACAAAAGTCATAAAAATAAACGAAAAAAACGTTGAATATGTATTTTAAACACTTACCAAGTTACCATTCTCTTTCCGTAAGAGATGAACGCCATACTGCATAATTGCACGGAGATGGTACCACGGAGATACCCGAAAATTTCCGTTATATTCCGGAAAGTTAAATTTCTGTATACTTGAAAATTTGGATGCTGATGGTACACGAAATATCGAATTTCCTTATTTCTGTTTTTTATGGAATGAAACTTCGGGATAATATACAATAGGCTTTAAATAAAGTAAAACAAATAAAAAATGCTTAGTATATAGCTATTTTTGACCAAAATTATGATTTTTTCCCTGGTCGCCTTAATAGCTATTTTTATGGATACACAAATATACACACACAAAAGTTTAAGAATATTTTTTTTAATATTAAAAGATAATAAGATTTAAAACAATGAAATGATCTCGTAAATAAACATTCAAGCTTATCAACTTACTGTCAATGGACATTTTTATTGACATTTGATACATCAAATCTGGACTGAAAATATTAAGGAGACCAATTTTTGTCGCCTTAATCCAGCGGTCCCCATAATGCCTAGATTAATATATATATGGTCACCTTAATATCTGTAGTAGATATATATATATATATCTAATAGTAAAATATTCCACGCATTTCTAGTAAGTGCGTATCTTATACAATTATACATAATTAATTCATTGCCTTTTCATAGACGAACGATTTTAGTTCAAATTTAAACAAATACAAATACACAATATCACACTTGCATGTATATACTGAAGGTTTGCGAGTACACAACCTCAAACATATCTACGATAGGTATGCGAATACAAAACCACTCCCTTATCTAAGGTAGATTTTAAAGTACACAGCCTCACATTTATCTACGGAAGTTCTTAAGAACACAACCTCTCACTTATCTACGGTAGGTTTGCGAAAACACAACCTCGAACATATCTCCGGTAGGTATGCGAGTACAAAACCTTACACTTACCTCAGGTAGGTTTGAGAGTACACAATCTCACACTTAACCATGGTTGATCTGGGAGTACATAATCTCACACTTATCCACTGTATGTTTGCGATTACATTTCCCACACTTATCCATGGTAGGTTTGCGAGTACGTTATCTCACACCTATCCATTGTATGTTTGCGAGTACATAATCTCACACTTATCCACGATAGGTTTGCGAATGCATAATCTCACACTTATCCACGGTAGTTTTGCGAGTACATTATCTTACACTTATCCACGGTAGGTTTGCTAGCGCATAATCTCACACTTATCCACGTTAGGTTTGCGAGTGCATAATCTCACTCTTATCCACTGTATGTTTGCGAGTACATTATCTCACACTTATCCACGGTAGGTTTGCGAGGGCATAATCTCACACTTATCCACGAGAGGTTTGTGATCACATCCTCATATTAATCCACAGTAGGTTTGCGAGTACAAAATCTAACACTTATCCATGATAGTTTTTTAAGTACATTCTCTCCGCTTATTGATGATAGATTTGCGAGTTCATAACGTGGGTTTGCGTGTGCACAGCCTCACACTTATCCACGGTAGGTTTGCCAGTACATAATCACACACTTATCCAGGGTAGGTTTGCCAGTACATAATCACACACTTATCCACGGTAGGTTTGCCAGTACATAATCACACATTTATCCACTGTAGGTTTGCGATTACATAATATCACACTAATCCACGGTAGGTTTGCCAGTACATAATCACACACTAATCCACTGTAGGTTTGCCAGTACATAATCACACACTTATCCACGGTAGGTTTGCCAGTACATAATCTCACACTTATCCACGGTAGGTTTGCCATTACATAATCTCACACTTATCCACGGTAGGTTTGCCAGTACATAATCACACACTTATCCACGAGAGGTTTGCGAGTGCATAATCTCACATTTATCCACGAGAGGTTTGCCAGTACATAATCACACACTAATCCACGGTAGGTTTGCCAGAACATAATCACACACTTATCCACAGTAGGTTTGCCAGTACATAATCTCACACATATCCACGGTAGGTTTGCCATTACATAATCTCACACTTATCCACGGTAGGTTTGCCAGTACATAATCACACACTTATCCACTGTAGTTTTGCGAGTACATAATCTGAAACTTATCTAGGATAGTTTTATTTGTTTATATTCTCACACAAATCCACGGTAGGTTTGCTTGTTCATTTTCTCACACAAATTCACGGTAGGTTTGCTTGTTCATTTTCTCACACTTATCATGGAAATGTTTGCTTGTTCGTATTCTCACACTAATCCACGGTAGGTTTGCTTGTTCATTTTCTCACACGAATCCACGGTAGGTTTGCTTGTTCATTTTCTCACACTTATCATGGAAAGGTTTGCTTGTTCATATTCTCACACAAATTCACGGTAGGTTTGCTTGCTCATTTTCTCACACGAATCCACGGTAGGTTTGCTTGTTCATATTCTCACACAAATCCACGTTAGGTTTGCTTGTTCATATTCTCACACAAATTCACGGTAGGTTTGCTTGTTCATATTCTCACACTTATCATGGAAAGGTTTGCGTGTTCATTTTCTCACACTTATCATGGAAAGGTTTGCTTGTTCATTTTCTCACACTTATCATGGAAAGTTTTGCTTGTTTATTTTCTCACACTTATCATGGAAATGTTTGCTTGTTCATTTTATCACACTTATCATGGAAAGGTTTGCTTGTTAATATTCTCACACAAATTCACAGTAGGTTTGCTTGTTTATATTCTCACACAAATTCACGGTAGGTTTGCTTGTTCATTTTCTCAGACTGTATCTACATTAAAACACAAAGACTAACCTGGTAAACCACACTTCGTTAAAATCTGATAACTTTATAGATTAGATAATAGATTCAAACCTTTTTTGTCTTTTCGGGAAAAATAAATTTAAATATCGCCAAAAATCCGAAGTCGGTAGAATTTTTTTAACACCAGTCATAGTCAGAAAACACACACACACAGTTTGGCATTGAATGGTGCTTATTGATATTATCGTCGTCGCCCTGAGACCCATTTCAATTGTACCTGAGCGTGACCTGATCTTACTGAAATGTACTTACCTTTCTTGTAGTTTATATAATTTTGTGCTCGGTACGGCGTACAGCGACAACCAAAAGGCTAATACTAAAACTTGTGTGTGTAAACATCATATTTTTGTTCACTTTAAGAACAGCTTTTAAGCTTCATGGTAATATTAAACGTTGAGAACAAGTGTTACTACAAAGAAAAATGATAATATTTATTACTCTCGTTGGAACGATGTTACTTGAGAAGTGGTCTTGTCTTGTGTGGAAAACCGGATTCCCCGGAAGAAACTCGATTGTCCGGCTTGGTGACCACAAACTCAACGCAAATGCGCCCAGGCAGGAAACGACCAAGAGCGCGTACACTAACCACTGCGCTTTAAACCCTTCACCACTATGTATTATTATATTGATTTAGAAATGATCATGCTGAACTAACAACATATAAAAACTCATTTTTGCAAATAAACCTCAATATAGCATAGCCAGTTTCACTAGTCTTGGTAAGTCCTGTTCGATTATTTAATTGAGTCTTGTCTAACAATCCAGCCCACCTGTTTAAACACATAAAATCTTAAACAAACAATGGTTACATATTAATGTCATGGATAATGTAACTTTTTTGACAGAAAGTATTATATTTCGTCCTACGAAGGCATTTTTGTTTCACTTATTACGTAAATACGATATCATATTAAATACTGTACTTTGTATTTTAATATTACTTCATTGACACACTTTAGAGTGTTTTTTATCCTGCATTGCCAAATATTTTGACCTTTTTATCAGGGACGGTAGAAAACTTAATATTTCTTTCATGTGCAAAATTACAAGATATTCAGGTATTGGTGGGGGAAAATGATCTCCGATATTATAAGGTTTGTTTACATGTAAAATAAAACCTTGCACAAAAAACTATCATTATGGTACAGAGGATGTGTCCATGTCCTTACACCTAAATGACATGTAATCGAATACAGCTTCTGACGGATTTTACTCTATTTAACTTAATATCATTTTCATTTGAAATTTACACAATGACTTTTATTTCAATCATGATGACATTGATAATTTAAAACGAAATCGTAGTCAAATCGCCTTCAATGCAATATGCATACATTCATTTTCAAACTTCTTTGATACCTAATTTGGTTGGAGGCTCGATCCCAACCATATATCTTATATGTCTGATGTATTAATAGTCATATATATCTAATATGTCTGATGTATTAATGGTCATATATATCTTATATGTCTGATGTATTAATAGTCATATATATCTAATATGTCTGATGTATTAATGGTCATATATATCTAATATGTCTGATGTATTAATGGTCATATATATCTAATATGTCTGATGTATTAATGGTCATATATATCTTATATGTCTGATGTATTAATGGTCATATATATCTAATATGTCTGATGTATTAATGGTCATATATATCTAATATGTCTGATGTATTAATAGTCATATATATCTTATATGTCTGATGTATTAATGGTCATATATATCTAATATGTCTGATGTATTAATGGTCATATATATCTAATATGTCTGATGTATTAATGGTCATATATATCTAATATGTCTGATGTATTAATGGTCATATATGTCTAATATGTCTGATGTATTAATGGTCATATATATATATATATATATATATATATATATATATATATATATATATGATATACCTAATTTATTAATGGTCATAATATTGTCATATATATCTGATATATCTGATTTTTAAATGGTCATATATATCAAGTATATCAGATTTTTAATGACCACATATATCGGATATATCTGATTTATTAATTGCCATTTATATCTGATTTATTAATTGTCATATATATCTGATATATCTGATTTGTTAATGGTCATGCATATTGGACATATCTGATATTTCAATGGTCATATGTATCTGATTTACTTACTGTCATATACATCTGATTTGTTTATAGTCATTTCATTGTTTTCTTTGTGCCCTTAGTTTTTTATATATAAAGTTGTTTGCATATTAAGTTAGAACAAATACAGATTAAACAATTAATTGAAGCCAGCAAACTTCATTTAAAAATAGTCCAAGAAATATCAAATATCAAATTCGGCAAAATTCCAGAATGAAGAATTGTGCTTTACAGTTTTTGGCTTAAATAGAAATGATCTTGGCAATACCTCCGACAGCATAAGCCTTCTCATTTCGATGATAAGCAGCTCGAGAGAGTAAGAAACATTTTCCATAGACAAGGGTTTCAATGCGACGAATTTCCATGTTCAAACAATTCTCTCAGTGAACAGCGTTATTGACAATAATGACATTCATTAAGGATGCTCCTGTCAATTGGGAAATAATTGTAACATTTAAGATATGACTGATTGACCTTATGGCTACAAGATGGACATCGTAATCCTGAAGGCAATGAACTTGACTCACACTCGTTAAGTGCACCATCTCTCGAAAGTTGTTTCCTCTAAATTAAACTCATATTTTCCTTTAAAATCATAGTGATTTGTTACTTCAGGGAAGAAGTTCTTCCAATTAGATCTGAGCGACATTTATCATACCGGTGAATTACTGAGTTATTTCTTAATTCATATGTCAACTAGTACTTGCTTCGGAGAAGAATTTAAAGAAATATCAATGTGAGCAATTCATTGTTTAACCCTGCGCTTTTTTTCTGTATTTCAGTGCCATCTGCCTCGTGCCATAAAGCTTCTACAATCGTTTGGGTTTCTGTCCGTATTTAAATGTTTCCGAATAGAAGAATACCTAAATTGGCAAAACCTTTGCTCAACCCGTTGGCATTTATTGCATTGTGCTTTATTGTTTTTATTGTGTATATAGGTTGAAGTACTAAATGCATGGTATATAGAACAAATCTAATTGTAAAACTTCACCATTTTGTAAGAATAACGTCTTCTGGTAGATGTATGTATATATTGGCAATACTTACAATAATAACGACTGGACACACTTATTTTTCACCGCTATCATACAATTGGCATTAAAGAATTTCATTGAAGTTCGATGTCTCTGTGGAATTATATTGTCTTAATAATTATTGATAACACATTTGTATTAATAAAAATAGTTGGTTTTTTTACTGTACGTGCTTTTTGGAAGGTACTCATTCCCGCTTTATAGGATATACATCGATAGTATTATTTCGTGTCAAATTAGAGCTCTTTTTCATGATTCTTTATAAATTTGACCGATCGAGCTCCATTTAGTAACGATATTGAATTAATATTATTTCCAGCTTTTGTGTTCATAATTCCCCTCAAATAAGTTTCTGGCACTTATAGTTTATACTATTTTTTAGATCAACTGTGACTATAACCGATTGTTTATAGAATAACTCTCGAGTCCGTTTCCTGGGTAGAAACGAGTACTGGTGTCTGTTTTGAGAGGCCTTGAGAACGAACCGCTGGTGATGATCGAATCCACGACCTCTTGAGTGAGCGGTGGACACCACTCTGATCTAGCAGTTGTTGTTTGGTGCTTGGGGATTATATTTAAAAGTAAGTAAAACATCTCAACAAATATACAAAGTTGGTCAAACATGTTGTGTGTCGGTCCCATTAATTGTACAGTCAAAACTCGCTATGTCGATTTTTTTTGTACCTCAGAAAATGCTTCGAGACAACGAAAATTCTATATAATCGAAATACAAACAGTTTATAAATTAGCAGAACAAATCGAAAAATGTTCGAAATAACAAGAACATTGAGGTAGTAGATTTCTACAGAACGAGTTTTGACTGTAAATGCAAATTCTTGTTAGGTACCTTTACTAACTTGAGCATTGATGAATATTATTTGCGTAGGTGGATATTTTACCTATATACATCATTTATCCAAGTCATAAAATCCACCCTTCACGCCACTTAACTATCTTTTAATACTTATTCTTTTTTTAGGGTCTACTTTTATAAGTCGCCGGGTTGTGAACGATTACTAGTTTCATAAGTCGCCGGGTTGTAAACATGATCTTGGTATATAAGTCGCCGGGTTGTGAACTTGATCTAGGTATATAAGTCGCCGGGTTGTGAACGGGTACTAGTTTCATAAGTCGCCGGGTTGTAAACGTGATCTTGGTATATAGGTCGCCGGGTTGTGAACGTGTTCTAGGTATATAAGTCGCCGGGTTGTGAACGTGATCTTGTTTTAGAAGTCGCCGTGTTGTGAACATTATCTAGTTTTATAAGTCGCCGTGTTTTGAACATTATCTAGTTTTATAAGTCGCCGGGTTGTGAACGGGGTCTAGTTTTATAAGTCGCCGTGTTGTGAACGTTATTTATTTTTATAAGGTGACGGGTTCTGAACGTGATCTAGTTTCATATGTCGCCGGGTTGTGAACGTGATCTAGTTTCATAAGTCGCCGGGTTGTAAACGTGATCTAGGTATATAAGTCGCCGGGTTGTGAACGTGATCTTGTTTTTATGTCGCCGTGTTGTGAACGTGATCTAGTTTATTTAGTCGCCGGGTCGTGAACATTATCTAGTTATATAAGTCGCCGGGTTGTGATCATTATTTAGTTTTACAAGTCGCCGGGTGGTAAACATGATCCAGTTTTTAAAGTCGCCGAGTTGTGAACATTATCTAGTTTTATAAGTCGCCGTGTTGTGAACATTATCTTGTTTTATAAGTCACCGTGTTGTGAACATGATCTAGTTTTATAAGTCGCCGGGTTGTGAAGATGATCTAGTTTTATAAGTCGCCGGGTTGTAAACATGATCCAGTTTTTTAAGTCGCCGGGTTGTGAACATTATCTAGTTTTATAACTTATAAGTCGCCGGGTTGTGAACGTGATCTAGTTTTATAAGGTGACGGGTTGTGAACGTGATCTAGTTTAATAAGGTGACGGGTTGTGAACGTGATCTAGTTTTATAAGGTGACGGGTTGTGAACGTGATCTAGTTTTATAAGGTGACGGGTTGTGAACGTGATCTAGTTTTATAAGGTGACGGGTTGTGAACGTGATCTAGTTTTATAAGGTGACGGGTTGTGAACGTGATCTAGTTTTATAAGTCGCCGGGTTGTGTACGTGATCTAGTTTTATAAGTCGCCGGGTTGTGAACATGATCTAGTTTTATAAGTCGCCGGGTTGTGAACGTGATCTAGTTTTAGAAGTCGCCGTTGTAAACATGATCCAGTTTTTTAAGTCGCCGGGTTGTGAACATTATCTAGTTTTATAAGTCGCCGTGTTTTATAAGTCGCCGGGTTGTGAACGTGATCTAGTTTTATAAGGTGACGGGTTGTGAACGTGATCTAGTTTTATAAGGTGACGGGTTGTGAACGTGATCTAGTTTTATAAGTCGCCGGGTTGTGAACGTGATCTAGTTTTATAAGGTGACGGGTTGTGAACGTGATCTTGTTTTATAAGGTGCCGGGTTGTGAACGTGATCTAGTTTTATAAGGTGCCGGGTTGTGAACGTGATCTAGTTTTATAAGTCGCCGGGTTGTGAACGTGATCTAGTTTTATAAGTCTCTGGGTTGTGTACGTGATCTAGTTTTATAAGGTGACGGGTTGTGAACGTGATCTAGTTTTATAAGGTGACGGGTTGTGAACGTGATCTTGTTTTATAAGTCGCCGGGTTGTGAACGTGATCTTGTTTAATAAGTCGCCGGGTGGTGAACGTGATCTAGTTTTATAAGGTGACGGGTTGTGAACGTGATCTAGTTTTATAAGGTGCCGGGTTGTGAACGTGATCTAGTTTAATAAGGTGAAGGTTGTGAACGTGATCTAGTTTTATAAGTCGCCGGGTTGTGAACGTGATCTAGTTTTATAAGGTGACGGGTTGTGAACGTGATCTAGTTTAATAAGGTGCCGGGTTGTGAACGTGATCTAGTTTTATAAGGTGACGGGTTGTGAACGTGATCTAGTTTTATAAGTCGCCGGGTTGTGAACGTGATCTAGTTTTATAAGGTGACGGGTTGTGAACGTGATCTAGTTTTATAAGTCGCCGGGTTGTGAACGTGATCTAGTTTTATAAGGTGACGGGTTGTGAACGTGATCTAGTTTTATAAGGTGACGGGTTGTGAACGTGATCTAGTTTTATAAGGTGACGGGTTGTGAACGTGATCTTTTGTTTTAAATGGCCGTGTTGAGATTTGATCCCCGCCTAGGGTATGGCCTTTCATAATCGACACCAATTCTGTGATCTACATTTATCAGCTTTCTTCGCAATAGAGGTTAGCTTAGTTTAATAAGGGCAAATATACCTAAACGTACAGTTAATGTTCTATTTTCATTGCCGTTCTAGTTTTAGAGAACTTGTGACGCAATAAACCATTTACTACTGACTCTGTATCAATTGTTGCAGAACCGCCATGTTCAATGCTAATTTGCAATAAAGTTTATAATGTCATCTTTAGTTCCAGGTCAGCAGGGTACCTAGGCATACACCAGTTTGCCCGGGCGTACAATCAATAAACTAAAGGTTAAAGCTTGAAATCAGCAATACATATTGAAAAGGTAAGTGGTATTACATACATGAATTGTTTATATAGTTAAAGTTTTTCTAAATTTCACTCAATGTTATCGTTCAGAGAGCATGAATATGTGTTGTTGTTTTTTTCTTTCGAAAATGACATTCTCCAACTGCCACCACATATAGCATATTGGTACTAACCCAAACGTACGCCCTTGTACGTTCATCTCCTTATACTTACATTAAAATTTACAATATGGTTTTCTTTTTGTAACAAACGATAATCATCTTATGAGTTTGCTTTTATTTGATCCTTTCAAATAAAATTTTAATGTTCGAGGGAAACGTTTTGCTTTATGGAGTTGAGGTCGTAACCATCTGCAGAAGCACGCAGTGGCGTAGCTAGCTCTCTATTCATATAGAGTCATATTTGTGCTAGTGGGGTTTGGGTGCATGCCCCCTCGAAAATGTTTGAAAACCACTGTGCAATTTGGTGCATTCTGAGGGCTCTTAGGTGCTTTATTTAGTACTGGATTAAGTATCATGTAGTTATGTACGCATATACTGCAACTTTTTTAATTGTTTTTGTCAGAATCATGCGGATACAGCCGCGTACTCGCGTATAGGCAGCTATATGAACAGTTTAATAGTTTATGGTTTTAAAACGACTTAAAATGCTGGATCTAATGGCTACCCTCATACATGGTGTTGGGGGTCGTAAAGCACAAGACATCAGTGCTAATCCGCGTGTAAATTTGTCAATTGTCTATAGAATATAAAAAATATAGGGAATTTGTCTAGAAGTCAGTGGCATTCAAGAGTCAATCCGCAGCGTGAGGTTCTGTTGTCAGTTTTTTAAGTTTAACTTGACATTCGGAACTCCTCGGCCATTTTCATAAAATAACAACCTCGGATGTGACGGCATTCAATTTCATAAATCAGTACACTTAAACTACGCTGCAAGTAGATCGCGTAGTAATTTCAACTTAGCAGTAAAACTTAATGGCATTACCCTTCGGAATCTTAATTATGTTTGCAATAATAAACTTCACTGGAAATCGAATTAAACTCAGACCTTCAAATACGAGCTAAAACACTACATATAATTAACAATATTATTCAAAATTTTACGAACTACTTCTACCGATGTACCGGCATACATCCGGGTTTTTTTTCGATAAAAATGGCCGAGGAGCTCCGAATGCTTCCTTGAATGTACCTACGTGGGTTTGCACTCCACTATAAGCAGAATATTTTTTTCAAACTGTAAATGTATTATTTTTTTCTGAAGTTTCAATATCAAATAGTAAAATTGTGATGACAGTACAGTTTTCAGATGCATAGGCGGGAAAAATAGTGCCAAAACTTTAATACTTAGTAGATGCACAAAAGAAATTTTCATTTAATGCATTTAAACGTATTTATTCAATTCATTACTATGTGGAACGCATTTGCTTTTAATGGAAAACAAAAAAAGGCGTACGATTTGTGTACAACTCAATACATATTAGCTTTGTTTTACAGATGGTGTGCCTTACTTCCAAAACTAACTTCAGAGGACTGACAGTCTGCTTTGCAGCATTTTCAATCTGGGTAATTGAACTTAATAATCATAGCAACAAAGTAGTTCTGTTTTGTCACTTGCTCCGAATTGTTTACAGTGTCAATTATAAATCTAACTTTTGTATTAAACAGATAAAATCGATCACGAATTTTGCTGCGCGTCCTAAGGTGCAGGGCGTCGTCATTTTCTTATGACCATATAATTGATAATTAAACCATGCGCATTATAAACTGTTCAAATAATAATTGTTAATATTCGTTATTAAATCCATTACTAGAAGCTTATTTTGATGAGCCTCTAAATTTCTATGTAAGAACAGTAAGTCACCAAATTTTCTTTGTAGTTATACTGAAGGATTGGTTCCCATGTTTATGGTTTAAAAGTGACTTTAATTAAAAACTTGTCACCGTTTACTTCTTACCATGTAAGAATTTAGTTTTCTCAGTTTTCTGAAAGAAACCGTAAATTGAATAGAACCCATGGTATAACGCAAGTAAAATATGTATGGGCCTTTAAATCGATGTTATTACATATATTTTCAGACAATAGTTTTGGGCACAACAAGGTCAATGGGAATTTACAACCTTCATTTCCAAGAGGCTTTTGACGTGAACTCAGCAGCGGCCTCTTTGCGGGAGCAGTCTGCTTAGGAACATCACTTTTTCCTTGTAAGATGATTTCTTTTCAGAATTCATATTTTGGGAATTTATCTGGAAACATGTGTTTTAGTTAATATAGAACGTTTGGTCGCAGAAAGACTATATATTCTGTAGAACGACGCCGAGGGCAGGCATACGCATGCTCCAGTGAACTTGTTTTTCACTGACCGTTTCACGGTGGTATTGTCATCATTTTTGGGTAAAGCTTTTTTGAAGCGTGTGTCGTTTGGGTCATTCATTGCCTTATGCGTCAAAATAGGTTTATTTTTTACTTAATAACAGTCCCTGCGGTTTAAATTGTAGTATAACTATATTTCCCATGCTGATTCCCATGCTCCCAATGCCAATAAACACTTGCTTAGTTGCCTGTACATAAAAGACAATTTACTGTCATGTTAACTGTTATAAAGAGGATGTGACTAATACCGACACCCCACCCCAGCCCTTTTGGACCGGGGTATTCAAATGTTTTTAACTGTAATCTTGACTCAGAAATGCAATATTTGGCATTGTTCAGTACGCTTACACTAAAACGAGTTGGATATTATTTGTAATGCAGGATTCGGAAATAACATAGCGTGTAGGTGCCATAAGTTACATCCTCCTACAATTGTGTCCTTTTATTTTAACACACAGCACCCCTTGTTGGGATGGCTTTCCGGAAATGGAGTCACAGGACGGTTGCAGTCGTTGGAGCCTGTCTTGTAAATATTGGTTTCTTTGGGGCTTCTTTTGCACCAAATATTGCCGTTGTGACGCTTTGCTATGGCGGATTAAGTGGTAAAATCTATGTAACAAATTCAAACACAAGTCGACTAGTTATCTCCCTTGTATGTCATTAGTTTACTGTTAAAAAAGGGATGTTTAAAATAATATTGTGCCAGTAGCATTGATACGATCACTTTAATGCCTTATTTGGGTAATGATACTCTAAATAATTGTTTAATATTTAACTGATGTAAAGATAACCGCGGTATATACAGGTGCTAGTGAGATGAAATGGTGTAAAATTGTAATGATTAAGAAGGGGCGGAGTGAGAGTAGAGAACGAGTCCTTCTTAATCATTAAGATATCACTTCAACTGACCTTGAATACAACCTCATTGGATAACACATTGTCAACGCCAAATCTGCCACAGGGGATGTATATCGGATGAGTGGCAGTGGGCGGACCTGTATATATCCGCAACAGTCGAAATTCGTAATGAATAAGTCTAGAACTACATGATTGCCCATCTACGATTCCATAGGCTAAAAATGTAGATTGTTTTGTGACTTTAATTAAAAACTTGTCACCGTTTACTTCTTACCATGTAAGAATTTAGTTTTCTCAGTTTTCTGAAAGAAACCGTAAATTGAATAGAACCCATGGTATAACGCAAGTAAAATATGTATGGGCTATTAAATCGATGTTATTACATATATTTTCAGACAATAGTTTTGGGCACAACAAGGTCAATGGGAATTTACAACCTTCATTTCCAAGAGGCTTTTGACGTGAACTCAGCAGCGGCCTCTTTACTGGGAGCAGTCTGCTTAGGAACATCACTATTTCCTTGTAAGATGATTTCTTTTCAGAATTCATATTTTGGGAATTTATCTGGAAACATGTGTTTTTAGTTAATATAGAACGTTTGGTCGCAGAAAGCCTCTATATTCTGTAGAATGACGCCGAGGGCAGGCATACGCATGCTCCAGTGAACATGTTTTTAACTGACCGTTTCACGGTGATATTGTCATCATTTTTGGGTAAAGCTTTTTTGAAGCGTGTGTCGTTTGGGTCATTCATTGCCTTATGCGTCAAAATAGGTTTATTTTTTACTTAATGACTGCTGGTGCAGTCCCTGCGGTTTTAATTGTAGTATAACTACATTTTCCATGCTGATTCCCGTGCTCCTAATGCCAATAAACACTTGCTTAGTTGCCTGTACATAAAAGACAATTTACTCTCATGTCAACTGTTATAAAGAGGATGTGACTAATACCGACACCCCACCCCAGCCCTTTTGGACCGGGGTATTCAAATGTTTTAACTGTAATCTTGACTCAGAAATGCAATATTTGGCATTGTTCAGTACGCTTACACTAAAACGAGTTGGATATTATTTGTAATGCAGGATTCGGAAATAACATAGCGTGTAGGTGCCATAAGTTACATCCTCCTACAATTGTGTCATTTTATTTTAACACACAGCACCCCTTGTTGGGATGGCTTTCCGGAAATGGAGTCACAGGACGGTTGCAGTCGTTGGAGCCTGTCTTGTAAATATTGGTTTCTTTGGGGCTTCTTTTGCACCAAATATTGCCGTTGTGACGCTTTGCTATGGCGGATTAAGTGGTAAAAACTATGTAACAAATTCAAACACAAGTCGACTAGTTATCTCCCTTGTATGTCATTAGTTTACTGTTAAAAAGGGATGTTTAAAATTTTGCCAGTAGCATTGATACGATCACTTTAATGCCTTATTTGGGTAATGATACTCTAAATAATTGTTAAATTAATATTTAACTGATGTAAATATAACCGCGGTATATACAGGTGCTAGTGAGATGAAATGGTGTAAAATTGTAATGATTAAGAAGGGGCGTAGGGAGAGTAGAGAACGAGTCCTTCTTAATCATTAAGATATTACTTCAACTGACCTTGAATACAACCTCATTGGATAACACATTGTCAACGCCAAATCTGCCACAGGGGATGTATATCGGATGAGTGGCAGTGGGCGGACCTGTATATATCCGCAACAGTCGAAATTCGTAATGAATAAGTCTAGAACTACATGATTGCCCATCTGCGATTCCATAGGCTGAAAATGTAGATTGTTTTCCATTTTGCCGCTTTACTTTTACTTTTATAGAAACCCGGTAAAAATGAGTTCAATATCCATCATTGCTACATATATCATTCATTTTAGGGTTAGGATTTGGAATTGTGCTGATGTCCTCTAACATATTAGCCGGGCTGCATTTCAACAAACACCGCCTGCTCGTGTCAAGTGTTATTATGGCCGGGATTGGATTTGGACAAATGTGTTTGCCCTTCCTGATTGAATTTTTCGTGGACCGCTTTGATTTACGTGGAAGTCTGGTTATGCTGACAGGAACAAACCACCAAATGTTGGTACTATCAATGCTGCTTTTTCCAGCCCCAGATAAAGACAATGATAACGTGCTTCAAGATGCTGGTGTTGTTATCACGGTCGAATATGCAGAAAACGACAGAGGCGAAACACTTCCAGAACATGATGTTGTTGTTACGGAAACCATTACAAATGTAGCGGATAGCACAAAACAAACCTTCAAACAGAAGCTATTCCAAGCTTTAAAAATGCATATTCGCGATGTTCTTACATTACAATTTCTCAGATATCTAACAACACAAATCCTATTAAACGTTGGATTCAGCGCATTCCTGATGTTCCTACCAGTATACATAAATGCACTACATTTGGACCAAATGATAGAATATGTTGCACTTCCTTTACTCGGTGGCGGTTTGTTCGTCGGGACTCTTGCACCCTGCACCCAAGGAGAGCTGTGGTCATATGTGCTACAGGGTTAGTGGCAATGGGATCATTTATGGTTGTCACGACATTCGTACAGGGCCAAACTACACTTGTAACATTGTGTTTTCTGATTGGCGTTTCTGTTGGAACGATAGCTGGTACATTCTTTCCCATTACCGGTTTATTATTGAAACCTGAACATTTGGCAGTAGGATTCGGATACGTCTTGTTGTCCAATGGAATAGGTGATATAATTGGACCGCCCTTGGCAGGTAAATGCAGTGTGTGTGTGTGTGCGTGTGCGTGTGCGTGTGCGTGTGCGTGTGTGTGTGTGTACCACGTGATAAATGACGTCATATATGCTACGTCGTAAGACAATATTCTGCTTGAAAAACGAAGATTATAAACAAAGATATCTTTACTATTTATTTCTCATATCAAATGAAAAAATGGCGCAGTCTACGCCGCTTACGGAGCTCCGCCTTCGGTATTTTACTTGAGTTTGATAGAGAGTTTAGTTTCACTCGTAGCACTCTTTAATTATTATTTTGGAAACAGGTTTGTCGAAGTGTTTGAGGAAACGTATCACCTCATCAAACTTCGGTAATAAAACCAAGGCGTGCCTCTTTGAGCGGCATAGATCGCCCATTGTTTCATTTAAAATGGTGAAGAAAAAGAAAAGTGATCCTTGTTTTAAGTCATCATTCGAAGCAAAACATTGCCTTCCGACATAGCATTTGTGATGTGATGTATCACGTGGTGTACACACACTGAAATATGCATTTGGTATTTTTTATAACAGAAACTTTTAATGAGTCTCTAAGGCAACGTAATTATGGCGGAAGTTTATTTTAGATAAAGGTTATTCGATTATACTCGGTAAATGTGTAACTGGGTCACAAATTATGAAAAACGCAACCATGTGGATGTTTTCTTGGTACTTAAAATGTAAATACGTTAACCGACAGAGCTTAAATACACAGTTTGGTACTTTGAAAAAAAAATCAACACTATTTTGCAAGTTGTGCAAAATTCCATCAGATCTCTATGTAAAAAATGGTGTGAACTACTGACAGATTTGTTTATTGAATACTTACATATCTATTTTTCCCACTTACTTTAAGGCATAATATTTGACACCAGTGGCCAGATAACTAATTCTGTTTACTTTGCCGGAGCTGCCAACCTGTTCGGCGTCCTCTGGATAGCCCCTGAAATTATTTTCGGGTGTGTGTGACCTGTAGGTGAAGTGGATGAGATGCGTAACGAACTGAAATAATTAAATTTTATTTATATTAGTGCATTGTGTATAAAAATAGAAGGAATACATTGCAAGTTGTGACAATCAGCTGATTGTTTTGTTTTCTTTTTAAAATTAGATACTGGTTATAATGTATCTTACCTTTGTCGGTTTTTGTTATACTTTATTTGAAAACAACATGGCCCAGAGGGCAATAGTTCGCTCACCAGACATATGGTACTCTGGTCTGTTTTAAAACTATACTTCTTTGACTTGACCTAGTGTCCTACTTCTTCACCTAGGCCTAAACAATTATTGATTTGGAGAAGGATGTAACCATAACAAAACCATTTTTTGTCCCTATTCAAACTTGACATAGAGTGTTAGTGGGCAAAAAGGTTAAACAACTGCGGACTTGAACAAAAAATCAAGATGAGCTTAGCTATTTCATGTAGGACATCCATTTACAATTGTTTGACTGCGGATTTCATTCGGTCTAAATATGACATGCATGCCATAAGAAACCAACTTGCCAGAGCATTAAAACTATGATATACATCATGTGTTCATAAGCAAATTAAGTAGACCAAACTGTCCAATAATCAAACTTCACCTTATTGGTTTTAACATTCTGTGTAAGTTTTGTGTGAGAATTGTTATGTAAAAAAGTATGCTAAGAAGTGAACGTCGCGAAAAATTGCACCTTTTGGAAATCAAGGACAATAACTCTTGACATACCCGTCCAATTCGTCCCATTATGAAACCTGTCCAACCAAATACATTCCAAAAATGCTTAAAATTTGTGTAAAAATGAAGGAGCTAGAGTTTTAACAAGGTTAGATATGTATTCGTTTAAACCAAGGGCAAATAACTCGAGAATTACTAGTCAAACTTTGCCCATAATCAAGTTTGACAGCATGCTATGATCATGCGTATTAGTTTGAAGTATGATTAGAAATTGTGAATCAATGAAGGCGCTAGAGTTGTTACAATGTTTAATATGGCCCTTTTAAGGGCAGTTACTCTTGACATACTGGTCAGATTTTGACTGAGAGCTTGAGGCCCATGTCCACGTTTGATAAAGTTTGGCTCAGATTGGTTCAGAAATGTGGTTGCTATAGTGGATAAAAACTGACTAAGGACGATTTTAGAAAGACAAAAGGCGAGCACAATAGTTTACATTTAACCACATTGTGGTCGTAGTCTTTTACGAACCAAACTATTACAACTTGCATGTTGGTGTTTTAAATTATGGCCCAGTTACACAGAAGGTCGGTCCCCAATCGGTCATTTTACTCGCTGTTTTGATCGGTTGTCATGCGTGATTTTAGTTCTGGTTTTCTGTGTAACTGGCTATCGGCGATGGACAACTGTTCAATCGATTAAAAAAACATTTCATGTGTTGCTGGTAGGTGGCCAAAAGTTACTCAAACGGGGTTGGATCGGTGATAAGGATGTTTTCATCGATAAAAATGCTAAAATACTATCGGTTTTTATCGTTTGTAAATCGGAGCTAATCGGAGCTAAATCGGGCGTACCGCTGAATAATCAGTGTTTGATAGCTAGTCATCAGTGGTTTAACACTTTCCATCTGATATAGCCGGTGATTCACATGTGGTCATCTTTGTCCGATCGGCGATATCGGTAATTAATAGCTTGCATATCTCTTGATATAGGTTGCTGTCGGTTCTTTTATTAAAACAACATGTTTAAGTGATGAGAACCGATGATTTATTTGCAGTTGAGTACTTGACCGAATAACATCATGGAGAATGGCAGAGCCATCCAGCAATTCGGTGTCATATTGCAGCAGCAGGCAATTCTCAATGTCAGATATGCTATTAAACTCGTTCAGCAGCCCATAGCTGTTCATAGACGCCGCCGAAGAAGACAAAGGAGATGGTGGACCAGGCCCTGGTTAACCCAGGAGAGAAGGCTTCAATTTGGACAGTATAGCACCATTATTGCAGAGTTGCGGGAAGGGGACACCAACTCCTTCAAGAACTATATGAGGATGACACCGGAATGTTCGACGAGCTTCTGCAACGCCTCGCGCCCAGACTTCAGAAGTCGGACACCCACTGGAGAAAAGCCCTAGATCCCGGATTGAAGCTGGCGGTAACACTACGGCACCTAGCAGCAGGGGATTCCTACCCTTCCCTCTCTTATGATTTTAGGGTGGCTAGTTCAACAATTTCCCTCTTTATCCCAGAAGTCTGCGAGGCCATAGTACAATCATATAGCGAAGATGTCATCCCTATCCCCAATACACCTGAAGAATGGAGGCCAATAGCTGAAGAGTTTGAAAGGAGGTGGAATGTCCCTCATGCATGTGGAGCTCTTGATGGCAAACACATTGCTCTGAGGAAGCCCCGCAGATCCGGCTCTGAATACTACAACTATAAAGGATTTTTCTCAATTGTGCTCATGGCTCTTGTTGATGCCAACTACAGGTTTCTGTGGATAGACGTCGGAGGTCATGGGCACATGTCAGATGCCCAGATATATAACAATTCAGAGCTCAGTGAGATGCTAGAAGATGGAACCATTGGCTTACCACCTCCAGAACCTCTTCCAAATGATGACCGTGATATGCCTTACTTCATTCTTGGTGACGATGCTTTTGGGTTAAGGACCTATTTGATGAAGCCCTTTGGAAGACGCGGCCTGGAAAGGGAGAAGCTCATAACCAATTACCGGCTATCTAGAGGAAGAAGAGTGGTCGAAAATGCATTTGGCATCCTGGCGGCCAGATTCAGAGTGCTTCTCACAACTATGCAGCAAACACCGGAAATTGCTGCAACCATAGTTGAATCGTGTGTGTGCTTGCACAATCTAATGAGGATTAGGTATCCCGGCCTACAACAAGCTCAACTGGACCAAGAGGATGACCAGCATAACCTTGTTTCTGGAGCCTGGAGAACGAATGAGATGCTGACTGCAATCCAGCAAGTAAGGGGCCATAATCGTGACGCAACCGACGCCAAACAGCAGAGGGAGTACTTATCCAAGTACTTTAATAGTGCAGCCGGGTCTGTGCCTTGGCAAGACAGAATGGTAAACTAGCCACAAGATAGTTTATAGTGAGATGACAGGACAGAAACAATATTCATACCTGAAATGACATTTGATTGTAGAGATCTTTTATCATATTGTACTGTTTTGTTTGTAAGTTAACAGCTGAAACTGTTTTGTTTGCAAGTTAACAGCTGAAACTGTTTTGTGCTACTTGATTTTAATAATAAAAACACAATTTGCCATTTACGTTGTTCATAGATTGTTATATCATTTAACCTGAGCTACACTTATTTAATTAAGGAATGAAGATAAAAACTTTACGTTTTCATAGAGGTATGAAAAAAAACCTGATCACATACTATGAAACCGCAAAGCGGCTTCTTAGAATATGTGATTAGGGTGTTTTTCATACCTCGATGAAAACTAAAAAAAAATCCCTCCATTTTTTATAATTTAGCATTAATTATAGTGAATAATAAAACAATATGGTATGTTACAACGTTATTTGCAAGTCACGTTTTTCCAGCAGAACAACGTTGACGTCATCGCGCGTGCATTAATTTTGTTATGAGGTTATAAAAAAACATTCTCGATCAACACAGACAACCAATAGTGGTGAATACAAATACCTAAATTTTACAATTGTGTTATTAATTTGTGATTAATTGGGGAACTATTATAAAAACCAGGGGCCAAATAAACAGATAAAAATATACTCTCTGTACCTCAGTTTAATTGAAACAAATATATTGTTACGTGAAAAGCAAATTAAACAGTTTTCCATAAATGCAGTTACACCACCAATTACACAAACAGTCGTTCAAACATAAAAAGTACAACAAACAAAACTGCACTTCTTGTGGACTTCCTGTCCTCATGTTGTCATTCGTCTAAAGGTCTTCCGAGCCCTCCTCAGGCTGT
Organism: Mya arenaria; assembly: GCF_026914265.1. NCBI lineage: Eukaryota > Metazoa > Mollusca > Bivalvia > Myida > Myidae > Mya > Mya arenaria. The sequence continues at coordinate 26,296,131 of NC_069130.1, forward strand.
GAGGAGACAGGGATACCAGCTGTCACCATGCTAGCTGTGAAAATGTCCTCAGGCAAGGTTTGTCGGGGAGCTGACTGTTCCTGTGACTGTGATTGTCCCTGGAGGTAACCTGGGTGTGTTTGGCGAATATAATCGCACCCCATAGAACCCCACACGCTGGCTTGAGGTGGGTTGCTGGTCCACTGTGAGGGATCAGGCTGCCACTGTGGTTGCTGGTATGACATGGGTCTGCCTATAACTGGAGCTTGAGGTTGGGGCGGAGCTTGAGTGTCACTGCGTGCATGGGCATTTCGCTGGACATCTTGCAGAACAGTCCAAATGCGGTTTGATGCCTCCATATACAGGTCCTCAGGCAGCTGTCTAAGAATGTTCGCACTCATGTCGGCAAAGTTTTGCCTCTGACGCTCCTGGGCGGTACTCTCTGGTCGGAGGTACCTTGCCAAATTGTCTCCTACCACCATTAGCTGCTGACTACAACGGACAAGAGCCTGGATACCCTCATCAGGCGCTGTATCGACTACCTTGGCTCTCTTGGGGTCACGCACAAGTGGAGGTCGCGTGCATGTGGCAGGGTCTGAAGACGCAGAGATAGGAGGAGTACTATTTGGTCGCTCTAACGAAGCATCAGCTGCAGAGACGTCCTCTTCGGCTTCTTGTGTGGGTACAACTCGGTTAGTCTGGCCCTCGTCATCAAGGTCAGGAAGTTGGACGTGAAGTCTGGCTGCTCTTTTCTGCCTAATCTGTAAAACAAAAGACAATACTTTTTTAATTTTACTTATCTGTAAAATTAAAGACAATACTTTTTAGTGTTATGTACATTTAAAAACAGGGGACCGGTGTGGCGCCCAGTGGTATGGTATCCGACTCTCAATCCCTTGGTCTCTCACCCATGTGGGTTTGAGCCTCGCAAGGGGTGAACATCTTTATGTGAGAAAGCCTTCCGGCTGACTTGCGGTAGGTCAGTGTTTTCACCAAGTTGTTTGTCTGTGCAACTCAGACGAGATTCTGGAGTCTTCCTCCACTTGTTATTAGCCGAGCGTCGCGCAATGACTGAAATACTGTCGAAGTTACGTAAAACCCAACACAAACAAAACAAAAGAGCAAACGTTTAAAAACAATGTTGGAAACTGAAAACAAATGTGAAATAAAACAAAATGTACACGTTAAAATAATGTTTATATTTTATATTTAATAACTTTTACTGAAAACAAATTGTTTCACTTACGCTGCAAACAGTTCGGGATTTCACTGCACCTATGTGCGGAAGCAGAAACTGGAAACGTTCCCACAGTCTCCTGGCCTTGTCAGTGACTCCTTCTACTTCAAAACCACTCCCAGATGGAGTGACCTTCTTGTTCTTGATTTCACTCAGCTTGGACCTTGTGGACTGATACCACTGTTTGATATCCTTGGCATCACGGCCTATAAGTTCGCTCAGCTCCTCCCACTTCCTCTCCCTGGATTGTGTATCCCTCCATTGGTCTCTGTGTTTGTCGTACAGGAAGTCATTGGCTAACAAGAACTCACGAATCTTGTCCTGATCTTCCTCGGAGATGATACTGAAAGTACACAACAAACAAAGCATTTGAAAATAATTACATAGGATGAGAACACATGCATTTTCCGTCATATCTCAACACGGGCTCGACATAATTTTTTAAATGGAATGATTAAGCAAATCACGAGCTTAACATGAATGAAAAAATGGTAGGAGTTGACATATTTTTTTAAAATTTATTTAAAATTAATTACAATGAATCAGTTTTATATTTTTAAATTAATTAGATATTGCTGAAGTGCATGTAATGCTACTAACACTATGCGATTTCTGGGCTTCTTGGTCTTTGACTTGGGTTTGGTGTTCTGAGTGACGTCTTCCTGTGTCTCTCCACCATCCGTACTGTCATGAACATCAGAGGCATCGTCATGAACAGAATCACAGGATTCTTTGCCGACTACTGTAGAATCATTCCCACTCATCATAGGAGAGACGTTACGAGGTTCAAGGACATTCACTGAGCAGTTCTCTGGGGAATGCTGCTGCTTGGATCCGCCACTACCGCTTCCGTCTTTAGCACCAACTGTACCACTGGCACCGTGGCAACAAGCACTTCCCCTGACGATGGATCTTTTTGTGATCTGTGGGACCTCATCAGAGGCAGTCATGGGGGTCTTGCATTTGTCGGATTTCTTAAATTTCTTTTTTGCAGGCATTGTCAGAGAAGTTAAGTCCAATGTGGCGCGGATTAAACTACTGCAGAAACTGGAGCAAAACTACTGGCGACTAGCCACCGATTAGTCACTCACAAAATCTGACTGGTCACCGATCAAAAGCGTCTGGCAACCGATCAACAGCCGATGAGTACGTATAAATACCGATTGGCCATTTACAAATTAAACCCACCGATGACACGATGGCGGCAATCGATCGATCACAGATTGAATCCCTATTAACCACCGATCAAAACCGACGAAATCCCGCATTTTGATTTTCATCTTTATTCTATCGGTGGTAAGTATTAGTTGATCGGTTGCCTATCGGTGGCTCATCGGTGATATCGGTTGTAGACAGGTTGTCAATCGGTAATTTGTAAACTAATTTCACCGATCGAGAATTTTAAACATGTTTAAAAATCCCAATCGGTTATTTTTCACCGATATAACTTATCTTTTCCCAATAGCAGTTGATAGGTGGAAAACAGGTGACCAATAGGTGATATCAATGTTAAATACGTTGTCATCGGTTCACTTCTAAAAAAAACCCGATCAATCACCGATGGCTGTGTGTAACTGGGGTGTTATAATTATGTCAACAAGAGCTGTCTTTGGACAGCACGCTCAATTAAATGAGGCTTTGTCTTAAAAATGATTACAATAATGATGTAATATGTGCCTGTAGAAAGCAATAAAAAGAGTCAAATTAAAATGTTAACTAGAAATGCTGCAATGCAACAAGAACTTCAGCCTTTATTGTGAGATTCAGTTTCAAATGTATTAAAACTGAAGTTATTCAGTACCAAGCATTTTCCTATTTTTAGTTACAGTGACCATGACCCTAGGGGCCCAAATATAATATGAAAAGGAAAGGAAATTTTGCCTTTAGACAGTTACTAAATGGTAAATAATATTTGACAGTTACCTATGTACATCTACATTTTAACTTTAAAAAGGTTTCCTTGACATTAAACAATCATTTGTTTTTATAAACAAGAATTTTAGCAAAACAATGTGGCGAACAGATCAAGAATCTAGGTTTAAGAAGTGACATTTCTAGAGGCTTACCATGTGTTCCAATATGTATGGAACTTAATGACAATGGTTTCATTGAATTTATACTGGCATATAGGGTAATTGTGCAATATATTTAACAGAACACTCAAAAGTACAATGAAACATTCAGGTTAGAAATAGAATGTAATTAGACAAAGTAGCCATAATTAACCAAGTCAGTATGGAAATTAACAACAGAACAAGGTAAGTAAAAAAAATATAGATTCAAAATAATAATATATGATTTGCATTCATTTCATTCAAGTTTAAAACAAACTTTTAATAATGAACTGAGCTCCATTGTTACTAAGCAAGGTGCTTTATTGCTCACATCAGAACCAGACACATTATTTGTTTCAATAATATGTTTACAAGATTTTATTCACTAAAATATGTGCCTAATTATTTACTTTTTACCTGTTATGCATTATTTGTTGAAAAGTCTTGCTGGCTAAGTTGTGATTTATGATGAGGAAACGATACCTCTATGAATAGCAATTTTTAAGGTTTTTAATATTTGACTTAGTGACTCCTGTTTCATATTACCTACATTCTTTGTTTAAGGAAAGCTTGGGAAGAGAATATGGCCTATAAAACTAGAATATAGTTTTTTTCTACTTGACCAAATTTCATTCATATAAAGTGGAACTTGAGGCCACTTTAATCAAACACATTTTGACCAATAAACAAGTTTCACCTAATCTTTTTTTAACGTTGACGAGAATAAATACTGAAAAATATCATGAAACTTAGATATATAGTTTCTGAAGCATTTACAGTTTCTATTATTAGAACAAACAACCTAGTACATGCTTTTTGTCCAACCTGAACAGTTATCAATCTCTACTAAGATTTCTTTGGTAAACATATTCTGGCCAGTATGAATAAAGACCAAAGAGAAATTGAGTCCCCATACTAAAGTGTTAACACGGTATGAAACTGTTAATAAAAATGAAGGACAGACCATGACCAATCACAATAGTTCAATATGAGCACTTTGTACTGTGTTGAGGTAAATGTTAAACATCCAACTCTATTTAAGGGTAATCTATTTTCAAATTTATAATGTATTTGGCTGTTAAAATTGGTATATCATTCCAATTTTAGTGAATCTTTATGTGACGGATGTCTTGTCCATTAAGTTGCCATCAATGAAGATTTTGAAGTCAGACTGTCTCTTGTTGGATGTGGGTTTTTTTCTGAAAGAAAAAGGAACATTAAGCAATACATAAACACAGTTCCATTGTTGGCTTCAAATATTGAACTATTAAGGAGCTTTACATTCATTTATGCCATTGGCTTTAATGTTAAAATTTGTTAGTTACCCCATATAATATTAGTATCATTTGAAAGGGCTTTGCATACTGATTACTTATATGTAAAATCAATGACAAGAACATATTTTCACCTTGAAAAGTTATTGCTGGCATACCAAAATCACATTATTGTTCATCAGCTACATTAAGTTTTTATCCATCTTGCAAAAGCTTTATGGTTGATTTTGAAATATGCTAGTTCTTATACATATTATATATCTTAATATTAAAAATTAGCCACACTTTTTGTGATATAGATTTTATATATATGCACATAAAAATATGTAACAAAAATACACAAATCTTAGTTTATTTTACATTGACAGATAGTTCATATAAACTTTGCTAAACACAGAAAGAAAATAATTGTTCCTATTACAGGATTTGAACCTGGACAATTAATTTTAATGTGAATGAGCATATTTGAGCATGATCAACTGTGCATTACAACAAAGGATAACATTGAAAACTAACAAAGGGCAACTTCTACAAAAAATACCTTGAGTTATGGTTTCTGTGCACTGCACTTCTGCTAAATGAGATCTATCTGTATATATTTGAAGTTTGAAATCAACACCTCAAAGACTTTTCAAGTTCTGCTGCAGACAAAAACTATGAAATATAACAAAGGGTTATTACAAAAAGAATTGTAAACAGAGTTATGGTCCCTTAACACTGCACTTCTCCTCAATAGGGATCTATCTGTATATGAAGTTTGAAGATAATACCTTGGGGATTTATGCTCAAGATTACATTCCGTGCACACACACACACACACGCGCACGCGCACGCGCACGCACACAAGCACACACACACACACACACACACACACACACACACACAATTACTGTATCCACTTGCCTTTTGGCAAGGGATAATCAATAGATTAGTCCTCATCATCAGGTTCTAAAACAAACATGATGAACATAATCATAGCATGCATAAAACATTTTACAGTTGTATCAAATCTGGAATAAAAACTGTACCTAGATGAATTTGTAACAGGTGGCGATCACTCATCCTGTTTCTTGTTTCCTGTTTCTCATTGTATCATTCCTGTCTCTCATTGTGTCTTATTAGATTTAGTACAACTCTGGCCTGGTCCACGATTGCAACAACTGAAAAACAACTGAACAATTAGCAAAAGAGAACATATACCTAATGTACATAATATACTGCTACTAAAAAATGACTCATACTGTCAAACACTTTTGTTTCCATGAAAAACTACAGCTTTCACCTATTGTAATAAGAGGTTTCACTGAGAGTGATGTTTGCTTTTAAGCATACAGTAACCAATTAGTAATAATTGCCAAGCACAAAATAAACATAAGAAAATAATTCTTAATATACCAAAAACAGAATAGTGTTTTGTTTAATTAAAGTAAAAAATGAAAAAAGTTATGAAGAGAAGTAAAAAATAAAAAAAAATATAAAAATAATAATCAAAGGTTTACACTCTTTGACTACCATACACAATTTAATGATTTGTATGCACGGCTATTTTTCTTATCACCTCCAATATGTGCATGAAGTTTGAAGTTAATACCTCAAAAACATAAAAAAGTGAAAGAAAAATAATCAAAGACCAACAACTCAAAAATACCATAAACAAAAATGTTTTTTGCACAGCACTTCTCCTCAACATATTTAATATGTGTTAGAAATCACAAAAGCAATTGGAATTATGGATAAAGAAGACTTGTTCAAATGAGCCCTAACCATCAAGCGGTAGTAGTATAATAGCAGAGACAAATCATATGTCTTTATATTTAATATATCAATGTATCATATATATGTTAATTGCTGATTATGATTAGAATCTCAAACAGTGGGCTGGGTGCGAAACTTTTGTCAAAAATTGTTGAATGTACATAAAACTATGGAACAAAGTTCTGTAGATCAAATGTAATTTAAACAGAATAATTATGTTAATTCTTATTTCTTGGCTTAACTCATATTTATATTGTTATACACAGAATTAATCCAAAGAGAACTTGCCATTCACTGACAAGATTTCCTCATTATACACAGGAGTATCTTCATACTTTTAGAATCTCTCCATTTTTCTTCTCCATGTGAACCGCAATACAGAACACATAAAAAAGGAAATCAAACAATTGCATTTTTCAAAACAATTTGTAGAGAAAAATAAAACATTACTTCAGACACATGCAGAATTATTTGCATTTATTTTAAGCAAGTTACAAGAGTAACTGTACCCTGTGCCATCTGAGTAAAATCTGCATGCAACAAACATGTGCATGCAAAATTGCATGGATTTTCATTTATTTGCTTAACAGTTTCAATTAAACCTAACAACCTGACCAAATACTTGAAATATCTTATACTTGAATACATTATGTTATACTAATAAATGACATTGAGTACATGTAAATATGTGTTAAAAATCTACCTTTCAAATCCAATGCTTTCTTTGCATCAAAACGTTTGTCTGTTTGCTCTTAAATTGGTCCCAAGAGTATCTGGTCTGAAATAAATATAAAATTCACCTACTTTTAAGCTAGAACTAGCTATAATACTAACTTGGCTGATCTTAGGAAAAATGAGTCTTAAAGCTGCACTCTCACAGATTGACTGTTTTGACATTATTATTATCTCAGAGAATCAATGCCTTAAATTTCTTAATGACAAGACATAAATCACAATAAAACAGATTTCATCTATTGAGAAATCTGCTCATTATTTCATTTTTCTGAAAGTGTTCGTAAAATTTAAGTCACAGAACAACAATTATGAAAGTACATATGAAAAACACTGATCTAATCTTTTTAAGCAGTTTAAATCATGGTTCGCAGACATATGCACTAGCATTGCATGCTGAAAAAAAATTGTCAGAATGGTAAATCTGTGAAAATGCAGCTTTAATAACAATCCCCAACAGTTGTCGAAGACAAGTCTTCCTCCCAAAGACTTGTTTAAAAGGGGCTGTACTCTGTTTAATGAAATAGTGAAAAAAGAAAATTGAAGAAAACTGACATAAACTTGGTATCTATGTGTACAATGCATTAAAACTTACTAACTGAAGTACCACCTAATTTACAATAAAAAAATCGCATTTTTTTCGTATTTTGCCATTAAAAAAGATTACTAGGTATGTCTAACTAGTAGAATTCAGTCCTTAAGTGTGATCGGCTAGTCAATGTTACTACGTAATATTATCAAGTTAGGTATATAGATTAAATATTCCAACTGTTTAGGGTAAGCCTCCATAGCACAGTGGATACAACACTGGACTGCAATTTTGGCGACACGGTTCCAACCCATTCTCCGACTTCATTTTTTTTTTACATTTTTTTTAACATTATGATATCAAAGAGTAAAACATTTTATTGAATAATTGTCCTGAAATTCATTACAGAACATAATAATAATTTGGTGCCAAGCTGGTGTACAGTCACTTTAAACACCCAACCCTGTTTATATTACAACTTCAGGAGTAGATTAATAAAAAAATATATAAAAGAATAAATACTGATTTAACGTTATTGAGGTGGTCAAAGTTTTCAGGCGATTTCATTTTTTTTTGTGGGGGGGGGGGGGGTCCCACCCATTTTCTGGATCCGCTAGTGTGGGTTACTCCCGTAAAATGAACTCAATTTAATTTGGTGCAAAGCTCTAATAAAAATTGGTGTATTCAATTAAATTCATATTACTAATTAGCGTAAACAAACCATTTCATTAGCAACTATCCCTGAACAACCTCTAAATGATCTTTATAGTGATTATTTTTATTTGCATGATAACTAAGAAAATATATAATAACACTTGAGTGTCCTGTATGGTATAGTCAATACTTACAACTTGCAGGAATCAGGAAGGAGTTCCATTCTACAAACTTAATACCATTCTTATTTGTCGTCTTCTTAACCGGATGCTTGAATTTTTGTAAACAAACCCATCGTTCCACTAGACTTTCTCGCTTAATATTTACGCTCGGTTGTGCATGTATCGAAGAAAATGAAGACCAGTCCAAAACATTGCGTCATTTAGTATTTAGCACGCGCGAGAGTGGTTCAAAACATCGAATTTGACCGACACTGAACAGAGGTAAATGGCTATTTTCTTTGAAAATATAACACTTTCTAGTTCAAAAGGTAATTGAATGTATGTCGATACGTAAATAATTAACAGTTTAACGAGTATATTTTATTGATAACAATTGGAGCTTATTTTTACCGGAAGTGACACAAAATAGAAGTTTTTTACCGATTTCAGGGGGCGGTCGAAAATAGGTTGTGGTCGAAAATACAGGTTGTTATAATTTAATGTAACCTTACTAAGAAAATATATTTGCTGTTAAACAATTTTATTACTATATTTACATTGTTATTGTATTTGTTTCCAAATAAACTTGATTACATAAACTTTTTGTATTTCATAAATATAATTTTGAGACAATATTATATCTTAATATAATCTCGTTATTAAAAGTACTCGGTGAGATATATTCGTTACACTGTAAGTAGGTCGTGGGGGGGTCGATTTGTTACTAACGGTTTAAGAAACAAGAGCTGTCGTAAGACAGCGCGCTCAACTACGCCGCTTTGACTTAGAAGTGAATACAATAACAATGTGATATGTGCCTGTCAACAGCAATAAAACAATCAAATTAAAAAGTAAACAAGAATCTCGAAGTGACAAAGCGGGTTTCAATGGTTCAATATTTTAACTGCTTTCTTCATTTTGTTTGTAACAGTGACCTTGATCATTTATAAGGACCCCAAAAACAATCCCATGGAAGTCCACCATAAACTCTGCCTACATATCAAGTTTGGTCACAGTATGTCAACCATAACTAAAACAGTAATCTAATTTAAGTAACAGTGACCTTGACCCTAGGAGGCAAAAAGGCAATCCAATGAAAGCTCTGCATAAACTTGTCCTATATACCAAGTTTGGTCACACTATGTCAACCCTTACTTGAGTTATTCAGTACTAACCATATTTCTATTTTTAGCAACAGTGACCTTGACCTAGACCATAACTCTTGGGGCCCAAAACACAATCTCAGGAAAGGTCTCTTTAAACTCTTCCTATATACCAAGTTTGGTCACAATATGTAGAACCTTACTTAAGTTATTAAATAACACTCTTTCTATTAATAGGAACCTTGACCTTGATCCTAGGGGCCTCAAACGCATTCGCATGAAAGGTCTCCATAAACTCTTCGTATATACCAAGCTTGGTCTCTTTATGTCAAACCTAGCTAAATTTATTCGATACATAAGGTGTCTTTGACGCTGCCCTCCCACCAGCCCGCCCGAACAATGACGCAAGTCATTCAAATAGCGTGTTTTGCCTTTATGAAAATGTGGTTAAGAATATAAAAAAGTGCCTGTCAAAAGAAATTAAAAGAAAAATTGAAAATAGAAATCAAGGGCCATAATTTGTATTTAGGGTTAAAATGGAATTACGTGACCTTATTGTAAGATAGTCGTCATTAATTGTGCGAAGTATTAAGTGCATTGAATGCAGGGTTTTATAGATACATAGATTTCTTTATTAAAATCTCAACTTGACCTAAAACTTTAACCTGCCCTAAAACTTTAACCTAAGTCAATCAGGAGCCATAACTTGTATTAAGGATAATATGGAGTTATGTAACCTATTGTGTGATAGTCCTGAACAACTGTGTGAAGTATTAAGTGAATTGAATGAAGGGTATATAAGTTATTAATAAATATCCCAACCTGTCGTAAAACTTTAACGTAAGTTCCTTAGTCAATCAGGGGCCATAACTTGTATAAAGGATAATATGGAGTTATCAAACATCATTATGTGATGGCCCTGAACAACTGTGTGAAGTGTTAAGTCAATTGAATGGAAGGTATTGGACTTATAAGTGAAAATCCCAACTTGCCCTAAAATTTTAACCGGACGCCGACGCCGACGCTGGGGCGAGTAGTAAAGCCCTCCTTACTCTTAAAATAGTCGAGCTAAAAATGCATAAAACATCATTTTTTTAACTTAAATATAGAATCTGCGATCTATTGTTTTGTCAGCAGTCTTATATAACTGGTTTCCATGCATTTTCGCAAAAATTAGCTCGTTCCAAGACAAAAAATAAAAAACAGTTGTAAAAACGTTCAATCTGTGAGAGTTCAGCTTCTCTTATAATAGTATTTCGTTGTTCATTAAAGGGTCTCTCTCATAGATTACAACTGGCACCAAATTGTGTTGTCCAGTAAAATAACATTAAAACACTTAAACAATTAATTGGACGGTGCATATTGTTCATCTCAGCCAACCATCCTAATATTTCATTTAACCAAATATCAGCACAGATCGGAAAATTCTCTTGAGCACCAGTGAGGGTGTTACCGCCCCACCCTTCCTCTCAGTATACATACATAACTATATAAATTTAGATTCCTATAATCAATACTTACACGACATAGGTGTGTCTTTGTCCAAAATACCAGAAATGTCTGTGACGTTTCCTGTGTGGTATTCAAAATGCAACTTAAGTAAATCTTATACATCATTGACTTCATTCACCGTTATTTATATCGAGCAATCAAATAAGCTACATCGTTCTTAGATTCAGTTAAGACCAATACTGAATACCACCCCTGATCCAATAACAATAAACAATTAAGAGTAGCACTGACAGTTCAACCATCATTAGATTGGTTAAATTCATCAATATCATAATATTAAAAAAGAAGATAAAACTCTGTTTGGTTTTAATTTCGCCATCTTTCTCCAAACTGTTTGCCTCTTTTTATTTTCCTTTGCTAAATGTGTTTTCATTTCTTCATATTTATGTAAATTGGATTACAAATCTACCTACATACTTTTTTCTGAGAAAAATTGACAAAAAATTAACCTTTAAGTTTACTTGCGGGCCAACTGGGGGGGGGGGACAGGCCCTATAGCCCCACCCCCCACTGAACGACCCGCCCATGGTCCACTTGGAAATAAAATAAATGAACAATATTTGCTTGCTTGGGTATATAAGTAAAAAACAACAACTGACAGTGGCATTATAAATCTGGGTACGTGAGCCCAGCTCAGATACACCCAACTGCAATTGACTAAATAATATGGTGATTTATAACCCATTTAGGAACATTGATCGTGAAATAAAATAAAAGATGAAGTTAATTTCAGTTTTTTATTGTGAAATAAAGAGAGAGTACTCGGACTTACAACCGGGAATTTACAGGAAGTAGGCGAAGATGTTATCTCCCTTGCTTGATTCGACGGAAATAAACGAAAGAAAATCCGAATCGTTAGCTCCGCCCATTCACCTTCGTTTCTTTCGGTGACATTTACCATATTAGGTATAGGCGAAATCGTCTATCCTTGTAATTCTGAACTTGTCAATTCACTTTTGTAAACTTGGACTTGTTGGACTGCAAATGTTCATTTTACGAATGCGAGTGTCGACTGTAGGATTGCAGTTTTACATATGCATGATTCGGCTTTCTAAATTACATCATCATATTGTTTAAGGCAAGTTAGACGATCTATGTTTTAGTGAGTTTATTCAGGGTAGATCTGACAAATATACATTTTGACTACTATAATGACAAATGACAAATCAATACGGAAAAACTGACGAATAGAAACAACAAATAGCACGTCTACATTGACAAATGTAAGAGATATTTAGTACGATTAAAAAGCACATTGTGTGAATGACACGTCTGGACTTTTGGCAACGAATAGCCTCCATACATCAGAACCTCTGCTGTCGACATTTATTCATCCTTTTTGGTATATCAAAACATTTGTATTACTTTTGGTAAATTTTATTTGGGAGTAAAAGTGCATCTTTAACTAGATCGTGTTCAACGCGTGCACAACGATCAAGGTAAAAACTAAATAGAGACACAACACATATTTTATAAATATTACACTGTCACTTTGTTAGCAGGGTAAGTGAAAACTCCGTAAACCGCTCAGGTTTTAAGCGAGTTTGTAAGGGCTCAACCTAACACTTTAACTGCTTTAGTTATACGGGCATACAGCAGGAAGATGTGCTATAATCATTCGTTGATACAACAATAATATGTGTTTTAGTTATGCGGGCGTACAGCCAAAAATGTGCTTTAGTCATACTTGCATTCAACAACAATACGTGCTTTAGTTATACGGGCAAACACCACTAAAATATGCTATAGTCATACGGGCAAACAACAAGAAGGCGAGCTTAAGTCATACGGGCATACAACAACAATATATGCTTATGTCATACCGGCATACAACAACAAGATGTGCTTAAGTCATACCGGCATACAACAACAAGATGTGCCTAAGTCATACGGGCATACAACAACAAGATATGCTTAGGTCATACCGGCATACAACAAGAAGATGTGCTTAAGTCATACCGGCATATAACAACAAGATGTGCTTAAGTCATACTGGCATACAACAACAAGGTGTGCTTAAGTCATACCGGCATACAACAACAATATGTGCTTTAGTCATACTTTCATTCAACAACAAGATGTGCTAAAGTCATACCGGCATACAACAAGAAGATGTGCTTTAGTCATACCGGCATACAACAACAAGATGTGCTTATGTCATACCGGCATACAACAACAAGATGTGCTTAAGTCATACCGGCATACAACAACAAGATGTGCTTAAGTCATACCGGCATACAACAAGAAGATGTGCTTTAGTCATACCGGCATACAACAACAAGATGTGCTTAAGTCATACCGGCATATAACAACAAGATGTGCTTAAGTCATACTGGCATACAACAACAAGGTGTGCTTAAGTCATACCGGCATACAACAACAATATGTGCTTTAGTCATACTTTCATTCAACAACAAGATGTGCTAAAGTCATACCGGCATACAACAACAAGATGTGCTTAAGTCATACGGGCATACAACAACAAGATGTGCTTAAGTCATACCGGCATACAACAACAAGATGTGCTTAAGTCATACCGGCATACAACAACAAGATGTGCTTAAGTCATACCGGCATACAACAACAAGATGTGCTTAAGTCATACCGGCATACAACAACAAGGTGTGCTTAAGTCATACCGGCATACAACAACAATATGTGCTTTAGTCATACTTTCATTCAAGAAAAAGATGTGCTTAAGTCATACCGGCTTACAACAACAAGATGTGCTAAAGTCATACTTTCATTTAACAACAAAATGTACTTAAGTCATACCGGCATACAACAGGAAGATGTGCTTTAGTCATACCGGCATACAACAACAAGATGTGTTTAAGTCATACCGGAATAGAACAACAAGATGTGCCTAAGTCATACGGGCATACAACAACAAGATATGCTTATACCGGCATACAACATGAAGATGTGCTTTAGTCATACCGGCATACAACAACAAGATAGGCTTTAGTCATACCGGCAAAGAACAACAAGATGTGCTTAAGTCATACCGGCAAACAACAATAAGATGTGCTTGAGTCATACGGGCATACCAACAAGATGAGCTTAAGTCATACGGGCATACAAAACAAGATGTGCTTAAGTTATACCGGCATACAACAACAAGATGTGCTTAAGTCATACGGGCATACAACAACAAGATGTGCTTTAGTCACACCGGCATACAACAACAAGATGTGCTTAGGTCATACCGGCAAACAACAACAAGATGTGCTTAGGTCATACCGGCATACAACAACAAGATGTGCTTAAGTCATACCGGCATACAACAACAAGATGTGCTTAAGTCATACCGGCATACAACAACAAGATGTGCTTAAGTCATACGGGCATTCAACAACAAGATGTGCTTTAGTCACACCGGCATAAACCAACAAGATGTGCTCATACGGGCATACAACAACAAGATGTGCTTGAGTCATACCGGCATACAACAACAAGATGTGCTTAAGTCATACCGGCATACAACAACAAGATGTACTTTAGTCATTCTTTCAATCAACAACAAGATGTGCTTAAGTCATACCGGTATACGACAACAAGATGTGCATAAGTCATACCGGCATACAACAACAAGATGTGCTTAAGTCATACTTTCATTCAACAACAAGATGTGTTTAAGTAATACCGGCATACAACAACAAGATGTGCTTGAGTCATACGGGCATTCAACAACAATATGTGCTTGAGTCATACGGACATACAGCAAAATTGGCCAAAAGGTCACAGTTTAGTTCATCTAAGGACAACATTGATATCTGTTTGCAAAACGACACAGCTGGTCTTTATTTCATTTATGTTGCTATAAAACATAAGTAAGGTCAAAAGGTCGCAGTTAAATCATCCAAGCACAACATTGATATTTGTTTTCAAAACTGTACACATGGTCCAAATTGTATTACTGGAACATAAAAAGAAAAGAAAAAAGGGGTCAAAAGGTCACAGGCAAGGTCATCCAAGGACAGCATTTGCATTTGTTTTCAAAACGGTACACATGGTCCAAATTTCATCGATGTAGCTTAAAAAAGTAAGAAGGTCAATGGGGGTGGGGCCAGTTTTAACCCAAAGGGGCATAATTCACAAAAATGGTAGAGGACCATATACTTGTGACCCCATAGTGGGGCTGGTTTTGACCATAGGGGCATGATTTGAATAAACATGAAAGAGAACTACTATATGACGGTACATACAAAATATCGAGGGTCTCGGCCTAGCAGTCTCAGATAAAAAAAAATCAAAGACTCCCCTTTAAAAATATTAAGGAAACTTTTGAACTCCAGGACGTGACCAGTTATGTCCCAAGGAGCGCGATTCGAGCAAACTTGGTGGAGAACCATTGTATGTACAACAAGATGTGCCTGAGTCATACGGGCATACAACAACAAGATATGCTTGAGTCATACGGGCATACAGCAACAAGATGTGCTTAAGTCATACCGGCATACAACAACAAGATGTACCTAAGTCATACGGGCATACAACAACAATATATGCTTAGGTCATACCGGCATACAACAAGAAGATGTGCTTTAGTCATACCGGCATACAACAACAATATGTGCTTAAGTCATACCGGCATAGAACAACAAGATGTGCTTAAGTCATACCGGCATACAACAACAAGGTGTGCTTAAGTCATACCGGCATACAACAACAATATGTGCTTTAGTCATACTTTCATTCAAGAAAAAGATGTGCTTAAGTCATACCGGCTTACAACAACAAGATGTGCTAAAGTCATACTTTCATTCAACAACAAAATGTACTTAAGTCATACCGGCATACAACAAGAAGATGTGCTTAGGTCATACCGGCATACAACAACAAGATGTGTTTAAGTCATACCGGCATAGAACAACATGATGTGCCTAAGTCATACGGGCATACAACAACAAGATATGCTTAGGTCATACCGGCATACAACAAGAAGATGTGCTTTAGTCATACCGGCATACAACAACAAGATAGGCTTTAGTCATACCGGCAAAGAACAACAAGATGTGCTTAAGTCATACCGGCAAACAACAATAAGATGTGCTTGAGTCATACGGGCATACCAACAAGATGAGCTTGAGTCATACGGGCATACAAAACAAGATGTGCTTAAGTTATACCGGCATACAACAACAAGATGTGCTTAAGTCATACGGACATGCAACAACCAGATGTGCTTATTTCATACGGGCATACACCAACAATATGTGCTTTAGTCACACCGGCATACAACAACAAGATGTGCTTAGGTCATACCGGCAAACAACAACAAGATGTGCTTAGGTCATACCGGCATACAACAACAAGATGTGCTTAAGTCATACCGGCATACAACAACAAGATGTGCTTAAGTCATACGGGCATACAACAACAATATGTGCTTAAGTCATACCGGCATAGAACAACAAGATGTGCTTAAGTCATACGGGCATTCAACAACAATATGTGCTTTAGTCACACCGGCATAAAACAACAAGATGTGCTTAGGTCATACCGGCAAACAACAACAAGATGTGCTTAGGTCATACCGGCATACAACAACAAGATGTGCTTAAGTCATACCGGCATACAACAACAAGATGTGCTTAAGTCATACGGGCATACAACAACAATATGTGCTTAAGTCATACCGGCATAGAACAACAAGATGTGCTTAAGTCATACGGGCATACAACAACAAGATGTGCTTAAGTCATACGGGCATACAACAACAAGATGTGCTTAAGTCATACGGGCATACAACAACAAGATGTGCTTTAGTCATACCGGCATACAACAACAAGATGTGCTTAAGTCATACCGGCATACAACAACAAGATGTACTTTAGTCATTATTTCATTCAACAACAAAATATGCTTGAGTCATACGGGCATACAGCAACAAGATGTGCTTAAGTCATACCGGCATACAACAACAATTTGTGCTTAAGTCATGCTTTCATTCAACAACAAGATGTGCTTAAGTAATATCGGCATACAACAACAAGATGTGCTTGAGTCATACCGGCATACAACAACAATATGTGCTTGAGTCATACGGGCATACAACAACAAGATGTACTTTAGTCATACTTTCATTCAACAACAAGATGTGCTTAAGTCATATCGGCATACAACAACAAGAGGTGCTTGAGTCATACGGGCATACAACAACAATATGTGCTTGAGTCATACGGGCATACAGCAAAATTGGCCAAAAGGTCACAGTTTAGTTCATCTAAGGACAACATTGATATCTGTTTGCAAAACGACACAGCTGGTCTATATTTCATTTATGTTGCTATGAAAAATAAGTAAGGTCAAAAGGTCGCAGTTAAATCATCCAAGCACAACATTGATATTTGTTTTCAAAACTGTACACATGGTCCAAATTGTATTACTGGAACAAAAAAAGAAAAGAAAAAAGGGGTCAAAAGGTCACAGGCAAGGTCATCCAAGGACAGCATTTGCATTTGTTTTCAAAACGGTACACATGGTCCAAATTTCATCGATGTAGCTTAAAAAAGTAAGAAGGTCAATGGGGGTGGGGCCAGTTTTAAGGGGCATAATTCACAAAAATGGTAGAGGACCATATACTTGTGACCCCATAGTGGGGCTGGTTTTGACCATAGGGGCATGATTTGAATAAACATGAAAGAGAACTACTATATGACGGTACATACAAAATATCAAGGGTCTCGGCCTAGCAGTCTCAGATAAAAAAAAAGATTTCAAAGACTCCCCTTTAAAAATATTAAGGAAACTTTTGATCTCCAGGACGTGACCAGTTATGTCCCAAGGAGCGCGATTCGAGCAAACTTGGTGGAGGACCATTGTATGTTGCTACATTCAAAATGTCAAGGGTCTGGGCTTAGCGGTTTCAGACAAAATGATTTTCAAAGTTGTTTTTATATAAAAGTCTTCGAAGCGGAGGATATGTAGTAGCAAGTGTTGACGGACGCCGGAAGGACGGACGCCGGTTTTCGAACGGTGGGCGATGGGAAAGGTCGGCCTAAGCACTACGTGTTCAGGTGAGCACTACGTGTTCATGTGAGCTAAGAAACTCCATAAAACAACATAGCCATCATGAAGTACTACTGTGATAAAGTGTTCATTCTACTGTGTCTATAAAAAGAGTTTCTATCATAATATAGGTCTGAGGCGTAAAACTCAAACATGTACAATGTATTGTGATATACCTTTTAGAGAGGTTGCTACATTGTTTTCTTTCTCAAAAATAATAAAATAATATGAACTAGGCGTCTCATACCAACACATTGTTTGAATTTGATAAGATAATAAAATTAACGTTCAAAGCTGCACTCTCACAGATTTAACATTTTTACAACTTTTATTTTTTGTCCTGGAAAGAGATTTTTTGCGTAAATTCCTGCAAGCCAGTGATATAAGACTGCTGACAAAAGATCAGATCGCAGATTTGCATATTTCCGTTCGAAAATTCATGTTTTATGGCTTAAGAAAAATGCATAAAACATTAATTTTTGAAGTTGAATATAAAAATCTGCGTTCTATTTTTTTTTGTCAGCAGTCTTGTATAACTGATTGCCATGGATTTTCGCAAACATTGGCTCGTTTCAAGACAAAAAATAAAACAGTTGTCAAAACGTTCAATCTGTGAGAGTGCTCAGAAAAATGTCATTATAAGCTTTCAGCTTCAAATTAAATTCTTAAATACTTGTATTGAAATACCAGGTACACGTTGTAATTTGAACCTCTTCATGAAATGAATTCTGTTTAAACCAAGCATGTACCATATCGGCGTTGCTGACGTTTTTGTATGTGAAAAAGTTGACAAAATCCTTGCTGTACAGCATGCGATATGACGTCACATACTCATTGTAGACTGGTGATCCTTGTGTTGTAATACCGCTTATTGATTGAATGTCACTAAACTTAACCTGCAAACAAACAAACATTATTACGATGAAAGAATTGTTACGACAAGATAGGTGCATGTAAAGTGTATTTAGTGGAATCAAAATGTTCTGTCTGCGATTTTTAAAGCTGCACTCTCACAGATTGAACGTTTTTACAACTCTTTTTTATTTTTTGTCTTGGAACGAGCCATTTTTGGCGAAAATCCATGGAAACCAGTTATATAAGACTGCTGACAAAAAATAGATTACCGATTATATTGTTTAAGTCCAAAAATTGATGTTTTATGCACTTTTCTTAAACCGTTAGTAACGGTTTAAGCCATAAAACATTAATATTCGAACGGAAATATGAAAATCTGCGATCTGATCTTTTATCAGCAATCTTTTATCATTGGTTTGCGCAAAAATTTGCTCTTTCCAAGACAAAAAATAAAAAAAAGTTGTAAAAATGGTATATCTGTGAGAGTGCAGCTTTAAAACAAATGGAGTAATGCCAAAGGTAAAAATGTAGTGAATAAGTTTCTCCAGATGAAAATCGAATACAGTAATTTTGCCACCGACGACCAGCCTTTTCTTCGAGCGCATTTTTTCATCCATTTTTCGCAACTTGTTTTCTTAGTTGTTACACAAACCATTTAAAACATTTAGAGCGCATTAACATATTGCATAAGGTGTATTTATTTTTGCAAATTAAATATTTCTTCAATTCCTGACACTCAGGAGTATGCATTCGGATTTCTTTATCTTACTAAACATTGGCGCTCACTCGTTGATAATTAGTATCTTCCAAGGCGGAGAGCGTAAGATATGTTCATTCCAATCCAATTGCGGAAAGTTGTACAGTTAATATACCAGATACCAGAAATATTTATGTTTGGTTTACCAGTATTTATAGTACAGTACTATAAATACTGGTAAACCAAACATAAATATTTCTGCGTAAACCTCCGCAGGAAGTTCTTTATTTTAAGACGCAGTCGTTTTAACCCCGATGTTATTCTCATTAAGGGCACATTTTTGGACATCATACAAACGGCTCATGCTGTCTGTAACGTCCGAAATGGCTGCATGAAGTAAAGAATATAAATGAGTGTATTAAGCACGGATAAACGGCTTTGCTTGGAATAATTATTGAACGTGTTAAATTGAATATGAAATAAATAATGTTTACTTTCTGAGATACCACCGCATTCATTTTTGTCTACACAGCTTCATGTTTATTCAATATAATGAAACTGTAGTCCCTTTTGAGCAAAAATAGGATTACTTTGAATAGAAATGTTTTCAAAACCAATAAACGTCTATTCTAATATATAAAACATATGTATTAATACCTTTCCTATTGTCAGTGTTACATATTATAAGTGTACAATTGGAGACATAAATGAAATATAAAACTAGTAACCTAGAAACTGAAGACGATGTGTTTGCTCTCAAAAGTGTTACAATGTGCCGAAAGAATACCGTTCATATATTAAGCACTTTCTTGGTTTCATTTTTGTCTGAGCATTATAGAAATCATGACGTTTCCTATGCAGCGGAATTTTTTAATAAGACTATTTAATTTGTTAACGAAAGATTTCGTCATTTTTATCCGCTACATATATAATACGACAGCAGTTCTTAGCTGTTTCAGGAACATATTAGATTGGGCGGTGTAACTGGCCTACGCCATTATTCCGAATGCGCAATGTGAACGTGCTTGGATTAACACTGACACATCTAGTTTCTTTGCAGACAAAACGATTTGTCTTTCGCTCACTGAACGCGCTTTTTGTTTGTCTGAAAGAAGCGAATGCTGATATTTTGTAACTACATGTAAGCCTCTTTCATAACTTACGTTTAAGAACAACATCATTTAATAAGCTTCATCATTGACATGTTCGGCCATTCCTTGTTCGTCCATACCCATGTAGCAGTTATGCGAGCTTTTGTTGTTGTAACTGGCGGACAAGCACGGGTTATTCCTGGCCAAACTCAGACAATGTGCAGTTGTGTAATAGACCGGTTTGTTTTACTCCAGGCATTGTGTAATAGACCGGTTTGTTTTACTCCAGGCATTGTGTAATAGACCGGTGTTTTACTCCAGGCATTGTGTAATAGACCGGTTTGTTTTACTCCAGGCATTGTGTAATAGATTCCGGTGTTTTACTACAGGCATTGTGTAATAGACCGGTTTGTTTTACTCCAGGCATTGTTTAATAGACCGGTGTTTTACTCCAGGCATTGTGTAATAGACCGGTGTTTTACTACAGGCAATGTGTAATAGACCGGTTTGTTTTACTCCAGGCATTGTGTAATAGACCGGTTTGTTTTACTCCAGGCATTGTGTAATAGACCGGTGTTTTACTCCAGGCATTGTGTAATAGACCGGTTTGTTTTACTCCAGGCATTGTTTAATAGACCGGTTTTTACTCCAGGCATTGTGTAATAGACCGGTGTTTTACTCCAGGTTCTTTTTGAAAAAGACCCTATATTTTACTCATTATTTTTGTAAAACACACCTTTATTTCAGGGTTTTAGAAAACTAACCAATGCACTATTTTTTTTATATAATCAATAACTCGAACACAAAGTATGAACAAAATTTATTAAGATTCCATTGGCAAAAATCATTTCAGTTCCAAACATATGAGAAGTGTAAAGAAAACTAACATTAAATCAAAAGTCATTACATATATATTGCCAAACAATTTTTTATACTAATTGTATATAACCTACCCATAAAGATAATAATATAAAGACATTAGAATTACTATAGAAATTAACAGTAAATTAAGTTTGATCAAAACATATTGTCTCAGATTCATATAAATTTTGTAATAGCCATTTTGGCACATTGGCACATATAAATTATTAAGAGCAGATATTAATGGGAAGATAGGGGCAATTCTATCAATGAAACGAAATATCAATACATCAGGATTTTCAGTTGAGAACTAAGGCAGTGTGAAAAATTGATATAATATTTTAACTTGTAATTTTAATTAAACCTACTAGTCAAATATTTCAAGTCTAATTTTCTTTTAAATACAACTCATTACCTGGATGAATTAACAATAAGAAAACTTAAACTAAGATACATTTGTTGATGAGTTGGTCGTGTGTTTACCCTAAAACATACCACACATTATACTATTCGGTTATGGGATTCATTAATAACAACCTTCACAACTATATCACAAATGAACACTACATTCCCATTCAATCCTTAAATGGACTCGCTCATGTTTTTGGACCAAAAATGAGTTTTCCTGGTTATACATCTGAAAACACTTATTTTACTGTTATTTTGCTCTAATATTGAATAGAAGAATTTTGGTTTTAGTGGGGTAAAGTCAAGTACAAAAAAGAGTATTGATGCCTTAATCCCTAGGCAACTAAGAATCATACAGAATTGATGGATATTTTTACCTTTTAACAACACAATGATAACATCACGTGATATGTCAAATCTACCAATCAAGCAACAACAAAGCTAAATTATTTACACTTTGAAAATTGTTGTCTTGAAAGCAATATTTGAACAAATATCAAAATTTCCTGAAGGCTTTCAGCTTTTAGTATCTTTGTTTTAACACTCATTATGATTTACCACACTTTTTTTAGTCATACAAAAAAGGTGCACTTTATAAAAACATAAGTGAGTCCATATAAGCTGTAAAACACAACAACTTATTAATTCCATTACACAAAGTTCAAGTTTTATTTAAGTCTTTATATAATGAATGGCACAAATGAAATAATTTTTTCCAGAAAAAGTAACAAAACGAAAAAGTAGTTCCATAATTTTACCACAAGAATGGAAAACTTTACAATGAAACACCTGCACCAGCTCAAGCACTTAACATGCATTTATATAAACTATCATCATAAAAAAATAATATCAACAAAACATGATAACATTTAACCTCATTCGCACATACATGTAACATATGAGTAAAGACAGAAAACATTGAGCACTTTTTTTCCAGACAAAGGATAAAAAAATAATTTTGGACCACACCTTTTGTATTGAAAAAATAAACACAATACACTTGTTTGAAAATATAACCAGACTTTGATCAAAACAAAAATAATATATTATTTCGGCACAAAAGATATTTAAAGTAAATGTAAACAATCACATGACACTGTAAACAAAGTTGCTTCATTCTCATATTTTTCTTGCAACATTGACATTAACACTCAGAACAGCAGAACAGATTACAGACATACACTTATATTAAAGGTGTATTGTGCCATAAGAATACATTAACACATTAATCATGAACAAAATTGTAAACATTTTTATGCAAATTCTATTACAACACAATTAATACAATTGAAAAACAACATCAAAACATTTAAATGTAAGATCTTAACAGAACTTCCTTAATAAAGTATTTTTTTGTCTACTGATGAGCCAGAACAATGAGAGATAAATGTTTAAAAAACATAACAAGAAACTTTGTGTGATTTTGAATATCAATTACAATACAATTACACATTTCCATGAAATCATGAGCACAACTTTACATGTTTTTATTTCAAAATCTCAATGGACATTCATGATTTGTTTGTCTCAAGTACCTTGCCCTAGCCTTGAAAAAAATAATTCATGGACTAATTTTATCTAACTTTCTGACACTCTTTGAAACAATCAAAATGCATTTCAAGTCCTACAATGTATATATACGCATTTTTATTATGCTTATTGATGAACTATCATGCAGTGAAAATACAAGTTTTGATATTTGCACCTCTGTTAAAGATTTTGTTTTCTTCACTATAGATTCTCGTGTTGCTTGACAAGTGCCGCTGAGTAAATGCCAACACATTAGGTCTGCTGTTTTTATCTCTTTAATCAAACAAGGAGAATAAGAATAACACTATTACAGCCAGAGTAATGGTCCTTGCTTAACATGAACAATTGTCTTTGGCAACAGGTATACATAGTTACATTTGAATATCTTGGAACTGTTTTTTTAATATTGACCAAGGTTGAAACATTTTCACTAAGATGCCACAAGTGAAACAATGTTTTTCTTACACTGCAATTAGACAATTTATCTGTTTTCATTAATGAGTGTTTTTCTTTTTTGAATGTCACACTTTTATGTGTTGTTGTTTTGCATGAAATTATTTTTAATTTCATTTTGGCATCGTCATTGTTAAAAAAATTCATTCGGGCTACTTGAAAAAATATCCTGTAAGATATACGACATTAGCTTGCATTACAGAACTAACTGTTCAACAACCAAACAAGAATCATAACATACAGAATATGCATTTAACACAGTTTTACTCTCATGTATCTTTAAAGAGGGTAGCAAGAGTGCCACAGAGCTCCCACACATGCTCATCTAGTTTTATTCCGCAAATCAAGGAGCATAACTTCAACATTATTACCGGGTAATTCCAGAATTATAGACCTTCGGCTTCCTTAACTCGTACCTATGGCAACATGTGTACCAACTTCAATTTGAGTATCTTCAGCTCTTTTTGCATTTTGTCCAAGATTAAAATATTTGCAGACAGCGACGACCTTAAGACTATGACAATACCTCAACAACTTATTAAGTAAAACAGTCAAACTTAAAATGACAAGAACCTGATGATATTTTAGAACATACTGTACAGCAATTAAGCCATTACCATGTCCGAGATACAATTATATGATCTACTACTAAAATATATATAACAACTAAACCTACGTAGCATTTGTGACAATTGCTACAACATCAATACTACTTAATATGAGATTCAAATTTTGCGAACAGTTCTTGTTTTCCTTTCCTATTTTTTTTCTAACACCAAGGTATTTTTTCTAATCTTAAACAAAGGTGTATTTTGATTTTATATAAGTATGAAGATGAAGTGGAGGAGTGCCTTTGTTATATTCATGCCATTTAACATTTTCCCAGCACTAAGGCGAGAAGTGCCATTCTAACGTACATCCCATTTTCAGCCTGTCTGAAGTAGGCTGCTCTTGGGTCTGTGTCAAAAACGGGGCTGAAATGAAACGTTATTCCCTATCATCTGTCATTCTATTGTAAACATAAAATAACAAGATTACCGGTATTAACATTATCAAAAAGTCCTTTTTATGGATACCACTGTGAGAATTTTTTGCATTGGAATTTCTAGTAAGACTATCAATCTGTGAATACTGTAAATACACATTGGATTCCAAGGGATTTGAATAGGGAGCTGGACTTAATACGGAAACTTTGCAATGTAAATGGGGAAACTGGCAGTATCGGCATAAAGGTCTTCTGGGTATTAACCATGCACCCCATTTTACAAACAGTATGTTCCCAATCACGTCAGGATAGACATCAATTTTAACAGTAAACAATTAAGTTTAAATGCAAAATTACCATTAATAGCAAATTAATCTTGAGTGATTCACAGCAAAATATGTCATTAGTTAAGCCAAAAGGCATATATT
Organism: Mya arenaria; assembly: GCF_026914265.1. Lineage (NCBI taxonomy): Eukaryota > Metazoa > Mollusca > Bivalvia > Myida > Myidae > Mya > Mya arenaria. The sequence goes on from NC_069130.1 coordinate 26,321,443, forward strand.
TGTGTATTAAAACAACATTTAACTACAAATCTAAGTATGAACATAATGTTAAGTTCATCAGGAATGATATTTAGATTATATAAATTGATCTAGCTCAACTGTAAAGACATCTTTAAGCTGATATGAAACCGAACACTTCAAACTGAATCCTAGCTGGGTAAAAACCAGTATTGGTATCTTTTATAGAGGCCCACACCCATGATAGGGCTCAAACACACCGAGGAGTCATTACAATAAAGATCTTACTTGTACATTCAAGTTATCTCAGTTTCATATTTTTCATCATTTTTTACTATGTTTCTATTTAATTGCATGAATTGAACTTAGCCAGTATTTAATTTCAAAACAAAGTTGAAGATAGAAACTAGAAATGTGTCCATAGGACACGGATGCCCCCACTTCGATTTTTTGTCACAGAAAATAAGCCATAATGATTATTCAGGATAATCTGAGGGCCCTAACTCCTAAATGATTAAAGCGATTTCCATGGCTATCGAACTTGATCAAGATATTATGGTCACAAACATGTGTTAAAAGTTTGGTGAGGATTGGACAAACAGTTTTCAAGAATTAGATCGGAAACAATCTTCGGGACGTATTTTTCAAGTCTTTTTTTGCAAATAAAGGGCCGTAACTCCTAAATGACAAAAGCGATTTCCATGGCTATCGAACTTGATCAAGATATTATGGTCACAATCATGTAAGTAAAGTTTGGTGAGGATTGGACACATACTTTTCAAGAATTAGATTGGAAACATATATTTTTGAAGTATTTTTGGCAAAAAAGGGCCGTAACTCCTAAATGACTAAAGCGATTTCCATGACTATCGAACTTGATCAAGATATTATGGTCACAAACATGTGTTTAAAGTTTGGTGAGGATTGGACAAACGGTTTTCAAGAATTAGATCGGAAACAATCTTCGGGACGTACGTACGTACGTACGTACGTACGGACAAGGGCAACCCTATATGCCGCCACTTTGTGGGGGCATAAAAAATACAATAAAATAGAGGTTAAACATCTACTAATCATGTTTAGTTAAGAATTTGGGCATGAAATTCACAAATTTCTTTTTAAGTGACATGCATAATTTAACTATTAGTTTACTAGTATACAGTTTGAGCAAAAATAAAGCGATTTCCATGGCTATCGAACTTGATCAAGATATTATGGTCACAAACATGTGTTAAAAGTTTGGTGAGGATTGGACAAACAGTTTTCAAGAATTAGATCGGAAACAATCTTCGGGACGTATTTTTCAAGTCTTTTTTTGCAAATAAAGGGCCGTAACTCCTAAATGACTAAAGCGATTTCCATGGCTATCGAACTTGATCAAGATATTATGGTCACAATCATGTATGTAAAGTTTGGTGAGGATTGGACACATACTTTTCAAGAATTAGATTGGAAACATATATTTTTGAAGTATTTTTGGCAAAAAAGGGCCGTAACTCCTAAATGACTAAAGTGATTTCCATGACTATCGAACTTGATCAAGATATTATGGTCACAAACATGTGTTTAAAGTTTGGTGAGGATTGGACAAACGGTTTTCAAGAATTAGATCGGAAACAATCTTCGGGAATTTTTGGCAAAAAAGGGCCGTAACTCCTAAATGACTAAAGCGATTTCCATGGCTATCGAACTTGATCAAGATATTATGGTCACAAACATGTGTTTAAAGTTTGGTGAGGATTGGACAAACGGTTTTCAAGAATTAGATCGGAAACAATCTTTGGGACGTACGTACGTACGTACGTACGTACGTACGTACGTACGTACGTACATACGTACGGACAAGGGCAACCCTATATGCCGCCACTTTGTGGGGGCATAAAAAATACAATAAAATAGAGGTTAAACATCTACTAATCATGTTTAGTTAAGAATTTGGGCATGAAATTCACAAATTTCTTTTTAAGTGACATGCATAATTTAACTATTAGTTTACTAGTATACAGTTTGAGCAAAAATAAAGCGATTTCCATGGCTATCGAACTTGATCAAGATATTATGGTCACAAACATGTGTTAAAAGTTTGGTGAGGATTGGACAAACAGTTTTCAAGAATTAGATCGGAAACAATCTTCGGGACGTATTTTTCAAGTCTTTTTTTGCAAATAAAGGGCCGTAACTCCTAAATGACTAAAGCGATTTCCATGGCTATCGAACTTGATCAAGATATTATGGTCACAATCATGTATGTAAAGTTTGGTGAGGATTGGACACATACTTTTCAAGAATTAGATTGGAAACATATATTTTTGAAGTATTTTTGGCAAAAAAGGGCCGTAACTCCTAAATGACTAAAGTGATTTCCATGACTATCGAACTTGATCAAAATATTATGGTCACAAACATGTGTTTAAAGTTTGGTGAGGATTGGACAAACGGTTTTCAAGAATTAGATCGGAAACAATCTTCGGGAATTTTTGGCAAAAAAGGGCCGTAACTCCTAAATGACTAAAGCGATTTCCATGGCTATCGAACTTGATCAAGATATTATGGTCACAAACATGTGTTTAAAGTTTGGTGAGGATTGGACAAACGGTTTTCAAGAATTAGATCGGAAACAATCTTCGGGACGTACGTACGTACGTACGTACGTACGGACAAGGGCAACCCTATATGCCGCCACTTTGTGGGGGCATAAAAAATCAACATGTTGGTAACATGGATGTTCCTACGTATTTGAGATTTTGGAAGTTGCATCTAAGATCCTGGAATTAAACAAGCCCCTTCAGCATGCTTCAATAAAGATCTTCATCGATTCCAGTCATTATTAGAAATCATCTTAGTGTTATTATTTTGCTAAATATTTGTGTGAATTGAACTTTAGTCAACATTGAAAATGAATACAAAGTTGAGAAAATATGAAAAATATGATGTATTGCCTTTTGCGACATTTATACAGATATAATATTATTGAAGTTAGGACTTAAAATCCTTTATTTGAACAGGCCAACTGATATTTATGGTCAGAGACAAACTCTTTTGCCAATGCTGTTTAACTGTGAAAACCAACCTGATTTCAAAGTTCCTTGGTAGAGGGTGCATGACCACCATGCGTTTCTTGGCTCTTGTCATGAGTTCAGGGGTCACAACGAACTGACCACACGCCTGAAATTAACACAAATCTTGCTGTCATTCAACCACCAATGTGACCAAAATAGAGATTATATTTTATTCATAAGAAATAGCACATCATTGTATAATTCCATGGATCACTGTGACCACCCCTGTCAAAACAACCTCCAACTTGTGACAAGGACACATGAGGCCCATCCATGTTATGTTAAATAGTAAAGCCTTTTGACTGTCAGGATATATTTACATGTATACCAAAATATAAAGTCAGACAAGAGCAATATATAGATAGATAGATAGATTTATATTCGTGCATATATATATGTCATAGTAACAAACCAAATATCTCATAAAGTTATAACACAGACTGATTAACAAAGTATTAGTGATGATATCTATACTAAAGCACAACATCATTAGAATGCTTTGGATACATACGTGCGTTAATAAAGATTTAATTCAATGTGACAAATATATAACACAGGATAACCCATTAAAGTTATTCAACTTATTTCCAATGGGGTCCTTATGACAAATATAATTATTTGCCAAGATCTCGGTTGTAAGCTGTTTAAATTAGGTTTTCTTATACAAAAATAACATGCATGTACTCTTGACCAGTTAAAAAATGATTAAATGTTTGTGATCAAACTTCTTTTACAGTTATAATGCAACCGACTGTTAAAACCATATGACACTTAAGCATAATATGACAAAAAACTGATATGCAAGATTAAATGAATAACAATTAATAAAATAGGAAATCTTCCATTTCTGCACATTTCATACCAACAATGAGATGTGATTTCACTTCTTTTTTAAAAGTATTCTTATTTTTCAATTCTTTTAACTTTATTGGAAGACTGTTCCAGTCCTGGATTGCTTGATAAAAGAAAGTATTTAATATAAAACTGTCAGCCTGTGGCACTTTAAAATTCCGAGCACTATGTCTACTGTTGTAAGAATGTGTGGATGAGATTAAAGTAAAATGTTCATGTAAGTATGATGGGCATTTGCTATTAAAGATTTTATGTACATGGTTTAGTCGTAGTTGCTTTATCCTATTTTCTATATTAAGCCATCCAATATCACTGAAAGCCGAGACTTTTAGGGAATTCTACAATCATAGCCATAAATGAATCTGACAACTTTGTTCTGAGTGACCTGTAATCTGTTCTTGAATTGTTTAGATATACCACTGTACCAAGATGTCGATGCATAGTCAAAATGACATTGTATTAAGGAGTTACAAAACAATCTTCTTAGATTCATATCTAAAAAACAATTTTGTCTATATAAAAAATTTTAACCTAGAATTAACTTTACTGACAATATTGTTAACAACAGATGCAGCACTGAGATCATTGTCCAGTATACTTCCAAGATATTTAACAGATTGTTTAGGTTTTATTATATGGCCATTGCAGTTTACATTGAAGCTATCAACTTTTGTTAGTTTCCTTTTAGACCCAAATAAAATACATTCTGTTTTTCCAAGATGCAAAGACAGTTTGTTGTCAACTAACCACTTACTACAGTTTTCAAGCTCCTTGCCGAGTACATAACTAATAACAGACGGATCTTTGTGTGAGAAAAGGATAGCACTATCATCTGCATATAGTATTAATTTACATTTTTCACTTATGCTTATACTCATATCATTGACAGCATAAAAACAGCAATGGTCCAAGTATGCTTCCTTGAGGAACACCACAAGAGATGAAGACATGAATTCAGACGTTGTATTATTTACATTGACAACTTGTTTACGTCCAGATAAATATGATAGAAACCACTCAATTGAATCCACACCAATTTCTTTTAACTTCTGACATAGAATTTTGTGATCTACGGTATCAAACGCCTTTTGAAGATCCAGCATAATCATTCCTGTATATAGACCTTTGGAATTTTGTTGTTTTATATGGTCAGTCAAATGAATTAGGAATATAATATAAGGAAGTAATACGGGTATAAAAGGGGTGCAACAAGAGTGTAAAATGGAAGTTATATGAGGTTAAAAGGGAGGTAATATGGGTGTAAAATATATTTACTTTGGGTGTTAAATGGACGTTATATGAGTGTAAAATGAAAATTCTGTGGGGATAAAAGGGCAGTAATACAGTATAAAATGGAAGAAAAAGGGAGGTAATATGAGTGTGAAACGAAGTAATATGGGGGTAAAATGGGTGTGGAATGTAAGTAATATTGGAGTAAATGGGTGATAATATGAGTGTAAATGGAAGTAATATGGTTGTGGAAAAGAGGTAATACGGTGTAGAAGTAAAGTTATACTTGTGTTAAAGGGAAATAACAACAGATTAAACGGCAGGTAATATGAGTGTACAAGGGAAATATTATGGCAATAATAGAATGTAAGAGAGCAGGTTACACATTCTATCAAATATTTGTAAAAGTAAGGTAGTATGAATGTGATATGGTAAAAGAGAGGTAAAATGATTGTAAAATGTGTTAATAAAATTGTCTAAGTGACGTTGAAAAGAGCGTTAAAGGGAGGGCATAGAAGTTAAAATATCTATTCACAATAGGAAAAAATCATTCCTTGTGTAGACTGGTCGAAAACATGACCTCAACATGCTGGGAATGTGAATAGAAATAACGTAAGTATCAAAGAGAGGTGATGTGAGTTATAAAGGGAAGCAATACCTGTTCATATTCATCTGTAGACGAGAACCTCTCCTTTTGTATACGGGTCATATACAGCACATCTGTTTCTACGAGAGCCTGTTCTAGGGAATTCATCTCCTGCTGATGGGTACCTGGGGGAAGAGGAATACAGTTCAAATTCTTGTTTTTATACAATGACTTGATATAACTATTTGGACTCATGTAGTCTCTTTTGAGGAAATGGTGACTATAAAGATATACTAATAAAACAAGAATGCACCAGAGCGAACAAATTACGGACACAACAGACCATGGACATTACTGACTAGACACAATGGACTAGACTTCCTTCCGTAATGACCATGGTCCGTAATATTCTGACACCAAGCAACAAAAATGCTCATTTGTCTTTTTAATAGAAAACAAGACGGAGGTATGGGCTTAAGTGTTTATATGAGGGTATAATCGCTGGCAACATGTGTACCAAATTATCATCAAATTTTTATGAGTAATGGCCAAGGTTGAAGTGTTCCATGCCAGCAACACCAAGGCTTTGGCAACTTACACTAACTCGTTTTCATTGAAAAACTGACCAGCTAGCTAACAAACGGCACAGTATGTTTTCTCAAAGATTTTTTTTCATACCATTACTACTCCTCATAATCACCCATTGCCCCCATTTAGCATCTATATAAATATGACAAAATTGGTCAAGAAATAAGGCAACAATTTTTTTATGGATCCATCTAAAACAAACGAAGGGATTACAGATTACTTTTCATTTAAACAATAGAGTTATCTTACTTGATTAAAGAAGAAGGTTAAATGGTTGGGAGCATGTGTGTAAAGTTTCAATGCAATGCATGATGTATTCGCTGAGGTATTGACTTAAAAGTGGTAACAAGCCAAACCTTAACCAGAATTTCTGTCTGAAAAAGGGGCCATTATTTGAATAAAATGCAAACTAGAGTTATCTTACTTGGTTAATTAAGTAGGTTGGATGGTTGAGTAACAATGTATAAAGTCTGAATGCAATACTTCAAGTAGTTGTTGAGATATTAACCTATGTGTGCTTACACGCAAAACCTTAAGCAGAATTTCTTATATAAAGGGCAATTATTTACATAAAATGCAAACAAGAGTTATCTTACTTGGTTAAATAAGTAGGTTGGATGGTTGATTAACATTGTAACGCGTCTCAATGCAATACCTCAAGTAGTTGCTGAGATATTAACCTATGTGTGCTTGCACGCAAAACCTTAACCAGAATTTCTAAGTCTAATAATAAAGGCCTATTATTTGCATTAAATGCAAATTAGAGTTTTCTAACTTGGTAAATTAAGTAGGTTGGATGGTTGAGTACCACTGTATAAAGTCTGAATGCAATACCTCAAGTAATTGCTGAGATATTAACCTATGTGTGCTTGCATGCAAAACCTTAACCAAGTTGTGACGCCGACGCTTGGGTGAGTAGTATAGCTCTCCATATTCTTCGAATAGTCGAGCTAAAAATCATACACTGGGCCTAAATCAACCACCTGATGTAAGGTTTAAGTATCATGCCCAAATATGTCTCTGAAGTGCTAAACAAAGCGCATGAGTGGTTCAGTGGTAGTGGTGTACAACTAGTGATGGCGTTATGATCATATATCATTGACTGAAATGCACTTCCAATTTATAATCCAAGAATCGATAACTGATTGTGGCTAACCATTTTAATTTTTGTTTATGACATTTGTCTCATTATCCAAGCTCTCAGGGTTTTGAGTTTTATTCCTACAAGGCCAATTATGCAACACTTTTCAAAATGGACACTAGTTCTCTTTTCTATTCAAGAAACAAATTTGAGTGTATTTCATAAAATATAAGTTGAAAGCAGGTACTATAAACCAAATGCTCAATTATCATCTAACCTTTCTGAGCGACAAAATCTACCACGTCCTGGGGCATCTTCAGGGACCTGGGTGAGACATAGTTCAACGTCACCCTGTAGTTGGTCAGCAGCCGAGCCAGTGAGTGGACAGTCCGGCCATTCTTCAGATCTCCCACCATTGTAATCTGAAGGCAAAAAGGTAACTTTATCATTATGGGTTTGGCAAAGTATAATTCTACATAATTATTCATATGGGCATATCAGGAGATATAAGTGCATATAAGAGATCATTAGATGTAGATCAATATCACCATAAAGTTTGAATGACTAGCAAGAAAGTGGACAGTGTGTCTTTTCATTAAATCACCTACTTTCAAACTGTATTAAACAAACACAAAATAGATTAAGTTAGTAGTATATAAATAATTTCCGCAGAGTTCAAGACTTCTAGATACATATTTATATAATGATCAAAACAAATTAACAGCATATTAGTGTACAAATAAAAATATATTAGCCATGATTTGGCACATTTTTAAACTGTGGAAACTGTGGCCACGAAGCTATTAATTGAACGGTGACCCCATCAATAAAGGGTAATATTTTCAAATCTGTATACTGGTTGACGGTACATTTCCGAACAGGGCACAAATCCCGAACACCAGCTAAAACACGCGTTTGTTTACTGTGATCGATTATTCGATGATCTAGATCAATACAAAGGCTTGCCTTGGTCACATTTGCGAAGTTTCATCTTGTTTTGTTGAGTATTTTTCTAAAAAAATGCCATTCAATGTTTATAACTTAAAGATCAAAATGTAGCACACCGGGGAATGACGTCGGAGGGCGCACGCGCATCTTTGGTTGTGCAGTTATGTTGACCTACATTTATGATATTTATAAATAGAAATCACTCTTTACATTTGAATTTCATGTTTTTAAAAACATCGGAAACAATAAATAACTTTGCAGCTAAGTGTTTATTTAATATAGCATGTACTTATTAATTATAATTGTATGACCATGTATTTTCGCTTTTCAAGTGTTCGGTATTTGTGCCCTCCGTAGCATAAATTTAAAGGTGATTTACTGTCTATAAAATGAACCATTTTCGACATAAAATTGATGAGATCGTGAATCTGTACTTTGACAGATGTTGTCACATTAACCAAAGATGTTTCATACGCAAATTTTAACTTGCTTCAACAAAAACTCTCCAAGATAATTGTGAAAAACCTCAAAAAGTGTTCGGATTTGTGACCTTAGCCAGTAAACAAATCATATTTTTTTTCTTTTGTTTGATTATCAATGTCAAATGAGTCCAACATAATAAAAATAGATGTTTTTTGTGTGCACCTATCTAGACTTTGTACTATTAACTCCTGTGATGGGTTATAACCTCTTTTGGAAGTAAAAACAAACTCCCACTAAAAACAACACAAAGTTAACAATTTCCTACTTACAGTGAGACCATTCACAGTGCCGATCTCTTCTCTGATGGTGAACACATCCAGCAGTGCCTGTGTTGGGTGTTCACCAGTCCCATCCCCGGCATTGATGATCGGCTTGAGGCAGTTATTGGCAGCTTGCTGTACTGCATCGGGCACCGGATGGCGGATCACCATGACATCACTATAACCGCTCATGGTCTGCACTGTGTCTGATAAAATAGGTCCGTACATAGATGGGACAATATCCAATCCTTTGTGCCAGTAATCCCTCTTGGATAAACCAGCTTGAGTTCTTACAAATATTTGGAATATTTTTTTCTTAGCAAATGCTGCTATGTAAAATCCAGAATTTAAGCAAGCCCGGAAGTAATTTTACCAGTGTAGGGCTTGCAGGCTTGTGCTAACTTCAGCAACTATTGTGCTTCCATGAGTAATAGAATGAACTACTGAGGAAATATTTTAACTTCTTAAAAGATGGTATCAATTATAAAATTCATCAAAAATGACCAGAATTTACCTAATTAATTAAAATGTAACTATCTTAGGAATTTTTTTATTTTATCTTTTTCCTTCTAAAATAAATAAAATCTATTCAGTGTTGCCTATCTAGTTTTTACTGATCACATTAAGAGTTATTAAACCTACCATCCAAAGACTCCCCTTTCTTTACAGATGACGAGCCCTCGTCAAAATGTATGACCGTGCCTCCGAGTCTCTGCATGGCGGCTGAGAAGGAACAACTGGTCCGTGTGCTCACCTCGAAGAACATGGAAGCCATGACTTTGCCCTGAAAAGGAATTTTGCTGACTGATAAGCATTGCGTGTTGTGCAAATAGCAATAGTTAGCCTTGATACACACACCTTTGCACAAAAACTGGGTTCAATTTTGGGTAACTGGACTGGCATTCACAAGACATCTTAATTCACTGATTCACTTGAAACAATTTCCCTTAAAATGTTAGTAGTGAAATTAAAATAAAAAGTATATTTTGGTAATAAACGTGTCATAATATTTAACAAAATAATTTGTATAATAAACTGGAGGTATTTCAGATATTATTAAGTTAAAATATCACATCACCAATGAGATATTTAACTTAGGAAAATGGCTTGATACAGATACAATTAATCAGCAGTTTTCTATACAATTAATCAACTGTTTTCTGTACAATTAATCAGCTTCTTTCTATACAATTTTTCAGCTTTTTTCTACGTAAATTATACAGCTGTTTTCTATACAATTAATCAGCTCTTTTGTATACTTTTTATACAAATAATCAGCATATTTCTATACAATTAATCAGCTTTTTTTCTATACAGTTCATCAGCTCATTTTCTTTACAATTATACAGCTGTTTTCTATACAATTAATCAGCTGTTTTCTAAACAATTAATCAGCCATTTTCTATAAAAACATCATTGGAAAAATTACTGTAGAAACAGGAATGCTTGATGGTTGTTTTTGTTTCCAGTCGAACAAGGGCATAACTCAACACTCATTCAAGCCAGAGTTATTGGTCTGGTTACACAACGGCATATGTTACTGTTAATATGTATACTAAGTTTGAGCATGACTGTTTCCAACTCAAGAAGGACATTTAACACTCAACATTCACACATGTGTTGTTTTGACCAATATCTGCGTCAAAGTTTTGCGAACAGACCTAGGCCTCACCAAAACACACCATCTCATCATGGTGAACCTTTATTGCAAGTTTATTGAAAAACCTATACTGCATGGCCAAGATACAGCCCTGACAAGGTTCATACCGGACAGATGCATTTCCTCACAAACACGTAACACCCATTGCGACAACTATGTCTCGCTCATAGCAGGAGGGCGAGACAACGAATTAAATTTAATAAAAAACTTTTTGTGTGGTGTCAAGGTAAGAACAATAACTATACCTGTTTTCATTTTGCTTTCTGTATGATAGCTAACATGGCACTCAAGCAAGATGATAAAAACTTACCCTAAGAATATAGTCCAGGGGCCTGTCTCTCAGTACTGCGGCACGGAAATGGTGGGCCAGGTTAAACAGCTGATGTAACTGAAATATATTGAGGTATAGTGAAAAACCTACAAAGAAAAGGTTGTTTAAAGTTTTTTAAATTTCCTGGACAATTCCAAAACATTTATTAAAATAATAAGAAGGCTTTGCTCTGATTTGTCTGAAAGTTCTATTTTAATGCTATCAACTTATATAACTGTGTCAAATAAGGTGTTTGTTTGTCCTAAAGTTGGCTTTTGAGCCAAATGTTCTGAACATAAATATTACATTTATTTTCAATTCATCTGAGTGAGTCAGTATTTTTTCCCAAATCAGGGGTTCCAGCATTGGACAAACAAATCAGGTGATGTAACAATTAGGTGTGAAAACAGATCAAAAGTCACAATCTTGAAGTCTATAAAAAATAGTTTTGAACATGAAGGCTTTAGGTTCTAAGAAGGGTTAAGCCTTAGACCCTTGTTGAATTGTTTCAAAAACTTTTTATATCCATTTGGACAATGTCCTTCCAATTATTTGTCCAGCCAAAAATAATCTTTACAACTACCATAAACAATAATCTGTAGTTGAAAGCTCTTGATTCTCATTTCAGAAATAATCCTGAACTTTAGCATCATCACACAATTAAACATTATTCAACATTTGGGGACCACTTTTTCCATCCTAAGATTAATGCTTGCGGAGTAAAGTCCTGTTTATATAATTCCGATGCAAATCACAACTTGAATCAAAGTTTTATCATTTGTCATAGGGAATTATTCACTGTGATCTGGATTCATTACCTGGTCCCTCAAGAATGAGCTGACAGTTAACACATGGTGTCCGGTGAGTCCGGGGGTGATGTGTGGCAGGGCCTCCCTTGTGTGCATGGCATGTTGAGGGGACAGCCCCATATCACGTAGCGCTGGGTCAACCCGCTGTCTGGACAGCTCCAGCTGGTCACCTCGCCCAGACTCTGGGGTTATGAAAGGAATAGAGATATTTAAAATGACTACTTAATGTTAAATTTCAAATTAAAGCTTTGTAAGGTATGAAATAAAGGTCTGCACATGATAATATAATTACATACTTTTATATGTGATATCATTGTTACATTATTTGCAGGTGGTATCATGTGATACCATTATTACATAACTCGCAAGAGAACTATTTATTACATAAATTGCAAGAGAAACATTTATTACATAAATTGCATGAGATATCATTAAAACATAATTTGCATGTGATATCATGTGATACCATTATAACATAATTTGCATGAGAAACCATTATTACATAATTTGTATGTGATATCATTATCACATAATTAGCATGTTATACCATTATTTAATTTACATAATTTGCATGTGATATCATGTTATACCATTATTACATAATTTGCATGAGATATCATTATTACAAAATTTGCATGTGAAATCATTATTACATAATTTACATGTGATATCATTATTACAAAATTTGCATGTGATATTATTACAAAAATTGCATGTTATATCATTATTACAAAATTTGCATGTAATTCCATTATTACATAATTTTCATGTGATATCATTATTACATAATTTGCATGTGATATCATTATTACAAAAATTGCAAGTGATATCATTATTACATAATTTACATGTGATATCATTATGTAATTTACATAATTTGCATGTGATATCATTATTAGATAATTTGCAATCATAAAAATATCAATGTAATACTATCAATACCATCTTGCAGGTGACATTTTGAACTGTGTTTGCATGTTATAATACCAAATTTTTCATTTGATATTATCATATTTTATTTGTTATGAGTATCTGATTAATATTTAACAGTAGAATTTGAAACACATTTTAATCAGTGTTATTTAAATGCAAAACAAATTATCAAATTCAAGTGCATTCAAAAACAATTGAAAATATATTTCATATTTACCAAATAAGGCATGCTGATTAGCAAAAGCAAGCTTTTAGCATTTAACATTCATTTAACTTTGTTAACAAGAAAACCTTTTGTTGGCGAGTTTGAGAAGTCAGACCCGTGCCTGAATGGAGCTATGAAGGAATAAAAGCATGAAAGGAACATGAATTACGATGAGTAGATTCCAGTTAAGCGATTCAGTTCATAGCAAGTAGATTTTCATTAATTGGATATGTCTCCTGTCCAGAGTTCCTTCATTGTCGAACACAATCTTATACCCATTTGAATTAAAAGGGTCACAATGACCATGACCTTTGGCATGCTGATTGCAAAATCAATTGGGGTCGATCTGTTCTTGATAGACTGAGCAGATTAATTTTGTACAGCGGTTACTTCCCTTTGCTGTACAGTCATAACTGTTACCATGCATATCTCATGATGGCGTTAAACCACTGTGCCTTCCTCCACATGATTATAATATTACCTCTGGCAACATGTGTACTTTTGAATATCATATTCAGTTCGTGCATTTTTTAAGATATGGCCAAAAAACAAAGTTATAGCACACTACTATACCATTAATACAACACTTCAATATTTCAAATGAGTTTTACAAACCCTGCACACATATATTATAGCACATATGTTACATAATGTACAACACAAGCATGTAATATACTTCAAACAAAGGGGAAACATCGGAAAACCTATACATTGCATATTAAAGAGTTTATCTAGCATTATATGCAATTGTATTATCCTTAGGATACATAAATTATTTGTCAGATTTTCATCCTCGTCTGTACCCTCTTTTTTCCGCCGTCCTTTTAATTTTATTGACTAAAAAAATGTTGAACTAGGGGTCTGTATTAACGTATCGGTCTATGTTGAACTAGGGGTCTGTATTAACGTATCGGTCCATGTTGAACTAGGGGTCTGTATTAACGTATCGGTCTATGTTGAACTAGGGGTCTGTATTAACGTATCGGTCTATGTTGAACTAGGGGTCTGTATTAACGTATCGGTCCATGTTGAACTAGGGGTCTGTATTAACGTATCGGTCTATGTTGAACTAGGGGTCTGTATTAACGTATTGGTCCATGTTGAACTAGGGGTCTGTATTAACGTATCGGTCTATGTTGAACTAGGGGTCTGTATTAACGTATCGGTCTATGTTGAACTAGGGGTCTGTATTAACGTATCGGTCCATGTTGAACTAGGGGTCTGTATTAACGTATCGGTCCATGTTGAACTAGGGGTCTGTATTAACGTATCGGTCTATGTTGAACTAGGGGTCTGTATTAACGTATCGGTCCATGTTGAACTAGGGGTCTGTATTAACGTATCGGTCTATGTTGAACTAGGGGTCTGTATTAACGTATCGGTCCATGTTGAACTAGGGGTCTGTATTAACGTATCGGTCCATGTTGAACTAGGGGTCTGTATTAACGTATCGGTCTATGTTGAACTAGGGGTCTGTATTAACGTATCGGTCTATGTTGAACTAGGGGTCTGTATTAACGTATCGGTCTATGTTGAACTAGGGGTCTGTATTAACGTATCGGTCCATGTTGAACTAGGGGTCTGTATTAACTTATCGGTCCATGTTGAACTAGGGGTCTGTATTAACGTATCGGTCCATGTTGAACTAGGGGTCTGTATTAACGTATCGGTCCATGTTGAACTAGGGGTCTGTATTAACGTATCGGTCCATGTTGAACTAGGGGTCTGTATTAACGTATCGGTCCATGTTGAACTAGGGGTCTGTATTAACGTATCGGTCTATGTTGAACTAGGGGTCTGTATTAACGTATCGGTCTATGTTGAACTAGGGGTCTGTATTAACGTATCGGTCCATGTTGAACTAGGGGTCTGTATTAACGTATCGGTCCATGTTGAACTAGGGGTCTGTATTAACGTATCGGTCCATGTTGAACTAGGGGTCTGTATTAACGTATCGGTCTATGTTGAACTAGGGGTCTGTATTAACGTATCGGTCTATGTTGAACTAGGGGTCTGTATTAACGTATCGGTCTATGTTGAACTAGGGGTCTGTATTAACGTATCGGTCCATGTTGAACTAGGGGTCTGTATTAACGTATCGGTCCATGTTGAACTAGGGGTCTGTATTAACGTATCGGTCTATGTTGAACTAGGGGTCTGTATTAACGTATCGGTCTATGTTGAACTAGGGGTCTGTATTAACGTATCGGTCTATGTTGAACTAGGGGTCTGTATTAACGTATCGGTCCATGTTGAACTAGGGGTCTGTATTAACGTATCGGTCTATGTTGAACTAGGGGTCTGTATTAACGTATCGGTCTATGTTGAACTAGGGGTCTGTATTAACGTATCGGTCTATGTTGAACTAGGGGTCTGTATTAACGTATCGGTCTATGTTGAACTAGGGGTCTGTATTAACGTATCGGTCCATGTTGAACTAGGGGTCTGCATTAACGTATCGGTCCATGTTGAACTAGGGGTCTGTATTAACGTATCGGTCCATGTTGAACTAGGGGTCTGTATTAACGTATCGGTCTATGTTGAACTAGGGGTCTGTATTAACGTATCGGTCTATGTTGAACTAGGGGTCTGTATTAACGTATCGGTCCATGTTGAACTAGGGGTCTGTATTAACGTATCGGTCTATGTTGAACTAGGGGTCTGTATTAACGTATCGGTCCATGTTGAACTAGGGGTCTGTATTAACGTATCGGTCCATGTTGAACTAGGGGTCTGTATTAACGTATCGGTCCATGTTGAACTAGGGGTCTGTATTAACGTATCGGTCCAGTCTGGAAACGGCATTTATTCATACCTACAGTGTCGATGTATAATTTTCACAGGTAAAAAACAGACTTGTTTTGATCGTGTGCATGGTTCCTGTTCTAGAAACACATGTTTATGGTCCCTTATGCAATAAGAAAGAGAATGAAAACATAATCAACAGTTAAACTGTCATATAAGAAGTATAATAAATAAAATGCCCCCCCCCCCCCCTATCCCATTTAAAAAAAAATTTGGATGAAAATCTAGCAATTAATTTATAATGGCCTTATATACAGAAAAAAAGAAGGTTATAATTATAATGTAGCACCATAAGATATGCCAGTCAGTCATCAATTAATGAACACTGAAATCACAAACCCAAAAGCTCAAGGGAAGAATATGAGTACATTCAACAGGTAACTGGGTTGCGATAAAAAAATCTGCCCAGAGGTCGTGCTCTGAAGCCAGTTAACATGGCTTGCCATTTTACCGACCATGCAGCTCAGTCGAGTGTTCGATTTTTTAATACGCTCCACAACATGTGAATGATACTTTTTCTTGCATACCTAAAACTGGTGATTTACATTATATGCTGTTTTTATACATTTCTTGAAATGACATAGGCGCCATAGTTTACTGATAGCAACGTCATTACATGCAGTCAAAGTCAACATCAGATCATTTTTCACAAAAATTATTCTTGAAACGTTTTAAAATAACTAAAAATGATAACTATATATTCCAACAGAGTCCTTTAAAAATTACACACTTAATCAAGTATCATAATCAATAAAACTATTATACTGAAAAGGCGTGCTGTTGAACACAAGTCTTATCCAGGGTCAGAGGAAGGCAGAGGTTTCCAGGCCCAGTTAGAACGCAAAAACACATAATATTATTTCGTATGCAGAAAAACATTTCTAAGCTGGTAACATTCTAGCTGATGAGAATTCTGGCATATGGGGAAGACAAGGTTATTAAAAGGCCACAATGGTCCACTCCATCTCACCTCTGTTGAGCATGATCTTTGCTGTTAAATGTACAGTACGTTTTAAATACGTTTATAATGACACAGTTGAGAAACAGTGGCTCGAGCTCTTTTAGAAAACAAGAGCCGTCATAAGACAGCGCCCTCGACTACGCCGCTTTGACTTAGAGGTGAATACAATAACGATGTAATATTACCATGTTTGGTCTCTTTGTGTCAAACCTAACTAAAATTATTCGATACATAAGGTGACTTTGATGCTGCCCTCCCACCAGCCCGCCCGAACAATGACGCAAGTCATTCAAATAACTTGATTTCCCATTATGAAAATGTGGTAAAGAATATAAAAATATGCCTTTCAAAAGAAATTAAAAAAAAAAAAAAAAAAAAATCAAGGGCCACAATTTGTATTTAGGGTAAAATGGAGTTATGTTTCTTGTTGTAAGATGGTCGTACATAATTTTGAATTTTATTAAGTGCATTGAATGAACGGTATAGAAGTTTTTTTTATTAAAATCCCAACTTTTTTTTTTAATTCAAATTTATATTACAGTAATATGTTGTGCAGAAGAACATCAATATGTACATTTCTTAAAGAAAAAGATAATTGATTAGATGGATATTCGAAAACTTATTAGCTATTCATTTATCAAAAAAGGGCAATTGAGCATTTCACAATAAATTTTTCATAATCATTGGATAACTAAATAATATGAAAAAATTTGAAATATGTAGAACATAGTTTATCATAGTTTATTCTGTGTTTTTTTTTATATAAGAAAAGAGAATTATGAACACAAAAATGGGGGATTTGGGCAGGTGATGATTAAGACTGATTAATATTAGAACGGATGTAAAACCATTTATTATCATGCTGCTTCCTTTTATCATTTATCAAGGCAATTTCTTTCTCTATATTATGTCTAATTATCATGAATTTCCTGTACTGAGTGAATTGAGGCATTGTTTTTCTATACTTTGAACCGAACCTTAACTTTTACTTGCCTAAAACTTTAACCTAAGTCAATCAGGGGCCATAACTTATATTAAGGATATGGAGTTATGTAACCTCATTGGGTAACGGTCCTGAACAATTGTGTGAAGTATTAAGTCAATTGAATGAAGGGTATAGAAGTAATTAATAAATATCCCAACCTGCCCTAAAACTTTAACCTAAGTTTCATAGTCAATCAGGGGCCATAATTTGTATAAAAGATAATATGGAGTTATCTAATCTCATTATGTGATGGCTCTGAACAACTGTGTGAAGTAATAAGTCAATTGATGGGGTATTGCACTTATAAGTGAAAATCCCAACTTGCCCTAAAACTTTAACCTGCCCGAAAACTTTAACCTAAGTCAATCAGGGGCCATAACTTGTATTAAGGATAATATGGGGTTATGTAACCTCATTGTGTGATGGTCCTGAACAACTGTGTGAAGTATTAAGTCAATTGAACAAAGGATATAGAAGTTATTAATAAATATCCCAACCTGACCTAAAACTTTAACCTAAGTTCCATAGTCAATCAGGGGCCATAATCTGTGTAAAGAATAATATGGAGTTATCTATCCTCATCATGTGATGGCCCTGAACAACTGTGTGAAGTATTAAGTCAATTGAATGAAGGGTTTTGGACTTATAAGTGAAAATCCCAACCTGCCCTAAAACTTTAACCGGACGCCGATGCCAGGGCGAGTAGTATAGTCCACCTATTCTTCGAATAGTCGAGCTAAAAAACAGCCATGGAAACTTCCGAGCAAGAACTAAAAAGCAGACATCATGATAACAAGAGGGCCATGATGGCCCTAAAACGCTCATCTTAGCAAAGGGCCACAACTCAGAGATGTTTTTTAATGCAAAACAGGAAGTTGGCCAGATGGTTGTTGTTGTTGATCAATGTGACCCCTTGTTGTATTTTTGTAGAAGGTTACCTAAGGAGCTTCCTGTAAAGTTTCATTGAATTTGGACTGGTAGTTTTAAAGGAGACCTTTTTTAAAGCAAAACAGGAAGTCGGACATTTTGTTGTTGTTGTTGTTGATCAATCGTGACTCCTTGTTGTATTTTTGTAGAGGGTCCCCCAAGGAAGCTTCCTGTAAAGTTTCATTGAATGTGGACTGGTAGTTTCAGAGGAGATGTTTTTTAAAGCAAAACAGGAAGTCGGCTATTTTGTTTATCAATCATGACCCCTTGATGTATTTTTGTAGAGGGTCACCCAAGGAAGCTTCCTGTAAACTTTCATTGAATTTGGAGCGGTAGTTTCAGAGGCGATATTTTTTAAAGCAAAACAGGAAGTCGGCCATTTTGTTGTTGTTGCTGATCAATCGTGACCTCTTGTTGTATTTTTGTAGAGGGTCACCCAAGGAAGCTTCCTGTAAAGTTTCATTGAATTTGGACTGGTAGTTTCAGAGGAGATGCTTTTTAAAGCAAAACAGGAAGTCGGCCATTTTGTTGTTGTTGTTGTTGTTGTTGATCAATCGTGACCTCTTGTTGTATTTTTGTAGAGGGTCACCCAAGGAAGCTTCCTGTAAAGTTTCATTGAATTTGGACTGGTAGTTTAAGAGATGTTTTTTAAAGCAAAACAGGAAGTCGGCCATTTTGTTGTTGTTGTTGTTGTTGATCAATCGTGACCTCTTGTTTTATTTTTGTAGAAGGTCACCCAAGGAAGCTTCCTGTGAAGTTTGATTGAATTTGGCCAGGTAGTTATAGAGGAGATGTTTTTTAAGCAATTGTTGACGGACAGACTGACGGACGGACGGACGGACGCCTGACAAAGACCGATCACAATAGCTCACCTTGAGCACTTCGTGCTCTGGTGAGCTAAAAAGTAGGAATGATTACATTCCCCAATTTCTCAAATAAGCCCTCCTAATCATTATATAAGGTAAAATAACAAGTCATTCTTACTTTCTATCAATATCCACTCTTTTGCTCTAGTTCGGAAATGTCATAAGGACATTTTTCTATACAGCTCCTCAAAGAGCTTAAGCCAGTGTTTCGCACCCGTGAATGAAGGATCACATGATTTAAATGAAACAGTCGAACTAGCACTGAGCTATGTTACAAACCACAAACTGAACTCATTTTCTTACCTGTACTATTATGAACATTTTCCTATCAGCTATTAACAATTATCAGTTGACTATTAATCCACTGTATTTGAAAGTTTATGGAAAACCATAATAAACTAAGCTAATAAAAGAGCACATCAATTACTGTTGTTTTGTATTTAAGAGTGGGAATGATAAAGTAGTATAGGTGTCCACCACTCCCACTAGAGGTTGTGGGTTTGGGCCCAACCCGGGTGAGAGTGGTCTAGTGGTATAGGTGTCCACCTCTCACCCTAGAGGTTATGGGTTTGGGCCCAACCCGGGTGAGAGTGGTCTAGTGGTATAGGTGTCCACCTCTCACCCTAGAGGTTATGGGTTTGGGCCCAACCCGGAAGAGAGTGGTCTAGTGGTATAGGTGTCCACCTCTCACCCTAGAGATTATGGGTAGGAGCCCCACCAAGGGTACTTTCTCAAGGCCTCTCAAAAAGGACACAGTGCTGGTTTCTGCCAGGGAACAGACTTGAGAGTGATTTGTCTTCACAATCAAGCAAAATTAAATTAGTAAATTCAACCAAACAATAATTATTACCCGTTAAGTGCATTTTTTGTCTTTGGCAACAAAGTTTCATTTATAAATTTGGTGATTATTTTTTAAGATGTGGCCAAAGACAAAAAACATTACACACTGATGATGCCAACAACGACACCAAGGCTTTCATTATACCTTTCCTGTTCTTCAAAAAAGGCAAAAAGCTTCTAAATAAACTACACATTATACAACACCACTGAGGCATGCACTTTATTCCAGCAAATACCTTTTTATTTCATGCCATATTTCAAAGTAATTCTTCATTTGTCCCCATACTGGCTTATTTCACCAAATACAGACAACATTACATACTACATGTTTACACCAGCTCTGCAAAGCATTTTTCAGTTCAAATAGTGTATACTTGAACCTAACACACATTGTATAGTAAAACAATGGTATAAAATGAGGAACATTAACTACCAGCAACCTATTAAGCTATGAACAAATTTAATGTCAAGTTTAGTGTATGTTTTTATTTATTTATTTATTTAAAATCATAGTCAATTTTAAGTTCATGTCATGATAAGTTGCAGTTTTAAACCATCTTTGAATAATAATCAAGCATGAAATCGAGCAAGTTTTGCCACCAAAATTGACTTGAAAGTTTTGATACTGAAATTGACTTTCCCCTTAATTTGTTTTATCCACAATGTCACTATATAACATGTGATTTTCTGAAAATATTCTGATATATTTATAATATATTATATTTTATACCCTCGCCTGGGCTTACCAATGGAATCATTCGGGGCAATAGTGGAGAAATCGTAGAAGTCCTGCTGATTAGCTATTGGATAGTAATTCAAAAGAAGCTGATTACGTCATGTACGATAACAAAAGCAATATATATGATGAACAAATTTGTTGTACAACCAAAGACGAAAGGAAGGAAATTATGAGACTAAGACAAACTACTGTAGTACAATAGTCTAATAGTGCAAGTATAACATCTCATGTTATAGTTAATTGCTGGGCTCACAAACTGAGTTATTGAAATAAAACATGTGCGCTATGTTTAAGTGTATAATTTCAAACACAAGGGTAGCTGGTGATGTAACTGTTTTGTACCATGTATCAATGAAAACATCCTTACATGCATAGAAGTTTATAGTGTTGTATATTATGATTTTGTAACCCGACTCTTTAATACATCTCTCAAAAGTTTTTCACATATTCATATAAAAGAAGCATTTGTAACCTCTCTATAATACACCTCTCAAAAGTAGAACACACATTCACATTCATGTACAAGAAGCAATTTGTTGTGTGTCTATTTTGGTTAAATTATTATAAAATTACAAAGAATGGTAAAAGCCAACAACAACAGAGTGAAAACTAAGACTACCAGTAAATACCACTGAATTTTACAATAGAAAATATGCTAGGATAGAAAATGGTGTGAAAGTTAGTTTAAGGTCGAATTCATTTTAAAACTGACAAGTTCAAGATCTTTTTGAAATCAACCTGAAATTGCCTTGGAAAAAACTTTTAAAAACATATCTTGATTTATTATGTCTTGTATGCAGGCAATAATTTGAATCATACACTACAGAATGACTGCCTATTCCCCACAGTAAAATTCAGTATACAAGTGAAATATCACCAACGATTAACTCTTTCCTTCATAGATAAGCCATTTTTCTCCTCTATCGGCACAGATATGCTTATTAACTTAGCTACACATAGTCCCATAGGTAGGCTTTTTTACTCCAAATTAAGCTAATTATAATGAGGGGATTAACTAGCAGCGGCTATTGTGGACACTTCTCTATGAAGTAAAGAGTTAAAAGATATCATGGTTTGTTTACAATAGAACACTGTAAATATATGAATAACTTTGATATGTTACTATAATAAATGTGAGTATAGAATATATATCAATCGACCTACCATTGAGGCTGTAGTAGTCCATCTGCCTCTGGGATCGAGACTGGTGAGGGAAAATCACGCGCTCTACAGGGGCTCTCTTCACAGGGCTCATGGGCTCTGATGGGGGTAGGGATGGAATGGCTGGAATACTTATGGTCAGCTGCTCAGAATGGCCGAGCTGGCTCAGCTGGCCAAGTTTTCCTGACCGCACATCCTGACCAAAGCCCGGCTTGGCTAGAACCTGTGGGTTTGTAGGATGAAATGTTAAGTACTATAAAAATGGAAGTTATTGGGCAAAAATTGTCACAGCATAAGTGATGAATTAGTTTAGAAAGATCTTGTATAAATCAAGAGGAAAACAATGGTTAAATTCGTAAGTAAATGAATTTCAGCATATATCTAATAAAAATTAAACATGTAGTATTTACTAAATAGATTAAACAAGTCTAGTTTATATCTCATTCTGAAAAAAATTACAACATGTTATTAATCACTCTCAATGGAACATTGTTACGACAGAATGGCATTCTATTATGGGTGAGAATATGGAGGTATTCCACTTGTCCAGCATGTTGACTACACCAAACTCACATACACTCAGGCTGGGAAACCAGGGAAGCCTTGCCAAGATGTGAGTGCCTGTACTACTGTGCTTACAGGACAACACTAAACAAGTGCACTGACTGACCTCTCCATCAATGTAGGCCACCTCGCCTCTCAACACGACCCTGCGTACCATGCCCTTCACACTACGGCCCTGCAAATGGCAGAAAAGAATTAAAACATTCAGTCCCGTTTAAAAAGATGCAAAATGGTTTCATCTAATAATGTCAGTGTTTACTGACAGCCTTGATCTTCAAATGAAGTACATGCTTTTGCTTGAGCTCAATCTAAAATCCATGATACTTTGCCACTAAAAACTCTGACAAAAATAACTGATAATGCCCAAATGGTGTTTACATCTCACCTGGAATGGAGTCCACTGTGCCTTGCTGAAGGTCATGGCAGGGGGGATAATCCAGGTTGTCTCAAGGTCTACCTCAATGTACGTGTCCGGCTGCTCCGGGAGGTTGAAGATCTTGCGAGGATTCGTGTACAGGCGATCAACGATGTCCTGGTTATAGAACAAGGGGAAAGCATTGAAAAGTATAATTTGTCTACAGCATCATTTATAATAATTGTTAATAAGGACAATTGAAGTAATTAAGTTATTCATAAAAAATAATATTTCCTAACCCTTTGAGCCAAATTTGTTTTAACCTTAAGGCACATTACAAATTTGTCCAAACAACCACAATAAATCAACATGTAAAATCACTATAGGGATTGCATTACTCCTTAAAATGCTTGCTGAAATCATTAGAAACTTTATTTTGAAAATGTAGATAAATGCTCCCGATATATGTTTAATCACCTCAATTGTCAGCCTGCCCTCAGCTACTGCAGTCAGTAGTAGCGGTAACATTGTCTCAAGGCCGGGGAATCCTGGAGGTGGATTCTCCGAACACTTTTCTTCAACTGTGTGAGGGGCTGTAGGTAGAGAGGGCCCGAGTGGTCATTCAAAATGTGATTTTATAATAAAGTTTTCAAGAACTAATAAAAATACCGTAAATGACTGGGTATTAGACGCACTTTTTTCCCTCAGATTTTGATGCAAAAAAATGCCTGCGTATAATACCCAGTAACAATTTTTTGAACTTTTTTTCTGAGGTCAATTTCAAGCCGAGTGTTTGTTTAGATTTATGTAGAAAGGGATGTTACTCGCGTCATATTGATCGAGTATATACGGGTTAAAACGGCAGTTGAAGATCGGGATACGGTATATCGTAAGACGTTTATAATTTCAACAAAAATATTTTTCGATTAAAGTTACCGTAATTCACCTAATTTAATTAATAATTTATTTTGCGTACATAATTTTCGGACACCCAAAGGACATCAATCATAACTTTCATAGTTACCAAGTTTCACAGACGAAGATTATTGATTTTTATCTTTACAATGCCTGGCTAGATTACCTAACCGTATACACCACTGTGACAATTTATTTAGTTACTACCCATCCTAAACGATTTATTGCCTGTTGAAAAGGAAGTGTGATATATTTATTTGAGGATTAAACAAACAACAAGGGCAATCAAGGGATTAAGAAAACATCGACATGGCATGTAAAACGATCTGCCAATAAGCTTTCAAACTTGTACCACACTTATAGACTATATGAAGCAATAATGGTACAGTTATACATTAATCCTGCATAGCAATGTCCATGCTCTCCACGAGATCCTCGTGGGTATAACTGTAAGTTATGTGACGTCACACAGTGTGACTCTTTGATCTGAAGCCGATAGAATGTGTTTATTCAGTTCAGTGCATGTATAAAATGGTGTTTTAATTAACTTCAAGAAGGATTTACACTTATAGGCGTAATAAATAAGTTTATGACCATTGATTACTACGGATAAATTAATAAGTGGTAAAAAGCAAACATGAAGAAAAAAGGCAGGTTAAACAAACATGTAAATAAAATGTAAAAATGATAATTTTCTATGTATTCGGAGAGCGAAAAAAATAATTAATTTATAGTGTCCGAACTCTTGTCAATTACGGTATTCAATATTATTTTGAAAAATAAATTGAATTAAACAATAATCAAACTTACATATAAAAAAGCAAAGTTGGGCACTGTCAAAATATTTTTTGCATAACATAACTTCATTCTCGACAGTATGGTTGTATGGTTTTAAAGATAACCATCGCCATTTTCACGAAAAAAAATTTTTTTGTCACTGTCAACAAACATGGTGGCTGAAAATGCCGGACGATTTTGACATTTTTTCTATGCGTCTTTTAACCAAAAACAGATTAAAAGTTTTTTTCTCGGATTTTTCACAGATTTTTTTCCCTGCGTCTAATACCCCCTATCGTCTTATACCCAGTCATTTACGGTAAGCCTTGGGGAATGTGATTTTCTCTTGGTAAATGCTTAATACAAATTACTTCATAAATACTAAATGACCTGGATGCATAAAAAACGTCGCTACATATTAAATGCACATAATTAACAAGGCTGTTAATTTATGATGTCATGTCAAAAGTGATTACACTTGTTACATATTTAAAGTAAATAATGACATTTTTAAATAGTGGCAAATTCATTTAAGATATAAAAAGCCCACGTCCATTCACTTTATCTCTAAGCTGGTGCTGATAATTGCATATATTTATCCATTTTTATTTAATTAAGCCCTCTAATGAGGAACAACAGTATTGATTTCTACACAGAAAGCATACTTGTGTAATTCAACTTACATCCATCTTACCAATAACGGCACAATATTTGTTTTAATATTGAACTTACATTTGGAGATAATTTCTCAAAAGTTCTCTTAAATATAACATCTTTAAATCAATTTCAAATTTAATCTGAAAAACTTTATTTTAACCTATTTACAAAGAAAATGATTTAGTTGGTTACATTATTAATACAAATATCTTTTTAGAAATTTCCTTAAATATTGTCACTCCTTTAAAGTTGACCATTAAGCAGTTAATGTTGAAACATAAAAAGTCAAATAAGATTTATCTCCAAATTAATCAGCTTAGCTTCAGCTAAAACAGGTTTAAGACTGTATGTGCTATCAGCTTCTAGACTTAAGTTAAACAGCCCTAAATTCTTACCATGGTCAGTAGCAAAAATATCAATGATGGCAAGGTTTTCCCACAATGCATCCTGGTCCTCTCTGGAAACCAGCGGTGGCTTGACCCTCCCGCGACCTTGACCCACATGTTCAAGGTCATCTGAGGTGAGGAAGAGATGGTGAGGAGCCACCTCGCATGTCACTGGGAGACCTCTCTCCTTGGCAGCCTTAATGACCAGTATCTAAAAGGACAAATGGATAAATATTTAATTTGAATGGACAAATGGGCAAAATTCAAATGTGAAAGGAGAAATGGGCAAATCTTTTTTTTCAAAGGACAAATGTGCAAAATTCAAATTTGAAAGGACAAATGGGCAAAAATCAAATCTGAAAGGACAAATGTGCAAAATTAAATTTAAAAGGGATAATGGGCAAAATTCAAATTTGAATCAACAAATTGGCAAAATTCAAATTTGATAAGACAAATTGGCAAAATTTAAACAAAAAGAGGGTGCTTATGACTTTAATCTTTGAAAGTACATGCAAATTATCATTAAAGCGCAATATATAGGTAATATAAATGTCAATCTCACATATTGTCTTCTAAAGTATGATTCAAACAAAATTTACCACCGTTAATATATATAAGAGAATTACAGTAAAGGGGCACAGCACTCTTTTGGCCTCTCAAAGGACCCCAGAAAGTAGACTTGAAAGTGATGTATATCTACTTAAAGCTGTCTTCAAAATCCACCTATTAGGATACATTGGTATGAACTAAACTCTTATCTAAATCCCACCTCTTCTTTCCTAGCCACATGGCACACATGGACTGGTCTCTTGAAGAGCTCCGCCATCAATATCACTGCTGCTGTATGGGTACCTTCAGCATGCGCACACAGCGTAAACTGCCTCGGCCAGTGCTCAAAGTGCTAACAAATAAATCAAAAATTTATAATCGCAGGGCTAGAATCATGAAATAAAAGTAAGAAGCCAATAGTATAAAACATGCTTAAGTTGTCTACAGGTTATCCTTTGGTTAGTTTGCACATTAAAATGATTTGTTTGGTAAATAGTCATTACTGGATAAATATTGACCAATCAATCTTTTCAGCTTCGTAACCATTGACCAAACCAAACAGTTAACCAATCTCATACAATTGGCTGCTGAAGCGTTTAATTTTCTACCTATCTGTCTGCAACAAAATATTATGATGCCAATTTAAGACTTACTCTGCCTGGTAACTTGTAGACTGGAATTGATTTGCGGGAATGTTCAAAGACATTCATGGATTATGCAACTTTGTGCTAGTATGAATTTAATATTGAAGAAGTATAATCCTTATGTCTGAAAATTGTATTGTTGCAGCCAGAGTCATGTTATACATACAAATGTTTGCTACAAGAACTTCATAGACCATAATTTTAATGACAAATATCTCTATGAAGTTACAATTATTTCAAGAAGTCTTAGAATAAAAGTTGGTAACAGCTCCTACCTTCATCCATACAGAGACATCATCAAGCTTCAAGGTCGTGAAAGTCTCGTTCAGATACATCTTGAGGGCAGCTGCAGCTCCACCTTAAGTACATGTTTCATCTCATTCAATACCATTCAAATTTCTGCAACCAAATTTGTTACATTCTTTTCATCCCTAATAGTTTTCAACAACTTATACTGCAACAACATTTTGAATATTAACTTTCAAAATCTTGTTACAACACTTTAATGGCTTTTTCATGATTTAACTGGTGTTCACCACTCAAAACCAGCCCAATATACATGCAGTATTCCAGAACCTGGCCCAATATATGTTCAGTATACCGGTACCCAGTCCAATATACGTGTACTTGTCCAATAAATACCAGTATCCGGTACAGTGAGTATACATGTGGTAAAGTAGTACTACATCCTGTCTACTTGTAGTATACACCAAGTGTATGTGTGATATACCTGTAGTATACCAGTACCTGGTACAATTTATGTGTTGTATACCAGCATCAATAAACATGAATTTACCAAGTTCCATATGAATATCTTGAGCTGTTTTTGAGTTATGGCCAAGGTTCAAGTTTTGGTGTTATGACGACAACGCCAACGATGATGACAACACCCAATGCCGACAATTATTAAATGACACAATGCCATGTCAATAAGTCATCTTTTTCTCTTTAAAAATCAGATATGCTAAGAAAGAAGCCTAGACTAACTTGGACTTTAAATACAAGTTGTACCATTAGCGCTTTAATTTTGTTTTTAATCCCAGGCAACTATGATGACATACTTTCTGCTTATGTCATATTTACTACAAGACCTATTACAGCTTGTTGCAGTCACCATGTTGATGGCTTCTTACCAATACTCGGCAGTTTGGCGTAGTTATCCTTGCTGGCCCCAACGTACACCCCATAATCACAACGGGCTCCTGCTTTAGCCAATTTCTGAAAACATGAAAACGAGTAACCAGAGTTGTAGTTAAATTATAGATTTTTTATCTTTTAAGCTCTAAAGCTGAAGCCATGACAAGCCTTCAGTTGGTAAATATATTTGCTGCCTCCTTCACTTTTATGTTCCCTTGGTAAATAGTATCTTATATGTATAATCCATTATAACATATAGAAAGGCATGTCCTAAATTTAACAAAACATGCCTTATGTTCAAACTTTTCATTGACCACTGAGATGGAGAGTGGTCTAGAGGTTATGGGTTAAATCTTCACTAGCGCTACGTCCATTAATTTAGACTCTAAAAAAGGACACCTGGGGCCATATTCAATAAACATCTTAGAATTTACTTTATTAAGTAAAAACATGAAATCTGGCTATTTTGATTGGACTATAAGATTGATTGGCTAATAAAAACACTCCGATTGTGCTCCGATTAAGGCTTTTCTAAGATGCTATTTTAATAAGAACTGTTTTATACCCAGGAAACAGCCTGGAGAGTGATTCATATAAGCCTTTGGCTGTTTTCACATTCAAGGTAAAACAAATATATATACTTTAAACATAATATATAACCTGAGTTAGGGCAAATGCAGCCTCATCCACTGTAGGTGGGTTAGTGTTGGGCATGGCAAGGATCATGGTTACCCCACCCGCCAGCGCAGCAGCAGTACAGGAACTCCAATCTTCCTTGTGAGTGGCCCCTGGTTCACGTACATGCACATGGACATCAATCAGACCTGTGGGGAGGGAATATAGTGTAGACAAGTATAATTCCAGTGGATAGGTAAGTGACTTTGACAGCTGCATTCACTGTAAAACATTTTAGTCCTCCTTATGATTAAGCCCCTGGTACTTACATACAGATTATCACCTGTGTTCAGTTGACCAATCTTGTTGAGTTGGAATAGAGGGGTTTCTTTCAACAGCATTCATAATCTGATGAACGCAACATTTTTAAAATTATAACCTCTGGGAGTAGATAAACAATATTAGAATTTGGTCAAATGACAATCCATTGCCATAAAATGTGACATTGATGAAACAAGTGAGATCATTGACGCTGCCGACATTTTAGATACTTGTAATCAGTAAGCAATATCAACCTTTTCACTTGAAACTAAAGGACGAATAATATTAAAAATTAGTTCTAAAAAACTTATGAAATATACCATATTGTTTTTTATTTAAAGAAATTTGCATAAACACATAAGGATACTAATGAGATGATCGTTGATCTTCATAAATCTTTTAGAACCTACAAGTCATTTAAAACTTGTATGTTTTCTGCTTTTAAAAACACAGTTAAAACCTTGTTATTAGTAATTGATATTTATCATAAATTTCAGGGCTTGAATTTAGCAATTGCATTGGCAAAATGTGAGTCGAAAATGGAAAATGTGTGTTGAATTTAAAGACACTCGCAAAAATTTCTCGAAAGAGATATCAACATACTGTGAAATCATTAATGTTCGTGGGGCATTAATGTTCGTGGTTTTGGTGGGTTGGGTGATCCACGAATTCAAGATCCCACGAAATATTGACCCTTTATTCCATTTTTCAATTGCCATGTTACGTACATACTCTAGTTTATTCGTTACAGTGGCCGCAGTATACATCGTAAATATCCACCTAACTGTATATCTTACTATCATTGTTGTGTTAATATATTATATCTGCCTTTAACAATTACTAGTAATAAACCAAATCATTTTAATGTGTTCTTATGAACAAAATGACAGAAGCACGTGCCTAAACATTTGCTGTTCATGAAAATCTCCATGTTTACAAGATGTGAGTGATGAGTGTCGGTTCTCAGTTTTTTTCTTTAATGAAATAAATAGTCAATTACATTGGAGGCTACTGAGCACCGAATGTGACAATGTACAAAACAATGCGTTCAATATAATTATTACGGTAAACAAAAACGTGTGAACAAATATTGAAATGAGATGATATTCAAAAGTCATTTAATTTGTAAATATCAGTTATCTCTAGGGATTGTTTACTCAAATATATGGACCTTCTCGGTGTTTTCACAGTTTGCAAAATTCTTAATTGGCATTCAATGGCTTCGCCTATCTGTATTTAGGATCAGGGTGTATCTTCTTTTATGACCTTAATTTCTAATTAAATTGATAATTGACATGGATATTATGCACTAATTGGCATGTCGTACCACTTAAGCGAGTGTCATAAACAGAGTGATGTAAATCACGGGCCAACGCTTGCAGATAATGCATTCGATCTAGGATGATCAAATCTAGATTATTTTTTTTTCAAAAATGAAAAACCAAGAATTCAAGTACCCACGAAATTGTTATTTTTCGGCAAACCACGAAATTTCATGGCAACGAATATAAATGATTTCACAGTAATTGATGATCGTTTCTTGCACAATAGATGTAAAACTAATTTTAGAAATGCCGACTTTCCTTTCCAAAACACAGAAAGTGGTGACCAAGATTAACATTCTGCACAGGTACTTGTTACTATGTGGCACGTACTCGTTACTATGTTTACAGTTTTGCAGACTGTTCATTTCCATTTTTGGCGGAGGTATTTAGCGATAAACGTATCAAGACCCAGTCTGTACAATGATGACAAGCAAAGAGATAACAAATGTTTTTACGTGTGGTGGTTTAAAATCGCTGACTGCTAATGGCGATAATCAATCAGTTCAAAAAAAATATCTTAAACATTCAATCCATACAATATATTTTTTTAGCAACTACAAAGGGTTGACTTAAACAAGAGCCGTCGTAAGACAGGGCGCTCGACTTCGCCGCTTTGACTTAGAAGTGAATACAATACCAATGTAATATAACCAAGTTTGGTCTATTTATGTCAAACCTAACTAAAATTATTCAATGCATAAGGTGACCTTGATGCTGCCCTCCCACCACCCGAAAAATGACGCAAGTCATTCAAATAACTTGGATTTCCCATAATGAAAATGTGGTAAAGAATATAAAAATATGCCTTTCAAGAAATTAAAATAAAATTAAAAAAAAAAAAAAAAAAAAAATAAATTCAATGGCCATATAGTATAGCCCTCCTTGATTCCCTTGGTAAAAAACTGGTTAAGAATGTAAAAATGTGCCTGTCAAAAGAAATTAAAAAAAAAAAAAAAAAAAAAAAAATTCAAGGGACATAATTTGTATTTAGGGTTGAAATGGAGTTATGTTTCTTGTTGTAAGATGGTCGTAAATAATTTTGAATTTTATTAAGTGCATTGAATGAAAGGTATAGAAGTTTTTTTAATAAAATCCCAACTTGCCCTTAACTTTTCCTTGCCTAAAACTTTAACCTAAGTCAATCAGGGGCCATAACTTGTATTAAGGATATGGAGTTATGTAACCTTATTGGGTGATGGTCCTGAACAATTATGTGAAGTATTAAGTCAATTAAATAAAGGGTATAGAAGTTATTATTAATATCCCAACCTGCCCTAAAACTTTAACCTTAGTATAACAGTCAATCAAGGGCCATAATTTGTATAAAAGATAATATGGAGTTATCTAACCTCATTATGTGATGGCTCTGAACAACTGTGTGAAGTATTAAGTCAATTGAATGAATGGTATTGGAGTTTTAAGTGAAAATCCCAACTTGCCCTAAAACTTTAACCTATCAATCAGGGGCCATAACTTGTATTAAGGATAATATGGAGTTATGCAACTTCATTGTGTGATGGTACTGAACAACTGTGTGAAGTATTAAGTCAATTGAACAAAGGGTATAGAAGTTATTTATAAATATCCCAACCTGCCCTAAAACTTTAACCTGAGTTTCATAGTCAATCAGGGGCCATAATCTATGTAAAGAATAATATGGAGTTATCTAACCTCATCATGTGATGGCCCTGAACAACTGCGTGAAGTATTAACTCAATTGAATGAAAAATATTGGCCTTATAAGTGAAAATCCCAACTTGCCCTAAAACTTTAACCGGACGCCGACGCCGGGGCGAGTAGTATAGCCCACCTATTCTTCGAATAGTTGAGCTAAAAATGTGAGTGAGTTTCAGGTTTGCGAGTTGAAAATTTAAGCACTCGTAAAATTTTCCAGTATCAAAAAAAATTAAATTCAAGCCCTGTAAATGCAATATTAAGCAAGTAGTTTAAGGTTTATATCTCAAAAATTATGCTTGTTATATACATGTGTATATTGATTATAAATATGCATATTACTTTAACCTACCAGGCAGTCTGATGACCTTCTGAGAGGCGATACAGTCAATGTGTGTCTTCATTAGTGGGTCTGTTTTCAGCCTACGTAATGCCTACAGCGAGAAGAGGATAGCATCAAGCATCAACACAGCATAACTCTTGTCAACTTTGATACATGCTATTTAGTCTCAAGACACCAGGCCCCGATTTCTTGAAAACAATAAGGGTAACAAGTTTAACTGGCTTTCTTAAACTTGATTTAACAGAACAATTTCATGTTTTTATGGTTGTTTTTAATATCATTTTCAAGTGTCACAACCTCTTTAAAAGGAGAATATTACAAAATTCATAAAAATCAAAATTAGTGTGCTAAGCTTGATCCTGTTATGAAGAATTGTTCGAGAAATTGGGTCTGATTAAGAGGTTGTTCCAAAGCTGATGTAACTGCAGATAAAGATAAAAGCAATAACAGTTGGTCAGAGAGAAGCCTTGATGATGGTAAAACATGACATAATCAGCATTTTGGATTTTTTTTCAAACAGACTATATCATGACAATGAGAATAAAACTGTGATATGTTAAGTATTAATCGGGTAATAAAAGAAAGTTAAACTGAGACTTAAAAGCATTAACATCACACATTTCACTCATATTAGTATAAGGGCTATTCAAGTAAAACATAAAACCCCCCGGGGGGAAGGCAATTAATTAAATAGTATATGGGTGGGTGTCTTTTTTCGCTAATTTGGACCCTGAAAGGGTAAATTTGCTTCTGAAGGGGGGTTATATATTTTAACAGCGCCTTCCCCTGGGGTAATATGTTTAAATGGAATAGCCCTAGTTTATTTAACATGATTATTTAAGATTAAAATGTGAAACCTAAGTTACATATTAACATACCTCAACAAACATTTTCGTACACTTCACATCAGTAATGAGTGGCACCGAATAATCTATGGCCATTCTGCGGGTCTTGTATCCCTGGGTGACGAAGGACGATGCCCGCTGGCAATTGTGCCTCAGGGGCAGATTGATAACCAGGTCAAACTTGTTCTCCGAGAGATAGTCGGCAATTGTCTGCTGGTTACCATTGGTCTTCGAGCTGTCAGTGGTATCGTTGTCATCATACGGCCAGTCTATTGAGTTGATCTGGGAAATAAAATAACATTAAACTAACGGAAAATCTGTTAATCTTATCTATGTTTTTTGCCCATGGAATGCATTGTGACAAGAGGAAAGCTTAATAGCATGGTTACTTACCAACTTCTACAATACAGGTTATCCTTAGAATTAATGTTACAAGATACGAGAATCTTTATTTAAAGTTGGGTATATGCTAACAGGAAGAATTAGCTCAATAACTATTTTCCAACATGAATTACAAACATACAAAACAAACCAAAACAAAACAAAAGTGTAAAATGGAACCAAATTCATCATC
Organism: Mya arenaria; assembly: GCF_026914265.1. Taxonomy (NCBI): domain Eukaryota; kingdom Metazoa; phylum Mollusca; class Bivalvia; order Myida; family Myidae; genus Mya; species Mya arenaria. The sequence goes on from NC_069130.1 coordinate 26,355,370, forward strand.
ATCATTATCAATCATCATCACCATCATGTCATGATCATTGTCGCTGTTGCCGCAGCCACTGCCATCATCATGATCATCATGATCATCATGATAATTATCATAAACTGCATTACACATTGCACTGTCAACTACTATAACTTACAGTGAAGCCATGTTCGTTGTAGAAGTCTGCTGTGCCCATGCTCCCGTACAACACATAGCCCATGTCCACCAGCGCCCTTAGAGTTGGAATCAATTCCGTCTTGTGCTGGAAGCATAGCATAAGGTGATTTTGCATAATCAAATATTAAATTTTCTCAATAATATTTTCAAATAAGAAATCATTTAAATCATATGTTTATTTTTCAAACAAAAAAGTTGTCAAACAAATCATTTAACAGTCATACATTTTCCACTCATATGTACATTGCATTTAAATATATTTTACTTAACCACTTTTTTAATAATATGATGAATTCATCAAAAATACAGAAATCTATGACATAAAATCACAGAAATTAAAAAGGTGAAAACAAGCTGGTACCAATGCTCATCTGATTTCTATCTCAACAGTTTTCATAATTGCCAGAGCTATAAGTCCAGTATACCACGTGATAAATTGCGTCATAAATGCTACGTCGGAAGGCAATATTTTGCTTCGAATGAATACTTTAAACAAAGATAACTTCACTATTTCTTCACCATTTTAAATGAAACATAGCGCAGTCTATGCTGCTTATGGAGTCCTGCCTTTGGTCTTAACCAGAGTTTCATTGAGAGTTAGTTTCTTAAAACACTTCAACAATTCTTTCACAATACGGCCGTCCATTTTCAAAAAACAGACAAGCAAAAAATTCATATTCAAGGTATACCTTATAACTGCCAATGGAGATGAGGATATTCTTCTGGGGTATTTTGAAGCCAGTGGCCATCTGGGCCTTAAGGTAGGCCTCATATCTGTCTTCTCCAAAACATGCTACCTCTCCAGTACTCGCCATCTCGACTCCAAGCAGGACATCAGCACCTTGAAGCCGGGAGAAGGAAAACACTGGCACCTGGAAACAATACACAGTGCTAATGGATATCAACTTATAATTGCTTCCAAAGAAAGATTTCAAATAACGTACATGTATAACTTTCGTTTAATGGCCACCACATGCATAGAATGTCCAACAGATAGTATGAATAAAAACATATTGGACTATTTATATCATTTACATAGAGGGTATAACTAAGGTGGTCATTTAATATGGAAATTATTAACGAATTTGTCGAAAATATATCATAAAAATGAGCCTTTGCAAGTTTTAATCAATATTAGGAAACAACTTTAACAAATTTTGTATTGAATGACTGTGAATATGATATTCTATTTATATTATAAACACTTACAACTGGTTTTATCTTACTGCTGAGTTGTATCTGGCCTTACCTTACATGCGACACGTCCACACCCATACAGCACGTTAACTGGTTCCACACTCTCTCCCATTATAACCCTGGTTGCCATGGCGATAAAGTCATGGTCCAGTGCCTTGGAGACAAATGGGAATGACCTTGACACTCGAACATTGCATTCTATGACCTTGAGCTGGTTGTCCTGAAATCAGTGATACACAAGAATTTGATTTTGTTGTTGTAAATGAAACACACTTTAACATGAACATGTATGTTGAAATGCTCTCACATCATGTTCCATGGTATTATGTCACTGTACTGGCCAACATTAAAGTGTTAATGCATTTGGCTTAATGAATCTTTTTTCAGCTGTTTTTAACCAGGCCTCTCACTCTGCTTTAGGGGACAGAGGTTGATTCTCTTTGACAGTGTTCAAACAGTCTAATGGCAGTAGCTTTGGAATTAAAACTTTGCCAGTCACTTTTCATCAAAATATTTCCACACTTCCATAGTTTAGAATAATTTGAAAGTAACTAGCTTGAGGGGGGAATTTAAACTCTCATGGGTGAATAAACAATTTTAAATGATGGAATGGAGCTAATATTCAGACTTCATTACAGTAGATTGAGAGGCCTGTGATTTAACAACAGGTACAGCAACTGTATGACCAATGTAAAATGAACAGGCCTAAGCTTTTTACTACTGCTTGTCATCAAAAGCCTTGCTAGTATATATAATATTCAATTTCAGCAAGGTTTGAAAGCATTTTACCTGTGTAGGGCTAGCTGGCTTGTGCTATCACTGTATCCTGCACACTAATTTACAAGTACCTCCTTACCTTGGCAATCAGCTGAATGTTGAAAGGCCCGTTCACCTCTAGGGCTCGGCCAATGGCACAGCAGATAAGGCGAATCTTAGCCACTGTTTCCTCATTCAGGTCCTGCGGCGGGGTCACCAGAGTTGCGTCCCCTGAGTGGACACCAGCGTTTTCCACGTGTTCTGAGACAGCCATACACACTACCTCCCCGTCACATGCAACTGCATCAACATCAATTTCCTAGGTAGGAGAGATAGAACACATCTAAGAAATACAAACATCCAGACCGCCTTTTCAGCTATTGAATACAGTAATCAATATTTTCCATAAATGCATTATTTAGTAAGTAGTTAAAGGTTTATCACTCAAAATTTATGTTTGTTATACAAGTGTATCACTGTATGTATTGTTTTTGAATAAGAGTGTAACTTTAAATGTTCTATGACTGATTGTAGAACATATTATTTGTAACAGACAAAATAAATTAAGGCAATTAAACATGTTTTTAGATAAAATCCTTAATGTTCCCCTTCAACATGGTATAAAGGCTTTAAACCAGTTAAATAAAAAAAAATTAGAAATTATCTCCAGACTAAGACTGTAACTTACCTTGGCGTCCAGGATGAACTTTGATATGACCACTGGATGGTCCTTGGACACCATGCTGGCCTGTGACAGATAGTTCTCCAGATCTGAGTGGCTGTTGGCCACGTTCATCGCCGCTCCGCTAAGCACGTATGATGGCCGGACCAGACACGGGTAACCAACATCGTCAGAAAACTGCTTGGCACTCTGGAAACAATTAAATTGACTTCTTTTATTTTCATATTCTGCAGCACCTATATACTTGTTGTTGTTTTTTATTGTGAAGCTACAGCAGTGTTTTATTTACATTTATTTCATACAGGTGAAGTTTACATCTAAAATATTGTATAATTAAACAAAATGTTCACGCCAAGTCACTCAATTTTTTTTGGTTCCATATTCACATAGATTCTTTTTATGCAAGCGCAAATCTACTTCAACAACTATAACCAAAGAAAATGTATGTTAATATCGGCCATATTTAAATAGCACTTTTAATGAAAACTATTGTCATTTTTATTTAAAAAATACTTTTTATGAATGAAATTAAGTTGCACGGTATCAATGTTAGACAGTTGATTGTATTACCTGTCACTGCTTGAGTAATTATACATAACACCGGACATTACTGTGTGCCTGGATTGCGGGTCAAGTGTGATATGGAGTTAATGGAAGCAGCTCAAAGTGATACAACCACACAGATCAACCAACTTACATAATGTTCATAATCTTTAATTTATGAATTTTTCTAATATCCCAATATACAATAAGAAATTGTTCCAAAAACAGATTTGGATAATTCATTGAAGTGTTAAACATGTGGCAAAAAAGTTTAAATGTAACTCACTATATACTTTACTTTCTTTTTGGGTTCTTTAAAATTAGTGCTTAAACATAACAGTTTTCCAACATATATCAGAAGTTCACTCAAGGGCTACAACTAATGTTTTATCCAAAAATAATTCAAGGGCATTACCTCCCTTCAAAAATCTACCTGAATACCATCCATACCTCTATAGTGGAGAGCTCCTTCCACAGGGGCTGGCTGATTCCCATGTTGTCCAACATCCGGGAAAACTTGAAGCGATTCTCTGCATTATCCACACACTCTGGTGACGTACCAAGGATCCGGGCCTGAACAGAATAACACATCATAAGTTCAATTGATGCAACAACACTGTTTACCGACAAATATGACTTCACTATGGCATACTATTAATTCCCACAAAACAGGAACTTTTTTGGAAACATATGTACTGTCTTTGGATGAAATTAAACAGAATAACACAATTAGTTGGTAATAAAACAGAAAGACAGACTCCACAATTGCCATATTGCATGTGCTGACATATCTTTCAGGCTTGTAATTGTAACTATGTACTGCAGACAAGACTGCTGAGGAAGGATCCTAAAACTGTTGTTGTGTTATTTTTCTAGTCAATTAAGGCACAAAACTCAACAATTGCATGGCAACACTTATAAAACAATAAGTTATTGGAAATTCTTTAGGTCTGGCCAAATTTGTTTTAAGTTTCTGCATGACATCGACACTAATGCATTTTTTCTATGACGCTGAAACTGGCAACAACACCACTGCAATGAAAGTAACAACTTTTTTTCTTCAAAAAGGGGCAAGCTTAATTATAACAAGAGTTGTCTGACCTTGTTTCTCTGCAGGGGCATGGCGATGTTGTTAGGTAGTTGTCCTCCTACTGAGAGAATAATTCCCTCTGGATTCTCGAGCAAGTAGATGTCCATCACAGTCTGAAATTATCAGGATCAGTGAATAAGAAATGAAAGCCAAATTATACATAGTACTCCATGAGCTTAAAGACCCAACTGGGGTATAAAAGGGAGGTAATGGCAGGTGGGTGTTTTCCCCTGTTTTTTGAAAGCATTTCAAATCAGGGAAGCATTTTTCAAAATTTTAACCTTAAATCAAATTATTGCAACCCATAAAATTTTAGGCATGTAGTTTGAAAGTGTGTCCATCAATATGTATACATATATCATAGTTATATGTTAAAACATGGTCTTGATAATAAGATGCATATCTTCAATTTCAAAATTTTAATATTGTAGGAGGAGCTAATAAACTGGCTTGATCATGTGATCTTCTGTTTGTAAACATGAGCACATGTAATACAGGTCTATCTAGAATCAGATTTTCAATAATGTAAATGGCATGCATATAAACTTACTGAGTTCAGCTGTATTTTTTCTCACAACAGGGACAATAAAATTCCAGTGAATATAACACAGTGATATCATTATGATAATGCCAGCTGTATTTGGGTATTTTGATCAGACCAATTCAAGTACACATCTTGGCATTATTTCTCTTTGTATTCTGAATACTGTCACATCAACATTGTCCCTTGCATTAGTCTAGCTGTCTGTTTTAAATACATTTGATTGTTTCATGCACTGTGATCTAACATTGACCAGAACTTTTTATATCTCACTCTGCAAACTGTTCTATTTTGTTCATGTGTTGACTCTACACCGAGCCTTGCCTGTTCATGTGTAATATGTCACACATATTGAACATAAACACTCTGTACATGTTCCATCTTAAATATCATTTTCATTAGTTTCTCATTTTCCTGTATATTAAAATATTATTTTTAGGGATGGAAACCGGATACCAAATTGGTATCCTGATATTCGTATCAAGTATTCGAATACTATCCGGATACTTGTATCAAAATGTTTTCATAATAAGTAAATTTCCTAGTATATGTCACCCACCTTCTGTTATTTGAGATAATTGTCCATTTAATTTATAATTCGTCATATGGCAATTTCACTTTTTCATTCATTCTTTCTCAGTCTTAATCATTTATAATGTTATAATCAAATCTAAACAACTCATTTTAAGTCATAAAACTCATGATGAATACCACATAAACACCTCGCGAATTTGATAGTCACTTCGGTCGAGGTGGTTGCTTGGTTACTGCCACGTGCCACGAGTTTGTTATTTATCAGCAGGTTTCATGTTAAATAGCGCTTTGATTATTTGATAGTCGATTGTAATTTTATTTCATTACATTGTTTGATTTAATGGAATACCTACAATTTCTGCGGTGTTTTGTAATGAAGGATATAATTGCGGAAAAGATAAGAAGACAAATTCTTTATTTACATGCGTGTACTTATTTATTTATCAATAAACTAAACATGTTTACATATCGTAGGAAAAATAAAATACACTAGGCATATATCCGTAGTCGTGATACAGGAATAACGATTAAAACAAGATGCAAAATGATGGAAATTTGATTGAAAAGTGAAAAGATAAACAAATTTGTTTTTGTATTTGTTGTTCAGATAGCAATAATTTCTTCATGCATATTGAACAAAAATATGATTGGTCATTAATAGCTTTGATTGCACGACCCTTAACTTGTGATTGGACGATCAATTCCTACGGATTAATGATCAATCCGTTTAATATCAACTAGTGCCAATAAGTGTCAATTAAGCACATCTGAGATCATAAAACAACACTTGTCATTGTAAACAAGATTATAGAACTTCACATGGTGCTGCACAAGGACACAATATCACGCCTTGTGCAAACACCCAATTAGCAGACGATTTGTGACACATACCCGCTTCGCGACAGACACTGTTGATCACCTGAAATATTTCATCTGAAAAGTTTTATAACAATTGCTAAGTCTCTGCTAAGCTATTTCATTGAAAATTAAATTCTTAACGAATATTCAAATACCCATTTTGGTATCCGAATACTTGCGTGATATCCGGATATCCGGATACTCGGATATTCGCTTCCATCCCTAATTATTTTCCAAAATGCTCCTTCTGATGTCGAATGCAATCCCAGCTGATGTTCATACTCTAAATTATTATGTAACACATCCTGTTGTTTTGACTGTTCATTCACATCCATTTATTTGTAAATTTTAACAAAATCCCAATTATTGTGATTGAATAATGCTTTATGGTTAATTTTTGCTCCTTGTTTAATAAAATTGACAGATCAAACTGCTTATTTCCATCCATATTCAATGTGATGATATCCAAAAGAATGACTGTGAAAGCAATAAAATGGAGCCAAAATCATCCCGCCAGAAATAAACTTTCCTATTGAAATATAATAGGGTAGGTCGCTTATACACAAATTATTTTTTAGAGTAATTATGAAAAGTTGTGTCAATATAAATTAACCATTCTTTGAAAATGTTCAAGAACATAGATTGTAGATTTGAGTGTTACGTTTTAAAGCAATAAAAACACTTTATATTAAAATGCAATTTTACTTAAAAAGAAATACCACCCATTCAATATATGAACTGTTCCAATTTGCATGGGTCAGTTGGTCAGGGCTAAAGACTTCGCATTTTGGAACATTTCTAGGCCAAAGTTGTAAACACTTTCTTATATAAATAATCTGTTAATTGAGCCTTACAACATCTGAAATCATTCCAACAAAGTAGCTACTCACTCAGATATGGGTTATGTTTGTTTACATTCTTGGGCTATAAATACTTAACAGGTACTGACCCTAACTGATAAGCCACTCCTCTTCTATAGCTCATTTACATCCGATAGTCTGATCGGATGTTGGGTCTTTAAGATAATATTAGCTCTAAAAATGACCCGTCAAATTCTTAAACCTAGTATGGGCTTGCAAGATTAAGGTCCCCAGTTCTAGAAAATTTCTCAGCTTAATTAGAAACTTATTTCAGTTCACAAAATGACTTTCCTACACTTTATTTCACAAAATAAACAAGAAATGCTGCAAAGTGACAACACCAGGTTTTAAATGATAAACATAAAAAGTTCAGCCCAAACCCAATCCATTAACTCTTCCTATATGCCAAGTTTGGCCACAATATGTCAACCCTAACAAAAAGATATTCAGTTTCAACGTTTTTTTTCTATTTTTAGTTACAGTGACCTAAACATTAAATGCAGCTTCTTATCTTTATATACAACTAAATATTAAATTTTCACGAACTAACAAGTTCTAAAATTGATCCAAATGACCAGACAAATTATTACTGATTATTGATTGTGGTTTTAGACTGATTTTCAATCCCTTGCTTACACAGTCCATGTACTAAGCAACAAAACTTGAAAGCTTCATAAAAAAAAAGCAAATTCACCTCATTTATCACATATATATTCAACTGCCAAGCAGCTAGATAATTAATCTTTCAAACAAAGAACTAAAAAAACCTTTGTAAGCCTTACCTCAAAAGAGATTTCCTCGAAGTACAATCTGTCGCACATGTCGTAGTCTGTACTGACCGTCTCTGGGTTACAGTTCACCATGATCGTCTTGTGCCCCATCTGAAAAAACAAGCTAGTTTTGATGTGTTTGTTACAAGTATGACAATCTGTCTGTGCCCATTGGCAGCATTATATATATATGGCTTAAACTCACCGTGATTCCATCACGGGTATAAAATCATTCCAACAAGGGTGATTCATGCATAATTATGTAATACTGCAATACCATTTATCACATTCTTTGTATGTAAAACTACTTATTTTAAAGGTTCACACTAACTATACCTTTCTGAGTTCCCGTATGCAGTTGACAGCGCACCAGTCAAACTCCACACTGCTGCCGATACGATACACACCGCTTCCCAGGACCATCACATGACCTGTACACAGAACAAATGGACTTGTACATCTAACAAGACTACTTCAGGCAAACCCCAACACAAGTGAGTAGTCTGCCTTTGTTAAAATGGGAATAACTCAACAAATATAAACACCAGAGTTAATGTGTTAGCTTCACATATTGTTGATATGTACTATATGTACCAAGTTTTGTATGAATACCTAGATAGTTTTCGTTTATGGCCTGGAAAGTCAAGGCTCAATACCTAGACTTGTCTTCTTTGAAAACAGACAGCTAACAAAGAGTCAGCCTAAAGCTCATTAATTTAATGTAGGATGATAAATCTCCAGACTTTTCATTCTTGGTTTTCTTACCAATTAAATACACATATACATCATTAAATTTAACAAAATCAATGAACTAATTTTTGATAACATTGATGTCTTTTTTACCTCATACAATTGTTTGTCTTGGTCCATAACATGCAGTCCAAAACAGACACTCACTGACCCATCTATGCTATCTACTGGAATAGGTCTATAATGCTTTACAATTCAGAAAATTCTTTGCCCCTTATTTGACAATAAATACTTACCCCCATAGAATGGAAGGTCATGATCCATGGCGTTGTATGTCAGATAGAGATAGTTGGTCTGGGCCGGCCACTCAGCAGCCACTGTGTCGATCTGTTTCACGTAGGGGAGAATTGCCATCCCTCGCCGTATCTTACGCACTACTTGACTTGTACTAGGGTTAGAAACATAACAGTTTTGATATACAATACTACTATCTTGGGCCTGTGGTATTTTGTTTAACACATTCCTTATCTCTTGAATATAACAAAGAGATCATTTAATGAGCCTTTTAACAAAATGTCATTCTTGAATAAATTAAGAGACAACAGTCGGACCGCATGTCATTTCTGTAGAATATATATGCATTTGTTTTAGCAAAAACTAAAAGATGTTTTAAAGTTTAAATATGCAGATTATAAAAAAGCAAAAAATAATAAAAGATTCAGATTTCTTACTGGATATTTATTTGTACCAAACAATGAGCTTGCAGAGTAAATGTGAATGTTTCATGTCAGTTAATTTCCTGCAAACAAGAAGCATAACTCAACAATTATAAAAGCCAGAGTGGTGGGCCTTGCTGTACATCTGCGTATTGTCTCCAGAAACATTTCTACCCCCGTTTTAGTTGAATATCATTACGTTTTTTTGTGTTAATTAGCCAAGCTTCAAGTTTTTTCACAATGAGGCTGATGATGACAACGACATCAATGCTATCATAATACACTACTTTTTACTATTTGAAAAACAGACAAGATAATATCAATAAAAAACAATTTTTTAATACTATTTGTCACAATGTCTCACCTTTCCACATGTTTAGCAATCTGCTCATCGCAAAACCCGAGCTGCTTGGCGGACAACATTAGTGGCGCTGGGATCTTATTGGTCTTAAAGATTATAAAAGTAAACTTATTGATGTCACAACAATATGTTTTTCACTAATTTATCAATTAACGCCTATAAAATTGATATTTTTCCTAAAATTAGTATTAAGGAAACTAAAATTTGGTGAAATTTGGTATATAAGATCAGGCTGTATTTCACACATGATCACAGAAAAATCTATTCTCACACTTTGCTATGCTGATAGCGAAAATATTTTCTTCAGTGATCACTCATTCAAATTAATTTTGACCTTAAAACGCTCCAAAATTAAACATCCTCTATTTCTTACACTTTTTTAACCAAAAATACTAACCGCCCCTTTAAATTCTGCCATTGTCTGTTGAAGGTCGGTGATGTTTTTGAACTTGTGAAGGAACCATCGGTCAATCTTGGTCAGCTCGTACAAGCGGTCAATGGAGTAGCCGCAACGTAAGGCAAGGGCTAGGATTAAGATTCGCTTATCTGTTGGCTCCTGTAGCTCCTATAATAATTATACACAAGATTTGATCACGGAAGTTATCAAATATCTGGAACATTCATGTAATTTAACATCTAAAATCAGAAATATCATGGACATCACCAATTATGGCTTTTTCACTTTTATTTTCCAAATTTCCCCCAAAAAATAATTTTAAAATTGCACAATAAAATTTCGCAAAATTGAGCATTTTGGGTTGCAAAGATGATATGAACTCAGTAGCTACAGTTTTAGGATAAATTAAGAACACCAGACAATATGAGTTTCTCATTTAACAAAATAAATGTCTGTGGGTTTTTTTCTTCACTTATAAATATCATTTATCAATAATAGTTTCAGAAATGAAAACTCCACAAAATGTCCAGCTAAAACAAAGAGGAATTTTGACAGTTTAAACTGTAAACACTGCTTTAAAACATGGAATGAATCAAAGAAAGTAATTAACAAGAAGAAATATTATGATAGCATGCTTTTCTGATGACTAGTATCGCATCTCATTTGGTGGATAAACATACATCCGTCCCCGACAAACTGAAAATGATGCAGGATATCAGCAACCATCTTTTCATAACATCCGGTATGTACCAACCTTTGCCTCAAATTCTTCTCCGTGTGGTTCAAACCCAAGTAGGTTTTCATCCATCATCCGTAACGCCTTCTGAAAGGCTTCCTCAAACTTCCGGCCAATAGCCATCACCTCTCCAACACTCTTCATGGAACTACCAATCTGCAATGTGTACAATGTATTCTAGCATGGCTGCGGAATTGTTCACCATAATCGTGTAGTATATGTAGTATGCATTAGTGAACAGTGGTAGCATTGTACGACGTCAACTTTTTTTTTTTTAAGCAATGTCATTTTCATACACTGTGTAAATAAATCTGCTTTATTACCCACACTTTTGGCTTCAAAGATTAGATTATTGTGATGTCAAAACTATGCTCTGACTAGCTGTATATCACTTGTTTTAACTCAAACTAGGCTTAAATCAATCGTATATGTCTCAAAGTATAAAAAACAATCAAACCTTATCAGATATTGGTTACTCATGTTCATAATGTTACTCATAAGAATGATCCCTAACAACACCCACTACATACATATATCCATCATAGTTTCCATGGAGCCTTGCCATTTAGGCTTGATCTCATTTCATATTGCTACATACTTATGTATGTACACATATAACATTTTACAATGTAACATGTACAACATGGTACATTGCTACATGTATAGCATTCTCTGAACACTTATTATAAATAACGTGATCTGCATTGTACAGCTACCATTAGGAATCAACAAACCATGATCTTTTATTTTTACCATGCTTTGCTAAAGTCTCAACCAGCAGGTTTTCTTTGTAACATGCAATTTTTCCTTTCTTACATGTTCATTGGCAATTTCATATTTGTGTTCATCATTCTTGCATATTGTTTACCATAAAAAATTCTCTTTTATATACATGTGTTCACCAATCTTTTGTATTGTTTCCCTTAACAAGATCTTTATTATATACATGTGTTCACCATGCTTGTTTATTGTTTACCATAAAAAATTTCTCCATTACCTACATGTGTTTATCATTCTTGTATATTGTTAACCATACCATTTACTATACCCACCTTACAAGATACACGTGAAAACTTCTTCAGATCCCATCTTGGAATCTTTACTACACAATAATCCAGACTCGGCTCAAAACAGGCAGTTGTGGAGTCCGTGACGGAGTTTTTCAGTTCTGGTAGTGGCATGTTAAGGGAGAGCTTTGCCGCTACATAAGCCAGAGGGTAGCCTGTGGCCTTGCTGGCTAAGGCCGAACTCCTTGACAGTCGTGCATTTACTTCTATGATGAAATACTGAAAAATATATGGACTTCTGAAAGAACAATCTTCAGAGAAGGGTTTTCTGATTAACACAATGAAATCTTTCTTTCTTCATGAAAATAGTACTCTATTATAAAACTATTTTTTTCAAAATCTAAGCAAATATTCTGACTCCCAAATTTATACTCCGACTATTAAAAATTTACATGACTGTTTAAGAGTATAGACAGCTTCTAAATTGGTAAAAATACTTCACAGACTACAATGTAGAATAGGGGTTTTAGCCAGGTTTAAAAAGGGACAGGGTGCTGCAGAACAGGAGTAGGGCCCTAATGGAGAAAACAGCACATTGTGTCAGCTCTATTTTACAGAAAATGTTAGGAAATGTGCTAAACAGAAGTAATATAAAAATTCAACTCCCAAAAATGTCGAGTCTGTATGTATAAGTATTTAAATCTATAAAGGCAGAAGTATGCACATTCTGGTCTCCAGCTTGGCAAAAGGGTGCTACCAAAAAAGAGCAGGGTGCAGCACCGTTATATAACTCATCAGCTAAAACCCTATAGTGGAACTACTATAAGCCTACCTCCTGAGACTCAGGGTTGAGCGCATACTGTATGTTACACTCTCCAACAACCTTCAGGTGGCGTATGACCTTGATGGCTGTGGACCGTAGAATGTTGTATTCCACATTGGTGAGCGTCTGACTGGGAGCCACCACAATTGACTCTCCAGTGTGGATTCCCAGGGGGTCGACATTTTCCATGTTACACACCTGTCAAAAAAAGGGTAAATACTGTTTCCGAGAAATACAACACAGTGAAAGCAATTTCCTGCACTGTTGGTCAGCAGTGTCCACAAAGGTCAATGTCTGACTTAGAGTCATCTGTGTAAAATCCCGTTTTTCCAAGACCTACACCTTTCAACAATGAAATCATGTTTGATGAATTAAGATCTGGAAACTGGTTTCTTTTGCCATAAAATACTTGTTTAAGAAACAGACAGAAAATCGAGATGATATTATTAAAATTTGGAAGATTAACTATTTGTAAATAAATGATCTACTTAATACCAATGTCATACAGTAACTGCTATTGTATTTGTATCTGACCAATTCTTTTAATTCCATGTGTATTCAACATGTTAGAATAGAATAGCCCCAAATGCATATGTTAGGACCTGCACACACCATGATTGATACAGAAAGCATCCCTGACCATTGAGTGTTCCATGCATGTTTATGCAATAAATAGATAAAAACTTGCACTCACAGTGATACAGTTGTCATAGGCGTCCCTGACCACCTCATATTCAACCTCCTTCCAGCCCTTCAGTGACTTGTCAACCAACACTTGGCTGGTGTGGGCGAACGCTGCTGTGGCCAGGCTTATCAGCTCCTCTTCATTATCAGCAAATCCCGAGCCCAGACCGCCAAGAGCAAAGGCTGCCCTTACCAGGACCGGATATCCAAGCCTTCCTGCAGCCTCAACAGCCTAAGAAAAAATAGGGCATGAAAGAATAATCTCTATTCAAAAGTTAGTCACTCAAGTAACAATATATTTGAAGGTGATTAAAGGCAAATTGATGAATGATAATTGATTCTGTTATCAATTAAATTCTTCCAGACTTATATAATTTAGATTTTACATCCGAAATGTTGAAAACAAGTGCTGTAAATAGACAAGCAAAGGGAAAAAGACATGGGCGAGAAACAGTTATGTGAGGGAAATAGACACATGAAGTAAACAAGAGCTGTCACAGTATGTGACGAATGCCCCCGAATGTGACATTGACCTACGAACAAGGTCAGTACATGAAAAGTTGATCTTGCCTTTACGTGTCAAATACATATGGCAAGTTATTTTAAATTGCCTCTAAACATAAAAAATACCACCCATACTTGACAACCTACACTGTTATGTCCTTATATTCAGAATTCCCTTGTGAATAAACACTTAGTGTATCTTTCACCTTAGAGGTAGGGACATGGGTCTTGCACACGACACGTCGTCTTCGTATGTGGAACACATGTAGCAAGTGATTTTAAAATCTGTCCATACAAGGGAAAGTAACAGCCCGGACACGACAACCTAAACTCTATGTCCTTATATGCAGCATTCCATTGTGAATAAACACTAAGTGTGACCTTGACCTTTGAGGTAGGGACACGGGTCTTGCACGCGACACGTCGTCTTGGTATGTGGAACACATGTGGCAAGTTATTTTAAAATCTGTCCATACAAGGGAAAGTTACAGCCCGGACACGACAACCTATACTCTATGTCCTTATATGCAGCACTCCATTGTGAATAAACACTAAGTGTGACCTTGACCTTTGAGGCAGGGACACGGGTCTTGCACACGACACGTCGTCTTGGTATGTGGAACACATGTGGCAAGTAATTTAAAATCTGTCCATACAAGGGAAAGTTACAGCCCGGACACGACAACCTATACTCTATGTCCTTATATGCAGCACTCCATTGTGAATAAACACCAAGTGTGACCTTGACCTTTGAGGTAGGGACACGGGTCTTGCACGCGACACGTCGTCTTGGTATGTGGAACACATGTGGCAAGTTATTTTAAAATCTGTCCATACAAGAGAAAGTTACAGCCCGTACATGACAACCTATACTCTATGTCCTTATATGCAGCATTCCATTGTGAATAAACACTAAGTGTGACCTTGACCTTTGAAGTAGGGACACGGGTCTTGCACGCAACACGTTGTCTTGGTATGTGGAACACATGTGGCAAGTTATTTTAAAATCTGTCCATACAAGGGAAAGTTACAGCCCGGACACGACAACCTATACTCTATGTCCTTATATGCAGCACTCCATTGTGAATAAACACCAAGTGTGACCTTGATCTTTGAGGTAGGGACACGGGTCTTGCACGCGACACGTCGTCTTGGTATGTGGAACACATGTGGCAAGTTATTTTAAAATCTGTCCATACAGGAGAAAGTTACAGCCCGGACATGACAACCTATACTCTATGTCCTTATATGCAGCACTCCATTGTGAATAAACACTAAGTGTGACCTTGACCTTTGAGGTAGGGACACGAGTCTTGCACGCCACACGTTGTCTTGGTATGTGGAACACATGTGGCAAGTTATTTTAAAATCTGTCCATACAAGGGAAAGTTATAGAGCCGGCCGGCCGGACGGACGGACGGACGGTGCGATTTTAATATGCCCACCTTCGGGGGCATAAAAAAACAATAGACACATGAAGTAAAAAAAACAAGTGTGGGAAATGGATAAGTGAGGGAAATAGACCAGTGCAGGAAAATGACATCTTCTGCAAATAGATATGCGAGGTAAATAGACACATACAGAAAATAGACCAGTGCGAGCAATAGAAAAGTGAGGGAAATAGTCAAGTGAGTAAAATAGACAAGAGCAGGAAGTAGACCAGTTATGAAATAGACCAGTGAGGGAAATAGACCAGTGCAGGATATAGACATGTGAGGGAAATAGACCAGTGACGGAAATTGACCAGTATGGCCGTTAGAGATATAGACCAGTACAGGATAGACTTTTGCAAGAAATAGACAGTTAATAGACAAGGAGATGTTTCTAATAAAATGCAAGCTTGCAGACTATTGTCTATACAATCTGTGCAAGCTATTGGTTAATATTACTTCCTGGTTATAAGGGTTATTAACTCACAAATTATTGTAAGGGTTGTTATGTATTCCCCTCTGAAAAGTTTTCTCACATCATTACAGTCTTCCTCAAATAATAAAGTTCAAACTGGAAATTTCATTCCCATTTAAGTCAGCCATTTTTAACCATAAACAGTAGGGAGTCAGACAGACACTGTTTTTACACAGGAGTCTGAATGACAACCAATATTGTAGAATCCAGGGCATCGTTGTCAATATAGATATTAAAGCTTGAGATTCTATATAACAAGGCATAACCATTTTGGGGCTAATAACTAATACAGAAAAAAATATAGTAAGAACATTTATAGTACAGATACTGGGAGCAACTTTCCAGGTGCCCCCAACCACCTACAAGCAGCGTTAAATTTTATGACTAAGATTTCTTATTGAAACAGGACCCCTAGTCTTACTCATTGATTCCAGTGGTTGAAGAAAAAGACTAATTCATCATCCTACATAAAGGAGAAATATTTCAATAACATTACCAAATATAATCACTGGGCAGTATAAAGAAAGATTAAACCTCAAATGCAATTTTAGAGCCAAGATGCAGATGGTAAACCGCATTATAACAGGGTTTGAATATAACTTTGAGGAGCACTCGCAAAATTTTGCGAGTGCTTTTTGAGGCAACTCGCAAAATGAAAAATCAACTTGCAATTTTATTATTTGCTTTATTCCCTATAATATTGTCTAATTTAAGTAGAAATTTACACCTAAGACATATTATGAATATAAAAACGTATCGATCTTGAGTAACTAAACTACTAGAACTTGTTGATGTTATTCTTTTTGGGGAGTACGAAAAGACTCATCAGATGCTAGCCGCTTCTTGATTACAAAGCTGTCCAATAATTTGACATTGTTCACCCTCGCCATCGGGTAATATCCATTCGGCAAGCACGGTACAGATTTCATTAAGTCTATAAGTATTAAAAGCAATAACATTATAAATTTAAAATAAATGAAAGAAACAGTAAAATTAATGTAGCCATGATGCTCTGGACCATGAAATATATCGATTGACGAAGTCTATTCACTTTGGCAGTTGGGCGGAGATATATCAAAGGTTTACATATAGTGCGTGAACGCGCTAAATTTAGCCAATGATTAAGCTAGGTGATTACGTCATTTGTATTCACTTTGTATTATGCACGCCTTGGGAAAGATTCGAGATAAAACTCGGCCTTTTCCGTATTTGTTCTATTTTTGAAAACTTACTAGAGCATGACTCCGTACTGTCTTTTTTATACTGGTAGTGTAAACATGCCACTTACAGGGTGTTTACACTCGACTACGCAGCGGAGTTAAGTTCATATTTATTCTACTTTCCTTTTAACATTTTGTGGTCTAGAAAAAGCCACTCGCAGAATTTTGCGAGCTTGAATAGAAGTCACTCGCAATTTGCAAATGTCGCTCGCATTTTGCAAGTATGCGAGTCTAAATTCGAACCCTGATTATAAATTCAGTTTTTCTTTTATATGTACAAGGTGTCTTGAGGACACTGAAGCTCAAAAATCAAGGAGTCCTAGGGCCACTATTACAAACAGTCTGAAGTGTTGAGTTAAAACATTTACTGAATTTCATAACTATTTGAAATTGTATATTAATTTTTGCAAAACAAATGGAAAAAAGATGATTTTTTTTGTAATTTGCTTTTCTGAGACTTATAACTGGTCGTAATCATGATCCCAGGCCAAAATTGAGGAATCTAAAGACTCCCTTTAGAGTCGATCGCTGGAAGGTTATGGCCCCTTTGTCTTCACCTATAAAAAAAGCTTGCTGTATAAACATTCTTGTCTCATCTCTAGTTACCTGTTCCACACTGTATGCAGCCTCACTTGGGGCCACATGCTCATTTATTTCAGCCATCTTCTCTGAAAACACCTTCCTGTCCTCTGTCCACTCAATTGACTTCACCTGAAGTAGAAAAGTATCTAGTCAGATGCTTTTTCAACTGTTTTATACAGGGGAACAGATAAACTGTTTCTTGGGGTGTTTACCTCATTAATTCTGGTAATAAAGCAATAGTTTCAGAATCTAAGGTTTACGAAAAGAAAAGAAATTTTAAAACAGAAATAATGTGTTGAAAATTACACACAAACTATTCCGAAAACCCAATTCACATTTGACAAAAATCCAATTGAAATTTAACAATATTAAACTCCTGAAAAACCTTATCTACAGCTCTGTTCATATGGTGTATACCCAGAGGATAATAAACAACAGTCATTATTAAGAAGTTCATTAGAACACAGTATCTCTTGCTGCTATACCTTTACCTAATTGTTATATCTCAGCCTTACTCCATTTTTTAACATATACATGTTTATTCAAATGCATGGTTAAGCATCAATTAATAAAATTGTACCATTTTGCAAGTGTTTTTGTATGAACTTGTGCAACTTAACCATACTGTTATCATACTTTCGTGTGATAAATTACAACCCTCATACCTGAAAGTTGTCTTAGACAACATGGTACAAAATAGTAACATTACCCACAACTCTTGTGGGTACAGTTTCAATAACTTGGATTGTGGGTAAACTATTACTTCTGTCATTGGTAGTTTCAACATTTCAAACATTCCCATAATTTTATCATTAAAAGCTCAGCTCCATATGATAATGATATGTAAAATATGCTTGTTATTTATCAGTATGTCATATATTTGTTATTCATAGCAATTCTATACATATTGAAATTGAATCAATACAATACAGTTTGAACTTGAAGACATGTTTTAAACAAGAGATGTTTGTCAAACATTATGCCCCCCTGAGTGCCATGTTGTCAGGATTATATGGACAATTAAATGAAATATGCATGGACCGAAATGACAGCTGATTTGTCACTGACAATGGATGCCGTTGAGGCAGTTTTAAAATAAGGACCATTCAATGGGTGAGGATAGTGTGTTATGACCATGACCTTTGACTTTATGACCTCAAAATCCATAGGAATCATCAGCTGGGCACCAAAAACCTAATTGTCAAGTTTGAGGGCCATGGGTGCAGGCATTGACAAGTTATCACACAGACAAGCTTTTTTCGTTCAAGGTCACCATGACCGTGACCTTTGACCCGATGACCCCTAAAATTATAAGGTGTCATCTACAGGTCAGATGTAACTCCAAGTCAAGTTTGAGGGCCATGGGTACAGGCATTGTCGAGTTATCAATCAAAACATTTTTGCATTCAAGGTCACTGTAAACTTGACCTTTGACCCGATGACTCCTTAAGTCAATACAGGTCACCTATTGGTCAGGCCCAACTTCCATGTCAAGTTTGATGATCATAGGTTCAGGCTTTGTTGAGATATTGTTGACTTTTTTGCATTAAAGGTTTCTGTGACCTTGACCTTGGCCCAATGACCCCTAAAGTCAAGAGGGGTCATCTACTAGTCAGGCCCAACCTTCATGTCATGTTTGATGACCATAGGTCCAGGAATTGTCGAGTTTGCTTTCAAGGTCACTATGACCTTGACCTTTGTCTCCTAAAATCACTAGGGGTCATCTACTGGTCGGGCCCAACCTTCATGTCCAGTTTGAGGGCCATGGGTGCAGGCATTGTTGAGTTATCACAAGGACAACCTTTTATCATTCAAGGTCACTGTGACCTTGACCTTTGGCCCAATGACCCCTAAAATCAATAGGGGCCATCTACTGGTCAGGCCCAACACCCAAGTCAATTTTGAGGGCCATGGGTGTAGGCATTGTCAAATTATCACTCGGACAAGCCTTTACCATTCAAGGTCACTGTGACCTTGCCCTTTAAACAGATAACCCCCAAAAACAAAAGAGGCCATCTACTGGTCAGGCCCAACCTCCAAGTCAAGTTTGACAGCCATGGGTGCAGGCATTCTTGAGTTATCACACAGACAACCTTTTACAATTCAAGGTCACTGTGACCTTGACCTTTGGCCCAATGACCCTCAAAAACATTAGGGGTCATCTATTGGTCATGCCCAACCTCCAAGTCAAGTGTGAGGGCCATGGTTGCAGGCATTGTCAAGTTATCACTCGGACAACCTTTTATCATTTAAGGTCACTGTGACCTTGACCTTTGGCTTGATGACCCCTAAAATCAATAGGGGCCATCTACTGGTCAGGCCCAATCTTCATGTCAAGTTTGGTGACCATCTGTCCAGGCACTGTTGAGTTAACACTCGGACAAGATTTGGTCTAAAAAAGGAAAAGACAAGTAAATTACATGGGTGCAGGCATTGTCAAGTTATCACATGGACAACCTTTTACCATTCAAGGACACTGTGACCTTGACCTTTGGCTCTATGACCCCTCTGACAAGCCTTTACCAGATTCACCTTTAAACAGATAACCCCCAAAAACAAAAGAGGTCATCTACTGGTCAGATCCCAACCTCCAAGTAGATGGCCCATATTGATTTAAGGGGGTCATCGAGCCAAAGGTCAAGGTCACAGTGACCTTGAATGGTAAAAGGTTGTCCATGTGATAACTTGACAATGCCTGCACCCATGGCCCTCAAACTTGACTTGGAGGTTGGGCCTGACCAGTAGATGGCCCCTATTGATTTTAGGGGTCATCGAGCCAAAGGTCAAGGTCACAGTGACCTTGAATGATAAAAGGTTGTCCGAGTGATAACTTGAGGTCAAGCCTTTACGGACAAGCCTTTACCAGATTGACCTTTAAACAGATAACCCCCAAAAACAAAAGAGGCCATCTACTGGTCAGATCCCAACCTCCAAGTCAAGTTTGACAACCATGGGTGCAGGCATTGTCAAGTTATCACTCGGACAACCTTTTATCATTCAAGGTCACTGTGACCTTGATCTTTGCAGGCATTGTCAAGTTATCACATAATCAACCTTTTACCATTCAAGGACACTGTGACCTTGACCTTTGGCTCGATGACCCCTAAAATCAATAGGGGCCATCTACTGGTCAGGCCCAACCTCCAAGTCAAGTTTGAGGGCCATGGGTGCAGGCATTGTCAAGTTATCACATGGACAACCTTTTACCATTCAAGGACACTGTGACCTTGACCCGATGACCCCTAAAAACAATAGGGGTCATCTACTGGTCAGGCCCAACCTCCAAGTTTAGGGGCCATGGATGCAGGCATTGTAAAGTTATCACATGGACAACCTTTTACCATTCAAGGTCACTGTGACCTTGACCATTGGCCTGATGACCCCCAAATACAATAGGGGTCATCTACCGATCAGGCCAAACTTCCATATCAAGTTTGATGATCATAGGTCTAGGCATTGTTGTGTTATCACTGGGACAAGCTTTAAAATTCTCTTACCATTCAAGGTCACTGTGACCTTGACCTTTGACCCAATGAGCCCTAAAATCAATAGGGGTCATTCACTGGTCAGGCTCAACCTTCATGTCAAGTTTGGAGACCATCTGTCCAGGCACTGTTGAGTTATCACTCGGACAAGATTTGGTCTACCGACGGACGGACCGACCGACCGACATGTGCAAAGCAATATACCCCTCTTCTTCGAAGGGGGGCTTAATAATAGATGATAGAAAATTTTAAAATGTTCTTTACCTGTGTGCCAAGAACTCGGACATTGTATTTGTCGAGTATTCCCGAGTTGGTGAGCTGTATGCCACAGTTGAGGGCAGTCTGACCCCCAAATGTCAGCAATATACCGTCTGGACGCTCACTCTGTATCACCTGATAGAAACAGAAAACCATCAAATGTCAGCAATATACCGTCTGGACGCTCACTCTGTATCACCTGATAGAAACAGAAAACCATCAAATGTCTGCAATTTCCGTCTGGATGCTCCTTCTGTATCACCTGATAGAAACAGAAAACCATCAAATGTCTGCAATTTCCGTCTGGACGCTCACTCTGTATCACCTGATAGAAACAGAAAACCATCAAATGTCAGCAATATACCGTCTGGATGCTCACTCTGTATCACCTGATAGAAACAGAAAACCATCAAATGTCAGCAATATACCGTCTGGACGCTCACTCTGTATCACCTGATAGAAACAGAAAACCATCAAATGTCAGCAATTTCCGTCTGGATGCTCACTCTGTATCACCTGATAGAAACAGAAAACCATCAAATGTCAGCAATATACCGTCTGGATGCTCACTCTGTATCACCTGATAGAAACAGAAAACCATCAAATGTCATTAAGTACACAATTTTCAAATGACCTCCAATCTTCAAAACAAAATTGATTTGAAAGATAAAAGATTTTTTATACATCTCATAAGTTTGATTTTAAGTCACTCAAAGAGGACTTAAAATGGCATGGTCTGTATTAAAAAAGTTGGTATTATTTCCCTATGTTCTGACAGCACATGCACTATACTCTTATGCAACATTCAATTATAAACCTGTAAGCTTGAGCTTGACCTTTGAGATATGGACTTAAGTCTTACATGCGACATATCATCTTTATATACCAAACACAAGTGCCAATTTATTTTAAAACTCCCTCTGTGCATGACAAAGTAACAGCCAGGACACGACCAACTATATTCTATATGCATATAAGCAGCATTGTATAAAGATAAACCACTAACTTTCACCTTGACCTTTGAGGTAGGAATGTGGCTCTAGCTAACAACAAGTCATGTACCAAACACATGTGCACAATAATTCTAAGATCCCTCACTGCAATATTACAGCATGGACACAAAAAATAAGATAGATGGAATAAAAAAAACACGCTAATAAATACTTGGACAGGAACTAACCTGAGCGACATAGTCATGTGTTATAGGGAGGAAGTATGTTTTCTCTGCCATGCCCTTGGATGTCTGCACGGTGGCGATGTTGGGGTTGATCAGGACTGTCTGTATCCCTTCCTCCTTCAGGGCCTTCAATGCCTGCCAGAGAAATCAAAACTTGAATGTTTACATGATACAGGTAGGAAAAAGACAAGTAAATTACATAAAACTTATTTCTTTACCTTTGGCCCCATTTTCTCAAAGAATCTTGAGTCTTCCATCAAGGATGAAGCTTAGGTCATTTTTTTTTTTTGGTGAAATTTCATTCTTTTAAAGGAAATTATTTGAAAGATAATAAATAAACAATATAGAATGTTTATAAAATCAAGTTAAAGCAAGTAATTTGGTTGAATAAAAAAATTACACTTAAACCTGTTACACTTATTAACATATTTCAAGTCCTTGGGGCTGTGGCTACATGTGTACCATTATTTATGATCTTATGATCTATTTAGCAATCTGAATTCAGTACTACCCCAACCCACCAATTTTCAAGGGTAGTCAAACTTGCCTACCTGCCATTACACAGTCTACCTGAGCTAAGAAGTACACTTTGTGGCTTCTGTGTGTTCAATAAGCGTATGGACAATATTGCCTACAATTTATTCAGCAGTCAGTTCTTCCACTCAACTGTGATCCAGCTCACTTGGCATATAGTCAGTCCACCTGAGCCGAGTACTTTACAGGGCTTCTAGTAGATAATCTCCAACAAGGGTAAGGAGCATACTGTATACAATGTATTCAGCAATCTGTACTTCCACCCACCTGTGATCCAGCCCAGCTTGGCCAATAGTCAGCCCTGACATGGATACAGATCATATGATATACAAAGTATTCAGCAGTCAGCACTTCCACCCACCTGTGATCCAGAGTAGTCAAACTCCCCTGCCTGACCTATTGAAAGTCCGCCGGAGCCGAGGAGTAGTACTTTACGGGGCTTCTGGGTAATTATCTCCGACAAGGGTATGGGGCTCCGTAACACTCCATTAAGACGATCCTTCACAGAGGGGCTGATATAAGGAAATACAATTAGTTAGTCTTGAACATTTGACATTTCATACATTAAATATTTGAACTTTGAACATTTGACCTCTAAATTCATAAGAAGTTAAATATTTTGCTTTTTAAAACAAGAATTATTGGTTTTATCTGTTAATAAAATGAATGATTAATTACCCAAGCGCAATGACTCACAATAATGACCACATTACAAGATCACATATCTCCAAAAACATATTTCATTGATATTTGCTTTATAGTAAATTTTTCGGCCCTTTTTAGGGCAAAAATTCAGCTCCATTCCCCTTCTGAAAAAAGAGTCAAGCACAGACATGCTTATAACCTGACCTGTATCTCATCAGTTTATGGCCTCTAACTTGATCGAGAAACACATCAAAGAGATGTTCAAGGTCACGGGGACCAGCCATGTGTTCTGGGTGAAACTGTACACTGAAATAACAAGTTTGATTATCATGTTTAGCTGAAAAAGTTATTAACTTAAATTTTGAAAGAACACTGACATAACCAAATAATTTTAACCAAAGAAAATTTACATTCATGACCAAACATTTTATCCATTATCTTCATTGACTGCAAGTCACTACTAATCTTCACGATTTGTTCCAGCATATTTTTGTGATTATAAAAATATTCTCTCTTAAAACTGTTCTATGAAGCAAATGAATACCTGAACACTGGTTTAGTCTCATGAACAATGCCTTCATTTGTCTTATCGTTGGCATTCACAAAGAGCTCTGACCAGCCTTTGGGGAGGTTTGTGGCATCGACAGCGAACCCATGGTTCTGTGTGGTGATGTAGCAGCGAATTGAGCCGCTGTACATGCATGGCTGGTTGTGGCCTCGGTTTCCAAACCTGGAATGGTAGAACATTGCTAAATTGTTAGCCATACAATATATAGTGTATTTACATCTGAACAGTGACATGGCCAAGACATAATTGTGTGGTTTTGGTTTCTTCTTGGCCAAAAACAGGTAGGTAGGTAGACTTAATTTTATTATTAGGCTTTATGTAAGAACGCTAGGTTCATTATTGGGGAATGGCATAAAGTAATCTTCAGTATCAAGCTTTTGAAACATATATTAAAACACACACACACATTTTATTTTATTTTGTAGTTACAGTTTGGCAACCCGAATCAGAAGAATTTGACATTTTGTCATCCTATAAAAGATATCATTCATAATATTAAAACAACAACGTAAACTACCTTTAAAGATTCATGGACCTTACAAACACATCATAACAATAAGCGCCGCCATTCTATTGTTTGTCACAGGAAACTATGACATCATCATATTTCCCTCTTATGTCATATTAACTATTACACCTTTTTCTTTTCGTTGCCATTCATGTATGAAAAAAATATTTTATCACTAACATTTTTAGACATTTAAAAAACTCATTGGTAAATCGTGAATTCTTACCAATTGATTATCACCCAGCAATGATTATTGGATTATGTTCGATGATCACTACTTATTAGTTCTAATATTGACTGGCAGACTGCATTTTATACAAGTGACCTTCTAATTGTCCGAGCCCACAATATACTTACAGACAATGCGAATGTCCGTCGGACAGTCGGACATGTCCGGTATATATCCATGTTGACCGACGAAACTTTTGGGTCAATACTAAACTGCTGACCGATTAGCTGACCATATAGAAATAGAAGAGAGTTGCTGACCAATTGCTGACCATATAGACAAAGAAGGAAAACCAATGTAACGTATAGGGAAACTCGATATTGGAAAGTTACTGTCCAATTTCTTAGCTGACCAATGTAACGTATAGAGAAACCCGATATTTATATATACATATTAAGTGACTTTTATTCAGGCAATTGCGCTTGTACAAAAGTACAAAAGATGACAAAAAAATATATGAGTCAAATATTAAAACTCTTTTGCAATGTGAAACGAAAGAACTACAAAAACGATCAGTGGAAGGCGGAAAAAACAAACAAGAGGCCTAAAAGGGCCTATGCTCTACTGGCATGGTTTTTGTGGTCATATCAATCCAGAGCATGTATGTATGGGTAAAAGGCAACAGACATATAGTTTATGTTTTGTGTTTGGGTTACCTGAAAACGTAGCACGTTCAACATCTGAGCCCAGAAAGTATTTTAAGCAGATAAGTTGCATGAACTATTTTAATATGTGCCAAGTAAAAGTCATCTGACCAAAAAAAAATGCTCTCAAAACTGTACTCATAGTAAAAATTTCTGTAGTTTTAAAAGTTAAAAAAAGTTGGTCAAAGTCAAGGGCATCCTAGGACAACATTGATCAATTTGAACAAACATTCACAATCAATTGTGCTGAGATGGATGCACGAACACACAAAAGGATTTTCAAACCTTTCCAGATTTATGTTTACCAAACCTGTGAACCCTGGGTGTGGCCAGTAATGACACCAGGTGCATAACTTAAACATTCACAACCAATTTTGTTAAGATGAATGCGCAAACTACAGAACTTAAAGCTAAAAAATGGCCTTTGGGCTTTCAACAAGAACAAGGCAGAGTAATTCACAAAATCAGCTGCAGAAGCAAAAAGCAAATTGTCTCTCAAAATCCTAGACTTGCAAATTGTCTCCCTTAACTCTAGACTTGAATTTACATGTACATGTAAACTTGGCTAAAAATAGAATTCGCTCATGCAGACCTGGCTAAAAATAGAAAGCATTTCTTTGAAACTTTCATGGCCCATAATCTAGGCATTCATGGGCGGATCTGGCTGGTTTTCGAAAGGAACCGAGCTCTAATTGATATCTAGATACTGTACAAGTTTCATCGAGATACAACCAAAACTGAAGACTGTATCGTGTTCACAACCAATTGTTTACACAATAGCATTTTTTTTATACTATCAAGGGCCATAATCTAGGCATGCATGGGCGGATCTGGCTGGTTTTCGAAAGGAACTCAGCTCTAATGGATATCTAGATACTGTACAAGTTTCATCAAGATACAATCAAAACTGAAGACTGTATCATGTTCACAAGCAATTGTTTACAGACGCACGAACGCACGACCGCACGTACACATTACCATCGCATAAGCTCTTCTGGCCTTTGGCCAGTAGAGCTAAAATTCATTTCAATAGAAAATTATTGTGTGTGTAATTTACCTGCATGCTTAGGTGATCAAGTACAGTGTAACAAGTGTTCCCAATGGTTTCATAAACATTGCGTAAAAGCACCAGTCGATATATCACATGTAGATGTTGAATTCATATGCCAAAATTGTTCTAAATGATTTCAAAACATCAAGCAGCCAGTCAATCAATCATTCAATCAATCAATCAGTCAACAAATCAATCCTTGTTTAACTGAAGCTTTCATTATTCATTCAGCAAGCACACTGTAACATATGCTTTGTTCACTTATTCACTAGCACACTCATTCAATCAATCACACAATCACTCAATCAATCAATCAATCACTACTCACTAGCTCATTCACTCAAAAAAAAATGGGCCATGGTAAGAGCGCCTCCACGTGGTGTGGCCTGGATGTAGATAGTTTTCTTTCTATCTTTTACTGATAAAAAGACATCTATCTGCAACGAAACGCTCTTGGAATAACAAAAAAATAATATTCGTCAATTCAATTAATTATTTCATATAACATTAACACATTTAAAACACTGAAAACAAACATAACAAACAGAAAAACTTAAAAAATAAAAATCCTTCTTTGTTTATATGGTCATCAATTCGTCAGCAAATTTCTTCTATTCCTATATGGTCAGCTAATCGGTCAGCAGTTTAGCACGACGCAAACTTTTGTTTTGGTCGGTCACAATGTCCGGTGAAAAATTAAAGTCAGCACCGTTTTATTTTCGGAAAATTTACTTTCAGTTTCTAAATAAATGTTCAGAGTTATTTTTAACTATTATATCATGATTATTCAGCGTGTTAATCCGTGTATCACTATTTCGACATGTTTTCGTAAAAGCCGATAAAACGCGTACAGTATGGTTCCGATTTCAGCTCGTACTCTACTGTTACGTTGTGTACACACCGGTCTTACTGTCTATTTTTGAGACCGGTGTGTACACATTGCTACTGTTATACTTTTATTTTACGGAAATGTTCGGAAATTACAAAATTCCGTATGTATTTATTTTCGGCGAAGTGGTTCCCGGCAATCGTGTTAATTTAAATAGGGATTTAAATATGATGATTAATATACCGAGCTGACTTTTTTTCCGAGATCTCTACTTTCGTTTTTGCATAAATGTTGTGCCTGAGTTTGACTTGTAGTACAATTCGTTTTATAACCGTACTGTATCTTTAATTTAGAGATGAATTAGAAGAGTAAGACCTAGCTGTTCCATGGGTAGACAAACCAGATATGAGTTTTTTTTGGGAGGCAAGGGAAGAAAAAAAATATGACATAAGATCAGAAAAATGATTTTTTTTACATGATGTTTGGGTTTTTTCGTAATTTATTATAGTACTGTAGGACAAATCTAACCAAAAAGATCTAAACCTGTTATAATGGGGAATTAAAAAACTTATTTAAAAAAGAGGCTTAAAATCAAGGTTTAGGCTGATGTAACTGAATACTGTTTGTAACATTGCGACAAGTAAAAATTTGGTGCGACAGGTAAACTTTCAGTGTTTACCTGTCACAATGTCCTGTGAAGAAGAAAAAGTTTTCACGTTGTCTGTACTTACCATATATATATATATATGTTATGAATAGTCTGGGTACCGATGATAGACCTCCTGTATACTTGCCCAACCAATACTAACATATCATTTCAATACATCTTGTTTGGGTTTTTTTTTTTTAATTTAAATGATTAAATTTGCAGTTTTGTGCACACCACAGTACTTACGGCATCTTGTAAGTACTAGCCCCTATGGCCAGGGACAGAAGCTGATGTCCAAGGCAGATTCCAAATATGGGTTTCATGTTGTCATTGGCAACCAGAGCGCGCAGATGATCAATAGTCTCCTGGCACATCTCAGGGTTCCCAGGGCCGTTGCTTAGGAATAATCCATCATACTCTGAAAATAAAGCAGTTTGGATTTTTTTCCACTTTTATGGAATGGTTGCGGGCCATTCAATATGGCAAAAAAACGTTTTATTGGCAAAAAGGGGAATTTACGAACATGATTCTTATAATGTTCAATTCTATTTCAAATCTTTTATTCAACAAACCTATTGACAAATTAATGACTATATTGCTTCAATTGTTATATATGTTTAGAGGTCAACAATGCTCTCATCCCAAAAACAATTATTAAAAGGGGTTTTTAACTGGGCAGGGGGAAAATATATACTGTTCAGGAGGGGAATGGACTGAATATTCTGGGCCAACACCATAAGCAGATATGCATCCAGCCAGCGTTGTCTTTCTACATTTGGATTATTCGGCCAGGGCCTTGAGAAACAGTATTTTAGAGGGTTTTTACTAAATAAGGGTATTTTGCAAGTTTTTTTTAATGCAAATTGATGTAATAAACATGTATCAAGACACAGTCAGTACACAATGCAAATAGCAAATGCCCACCTTTCATGTCGATTGGGTAGTTCCAGGGAAGGATTGTCACTGAGGCCCCTCTCTCACACAGACAGCGTATCTGGTTGTACTTTATTCCACAGTCCATTGCAGCTATCTTCACATCACCTTTGGCATTGTAAGTCATAGGCTCCTGAAATCAAATTGGCCATCTACTTTTAGAACCCCACAGTACATGCTCATCAACAAAACCTGACCCTATGTCGCTAAAATCAGCAAAATAAATTATTCCTGCAATGTACACTTAGTGTACTTTCTCGGGCTAAAATGGGGTCCAAATTAAGCACCTTCACATAAGCAAAATTCGTAATTCTAAAGTTTTATAATATTTCAACAATTTTTTGTTGATGGTTTTGAGCATGGACCTTGAAAATTCCTTTTGATAAATTGTTATTTTATAAGCCTAGTTTCCAGCCATTTTGAATAACCATTGGCTATGACTTTCCAAATTTAGTATCAGTATTTTTCCAAGGGCTTTGGTCCCACTCACAAAATATTGGTAGAAATACAGTCAACTGACATTCAAACATCGTTAAATACAATTATAGGAAGTACTTCATTCTTTTTAAAGTTCCGATATTGTATATGTATTTTATGCAATATGTTTATGTATTTAGATAAAAATGCATATCGGGAAGTGGAATCATTGTGTGTGAAGGTTAGAAAAACTCCCTGTCTTGCTTGAGTAACATACAAAGTATAAAACTCAGTTGTGATGGCAGTGTAGCTGTTGCATTATACCATGTGTTTGTAATACTTAAATGAAGGTGTTGTCATTTGATAACATTTACATGCAATATACGGCTGTTGCTTTTACAATTCTCAACGACAGAGACCAAGATCAGGATTGTTATTTTATTATTTATGTATGTGTGGTGTACTATTTAACAACTTTTGCCATTTTCACGATTCAATAAAACTCGACAAATCAAATATTGTGGCTGCTGATTTGGACATCTTTTCACTGTGCTATATCTTTGGTATAAAGAATTAAGGTTTTTAAAACGATTTTTCACATATTTTTTTGCCTGCGTCCTATCTATGCTAGCGTCATAGTATAATATGGTCACTCCTACCTTAATGGATACTTCGTCCACAAGATTGAGCAAATTTGGGTCCATAAACTCCACTTCTTCTGAACTGGCTCCCTCTTGTATCACCTTCCCAAGCAGTGTACCAGTCTCTCGGATCTTCTTCGTCAGACTGCGTGTATCAATGCCTTAAGAAAGATTGTCAATTAAATCGATCAACTTAGTTCTATATTTCTTTACACACTGAGGTAGGAGAAGGGGCAATGAATGAAAATACCCAGCAGTCATTGATATTAGTCTTGGATAGACAAGCCCAAATTGAGCTAATTCTTACAAAAGTGCATGTTAACAAAAATTTATAATCCCGAAACCATTATCTAGTTTCCGGCTCGTGAATTTGTGCTAATTATGACCACTGGTCCAGTGAAAGTTCTTTATTATCAAAATATCAAATATAACACTAGATGAGAAGGGTTTTTTCAATTTTAAAAATGAGAGATCACCCTTCTGGATAACGTTATAATTATGTCATTAATCTTAACCCTATGTTATGTCAAGAAACTTGCTAGGGTTAAAGGCTGAAGTGAGCCAAGTTTCTTATGTATGGACTCAAAAAGCCATTCAGTCAGTTTACCATATATCCCAGGTATTTTATGTTCTTTCAGCCAATTGGACAGCGACTTTGCAGCACTCCAATGACTGTATTTCTCGGTGACATCCCCAACAATCAGGGCAGCCACGTGGATATGGTCAGACTCAAACCAGCGAATGAGGCCGTATTCATCAACCTCCTCCTCAGGTATGCCATAATTTCCGATAAGTGGGTATGTGAGAACTAAGATCTGATTTTTGTACGAGGGGTCTGTCAGAGATTCAGCATAGCCAACCATTCCAGTCTGGAACACTGAAAGTTCATAAAAAAAAGATTACTTAAATGTCCCTTGAAATTGTTGAAACTGTTCAACAAGACTTCAGAAAGTACAGGTACTGACTGTCACACCTGTATCCAATAGCCAATCATTCTAGTCTGGAACACTGACAAGAAAGTACATGTAGATGTTCATAAGAAAGATAATTTAATTTAAAACATGTTTGAAACTATTCAACAAGACTGCAAAAGGTACAGGTACACCATCACATATATTTTGATATGGATTGAGGCATTAGGAAGCAGTTGAATTTATTCTTATATTACAACGGACACCATGCTTTTGTTGTATGATATCGGACCCCATATTTTTGTTGAAATTTAAGTTGAAAAGGTGCCATAAACTCTATCGAAAAGAAATGGTTTGTAATCAAAGTCATACTAGAACTGTTTTTTTGTGTTTTCAAACTATTTAACTTAGTTAACCATTGCATGAGTTAGCTCAATACCTAACAGACTGACCCACCAACTCATCTGCAAGACAAGCTCACTTTAATATCCCCCCCCCCCAACTTTATAACTTTATTTTGGTGGAATAAAAAGGGATTGTGTTAGGATTATGAATTTCAATACTTTTTTTAATAGCGTACTTCCGCATATTTTCAGTAATACTGAGAGTATGTATAACAGGAGTTCTCCACATATTGTGTGACTGGGTTTGTAAGGGATTAGTCCATATAAACAGCCACTTCAGAGTCCTTGATAATTTTTTATTTAGCGACTCTATACGTCCATATCCCAATTGTTGTTTTCCTAGCCAAGAATGACAGGCACCTGCTAGATGTTTCCTAAATGGTGATTCTTTGTTGACAGGAGTCAATCTAATTTAGACTAATTATTGGTGTTTCATTAAACACTTTTATTTAAAAGTGAAGAGAAAGGTATTGGCTAAAAATAATTAATGTGTAAATATTGTGGAGTTAGGTGAACAATATATTCACCATTGGTATGAAACAGTCGACTTGTGGCGTTTACGGAACAAAATGAATATCCAAATGTTAAGAACAGTTCCCTACACGCGCATTATTGGCGCTTAGTAAGGGATAGACCATGAAAAAGGCTGTAGTGTACAATTAACAAACAACATTTACCAACTTCTCCAGGAACACTGAGCTCAGCGCCGAATGATGTGCCTTCAAACACATCACCATTCTCCAAAACGAGCTTCGCTTTACCCATCTTTGTTAAGCTTCGACAATAATTCGATGATGTTTACATGTATTAACACGTGGTTATCTCGCGGAAAAAAACACCACGCTCGCTACACTGAAACGACAACAACAGCACAAGTGAGGTATTTTATAGATACATTTCAATTTCAAAAAATGGAAGATTGATTTTATTTATCTTCAGACGAAATGTAACGTTACATTAAATAGGAACGAATGTTTTCAAACTAAATGCGACGCATGTCGCAACAGCCATGAGAAAGTGAAAAATGGCCAATTTGGAAACAAGGGGAGTCACAATGAGTCGAATAAGTCAACCAAAAAGGAGTCGGTATGAAATGCATACAACAAAGAAATAGTCTAACGCATACAAAATATGCGGAGAAGGGTTTTCACATTTGCATACAACATACACAAAGAAGGATGTTGAGAAACGCATACAACATAGAATAAGAACAAAAATATTGACAGTGAAAATTTATTGTTTAAATCAATAAATCATTATGTTTATGAGTTTAGTCAAGTGAAAAATAGTTAATTCACTTTATTTTTGAATTTTGCTTTTAGAATTATTAAAACCTAATTGATTGTTTTTTTAACTTTTTGTTTTGTTTGAATAGGGAAAAGAACCTTATTTCAAATCATTAAAATTGGTTTAACGGTTTAATATCTAGATTTATAAAAGAACAATTATTATTTATTTTATGAAAACTTTGCAATTGGGGAAAGTATAGACACGGAACAACAATAATCAAAGCGCTGATAGCGCTGTATGAACAGGGTTTAATACGGGTTTTCACCATTATGATCTACAGTACGATCATGTGTGTATTAATAAGGTGCTGATATGTTGCACAGTGACACTAAGAGTCCCCGTGTAAAACAACCACAGGGGCCGCTCCAGGTTTATTGAAGC
This sequence comes from Mya arenaria, assembly GCF_026914265.1. Lineage (NCBI taxonomy): Eukaryota > Metazoa > Mollusca > Bivalvia > Myida > Myidae > Mya > Mya arenaria. The sequence continues at coordinate 26,388,542 of NC_069130.1, forward strand.
ATGATGGTAAATAAAAAGATAATGTTTTATTGACAATTAAATTAATGTCGCTGTGTAAGAAGGCAAACAAGGATGGAGAATGTAACCAATCCAAACAGAACTCCATCATGTGGTGTTACATATATATATATATATATATATATATATATATATATATATATATATATATATATATATATATATATATATATATATAAACTAATCAAACTGTACTCATTAGAAAGAGTTTGTCTATGTTTGCCTTGTTATTCACAAAAATACTTCGAAAATACAACAGAGAAATAGTTTCTTAATTAAAATGATGAAAATTTAAATAATTTCAAACATTTGCAGATGAAACACCTAAATAAGTTATTAAATCCTCGATATTTTCTCATATTTACACCAAATCAGCAACAATAGAAATCGATTCATTTCAAAAATTTCCATTTTCAAAAATAATTGCACAAACATCCGTCTATACGTACACTCTCTATATATATTTATACATCATCAAGTTAGCATAAAATCTTTAATTTCAAAACTTTTTTTCCTTCATTGTCTATAATGTCACCAACTCTCTTCTATTTCTATATCGTCAGGTAAGTCATCAGCACTTTAGCACGTTTGTTATTCCCACGTGGGCTATCACGTGATGTTCTAAGCAGGGGAAACTGTTATGATCATTGAGATCAATGAGACCATTGAACTTTCTAGGTCATTCCAGGTTTTAAGATGAGAATACATATGTAATTCCTAAGCTAACAAACACAGTGTTCCTCAATATCTCTATATTCAACATTATTGAATGTAGATATAATATCGTTGCGTCCTGAAAATATAAATATAAACAATCATAAGATAATGAATAATAACATGTTTATAAGTTAACATCGTAAACAGTCTAATATCTTATATGATTTAATCATGTGCAGTGGCAGATTAAATTAAATGGCTAAAGCATATAAAACACACATATAATACAAGCGATTACAACAACAACAACACAGTACATCATAAAACAAATCATTGACATGGAACTTACTGATTTATGGAATCAAACACTCCTACTCTCTCGTACTCCCATGGTGACTTCTGTTATCCATGTATGTTATCATCTGTAACTAAACCCATATATATTAGTATATGGAAAGAGGCTAAAAGAATATCACGGAACTGCCATTTTCAGTTTAAATACAAAATCTGCTGATGTCGTAAAAACTAAATAAATGCAGCTGAATGAAATAATGATCATTTCAATCCATTGCTAACCCAAAACAAACACAAAAGACTACAAATGCAAATCAATACTAACCATCAGAACATCAGATTCCAAGTGAAACAATCAAGTTTTCTAAAACAAAGTAAAACAAACATCTCTGTAGACTTAAGATGTGCACGACGATCAATCAAGCTTGGATTTCCCGCTTCTTCTTTACAAGGGCAAGGGAGAGAAACCTGATTAACTTACTGCATTATCTCATTACAGGATTATCTCTCTTCGACTGTAAATTCACTTGGCTTCATCATTGTGTCACGTGATTGAATGATGCGCTTAGAGTGGATAGTAATTCTTTGTTTACGTTTCGATGTTCAAAACTAAGTAAATGCAGCTGAATGAAATAATGATCATTTCAATCCATTGCTAACCCAAAACAAACACTAAAGACTACAAATGCAAATCAATACTTACCATCAGAACATCAGATTCCAAGTGAAACAATCAAGTTTTCTAAAACAAAGTAAAACAAACATCTCTGTAGACTTAAGATGTGCACGACGATCAATCAAGCTTGGAGTTCCCGCTTCTTCTTTACAAGGGCAAGGGAGAGAAACCTGATTAACTTACTGCATTATCTCATTACAGGATTATCTCTCTTCGACTGTAAATTCACTTGGCTTCATCATTGTGTCACGTGATTGAATGATGCGCTTAGAGTGGATAGTAATTCTTTGTTTACGTTTCGATGTTCATTCATTTTTTTGGTGCAGGGATACAACTTTAATGTTATCTTTATCTAAGTTCAACAGATTAAATTATTTGAATAGATATTGCGTTATGATTTCTTCTTGCTTTGTCAAATCTACCTCGGTTAGTTGAAACATAGCTTGTAATTTATATAGTCTGCACTTTCTCAAACTATATTTTTGGTGGTAAATAGGCTGGCGACATTTGTAACTATTAATAGGAATTTTCTGTTGTGAGTGTCGAGTTTGTGGCTACACTGAACAGGGCTGAAAACAACCCTGTTCAACAAAATAGAAATTTAAGATTACCTAGCTGAAGAAGCATGAGGATTATAAAACCAAACACAGAATTTCTAACTTTCATTTCGTCATAAGATGAAATACTAAACCATTCTTTGGTAGTTGTAAAAATGTCTGAATTGATGATTTGTATTGTAAAAGGTGAAAATAGGATTTATAAGTTCTTACCATTATTGCAAAATAAGAAATATAGATAATTGTTAATATATTTTGTAAAAGGATAAACCTCAGATGTTAAATTTGTTTAAAAGTTTAACTTTAAATGCAAAAAAAATAATTGATCTTTCCGTATCCAATACATTCATCAGTACAAACAATCCCAAATATATAAAATGATCCTTTTAAAATAATAAATTGAAAGGAAAAATGAGTAAAAAGGATAGGTATATATATTTCGTGTAGTTAATTTGGTTGTTCTGTTAGATTAAATTTGTAGTTATTGCATATTATATTGATTGCAATATTTGTGATTGGAATAAATTTAAAAAAATTTTTTTATAAGCAATGGCTTTAGTGATAGGACATAGTCAGACAAAATATTTGTCAGAGTGCTTGGATAAATCGTGTTATAGTGTTTTCTTTCCAATAAAATGAGTTAGTGCTGCAAATCAGATCACATTACACGAATATTTAGAGGAGTAACTGGTCTGTCTGCCAACAAGGAGTTTCATATAACAAATAACAAATATACGATTTTCTGGAGCAATTAAACATGAATGATTCAAAATCGTAAAGTTGTGTGTTTCCCATATGTGTAGAATCTGTAAAAACTTTTATTTCGTTTATTGATTTTTATCTTCTTCTGATCTGTGTATCTTACTCAGCTTCTGTGTATTGATCTTAATCTTTATTGACCTATATGCTGTATACGAATTATAGATCCTACGAATTATAGACCAATTACTTTACTAAGCTGTATAGGAAAACTTTTTACCTCCGTCTTAAATTCGAGACTACAGAAATTCGGTGACAAATACGATCTAATTAATCAATACCAGGCCGGTTTTAGACAGGGTTATTCTACTGTTGATAACATGTTTGTGTTAAATTGTATAATTGAACTGTTACAAAAGCATAAAAAAAAATATTCTGTGCTTTTATAGACCTCAAAGGTGCATTTGATACTATAAATAGATCTTTACTATGGTCCAAGCTAATGTCATACAATATCAACGGCCTGTTTTTGGATGTTGTGAAATCGATGTATAATCATGCAAAATCGTGTGTGTCTGTTAATGGAAATCATTCAACCTACTTTCCGTGCTCCATTGGTGTACGCCAGGGCGAGAATTTATCGCCATTATTGTTTTCTTATTATCTAGATGATCTGCATGAATATTTTCGAAATAGTACAGTTTTGTACGGTGTCAGTAGTAATACTCACCCATTAGATAATAATTTGGTCGCCTATCTGAAATTATTTGTACTTTTGTATGCAGATGACACTGTCATCATATCCGAATCAGCTGATGATCTTCAAAATGCTATTGACCTTTATGAACAATACTGTGACCTATGGAAACTGACTGTCAACACTTCTAAAACCAAAATTCTAGTTATTCAGAAAGGCAGAAGACGTGATTATCAATTTCTGTATAAAGGCAATTCATTGGACGTGGTCGATAGTTTTAAATATTTAGGATTAGTATTTAGCAACAGTGGCTCTTTTTATAAAGCTAAGGTTGAAATATCAAAGCAGGCACTTAAAGCTATGTACTGCCTTCTAAGCAAATGTAAGCATTTAGCTCTGCCGATTGATATGCAAATAGATCTGTTCAATAAAATGATCAAACCTATACTTCTCTATGGTTGTGAATGCTGGGGATATGGCAATAATGAAATTTTAGAAAGAGTTCAACTTAAATTTTTGAAATATATTTTATGTGTTAAGTCAAGCACCGCGTCTTGCATAGTATACGGTGAAACAGGCGTCAAACCGTTATCAATTGACATAGAGACTAGAATGATTTCATATTGGACAAAACTTGTATCACCATTGTACCCAAAATTAGCAACAACTATGTATACGATAATGTTAAGTAATTATATCTTTGATGTAAACATACGTAGCAATACTTTTTTATGGATTTCTTTTGTCAAAAAAATATTCATAAAATGTGGTCTTAATAATATATGGGATTCACATATATTTCCAAATCATAAATGGTTGACTTGCAATGTTAAACAGAAACTCATAGATTTGTTTTTAAATGAATGGTATAGCATTGTTAACACTTCCAGTAAATGCAACAACTATAAATTGTTTAAGAACGAGTTCGGAATTGAGAACTATCTAAAAACTTCACCTTACAAATTGTTAAAGTTTATGATTAAATTTCGAACCAGAAACCATCGTCTTCCTATTGAGACAGGAAGCTGGATTGGACTTGATATGTCATCGAGGAAGTGTCCTTTGTGTCAAGCAAACAGTAGCATTGGAGACGAATATCACTATCTACTTGAATGTAAAGCTTTAACCAATAGCAGAAAGCGATTTATTGATAAAAAATACTATATCAATCCAAATGTCATCAAATTTAAATCTCTAATGTGTATGTGTAACACTCAAATGTCGAAATACAAAAAGTTGTGTAAATTTGTGAAGGAAATAGTAAAACTGTTCTAAATGTTAATATATTTGTACTGTACAATAACACATGTATCCGATACTCTATAACTCTCGACATATTCATATAAAGCATTGTATAACATATGTCTCTCCCGTTTTATTTGCTTTGTACCTCTCTTTGAATGTTAACTTTTTACAACAGCCTCGTTGCTATTATGTATTTCTTTTTCACATGCTCATGCTGTCATGTCACATGAACTGAGTTGTTTGAAATAAAACTTGGAAACTTGGTCTTGTGACAATCCTTTGATTTCATTTATTGACTTCCTTATTATAAACACCCCAAAATTCTGAGACAATACTCCTATTATCCATGATAGCAGGTGCTATGCAATCGTTTGTTTGTTCTTTATTCACACATCGTTAATTTAAGGGATGCCATAAAGATAGGTGTTAGGTGACAAATGAAAAATATATAATGAATCATGATTATGTCATAAATGAATAATGATTATGTCATTTGGACACCTTATGGCAGACAATACACATAAGTAATCTCCAATAACTGGTATTTTACTGGACGAGTGACCCTTAATTTTTTGGATAAGTGACCCCATCCAATCTGTATATAGTACACAGCTTCTGTGTATTGATCTTAATCTTTATTGAAGTTGATGATTTTGTAAATCTAGACAACTCATTAAGTTTAACGCCAAAGAAAACACAAAATTCCGGGAAAGCAAAAAACACCTTTTTTTACTCTGCATTAACGCGAAAATTACTAATTAAACATCAAGGACTCCAAAGCAGGAAAAAAAAGATTTTTTTTAATTAAAGTTTGAGGCAAATTGAATTCATAAAATCCCTAAAATAGAACCATTACCAGAAAAAGAAAAATGTGAGAGCTTTGTATATCTTGAAAATATAAGAAATTATAATGAACCAATTTCAGAAATGTTTCTTACTGGTCAACCTTAATTTGACTGTTAATGACAAAAACTTAACAAAAAGCTTTCTTTGAAACATATGGAAGCAGCACATATTTTGTATAGAAAACATTTACTTAGTACGTAATACTATATAATGTCTCCCACTTTTCGATGAGGATGAAGAACGGTGGAAATATAATTTTAAAATGGACCCAACAATTTCGCCTGCATGTCAAATTCACCACACCCGTAAAGACCAGCAAGTATTGTGTTAACACACCTTCAGATAATTCAACAACCACTGAGGAATTTCTGTGTTTTTCATGCAATATTTAAGTAAAAAATTACTCAGTATAGTAAACAAATAAATGTACATTTATCATGTGTAAACTCTACCACATGCTTCTCTGTTGTATTCATCATTTTGTATATAATATATTTATGCAAATGTGTTGTCCATTTTGGATACAATTTATAATTGTTACATATAATTTAAAATAATTCTTGAAAATACATGTATGTAAGTACCAGGTGCTTTACTATACTTATGAGAAATTATTTATATCTATTTATTTTACAAGTTTCTGATGTATTGTAATCAGTGTGACATGATATGTTTCTGTTTCATAAATGTACTTATATAGTATACACAATAAATACAATCTTTATTTCATCCAATTGCAAAGTTTTCATAAACTTTGTGTTTCCTTCAAGCTATTAAACTAATTTTAATGATTTCATATAAAGTTCTTTTCCCTATTCAAACAAAACAAAAAGTTTGAAAAATAAATCAATTATGTTTTAGTCTTAAAAGCAAAATTCAAAAATAAAGTGAATAAACTATTTCAATGTCAATATTTTTGTTCTTATTATATATTGTATGCGTTTCTCAACATCATTCTTTGTGTATGTTGTATGCAAATGTGAAAACCCTTCTTTGTCCATGTTGTATGCATTACTCTATTTCTTTGTTGTATGCATTTCATCCAAAAAGGGTATGACTAAAGTGCGAAAAGTACGTTGGCACTGAGGTGGCATCTGCAACACTTAATTTATATTGTGGCCACAACTTAGTACATTGAGGCTACGACATAGGTTAAGTAATACCCTGCTCTGTTTCTGGATCAGCATATAATGGCCGCAATGTTGTATTCTTAATACAAATACAAATACATTGGTATAGCGCAAAAAGTATTGTTCAATATTCGATTGCGCTTCACACAGTTCATGCGCTATTTTACACAAGGCTATATACAGTCATTTACACATAAAATCTGGTAGGCTCTTTAATTATAAAACAGTCCAAACAAATAAGTTTTCAGTTCCTTTCTAAAAGTAGGTGCACTTTTAATGTGTTTTATGTCTCTAGGAAGAGCATTCCGCCATTTTGGCTCAACCACAGCAAGTGATCTGTCAGCAATTCTGGTTCTGGTTCTTGGAACAATAAATTGAATGTCATCAGAAGATCTTAGTCTGTATTTTCCCTTAACACGGTTTAACAAAGACCTCAAATAAGATGGAGCTGTTCCCTGCACAATCAATATGGAACACAATGACAAGAATTTTAAACATAATTCTTGCCCTCACAGCTAGGTAGCCAGTGAAGGGATTTGAGGACTTCGGTAGTTGGGTGACCGTATGATGTGTTGGTCACAACTCTTGCTGCTTGTTCTGAACTTTCTGAAGTCTGTTAATCTGACAGGCAGGGATTTCCGTAAATAATCCATTGCAAAAGTCAATATGAGAATGAATAAGCCCGTTCACCATTATCTCTGTTGATTTTTGTGAAAGGTGTACTTAACCAATAAGTAGAAGTTCTTGCAACGCCGACTGTTGAAAAGATGGCACAAATTGGTTGGCTCAAGACGCCAGATATGGCTATGAACCTTGTGTTGGTTGATAACGTGCCTTGTTTTCTAAATGTCTTGATGTTTCACCCCCCCCCCCCCCCTCTCCCCGGTCAAATAGAGTGAAAAGAAGCAATCGCCGCTTTTTAGTACCACTTTGAACAGCATTTTAGTGAAAGCAAGTGCACGGCCTGTAAACGCCAGCTCCACCACTTTACGGTAGTGCAAAGAAAAAGAGCTGTCGACACTTCCGTGGTGGAGCTGTGCCCTATGTTTACATGAACAAACGTGAGTATGATTTATATTTTATTTTACTGACATATTTCGAAAATCGGAGAATGTGGTACCGTGTTAGAACACTTCTACTATAGGCTGGTTACTATTTCAGTTCAATATTGTGCAAACTGTGGTGTCAGGAGCTTTTCTCCCGAATCGAACTTGTGCATATTTTGAGATCTGATTGAATAGCAAGTACATTTCGGTGCTTACACACCCCTTAAGAACATTTTCACGCATGCAAACATAACTGTTATGTATAGTACTTATGCCGGAACACAACAAAACTGATAAGCACTTCTTCAAAAGGTAAAATGCACATATTTATAAAAGTGGTGGCGCTGTTGCCCTAGTGGTGGCGCTATCGAGTATGTTTTGCGCTCGAAGTAATATAAAAAGTTAACGCTTTTGGAATGAATACAACAGTTGCTATGTTTATCATTCATTGAACATTATGCTGGTTATGCATACTACTTGCGGAAACAAAACTCTACGCGAACTACCTTAACCTTACTGAAAACTATTTCGAAAACAAACGGCTACGTGCTGTTAATTTTACCATATAAATATAAGTATCTATCATGTGTGTCCGGTACGGATAGAAAATCCGACCCGAGTGCACGCGCGTAAGCCGGTAAAGAGGTTTGCCGAGTTACCGGCCACGTAGCGTGACCGATTTTTCTTTCCGTACCGGAAAAACATGATTGATATTTTTTCTTGCATATCTAAAATTATCAATTTGTGGAAGAATTGAGGTAAAAAACGCACTTTTGTACATTTTACCAAAAAGCGCGTGAAACGTTGTTTACTGATGTCATAAAGCGCAGTAATTTTAAATCACTATTGATGTCAAATAGTAACTATTTAAATCGCGTTATTACGATTATTCATTATCCATTTAAATTAATTGCATACTTATAATTGATTGCGCTTTATTGAAATGAAATAATGTACTTTTCATAAACCATACAATAAAAGAAATAAGAAGTAGCGCGTTGTGGCCCATAACTCATCTTACATGGTGGTGTAAGATGCGTTTTTCCAGCACTGGTCAAATGACCGGGAACACACGTCCGGTATGCAAGAATACCTCTCTCATAACCGGACCCACATGATAGATACTTATATTTATATGGTAAAATTAACAACACCTAGCCATTTATTTTTTGAAATAGTTTTCAGTAAGGTTAAGGTAGTTCGCGTAGAGTAGTTCGCGTAGAGTTTTGTTTCCGCAAGTAGTATGCATAACCAGCATAATGTTCAATGAATAATAAACATAGCAACTTTTGTATTAATTCCAAAAGCGTTTATATTTTGTATTACTTCAAGCGCAAAACATACTCGATAGCGCTACCACTAGGGCAACAGCGCCACCACTTTTATAAATATGTGCATTTTTCCTTTTTAAGAAGTGCTTATCAGTTTTGTTGTGTTCCGGCATAAGTACTATACATAACAGTTATGTTTGCATGCGTGAGAATGTTCTTACGGGGTGTGTAAGCATCTAAATGTACTTGCTATGCAATCAGATCACAAAATATGCACAAGTTCGATTCGGGAGAAAAGCTCCTGACACCACAGTTTGCACAATATTGAAACGAAATAGTAACCAGCCTATAGTAAAAGTGTTCTAACACGGTACCACATTCTCCGATTTTCGAAATATGTCCGCTAAATGAAATTATCAATTGAAATATAAATCATACTCACGTTTGTTTGTGTAAACATAGTCCACAGCTCCACCACGGAAGTGTCGACAGCTGTTTTTCTTTGCACCACCGTAAAGTGGTGGAGCTGGCGTTTAGAGGCCGTGAAGTGGGAACCACGGTATGTGGTGTAATTAATCTGTATACCACCTTAATAATAATTGCTGAACTCACTGAGTATGGTGTGACGTTTCGCAGTGTATTCTATTAGCGAATATGTGGTTTATTTTTCTTTCGATAGCCTCCCACAAAGAAGAGATGCCTTTGTCAGCAGCCTGACACATGTATTTCAATAGTTCACATACATTATCGTATTAAATTAATGCCGCGGAATAATATTTGCAAATAATATATACGAATACTAAAAAGTATCAATTGTCATCTCCACTAATGGGTGTTTAGGTTTATTAAGAAGATCATCATTGCCCCTATATGTACAGACAACGCAAATGGATGGTTATTTGATCGCATTGGTCGCGCTCATTATGGTCAATCTGTAACATTAAATGTAACGAACACAATTTAATTATTTTGTAAGTGTGCCAAAATTCGTGTTTTTGAGTAATTGCATGTAATACAAATGTACTTAATTAAATAATAATAATAATAATAATAATAATAATAATAATAATAATAATAATAAAATAATAATAATAATAATAATAATAATAATAATAATAATAATATCTTTATTTTAACTTAATATCGTATATAATGTCATATGTTCCGGATTTCTCAGAGACTGTCTCATTTTAATAAGAAACAAGGAACCACCCAGCAATCATTTTATATCGGCCCGACATCGGCATTTACATCGGGCCGATGTCGGATGTGCAACACGGCTCGAGATTGGGCCGATGTCGGCATATTTTTAATAGCCGACATTTAGCCAGCATGATGCCGATATCCTTCCTATTTCGTCTCTATTCTTATACAGATGGATTGTCATGCTCAATGACAATAGAACAAGATAGTTAAAACACAAGATTTTGTCTTGGTTCTGAGAGAAAAAATAATAATGCAGAGAAAATCAACCGTAAACCTACATGCATATTATATACTCACAAATTACTACATAATAAAATAAGCTATTTCATCTTATATTTTTTTTATTATTATTATCATTGCTATAGATATTTAAACAATTGTCACAGAATGTGGATAATACCCCTGAACAGTTTATCAAAATGTTCAAGTTCAAATACAAAAACATGCCATAATACACACAGGCTGTTACTGTATAAATAAACAAACAAACAAAATAAGACTTGAAATAAAAGTTATTTCATTGAACAATACTTAAGGTAACGCTACTGCATTAAACATTAAACGTTTTTAACATAATATTGTTTTGTTTTTTTCATCCCGGTGTTCCAAGGATGCACTCAGATATTTGCGTCTGCCTCATTTCCCTCCCACCATCTCTGTCCGATGCTGTCTTCATCCAGGCGGCATTTTTCGCTCGCACCTCTGTTGTGAGAAACGACGGAATTTCACGACACCCTCTGTCATAATTGCATGTACTGTTAATACATAGGCGAGAAAGGTCTTTTCCAGGATATGGATATTTACATAATTAATTTTCAAGGAAGTTGGTATTCTTAATTTTAATTGGGTTTTTGTTAAATGTGATTTTTTTTTGTGTTGTTTGTATAAAATTTGCCTACATCCCTTCGCATATTTCTGGGGGGATTATAAATTGAACTGTGCTTGAAACAAAGGTTAATAGCGGTATATACCTGTAGAGATGGTGTAACTGTTTGGGGATCTTATAGTAACTGTTGTGATGCCTGCAGAACAGTCCTGCCACTGTCACCTTTGAATGCCTTGGTGGTGTTGTCACTGACATTTATTCATCCTCATCTGATTAAACACGCTTCCTCTGAAATGCATCACATTTTGTTACAGTTACAAATGCATTAGTGGGTTATCCTGATCATTCTCTCCTTTAGGTAAATTTAAAGGTTGGTATAGTCAACTTGCTTTTCTTAAGTGTGAAATAGTCAAATACCCTAAATCACCTGCTTTTTATCAGTACTTTCGATCTTAATTCATTAACAGATGTATCATAAATTAACTTGCTTCACAATAAATATACATATGCATCCTGACAGACTGATTGTAACAAACATATTATGAATATGAACACGTTCAATATAAATGGTAATGCACTAGTCAATCGTATCCACGGCCCCCCAGATCCGGGGGTATACCGGGGAAAAGGGCCGGGTGACTGCGGTGGTTTTGTCATATCGCCAAAATTAGCCGGTATTGGTCTTTATATAGAGTCTCTGGGGTGTGGGGGCATTTGACCGGGGTTTAACCATCAATTTGTCACAGCAGGGCGGGGATTTTACCCGGGGTTGGCTTGACCGAAAGTCAAAGTCCCGGCTATTCCCTAGACCTGGGGGGGGGGGGGGGGGCGTGGTTACAATTGACTGGTGCATTACAATTGGTACGTAAAGACATACGTCCCCTATAATTGCCTTTATTCTTCTATTTCAGTGTCTCGATTTGCAGTTGTCCGCTCTCTGCAACTTTGATCGATCTTTCCACAATATACGATACTGTAAATTACAATGTCTCAATTATGATTCATAATTGATAACAAATGTTCTTTTTAAATTTGTCTACAATGGAAGCAGATAAATTAATCGTTCAAACCCAACCAAATCATCAATGTAATACTTTGCTTTTGTGTGCACATGCTACTTAAATGTAGATTTTAATCAAACTCATAAAACAACAAACTTACAAAGAGAACTAGTCACGAAAATATGTTACACGAATTCCTTTTCAACATATTCACTCGAAATAAAAGTATTTATATCACTTTTGAGAATAAAACAATAGATTAACAGAATAGTACTATAATAATTCCTTATATTCATACTTTCAACAACGATTCAAAGATTACTTACCATTGATAAATAACCAAAAGTATGATTTGACTTGCATCATCTTTTTGAAATGGCACAAATACCGCAGTGAATATAAAACAAAATAATTTCGTAGATAAAAATCAAATAAATATGAACTGAATCTATTAATTACAGAATTAATTAAAAATAACCATATAAACTTAAATTGGTTTTATTATTTAATGATAATGAATTTAAATTTTTATTAATCGCCAGGGGAATGAACTGCTAGTGAAAGTTGCCGAGTATACATCGGGCCAATATCGGACCGATATCGCGATATTTATAAAATGTTTTTTGTCCATAAAAAACAAAAGCTATTGTTTATGTTATAATGTTTAAACATTCGAATTAAAATCATATAGTATTATTACAAATACAATGTTTCAGTCAATATGCCCATGTCATTAAACTGTCCACCGAACTGACCTTTTATACCAAGATAAGTAATAAATGCCTCAATACTTATATACATTTTCACTAACACTAGTTAATTAAATCTATTATAAACATAATGAGTTCCTCAAAAAAATGGCTTATTTTTTCATAAAAAAAATGGAGAATAAGACTGATTTACGTACGGCTTTTGTCAAGAGCTTTCTTACCTTATTAAGTTTATTTGAAGCAACAAATGGAAACACACGTGGCCGTTTGCTGAGCTTGACTTAATCTCGTTCATGTTTATAAAACGATAGACGAACATATCTCCAATGGAGTGCAAACCATATATACTACACATATACACATACACTCATTTATTACGAATGATTTTATATTTAAAATATGAAATATATATAAATAAAACACAGCATATTTGAATCCATTCACCGCACAAATAGCTCTTAAAGAACAAAAAAGCATGTAAACAGTACTCTATTTAAATGGAAAATACAATACTAATGCAAAAGCGTGCCAAATAGCATTCCTTTTAAGTCCATTTCCACAATTAAACCTCACTCATAGAAGATTAAACTAGGCCTTTAATTTATCTTTGCTCCTAATCGACTGTTGAATGATACTATATTGAAATGTTCCTTTACCTGTGTACCATTTAAATTCTAAATAACTACTTTACCCAAACTTACCAATGAGACTATTACTGTCTTTAAGATCATTACACCCGTAATTAATGAAGTAAATAGATATGAAGACATGTGTAATAATAAAAAATGGTGCTAAAATACAAGTTGGAAGTTTCTGCACATACATGTACATAACAATAATCATACTAGTTTTGTGCGGTTCCCAATACGAATGGCACTTGTTTTTACCCTAAAAAGCATTTTCCTCGTGAATCTCAAAAACTTTCTTATGTGCTTTCAATCTCTCAACTTCCGCATTTTACGGTCACAAGAAAAGGTCATATAATCTAAGAGCTCGTGATGCTTTTTTTTTGAAAGGACACTATTTTTTAAGAAACAGGCAGGAGTGTTGTATTATCAAGCTAGATGTATTACAATCGCATTGGACACTTCAGAAACGGTTTAACTTCCCGTCTTTTCGTCACATCATATTACGGATCTGTTGGAGAAAGAAAAGGAAGAGAAAGAGGAGGGGAGAAAGATTGGAGACAAAGGAGAGGGACAAAAGAAAGGAGGATAAAGTGGGGAAGAAAAAGAGGGGAGAAAGATAGGAGAGTAAGAGGAGGGAAAGGAGATAGGAGGAGAAAGAGGAGGGGAGAAAGACTTGAGGGCAAGGAGGAAAAGTAGATAGGAGAATAAAGAGGAGGGGAGAAAGATTGGAGAGTAAGGGGTGGGAAAGGAGGTAGGAGGAGAAAGAGCAGGGCAAAAAGAGTGGAGGGCAAGGGGAGCAAAAGAAGTTATGAGAATAAGGAGGGGAAGAAAAAGAGGGGAGAAAGAGGAGGGGAGAAAGATTGGAGAGTAATGAGAGGGAAATGAGATAGGAGGAGAAAGAAGAGGGGAGAAAGAGTGGAGGGCAAGGGGAGCAAAAGAAGATAGGAGAATAGAGAGGGGAAGAAAAAGAGAGGAGAAAGAGCGGAGAGGGGAGATAGATGGGGCAGGGAGATATGAGTTGAGAGGGAATTCAGAGAGTGGAGAAAGAGAGGGGGGAGTGGATGGGGTAAAGAAATAGTTGGAGGTATGGGAGAGATACAGGCGAAAGTTTAAAGTGACAGGGGAAGAAGAGCGAGAAATGAGATAAAATGCGGAAGTTGAGAGATTGAAAGCACCTAAGGAAGTTTTTTTACATTTAAGAGGAAAGGGGGGATGGTGTGTTAAAGAAAGAGAACTTGTGGGATGGGAGAAAAAGATAATAAAGTAATCAAAATTTGATAGATCTCGAAACATGTGCGACCACAAACACATGTAACGATGTTGGCTCAAAGAGCCAGAAGGAAAAACAGAAGAGAGGTGACAGATCTCGTACCATGCACGACCACACGTACGAACGGTGGCTCTGAGAGCCGGGTCGAGAACCAGCACCGCTAGTTCCCGTACAAATTCATCCAAGATTTTGAAACCCTGGGATTATGTCCTAATACACAACTTGAAGGTTTAAATGGCAGATTTTTATTACATTTCCGTGGAAATGTTATTTGTATAAATTCATAAAGTGGTACGAAAAAAAAACTACATGTTATAATATTATATTTTAAGAGCTCTATACTGGATTGACAATTCTTAAAAAATGAGTGAATTGCCTTATTTTAGCGATTTAGTATTATTTTTATGCCTTCCTTTTATTGCATATTCAGACTATTTATATTATTATTTAATATTCTATAAATAACTGGATTATTATAATATCAATGATATACAGTAACGCCTTTGGCCATCACAATGAAAGCTGCGAAAATATGGCCATGAATTAAAATATGACTGTAAGTTGTGTACCGGCAAGAAATGATAGATTAACTCTTGAAACATGAAGAGTTTTGAAACAGTGCCGTATCAGTGCGATATGGAGGCACCACGCCGCCGCATTACACTATGCGGCAGAAATATATCTGCATTCAGATCGCGTAACAGTGCCACGCATAAAGCATTAATTTGAAATACTTTAACACTGTATGAAGATGTTCGTTTATTTTTTATTTATTGTTTTGGGCAAAGAATTGATACAAACATGAAGGAAATAAAATAAAATATGGTGGCCGAGAAACTATACAATGAATTTGCTTAGCCTAAAGAAGAAAAAAAAACATCATTAAAGGAAAACGGAATTGATATTTGTAATGAAATGTCCTAAGGTCATTATGATTCGAAATTGGAAGCCAAAATTGTGAATTTTATTTCACTTAATATCTAGCCATCTTAATAACGTAGACTGGTTGTGTAAAACTCCGGCCATTCCTGTATATAATCCTACCATGCAAAAGGTTATCAGTCTCGCTTAGCCTGAATCGGAAGCTTTTCGTGATGATCTAATCGTACGGTGGTAACCCTGGAGAAGCACGGCTTTCTCGTTATCGCAGGTGAATCATGGCTTCCTAGTTATCGTAGGTGAATCACGGCTTCCTTGTTATCAGAGGTGAATCACGGCTTCCTTGTTATCTTAGCGGCCTACGCGTTATTATAGGTGAATCACGTCTTCCGCGCTATCTTAAGTGAATCGCGGCTTACGCGTTATTATGGGCAAATCACGTCTTCCGCGTTATCTTAAGTGAACCGCGGCTTACGCGTTATTATAGGCGAATCACGTCTTCCGCGTTATCTTAAGTGAATCGCGGCTTAGGCCACTCCTTTTTTATTTTTTGGTTTACAAGAATTTTTGAAAAAAATGTCCACCGGGTGGTCGAAAAAAAAAAAAAAAAAAAAAGGAAAAAAGTCACAAAACATACTCTTAAAGGGTGAAAATCAGAGAACAACATAAAAACGTTAAAAATCATTTACCTGACATTTTAATTTTTTTTACTGCTATTAATGCATGTTTTAATACAGTCAAAAGTTTCAAAGTTCTAATTAAACACACAGTTTAAATCTTACATACTGTGCATATAAAACATCAATGAAATTGACTATAAAACATGTTTACATGTATAAACTACATTTTTTATCAAAGATACAGTGAATATCACTCAGCAAGACATTTGTTTAGCTTTAAGGGTATGCTAAAGCAAAAGTGAATGCAGAACACTTAAAAACTGACAAATATTAAATTGAAAACAAGAAAGGAGAAGGCGAATTTTACGCATTAAAAAACACAAACAGTGCACTGTATTAAAACAATACATTACATTTTCTAAATATTGTTTCAGTTTTTTCAATATTGGAAAAAGTCAATAAAGTGAAATAATTACCAATTTTATAAATAAGGATGTAACATTTTATGAAGACATTTGAGCTTTAATATTGTGAAAACAATTCCTGAAAAACTAAAAACCAAACTAGACCTAGATTTGAGTTTTACCGTGCGGGGTCCTAGTTGTGTGTAGCCCGATCCATGCTAAGTCCGGATATTTTCGGACAGGGATATTTACCATGGGATGTTCACCAAATCCATTTCAAATTCAAATCTTGCAGCAAATTACCACATCAGTACATAAAAATCACATAGCAAAATAAAAAATCTAGCATGTGACTCAACTTTATGTACCCATGATAGCAACAGAGAAATCCATAATTATATATCAGATTTTTCATCTTCTCCCAACTCCACTATTCTGTGTATACATGCGTTCACAGGGCATCTATACTTCATGCTTGTTTATTTTCATTTTAAAGAGTATTCCTTGGTTACAACAACAAATCTCATTTATAGTGAAATATCAAGTTCATTTCAAATTGAAATGGACTTATTCAAGATAGTTTTCCGTGTTGTTTTATCTAAAATGTCATTGATACATGTGTTCAACTCTTTCATTGTTTTTACTCTACTATTAATCCAAACATGAATAAACATGTAATCTAGATTAAACACAAGCTTTACACTGACTCAATGACAAGTATTTTCAAACCACTTTGTGATTTAAAATCCATAAACACCACCGACCGAACTTGTGAAACTAGGTCACTTTTTTATCTATAAACAACAATATTTTCATGACCTAAATTGGAGGGGAAAACAACAACCACGTGTCAGTTATTGTTTGTGTCGGCTGTTGAATTTGCCAATGTTTATTGCTATTGTTATTTTAAAAACTCCTGCATATCTTAATTAATTATTTCATACAAAGAATGACTGCTATCGCCAATTCCGCCATTGCCAACGGCGCTGCCATTACAGTTGACTGGCTCACATGGTAGTACTATAAATTGGAGAATACGAATACGGAACAACAAACCAGTCGAGATCTTCTGCATTCGTACTCATATATGTTCGTTTTTCTTTCATTTCGCACCAAAATCAATACGTTCGTAAAAATAATTTTGAAAAAAAAGTGAAATTCATTTTTTATTTTTTTTGTAGTTTTCGGAAAATTAGACCCGCCGGTTTTGTAAACCAATTTATATAAAAGTAGTGGCCTTACGCGTTCTTATGGGCGAATCACGTCTTCCGCGTTATCTTAGGTGAATCGCGGCCTACGCGTTATTATAGGTGATTATTGCATATGTTACTATATATAGTAACTTTAAAGTTACTATTAGTAACATTTTAGGCCGAAAATGGGTCATTACGAACCGGGTTCATTCGCCGTAATGGCAGTGTTCAAATTATAATTGACACACCTCGAGGTGTGCCAAAAATTCATAATGAGACTACTTCCGGTAAAACGCGAACCTGAACTGGTAACGGCAGAATTCGACGTAATTAGCAACGCAAACATGGCCGGACAAAGGTTGCTTGCATGGCAAGCCCCTATTTCACGAGTAATTAAAATTACAAATAATATCGATGTTAACGAAATCTTACCTTACAGTATGCTTATACCTGATACATCTTTTGTACCATCATTTCCACTGCCATTTTCAATATGTCATGTGTAATCCACGACCAAATGATACATAAACCCAAGCAGTGGCGTTTTGCATCACATGATCGTACCTTACATTTATATTAATCCAAGTTCTGCATTGACAGTTGTCAAGAATATGTCATCGATATATTTTAGTCATCCATTTTTGTTGTTTTAAAACTGCTAAATAATACAAGTTGACGTAGTATTCATTAAAACACAAACACGTGGTGGTGTGATTTTGATGTTGCTTAAACATTACTATAGGTATATAGCATATCTATGTTTTAAATGACCTTACCCAGTGTGTGTATACCACGTGATAAATTACGTCATATATGCTTAGTCGGAAGGCAATATTTTGCTGAAAATAAAAACTTAAATTAAAGACAACTTTTCGCTTACTACACCAAATTAAATGAAACAAAGGCCAGTCTATGCCACTTAAAGAGCCCCACCTTTGTTTTATAACCGGAGTTTGATAAGGTAATTAGTTTCATCAAACACTTCGACAAACCTGTTTCCAAAACAATGTTTTGACAGTGCTCCGTCAGACGGCCGTATCGTGAAAAGGTTTATCGAAGTGTTATAAGAAATTAAACTCACAATCAAAATTTGGTAAAAGACCGTAGGCGGGGCTCCGTAAGCGACTGCGCTATGTTTAATTTAAAATGGTAAAGAAAATGAAAAGTTATCATTGTTTTTTTAAGTCTTCAATCGAAGCAAAACATTGCCTTCCGACGTAGCATTTATGACGCAATTTGTCACGTGGTATACACACACTGTTACCTTAAGTTAGGAAATATCTTAAATTTATCTAGTATTTATCCTTCCACACCAAACAATTTTGACCCAGAAAACAATGACTCTGATGACGTCACGAATACAATAGCTACGTCATAGGTCAATCGGTGCGATATTTGATAATTGTCCAATTAAACAATCAATGAATACTTATTGTAGAGTAAAGGAAATGTTTCGTTTCTCTTAAAAATTGAAATAAAAATAAACATATGCAATAAAACGGTTAAAAAAACGGCGCCGGTGGCCCTCGGACCATTGCAGACCAGGTGTGCCATTATGGGCAGACGGCACACCGGCGCCGTATATTAGTAGTTTTTAATATTTAGGATTAGTATTTAGCAACAGTGGCTCTTTTTATAAAGTTAAGGTTGAAATATCAAAGCAGGCACTTAAAGCTATGTACTGCCTTCTAAGCAAATGTAAGCATTTAGCCCTGCCGATTGATATGCAAATAGATATGTTCAATAAAATGATCAAACCTATACTTCTATATGGTTGTGAATGCTGGGGATATGGCAATAATGAAATTTTAGAAAGAGTTCAGCTTAAATTTCTGAAATATACTTTATGTGTTAAGTCAAGCACCGCGTCTTGCATAGTATACGGTGAAACAGGCGTCAAACCGTTATCAATTGACATAGAGACTAGAATGATTTCATATTGGACAAAACTTGTATCACCATTGTACCCAAAATTAGTAACAACTATGTATACGATCATGTTAAGTAATTATATTTTTGATGTAAACATACGTAGCAATACTTTTTTATGGATTTCTTTTGTCAAAAAAATATTCATAAAATGTGGTCTTAATAATATATTGGATTCACATATATTTCTAAATCATAAATGGTTGACTTGCAATGTTAAACAGAAACTCATAGATTTGTTTTTAAATGAATGGTATAGCATTGTTAACACTTCCAGTAAATGCAACAACTATAAATAGAGTTCGGAATTGAGAACTATCTTAAAACTTCACCTTACAAATTGTTAAAGTGTATGATTAAATTTCGAACCAGAAACCATCGTCTTCCTATTGAGACAGGAAGCTGGATTGGACTTGATATGTCATCGAGGAAGTGTCCTTTGTGTCAAGCAAACAGTAGCATTGGAGACGAATATCACTATCTACTTGAATGTAAAGCTTTAACCAATAGCAGAAAGCGATTTATTGATAAAAAATACTATATCAATCCGAATGTCATCAAATTTAAATCTCTAATGTGTATGTGTAACACTCAAATTTCGAAATACAAAAAGTTGTGTAAATTTGTAAAGGAAATAGTAAAACTGTTCTAAATGTTAATATATTTGTACTGTACAATAACACATGTATCCGATACTCTGTAACTCACGACATATTCATATAAAGCATTGTATAACATATGTCTCTCCCGTTTTATTTGCCTTGTACTTCTCTTTGAATGTTAACTTTTTACAACAGCCTCGTTGTTATTATGTATTTCTTTTTCACATGCTCATGCTGTCATGTTACATGAACTGAGTTGTTTGAAAATAAACTTGGAAACTTGGAAACCTCTAAATCACGCCTTCCGCGTTATCTTAGGTGAATCGCGGCTTACGCGTTATTATAGGCGAATCACGGCTTCCTCGCTAAATAGGGACCCTTCTTTCACGTGTAATAGTACACATACATCGATAAGGAACAACAATCAACGCTTTTTCATCGTTATTAAAGAGTGACATAAATTAACCAAATTTGGAATGAACCTAGGTTCTTAAAATTACCAGAATGAACCAGTAAGCAATTTGCTGATCTACCTCCAAAACTGGCGATCTTCACTCTGAAAACAATAACAATACCTTTGATTGACCAAATCACGGTATCGGATGAGAATTACACGAAAGAGAAGGGTATAAAATCGTTGTTTTAAAGAATAAAGTGCATTGAGTGCACGGACATGTTTTTCATCTAAAACAATGGTAATACTCACCGAATCGAGGACGTTTTTCACCCCAAGCAATGACTAGGAAATCTGGACGCACCTAACATTACTGCCCTTGATAACGCTGCATTTACTATCAATGTAGTTATGTAACATTAGGCTATGGCACACTCGAATTGATTAAAATAATAAAAAGCGGTGTCGACCCATTGATGCATATTTTATCGATGGTTTGTTTTAACATCTAGACCAATTTGTTTGTGCGTTTATATCGCACTTAGCTATATTACAACTTGAAAGATATTCCAGATACAAGCTGTCTACCACTTGGCGGCCATTACGCGGCCATTTTGAATATTTCTGATGCTTTCAGTCCATAATGAACTAACCGCTCTGTATAAATCAATATAAAACTTCTTTTTGAAGTAGTTCGACTTTTAAAATCAATTGTCATTTAGCTGTCGTAAGCTTCGATAATAGCATAGCATAGAACTGTCTCTAATGATGAGAAATAAATACATTAAGCACCTTTAAGTTATACGAATGGGCATTTTTTCCAGCTCTATGCCAAGAGCAACGGTTATCGGGTCAAAACAACCGAGTTGCCAGAGACGTTTCGTCTTCAAAGGATCGGTCCTGAAAAGTCCACTTTTGATATCAAAACGTTCTTCAAAAATACGGTGAGTGACCTTAAAATAGTCTTTGTTGTAAGTATCCAATGTTACAATAATCAGTCATTCGATCGAATGACCCTTTGGATGGCTTAGGTTTTCTTTGGTTTTCGTTTTTAGATACTTTCTGCTATGTTTGATTACGATTTTAGACTGATGCCGTTGATCGTATTAACGCATTTTGTTTTAAATTAGTCACATTATTTAAACTAATATAAATAAAGAAAACGGATGTTCGAGAAACTCAATACTTCAAATGGATTATTATGTCACGTTTCGAAAAAGCGGGAGTATATTCCTTTGCACATGTCGGTCCGTCGGTCGGTAGGTCGGTCGGAGGACAAAACCTTGTCCGATTGATAACTAGTGTACTCTTAGGTCTTCAAACTTCTTAGGGAGGTTGAGCCTGACTTGCATATGACGCCTATTGATTTTAGATCAGTAGGTCAAAGGTCGGTCGTGGTGACCTTGAACACAAAAAAAACTTGTCCGATTGATAACTAGAGTATGCTTGGGTCTACGGTCTTCACATATTGCCGGGAGGTTGGTCCTGACCAGCAAATAACCCATATTGATTTCGAGGTCAGTAGGGCAAAGATCGCAGTCATGGTGACCTTGAACACAAATAGGTTATCCAATTAGTTACTAGACGATTTGTTGTCCTACCGGCCTTAAACTTGGCGGGGGTGTTGGTAATAACAACCCCGATTGATTTTGAGGAGAGTAGGTCAAAGGTCACGGTCAAAGTGTGCTTCAACACAGAAAGTTGTACAAATCTTAGCTAAAGCTTGGTCCTATACGGTCTACAAGCTTAGTAGGGGTTTTGACCATGTCCTGCAGATGATCCCTATTGATTTTAATTCAGCAGGTCATAATCCACTGTGGCCTTCACTCTGATCTGAAGCACAAAAACCTTGTCCGATCAAATTAAAGAGAATGCCTGGACCTACGGTCCTCAAATTTAATGGAGAGGACGGTTATGACCTGTAGATCTCTATTGAGCCAGATTACATTATACATGTGCTAACTATGACACCATATCTTTGGCAGTTATGTTATTCCAGAATGTCAATTTTACTTCCGTGCGACATTTTGTTTGTCTTAACAATCTCACCATCTCTTGCCTTCTGATAATGGCTTTAGGTCCGACAAGGCCAAATTGGGGGCATTTGTCACGAGAATGTCAGCTCTTGTTTTGACTTTATTCTTGCGATTTATCAGTATTGTGCATTATATTTCTCACGCGAATATAATTATAATGTATGTATTTAATATAACCAGTATGCAATACTATGCATACAACTTAAGTATCGTAATAATAAGAAAGTTTCTTTTTTGTTTATTTTAATTATTTGTTTGAACATTAACCGACAGGACCCACTTGCTCCGAGTACCTCTGGTGTATCGCTGGAAAATATAGAAACAAAAAATGCAACATGTTGTTAAAGATGTCACACGTATTTAACATACATTTCGCCTTTTATTATACGCTTTCCGGTCTTTTATAGAGATAATTCAGTGAAATAAAAACTGATATTTCACTATTCTTCTATCCAAAGAAGACACCAGCGTCTAATTCAGCGTCTACAGGGCTTGGACACAGTATATATATGGTTCGCGTCAGGAGAAAACCTGCATTAATGACATTTTTTACGAAATTATTCTTTTTTCCTTATTTAGAACAAGTAATTATTTCTGAACTTAACCATATGAGTTTTATTTGTATGCGCCTATGTTTTCTTACACAAAAACGCATTCAAATGAAGAAACCGTATAGCATTTTCGTGAACGTTCTCTGTTCTGCAACGTCACGTTTACCGTGTTAGATGTTTGGATTTTTTTCTTTTAATCAGGCAGAAAAAAACAAAAAATTAAAATGTTTATCTATCATTCCATTACTATCGTTAAAGAATTGCACATTCAGTTGAAGTTCGATACATGTCAGTATGACGTCACTTGGGTTGCTAGGCAACTGTATATATTATATATATATCAACGACGTCATTTTCGAAAAGACGTTTCGTGTGCATACAATCTGACGCCTTATTCTTTTAAAATTCAATTTAAGATCAGTTTAGGCATATTATAATGAAATCAGTGTAATATAACAACATATTTCATCTCGTAAATATATTGTACTCGTGACAACACCACTCGTGAACTATAACTTTTGGTGCTCAGTCGGTGATCTTACACTGAGCAAACAATTATCCTCTATTAATTCAAGCATAATTGAAAATATGTATCAACTTGTCAATCATTAAAGGTCTCGCTCATGTGTTTGGACCAAAATTAGCTTTTCCGCTAATGCATATGACTGCAAACACTTATTTTATCATTATTTTACTCTATGATATCGAACTTGCAGAAAAATATGCAATTATAGTATTACTTTTTTTGTTTTAATGGGGTGCGAATTCACGCCGGTCAAGTCAAGCCGACGCCTTCATCACTTGGCCACCAGAACTTATACAAAAAAATATGTATGTTTTGATCTTTTATAAATACATTAATAACATCACGTGATAACGTCAATTAACCAATCACGCAACAATAAAGCTGTAATAAAGTGACCATTAGCATTAGTAACGCTTATGAAAATTGTGGTCTTCAAAGACGATTTTAAGCATATTAATCAACATTTGCTAAAGGGTTTCAGCTTTTGGTATCTTAGTTTAAACTCCTAATGATTTGCCACTCTTTTGATTTGCCACACCCTATTTCGTCATACAAAAAGGTGCATTTTACAAAAGCATGAGCGAGTGCTTTTAACGACAATTCTTTTTATCATAATAGTCAGATTCACAAATGAATTAAGAATTAGAAGAGTATTTACAGAACTGACAGATGAATGGATTTCTGCTCACAACAACATGCTGCAGTGTGTCCCCTGTGCACTGTACTTGTTTCCATTTGCCGTAATAAGGGGCGCCGGGAATCAGAACGGCACAATCTCCACCACTTCCGGTACCAGTAAAAACGGGATCACGGGTATTCCAGTTGGAGTAACTTGTGAGTTTACCTGCATATGTGTAAGTTAACTGTTGTCGTTTATTGTCATATATGTATAATATATCATTACATACTCTACCAAAAGCTTATGGTACGTATCCGGGTTATAAATGTTAAACGCGTTTTCACGCGTATATTACTGAACAACGTTCGTATACCAACGACGGAAATGGGAACAACTTCCGCCACACGACGAGCTTGTTTTGAAGTAAAATGACCGAGGTGCTCCGAATACCTCATCGAGAAATCCAGACGACGTAGAACCTCATCGAGAAGTCCCGACGACAGAATACTTCAGCGGGAAGTTCCGACGACGGATTACCTCATAGAGAAATCCCGACGACGGAATACCTCATAGAGAAGTGCCGACGACGGAGTACATCAGCGAGAAGTCCCGACGACGGTGTACTTCAGCGAGAAGTCCCGACGACGGTGTACTTCAGTGAGAGGTCCCGACGACGGAGTACCTTATCGAGAAGTCCCGACGACAGAATACCTCATAGAGAAGTCCCAACACTTATTATGTTAGCCGGAAAAAACGAGTAACAACGTTTTGAAGATGCATCGTTATGACCCCATTTCGCTCCACATGTTGTGTCGTATGGTTTGCCTATTAATAGCATTTTAAGTTATTGCATTTTAATATATTACATGGCTCAAATGTTTTCCGTTCTTTGATTAAAGCGTGGGCGAAAACTGAATCCTGCAAGTAACGTGTATACCTGATGTCCATTCCCAATACCCTTGATCTTGCAGGTCATGCAGTCCTATCCAGCAAGGGGCGGTGAAAAGGAATGAAAATAGCCACTTGTAGATGTAATTCTAAAATATAAAGAAAACACCTTTCATATCGCTTTATGGATAAAAGATGTGCATCAAATGACAATAAGCTGCTGTAATTATTGAACGTTTCTAATCATTTGGAACCGAAGGGTCATACCATTTGAAATGAAATAGTTGGACGAACAATACTTGAGCACAAAGGAAACCTCGAATATATATTACCTCTTTAAGTTAACAATAAAATTAGTAACGGTTCGATATCAGTTCAAGCTTGATCAAGATTATACTGGATCGATATTTTGATCCAGAGTATACTGGATCGATATTGCAATTGGCTATCGTTACAAAAAGAGTCCATTTTTACTCCATGGTCGTCATCTGCACGATAACCAGTTGGTTATTCACCACTTTCATTGAAATGGAATGATTGGCTATCTACCTTATTTAGGTTTACAACCCTGTATGAACTATATGTATATGTTATACGAGTAATAAAGACATGTTGCCGATGAAACCGATCGCTAAATCTCTTCTTTATCGGTCGGGTAACCCCGTACCAGTTCGTTGCAATGTATTTCAAGATAGGATGGCCATATTGAAAACAGATACCGAACATACCATACTATATACGAATAAATCTATGTACAAGGAACGGTACCAGGCATGGTACATATCATAAGATAAATAAACACAATGTATGTATCACGAACGGTACATATAATACCATATAAGGATACGTCTATATATCCGGAGCGGTACATATACCATACCATATTAGGAAACGTTTATGTACTAGGAACGGTACCAGGAGCGGTACACATCATACCATATGCGCTATGTACCAGGAGCGGTACACATCATACCATATGCGCTATGTACCAGGAGCGGTACACATCATACCATATGCGCTATGTACCAGGAGCGGTTTATATCATACAATATAAGGATACATCTATTAACCAGGCAAAAAACATAGCATGATGTTTATCTCAATGTTTAACCTATAACATAGTTGACATGTAAAACCAATTGCCGTACCCATCACGGAAATTGCCCGGAAGTTGTGATTCCTTCCGTACCTGTAATCCTGTCCCGCTGACATGCACCAAATGTCCTCCCTTCCCCCGGCAGTCCAGTTCCGCCTGTTGCCAAGTAACTGGTGTCGGTACTAGCTGATAGCAATATTCGCCATACTGGGTGAGGGATCCGCCCTCCTGGTTCGTGTATAGTCGTAAAATTGGCGGACACAGGCTGTCATCCCCTGGAGTATGTTTAGAGTGTGGCTCATTATTACTCAGTTTTTAAAAAAAGAAGAAGTGGTACAGTCGATGCCGGTAATGCTTAAACACTTTATGATTATCGATGGAAGGTAATAATTGGTGAAAAGGTTTAAGAATTAATAAAACAATATATACATATTGATGATATAGAAATAATTAAAACCTGTGACTGAAGGTTCCGTTGTCGTCGTTGTAGTTGGTCTAGTGGTTGTTGTTGTAGTTGATGTTGTTGTGGTAGGAGTTGTTGTTGTGGTTGACGTCGTCGTCGGAGTTGTAGTTGTTGTTGTTGGTATCGTTGTGGTTGTTGGAGTTGTTGTGGTTGTTGGAGTTGTTGTAGTTGGCGTAGTTGTTGTAGTTGGCGTCGTTGTCGGAGTTGTTGACGTGGTTGTCGGAATAGTTGTAGTTGTTGGCGTCGTCGAAGTTGTTGTCGTTGTTGCTGTTGTAGTCGGTGCTATGGTTGGTGTCGTTGTGTGCTTTGTGTGGTCTTTGATAGTGGTTGTACCTTTTGTAACTGTTTAAAACGAACATTTATTTTAATAACAAAAATATGTTCTTTCAGTTACCCCTGGAATGCATAAAAAATGTTCGAAATAATACATCGTTCTCAAATATTTAAGAAATATGTAATAATTTGTTTTATTCCATTTAATACTGTGTCGTATAAAAAAACTCACTAAACGTTTACAATAATATTCTTCGTACATGTTTTAAAAGAGTATTTAGAAATTATCTCAGTTCAACTATTTTTATAAGCTTTTTATTTATTTCTTTCGCCACTCTCCTTGCTACTCAGAATGTAAGCTTTATGTACCTCTGATTAGCTTTGCTTAAAGATGCACTCTTACTCCAAAATAAGTTATACCCCATCAAATACAACTGTTTTAATTTACCGAAAAGTATGAATAAGTATCGAAAACAATGGTTCTTTTGAAGGATACCGTGTTAAATTTTAAAGAAAGGTGCAGAAAACACGGTATTTCTGACTCATGAGAGGATAGTTGAACAGTGTAAATCTTTTAGCATTCACCAGTCATTTAATATTTGTGCGTTTTAAGCTATTAAACACACGGTTACAATCTTTTTATCAGTTATTAATATTTTCCATAATGCATTATTTAGTAAGTATGTAAGGGTTTATCACTCAAAATGTATGTTTGTTATATATGTGTATACATGTGTGTGTATATTGATTTTAAATACTAGTGTCACTTAAACATTGTATGGAGCGCCCCAGTTACAATTTATGCAACATGTTTTTATGTCTAATTGAAATTCTATTATGTTTATTAGCATGCTATTGTCTAATTTACCGACATGTTATTATCTCCAACTAGCATGCTATTATGTATAACAGACACGTTATTATTTCTAAACTAAATGTTATTATGTCTAATTAGAATGTACTTATGTCTAGCATACATGTTATTATATCAGACTGACGTGTTATTATGTCTAACTAGCATGTTATGATGTCTAACTGACGCGTTATTATGTCTTAACTAAATGTTATTATGTCTAATTAGCATGTACTTATGTCTATATCATACATGTTATTATATCATACTGACGTGTTATTATGTCTAACTAGCATGTTATGATGTCTAACTGACGCGTTATTATGTCTTAACTAAATGTTATTATGTCTAATTAGCATGTACTTATGTCTATATCATACATGTTATTATATCATACTGACGTTTTATTATGTCTAACTACTTGTTATTATGTCCAGTGATATGTTATATTGTTAAATTTTCAAATCTTTTTCCTTCTACTTTTAAGTGCCTTGTTGAAAATTTTCACTAATAAGTTTTATGAAAGGCCCATGGCCCGGATTACTCGAAACATCTTAAGCCCCTTATAACATGATTAAGCTATGCTCACTGTTTTGTTATTTTCGGTAATATTTCCAATCTTAAGAGCTTCCGGACTGTAAAAAAATAATATCTTATGATACTCACCATAAACTATTCTTTATTTAATTAAATCAGGATTAAAAAAGAAATTTGACGATATGAAGTAAGGTATTTAATTTTTTTAGGCTTCTATGAACACCAATTTTTGCTTCGAGTGACTTAGAGTGACTAAATAAGCTTACTGATATCAAACGTTGGAGGATCGCCAGGGCAGGTCTGCTCAGAAGACAATGCATCCCGTTCTACGTACGTAATCTGCAATTTTGGCAATAGTATGTGTTAGAACTCACCATCTGTACAAATTTTACTACAGTTAAATGACATCAGAACCATATGACAAGAAGGAGGTACAGTTAAAAAACATCAGGACATCACTTCCCTATGACCAGAAGTGGGTATAGTTAAATAACATAAGGATATCACTGCCCTATGTCCAGAAGGATACATAGTTAAATAATATCAGGATATCACTACCCTATGACCAGAAGGATATATAGTTAAATAGCATCAGGACATCACTGTCCTATGACCAGAAGGAAGTATAGTTAAATAATATCAAGACATCACTGCCCTATGACCAGAATGGGGTATAGTTAAATGATATCAGGACATTATTGCCTTATGACCAGAAGGATACATAGTTAAATAGCATCAGGACATCACCTCCCTATGACCAGAAGTGGGTATAGTTAAATGACATCAGGACATTACTGCCCTATGACCAGAAGGGGGTATAGTTAAATAACACCGGGACTTTACTGCCCTATGACCAGAAGGGGGTATAGTTAAATAACATCAGGACATCACTGCCCTATGACCAGAAGGGGGTATAGTTAAATAACATCAGGACATCACTGCCCTATGACCAGAAGGGGGTATAGTTAAATAACATCAGGACATCACTTCCCTATGACCAGAAGGGGGTATAGTTAAATAACATCAGGACATCACTGCCCTATGACCAGAAGGGGGTATAGTTAAATGACATCAGGACATTACTGCCCTATGACCAGAAGGGGGTATAGTTAAATAACACCGGGACTTTACTGCCCTATGACCAGAAGGGGTGGAAGTTAAATAACATCAGGGCATCACTGCTTTATGACCAGATGTGGGTATAGTTAAATAACATCAGGGCATTACTGCCCTATGACCAGAAGGGGGGGGGGGTAAATGACATCAGGACATCACTGCCCTATGACCAGAAGGAGGTATAGTTAAATAACATCAGGGCATCACTGCCCTATGACCAGAAGTGGGTATAGTTAAATAACACCAAGACATCACTGCCCTATGACCAGAAGGGGGTATAGTTAAATAACATCAATACATCACTGCCCTATGACCAGAAGGGGGTATAGTTAAGTAACATCAGGACATCACTGCCCTGTGATAAGAAGTGGGTATAGTTAAATAATATCAAGACATCACTGCCCTATGACCAGAAGGAGGTATAGTTAAATAATATCAAGACATCACTGCCCTATAACCAGAAGGAGGTATAGTTAAATAATATCAAGACATCACTGCCCTATGACCAGAAGGAGGTATAGTTAAATAATATCAAGACATCACTGCCCTATGACCAGAAGGAGGTATAGTTAAATAATATCAAGACATCACTACCCTATGACCAGAAGGGGGGGGGGGGTAAATAACATCAGGATATCACTGCCCTATGACCAGAAGGAGGTATAGTTAAATAACATCAGGACATCACATCCCTATGACCAGAAGGAGGTATAGTTAAATAATATCAAGACATCACTACCCTATGACCAGAAGGAGGTATAGTTAAATAATATCAAGACATCACTACCCTATGACCAGAAGGAGGTATAGTTAAATAATATCAAGACATCACTACCCTATGACCAGAAGGAGGTATAGTTAAATAATATCAAGACATCACTACCCTATGACCAGAAGGAGGTATAGTTAAATAATATCAAGACATCACTGCCCTATGACCAGAAGGAGGTATAGTTAGATAATATCAAGACATCACTACCCTATGACCAGAAGGGGGTATAGTTAAATAATATCAAGACATCACTGCCCTATGACCAGAAGGAGGTATAGTTAAATAATATCAAGACATCACTACCGTATGACCAGAAGGACGTATAGTTAAATAATATCAAGACATCACTACCCTATGACCAGAAGGAGGTTTAGTTAAATAATATCAAGACATCACTGCCCTATGACCAGATCGAGGTATAGTTAAATAATATCAAGACATCACTGCCCTATGACCAGAAGGGGTATAGTTAAATAATATCAAGACATCACTGCCCTATGACCAGAAGTGGGTATAGTTAAATAACATCAGGACATCACTGCCCTATGACCAGAAGGAGGTATAGTTAAATTACACCGGGACATCACTGCCCTATGACCAGACGGGGGTATAGTTAAATGACACCGGGACATCACTTCCCTATGACCAGAAGGGGGTATAGTTAAATAACACCGGGACATCACTTCCCTATGACCAGAAGGAGGTATAGTTAAAGAACATCAGGACATCACTTCCATATGACCAGAAGTGGGTATAGTTAAATAACATCAGGACATCACTGCCCTATGACCAGAAGGAGGTATAGTTAAATGACATCAGGACATTACTGCCCTATAACCAGAAGGGGGTATAGTTAAATAACACCGGGACTTTACTGGCCTATGACCAGAAGGGGTGGAAGTTAAATAACATCAGGGCATCACTGCCCTATGACCAGATGTGGGTATAGTTAAATAACATCAGGGCATTACTGCCCTATGACCAGATGTGGGTATAGTTAAATAACATCAGGGCATTACTGCCCTATGACCAGATGTGGGTATAGTTAAATAACATCAGGGCATTACTGCCCTATGACCAGAAGGGGGGGGGGTTAAATGACATCAGGACATCACTGCCCTATGACCAGAAGGAGGTATAGTTAAATAACATCAGGGCATCACTGCCCTATGACCAGAAGTGGGTATAGTTAAATAACACCAAGACATCACTGCCCTATGA
Organism: Mya arenaria; assembly: GCF_026914265.1. Taxonomy (NCBI): domain Eukaryota; kingdom Metazoa; phylum Mollusca; class Bivalvia; order Myida; family Myidae; genus Mya; species Mya arenaria. The sequence continues at coordinate 26,420,292 of NC_069130.1, forward strand.
CCAGAAGGGGGTATAGTTAAATAACATCAATATATCACTGCCCTATGACCAGAAGGGGGTATAGTTAAGTAACATCAGGACATCACTGCCCTGTGATAAGAAGTGGGTATAGTTAAATAATATCAAGACATCACTGCCCCTATGACCAGAAGGAGGTATAGTTAAATAATATCAAGACATCACTACCCTATAACCAGAAGGAGGTATAGTTAAATAATATCAAGACATCACTGCCCTATGACCAGAAGGAGGTATAGTTAAATAACACCGGGACATCACTGCCCTATGACCAGAAGGAGGTATAGTTAAATAATATCAAGACATCACTACCCTATGACCAGAAGGAGGTATAGTTAAATAATATCAAGACATCACTACCCTATGACCAGAAGGGGGGGGGGGTAAATAACATCAGGATATCACTGCCCTATGACCAGAAGAAGGTATAGTTAAATAACATCAGGACATCACATCCCTATGACCAGAAGGAGGTATAGTTAAATAACATCAGGACATCACTGTCCTATGACCAGAAGGAGGTAAAGTTAAATAATATCAAGACATCACTGCCCTATGACCAGAAGGAGGTATAGTTAAATAATATCAAGACATCACTACCCTATGACCAGAAGGAGGTATAGTTAAATAATATCAAGACATCACTACCCTATGACCAGAAGGAGGTATAGTTAAATAATATCAAGACATCACTGCCCTATGACCAGAAGGAGGTATAGTTAAATAATATCAAGACATCACTACCCTATGACCAGAAGGAGGTATAGTTAAATAATATCAAGACATCACTGCCCTATGACCAGAAGGAGGTATAGTTAAATAATATCAAGACATCACTACCCTATGACCAGAAGGAGGTATAGTTAAATAATATCAAGACATCACTACCCTATGACCAGAAGGGGGGGGGTAAATAACATCAGGATATCACTGCCCTATGACCAGAAGGAGGTATAGTTAAATAACATCAGGACATCACATCCCTATGACCAGAAGGAGGTATAGTTAAATAATATCAAGACATCACTACCCTATGACCAGAAGGAGGTATAGTTAAATAATATCAAGACATCACTGCCCTATGACCAGAAGGAGGTATAGTTAAATAACATCAAGACATCACATCCCTATGACCAGAAGGAGGTATAGTTAAATAATATCAAGACATCACTACCCTATGACCAGAAGGAGGTATAGTTAAATAATATCAAGACATCACTGCCCTATGACCAGAAGGAGGTATAGTTAAATAATATCAAGACATCACTACCCTATGACCAGAAGGGGGTATAGTTAAATAATATCAAGACATCACTGCCCTATGACCAGAAGGAGGTATAGTTAAATAATATCAAGACATCACTACCCTATGACCAGAAGGAGGTATAGTTAAATAATATCAAGACATCACTACCCTATGACCAGAAGGAGGTTTAGTTAAATAATATCAAGACATCACTGCCCTATGACCAGACGGGGGTATAGTTAAATGACACCGGGACATCACTTCCCTATGACCAGAAGGGGGTATAGTTAAATAACACCGGGACATCACTTCCCTATGACCAGAAGGAGGTATAGTTAAAGAACATCAGGACATCACTTCCATATGACCAGAAGTGGGTATAGTTAAATAACATCAGGACATCACTGCCCTATGACCAGAAGGAGGTATAGTTAAATGACATCAGGACATTACTGCCCTATAACCAGAAGGGGGTATAGTTAAATAACACCGGGACTTTACTGGCCTATGACCAGAAGGGGTGGAAGTTAAATAACATCAGGGCATCACTGCCCTATGACCAGATGTGGGTATAGTTAAATAACATCAGGGCATTACTGCCCTATGACCAGATGTGGGTATAGTTAAATAACATCAGGGCATTACTGCCCTATGACCAGATGTGGGTATAGTTAAATAACATCAGGGCATTACTGCCCTATGACCAGAAGGGGGGGGGGGTTAAATGACATCAGGACATCACTGCCCTATGACCAGAAGGAGGTATAGTTAAATAACATCAGGGCATCACTGCCCTATGACCAGAAGTGGGTATAGTTAAATAACACCAAGACATCACTGCCCTATGACCAGAAGGGGGTATAGTTAAATAACATCAATATATCACTGCCCTATGACCAGAAGGGGGTATAGTTAAGTAACATCAGGACATCACTGCCCTGTGATAAGAAGTGGGTATAGTTAAATAATATCAAGACATCACTGCCCCTATGACCAGAAGGAGGTATAGTTAAATAATATCAAGACATCACTACCCTATAACCAGAAGGAGGTATAGTTAAATAATATCAAGACATCACTGCCCTATGACCAGAAGGAGGTATAGTTAAATAATATCAAGACATCACTGCCCTATGACCAGAAGGAGGTATAGTTAAATAACATCAGGACATCACTGCCCTATGACCAGAAGAAGGTATAGTTAAATAATATCAAGACATGACTGCCCTATGATCAGAAGGAGGTATAGTTAAATAATATCAAGACATCACTACCCTATGACCAGAAGGGGGGGGGGGTAAATAACATCAGGATATCACTGCCCTATGACCAGAAGGAGATATAGTTAAATAACATCAGGACATCACTGCCCTATGACCAGAAGGAGGTATAGTTAAATAACATCAGGACATCACTACCCTATGACCAGAAGGAGGTAAAGTTAAATAATATCAAGACATCACTGCCCTATGACCAGAAGGAGGTATAGTTAAATACTATCAAGACATCACTACCCTATGACCAGAAGGAGGTATAGTTAAATAATATCAAGACATCACTACCCTATGACCAGAAGGAGGTATAGTTAAATAATATCAAGACATCACTGCCCTATGACCAGAAGGAGGTATAGTTAAATAATATCAAGACATCACTACCCTATGACCAGAAGGAGGTATAGTTAAATAATATCAAGACATCACTGCCCTATGACCAGAAGGAGGTATAGTTAAATAATATCAAGACATCACTACCCTATGACCAGAAGGGGGTATAGTTAAATAATATCAAGACATCACTGCCCTATGACCAGAAGGAGGTATAGTTAAATAATATCAAGACATCACTGCCCTATGACCAGAAGGAGGTATAGTTAAATAATATCAAGACATCACTGCCCTATGACCAGATGGAGGTATAGTTAAATAATATCAAGACATCACTGCCCTATGACCAGAAGGGGGTATAGTTAAATAATATCAAGACATCACTGCCCTATGACCAGAAGGAGGCATAGTTAAATAATATCAAGACACCACTGCCCTGTGACCAGAAGTGGGTATAGTTAAATAACATCAGAAAATCACTGCCCTATGACCAGAAGGAGGTATAGTTAAATAACACCGGGACATCACTGCCCTATGACCAGACGGGGGTATAGTTAAATAACACCGGGACATCACTGCCCTATGACCAGAAGGGGGTATAGTTAAATAACACCGGGACATCACTTCCCTATGACCAGAAGGAGGTATAGTTAAATAACATCAGGACATCACTTCCATATGACCAGAAGTGGGTATAGTTAAATAACATCAGGACATCACTTCCCTATGACCAGAAGTGGGTATAGTTCATTAACAGCAGGACATCACTTCCCTATGACCAGAAGTGGGTATAGTTAAATAACATCAGGACACCACTGCCCTATGACCAGAAGGGTGTATAGTTAAATAACACCGGGACATCACTTCCCTTTGACCAGAAGTGAATAGGCACACATAGACCACGCTCGCATCAAACTATAAAACTTAACCGATTAATGATGAGATTGCCGCCTTGTAACTGTCAGTGGATCTCGAGTTCATTAGAACACCAGTCGCCAAGATGTCGCCAAGGGGCTTAAACTACTTAACATGGCCATAATTTTCCCCACTTCAATATAATAAAACCTTATTAGAGCCATTATCGGCTTGAACAAAAGTGATAATCACATTAAAATTTACATATACAAACTTAAAGTAATTTAAAATATTTCACGACGGGATACAGACATCACCTTCAAACGATCGGAGCAATAGTGTTCACTCTTAAAAAGTTAAGTAAATGGAAGGCTGCCATTTGACATACCTCGCCTTAGCAAGATATAAGATTAAGAAATGTATTCGTAGCGTTTCATAATAAATGCATCATTGTAAACACAGGAGAAAATATAATTTAACAATAAATAATATACATGCTTTCGACTATTCTACGAGGTATCTGTTTGTTTATTTGAGTTTATCAAGGTCTGCCCGCGCCCATTGGCTGCATTATGGCTTGACCCCGCCGTGACGCCATCACGATTTAAATTGTGTTTAAATGCCATGAGTGAAATGAGATAGAAGTGACAGCAATTCGCTGTCAAATCCAGACATTGGAAGACTTGAAGAAACAGAATGAGATACAAGAGATCCGGGTGCGATACCCTAGCTCTTTGCGAAGAGACCTCTTGGTTCTTTAAAGTGCTCGGTGTAATGCACCGATACACGGGATACAACTTTCCTGGGTTGAACCAGTACTGAGTACACCACTTTTCCAAGCACTACCCTTTAAATGCCGAGCGCCAGGCAAGGGAGCTACTTGTACCAACTTTTAATGTCTTTCGGTATGACGCGGCCCGGGATCGAACCCACGACATCCCGCTGCGTAGGCGGACGCCTTAACCTCTAGGCCACGGAGACGAGGTATCCGTTGCTGTTGTTGAGTTTATAAAGGTCTGCCCGCGCCCTATAATGGCTGCATTATGGCTTGACCCAACTCTACGAGGTATCAAAATACGAGGTATCAAAACGAACACTCGTTAACGAGGTGGCTTCAGCTGACACACGGGTCTGCCGGAAAAATGGAAATTAAACATGATGATTACCTGATGTTCAAATGCAATGGGTATCCATCCTTGCGCGGATGCTAGATTCAGGCGTTCTTTACAGTCGAACTCATAGAGGTAACCCACAGGTTTTGCCGAGTGGCTGTGCTGAAAATGGTTTAAATTTCAAATGTGTATGTTCATTGGTTATTTCGTGAATGAACAATACATAAAATCAGAACATATTCATTATCGTCCACCACAGTGATGATGCTATGCGTAACACAATTTTATCATTATCAAGCCTCTGACGAATGATATTTTATGAACATATTATAATAAGAGTTTTTGGGGGGGCATCACAATCCCACCCCCTTGCCTTTTGAAAGTGAAAAGAAAGCTCGTTGATGGTTCTTAAAATCTGTTTCTTAGTATTTGAACGGTACTTTATACTGTTACAGCTCTACGTAGTCAACTTAGAAAGATGCCACAATAAATTTCGCGATTTTATTAAAAATGATGCCCCGAAGTAAATGTCAAATTTCCCATCATTTTTTTTATCAAAAATTCAATGAAAATGCACTAGTTTTCCTATACAAAGTATAAATTGAAAGGAAAAGTTTCCGAAAATGTAGCACGAAAATGTGTTTTTTCTTGTGGAGTTTATAAGGCTCAATCAAGCAGAGATTCCTATTATCATATATCTGCATTGAATTATGCGCCTCTAACGGAAGTCTTATCTAAATTGTGTCAATATAAATTGAGGCTATTTGCAAATAAAGAAGATGAACTATGCACCTGCGGGTATACTGGTCGTTCCACGGCATAGTTGCACACACACGCGTAGTCAGCTAGAACAGTAGTCAGTTGAAGGCAAATATTCACCAAAACGACTATTGGTATTGATACCTTTTGAAACGTTGTGTACCTTGAAATAATAAATAATAAATATAAGAACGGCAGTCCTGTTTGCTTACCAAGTAAGACACAGGCATAGTGATAAGATACATGTGTATCGTAAATGCACTTTTATGATGATAATACGTACATTTCGATTGCATGTTGTTTTGTTCTTTTTATAGTGAACGTAGTTAAAGAATTTTTTGTTTGTCTATTTGTTGTTATTTGACAAAAAGTAACACATTTATTTATGAATCATCTCTTACCCTCTTTGTTCAAGTAACAACCTCTCTTAGTATCTCAGATATTGTCCGGTAATAAAGTAATTCCATCTAGATGAACAACAGTATACATGTGAATATATACAAAACTTTAAAGGACAATTTTACTTACATGTTTAGTTTATTCCTGTTATCAGAGTATAATTGTAAACATTGTCCCTATTTGCACCTAGATAAGGTTCTTACATAGGACTTGACGAACATGATAAGACGTAAAAAATGTGTGTTCCCGGATTCACAAAAGTCGCATGACCGATATTTTCGTATTGCCACCGATGACATTTTTTTCTTACCGTATATTTTTCTCTCTTTTGGGTACATTTTTGGTAGTTTCTCTTGTAACGGCATTAACATCCACATGTTCTGTTTTAAAGTGCTCTCAGACCCAGACAAAATGGCGACGGTCTCTTGTGAGAAAATAATATACAGAACAAGCGTTTCCGTAAAAATGAAATCCCGGTCTACTGACTCTATTTATTTTGGGATTAAATGATATATTCAAGAACTCATTTTATTAGCCCGCAAGTTTCCAAAAGTAATAAGAAGTATGTTTTGGTGCTTAAAATCGGTGTTGCAAATTTACCAACACTGTTGTTATATTTTTGCAAACGGGTTGCAAATACTTGATGACAATAGGTACACATTGGTGAAAATGTCGATATTCACATTTAATGGCTATTTTTCAGGAATGTGGAAGAAAAAATGAATGTGGCCGCATATCTTCCCATATTTGTTTAAAACACATACTTTATATGTGAAACGCTAAATGTAGGTAAAAATAAAGGGTTCGGCCTACTGCTAGTAGAACGTAGAACTAATTCATTGTTTTCACTTTAAATAATATCAGTATTTTACTGTAGGTTTCGTTTTTAAAGTGGCACTCTTATTCAAAATCAATACATACACATGTAAAAACAGTTTTGAATGATCAACCTTTAATGCTTACTAATCAATGCATTTATGGAAAATATTAATTACTGATAATAAGATTATAACCGTGTATTTAATAGCAGAAAGCGCAAAAATATTAAATGATTGCTTTATTATATGCTCACAGATTTACTGTGGTGTACTATCGTCTCATAAGGTAAAAATACCGTGTTTATGCTCATTTCTTTCAAATTAAACTCGGTATCCTTCATGAGAACCACTGTTTTCGACATTTATTCATCCTTTTTGAAATATCAAAACAAAATTATTTATTGTGGTAAACCTTATCTGGGAGTAAAAATGCATCTTTAATTAAACTTTAGCTGGGTTAACTAAAGTAAATGCCACTTTATCACATACATACACAAATTTTACCGTAAAATAAATGTGGAAATGAATTAAATTCAAGATACGATTTAGCGTCACGTTCATTTGTTTATACTCGTAATATGTGAGGTAACCAATCACTAATAATGTGTGTCTAACAGTATACACAAAAAGCCACGCGACTCATGCATATTTCGCACTTTCACTATACCCCGCGCATAATGCTCACCGCGCTCGTTTCTATTGTTTTCCCCGCGTTCCACCGCGTCGAGTCAACGCTATGCGCGACATTGCGAATACTTAATTAACGGTTATTAAGGTAGCTTTCACTTATCTGAATGCTTTTTGTTTGTTCCTCGTCCTATAAATATAATTCTAGTCAGTTTCATTAAACTCATACAAACTCGACCCGTAATCTACAAATCACTTGCTTTATACTCATAACGTAGTTTGATCCAAGTTTTCTATTGCCACCTTATTCGCACTTATCACAATCTCAAATGCCCTCGAATGATAACTTTTTAAATGAAAATTAAATTTTGTTTTAGTAATTTTGATACTTACATAAACGTACAATACTCTCTGTTCTTCCAGCCAAGACGCGTAATAAACGAACGGAGCTACTAGAAGAAACTCTTCCTAAAGGCATAAAAAACCTTTTGCAGGTATATTTTAGTATCAATTTACTTATTAATAAATGCTTTTACAAACACTCAATATTCCAGGGACCTAATTATCAAGTTTGGTTGATTAGCTTGGTTACCCTCGCAATCGGATAAAATAGTCGGACTTTTAATTCCATACATATCAATATTTTACCGGGGTACATGTAAATCGATTCATGTCACCCCTGCATATTTCCATCACTTTTTAGAAAGCTTTAACATATGTTTACGGCCTCATTCGAATTATGATAAAAATAAATATTGAAACTTGACCCTATTCAGCCCCGTCTTGATGTCTAACATCCAAAATCGTCTTGTCATCTATGGCATTGCTTTTAAAATTGGTAATACGTATCTACACAGTACTTACAAAGGATAGTCTTCGGAAATATCATACTTAAGTGAAAAGGCAATACATAAACGGCTGTTGCAAACCTTTCATAACAAGTGTAGAGCGAAGCATTATCCGCATTATCAAGCACCGACTTCTCACCGCACACTACGGTATGTGGGTGAATGATATTATAGCGGCCAATAACAGTAGATATCACATGCTAATTGACACATCTATTCCTGTGTGAATACTGTGCTCCAGTAAGGTGGTCTCTGGGTACGATCTCTTTGCTGTACAAAAATTGAGCGAACATGACTCGCCTGACACTCATCATGCACCTTATACATGCTACATGTATCACAAGACGCTCAATATCCCCATCCGCCAACGTTTATTTTCCTTTGCTTACGGGCTCAACAAGATAGTCATGTTTCATCATCGGTGACAGTCACTCTTAAGCTCCGAGCATCTTTGATTAAGTTCTTAGATTTGTAAAAGGCCATATTTGGTAACACAATATACAAATATATGAAAGAATTGCTACAAATAGGAATAAAGATTTTATGATTAGCCAGAGTTTATCGTTTTTTAAACATTAATCTCTAGCAAGTTATGCACTACTAGACGATCAGATTTTGATTTTCTTTTTTATTTAAAAATAAAACCCAGATCCACGTCTTTATGAAACATATAGGAAAACACTGTTGCCTCGGGCCAGGCATTCTCATTCATCAAGGGTTTGATAATGATAATCTAACATAATGTCGTACGCATAGCACAGTAGCATCGCTCTCTTGTATGAGCATGGCACCAGGTTGACAGACAGGCGGGCGTTATATATCACGGCAACTATCGCACCGGTACCACCATTTAATATTCAACCGGATTGTCTTGATTTGCTCATGTTATCGACATTAGCTGTCTACGTCGGCGTACGTTGATGGTGAAGGTTTGGAGTTCCCCCAGTGTTAAGTATACATGCAAGTTTGTTTGCAGCAAATTGGCGATGCAAGATGTAACAGTAAACCATGTAAAATGACAAATGACTTAAAGAGTCAAACAAAAGTTTATGAGCGTATATGAAATTATCCTCGCATTTCCTGCATACATTTCCTTAGTATTCTGTAGCATACATGCTAACATTTGTGTTATAGAGTGGATTTAAACCTAAATAATAATAAAATAACAACTGTTTATACTTGTTTATTTACTACAAATAACAGTGAATGTGACTCATTTTATATTTACGTAAGAACAAATGTTTACCTCGCAAAAACGGCAAACTTTGAACGCGTTTACATTTACACACGAACAATGCGTGTTGTTTTATTCATCCGTCAACAATCCATGAAATCAAGGTATTATATATAAGAAAAACCCCAACAACTTTGCGTTGCACATGAGATACAACAATATAAATAATGCAAATACTTAACAATAAATCAATACGTAGAACGTTTATCATCGAACATTGTCTTTCCTATTTATCTTAAATTGTCCTTACAGCAAAAATATCCTGAATCACAGACAATCACCATTTTGTTGCTTGATAGCCATAATATCATGTTTTTCATAAGTATTACGCTAAAGGGGCGCTAAAAAGCATGTCAAACCAAATCAATATCACACCAAATCCTCACTCCTGTCTTAACTGAGAACCTCATTTTAATCATGAGTATAAATAATGTAGAAGGTAAATTCAGTTTAAATTGAGTACTCCATTGCTCATTAGAGTTATTACATATTGAATGCCCCCACACCCATAAGTCCGCTAGTGCTTGCCTCATTGGATTAGTCAGTGAAACACACGTGTCAATGCTCCTGTATATATGCAGTCAGCTTATCAATATCAACTTAATGTCGACAAAAAACTTTTATAAACAACTTTATTACACTCAAACATAACTAGGTACTATTTATACTATTCGTTCGACAAGTACGAGTTATGTCGTAGACCCTTGCTCTAAATGAAGAATTGAAGAAAAAGTATATAATTGGATTTGCGAAGTTGTTAGCAAAATACATCCTTGATAAAAGGTAAATTATCGTATACATATTGACCGAGGCAGGTGAACTTCCGTTGAAAGCAGCCAGTATTGTACCCATTATTGTTGGAATAACAGCCGAAAGCACAAACACAACAGACATGAGCGCCATCATTTTTGTAGTTTTAAGTGTCCTTTTCCGCGATCTTTGAAAAGCAGCTGTATCGGCATGTTCACTTCCAGCCGAATGCATTACCCTCCGGTTTTCCCTCAATTTTACAGCCACTTTTCCATAGCACGTAGATGTAACGATGCAACATAATATTGCTATGAAGAGAAACAGCGTGTATGCAACAGTCTGAACTAGCTTTGTACTCTTTTTAAATTGACAATACCCGTCCGAGCTGTTTGAATTGATGACAAATGAAGTGCTAGCCAACCCGAGAGATATAACAATTACTCCTCCTCCAAGGTACTTGGCATGAGGGGCCGAAATGATGTCTCGTTGTCCTGCCATTTTTCTGGCTCGCTCAACAGCAACGATGGCCATGATCATGGTAGACGATAGAAAACATGTTAATGAAGTCGTGAAGTGAATGGGACAAAATATTGAAGGCACAAATGTGTTCCACACATAGGTATTGATTGCAATAAATGCTGGGGCGCAGATCAATAAGGAAGCCAAATCACAAAGCGCCAGGTAAAATATCATCCATTCAATAACGGACCGCTCTCGTAATCCGCGATGGATGTAAACAACAAGCGAATTTCCAGGTACACCGAATACAAATGCAAGACAAATCCACACTGTCAATAAATGTTTACTCCATTCAGGTACTCGTTGAACAAGAGTTAAAACTACTTGTACATCACTTTTGTGTCCCATCGTTTCATTAACTTGTCCTCTCGTTTCATGCATGTTGTCCACTTGGCGAGGACAGCGTCTCTGTATTCCAATGGTCAGTGATGGAAGTTAAACCGCCTTTGCCTATCGTATTTGCTTCAACGATGACCAATGGTGCTAACGCATGTGGCTCCGTCTCATTGTGTGCCTGTATATTGCGTTTGTATTCATTTTCAATACAATGTATTTATGACCTAAGGGTTAGAAGGTCGCTGAATATTGAGTTCGCATATCATAGCTTTTCTAGCTCAATATACAATATGCAATGTGTTAATGAAAACGAATCATAAATAGAATGATTGTGCTTACCGGTCATTGTATAACCATGAAGGAATCAAAACTTATCATTTCCTGGAAAAGACTTCTTTAAATAGCTTATTCAGTGTTTTTGTTTAATGTATTTTTGTCTTTGGTAATTTTGTTTCGACTAACTCATATTTCACAAGGAAGGGAAACAAACAAATGCAATGATATAATGATTGGACAGCGCGATACATACAAACACGGCGGGTTAAAGTTTAATATAAATATTTGAAAATTCACACTTCCAAATTCTTCATTATTACCTTTTGATTAAAACATGTATAGATATTTCGATTAGTTTTGCTTCATAATGAGAAACCAACAACATTACATCAACAACATTATATACATATATAGAGTAATAAGTAGAAATATTAGGAACGTGCATTAAATGTTTGACTTATCATGAACAAGTTGCCAACTAGTATTGGACAGAACCATCGCATATATCTAGACACATTATGTCACACATGTAGCATGCATTCTTACACAGGACTGAGTTGGAACATAAATTAGTGTCAACAGTGCTACATATTGATTAAGGCTTTGACAAAGCGTTTATGATGCCAATGGGGGTTGTCTAAATGAAAACAAAATCAAATAACAACTTTAAACATAGTAAAAAACGCTTCAATCATTAAACTTGGAATCATCCGGACGTTACACATACTAAAAGCCTTGTATACAGCCCGTGTAAAAATATCGCTACACGCTTCAGGCTGCTCGGGGCTGCCAGAAAACTAAAATCGAAAAGTGGACTAAAGTGTTGTTTTTAGTTCACACAAAAAGAATAGTGTAAATGTTGAAAAAGTATTTATTTTAGTAGTTTGCGTCATTAAAAAGTGTTTTGCAAACGAACTATTTTGAATGATTTTTTTTCATTTATTTTCGGCTTTGAATACATGAATTTGTGAATTTTTCGTGTTGTTAGAACAGACAATATTCATCATATAACGCTTTGATGCGTGGTGTAGTAAGGGGAAACTAAATTACAGCTTAAATGGCAAAATGAAGTGTTTTAATTTTGAAGACGCGCTTTTTTTACAAAAAAACGACGGGAAACTTCGCACGATTTCGTCTTAGCAGAGCGATAAAAATCGAGTGAAATTCTAGCAAGAATACGTTAAATAATTAGTGTTCTGTAACATTTTACATCTAATCTTTGCTTTAAAGTCATTAAACTTGGAATCATCCGATTATTTTTTTTATTTTTATTATTAAATATTCCACATTACACAACACAATCACACGTAATGTAAAACATATGGTGTTTATCATGTAATGCTTATTTAAGACGTGAAAGTGGTGCCCATACAGAAAAGAGTAGACATTTTTATATTCTTAAACAATCTGATAAAAAAGAAAGGAAAGGACAAAAAGGCGAAATCAATTTTCAACTAAAACAATAAAATATTAAGTAAATAAATCATTTATAAACTACGAAAATGTAGAAGAAGAAAAAAATACTGTACTAGAGGGTGTTGCATAATGTAATTTTTCTTTTAATACATGCCATTTTTGCTCGTGGACTGTTAATTTGTCATTCATGAATGCAATTTCATGTTCGATTTTGAATCGCAAACCTATGTAGTTTTTGAAAGCTGTAAAAGTTGGAGTAATATCTCTAATAAAGTCTGCATAAAGTATATAAAATATTTCATCAACACAAGAAATTAATGAGACGACTAAAATTCGATTTTTGAAAAAATCCAAAACTTATGATTTTAATATTTAGACAAATTTGGATATTTATTGACAAGAACAGGTTATTAAGATTGTTCCACAAATTTTGTACCAGTCTACATTCCCAAAAAAGATGTTCCATTGTCTCTATATATTCTGAACAGAATTGGCATAAACTGGAGTTTGTGAGCTTGCATTGATATAGGTATCTGTTTGTTGGTATAAGTCTATAAATGTATTTGTACTGGAAGGTTCTTATTGTTGTATCAATGGTGCATATTAATGGCAAAGTAAATATTTTATTCCACATATTTGTCTCGAGATTTGCTCCTAGAATTTGATTCCATTTATCTTCTTTACCATGGTTTGCTTTAAGGGATTATATTTGTATAGTATACAGAATTTTATTCGGTTTTTGCTTAGTATTTTCAACCTTTTGAACAAGTGAGACTATGTCATGATTTACAACTGATTCCTCTTTCAATTTATGTTTTATCTTACTTGGTATACTAGCCGTTAGCTGGTAATACTTGAGGAAATCAGAATTGCCTATGGTATAAAGATGTTTTATCTCGTCAAATGTATGGAATTATTTTGATCTGTTATTAAAGATATGTTGGACAATTTAATACCATTTTCATACCATTTATTATAGTATAAACTTTGTTCATTTACCTTTATGTCGGAGTTATTCCATAATATTGTTTTACTTAAACAATTATTTCCAATATATTTGCTTATTTCAGACCATGATAAGAGTACTTAAGCTTAAAATTTATATTTATGTGCAATGATGTTTATTGTTTTTTCGTCGAGATTACTTTCGAAAACTAACCTGCCTCCAAATTTATGTAAAGCGTCATTATAAAAAGTTTTGTATTGATGCTTATTTGTTTCATCCAGTAGTCTCTTCACCCATCACGCTTTGATCGATTTATTTCACATATAAATATTTGGAACTCTAAGGCCACCATCTTTAAAATCGTTCATTAGTACTTTCCTTTTTATCTTGTCGGGTTTATTATTCCAAATGAACTTAAAAATTGAAGTGTTAATGTCATCAAGGATGTGTTTAGGTGGTAAAGGTAGAACTGTCATGGGATATATAAGTTTTGGAAGCGCTAATGTTTTAACTACTGTAACTTTTCCCAAAAGTGTCAGTTTTCTGTGTTGCCAACTTTTGAGACAATTCTTGAAACTTTGTAGCTTTGGAACAAGATTATTTTGAATCATATTGCTATTGTTCTTGTTAAAAACAATTCCAAGTGTTTTGGCTTCATGACAGTCGTTTTGAAACTTATAACCATCTAAGTATGCAATATATGATGATTTTAAACTCACTACTCTTAAGATTGTAGATTTTGATGAATTTAATTGTAAGTCAGATATTTTTCCAAAGTTATCATCATTTTTATCAAAGTTTCGAAAAATGTTTTGGACCCATCATTAATATATGTAGCATCGTCAGCAAAAAGAGATTGTTTTATTTCATTGTTATAAAGTTGTATCCCTTTAATTAGTTTATTTTTTGTATTGTATTAGATAGCAGTTCAATATAGTGTAAATGTTGAAAAAGTATTCATTTTAGTATTTTGCGTCATTTAAAGAGTGTTTTGCAAACGAACTATTGTGAAGGATTATTTTCATTTTTTATGTTGTTGTTTTTTTTGGCTTTGAAAACATACATTTCTGAATTTTCCGTGTTTTTAAGTCATTAAACTTGGTATGCCAGTGGCTGCCCGGGGCTGCCAGAAGCGTGAAAAATATCGTTATACGCTTCAGGCTGCTCGGGGCCGCTCGGGGCTGCCAGAAAACTAAAATAAAAAAAGTGGAGTAAAGTGATTTCTTTAGTTCACAAATAGGAATAAAGGAATAGTGTAAATGTTTTTAAATTATTCATTTTGGTATTTTTGCTTCATTTTAAGGTGTGTTTTGCAAACCATTTATTGTGAATGATTTTTTTAATGTTTTGTTTTTGCTTTGAAAATTGAAAACTGACGGGAAACTTCACACGAGTTCGTCTTAGCATAGCTGCTAATCTACCCAGCTGCTCGGCTGTTGACATCACGCTGTCAGACTTCTAGACTGCTAACTCACGCTGCGAGGCTGCTAGTCTGCTAGGCTACTGACTTCACGCTGCCTGGCCGCTGGGCTGCTGACTTCACGCTGCTAGGCTGTCAGTCTGCTGGGCTGCTGACTTCACGCTGCTAGACTGCCAGTCTACTAGGCAGCTGACTTCACGTTGCTTGGCTGCTGGGCCAACTTCACGAACATCAACTTCATAGTAAATTAATTTAAAAAAAAACTATATACACTATATAATTATATAATATATATTATTGTACAAGATCAAAGTAAGTTGTGTCATGGGTTTTGAATTGGTTTTAAGATCTGACCTTATTGGATCAACCACACGGTAGATGGAGCCAGTAGCTAGACGCGGACTAGGAAAGCTCAACGAGCTCACATATATCTCCCCTGCCGGAAACAGACGACAGAACATATCAATAAAATGCATGCATTCCCAAATTTCAATTTGTGAGATTCAGTAGCCGGTTTACGTGCTTAAGACTTCCAATCATTTAAATATCATAACAAAGATAGACATCGAGTTTTAAAAACGTCGCTCAATATATTGAAATGAAGACACATGCAAGACATAATACCCTTGTTCGTTCAAAACAACTGGAGAGCGTTGCACAAATATTGATAAATAGTGATTATGAAATAATGCCATGCTGGTTTGTCCCAATTACCAAACCCACCATCTTCTCCCTAGCCGAGAGCGATCAAGAAATTTCCGAAGTCCGGAACCAGTGGTGGTACACAAACATCCGGGCAGTAGGATGGTAACCTACGGTTTTCCACACCACCTTCTTGTGTTTCCTCTAGCGCGAATATCTTGGATTGTGAAATAGTCTATCTATGAAACTGGATTACATTAACACCTTAGTGGTTTAATGACAATATCATTTGCTTGGTAAGAAATGTAGTTTTTTCTCCATTAGAATGTCTTTAATTTACCATCCTTTGGTTAGTTGTTAGTCGACAGATATTTTCAAACTTACCCAGAACGATAGTCCCCGTAGATAAACAGGCCCTCCCAGTTTGGATTTAGGCATTCTCTGTACACGTGACCACCAAATACGCTTATACCAACCGCACGATTGTATAAATGGGAGGAGTCAGTGGGACAACAGGAATTCCTGGTAAGATTCCATTTGCCATTTATATTTATATTATAATGACGTCGTGACAAATATGTATATCAGTCATCTACAACACGTATCTCAAAAAGTATATAAAAAAACAGCAAGAATAGTTACATGGATTCTCTTAAAACACCGGACAAGACTGACCTATTACATAAAGGACTTTCCATAATACAAAGAAGGTGAGGCAAATTTTATTTAGTGTTTAGGTAAAATCATGTGCAAGGATTAAACATTTCTGTTACCCTGATATTCCAAACAATACGATAACAATAGTGTAAGGGGAAGGAACTCGAGGCTAGGATAAAACATATACATCCTTTGTAACATGTCAGTGTGTGTAAAGGAGTTTAACTCACATTTTAGGTAATAACACTTTATCACAGATTTGTTCAAATTCCATTTGGATTTAAACGTAAAAGCCTTTCGATAATACATATCATGTATCAATATATATGTATGCCTAAATGTTACGGATTCTTCAATCAAAATTGTCCTGTGGCATCTTGATGATATGAAATAAGAATAATATTGATAGAATAGATACTTACAATTATTGTTAACAAGTATACATCTTTTCTAAATAGTAGCAGTCACCACAAAGTCACGCAACACCTTTGTTTGGATAGTGACAATAGTTCGGCACCTACAACTATTCATATTCAGCCTTTCAATTAAACCGTGTTGGAAATTATCTGCTCTATGATGACGTCACGTGGGGATAGCCCGTAACAGAGCACTATTTATGTGTGAATACAAATGTATGTGTGAAATTATGTTTTTTTATCTTTGTTGCAAATTATTAAATTAAAAAACTAAATAAAACAAAAGGGCCTTGATGACCTCTAGGACAATCGGGGCAGAATCTCCTGAGAGCCCTCTTTGATGTTTCACCAATAGTTAGCTCCCTTCCTCTGTACACTGTACACCAGATTGACACCAAAAAAAAGTTTTTTTCTGTAACGAATCTCAGGACAATTATTTAATAAAATGTTTTACTCTTTGATATCATAATTGTAAAAAAAATACCATAATGTAAAAAAAAAATCGAGTCGGAGGCCGGGTTCGAACAGGGGTCGCCAAAATTGCAGTTCAGTGTTGTATCCACTGTGCTACGAAGGCTAACCCTATGGTTGGAATATTTAAGCTATATACCTAACTTGGTAATATCACGTGATAACATCGACTAGCCAATCGCACATAAGGAATGAATTCTACTAGGTAGACATACCAAATAATCTTTTTTAATGGAAAAATACGAAAAAACTGCGAAAAATAAATTATTTGTAAACTATGTGGTACGTCAGTTAGTGAGTTTCAATGCATTGTATACATCAAAACCCAGTTTATGTCAGTTTTCGACCATTTTCTTTCTCTTTTTTCGCTATTTCATCATACGGTTTACAGTCTCTTTAAAGATTCCTTACTGAAATGATGATGTACATCAATTATTGTTTAAAAGTTTGAATAACTATTTTTTAGTGTAAGTGTTTTGTTGTTATCAAAAATCGTGTTTGTGTCCGCATCCTTATCGGCGGCGTCTGAATGAATCGGCAAAATCGAGCCATTAACTGATTGTATATTCTAAGCCGTACAAATTTGACGATAAATACCTTAAAATATTACTTTTTTTCAGTGTCCAATATAACGTTTACAAAACAAACATTGTATAAACTAATTTTATTTGTCACCGAGACCACGCTTTTACTTCGTGTCATGTAAAATATAAATGAGAAATATAATTAAAAGTAAAATTATACTGAGAATTTGAAACATTTTTTATATGTGTAAATTTTGCATGTCCCACATTCTCATGTAAGATACGTTAACAGATTATGTTGTCACAAGCCTTCAAGATGAAAAGTATATTTTACCTTAATTTTTACGTTTAGGACATCTACAGAGTCTATATTAAATGTTAGCCATAGTCATGACTGTAATTATTTTTTATTTATACTGAGGGAAACCTAAACTATCAAAATTTCAATTGTTCCGTTCATTTTTGGAAATATACTTTAACCTTTTAGTACTTTTGGAAAAGTAATTAAGATATATGGGGTCAAAAAGTATACAGTTTCTTAAAAGTGTATGCTTGCACAACCTGATGTAGCAAGAGCGACCCCTAAGGTTCGTTATGCCTCGACCTTTTTAATAAATTAAGAAATATTGGTAAAATACGTTAATGTTAGATACGTTAATGTCCTTTTTGAGAATTGTTTTCTTTGCGCCGAAATGTTATCTTTGGGTTAATAAAGAGTACATGCGCATAAAGACTGTTCTATTAATCCGGCGGAAGCATGTGACTACTGATGATTTCCAAAGTTTTAGAAGCGGGTCGATTACAAAAAAATGAAAACTGTTTTGATGAAGAAGTAGACACATATTACCAAAAGTATGTTAGCAATTATGAATTTCTGTTGGTGTATTTTATAAGCCATAAGATTTATACTTTTCCACACACACATTTTACCAATAAGTATGAATGTTTTCGGTGTTAAAATATAAACAAACCTGTTTACGTATCTTTCATAAAGTTAACCTATATTACATACACTATGGTTTATTAACGACTTGATTGTTAGATGATGTAATTTAGTATATTAGTGCTTGCGTGATTAAATAATCTAAAAGGACTTCATATTACATATCAATTTGAAAGAAGATAGTTTTCATAGCTATCATAGTGGAAATTAACGCTGTAAAAGTTAACATATCTTACATTTTTGTTAACGTATCTTACTTTTTTCAGATCTACACCATGGGGAAGACTAGAGCTGAATATCAAAAGGCATATAGAGAAAGGAAGAAGGAAATTGATCCAACCTACCTAGAAAAAGAGCGCCGAAGATCTAAATCAAACAGAATACCAATAGGTGCTCTTAACAGACGTAAACAAGAAGTTAAATGACAAAGAAATAGACAGTATGTTCGAAAGTTTAGGGCTAAAATAAAATCACAAAATGAGCTCAATGAACACCCTAAAAGCCAAGTACAACCTAAACCATCGTCAAGCACGAGCTATGAAGAGCAACCAGAACAACTCCCTACTGTATCAAGTTCAACAAGCACGGATGGTACTAAGCAGACAGCTAAAACGACCCTGTTTGTTAAAATGAGCTTTGAGCAGAAAAAGAAACATCCTTTGAAGAGATCGAAGGCGCTGCGATCTGCATCATACAAGATAAACACTCTGAAGTAAGAATTGAAGAAGGTTACTCGAGAGAACGCAAAATTAAGGAAGAGAAATTCCAGACTAACATTAAAGTACCAGTCCACACCTTCAACACAGAAGAAAATCAATGTTAGCCCAAACAAAACACAATGCAGTACACCAAAATCCAAAACTAAAACAGAGCTATCGAGAGCTGGAATAAGCCCTGCAAAAGTACCAAGGCAGGTTAAGAAAAAGCTTGAAATGGCTAATGTTATTATTAAAGAACTGAAAGAGGCAAACAAACTCAACAAGACACAGAAATCAAAAAGGGTCCTTATGAATGTAGTTAGTGGCAAAATCATGAATAAGTACAAAAGTATTAAAACATTGAGTCGGGAAACAGGAATATCCAGAAAAGGTCTACAAAAAGCAAAATCAAAGAAAGTGGTATTTAAACCAAGACATAGAAGGACTGATAACAGAGAAAAATTAGAACATGATATCTTTGCATTTCTAGAGCGTGATGACAATAGTGTTTGTATGCCAGGAAAGAAAGATTACAAGAAGACTGAAGGTGAAAAGAAGAGCACTCGTGTACTGAGTGATTACATGTCAAATTTGAATGAAAAAATCCACAACTGAAGATATCCAAGTCTATCTTTTTTTCGGCTAAGATCAAGTAACATTCTCCTGACAAAGTTAATCACAAGAAATACATGTCTTTGCTACTTTTATACAGTTTAATATAGTTAATTACTTTTTCGTGCTTTGTGCAAACATTTTATGAACATTCTTTAATGAACTTGTACTAATAAATTTATGTTAATAGTTAATGCACGAAAGTATTTTCAAAATAAACCGAGCATGAATACATAATAATACTGATCGCCCTTTACGAATGAAAATTCGGAAAGGTCGAAAGTGTATTGGATTTAAAATCATTTTCAAAGTTAAAGCATTTCTTTAGAGTCATGGGCATACAATCATCTTGATGTCAGAGATCAGCCTGAATCGCTCCAAGAATTTTCCTGATAAGGAATGAAGATCACGCATGGTTGTGGACAAGTCTATACGGTCTGGGGATAAAAGACAGTTATGTAAATATTCATGGAAGTTTATATTACTAAGTCATACGGTTAAAAAATACATATTTGATATAACATCGAATTAGTGTCCGAGCAGTTCTTTTCGTCTGTAAATTGTTTTGTACGAAAGCAAATGTTCGAACATTCAGATTCAAGTTCAAGAAAAGGTTTGTAAATCAGGATTACCATTTTCCTAATGAATGGTAAGTTATGTTCATTTCCAAAAAAATATCTTTGTTTGAACAATTGCCACTTTATTAATATCAAAACATTTTTGGGCAACAATTACTGGTTCCAAAGTGATGACTTTAGTTTTTATAAATATTATAGGGGAAGTTACTACCTTTGATCAAAAAAGTTCTTAATGTTGACATTTTCACTCCTTACTTCGCAGTGAAAAGTTCTTAATGTTGACATTTTCACTCCTTACTTCGCAGTGAAACCATCAAATTGATATTAACACTGTTTTTTCACTGGTTCCTAAAAACAAAATAATATAATAATAATGAAAGGAATGTGCATTTATTTTATGCTTTATCAGCTAGCAATGCAAACAAGTATTGGACAGAATCATCATATATTTGCATATGTTTTACCAAAATAAATTTATGTGTTAACGATACCATACATTCATTTGACCTTTGACACAGTGTGTGTGATGCCAATATTGTCTGAATGAAAAACGATGTAAAAACAAGTTCTGTTTTGTCAGTTTTCGGTAATTCTCTAGTTTTGCATATACGATTTTTGTGTAATCTTGTATCTTGTTTCATGGGACGGACAAGCCAATTTGGTACGATATAATAAGAATATTGTGTCACTGCGTGACCAGTTCTGGACCAGTGGCGTTGCGTCGCTCATGGTGGTAGTGTGATATTTGGATAAACTGGGGCAAAATACCATTTTCGGGTTTGAGCTTTGCTCTCACTCGATATGGCTTCCTTTGCCTCGTATATCTCATATCGGGTCCCTTACTTATCAAGTAACTTATACGCCGATAACCTGTTAACAATGCGACACCAACACCATCTGGGTAATGTTTGCATTTATTCACTTGACAAAGAGACCAGGCACCATTTTGGTAGTACATACATATTGGTACTGTATATAAAGATGATTGGGTTAATATTGGGTCACCACGTGACCTGTTCGGGACTAATGGCATTGAGCCATAACTGTTGGAGAGGCGTAATATAGTAGTTTTTATTTCAAAAGCAACAAGAAAAAAGCTGATGCATAGCATCAGATCGGCGCAATGAAATTAGAAGAAAAACGTGAATGTAGATAACCAAAAAATGGTTATTATTTCAATGATAATACTTCTTTATGTTGGGTGTACATATTTTCGAAGGACATTTTGGTTAATGATATTGTTACAATTGTTTAAGCCCGGAATTATAGATATTATGTTTTTATCCAAGCTTATCCTCCGGTAAAAACTAAAATATACATAAGTTTCTTTGGAAGAAATAGAGCCAATAGTCTTATACTTAGATTTCAATAGCATGCAATTAACCTTCTAATTGTACCGGCATGTAATGTGAATTCCTTGCTTTATATTTTGTATAAGTTTTTGTAACACATTTCACTCTTATGAGTATATAGAACGAGGATATACTATACATTAAGAGGGAATTATCTGGAGTTCATTCTTTCGAATGACATTTTCAAAATCAATAGAGCTCAATGTTAATTTTTCAAAACTCGCCATTTTTGCTGTCGCCAAGGGAGACTGCGTAGGAGGTTTACATATAGGATATTGTAATAGCACCGTGAAATCTTCATTTATTTGGGCGGAAGTTGGTATCAATCGGAACACCTCGGCCTGTATATCTTGAAGCTTGCCGGGGATGGCCGAGTTGTTATGATTGAGTTGGTATTTGAAATCAAAATTTTCAAAATGATAAGCAGGGCTACTATAATTTAAGGTTTCATTATCAATTAAAGTGTAAAGTTTTATAAAACATACCAAACTTCATATACTACTCAAAATTTGATAGGGATCATGTTTTTTTAATATAAAGTACATACGCATTTCAAGAAAACGATATAACAATACTAAATGTTATCAAATGGCATTGTTTCAGGTTTCAAAAGATATCAGTACCAAACCAATTCCGTTCAAGCGTAACGGACTCCTAAACATGACAGGGGTCAAAAGCAGGCATATATCAGGTTGTCAACAAATTTGGAGTCAACAGAATATCTTTTAACTTTTCTTAAACCAATGTTAGTAGCGTGTGTGATGTCCACGAGTGTCAATAACAGCTTGACATCGCCTCCGCATGTTGCTAATAAGCCTCCGGAGCTATTGCTGAGGGAGTCTGGCCCACTCCTCCTGGAGCGCTGTTCTGAGCTGATGAACCGTTGTTGGCTGGACCGGACGAGCAGAAACAGCTTTCTGAAGCATGTTCCAGGCATGCTGATCGGGTTCATGTCGGGGGAACGAGCTGGCCAGTCCTTTCTCTCGATGGTAGCATTTTTCAGAAATTGGTTTGTGATGTTTGCTCTGTGTGGGCACGCATTATCATCCATGAGAATGAAATCAGGACCGATTGCACCTGCATACGGTCGAACATAAACGTCCAGGATCTCGTTACAATAACGAACAGCCGTCAACGTACCGTTTTCAATTACGTGTAAGACTGTTTTCCCGTGCATGCTGATTCCGGCCCATACCATGACTGAGCCCTTGCCATAACGGTCATGTTCGGCGACACAAACAGGAGCAAAACGTTCATTACGTCCCCTCCACACTCTGGAACGTCGATCTGTAAAGTCAATACAAAACTTTGACTCGTCTGTAAAAAGCACTGTGGTCCATCAGTTTAACGTCCATCCAACGTGTTGACGTGCCCAGTCCAAACGCTCCTGGATGTCGTATCGGGTCAATGGGATGCGAATTGCCGGTCGTCGTGCCATCAAGCCAGCACTATGCAAACGATTTCTGATGGTTTGCGTTGAAACTCTTACGTTTGTGGCGTTCTGGAAGTCATTACGTAACGAAGTGTCGCTACGAAAGCGGTTACGTCTGGCTAAAACTGTAATGTAACGATCCTGAACGTCAGATGTAGCCTTTGCACGACCACCACCATGTCGATGTTGAGCATTTCCATTCGTTTGATAACGATTCCACATCATGCAAACTACACTTTGTGACACATTCAGGTGTTCTGCCACAGTCCTCTGAGACAACCCTGCCTCCAGCATTCCAATGTCAACATGCATTTCATCAGGAGTTAAACGTCTTCTGTTTGGCATTTTGAACACAATGTGGTAGATGATCCGAGCAAAAATCGAATACACGAAGCGAAAAACAAGAAATGACCACATGTTTAAGTTGTTACATGTATGCCAAAAAGCCTTATTTCGTGGGTATGCAGTTTTCCGTAAAACTAATGCTTTGAAATTAAATAAGTAGTTACAAATAACTAATCAAGTGATCCTTATCAAATTTTGAGTAGTATATTTTATTATGCAACGTGGAAACTATTGAAAGCAATAAATCTAAAGAAATATCAAATATAGAAGGGCGCCGACTTATAAACAGGCATACAATGACATTGAACTACGTGTTCTCGCATCATACTGCCCACCTTCGAAGCCAATACGACAAACATATGCGGTAAAACTTTCATCACTGACTATTGGTATTCCAGAAACTTTCGTCGTCAAGTTGACAACATGAATGAAACGAGAGGACATTCAGGACAAGATAGTGAAATGTCGGGACACAATAGTGATGTACAAGAAGTTATAACCTGAATGGAGTAAACATTTACTGACAGTGTGGATTTGTCTTGCATTTGTACTCGGTGTACCTGGAAATTCGCTTGTTATATACATCCATCGCAGATTACGAGAGCGGTCCGTTATTGAATGGATGATATTTTACCTGGCGCTTTGTGATTTGGCTTCCTTATTGATCTGCGCCCCAGCATTTATTGCAATCAATACCTATGTGTGGAACACATTTGTGCCTTCAATATATTGTCCAATTCTGTACACGACTTTATCGACATGTTTTCTATCATCTAACTTGATCATGGCCATTGTTGCTGTTGAGCGAGGCAGAAAAATGGCAGGACAACGAGACTTCATTTTGGCCCCTCACGCCAAGTACCTTGGAGGAGGAGTTATTATTATATCACTCGGGTTGGCTAGCTCTTCATTTGTCGTAAATTCGGACAGCTCGGACGGGTATTGTCAATTTAAAAATAATACAAAGACAGTTCAGATTGTAGCATACACGCTATATCTCTTTATTGCAATATTATGTTGCATCGTAACATCAGTGTGCTATGGAAAAGTGGCTTTCAAGTTGAGGGAAAACCGAGGGGAATTGCCTTCTGAAAAAAATGATCACGCTGATACAGCTGCTTTCCAAAGATCGCGGAAAAGGACAATTAAAACTACAAAAATGATGGCGCTCATGTCTGTTGTGTTCGTGCTGTCGGCTGTTATTCCAACAATGATGGGTACAATCTTGGCTGCTTCCAACGGAAGTTCACCTGCCTCGGCCAATATGTATACGATAGTTAACCTTTTATCAAGGATGTATTTTGCTAACAACTTCGCAAATCCAATTATATACTTTTTCTTAAATTCTTCATTTAGAGCAAGTGTTTACGACATAACACGTATTTGTCAAACAAATAAAACTAATAGTCCCTAGTTACGTTTGAGTGTAATGAAGTTGATATTGATAAGCTGATCGTATAAACTGTTTTAAGCACGTTTGTTTCACTGAAGAAACCACCGTGGTATTTAACACTCTAGTAACATTCCAAGTTTACTTTTAATGTCAATATTGGAAAAAATGCAACATTTCGGTCTAGACATCGTTCAAACTTTCTTGGGTGGTTACCCCCAATCACCCCTGCAAACATTTCTTACAATTTGAATTTCTGTTTTGAGGGTGGTGCGAAAGTCAGTTGGTTGTACGTCCATGGATCCCTGGTCAGCGTCTGTGTCTTATCCTAGAGGTTGTGGGTTTTAGCCACAGCAGGGCTACGTTCTATTGTTCGTTTTAAATACGATATAATTAAAAAATGGAGTACTGGATTTAAATGCATATATCTTTACAATAAATTTTCTCAAAATTAAAGGTAATTATAACAGTTATGACATAAGTGAGGCTTTTTGTGTTATTGGTTTGATTTGACAACACCTTTAGCGCACATTCAGCATTAAAGTTAAAAAAAAAAACAACCATGGTATTATTGCTATCATTCAACAAAATGGTGATTGTCTATGATTCAGGAAATGTTCGCTAAAAGGACAGTTAGACAGATAGGAAAGACAATGTTCGATGACAAACATTTTACGTATTGATTTATTGTTAAGTATTTGCATCATTTATATTGTTGTATCTCATGTGCAACACAAAGTTGTTGGGGACTTTTCTTATCTATATATATATGTAATATTGATTGCATGTGTTGACGAACAAAAAAACAACATACACATTTCGTGAGGAATTGTCAACGCGTTTAAAATTTGCCGTTTTGCAATGTAAACATATGTTCATTTCCTGCATAAAAAGATCCAGAGTCATGTTAACTATTTATTTGGTGTACACGTATAAACATTTGTTCTTTTGCGTTTAATGTTGCATTCACTGTCTAACGCATTCTAATTACGAGCGGTAAACCAAGATCATGAAATTTTAGCATACATGCTGCGAATACTTTGAAACTATTTTAATAGATAATAGTGTTGTATGACTTGTTCAGTCATTTGTCATTATAGTATATTTTGTTACTACGTTGTGAGTAAGTATTGAATCTTATATCGCCAGTTTCCTGCAAACAAACTTTTGATTTTCGTTTTGTTGTGCATGTGTATATAGTGTGTGTATACCACGTGATAAATGACGTCATATATGCAACGTCGGAAGGCAATATTTTGCTTAAAATGAAGACTTAAATCAAAGATAACATTTCTTTTACTACACCATTTTAAATAAAACAAAGGGCAGTCTATGCCGCTTAAAGAGCCCCGCCTTTTTACCGAAGTATGATAAGGTAAATAGTTGAATCAAACACTTCGACAAACCTGTTTCCAAAATAATGTTTTGACAGTGCTCCGTCAGACGGCCGTATTGTGAAAAGGTTTGTCGAAGTGTTTGAAGAAACTCAACTGTCACTCAAACTCTGATAAAAGATCGAAGGCGGGGCTCCTTAAGAGGCGTAGACTGCGCTATGTTTCATCGCAAATGGTGAAGAAATGGTGAAGTTATTTTTGTTTTAAGTCTTCGTTCGAAGCAAAATATTGCCTTCCGACGTAGCATCTATAACGTAATTTATCACGTGGAATACACACACTGGTATATAACACTGGATCAACTCTATCCCTATGACCCCACACCATGCGCGGATCATGAGATATCTGCTGTACGGTGGCCCACTGAAACGTATAGTAGAATCTTGGTTAACTTTTCGACGTCAAAAACCGGTGACCGGATTACGTTCTAGGTGCCCCGATTGTCGCATTTTTTGCCACATAACCATCAAAGAAACAAAATAGGTCCTGACTTCCCCTCATGAGCGGATCCTGAGTTATCTGCGACATTAACTAGCTTTTGTAAAGAATGGTGGCCCCATTGAAACGTATAGTAGAAACTTGTTCACGTCTGAAACCGGTGGCGCAGTTACGTCAAAGGTGCGCGGATCCTAAGATATCAGCGACATATGTAATAAATCAAACAAGAGCGCCATGAATTGGACGCCAACACTCAGTAGAATAAGGGGCATAACTAAATGAATCTCAGAGTCGGAGTATCGGGCCTTGTTAAATAAGTACGTATATTTTGTTTCAACATGTTATCCAAGTTTCGTTGAATATCTTGAACGGGGTTTGAGTTATGACCAAATCTTATTCTGCGAACGAGCAGACGATCTATAAAGACATATTAAAGACACGTCAGGAATTAAAACAATAGCAAACAAAATATTTCATATAATTAGTTGACCAAAAACCATCAGGTACATTATGAAATTCATTATAAGCTTCCTTACCCTCCTTTATGGTGACACAAACTCCTGATGACAAGTGTTACTTAACTAATTATATAGATGCTTCTTGTGGGTCAGCTTGCTTGAGGAGTCTTGTTCCGGATTTGGATCGTGCATTAATATTAACTATGAAATTCATTATCAGCTTTCTTACCTTTATGACACAACATCTTGGTAATTATTGTTTCGAAACTTATTATCTAGATGCTTTCTGTGTGTCAGATTGCTTGTGGAGTCATTGTTCCGGATTTAGATCGTGCCATAAGGTTAACTAATTAAATTCATTATCAATTTCCTACTCCCAAGACACTCATTGCCCATGATAACATACCTTCTTTCATGCTTTTCGACGAACTATGGGGTTTTCGCTATACTCACTCCATCCTTTCTTAATCATTAATATTTTACTTCATGAGAGCTATTATATTACTTATAAACATGTACTAACAAAAGAAAAGAGTTGTTTGAAACTCTCAGTACCCTTTGATACTATAACTATGCAGTTTAAACTGTTCGGAGACAATTCGTATTATTCAACAAGCTTAGCTTCCAATTAGTACATATTCATATCGCTTACACCAAAGGTTTTACAAATCAACCATACCCTTCACCTCTAAGCCTCGTCTAAGCGACTTCTCAATGCCTTGTTTTTTTCATTCTCTCCTAATCATCAATATGTATTTATTTTTTATCTATGAATTCTGAAATATATTTCGAAAAAGCATCTCTGCTTATACACGGTTGCGAAACAGTGGCTCCAGCTCTTTTAGGAGCTGTGTATAAAAAGGAGCCAATGACACTTCCGAGCTAGAGCAAAAGAACGGATATCATCGTAAAACGTAAGTATGACTCGTTATTTTATCTAATATCACAATTATGAGGGCTTATTTGAGAAATCGGGGAATGCAGTGCCATATAAATATGTTTAATCTTCACACGTATTTGGGTTATTTTGTAAAAATATTGTTTATGGAGTTATAAAACCGATTCTCCCATCAAACACATCAATGTTTACAAACGAAAGTAGAACATTTTCACCAATTTTCAGTTGAATTTCACTCAAGAAGCTTACATTTAAGATAAAGCCAGTATTATCGAGTGCTTTTAGTTTGTCGGGAATAAAAATGACCGCCTGATTACCGAAGTAAGCATGTTTATACTCCTTTTCTGGGTTGAGCTGGAGCCAAAGCCAGGGAGCTTGAGCCAAAGCATGGAGGCTGAGCCAATACGCTGTATGATAATGCCTGTTTTGATCGGCCAAATTCCGAACGCCAAATTCTTTATTAATAACGATTATTGCATAAAATGTGTGTTTTCGGTCCACTGTCGTGGTGTGTTAAAACGCAATTACCCGGGCGTTATCGGTAAAAAACGTGCATTATTCAGTAAATTCACGTGCCATTAATTCCCGGCTTTTTTGTTTAACACAAGCTCTACCAGAGCCCGCATCATAACAATGGAGACTGAGCGACCTGGTTTCTTACCGAAAGTGGGTCAAAGATGCAAATAGTGCACTAAAACATATTTCAGCATATATAGCTTTATACAAACTTTAAAGAAATGAAATAAACCACATATTACTTACATATTTCCTTCTGAAATATCTTTTCCTGGCAAGCTGATGTGTGTTTACTAGATAGTACTTTCTGCAGTTGTTTTGACTATTTGTTTGCTCTAAAAGCACTAACATGACTAAATTAAGTCTAAAACGTTTAACTTCTCCCAACTTTAGTCATTTCTGTTGATTTTATTCAGAACAAACGACTTATATGGACATGATTCTATTACTTCGTATGCAATGAACAAATAGTTTTCAAATATATTTTTTTCTGTTAGATGCTGAAGATGCTGAACATTTTGTCCCGAACATTTTGACAATTTTTCAATTTTTCCCGGTTTATATTAGTTGCCAAAACATATAAATGTTAAAGTAGGAATATATCGGTAATTTTTCGATTACCCGATAGGTATTGTGTGTAAATAATCCAGGTAATCCATTAAATTACTAAAAAAGAAAACACCTTTCAATCGACTGAACACTGAAAAAAATGGCGTTGAAACAAAAATGAAACTGTCGAGTTTTTTTGCAGCCCTATTCGGGCTTAATGTAAAACCTTTTCAGTGACATCACTCGTAACGTCACACAAGTACATGTTATTGAGGTTATTTTGAACTAACTGTTTCTGTATTTTCGTGACATTAAACAGCTTTTCAACAAAAAAGTTACTCATGGTGTGTAATTTAATGCAATAATGGTAAATACACCTTCTTGCGGTTGTTACCACCTGCAAAGGCCCTTCAAATGGTTTACAACCCTCGCGCTACTCGTCGGGCTGTAAACCATTTTGCGGGCCTTTGCAGATGGTAACGACCTCAAAAAGGTGTAATCACCCTATATTAATTAATAAAAAAATGTTAATATGTTATCGTAATAATAAAGCAAACCTGTGTTGTGTTATATTATGACAAAAAAAAGAAAAAAAAAGTTGTAAAAACGGTTTATCTGTGAGAGTGCAGCTTTATTATCGTGTGCAGGTACAGGAAACAATGAATTATTGTAAGAATTCACACTAGTTTTCTCTTAATCTAAGCCAAACTCGCGTTTAATGTCGGTAAAAAGGGTACCTCTTTTTTATATAGCAAATATAAATCAAATGTACAGAAAAAAAGAAAATTAACACTTACTCGTATTCAATCCGATTGATGTACTAGCGGTCAGTAGATATAATTCAGCACATAGTTTACCAGTTTTTCGTCTATTTAATCTTTGTTAAATGACACACTTTTCTTTCATCCACTACTATTCATTTATTTTGGAATCTGATTGGAGTTAGAAGACTGTTCAAGAAACAGTAACCATATAATTATACAGATGTTGTGAAAGGATTGTTTAGCTCCATCGACATTTCTGAGATTGCAACGCCCATTATCAGATGAATTTCATTTAATAATCAAAAATAATTATATATTTAAAAAAAAATACAACACTTTCTTAATACTAGTTATAAATAAAACAACTGCAACTATTCCAATAATGACCAGTTGAATGTATGATTATACTGCGTATTGGCTCAGCCTCCACGCTTTGGCTCAAGCTCCCTGGCTTTGGCTCCAGCTCAACCCAGAAAAGGAGTATAAACATGCTTACTTCGGTAATCAGGCGGTCATTTTTATTCCCGACAAAATAAAAGCACTCGATAATACTGGCTTTATCTTAAATGTAAGCTTCTTGAGTGAAATTCAACTGAAAATTGGTGAAAATGTTCTACTTTCGTTTGTAAACATTGATGTGTTTGATGGGAGAATCGGTTTTATAACTCCATAAACAATATTTTTACAAAATAACCCAAATACGTGTGAAG
The DNA here is from genome assembly GCF_026914265.1 of Mya arenaria. NCBI lineage: Eukaryota > Metazoa > Mollusca > Bivalvia > Myida > Myidae > Mya > Mya arenaria. The sequence goes on from NC_069130.1 coordinate 26,451,265, forward strand.
ATTAAACATATTCATATGGCACTGCATTCCCCGATTTCTCAAATAAGCCCTCATAATTGTGATATTAGATAAAATAACGAGTCATACTTACGTTTTACGATGATATCCGTTCTTTTGCTCTAGCTCGGAAGTGTCATTGGCTCCTTTTTATACACAGCTCCTAAAAGAGCTGGAGCCACTGTTTCGCAACCATGTTATATCTCAATTCTATAAATGTGTACTCGAATTGCTAGTAGCCCTTATTCCTGTTAATCCATACTTACTATTATTAATCAACTATTACGTATTTGACGAGATACAAATACAAATGCTGTACCAATACCAGACAATTGAAGACAATATATGCCAGAACTCGCTCAATATCGACCAAACTCGGCCAATATGCACAAAACTCGCCTAATATGAGTTTCCTCCGTTTTGATTGGCTGTCGAAACTCGCTTAATATGAAAAATATGCTGGGAATTATTTTAATAGTAGCCATTTTTTTCCGTTTTCCGACTGTTTTGAAAATTTTGTGCTTCGTATAAATCTATATGGAATATTTGAACCTAGTAAATACTTGAACCACGTTGTATGGTTTGATATTACAGTTGTATTTAACCCGTTGGTGGATTTTACGACTATTATGATTTTGTACACCGACAAATGGACACAGAAGGTGAAGCATTTGACGTTTTAGCAAACGATGTACGAAATTAAGACGAAAAGACATGCTTCCTTACACTGTACGGTGCTTTATTCACAAGTATGTGCAATGTCAAAATCAGCAAAGTCAAGTCTAGAAAAGCAAACTGACACCATGAATGGATAAGGGCTGAATACAGCTTCAATGTGAACTGAATGTTAGTTATAAGAATGTTTTTAACTTAAATGGTAATAGTTAATTAATAAAATACTTATTAATTAGGTGATTTCATATTGACTCAGTTATTTGTCCTCGGTCAGCTGTATTGCCTTCGCCCTATCGGGCTCAGGCAAATATCGATACAGCTAACCTCGGACAAATAACAAGGCCAATATGAAATCACATAATTAATAACATTATAATTTTAACTAGCATGATAACTTCGATAATCCGTCTACTTGCTAAGCCTATAATATATGTGTATTGAATGTATTATATTATCAAAAATACTGGTTAAATCAAATCGATGATTTTACAAACAATTCTAAAACCTTACATTACATACATACATTATAATTGGAAATGAATATTAGAAGTCAAACCCATCAATATTATATAAATAGTGACTGTATTGAGTGCATATTGTCAACCTCGGGTAAATACGGTCGATCAAGACGAAGATCTGTCATCCTCAAGGCAGTCAACACTTATTTTATTACACAAAACGAAATTTTAAAGTAATCGATTTAAATTCACATGTTATTCAAGAGAAACAAATCTTAAACCGTGTATGACCTTAATCTATTGAGAATTTTATTGCCAATAATCATTTTCACTGACAGCTGAAATCTTGCTGCCATATTTGCAGTAATCGTCAGCTGGTAAACAAAGCGCTCAGGTGATACAGACTATCAGTAAATCCCGTATTCGTAGTGTATTGCCAATTTCATATGTTCTATAGATTTGATGTTTAATAATTAGTGTCTATAAAGGATGTCATATCAGTTTTATTACTTTTTTATATAAATATATAAGATGGAGGCGAATTTGTAGCATATTTCCAATTTCGTGACGTCAGAGGTTAACAGTGCGGCAGGGGTGATAGTCGATGGAATTGCCAAGGCGTTATATTTCTAGGTTCTAAAGAAGTTAGGTATAGACACATATTATATAAAAATTGACTGCCTAGAAGGTGACTGCATGTTGTCAATCTGATGCAAATTCTATCGATCGAGGCGAAGCCGGACAAAACATATCAAAAACAATACCTTCCTTGTTGTTTTTGACCAGGTGGACGAAACCTTCCATGTTTTTGACAAGGTGGACAAAACATCCCAAATCATTTTGAAATGATGGACCAACAATCCCATCCTGGACATAAGCTATCATATTTGTTTATAAGTATGGACATACAATTATCACCTTCACACTTCCAAATTATTATTTTATTTATAAATGTGATTGTTACCTAACGGTTTGATGGGCTTTGAGTGTCACAGTTATCTTGTATGTTTTGTCCATAATGTCAAAATTATCTCGGATGTTGTTTTCCACCCTGTCGAGATGATTTTTGAGGTTTTGTCCAAATAGTCAAAATGACACGGAGGTTTTGTCCATGGTGGAAGATTTTTTTCTTTCATTTTGTCTTACAGAACAGGCAGCACATATCGTAAGGTTAAAGTTAGGCAATTTCAATGAGCTTTTGTTGTTTTATGATACTAGTTTAACATTATAACAGAACATTTTGAAGGACCGTAATATTAGCACTGTTTCATTCGTTTTAAAAGGTTCGGTCAGAAAGGGGAGATCCTGCGTATTGATGTCAACAAAGAAGACCCAGTCCGCAGTAAGGCCTACAGCATTCCGCCAGACAACCCCTTTGCGAATGGCGTTGATGCTTTGCCAGAAATATACGCTCGGGGCTTCCGACAGCCTTTCTACTGCATGTATAGACATGGGCGATCCAGTAACAGGTCCTCTTTTGAATCAATATAGTTATGAAGAATGAAATGCCTTTACCACAAACACTGCAATACCGAATACTACATTATTCTCTATACGAATCGTACGTAAAGGTGATAATGAACTATGTTAATAGTCTGCGTACCGACCGTTGTACTCAGTTCGTCAGTTCGACACAGATTACAGTTTGTCATCACATACAGATTGTCATCACATACAGTTTGTCATCACATACAGTTTGTCATCGCATACATATGACGCATATATATAATTCGAGCCGAGACAGCGAACTTGAGAGTTTATTATGTACGAGTTTTATTTTGTAGTATGAAACGATAACTCTGAATCAATTATTTGCCTGAATTAAAAAAGAAAAGAAAGAAAAAATCAGATTTTACTGAGTTGTTGCTCTTGTCTTACGATAATATCTAAAGGCTGTAAATATAAAAAAGTAACTTTTTTTTGGACATTGATTGAGATAAAGGAAACGAAGTTGTGGCAGAGTTAAAAATGTCATAGTGAACGATATACAACAAACAAAAACTCTAAAACGATTTTGCCGATTCATTCAGACGCCGCCGATACGGACGCTGTCACAGAAACGACTTTTGTTGATAACAACAACACAAACACAGACAATAAAAATATCCATACAAAATTTCAAACAAATGATGATGTACATTAACTTACATCATTTTTTCAATAAGGGATTTAAACACAATCATAATAATATTCGCTGTGATTGTGTCTGCGCCAAGTTGACAATAATTCATTTTTTATAAGATTTGTTGTGGTTCCCATTGTAGCTCTGCTTTTAAGTTCGATTGGAACTGGTGTACATTTCGAGAGGCGTTGAGAAGGTAGCTTTGTTTGGGGACGAACCCACAGAAGGTCACCTTTACCACTTAACCACTCTCACCCTTTCCATTGTACCATTACAGAATCCCGACAATGGAAAAATGGCCAAAAATAGCATGTTCTATTTTAGCTCACCTGAGCACAATGTGCTTAAGGTGTGCTACTGTGATACTTTATTGTATTATTAACAATAATAGACAAATTATTTTTTATACATTAATAATGTATGCATTAAGTCAGGTTTGGAAAACCTTCTTGTCTTATCAGTGTGCAGGCAACTCTATCAAGTTCTGTCAGTTTAAAGAGGATTTGTCGATTTTAGCTCTATTGGCCAAAGACAGTGTTCGTCATTCTTATATATGTATGTACATCATTTCCTGTAGACTTTGAAAATCATATTGAATTACTTAAACCGCTATGCCAATACTTTTAATATTTTGTTTGGTTTGTTTTATAGTGATCCCCTACCAAGATTGATCAAAGGGGTCAAAGCCGGCCCCACCCATTAAGAACAACTTCCTCATTTTTGAATCTACAGCAAGAAATTTGCACAATTTTGTGAACAAATATCAATGTTGTCCTTGGATGACATTGACTATGGGTTTTTTTACCTACTTTCTTATTTTTGAAGCTTCTGCCATTAAATAGTTGCCCATGTGTACAGTTTTGCAAGCAGATATTAATATTGACATTGCCAGATGACCTTTAAACCTACTGTCTTATTTTAGAAGCTACAGCTTTGAAATTTGGACCATCTTATACAGTTTTATGAACAAATATCAAGCGTCCTTATTTGGTGTATTGACAAATGACAATCTTCCAAGATTGTTGAAATTGCACTCCAAGGGTCAAAATTGGTCCCGCCACAAGGATCGCCTTGGTTACTTAGAGATATGAAGGAACACACTAAATTATTTGTTGTGTAATATTGTATAGAGATAACAAAGAAAAAAAGTTTTTTAATTAGAAGAGCGATTTAGGGTTATCATGGCCCTTTTTATTTTTAAGTTTAATCATTTGAAACAATAATAAAAATAATACCCGTTCATACATATGCATGTAACAAAAGAAAATTCAAAAGCAATTGCATCAAAGGCAGAAGTGCTACCATATACGAGATCGTACATGTCATATTATAACATTAAAATACGGTCTGCAAATAAGTATTCGCAACTGGGCTAGGTCAGAGTTTATTACTAAGAAATTAAAAAAGTCGCGAAAATATTTGACAAACCGATTATTTGCTTCAAAGCGCGGCTATTTGGGTTAAATAATACGATACATGTTTTCTGCATGAAAAAAAGATATATTCTGAAAGACAAATCTGTACTGAACCTTATATCGCTTTCAACAGCTGAAATAGGGCTCTGTTATCGGCTATCCCCTCATGACGTCATCAAGGGGCAGATAATTTCAAACACGGTATTATTGAAAGGGTGTATACAAGGGCAGTAATGTCAGGTGCGTCCTGGTTCCCTAGTGCATCGTTTCGGGTATAAAACGTCATCGATTCGATGAATATAAACATTGTTTTCAATATGGTAAAATAATTATATTTGAAACGTCCTTGTGCACCGAATATGAAGAGCACTTGCTTGTTTACGATGACTCTTGTTTTAGATGAAAAATATGAGTGGAGAGAAAAGGGAGGAAGATAGTGGATAAAGAGGTGAAGAAGAAGGAGGGGGAGAAAGAGTGGAGTGAAAAAGGAGGAAGATAGGGGATAAAGAGGGGAAGAAGAAGGAGGGGAAAGAGTGTAGAGAAAAAGGAGGAAGATGGGGATAAAGAGGGGAAGAAAGGGGAAGGGGAGAAAGAGTTATGAGAAAGATGGGGATAAAGAATGGAAGAAATACGGGGGAAGAGGAGGGAAGAAAGAGTGGAGAGAAAAGGGAGAAAGATGAAGAGTAAAGGAGAGAGAAATCGTCGTTAAGGGGGCAAAGGTACGAAAGTAATCAAGATTTGATAGTTGTCGAAACATGTGCGACCACATATACATGTACGATGGTTGCTCAAAGAGCCAGAAGGAAAGACAGAAGACAGATCTCGTACCACGCACGACCACACGTACGAGCGGTGGCTCTGAGAGCCGGGCTCGAGAACCAGCACCGCTAGTTCCCGTACAAATTCATCCAAGATTTGAAACCCTGGAATTTTGCCATTAAACAAAACTTGAAGGTTTAAATGGCAGATTTATATTACAATTCCGTGGAAATGTTATTTGTATAAATGAATGCCGTTGTACAAAAGAAAACTACATGTTATAATATAATATTTTAAGAGCTCTATTCTGGAATTACAATTCTTTAGAAATGAGTGAATTGCTTTCTTTTAGCGATTTAGTATTATTTTTATGCCTTCCGTTTATTGCATATTCAGTGAAATATTATTAAATCATTTTACCTCATTTATTACGAATAGTCCCAATTTATTATCAGACCATTGCCTTGTCGAATTTTCATTGCAGGGAAAAATTGATATCTTACCTATAAATGAACCTTGTAATAATACACATAATACGAACAACTCGGATAATCATTACTATAAGTGGAAACCGGAGTCTAAAGATGATTTTGTTAGAAGTATTTCAAGTGAAATATTTAAGCGTAGCATTTTAGAACTGAACAGTACAATTGACGCAGCTTATACTGCAAACGATATTGATCGTTGTATAGATGACTTATTATTATGTATTAATGGAGTTTGTAAACCTTTATTTTGCCAACGGATCAGTGGCCAATCGGCGACGAGCGAAAACTCTAGCTATGTCAATAAAAACGCCTCGGGAATTTTTGATGATGTTGTGCGGGATAAAAGACAGGATTTTTATTATAAGCTTAATTTATTTAGGCAAGATAATAATGAATTAAATAGGTTAGAAATGGTGCGAGCTAGGAGCATTTATAAGAAAAGCGTACGGACCTTTAATTATGAAAAGGCAAAAACTAAAACAAATACGTTGTTAAATGCACGTTTTAAGAATGCAAAGTTGTATTGGCGATTATTAAAAGAATCTTCTGGTGTTAACTCACCTCAAAATATTTCTTTAAATTCTTTCACGGATTATTTTAAAGCGATTAACAATCCAGATGACAGGTTTTTTCAGGCGGATGAAGATGTCATATATTTTAATGAAGCAATTTTAGATAGCGAAATGAAGATTATGTTTAATGAATTGGATGTACCTTTCACTGTCGAAGATATTAGCAGAAATATCAAAAATTTAAATCTTGGTCGTAGTGCAGGCCCAGATAAAGTAATAAATGAGTTTTTGTATTATGGAAAAGACACATTTTCACCGGTTTTATCATTATTGTTCAACAAACTTTTAAAATTAGGCCATTTTCCTGAATTATGGAGCGATGGGTATTTAGTTCCTATTCATAAAAGGGTAGCCTATCGGATGTTAAAATTTTTAGAGGTATTACATTGTTGAGTGTATTAGGCAAAGTATTTACACGATGTATAAATGAACGTTTGGCAATGTGGGCCGAAACTAATTACATATATGTTGAAGCTCAAGCAGGTTTTCGCTCCAAAATGGGAACTACTGACAATATATTTGTCTTGCATAGTTTGATAAATCAGGTTTTAAATATGAATGAACAACTGTATTGTTTATTTGTGGATTATTCTAAAGCCTTTGACTATTTGGTTAGGCCGAATATATGGTTTAAATTATATAAATTAGGCTTAAGAGGGAAATTGTTTAGTGTTATAAAAGGCATATATAACAGTGTTAAAACACAAGTTAAACTTCATGGTGAAACTGGTGAAATGTTTGAAAGTTTTCTCGGTGTCCGGCAAGGGGAGTGTTTAAGCCCTTTTATATTTTCTATGTATCTTAATGATTTAGAAGACGAGTTGTTTCTAAATGGAGCCAAAGGTATTGATCTAAACATGGTTAAACTCTTTTTATTGATGTATGCAGATGACATCGTAATTTTTGCAAAGACCAGTGTTGAAATGCAAACTAATCTTAACATTTTAGAAAACTACTGTAGAAGATGGAAGCTTTCTGTAAATAGAGATAAGACTAAGATTGTTGTTTTCAGAAAAGGCGGTAGATTAGCACAAAATATTCATTTTCATTATGGTGATTCAGAAATTGAAATTGTACCAAAATATTGTTATTTGGGAATTGTGTTTACGTCTGGGGGCTCGTTTATTGAATGCATGAAAACATTGTCAGGACAAGCAAATAAGGCAATTTTTAAAATGAAGAAATACCTTCAAGGTTTTGTTAACATATCGACTGAACATGTGTTAGATTTATTTGATAAACTAGTTAAGCCTATTTTATTCTATGGATGTGAAGTTTGGGGATTTTCCCGTGCGAACAACGTAGAAAGAATACATACTATGTTTTGCAAGAATTTACTTGGTGTCAAAACTTCTACACAATACGATTTTATATATGGAGACCTAGGCAGGATTGATTTTTATTCGATGAGATTAACAGTTATATTGAAATATTGGTTTAATATATTACACTGTAGTGAACGAAAATACATAAGTATTATATATAAAAGCATGTTAATTGAAATTGAAAATAATCCTGGTAAAAACAACTGGGCGGTTATGGTGAAAAACATGTTATGCACATTCGGTTTTCAAGACGTTTGGATTGCACAGGGTGTTGGTAACAATAATAATTTTCTTAGCATATTTAAACGTCGAGTTAAGGATACTTTTATTCAAACTTGGTATAGCAGATTAGAAAACTCAACTAGAGCAACTTTTTATAAAGTATTCGCAAATTTTGAAATGCAGTCATATCTTAACCAAGTCAATATTCAGAAGTATAGAATAGCACTTACAAAATTACGTTCGTCTTCACACCGGCTCGGTATTGAGGCTGGTCGATGGAGAAACGTGCCAAGAGAAGAGCGGTTATGCGCTACGTGTAATAAGTTAGAAGATGAATATCACTTCTTATTTGAATGCATATTGTATAATGATATACGATGTAAATATATCAAGCGTTACTATAGAGAAAGACCAAGTATGTTCAAAACTATTCAGTTGTTAAAATGCAACAACGCAAATGTTGTGAGGAAATTAGCTGTATTTATCTTTAATGCTTTTGAAATAAGAAAGACACACACCCTAATCCAGGACAATTAAGGGAGACCTAAATTGTTGTTGTTGTTTTCTTCTTTTTCATAATGCTGCTCGACCAAGATATTTAACCAGTTTCATCAAAATCTTTATTCACTATTAAGGTTATAAACATTATATTATTATCATATTGGTATGCTGAATACAGTGTTGTCTTATGACTCTGTCCATTTGTTTAAGAATTTCATTGATTTTATTTATTTTTCTTAATTTCGATCATGGGCCATTTGCTCGTAATTAGATATGTATATACAAGCGGAAGTATTCCCTATAATAGGTATACAACAGAGTAAATATTTCAAAGTAAATGTACTTAGAAAAGTATATTGAATCATACAGATACAGTTGTTAACATTGCGATATAGATAAACCTATTTATAAATAATTAAATATGCTTCGCCATACATGTATACATAAGCTATTGTATTATGTTATGTAATAATTTGATCAAGGGTCATATTGGCTTTTTGTTGCTTTTGAATAAACTTTCTTCTTCTTCTTCTTCTATATTATTAATAAATATTCTATAAATAACTGTATTCTTATAATAACAATGATATACAGTAACGCCTTTGGCCATCACAATGAAAGCTGCGAAAAATATGGTCATGAATGAAAATATGACTGTTATACGTTCTATACCGGCAGAAAATGATAGAAATATGAAGAGTTCTGAAACAGTGCCGTATACAGTGCGACATGGAGGCACCACGCCGCCGCATACAGTATGAGGCAGATATATCACTGCATTTAGGTCGCGTAACGGTGCGCCGCATAAAACCACATTTGAAATACTTAAACACCCTATGAAGATATTCGTTTATTTACAATTGCCTGTTTTGGGTAAAGAATTGATACAAACATGAAGGAAATAAAATAAAATATAGTGTTTACACCTTATAAGAGCGCATTCAATCATTCAATATGTTGGTTAAAATATTCAGTCAAGACTCCAATGAAAAAATATTCAACAGACAAAATAGTACTAGAGTACAATTTATTATTTTTCATCAATAACTCAAGAATATATTTTGCATTAGAATTATTTTTTCTTTGACAATTTATTTTTATCAACACATTCCATTTAAAAAGTATGATTTCAAAGTATAAAAACAGGCAAGATTTTAAATCCTACTATGCTTTTATGATGTAAATTGAACTGAGTCTGAGATTGAGATTTGACTTAAGTATTTTCGTGATATTGGGGCCAAGGTGTCCCACTGACTCCTCCCATTTTCGAATACAATCCGTACGGTTGGTATAAGCGTATTTGATGGTCACGTGTACAGAGGATGTCTAAATCAAACCGGAAGGGCCTGTTCGTCTATTGGGACTTTTTCCTATGGGGAAGATTCATTATATTCGCAATGTGGATGAAAGCTGTGCTGTACCGATACTTCCTTTCTATCGCTGGGCATGTCACGCACGTGCAGGCAAGCGAGCGTCTATCTTGATAATCATGCGAAAACACGTGCATGAATAATGCGCATTGCCAAATTCAAATTATTCAACGAGGACAATTTCATGGGCTGGTTTTAAGCGACTTATAAGTTATCCATCATCATCATCATCATCATCTAGACATTAAGCAACAGCTCTAGCGCTTTTATATCCAATTACACGTACATAACCAGGGTCGGATCCACGAGTAGACGTTAGAAGGGCCGTTACTTAGTGGCGTACCCTTTTGACTTGCGCTCCGGCCTCAAAAACAAACTTTATTTGATCGGAAGTGTTGGCAGGGGGTTTGGGGTCCTTCTCCAAGAAATTCTTAACAATTTCTAGTCCGAAATGGTGCATTTTTTGGCGTAGTTTAATTACTTTTCTTCTCCTGTATTGAAATAAAAAGTAAACTTTGACGATTTTAGGGGGAGGGGGCGCCGGGTGCCCCCCCCCCCCCCCCCGCTGAATCCGCCAGTGATTACCTGGTAAAACTGGTTTGGGTTATATTGGTTTTATATTGGTTTCACGAACTGTGGTTTAAACTGCTTATTAAAACAACGTAACCATATCTGGGGAAAGGGGTTATGCAGGGATGGTTATGTATTTTGACAGGCACACGGCCTTATTCTGAAGCTGATGGTAAACATTAAGTCGGTTATAAGTTATGTAAGTATTTTTTTCATGAAAAGGGAAACCTCGCTGCGCTCCGCTCCCTTATGTTACTAATTCACGAAGAAATTAATTATTAAACTCTGACCTGTACTTGGAAATGTTAGGGCGGCGATTGGATGTTGATGGTTATTTTTCCTGCTCCTTGTAATGTGTAGCTGCGTGTGTTTGCATTATGCTTTTTATGCTTGATTAATCATACTTGTGTTCAGGATATTTTTCAACTTCTTAAAAAAGAAATCATATCATTCGCAGGAGTTATTATGTTTATTATCCCAACAATAGTAATCATTTCGGCTTATAAACATACATTTCATATACAAATGTGAATTTTGTATACTTTTCTATTCAATTTGTTATCCTACAAAATGCGTAAATAAACAAACAAACAAACAAACTGTATGAGATCTAGAAATGTCACGGTGTTAATTATGATTAAAAATATTACTAGTAATAAATCGATGCCCTTCATATTTGTCAAGTATTTTTTCGTATAGCAATGTCGTGGATACTGTTTTTAGTTGGCCTTTGGACATTATTGTTTTATTTTAGGTTTTAGGTATTAAAAATGGCTTTTTTAAAGTTTGTTGCTTGTTTTTTCTGTGTCTGCTCCGTTAAGTGAAATGCAGTAAACTGGCAATCAAAACAAAACAGTTAACGTCGCTTTTCTTCCATTGGCTGCATTTCCTCTTCCTCCTGAACATCCAAGCCACCGGTATTCTTTGCCCGCCCAAAGGCTATTGACCGAGCTATTTCATCGAACGTCTTGTTCTTCGTCTCCGGCACGAACACCACGATGAAGATGATGGCCCCGACGAGAATAAAGATGAAGATAAGGTAGGTGTAGGAACCAATACTTTTCTGTAAAATAAATAATAAAGCATTACGAAGAGCGTCAATTATATGGACCATTTATTCTAAAACCAGTGTGTGTGCGTGCGTGCGTGCGTGCGTGTGTGTGTGTGTACCACGTGATAAATTGCGTCATAAATACTACATGTATGTCAGAAGCAATGTTTTGCTTTGAATGAAGACTTAAAACAAAGATAACTTTACTATTTCTTCACCATATATATTTAAGAATATGGCGCAGTCGACACTGCTTGCAGCGTCCCACCTTCGTTTTTTACAATAGTTTGATTGAGGGTTTAGTTTCTTAAAACTTCGACAAACCTTTTCACAAAATCATTGCCTGATGAAGCACTGTCAACAAATTAGTCTGGAAACAATTTGTCGAATTGTTTGAGGAATCTAATCACCTAATTAAACTCCGGTAATAAAATGCTGCTGTTTAACCGGCATGTACTGCACTTTGTTTTATTTTAGATTGTGAAGACAAAGAAAGGTTATCTTTGATTTAAGTCTTTATTTAAGCAAAATGTTGCCGTCCGTCGTAGCATATATGACTCGATTTATCACGTGGTATACGCACACTTTATCCTAAAGTTTAAGTAAATATAAACTACGTGTATGCCAATAGGTACTTATTAAGCAGAACTCATATCCCTAAAACTGTTTCCAAATAAAACTTAGAAAAAGGTGCTGGTCAATCAGTTTAATACAGCACTATCACAATACAAGTTTGCAACGAAATACGGTAAATTTATGAGCGTAATTTAAGGCTCCGTTTTAATTGGTCAGCTGAAGTAAAATCAATTTAAATTGTACATGTACGGATGCTTTGTGGGGTTATTGACCAGGATGTAGTTCCACGCGATACATTACAATATACGCAAATCACTGATGGCGGCAGTCAGTTTAATTGATGCCTGAAGTCGATCGACATATATCAGATGTTACACTAATTTGCACTGGATTCATTAACATATACGCAAATCACTGATGGCGGCAGTCAGTTTCATTGAGTCGATCGACAGACATTATGTGTTGCACTGATTTCCAATTCAGTTGTTGGATTGGGGAGGAGTTGAAGCCACGACCGTTATTTCAAAACCTTGAAACTCTTAGTTCATTTACAAACAGTGGAACAGTTGAAACCCGTTGGCTCAAACATGTTTGGCTCGAATTCCTCGATGCTCGAACTAAATGTTAAGGACTGATGTCTTTAAACTAAAGGTAAACATTCCCGCAAGGCTCGAAATTTCCGAGGCTCAAAGTATTTTCGCTGGTCCCTGGGAGTTCGACCCAACGGGGTTCGACTGTATTATAATTGACTGAGGACGTTTTTAGGGCAGTAGGAATCAGAATACATGTAAGAATTTATACTCAACCAAACACAAGCATGTGCCGCGGGTACATGCATGAGTCAACTTAAAGCTGCACTCTCACAGATTTACCGTTTTGACAACTTCTTTTTATTTTTTGTCTTGGAATGAGCCAATTTGTGCGTAAATATCTAAAAACCAGTGATATAAGACTGCTGACAAAAGATCAGATCGCAGTTTTTCATATTTACGTTCGAAAATTAATGATTTATGTCTAAAACCGTTACTAACGCTTTAAGACAAATGCATAAAACATCAATTTTTGATCATAAATTTGAAAACCTGCGATCTGATTTTTCGTTAGTTTCCTTTTATAAATGGTTTCCGTGCAAAATCGTTTGAAATCATTTTACATTTATTGAATTTTGTTTACTCATTTAAACCTTTTAAGGAAAACAAGGTAACCATATAAGAATTATTTACATAAACGAAACAGCTAAGTACCTATTATGTTTGAAAACAATTTTAAATTTATTGTTGTTTGTTTTCCGTTTTAACTTCATAAGGGAAACAAGATCCATACCTGAATAAATCTAAATGTAAGCATGAGGGTGAAGTTTCCGACCCAGTTGAACGCGAGAGAGAGGCTCATGGCAGCCGCCCTCGGGGCTTGTCTGAATATCTCCCCGCACACGATGAATGGAATTGGCCCTGACAAAAACACAGGACCAAATGTATTATCACTTATTATAGTGGATACCAGTGATATCTAGAAACAATGTTTATTATGGACACAGTTAAATTATTGGGCCTTCATAGCCGCCCTTGGAGCTTGTACGAATACCTCATCGCACAAGATAAATGGAATTGGCAAACATAATAGGACCAACTTTACTTGTTATAGTGGGTACGAATGATATCTAGAAACGATGTTTATTATGAACACTGCTAAATGCTTGGTCCAATTAAGTCGCCCTCGGGGCTTGTTCGAATACCTTTCAGCGCATATAATGAATGGGATTGCCCCGAGTAAAACCATAAATCCATCTCAATTATTACTTGTTTAATTTTTACATATATAATATAATGAGAATGCATCTAAATGCTTATAAATGTGAATAAAGGTAGTACATTTTATTGGTATATACAAGAAAAGGCCCTAATTTCTCGATAATAACTTAAGTTTATCAGACTATTACAATTAGCCAAAACACAAACTGGAATTTCATTTCGATAGGTAAAAAGGTTTATTGTGATTATCATAAAGAACATACTTATATAGTAAACGTCTAAAATCTATAAAGAAAAGTAAATATTATGCTGATAACTGAAAAACAAAAAAATAGAGCGTAGCTTTTTCATGTTATAAGGGACTGGTGTTTATTTTGAAAGGTCATGAAAACTGCCCATTGTAGGGTCGGTTATAAACCTATTTATCGGTTTGAAAATTAAAGTAAATCATTAAATGACCTCAAATCTACTTTCATACATTTATTAATTTATCAATTCATTACAATGTAGTATAGTTACAATAATGGAATATATTATAACTATGCATGCATTTTTTTCCAGGTTCCAACCAAACTGCAATTGTATGTACTGTGTATACGTTTATTTCTGTTTTTGTATAGTACCCTATGTCATGCTTTACATTGAATAACTTCTTGATAGAAAGATAAAATATAACTGGAAATATTGAACACATTCTTACCTAGTCCTAATGCAAATCCAATGACGTATGTATGAACTACGACTATGCAAATGATTGCAAGTGTCATCCTCTGTTCCTGTAATTCAGAACACAACGTCAAGATGTTATTTCATGGGTTGAAGTTCCTTTTTCGAAAGAGAAATGAGGGAAACAACCTCTCATTATATTACGTTAAATTTATATTAATACGATACATATATATTCATACATGTATATGTATATCAAACGAGTTCATTAATAATAATAATATTATTATTATTATTATTATTATTATTATTATTATTATTATTATTATTATTATCAATAATCTTACAGCATTACCATTTCATTTATGTGAAATACAAACAACATATACAGTTTAGCATCCGTTATATATAACTTTTCTTTGAAATGTTATTTGTAAATAATTACCACGAGAGTCAATGGCAGATTTAATCAAAGTTTGCAAATTCAACAAAGGTTTTACATAACGACTTATTCGTCGTTGGTCGATATGTCTCGAAAGGACAATTATATAACTGAACTCATGAAAGGGGAGACCTACCTCGTAATTTCCTGATTGCAGCAGGTTGAGACAGACAGAAAGTACTACAAACGAGGCCACCATCATTCCCATTGGGAATATGAGCAACGGTCGACGTCCTAGCTTTTCCATCAGGGGGACCTGGAATAGACAGATATAATGTACACATGTAGTGGTCTGGTGGTGTAGGTGTCCGCCTCACAGCCTCTCCATAACAGGAACCAGGAATAGACAGCTATAATGTACACAAGCAGTGGTCTGATGGTGTAGGCGTCCGCCTCACAGCCTCTCCATAACAGGAACCAGGAATAGACAGCTATAATGTACACAAGTAGTGGTCTGATGGTGTAGGTGTCCGCCTCACAGCCTCTCCATAACAGGAACCAGGAATAGACAGCTATAATGTACACAAGTAGTGGTCTGGTGGTGTAGGTGTCCGCCTCACAGCCTCTCAATAACAGGAACCAGGAATAAACAGATATAATGTACACAAGTAGTGGTCTGATGGTGTAGGTGTCCGCCTCACAGCCTCTCCATAACAGGAACCAGGAATAGACAGATATAATGTACACAAGTAGTGGTCTGATGGTGTAGGCGTCCGCCTCACAGCCTCTCCATAACAGGAACCAGGAATAGACAGATATAATGTACACATGTAGTGGTCTGATGGTGTAGGCGTCCGCCTCACAGCCTCTCCATAACAGGAACCAGGAATAGACAGATATAATGTACACAAGTAGTGGTCTGATGGTGTAGGTGTCCGCCTCACAGCCTCTCCATAACAGGAACCAGGAATAGACAGCTATAATGTACACAAGTAGTGGTCTGGTGGTGTAGGTGTCCGCCTCACAGCCTCTCAATAACAGGAACCAGGAATAAACAGATATAATGTACACAAGTAGTGGTCTGGTGGTGTAGGTGTCCGCCTCTCAGCCCCACCACAACAGGAACCAGGAATAAACAGATATAATGTACACATGTAATGGTCTGATGGTGTAGGTGTCCGCTTCACAGCCTCTCCATAACAGGAACCAGGAATAGACAGATATAATGTACACATGTAGTGGTCTAGTGGTGTAGGTGTCCGCCTCACAGCCTCTCCATAACAAGAACCAGAAAGAAACAGATAGAATGTACACATGTATTGGTCTGAGGGTGTAGGTGTCCTCCTCACAGCCTCTCCATAACAGGAACCAGGAATAGACAGCTATAATGTACACATGTAGTGGTCTGATGGTGTAGGTGTCCGCCTCACAGCCTCTCCATAACAGGAACCAGGAATAGACAGCTATAATGTAAACACGTAGTGGTCTGATGGTGTAGGTGTCCGCCTCTCAGCCTCTCAATAACAGGAACCAGGAATAGACAGATATAATGTACACATGTAGTAGTCTGGTGGTGTAGGTGTCCGCCTCTCAGCCTCTCAATAACAGGAACCAGGAATAAACAGATATAATGTACACATGAAGTGGTCTGATGGTGTAGATAGGCGCCTCACAGCCTCAACATTACAGGAACCAGGAATAGACAGCTATAATGTACACAAGTAGTGGTCTGATGGTGTAGGCGCCGCCTCACAGCCTCTCCATAACAGGAACCAGGAATAGACAGCTATAATGTACACATGTAGTGGTCTGATGGGGTAGGTGTCCGCCTCACAGCCCCTCAATAACAGGAACCAGGAATAAACAGATATAATGTACACATGTAGTGGTCTGATGGTGTAGGTGTCCGCCTCACAGCCTCTCAATAACAGGAACCAGGAATAGACAGCTATAATGTACACACGTAGTGGTCTGGTGGTGTAGGTGTCCGCCTCACAGTCTCTCCATAACAGAAACTAGGAATAAACATCTATAATGTACACAAGTATTGGTCTGATGGTGTAGATGTCCATCTCTCAGCCTCACCATAACAGGAACTAGGAATAGACAGATATAATGTACACATGTAGTGGTCTGGTGGTGTAGGTGTCCGCCTCACAGCCTCTCCATAACAGAAACTAGGAATAAACATCTATAATGTACACAAGTAGTGGTCTGGTGGTGTAGGTGTCCGCCTCACAGCCTCTCCATAACAGAAACTAGGAATAGACAGATATAATGTACACAAGTAGTGGTCTGGTGGTGTAGGTGTCCGCCTCACAGCCTCTCCATGACAGAAACTAGGAATAGACAGATATAATGTACACATGTAGTGGTCTGGTGGTGTAGGTGTCCGCTTCACAGCCTCTCCATAACAGAAACTAGGAATAAACATCTATAATGTACACAAGTAGTGGTCTGGTGGTGTAGGTGTCCGCCTCACAGCCTCTCCATAACAGAAACTAGGAATAAACATCTATAATGTACACAAGTATTGGTCTGATGGTGTAGGTGTCCGCCTCACAGCCTCTCCATAACAGAAACTAGGAATAGAAAGATATAATGTACACATGTAGTGGTCTGGTGGTGTAGGTGTCCGCCTCTCAGCCTCACCATAACAGGAACTAGGAATAGACAGATATAATGTACACATGTAGTGGTCTGGTGGTGTAGGTGTCCGCCTCTCAGCCTCTCCATAACAGGAACAAGGAATAGACAGATATAATGTACACATGTAGTGGTCTGGTGGTGTAGGTGTCCGCCTCTCAGCCTCAACATAACAGGAACCAGAATGTACAATGGTGGGGTATAATTTTTAGAGGATGATGGTTGTCTGGTGGTGTAGATGGCCGCCTTTCAGCCTCTCCATTCAAAATTAAATACCTTGAATAGACAGATACAATAAACAATATTTCAGTAAAAATATTGTTCAGAGGATGACAGTGGTCTTGATGTTTAGGTGTCCGCTTTTTTAACCTCATTATTAAGAGAGCATAGAAACATACAGTGTTTGAGTCAACATAACGGAGAATGCAATTGGTTTTGTGGCCTCTCGGCCAATACGGTACGGGATCAAGAGCAATTAAGGGATATTATTACTCGTCAGTCAATTAACTGTATCAGTCGACATTATACGTAACATAGTTTCGATGATTTAATGATTTAATATTGCGATGACTAAAGTTACAGTATATCCATAAAGTTGTCCGCCCACAAAGTTCTACTATTAAACTTTCAGCGAAAGGAAACAAAATGTCATGCAAATGGCAAAGATCGAATTGGTCATAAATAAACGTAAATACAGTGTGCTTGACATTTAGTTTATATAATAATAGAATTGTGAGATGTCTGTTATTAATCATTCTCGTACACCAGAGTGATGATGCTGAGCGTACAACAGATTTTTCATTATCAAACCTCTGATGCATGAGAATATTATTAATATATATATATATATATATATATATATATATATATATATATATATATATATATATATATATATATATATATATATATATACTTACAAAAATGACTTTTCATATACTTCACCTTGACTTTGCATTGTTATTTATTTTTGTTGTTTTTTTCGAGAAAAGGTAAAAGTCTGAAAACTATTGACAGAAAACTGCTGACAAAAAATGAGATAGCAGTATTTCATATTTACGTTCGAAAATTAATGGTTTATGTCTTAAAGAGTTACTAACGGTTTAAAAAAATAATGGCAGTTTAAAATATGTTATATTTTAGGTTATCTTATATGACAGAATAAAAGGGGTTGATGGCAAGTCATATGATTCTGAGATAATAAAATGTAAAAAAAATATGACAAAAGGTCAATCTGTGAGAGTGCAGCTTTAGGCCTAGCATTTGAAAACTTACGGCGAATATGGAGCTGATGACGTTGATGGCACCCTGACCAACGATGACGTACGGAATGATGTTTTCTGGCACGCTTGCCTGGGAGAAGATGAATGTTGAATACGACATCGCCTGTAATGGCAACCATGGATGCAAACACGGAAACTTGGAGGTTAAGTTTGATTTATGATAAAAGAATAGTGTAAATTTGTTATAGAGGATCACATTTAGTAAAACCCCGATTAAGATATAATTTACTGGCACACAGAATTCATTCATTTGAAACAGGGAAATAAAACAAAAGAAAATCAGACTTGATGGATGTGCTTTATTCTTTAAACTTGCGAAATAATTATTGTTAACGCACTTTGTTTTAAACAAAAATCTCAGTATATGGGATTTGTATTGAGGTATCTGATGGACAAACTACGAGTTTAATTGTCCCATTGACCCTATTTTTACTTTATATGGCTGGTAACCTCTTATAGTTTTAGTATCATTTCAACCAAATTCAGACGTGCAGTGACCTATTTGGCAGTCCTTCTATTCTTAAAGAGTAAGTATGGTATGTACTTTTCGGTTTAATCTTTACTTACGATTATGTACTCGTAAAAACCTTTTAATTGATACTAATAATGGTTCCGATAATCCAAACATCTCGTAACTGTTCATTGGACACCTAAGGTATAACTCATGTACCTTAAAAGAGGTTATTCTCTATATGCCAGTTTATATCTTGTTAGTTTGGGTACGGGTTATACGGAGAACGATGACTTGGTTTTACAGAGAACGGAGCCCAGGTTTTATGGAGAACGGGGCTCGGGCAGTACAGAGAATTGTGCCGGGGCTATACATAGAATGGAGCCCTGTTTAAACAAAAAACGGGGCCGAGTTACATGGAGAACGGGGAGCGGTTAATATGGAGAACGGAGCCCGGTTAATGTGGAGAACGGAGCCCGGTTAATATGGAGAACGGAGCCCGCTTAATATGGAGAACGAGGCCCGGCTAATATGGAGAATGGGGCCCGGTTAATATGGAAAACGGGGCCCGGGTTAAATGGAGTATGGGGACCGGTTGATATGAAGAACGGGGCCCGGGTTATATGGAGAAAGGGGCTGGTACAAATGGTGAACCAACTTACAGCGTTGATGCCTGACCACTGTTGTGCCAGTTGAAGGAAGCAGGCAATGATGATCGGTAATTTCAGCTCCGGGGTGGTCAACAGCTCTTTCAGTGTGAACATCTTGACGGACGTTGCACGGCGTGCTTCTTGTCTCATCTCCTCCATTTCCACGTTTACGTCTTCGAACCCGCGTAGCTTGACCAGCGCTTTAACATTTCGGTAGGGTAAAGTTAGTAATTTATTTATTCAAATAGCAGGAAACATATCTTATTTGCTTTTTGGATTACATTTGTAGCCTTCAAAATAAACGTTTTACCCAATTTTAGACATATAAGATATTGACTAAGTAGCCTCTTACGTAATAAAAATGCAGAGTTTATGTCATCCATAAACACAGACTACACAACATTTACATCAATCTTCTCCCCCACTCAACTGGAGACGCACATCCCAGATAGTGTAGACTGCATTCGTTTGTTATTTAGTCTACAAGCACTCAGTTTGTCTGATCATCTTCAAAACAAAAAAATAATTTCCTCACCTTTCCGTGCGCCATCCTCGTCGTTCTTCTTGATGAGCAGATACCGGGGACTCTCTGGACACAGTGGGAACAGTATCAGACAGACGATGGAGGGGACCGCATTGAACGCGAACACGATTGGCCATAACCTCCACGTGCCTGGGGAATCATAAATATGTACTTAATATAAATAACAAGGTCCATAATAGTTATTAGCTACTTATATTTGTTTATTATTTTAAAATGACCACTAAGATATTGCTTTTTTTCTTTTTGTGGTGTAATCATTCGATAAACACATATTTTTCTTAAATTTAGACATTTTGGCTACCATTCTCATTCATCAGTGGTTTGATAATAATAAATATATCTGGGGTACGCATAGCATCATCACTCTGGTGAACGAGAATGCTAAAAACTTAAGAGACAGCCTATGCATGAGATAAAATATAACATTTACACAAAACAGCAATTCGATGTCAGTAAAATATTTGCATACTTCTTATCGATGTAAAAGTACTTTCAATGTATTAAATCACCAACATATTTAAACATGACAATCAGACCCGTAACTGTTTGGAAATACAACAATGTCATTGCAGAAGATATATTACTATTGTGTAAGGACAAAGGAAAATGCCAGTGTCAGTATCCATCAAACAGTATCAATCAAGATATCTATCAAATCAGGCAGACCATCGAAAACATAATTGCAACAGCTACAAACAATCGTCTGCAAGTCCATGATAGTTGAGGGTATCCGATGCGTAACTAACAGTTCAAGCAATCATAGCACCATATTAGTAAGGATCCCAACAATAATAAACAGCGAGTGACAGTTGCCTATCGACCCCCTGATCTTCGTATTCCGTTAGCCATCGCACTATATCAAAAAGGATCCCCAACAGTTATAAACAACTAGTCGCAGTTGCTTATCGAACCTATGATCTTTAAATACCTACCTTTTAGTTCCGCCACAAAAAAAAACAAAAAACAATAGAATACAGAAGAGTAACGGTAATAAAGTTAAAACAGTTGGTGACAGATGCCTATCGCTCCTTGTCTCTTCATATAACTACCTTCCACCAATAGAAATAGAAGTAAATCGACCAATAGAGCGAACAGGATTCCACCAATTAACAGCTGGCAACATATGCCTATTGACCTTCAAATGCATACGGGTCTAATAGTTATGAATGGCCGAACATCAGAGCAAAAAAAGAGTCTTCTAGCTATAAACAGCTGGTGACAAGTGCTTTTTGACCCTTCAAATGCATACCTTATAGAACCGGAAGGCGGAACACCACAGCAAACAGGATTCTACAAGTAATAAACAGTTGGTAAAAAGTTCCTATTGACCTAAGTGTCTACCTAATAGTTCCGGAAGGCCAAGCACCATGGAGAACATAATCCCAACAGTTATAAACAGCTGATGACAGGTGCCTATCGCCCCTCGGATCTTTCTGGGAGCTACTTCCGCCAGGTACAGGGAGGCCAGACTGATGTTGATACCTACAACACATGTTATGATAAGTGTGTATAGTTGTATGAAAATATATGCAAGTTATTGATACAACCATTTAGAATGAATTATGTTAAAGCTGCACTCTCACAGATTGAACGTTTTGACAACTTTTTTTTTGTCTTGGAACGAGCCAATTTTTGCCAAAATCCATGGAAACCAGTAATAGAAGACTGCTGACAAAAACTTAGATCACAGATTTTTACATTTAAGGTCAAAAATTGATGTTTTATGCATTTTTCTTAAACCGTTAGTAACCGTTAGTAACGGTTTAAGCCATAAAACATTAATTTTCGAACGGAAATATGAAAATCTACGATCTGATTTTTGTCAGAAATCTTATATCATTGTTTGGAGATATTTATGCAAAAATTGGCTCTTTCCAAGACAAAAAAAAAATAAAAAAAAAAACTTGTAAAAATGGTTAATCTGGGAGAGTGCAGCTTTAAAATGTAAAGTTCTTATGATATAATTGGTTCTTTGCCCAAAATTCACTAACGTCATGATCCTGATACTTAGGACCCGAAATATGAATTCTTAAATGTTTGGAAATATTATTTTTTATACAACTAACTTTGACAGAAATGTGTTACTGATTGAGGACATGTTTGTTGTAGCAGAAATAGTTATTTTTACCACAATTTCTCCTACAAAAGTGATTTTTACGACAAAATTAAAATACATAGTCTGAACGTTAGTGGATACGCGCCAAGTTATTTCATGGAATGGTGACTTGACATCATCTGGTTTCATATATGGTACTATAACATATTTGGATGACACTTGACAATGTTTTAAATTCGATTTATTGTGAGATATATGTTAAACATTTCTTAGATATTGTCAAATGATATTATATCACTTTATTGGTCAAGATAAAAATACCATAAATCAGAAATCGGTGTCAATTGGGACTCGGTGTCCTATTCCTCAAGAAGGTATACTTGTATTGTAGAAGGAACATAATGTATATACTTTTTATCATAGTCCTACATCAGTACTTGGTGTCATCTGTTTAATCAACGTTTACCATTAGGTGCCACTGGAAAAGTTATTGACATATGTTTACTTAGGTTTGATTAGTGTGTGTCACTGGAAAAAATAATTGGATGTATAATCAACGTTTACTAGTGGATGTCACTGGCCAAGTAATTGGCATTTGAATAGTCAACATTGACTATTGTGCGCCAGTGGCCGGGTTATCGGCATAAGTATACTCATCGCTGACTATTGGGTGTCAATGACCAAGTTATCGGCATATGTATACTCATCGTTGACTATAAGGCGTCAATGGCCAAGTTATCGGCATATGTATACTCATCGCTGACTATTAGGTGTCAATGACCCGATTATCGGCATGTATATCGTTGACTATAAGGCTTCAATGGCCAAGTTATCAGCATATGTATACTCATCGCTGACTATTGGGTGTCAATGACCCGGTTATCGGCATGTGTATACTCATCGCTGACTATTGGGTGTCAATGACCCGGTTATCGGCATGTGTATACTCATCGCTGTCTACTGGGTGTCAATGGCCCGGTTATGGGCATATGTATACTCAATGTTGACTAGTGGGCGTCAATGACCCGGCTATCGGCATATGTATACTCATCGCTGACTATTGGGTGTTAATGGCCCGGTTATCGGCATATGTATACTCATGGCTGACTATTGGGTGTTAATGGCCCGGTTATCGGCATATGTATACTCATTGCTGACTATTGGGTGTTAATGACCCGGTTATCGGCATATGTATACTCATCGCTGACTATTGGGTGTTAATGACCCGGTTATCGGCATGTGTATACTCATCGCTGACTATTGGGTGTCAATGGCCCGGTTATCGGCATGTGTATACTCATCGCTGACTATTGGGTGTCAATGACCCGGTTATCGGCATATGTATACTCATCGCTGACTATTGGGTGTTAATGGCCCGGTTATCGGCATATGTATACTCATCGCTGACTATTGGGCGTCAATGACCCGGTTGTCGGCATATGTATACTCATCGCTGACTATTGGGTGTCAATGGCCCGGTTATCGGCATATGTATACTCATCGCTGACTATTGGGTGTTAATGGCCCGGTTATCGGCATATGTATACTCATCGCTGACTATTGGGCGTCAATGACCCGGTTGTCGGCATATGTATACTCATCGCTGACTATTGGGCGTCAATGACCCGGTTGTCGGCATATGTATACTCATCGCTGACTATTGGGTGTCAATGGCCCGGTTGTCGGCATATGTATACTCATCGCTGACTATTGGGCGTCAATGACCCGGTTATCGGCATTTGTATACTCATCGCTGACTATTGGGTGTCAATGGCCCGGTTATCGGCATTTGTATACTCATCGCTGACTATTGGGCGTCAATGACCCGGTTATCGGCATATGTATACTCATCGCTGACTATTGGGCGTCAATGACCCGGTTGTCGGCATATGTATACTCATCGCTGACTATTGGGCGTCAATGACCCGGTTATCGGCATATGTATACTCATCGCTGACTATTGGGCGTCAATGACCCGGTTATCGGCATTTGTATATTCATCGCTGTCTACTGGGTGTCAATGACCCGGTTATCGGCATGTGTATACTCATCGTTGACTATTGGGTGTCAATGACCCGGTTATCGGCATATGTATACTCATCGCTGACTATTGGGCGTCAATGACCCGGTTGTCGGCATATGTATACTCATCGCTGACTATTGGGCGGCAATGGTCAAGATATCGGTATATGCATACACATTTATATGGACTATTCAAGTGAATGCTATGTGTGTATATAGTTCTGCTAACTTACATATGCTACACCACAGCTTCATACAGAGATAACAAAAAAAGGTTTGCTTTACCGCTATGTAGCCCGACGAGAATTCTAGAGATAAGCAAACATTCCGGCGACCTCGCAAGCGTAGGAATTCCTCCTGTGATCCCCGCCAAGATTTGGAGGAACGCTATCATGATCAACCCCTTTTTTCTGAAAAAAATCCGAAATATCAGAGGTAGGGTGTTATATAAGGGAGGTTGCAAAACCTAACTTGTACGGTGATAATACGGTTATGCTTGTACATGTGGGCTACTGATTTTATTACATGATTAATGCGATTATCAGAGAGTCTATAATTACAGACTTTTTTAAGATCGTCAAAATATTTCGACTTCATGGGAGGTGATTACGAACAGCTTCAAGTCTGAGTTCAGACTAAGAAAAGCACGTTTATAAAATTAAAAGAAATCTTTATTCCATTTGTTTCATGCTAGAATGTCAGCTAACATAGAAATGACATTCAGCAAATTCCATGGTAAATAATCAACCGAAAAGGAAGTTACAATGACATTTGCAGTTTTGCCAATTGAGTATGAACTCACACATGAGACTGTTCGTAATCAGGGACCCAGATTGTGTTAACATAACTATGCATTTCAATGCGTTTCAAAACGGGTTTATTCTAAATTGTTCATGAGCATGCTACACTATAGGGATTATTTGATTTCAGCGTATGAATTATCAACAACAATAGTCCCTACGCACACCTTCCAAAGTAGTCCGCGATCCGTCCAGATGCGAAGGCTCCAATCATTCCAAAGAATACAAACAACGCAACCGTTATTGACCACATCAGTTCGATGTAATTGTCCCCTTCAATCTCTGAAAATCATACACCAGAATAAGGTATGCTTTGTTTTGTTACATAGTCAAAGACTGGATATAAATTTCGCGTTGTCGCATCATCACGTTTAATCAATTAGATTTCCTGACCATTGCTTATTCCTACGCAGTGATCTCCCTTGACCAATAGAACATAGAGTCACCTCAGTGCACGAACTCAATATATGTTTCTATTTATATATGCAGCTTTTGAGTTATAACACTAAGGTGACTATATTATTTCAGCAATATAATTAATTTGAAAAACAAATTTACACATATGTATGGGACTTTTTATAAAAAATTAACGTTGTGTACAAAGTAAAAAAAATATTTTTTTGTATTTCAAATGAAAGCAAAGTGAACTTTTTGAATGATGCCACGTGATTTTGATCGTCACATGACATGCGTGATGGCAGTATTATATTCTAAGGGAAGTAACCGCTGTGTGGAGTGCGATGAAACGGGAAAATATCTGTTGCGAAATGCCTTTACAAAGATACGTATCATAAAAATTTAAAAAAAAATCATCATACCTTCTTCAGTTCTGGCAAGTAATGCTGGCCTTACAGTTACGTTAGAATGTACATCAGTTGCCATAGTGGATGTGTACATTACATCATGTGTGACGTCACTCATGTTATTATGGTAGTTACTGTCGCTAGGCAACTCTACATAATAAAGACTCCTGTCTGTAAAGTTATAAATGGTTTCTTTTCCATCTCTAGCCAAGTAGATTTGGCTGTAGAAGGCTTTGATCAACTGAAATAAAATAACAATTTTTTAATGTCGACTTTAAATCCAGACTTTCCAGAAACAATTATGTACTTAATTAAAAGAAAAAGGGATCCCTTAACCGAGACTTCATATACATATATCTGCTTTAGGTCTTGTACCTCGTATGCCATTGGCCTACATCATCGTCAAAGTAAAGAGTGACTCCTTGCTTTTGATTTATAAATTATAATAATTTCTAAACATATTTCAAAACATAAGTCCTGAAGCAATAAGGTCAAATTTAAGTTTATAAATATAAATTAGCTGTATTGAAGTACATAACACGCAGACTTTAACAAGATGTTTACCCTGGCTGGAGAGTTGACGGCTCCAATGTTGTAACCATATAGAAAGGAATTGCCGAACACACACACACCCACGCTGAAGAACAGCCACGGTGTCATACCGCCTTCCATTTCCTCCGACATGGCTGCCCTGGGAGCTGCAAATACCAAAAGTAGTTATAGTAGTAGCTGCAGTCCCAGTATGTCGTTGTTGTTGTTGTTATTGTTGTTGATGATGATGATAATGATGATGATGATGATGATGATGATGATGATGATGATGATGATGATGATGATGATGATGATGATGATGATGTGATGATGATGATGATGATGATGATGATGATGATGATGATGATGATGATGATGATGATGATGATGATGATAAAGCTGATGATCATGGTGATGATGATGATCTCTTCTTTTAAATGCAAGCGGCACCAGATAATTATGTTATGTATGCTTGAGAACTGAGACGTTGGCGGACCCATGAAGACGAAAATTAAAGAACCCGGCTTACAACTTAGCTAGTTCTGCGATGACTCTGTTAACCTTTATATATTTAAAACAAACGACCGAAAATACATCGCAGAAAAACGTTATCACAAATCTCAAGCTGTTCTTTATTTTTTGATATCATACGACGTATCAGACATATTTGGCAATCTGTGAAGGTAAAACATAGCTAATTTATTATATTAAATTCGATGAATGTTTAACACGCTTTTTTCTGCAAACAGCACCCTTTTTAAATGATATCAAAATAATACGAGGTAACCATGCATCCAAAACTCGCATACTTGAGTGTTAAATAAAATGAAATACTTGTAATACTTGTAATGTATTGCTGAGTATTAACTTAAATAAGTGAAAACAGGACAATGGCAAAGTGCCACATGCTTGTTTGAAACCCTGGTGAATGTGATGTGTAATTAATGTTAAACTATCGTCTTCGATCATTTACCACCCTTATCAGACATTAATTTTTAGACAACTGAAAGATACGCTTTTGAAACAGAAAGCTTTTGTAAATCTATTTGTATATCTAATGCATGGTGACAGTCCTTCTTCTTTTCTCTCCAACATGGCGGCGCGCATATTGAAAACGAGTTGTATGTGTTTTCAACCGTCAAGTTTTAGGGAGGATAGTATCAAGCTGTGTTTTTATTTTACGTAATAGCGCGGGCCTAATTGAGTAAGTCGCCGGCGTCCTTATCACATCTTCGTATAATTTGAAGCCTCTTTACGGGGTCTATCCCGAAGTTTGCCGGAGAAGGCCGAGTTGTGACGATTGAGTGACGCAATGACGTATATATTCAGAAAACCATAGCCCAGCATAGAATAAAGTGTCTACCTTGCTTTTCTAAGAATACAAATATCAAAGTGATATAAAGCACTATTTGCATAAAAAAACAAATATTCATCCAACAATATTCATGATAGATAATGATATTTTCATTAATACTTGTCTGAGAAATATCTTAAAAAAGTAGTTTCCTGAGCAAAACTGGGAATTGATTCTCACCTAATAGAGACTATTCAAATGGGATAATTCATCAGGGGAGTTACGTTCCTTAAAATGTGTAAAATAATTTTATACAGCCTAATATAATTACTAAAATAACTCGTGTCATCCATATATAATTATAGTGTCTTAAGAGATACTTAAAAATCAAAAGTAAACACCCGATATCATAAGTGATTCAGAAATATTTCCAAACATTGACCTCCTGATTCTAAATAGACAATTCTGCAATTAAGACAAATATGATTAATTACGTAAAATTATGGAAATATAATGCATGTTAACCTACTAAATTTTATTCATCAATCAAATAATTTAAATGTAACACTATTATATTTAAGCCTGAATATATCCTGTGTATTAAAGGTTTATACAAATACCTGCTTGGATAAAAATGGTTATGCGAAGACAATCTTTAAGGAAAACTTAAATCAACCAATTTACCTGATAAATAACGGCAGACTTTAGTTTTACCTTAAGAAGGTAAGGCAGTTTTTTTAAAAAAAATAGCGCCACCCCATTGGACAAATATTTTCGAACACATACATGATTTGAATCAATATACGATGTAAAATGCTGATCATATGAATTTTCAACACTCGAACTAAAACATAATATTGCAAAACCATAATTAAATTTATTGCAGATTGTCGCTGAATTATATAAGGTAGAATACATTGCGGTTCTTTTTCTGTATGTTATGTAATTTCGTGACCAAGACTCTCAATGCATTTTCACTTATATCTCTTTCAACTGTATGAATAATCTTAAGTAGAACATATTATTTAGTTCTTGTTTTTCTGATAATGTTGGCACCTAATCGCGCGGTAGATTTCATTTTTTGCATGCAAACGGATTTTTGGCACAATGCTATTAAAGCCTTGCGTTGCAAATTTTCATTGAGGATGCAAGTATATGCAATAAAAATGAATTGACATTTAAAAATGGTATCGACATTCATACAATTGGCGCTATATGTGTTTAACTTTTTAAACATTAATTTTAGCAATTATTGTTAAAGTGACACTCTTATTCAAAATCAATACATACACATGTATAACAAACATATTTTTTGAGTGATAATCCGTTAACTACTTACTAAATAGTGCATTTATGGAAAATATTAATAACTGATAACAAGATTGTTACCGTTTGTTTAATAGCTGAAAACGAAAAAGTATTAAATGATTGGTGTGTGCTAAAAGATTAAAGTGATCTTTTATCATCTCATAAGGTAAAGATATCGTGTTTTCTGCACCTTTCTTTCAAATTAAACTCGGTATCCTTCAGAAGAACCATTGGTGTTTTTGGTATATTAAAACAATTGTATTAATTGTGGTATTAAAATCTTATTTGGGAGTAAGAGTGCATCTCTAAAAAGTACTGATCTAGTCCAATGTCGACACCGACTTTAACGGCTTAGTTTAGTTTTAACTAATTTCTTGTACCTCGATTGTGAAAAAGCCGATAGGAGTCTTTTTACTGGGAAGACACCATTTTTGTAGACCATAAGAAAGTTTCCCTAGTCAGGGTTGAACCCACATCCTCTTGGATAAGGCGTGGGGGCACGTTTACCACTGGACCCCTTTCACCACTTAAACCATTTCAACATTACGCCATTATCAGAATGGAAAATTTACATTAAAATATGAAAATATGACTTCATTTAAAGGGAAAAAACAAAAGTCTTAATGAATGTCTATCAACATACGTTTAAGTGTTTATAAAACCTGTGTTTCTATTTCAATCAGGAAGATATCTAAGGGGCCGTTTTTATAGTGTGTATAGTCAATTATTGTAGATAAACCAGGCCTGGGGTATTTGGACTGTGCAAACACTTATGGTCATTGACCCTAATGATCATTAGGTCAAGAAGTCGTAACTACGTGTACTAAGACCTCACCGATTTATTCATAAAGATAAAACGCTTAGACTGGACACATTATTATCACTTAAGATGTTCTGGTTTTGATAACAAATATTATCCGGTGCAGCAGGAATTAAAACATGGATGAATTAGATAAAACATTGTAGCATGCGTTAGGTCAGACGACATATTTTATGGTTGTTTGTAACCTCAGCATACATTAATAGCGCATGCCTGATTGGCTTATTATATTATTGATTTATTTCTCATTATTTGTATTGGTGTCAAAAGAGGATTTCTTCGACAATGTCTAATACTTTCATTTGATTAAGTTATAAATCATATTGTACCTCATTTGTATGGGTAAAACAATTCCTTACAATATTAAAAGAAAGCACTGCCGAGCAGAAGGTCAAATACTTCCGGATCATGAGTGTAATGGTGTACTTGTGGTATTATTGTCTGATGTTTCTAAGATTGTTCTTAGATTATTTTCCAATAATACCAAATTTATATTGGTTCACGTATGATTGTGACCAGTTATTAAATGAAATGTCGAGCCTAAAGTAATACACGGGACACCCACAGTGTGCAACGAATTAACATGCAATACGACACTGTTTTAATGTTCAACTTCGTCCAAAAGTGTGTTTTGTAAAGCATTTAAGTACAATAAAAGATAGATATAAAGCACAATTTAAGAATTTGAGGTTTTCCATTGAATACATCTTTCAAAGTGTTGACTTTAATGTACTTAATATGGCAAATGTATCACTAATGCAGGTCAATTGAAAAAAAACAACAACATTTTTTTAACATTAATATGAAACATCATGAAATATACACTTAAACACAAAATACATTTATACAAACGGGTTAAAACGAAAGTAGGTTTTATTGTTACATATTACCATGAAGAAAGTTGCTTAACTTTGCATTTTTACTAGCGAATGATAAAGTAATTGGCCTAAATACTACTGTTATAAATAAAGTAATACATTCATGAGAGATAAAATATGTACTCACATTAAGATCCTTCACACGAAGTTTCAAATTACACTAAGCTTTATATAAGTACCGATCACCATATATAGAATAATACAAGAATATTTCAACACATCTCGGTTACATTTTGCATACACGTGCACTTCACGCTTAACCCAATTCTATTCCTGTATAAATGTGTCCTTACCTAGTGAGGAAATGCTAACGTATAAAACGACTTACTAGGCTATCAGTCGACCTCAGCATTAAATTCCATCGTTGATGGTTAACCGTCGCATGATAAAGTAAATGTCTGCATCGGATATCAACATACTATTTTAATGTAAGATTTGCATGCTTTTGGACGATTCTTGCGGGATTTATCTGTAAATCGAACTTGACCTTGACATTGTAACCATAAACATTGTCACCAAGTTTCATCATGATTGGATGGTAGAACCGTTTAAATCTTCCCAATTTTAAAGTAACATGTACATGTAAAATTGGTTTATATACATGTATCGGAAGGTATTTACTGATAATGGGTGTATTGAGTGTCAATAAATCATCGGTAAGTTCAAAATAAAGGGAACAATGATTTCATTATTTTTTCATCGTAGGAATACATTAAAGTACACATTTTAGCACAAAAACAAAAACATTCAAAGCCTCTAAGCCCGAAGGAGAAACTCCGAAGGGTTTATATCATTAATATATTTTACTACACAACATTTATCATTGCATTGTTAAATGACCATGATATCTTATGGGAAACCGCGTTGTGAACAATAATTAAGGAAAATACAAGTAAATAGTTGACTTCAGATATAAATTAATCCAAAGAATTACCAAAAAAACACATGTTGATAATGCAGAGTGAACAATTAATTTATTATGGCCTTCCAAAGTATAAACGTGGGTGGGGTAGTCCATAAATTAAAGATTCATTAAACGTTCATGTTTTATTTGTAGTGGTGAGGGCACTTATATTTGAGTTAATTTTATCGGTATGTTATCCACTTTTATTGACTCTGAGTTACAATTGTACCCTGTTGACCTAAAACTCATTTTGCTAGCTTGCATTATATAGCTACTCTGTGTTGAAAAGGTTTATATGTACAGTCACGTTTGTAATCACCAAGTATTAATTAATAGAGTGTCAGTTTGCCAGCATTTTTTTTATCACATTCGTTACACAATTACAAAACAACGGAGACAATGAGCCGATTGTTCCGAACTTTGTCAAATTTAAAAATGTTGTTCACGTCATCGTTATTAACTTTAATATCTATACTGCTCTCTGTTGTATTTTTAACAATGTTCGAGACAACCTTTTAGCTCTTCTTTGTCATATTTCAATATGTGAGCTAGTCATCAAATATTTCATATCTAAAAGTTAACAACGATGTCGTTAAATTCAACAAAGTTCTGAATAATCTGTACACTATGCCCTTTGCCCCAAAGATGCAGATCGAAGTGATCGGTAAAATCGCCGAGGCGAAAACACCGTCAAGTAAAACGAGGCCCATTTCTCCTTAATGAGAAGCCCCGATATTATGTACGCACCAACGAGTAAATCGAGCCAAGCGAGTTCGAGCCAACGCGGTTCGCCTGTATATCTCTGTAGTCCTGATGCCCTCCTGGAAAAAGAGATCTCGCGACAGCACACTCACGTTCAAACGTTATACAGGCTTTCCTGCGTTCCTCCTTTTTCTAACCTTTTCTGAAACGCACTGCTTTCTTTTCTATTTCCTTGTTAAAACCACCTCTTGTTCCTCCTTTTTGTGAAACATGCTGATATTTAAACCGAAAACTTTGTTCCTCGATTACCTGGGGAGTCCAAAGCGGCGCAAACAATGCCGACCTTAGATAGCCTAACGGCTATAAACCTCACAACTTAAATCTGTCGTTTATCATAAACCCATCACACTAGACAAAGACCATGAAGACCGCACTACGTCCTGGTAATTTCGACGAATGCATCGAGGACGCGGTCAAATTCTTAAAAAAATCACTTTACTCAAGTTCATACTACGTCCTTACTACGTCCCTGCCAGGCATTCACTGCGTCTCACACGTTCCAAATACGTTCTTCACGCGCGCACTACGTCGAATGCGTTTTTAATACGAGCGCACCACGTTGATTGTGTTCTTTGTAAGTTCTTACTATGACCAGGAAGACTGCACCACGCGCTTACCAAGTGCTTATCACGGCCTCATTACGTTGTAATGACTTGAATTTATTTGTAAATGTGATCGAGATGGAATTACCGTGTTCTAGTTATAACTTCCCTATTTTTCATTCATAACTAGTGTTGGTATATAATGAAGGCATTGGAGAATTGAATCCCGTATTTATACATGATCACTCTTCAGAACCTGACAGGACGTGGTAAGATCCTTAAATAAACCTTTATTATATACGAGCCTATAAAAAAATTCCATATCCAACAGTTAAAAAACAGCAAGCCGTATTGAAAAATCCGTATAACAATACTGTCGTTTTCTGATTCCGTATTGTGCTAGTACCGTGTGTAGTCTAGGAACTCCTTTCGCGTCGCTTAAAACGCGTTACAAAAATGGTAACACCTGTCAACTTTTAATACATAAACTTACCTAACTTTAATTAGCCACCAGAAGCATGAAAGTATTCAGACACATGCTTCTTCAAAGAACGTGATGAAGCATTATAGAACACTTCCAATATATCTAGACGACTTACACTGCGGAAAATGGTTTAATATACGGGAATGTACTGAAACCCGTACATCCAACGTGTACGGTAAATGTACGGGATGTTGAATATATGGGTGTGTTCGGACCCGTATATTCATAAAACTCTTTCATCTTGAGTGTATACGGGATTCGGTTTACGCGCGTGTACTAACCCGTACATCCGTGTTATAATAAAAAAATGAATTCTGAAATCAATTTAGGTATTTGGGTGTTTAATTTGATAGCACATATAATATAACTCGACATTTATTCCATTGGCTTTAAAAAATCACTGTTACGTAGAAAAACAGGAACGTTTCCGTAAAAATCACCATTGTAAAAAATTTAATGCTTTAATGGGTTTCGACAGCTTTTGATGAAATTAAAGAGAGGTCTGAATAATAACAAATAAATAAATTAGACAATACTGAGTTGATTGACTAACGACTAGTATTTATACTATTTTAATACGGCACCGTACATCTCCGTATATCTTGACTCACTGTATTTAGTCTTGAGTGAACGGGCATGTACGGTCTCCGTACATGTTGAAAATACGGGAATTTATGCTCTTCCGTACACTTTGAGAGTACGGGATAATACCATTCCCTTACACGATGAATATACGGGCGTATACAATTCCCGTATATTATGGATGTACGGAAATATACCAGTTATATGATACAAAATAATTAAACTCGACAATGCTAGGTGAATAAATTCACGGATAGGGCTCCGGAATGTTTAGTTTCTCATACATGATAATATACTGGCACGTACAAATCCCGTATATTATGGATGTACGGAAATATACTAGTAACATTAATAGTTTACCAGTATATGATGAATAAACCCATGGGGCATATAAGGTATGAGGGGATGGGTTCACTCCTAAATGTTAAGACTTATATATTTACTCACATAAGAAAAATCGTAGGAATTAACTAATACATTTTTCAGATAAGTCCACAGACGACTGTTTCAATTTATAGATGACCGAAGAAATGGGGTGCAAAGCTATAATATATGTTGTTTTTATATTTAAAGGTGGCACCTAATATATTTAAAAAGTGTCATCACTGTCTTTTTTCTCGGGTACTTTTATGGCCTTTCGAATTAGTGCATGTCGCGCGAAGACCATTTATTATCATAACCACATGGCCAGTGGGTCATAAATCTACGAAACCCAAATTATTGAAAAAAAATATTGACAAACTGCGGAAAAGATTATTATCATACTATGCATGAATTGAATAATAAAAAATGAATGAATGAATAAATAAATATTCATTAATTTCAAGTTTTCTAATTGCATGTTATTTAAATTGCATTAAGTTCTAATTTTTAAGAAGCCAGATTTGTTTTTATCTTACTTTTATTTTTAAAAAGGCTCTAATTGTTAGCTTACTTTCTTCATAATTTGATTTCTTTCATGAACTTCCTTTTCATTGAAAGCAGTTGACCCTAATCCTCCCATTGTTATGAGGGAGTTGAAATAAAGATGCCTTTTACAGATGCAAATATTGACAATTTTAACATTTGTTTAAGTTTGGTCTCACCTGATGAATGCCATCAATGCCTTCATTTACGTCATATAAGATAACTCACAGTATAACAGATCTCAACTGTTTTGAAAACTGCCGAAATATTTAGTTTTCTTAAAGCGCTAGTATTATAATAACGCGTTTAGCTATAAAAAATCAATTTTCAAACCTAGATATAAACAACTTTGATCTAATCATTTGTCAGCAGTCTTATATCACTGAATTCCAGGCATTTACGCGAAATTGGCTCATTCCAAGACAAAAAAACATGTGTCAAAACGGTCAATCTGTTAGAGTGCAGTTTTAAAACTCAGTTGTATTAACAACCGTACGAAGTATTCTAAAATGTGGCACGAACGTACCATAGTCGTAGTAAAAGCGCGGAGAGGTCGCGGTGAGAACTCCATTGACGTAGCAAGAACGCCATGACAACCTAGAGAAAACGCGATGAGAACGCCATTCATTTCCCGTCCAGTACTACGCGTGCACTACATCACTCAAGTTCCTATTAGGTTTTAGTTACGCCGTCACTACGTCCATGCCGTCGTGAATACGTTCTTATTAAGTTCTTAGTACGCCTTGATTCGACCACGTCCTCACTACATTTTTTTAACATGTTCAAAGTCCGCTCACATCCTTCACATCCATAAAGACCATACCACGTCTTTATCTTCCGTCTACGTTGACCAAGTTCTGACTGCGTCCTGCCAGATTTTGTTTGGACATTGTGGGAACGTGGCCTAGTGTGATGAGGGCATCATACATGATCATTGTTCAGAACCTGACAGGGCGTGGTAAGAACCTGATACAAACGTGTGTCTAAGACGTGTTAAGCACCAAAAGAACGTATTAACAACCGAACGAGGTCTTCTACAACGTGGCACGAACGTACAATAGTCGTAGTAAAAGCTTCGAGATGTCGTGTAGGGAACTCACAAGGACGTAGTGGGAACGCGGCTTAGTGGGAAGGGAGTAAAAGAGACTTTTTAAGGTCATATATGTTATTTATGCTTTATTTATCTCCTGATTTTTTATTGAAGCATAAACTTTTTGATATGAGCAGACACACATTCATGTCGACCCAACAAACGTCCACAATACTCAATAGCATCTATAACGAGTACAGAATTCAAATTCACAAAATTCCTGTGTCTGAATTAAAGACTGAAGACTCACAACCACAAGTTTTATTTTGCTGTACCATTGCTACTTTATGAGCACAAATTGTCAACCACGTGTTAATGATACGAATTGTTTGATTTTGAATTATTGACACAAATATCAAATATTGAATAAAAATAATTTGTAGATTTAACGTATTCCTTCTGAAAGTCACATTGAAGACGATACGTGAATATCGGCCAGGCTCTAACCCCCTGATTCAGTGATCTGGTAAGAACTTGTATGGGTTCAATATGCCGTTCGGGTCCACCAGGGTTTTCAAGGCCTTCATCATTTTCACAGCCGACCGGGACTTGCTATGGTAGATGTACTCTCGTTTCTTGAAACCCAGGCCATGCTCTGCACTTATACTCCCTCTGAAAATTGAAATGTGATGACGCTTATTACTCATTCGGAGCTCCTCGGCCATTTTTGATCGAAAACAACCTCGGATGTATTTGGACGGTTTACATACTCAAAAAGTGGTACGTTTAAGTCCGCTGCAAGTAGATCGCGTAGTAATTTTATTTAGCAGTTAAACTTTATGACTTAACTCTTGGGAATCTTAATTATGTTTGCAATAATACACTTCACTGGCAATCAATTTAAACTTAATAAGATAAATAAATACAACTCTTAAACACTACATTTATTTAATGATATGATTAAAAAAAAATACGAACTACTTTAACTAATGTACCGTAATACATCCGAGGTTGTTTTCGATAAAAATGGCCGAGGAATTCCGAATGGCTTTTTACTGACCCATTCTGGTAATAGAACACTAATAAATAAATTTCCTATATATTTTATATTAAATTGACAGATTTGCCCGCGAAATGACACTCATTTATAGTGTTTCACGGCGCCAACACCATACGTGGTATGAAAGTTCCACTTCTGCATTAAACATTAAACTACATTAAAAAAAAGTTTCTTTTTTTTTCAAAAATAAAAATAAAATTGGTTGAACGTAACCACTATGTATTCGATCAAGTTGCGCAATCAATAGTGAAAATGATCAAGTGTATAAAGCATCTTTTTTTAAACCACAAACCTTTGAGCTTTAAACCTACACAGATGGAAAGTAAAGTAGCCGATGGTCTGATATGATATGATCGTACTTTGATTCAATGGAACGTGTTAACAAAAAACAAATCACATGTTAACTGTCAGAGTAGTCACTTCTGAATCGGTGTAATTTGCACTTCGGCACATACACCCAATTCGATTAAAGGTTGAGTGACGGAATGGGTCGCACGTGGGTATCAGATGATGCCGTCAAGTAGTAAGTCTATAGGATCAGATAAAGTCGGTTAACTCTTAGTTTCGATATAAATTGTAGTATTGGAGCCCGATTATACATGTAAATGATAAAAAAAAAACTAAGCTATACTGTACAAACAACTAAGTTTATAACAGTTATTGTCACCGGTTAATCAGGGGTGGCTCCAGGATTTGATGTTAGAAATGAATTTGGTTTAAAGTGTTGACATGGGGGGTTAACAATTTCTAGTCCGAAATGGTGCATTTTGAGCGTATTTCTTTACTCTTTTTCGTCTTTATTGAAATAAAAAGTAAATATGGGCGATTTTAGGGAGCGCGCGCCGGGTGCGTCCCATGGATCCGAAAGTGTTAATTATCACACTTGTAAAGGCTTTCAAGTGACCGATAGCCAAAAGGAGAGAGGTCCTCCAGTCCCCCCCTCCCCCGCCCCCCCCCCGATTTTCTTTGAAATTGAAAGCTTCATTTCCTGCATTCTTGGCCATACTGATGGCAATTTAGAACACAATATCATTTCTGCAACTATTTTTACAAAATAAAATAGGAATAGTAGGGTTTTATTCATGAGTAAGTAGGAGAAATAGGGATCCTTACATGATAATAGGAAAGAGTGGGTCTCGCTTGAAAGCAAGACTAGTATAGATAGGAAATTTCATGTAACTCATGTCGGAAAATAGCTCATTGAGCTAATGTTTCTTGTTAACATATACCCCAGGCGCGTAGCTGCCTATACGCGCGTACGCGGCTGAATCCACATGATTCTGACAAAAAAAAATCAGACAAAGTTGCAGTATGCGTACTTGACTACATGATCCTAAAATTGTCCATTTTCCAGTACTAAATAAAGCACCTCAGAACGCCCAGAATGCACCAGATTGCACCTTGGTTTTTCAAAATTTTCCGAATGGGCATGCCCCGTACCCCTGTAGCATTATTATGAATCCACATATGAATCCACATAGGGGGCTAGCTACGCCCCTGTACCCGACTTTAAATAAAGATTCTTGTATCTCTTTTATCTTGTATCTTGAAGCTTTTGGTTTTAAAATACATCACAATTTCCAATCTATTTTCAGCCAAACAATCAAAATCATCTGATATGGAATGTCAGTTAAAAGGTTTTTAAGGTGAGAATCACATGATAACTAAATTGAACAAGAAGGCATTTATTCCCAGCGTAGCATATGTGCTTAAACATGCCGATAAAACAGATAACAAAAAATACTCCAATACCAAGATAACCTACTTGTAGTTTGCCACCCAATCATAGATGAACGGCTCGATCAGCGCCATAACCTCTGGATCGTATTGGGGTGAAGTGACATTAAAGTGTAGATTTCCTGTAATACATTGAATGACAATGGGAGAATTACGTTGCAGAAAATTATGGTGACATATAACCGCCGTAAGATAACCTGTTAACGTTCGCGAATTGTTTCATGTTAACTACTTAATTTTCGCGATAATTATCTAGCTATCTAGTTAATATTCGAGAAACTTTCTCCGTAAGATAAATATCATAAAACTAAAAACTGGATTGAAAGAGCCCAGAACTGCCACCTGTTACCTCTTTCTCTGTACAACATTAACTGGTTAACTAGTTATTGTTTGCAAATTTCACTTAGTGAGTAACTTGGTGAACTAGATCGCGAAAATTAAGTGGTTAACACGAAACAATTCGCGACCGCTATCAGGTACGGTAGTAATATGCCACCATAAAAAATACATAACATTATTATATTTAAAAATGCCCCGACTGTTATACAGCGTGAAAAACGTTTTAATTTACTGGAAGACTTGAACACACAAAGGGCGCTTCATGACAACCCTTATAACAAGAGCTGTCGTAAGACAGCGCGCTCGACTACACCGCGTTGACTTAGAAGTGAATACAATATTGATGTATGTGCCTGTCAAAAGCAATAAAATTCAAATTAAAAAGTAAACAGTGACCATTACTCTGGGGGGCTCAAAACACAATTTCATGAAAGGTCTCTATAAACTCTTTATATATACCAAGTTTGCTCGCAATATGTCAGCCCTTACTTTAGTTATTCAATACCAACCATTTTTCTATTAATAATAACGTTGGCATTGACCTTGACCCTATGGGCCTCAAACGCAATCTCATGAAAGGTCTCTATAACCTCTTCATATATACCAAGTTTGGTCACTGGATGCCAAACCTAGCTAAAATTATTCGATACTTAAGGTGACTTTGACGCTGCCCTCCCAAACAATGACACAAGTCATTCTTATAACTTGTTTTCCCTTTGTGAAAATCTGGTAAAGAATATAAAAATGTGCTTGTCAAAAGAAATCAAAAGAAAATTTAAAAAAAAGTAAATCAAGGGCCATAATTAGTATTTAGGTTTTAAATGGAGTTATGTAACCTTATTGTAGGATGGTCGTCATTAATTGTGCGAAGTATTAAGTCAATTGAATGAAGGGTATAGATTTTTTTTAATTAAAATCCAAACTTGCCCTAAAACTTTAACGTAAGTTCCTAAGTCAATCAGGGGCCATAACTTGTATTAAGGATAATATGGAGTTATGTAACATCATTGTGTGATGGTCCTAAACAACTGTGTGAAGTATTAAGTCAATTGAATGAAGGGTATAGAAGTTATTAATAAATATCCCAACAAGGCACTACAACTTTAACCTAAGTTCCAAAGTCAATCATGGGCCATAATTTGTATAACGGATAATATGGAGTTATCTAACCTTATCATGTGATGGTCCTGAACAACTGTGTGAAGTATTAAGTCAATTGAATAAAGGGTATAGAAGTTATTAATAAATATCCCAACCTGCCCTAAAACTTTAACATAAGTTCCAAAGTCAATCAGGAGCCATAATTTGTATAAAGGATAATATGGAGTTATCTAACCTCATTATGACACTGAACAACTGTGTGAAGTATTAAGGGAATTGAATGAAGGGTATTTGACCTATAAGTAAAAATCCCAACTTGCCCTAAAATTTTAACCGGACGCCGACGCCGACGCTGGGGCGGGTAGTAAAGCCCTCCTTATTCTTCGAAAGGTCGAGCTAAAAAGGATAATCAGGTAAGAAAAATAGTGTGGCGGATCTGTGGTCTGGTGGTAACACACTTGACTGTCAATCCAGGGATCGAAGGTTCGATTCCCTTGCACACCATTAAACAAATTATAATCGTATTCCGGGATAGACGTTAAAAGGGGGTCCCGTGTGACAGTGCTTTACACTGTTGCACGTTAAAGAACCAGGGTAGTTCTATCCAGGGTTACATTCTGTCTGTGTACTTTTCTCCGAAATCTTAGAATTACTAACTCTCTTAGAGGAGCACTCGCCGCTTACACACCACAAAAAATGTATTTCTTGAACATACGGCCGAATGTTCAGAACGTTTATAACATAATCGGCGTTATCTTCGAAAGATGGCATCTTCAATTGTGTGCTGATAAAACAAATACTGCTGAAGCAGTTATCAAATATCTGTAACAAAGTCAGCAAGTGACAAGTGTATCCATGAAACTTCTAGAGTAGTAAACACTTAAAAGTTAACAACGATGACTTTAAGAACGTTTTTAACTTTACCACAGTTCTGGACAATTGGCCCATTATGACATTGTTATTTCGGTACTTGAGTTTTTTTTAGCAATTTGGAACAGTATTTTAGCCTAAATTTAGAAAAACTTATCGCTACGAACATCTCATTGAAAACACAACTCCAAAAGAAACTTGGCCACATAGGGAGCATGGTTTTAAGGAATTTTCCCATTGGAAATGCGTCAAATCCTCTTACACATGGTGTGCCAAGAAAAGGTTCTTACTCAAATTGATTGATTCACATTCTCTAATTGAATATACTTGCAAAACAGATTAGGTGTAGGTATGCTGTTCAACAAATCTAAACTGATCAGCTGACCAGCGAGTATGCCTACCATCGCCGACATGTCCATAACCGATCACTCTGGTTGCCTTAGAGCCGATACGAGCCCGCATATCGGTTACAAGTTGGTAGAAGGCAGACAGCGGAAGAGAGACATCGTACTTGTAGCAGTAGCCGTCATGCATGAGACCCTCGGCGACCCGCTCTCTAAGGCCCCAGATATACTGAAACAGGAACATATACACCTGTCATAAGTTGCCAGAAAGCGGACAGCGAAAAAGAGACATCGTCCTTGTAACAGTAGCCGTATTGCACGTGACCCTGGGCGACCTGTTCGCAAAGGCCCCAGATATACTGAAACAGGAACATATACATCTGTCATAAGTTGCTCAGGAGCGGACAGCGGAAGAGAGACATCGTACTTGTAAACAGTAGCCGTCGTGCATGAGACCCTGGGCGACCCGCTCGCGAAGGCCCCAGATATACTGAAATAGGAACATATGTCATAAGTTGTCAGAAAGCGGACAGCGGAAGAGATACATTGTAACAGTAGATGTCATGCACGAGAACCTCGGCGACCCGCTCGAAAAGGCCCCAAATATACTGTAACAGGAACCCACATATCGGTCACCATTTAAATGAAATAGTGGACTGCGTTCTCGCGACAGTAGCCGTCATGTAAAAGACCCTCGACTACCCGCTCCGGATGGCCCCAAATCAACTAAAACAGGTTCGCAAACATATTTCACAATCTAAATGAATGAGAGGGATGGTAAAGAGACGTTGTACATGTAACTCTTTATGCATGAG
The DNA here is from genome assembly GCF_026914265.1 of Mya arenaria. Classification (NCBI taxonomy): domain Eukaryota; kingdom Metazoa; phylum Mollusca; class Bivalvia; order Myida; family Myidae; genus Mya; species Mya arenaria. The sequence goes on from NC_069130.1 coordinate 26,493,727, forward strand.
GCGCTTTGGCTCCCTTCATCCAAATAAAAGTGCATATCTTTTAAAAGTTAACTTTATGCTTACAAAAGAAGACGTCATAGTACGATGTGCTGTAGAAGAATTTATGCTTGTATTGTATTCGTAAATGATGGGACATGTGTGAGGTTTGGTGCCCATAAACTACTTTAAACCCTCCGGTTTCGCTGACTTTTCAACGGAGGTGACCCGAATATGTACAGTATAGTATGACGCTTGTGTGGTATGTGCGTGTTGTTTGTTCTCTGTTTCTTTCGTGCTCAATGTGTGTAAGACTTAAGGCTCGCACCTTTAAACAGGGTGTTTGTAACATGTTTGGCTATTGGGCGTATCCCTGTATTTTCCATTCATTTATTGTTAAATGTCGTCATATGTAGCAACAATAAACTTGACAAATGAATAAAAAAAACATTTGACATTTCACAACATTTGAAACATCAATGAAACAATAGAACTACAGGAACAAGACCAGGGCCGGTATTCAATAATTGGTCTTAATTGGATATAAGAACGATGCAGCTAATCGGATTAATTGTTATTAATAATTGGCCAAAAGAGTGAATAGAGTCAATAATGTATGACCATAAGATTTTAAACTTAAATAGAATATGGAATACCAACCCAGGGCCGGTATTCATAAAACGTCTTAAGTCATTTGCTAACGTAGGTTAATATTTTCTTTTTGTCAAATTTAGCGAAAACTTTTATTTTTTGAAACCAACGTGTTTATTTTAGTCTTAGCCTTTACCAATATCGAGGATCAGACAGGCACAGGCAAACATTTCAAAAATATCAAAAATAACGTTATCATTAAATGCCAAGGTTAATTTGACAATTGCATGATCGGGGTTCCGCATTAAGCATGCCATGCCTTGTCCCAGTTTTGTGGACAATCTACAGCGTCACACGCGATATCAAACCAGATTAGGTACTCAAAATACTTCAAAATGAGACAAATGACAGGCCTTTTTCTGCCCATCTCACAGAATGTCTGAACCATTCCCAATGCCAAATATGTATATTTTTCCCCAATTGAAATATGATTTAAGACTAACACGGTGCCTTATAGCAAGCACGCAGCTTAAGCGCGAGGTCAATTTATTCGAAATTTATTTTTGTTTACAATTATAAATGCATTTTGGGATGACATTCATGGTTATAGACACTAATTTCACTCATAGCAGCCATAGTACACACACTCATAGTAGCCATAGTACACACACTCATAGTAGCCATAGTACACACACTCATAGTAGCCATAGTACACACACTCATAGTAGCCATAGTACACACACTCATAGTAGTCATAGTACACACACTCATAGTAGCCATAGTACACACACTCATAGTAGCCATAGTACACACACTCATAGTAGCCATAGTACACACACTCATAGTAGACATAGTACACACATTCATAGTAGCCATAGTACACACACTCATAGCAGCCATAGTACACACACTCATAGTAGCCATAGTACACACACTCATAGTAGCCATACTACACATATTCATAGTAACCATAGTACACACACTCATAGTAGCCATAGTACACATATTCATAGTAGCCATAGTACACACACTCATAGTAGCCATACTACACATATTCATAGTAGCCATAGTACACACACTCATAGTAGCCATACTACACATATTCATAGTAGCCATAGTACACACACTCATAGTAGCCATACTACATATATTCATAGTAACCATAGTACACACACTCATAGTAGCCATACTACACATATTCATAGTAACCATACTACACATATTCATAGTAGCCATAGTACACACACTCATAGTAGCCATACTACACATATTCATAGTAACCATAGTACACACACTCATAGTAGCCATACTACACATATTCATAGTAGCCATAGTACACACACTCATAGTAGCCATACTACACATATTCATAGTAGCCATAGTACACACACTCATAGTAGCCATAGTACACACACTCATAGTAGTCATAGTACACACACTCATAGTAGCCGTAGTACACACACTCATAGTAGCCATAGTACACACACTCATAGTAGCCATAGTACACACACTCATAGTAGCCATAGTACACACACTCATAGTAGCCATAGTACACACACTCATAGTAGCCATAGTGTACACACTCATAGTAGCCATAGTACACACACTCATAGTAGCCATAGTACACACATTCATAGTAGCCATAGTACACACACTCATAGTAGCCATAGTACACACACTCATAGTAGTCATAGTACACACACTCATAGCAGCCATAGTACACACACTCATAGCAGCCATAGTACACACATTCATAGCAGCCATAGTACACACATTCAAAGTAGCCATATTACACACACTCATAGTAGCCATAGTACACACACTCATAGCAGCCATAGTACACACACTCATAGCAGCCATATTACACACATTCATAGCAGCCATAGTACACACATTCAAAGTAGCCATATTACACACACTCATAGTAGTCATGGTAAACACACTCATAGCAGCCATAGTACACACATTCATAGCAGCCATAGTACACACATTCAAAGTAGCCATATTACACACACTCATAGTAGCCATAGTACACACACTCATAGTAGCCATAGTACACACATTCATAGTAGCCATAGTACACACACTCATAGTAGCCATAGTACACACACTCATAGCAGCCATAGTACACACATTCAAAGTAGCCATAGTACACACACTCATAGTAGCCATAGTACACACACTCATAGTAGTCGTAGTACACACACTCATAGTAGCCATAGTACACACACTCATAGTAGCCATAGTACACACACTCATAGCACACACATTCAAAGTAGCCATAGTACACACACTCATAGTAGCCATAGTACACACACTCATAGTAGCCATAGTACACACACTCATAGTAGCCATAGTACACACACTCATAGTAGTCATAGTACACACACTCATAGTAGCCATAGTACACACACTCATAGTAGCCGTAGTACAAACACTCATAGTAGCCATAGTACACACACTCATAGTAGCCATAGTACACACACTCATAGTAGCCATAGTACACACACTCATAGTAGCCATAGTACACACACACTCATAGTAGCCATAGTACACACACACATAGTAGCCATAGTGTACACACTCATAGTAGCCATAGTACACACACTCATAGTAGCCATAGTGTACACACTCATAGTAGCCATAGTACACACACTCATAGTAGCCATAGTACACACACTCATAGTAGCCATAGTGTACACACTCATAGTAGCCATAGTACACACATTCATAGCAGCCATAGTACACACACTCATAGTAGCCATAGTACACACACTCATAGTAGCCATAGTACACACACTCATAGTAGCCATAGTACACACACTCATAGTAGCCATATTACACACACTCATAGTAGCCATAGTACACACACTCATAGTAGCCATAGTACACACACTCATAGTAGCCATAGTACACACACTCATAGTAGCCATAGTACACACACTCATAGTAGCCGTAGTACACACACTCATAGTAGCCATAGTACACACACTCATAGTAGCCATAGTACACACACTCATAGTAGCCATAGTGTACACAATCATAGTAGCCATAGTACACACACACTCATAGTAGCCATAGTGTACACACTCATAGTAGCCATAGTGTACACACTCATAGTAGCCATAGTACACACACACTCATAGTAGCCATAGTACACACACTCATAGTAGCCATAGTGTACACACTCATAGTAGCCATAGTACACACACTCATAGTAGCCATAGTACACACACACTCATAGTAGTCATAGTACACACACTCATAGTAGCCATAGTACACACACTCATAGTAGCCATAGTACACACACACACATAGTAGCCATAGTACACACACTCATAGTAGCCATAGTACACACACTCATAGTAGCCATAGTACACACACTCATAGTAGCCATAGTACACACACTCATAGTAGCCATAGTACACACACTCATAGTAGCCATAGTACACACACTCATAGTAGCCATAGTGTACACACTCATAGTAGCCATATTACACACTCATAGTAGCCATAGTACACACACTCATAGTAGCCATAGTACACACACTCATAGCAGCCATAGTACACACACTCATAGTAGCCGTAGTACACACACTCATAGCAGCCATAGTACACACACTCATAGTAGCCATACTACACACATTCATAGTAGCCATAGTACACACACTCATAGTAGCCATAGTACACACACTCATAGCAGCCATAGTACACACACTCATAGTAGCCATAGTACACACACTCATAGTAGCCATACTACACATATTCATAGTAACCATAGTACACACACTCATAGTAGCCATAGTACACACACTCATAGTAGCCATAGTACACACACACACATAGTAGTCATAGTACACACACTCATAGTAGCCATAGTACACACACTCATAGTAGTCATAGTACACACACTCATAGTAGCCATAGTACACACACTCATAGTAGCCATAGTACACACACTCATAGTAGCCATAGTACACACACTCATAGTAGCCATAGTGTACACACTCATAGTAGCCATATTACACACACTCATAGTAGCCATAGTACACACACTCATAGTAGCCATAGTACACACACTCATAGTAGCCATAGTACACACACTCATAGTAGCCGTAGTACACACACTCATAGCAGCCATAGTACACACACTCATAGTAGCCATAGTACACACACTCATAGTAGCCATAGTACACACACTCATAGTAGCCATAGTACACACACTCATAGTAGCCATAGTACACACACTCATAGTAGCCATAGTACACACACTCATAGTAGCCATACTACACATATTCATAGTAACCATAGTACACACACTCATAGTAGCCATAGTACACACACTCATAGTAGCCATACTACACATATTCATAGTAGCCATAGTACACACACTCATAGTAGTCATAGTACACACACTCATAGTAGCCATAGTACACACATTCATAGTAACCATAGTACACACACTCATAGTAGCCATAGTACACACATTCAAAGTAGCCATAGTACACACACTCATAGTAGCCATAGTACACACATTCATAGTAACCATAGTACACACACTCATAGTAGTCATAGTACACACACACATAGTAGTCATAGTACACACACTCATAGTAGTCATAGTACACACACTCATAGTAGCCATAGTACACATATTCATAGTAACCATAGTACACACACTCATAGTAGCCATAGTACACACATTCAAAGTAGCCATAGTACACACACACATAGTAGTCATAGTACACACACTCATAGTAATCATAGTACACACACTCATAGTAGCCATAGTACACATATTCATAGTAACCATAGTACACACACTCATAGTAGCCATAGTACACACATTCAAAGTAGCCATAGTACACACACACATAGTAGTCATAGTACACACACTCATAGTAATCATAGTACACACACACATAGTAGCCATAGTACACACACTCATAGTAGCCATAGTACACACACTCATAGCAGCCATAGTACACACATTCATAGTAGCCATAGTACACACACTCATAGTAGCCATAGTACACATATTCATAGTAGCCATAGTACACATATTCATAGTAGCCATAGTACACACACTCATAGTAGCCATAGTACACACACTCATAGTAGCCATAGTACACACACTCATAGGAGCCATAGTACACACACTCATAGTAGACATATTACACATATTCATAGTAGCCATAGTACACACACTCATAGTAGACATATTACACACATTCATAGTAGCCATAGTACACATATTCATAGTAGCCATAGTACACATATTCATAATAGCCATAGTACACACACTCATAGTAGCCATAGTACACACACTCATAGCAGCCATAGTACACACATTCAAAGTAGCCATATTACACACACTCATAGTAGCCATAGTACACATATTCATAGTAGCCATAGTACAAACACTCATAGTAGCCATAGTACACACACTCATAGTAGCCATAGTACACACACTCATAGCAGCCATAGTACACACACTCATAGTAGCCATAGTACACACACTCATAGTAGCCATAGTACACACACTCATAGTAGCCATAGTGTACACACTCATAGTAGCCATATTACACACACTCATAGTAGCCATAGTACACACACACTCATAGTAGCCATAGTACACACACTCATAGTAGCCATAGTACACACACTCATAGTAGCCATAGTACACACACTCATAGTAGCCATAGTACACACACTCATAGTAGCCATAGTACACACACTCATAGTAGCCATAGTACACACACTCATAATATCCATAGTACACATATTCATAGTAGCCATAGTACACACACTCATAGTAGCCATAGTACACACACTCATAGTAGCCATAGTACACACACTCATAGTAGTCATAGTACACACACTCATAGTAGCCATAGTACACACACTCATAGTAGCCATAGTACACACACTCATAGTAGCCATAGTACACACACTCATAGTAGCCATAGTACACATATTCATAGTAGCCATAGTACACACATTCATAGTAGCCATAGTACACACACTCATAGTAGCCATAGTACACACACTCATAGTTGCCATATTACACACACTCATAGTAGCCATAGTACACACATTCATAGTAGCCATAGTACACACACTCATAGTAGCCATAGTACACAGACTCTTAGTAGCCATAGTACACACATTCATAGTAGCCATAGTACACACACTCATAGTAGCCATATTACACACACTCATAGTTGCCATAGTACACACACTCATAGTAGCCATAGTACACACACTCATAGTTGCCATAGTACACACACTCATAGTAGGCATAGTACACACACACTCATAGTAGCCATAGTACACATATTTATAGTAGCCATAGTACACACACTCATAGTAGCATGTTACCTATGGTCACGTGGTTTGCATGATGGCAGTGATTACTGTATTGAAAGAGAAGTAACACTTTGTGGGTTTTGGAAAAATCAGCCACGCTACACAGCAAACAACCTGTATCTTAGTCGGTTCAGCTACCACAGTTCCATCCAGCACCTTACCCGCGTCCATCATACTTTCGAGAAAGGTGTTTAACTTTTCTTCATCATGAGCACTGTTTGAACCTGAAGACATAACACAGTCGTATTTTTAAAGACAAAACATTGTAAGTACGGTACATTATTAGAGACAAAACATTCTAAGTACGGTACATTATTAGAGACAAAACATTCTAAGTACGGTACATTATTAGAGACAAAACATTCTAAGTACGGTACATTATTTGAGACAAAACATTCTAAGTACGGTACATTATTTGAGACAAAACATTCTAAGTACGGTACATCATTAGAGACAAAACATTCTAAGTACGGTACATCATTAGAGACAAAACATTCTAAGTACGGTACATCATTAGAGACAAAACATTCTAAGTACGGTACATTATTAGAGACAAAACATTCTAAGTACGGTACATTATTAAAGACAAAACATTCTAAGTACGGTACATCATTAGAGACAAAACATTCTAAGTACGGTACATCATTAGAGACAAAACGTTCTAAGTACGGTACACTATTAGAGACAAAACGTTCTAAGTACGGTACACCATTAGAGACAAAACGTTCTAAGTACGGTACATCATTAGAGACAAAACATTCTAAGTACGGTACATCATTAGAGACAAAACATTCTAAGTACGGTACATCATTAGAGACAAAACATTCTAAGTACGGTACATCATTAGAGACAAAACATTCTAAGTACGGTACATCATTAGAGACAAAACATTCTAAGTACGGTACATCATTAGAGACAAAACATTCTAAGTACGGTACATCATTAGAGAAAAAACATTCTAAGTACGGTACATCATTAGAGACAAAACATTCTAAGTACGGTACATCATTAGAGACAAAACATTCTAAGTACGGTACATCATTAGAGACAAAACGTTCTAAGTACGGTACATCATTAGAGACAAAACGTTCTAAGTACGGTACATCATTAGAGACAAAACGTTCTAAGTACGGTACATCATTAGAGACAAAACGTTCTAAGTACGGTACATCATTAGAGACAAAACGTTCTAAGTACGGTACATCATTAGAGACAAAACGTTCTAAGTACGGTACATCATTAGAGACAAAACGTTCTAAGTACGGTACATCATTAGAGACAAAACGTTCTAAGTACGGTACATCATTAGAGACAAAACATTCTAAGTACGGTACATCATTAGAGACAAAACATTCTAAGTACGGTACATCATTAGAGACAAAACGTTCTAAGTACGGTACATTATTAGAGACAAAACGTTCTAAGTACGGTACATCATTAGAGACAAAACGTTCTAAGTACGGTACATCATTAGAGACAAAACGTTCTAAGTACGGTACATTATTAGAGACAAAACGTTCTAAGTACGGTACATCATTAGAGACAAAAAGTTCTAAGTACGGTACATCATTAGAGACAAAACGTTCTAAGTACGGTACATCATTAGAGACAAAACGTTCTAAGTACGGAAACGTTCTAAGTACGGTACATCATTAGAGACAAAACGTTCTAAGTACGGTACATCATTAGAGACAAAACGTTCTAAGTACGGTACATCATTAGAGACAAAACGTTCTAAGTACGGTACATCATTAGAGACAAAACATTCTAAGTACGGTACATCATTAGAGACAAAACGTTCTAAGTACGGTACATCATTAGAGACAAAACGTTCTAAGTACGGTACATCATTAGAGACAAAACGTTCTAAGTACGGTACATCATTAGAGACAAAACATTCTAAGTACGGTACATCATTAGAGACAAAACATTCTAAGTACGGTACATCATTAGAGACAAAACATTCTAAGTACGGTACATCATTAGAGACAAAACATTCTAAGTACGGTACATCATTAGAGACAAAACATTCTAAGTACGGTACATCATTAGAGACAAAACATTCTAAGTACGGTACATCATTAGAGACAAAACGTTGTAAGTACGGTACATCATTAGAGACAAAACATTCTAAGTACGGTACATCATTAGAGACAAAACGTTCTAAGTACGGTACATCATTAGAGACAAAACGTTCTAAGTACGGTACATCATTAGAGACAAAACGTTCTAAGTACGGTACATTATTAGAGACAAAACGTTCTAAGTACGGTACATCATTAGAGACAAAAAGTTCTAAGTACGGTACATCATTAGAGACAAAACGTTCTAAGTACGGTACATCATTAGAGACAAAACGTTCTAAGTACGGAAACGTTCTAAGTACGGTACATCATTAGAGACAAAACGTTCTAAGTACGGTACATCATTAGAGACAAAACATTCTAAGTACGGTACATCATTAGAGACAAAACATTCTAAGTACGGTACATCATTAGAGACAAAACATTCTAAGTACGGTACATCATTAGAGACAAAACATTCTAAGTACGGTACATCATTAGAGACAAAACATTCTAAGTACGGTACATCATTAGAGAAAAAACATTCTAAGTACGGTACATCATTAGAGACAAAACATTCTAAGTACGGTACATCATTAGAGACAAAACATTCTAAGTACGGTACATCATTAGAGACAAAACGTTCTAAGTACGGTACATCATTAGAGACAAAACGTTCTAAGTACGGTACATCATTAGAGACAAAACGTTCTAAGTACGGTACATCATTAGAGACAAAACGTTCTAAGTACGGTACATCATTAGAGACAAAACGTTCTAAGTACGGTACATCATTAGAGACAAAACGTTCTAAGTACGGTACATCATTAGAGACAAAACGTTCTAAGTACGGTACATCATTAGAGACAAAACGTTCTAAGTACGGTACATCATTAGAGACAAAACATTCTAAGTACGGTACATCATTAGAGACAAAACATTCTAAGTACGGTACATCATTAGAGACAAAACGTTCTAAGTACGGTACATTATTAGAGACAAAACGTTCTAAGTACGGTACATCATTAGAGACAAAACGTTCTAAGTACGGTACATCATTAGAGACAAAACGTTCTAAGTACGGTACATTATTAGAGACAAAACGTTCTAAGTACGGTACATCATTAGAGACAAAAAGTTCTAAGTACGGTACATCATTAGAGACAAAACGTTCTAAGTACGGTACATCATTAGAGACAAAACGTTCTAAGTACGGAAACGTTCTAAGTACGGTACATCATTAGAGACAAAACGTTCTAAGTACGGTACATCATTAGAGACAAAACGTTCTAAGTACGGTACATCATTAGAGACAAAACGTTCTAAGTACGGTACATCATTAGAGACAAAACATTCTAAGTACGGTACATCATTAGAGACAAAACGTTCTAAGTACGGTACATCATTAGAGACAAAACGTTCTAAGTACGGTACATCATTAGAGACAAAACGTTCTAAGTACGGTACATCATTAGAGACAAAACATTCTAAGTACGGTACATCATTAGAGACAAAACATTCTAAGTACGGTACATCATTAGAGACAAAACATTCTAAGTACGGTACATCATTAGAGACAAAACATTCTAAGTACGGTACATCATTAGAGACAAAACATTCTAAGTACGGTACATTATTAAAGACAAAACATTCTAAGTACGGTACATCATTAGAGACAAAACGTTGTAAGTACGGTACATCATTAGAGACAAAACATTCTAAGTACGGTACATCATTAGAGACAAAACGTTCTAAGTACGGTACATCATTAGAGACAAAACGTTCTAAGTACGGTACATCATTAGAGACAAAACGTTCTAAGTACGGTACATCATTAGAGACAAAACGTTCTAAGTACGGTACATCATTAGAGACAAAACGTTCTAAGTACGGTACATTATTAGAGACAAAACATTCTAAGTACGGTACATTATTAGAGACAAAACATTCTAAGTACGGTACATTATTAAAGACAAAACATTCTAAGTACGGTACATTATTAGAGACAAAACATTGTAAGTACCTCACTTTTTAGCGTAAAAACATTCTAGTTTTTAAACACATCAAAAGGATGCGGTCATTGAACAAACACTTAGGCATGTAAACATTCAACTGGATGGTACTAAATAACTTCGTATGATTTTTCAAGTTCAAGACTGTATTACTTATACGTTTGTGTTTAATAATGAAAGAGTTTTATATGATTTAAACATTCTTTTTTAAATTAGATAAATAAAATAAAACTACAAATTTTGTGAACTTAGTTGGTACATTATTATAATGTAAGGTTTGTCAGTATATGAATAAAGGAAACGCCTACCTGAAGTTTCAATAAGCACATAGAAAGGGTGACTAGATAATGGACTGTTTAGTTTCAGGTTGTCTGTACACACAGCGAGGGCTTCACTGTCCAGAAACTCAAAGGCTGACAAGATCTCCGCCAACTGGTGTTTGCTTTCTTTAAACACTTCTAGAACACGATCGAAGCTGTCCACACCTAAAAATAAAAAGTTTGTAAATTTGCGTCAGTCATTTTTGTACATGTGAATTAAATATTCATTAAAATGTCAGTGTATGTAACACGTGGAATATAAGATTTACCTAAAAAAGCAACGTTGACGGCCTGGGATTTCTGCGGACACAGTATGGAAGCTGCTGTGATGATACCAAGAGTTCCCTCGGAGCCAATGAACAACTGTTTGAGATCATAACCGGTGTTGTCCTTCCGTAATGATGACATGCAGTCCAACACTTCACCGTCTGGTAATACCTGGAAACAATTAACAATTAGTGTGTTATGTTAGTAAGTGTAAATGACGGACTAGTGCTTAAATCCCAACCTAACTCCCTGTAATGTTGAACTTGCCAAGACAGTATCTTCAACATATATTAATAAAGACATTTTAATGTATACCGGGGGAGTTGTAAATTAAAATTATTTTAGTGGCATTTTGCTTGCTACATATTAGTGCAATTTGAACTTAATTGAGCACTGAAAGGTTACACAGAGTTGAGGAAATAAAACAATCGATGTATGACCATTGATGATGTTTATACAGATTAAAGATTAATGCAGTTACAACTATAAATCTGTGTTGTGTTGTCACATTGTGTGTCTGTCTATTAGGTCTTGAACTTTGAGTCTTTAAACAGGGCCATTGGTTAACATTTTGCTACTGGGCTTGTCCTTGTAGTTTTTAATTGTATAAGTGAAATGCCAACTGTATATTTCAAAACCATTTTATCGAACAAACAAAATATGAATACGTATAAGATTAAAACTTAAAGCATATTAAGGTCTTGTGACACATATGTATCAGAGTTGTTCTTCATATATCAAGATAAATGTTAAGTACTTTTTAGTTCAAGACTTATCAACTTTTTTAGCATCTACAATAAACTGCGTTTTGAAATACTTTTTACATGTTACAAAATACACAAGAAATTTACTGCTTCAAGGCCAAGAACACTTCCATGTAGGGAACCGTATCTTAGCAACCGCACACCTCCAGCGTTAGTTGCCAGGTTACCCCCAATATGGCAACTACCCTTGGCGCCAAGATCGAGCGGCATGGTAAGGTTGTGTTCTGAGACATAATCATTAAGGTTTCCCAGAATGCATCCAGCTTGACAAGTCAGAATACCTAAAATGAGAATTAGAGTTTATTTGGTAATACTTCATTTTTCTAGTATGTGATATTATTTTGTTTCTTCTGTTGCTGTTAGCAATTAAAATCAATGTTCATGTATTTTCATTTCTAGACATGTTATTTTTTATGAGTATGCGGGTGTTATTTGTTACTACTTCTCATAATAAGAATGGCCAGACTCAGAGGGAATGACGTAGTCAGGTTCCAATTTCTCGAAATATCTTAACCTTAACAGGGTTCAGTAGCTTATTTTACTTAGCCAAAATACATACATATACATACAAACATAATATATACATATTTAGTTCCGATAAATGAAAAATTGTTTATTGTGATTATCATAAGCAGAATTCCTATATAGAGTCTCCAAAATCTCCAAACAAGATACACAAGTTATAGAGACAAAAATATTGAGATTAGCTTAATCCTGTTATAAAGGACTTAAAAAGTTTCGAGAAATTGGGACCATGGCATTTAAATATGGACAAAGAACATTCTTGCCACTCGTATAATCATTGTTTGTGGTTTTGAGTCTCTTATGACAAATCGTTCAGAATAAAAACCTAGAAACGATGAGTTCGTCCCTGAAATTGTTCACTAGTACAATTACCCTAATGAACATGGGCTTTAATATCCTAAGTCAATGTAATTTTCAAGTAAATGTAATTTTTAAATGTACTTTCGATGAATATGTCAGTATTTGCTATCAAAGAGTGCAAACGAAATTGGAAGGTCACTTACCAGAAAGTGAATCGAGGCTGATGACCGTGTTCATCAACTGCGTTGAGATGATGATCTCATCAAACACTGGCACACTTCCCCCTACCAGCCCTGTGTTACCACCCTGGAAATGTGATTTTATAATAGTATACTGAAGCACTTGTGACTAAAATACGGAGTACAATTTATTTGCCCGTGACTGAAACACGGACATACAGTATATTTGCCCGTGACTGACACACGGACACACAGTTTATTTGCAAGCGACTGCCCGTGCCTAAAACATGGACTTGTGACTGAATCATAGACATGTGACTGAAACACGGAGTTGTGACTGAAACACGGAATTGTGACTGAATCACGGACTTGTGACTGAAACACGGACTTGTGACTGAATCATAGACATGTGACTGAAACACAGACTTGTGACTGAAACACGGAGTTGTGACTGAAACACAGAGTTGTGACTGAAACACGGAGTTGTGACTGAAACACGGAGTTGTGACTGAAACACGGAGTTGTGACTGAATCACAGAGTTGTGACTGAAACACGGACTTGTACCTGAATCACAGACTTGTGACTGAATCACGGACTTGTGACTGAAACACGGAGTTGTGACTGAAACACGGACTTGTGACTGAAACACGGACTTGTACCTGAATCACGGACTTGTGACTGAAACACGGACTTGTGACTGAAACACGGACTTGTGACTGAATCACAGACTTTTGACTGAAACACGGACTTGTGACTAAAAAACGGAGTTGTGACTGAATCATAGACTTGTGACTGAAACACGGAGTTGTGACTGAGTCACGGACTTGTGACTGAAACACGGGCTTGTAACTGAAACACAGACTTGTGACTGAAACACGGAATTATGACTGAATCACGGACTTGTGACTGAAACACGGAGTTGTGACTGAAACACGGACTTGTTTCTGAATCACAGACTTGTGACTGAATCACGGACTTGTGACTGAAACACGGACTTGTACCTGAATCACGGACTTGTGGCTGAATCACGGACTTGTGACTGAAACACAGAGTTGTGACTGAAACACGGACTTGTGACTGAAACACGGACTTGTACCTGAATCACGGACTTGTGACTGAAACACGGACTTGTGACTGAAACACGGACTTGTGACTGAATCACAGACTTTTGACTGAAACACGGACTTGTGACTAAAAAACGGAGTTGTGACTGAATCATAGACTTGTGACTGAAACACGGAGTTGTGACTGAGTCACGGACTTGTGACTGAAACACGGGCTTGTAACTGAAACACGGACTTGTGACTAAAACACGGAGTTGTGACTGAATCACAGACTTGTGACTGAAACGCGGACTTGTGACTGAAACACGGACTTGTGACTGAATCACAGACTTGTGACTGAAACACGGACTTGTGACTGAAACACGGAGTCGTGACTGAATCACAGACTAGTGACTGAAACACGGAGTTGTGACTGAAACACGGAGTTGTGACTGAAACACAGAGTTGTGACTGAAACACAGGCTATTGACTGAAACACGGAGTTGTGACAGAAACGCGGAGTTGTGACTGAATCACAGACTAGTGACTGAAACACGGAGTTGTGACTGAAACACGGAGTTGTGACTGAAACACAGAGTTGTGACTGAAACACAGGCTATTGACTGAAACACGGAGTTGTGACTGAAACACGGAGTTGTGACTGAAACACAGAGTTGTGACTGAAACACGGAGTTGTGACTGAAACACGGACTTGTGACTGAATCACAGACTAGTGACTGAAACACGGAGTTGTGACTGAAACACAGAGTTGTGACTGAAACACGGAGTTGTGACTGAAACACGGAGTTGTGACTGAAACACGGAGTTGTGACTGAATCACAGAGTTGTGACTGAATCACAGACTTGTGATTGAATCACAGACTTGTGACTGAATCACAGACTTGTGATTGAATCACAGAGTTGTGACTGAATCACAGACTTGTGACTGAATTACGGACTTGTGACTGAAACACGGAGTTGTGACTGAAACACGGACTTGTGACTGGATCACGGACTTGTGACTGAAACACGTTCTAACTTGAAAACTTCTAAACTTAAAGCAATCAAGTTTCTTCTTTAATATTACTGATCAAATAACATGTACTAGATGTCCTAAAGATGTACCCATAAAAATTCTTTATTTATAAAAAACGCACACTAAAATTCCTTCTTATCTGCACATATCCCTATGCTTTACCTAGAAGGCTTCAAAATGACTGATATGTGCAAATAAAATGTAACTAGGTGCAAATGAATTCAGGAATGTAGACAGGTCAAACAGTACAAAAATGTTATCTATAAAAACTTCTCACGATAGCAAAAGCATGATGTTTAAGGCTATTTTGATATTATTAATACAAAAGCATAACTTTGGGGTGAAGATGAAAAAGGAGAAATTTGAGCACAGCAAGCAAATGCAAATGCGCGTCTATCTGTTTCAGTTGATCAAGGGGCATAACTCATGTTATTTATACATTTTAGCCAGAGTTATTTGTCTTTCTTCAATGTCATGTGTACCAATTTCATGTTAAAGAGGCACTCTTACTCCCAAGTAAGATTTACTATATTTAATACTTTTGTATTAATATTCCAAAAATAGATGAATAAATGTCGAAAATAAAAGGTTCGTATGCAGGATACCAAACTTAAATAGAAAGAAATGTGCATTAAACACAGTATTTCTACCTAATGAGACTATAGAAAATCATAGTAAATCTTTTAGCATTCACCAATCATATAATATTTATACAAACTATTTAATACACAGTTACAATCTTGTTATCCCATATTAACATTTTCCATAAATGCATTTTTAGTAAGTAGTTAAGAGTTTTATCAGTCAAGATTTATGTTTGCTATGCATGTGTATGCTTTGATTTTGAATAAGAGTGTCACTTTATATAATATCTAAAACGCTTCTTTAGTTATAATAAGGTTCTAATAAAGGTTTTTAAGTAATATGACAATTAATTTAAACAGTGACAATATTACAATACTTCTTAAACAGATGTTCAGCTAAACATGATATAAACAATAAATACCTGTGGCACAACAGCAAGATTTCGTTCATGGCAGATTTTCAAAATTGCAGACACTTCCTCAGTCTCCTTTGGTTTGAGCAAAACTTGACTTCTTCCTTAAAGGTAAATTTCATTTTTAAAAACAGTCATGATCTTAAAAGAAGAACAACAAAAGAAGTATTGATTTACAAATAAGTTTAATGTAACATTCAGAATCATCTGAGAATGCAACAAAAATGTCCATATGTACTTTTGTAAAATTCTATCTCACAGTAGCAATGAAAAAAGAAACAATTTGAATGGCTTCGTTTGCTCTTTAAAAACATTTTTTTATCATATAGTAAGTAAGCAGAGGTATAAACAGTATTCAAGAGGTACAGCAGAAGATCACTGTGTATCTTACCTTCAATTTGTAAACTAATTGTATATTTATTTAAATCAGTATTTCCCTGTGGATTTTCTAAAAGTACAAACGTATGTTGGAGGACTTTTGGTCCAATCCCATTCTTCTATGGCACAATATTGATTTAAATTTTACTGCAGTTTTCACGCTATCAGAAGCCTGATAGTCTGAGACTCCTTAAAGCCTGAGTTTGCCAATTTGTGTTGCTTCAAGGCATCCTACCAGGCTCCTTGATTTAAAAATTCCATTTTTAATATTGTACTCCAGCATCCAAATCATATACCTTTCGGATACTTTGCCAACAAAAACTTATGTGATTTTCAAGTCCAGTTTGTATAAACAAAAAAATTCTGCAACAACAACAAAAGCAATAGTTTAAACAACCAGCCAAACTTATAAAAGTAAAAAAACAGTTTTCATTTCCGTGCAACCTCAGAGCAATGGTATCCTCCTTACTTCATACTTCTTGCAAACCTTTTATGCAACTTAATAAATAGAAATCTGTAACACTAATTGGTTTGTAACGTACAGTCTCAAACTAGCTAGGCAAGCAGGCTGCTTGCAATAAGTTTTATGACATGTAGAAAGCCAGGAAATAATGTCACAGCAATTAAAGCACCCTAGAATGCCAGCTCAGTCAAGCTGGCAGTGTTTGAAAAAATGAAGGCAACAACAACCAAAATAAGCCGGAGGAAAATACTTATTTAGTATGTATGAGAGATAAAAATAATGACCAGGTATCGTCCAAAATTAGGTATAAAGTAATTAAGAAAACCTCTGCATGTTTTAATCCAGTCTGTATTGTAACCCTCGAGTTCTGAAGCATCTGTAATCACCCGCTGAGCACCTGGCAGTATTTTCTCAAAGGCTGCAATGTCTACATCACTAACATTGCTATACTGGCCTCTTTTAAGGTTTGGATATCTAACGCTTGTAAACTCTATTGCATTTGATGTTGATTTATGAAATAACCTGTGTGTTCCACTGTGAATTTTAGATACATTTTTTATGCATTTGAACGTTCGAATCACACTATTCGGTTGCATCTTTTGTGTTAAGCACCTGTTACCTAAATATATATGGTAAATTAGTTAACTGACATTAACATTTCGGCGATTAAACACTAAATTCTTCCGTGACCAACAACAGCTGATTCTGTTGACATTTAGCACGGTTTGCGAAAAAATATTGTTTTGTGAAATCAGGATGACTTGAAAGGCTACAATACACTATTATACATTTCGATGATTGACTTCATGTTTATAAAATTACCTATTGATATTGATAAGATGAAAACTACGAATCAGCAGTTAACTAATAAACATTATATAAGCAATTCGATTACTAAGTAAGTAGTTTTCGGAGTTAGGGGATAGGGTGAACTCGGCAAACTTGTTATGCCGAATAGATAGGCAACTTCTTGGCAACTTCAATCCGAGCCGCGATTTAAATTAAAATAATAAAACAATAACCAAGCATAATACTAAGTTACTCATACTTAAGCAGAATAACTTTTGTAACAAAATATTAACTTTATTTCTTGGTTGTACTTTCACTTTTGTATTTGTTGAATAGCACCATATATCTTCTACCTCATTTAATTACACTTTCAATAACAACTATACGTTACTAAAGCTTATATTGCCCAAGAAGTCAAGTGCTATCTTTGTTATTTGTTTAAAAACGCTGAAAAAAGAAAAGGATATAGATAACACAAGCTCCTGATATGCGTTTGTTCTTCTCGTGTGCTACAACTGACATGACATTGCAGTTGTAATGCCATGTGACTCTCGGTGGCTGCTCTGTTAGTCACAACTCCAAGTCTCTTACTTAATGCTTAAAATTACACGTATACAATTACCACAACTACTCATGATCCAGTTCAACATTTAAAATGCGACATTGCGTAATTGCCTAAATTACCGATCCTGTTTTTATTGGACATATAATACGTATTGCTTTGTTAAGAATTGCACACCCCATTAGCCATGTATTTTCTTTAGAGTTAATTTACAAGCTAAATGTTAGCCGCATTCGTTCAGTGAAATGAGACATTGGTGTGTAAAATCATTTGTTTAAATGGAATATGAATCCACTCCATTCTACATTATACAGAAAACGTAATTTAAAATATGGTGCTGTTATAGTGATTTCATAATAATTCGATATAAACAGCGGCCAAACGATCGACCTTATCTTGAGTTCTGACAATAATTAAAATTGTAATGGCTTATCGGACAAGCCGGGCATCAGATTTGAGATCGTACCAGACAATGGCCAGCCGTGCGTCTGACTACATAACACTGAGAGCCAGCAGATTCCCAGACATCAGCGGATATACTCACAACTTATCATTGAGAAGTGCCCCTTTAGATTTCATAGACACTCGTCCTAGGAAAAAACAATCTACAGTTGTGACAAATACATTCAGACTAGCAGATATTGAAGAACTTGATGCAGCTGAAGAGAAGGCCACAACGATTTCTACAGGATACTCCGGGTATACCAAGATCGTGCTTCTAATAATGAGATGTGCTGTCAGAATGATGAAAAGATTGCTCTTACGTTTCATTGCATCATTACAAATGGATCTAAACAGATTCCTGGATAAATACAAGGAAGAACTTCTCGACACAGACGTCGGAGAGAAGTATCGTTACATCTTGTACCCAACAGATGGTGGGTTTTCAAATTTTGCAAAGTGGGATATGTCTCTACTTTCCTGTGTGTTCGCCGAGGTGTTCAGACGAATACTCGTGCAACATGTTAGCAGGGTGAATGCAACATTTGATAGGTTCCTTATGCGTCACAGGATTAGCATCACCAGCACACCGGCTGGTAGGGCGTATATGACCGTCTTGTATCCCAAAACTGGACGATATTCACACATACGCTTTTGGAATCTGTCGCTTCTAGCTACTGTTCTACACAAGGCATGTAAGGACCCTTTACACATACCTTCCCATTTGTTCAGAGACATTGGCTACATTTTCAAACTGAGAAAGGAGCTGTACCATTATACGGAACCACTTCTAGGACAAGACGATTACGCGAGGTACCTGACGAGCATTAAGGGCTTTATAAACAGAGGACTTGTATACCTGAACAACAAACCGTTTCGGAAAAAGACGCTACACGAGGCTGCAGAAATAGAGAACGGTTTATTCTTCCAGGAACAAGGACGGCCAGCCAAAGGTAATTGCCAAATTTCTAATTCGTATTTTATATCGATGGCCGAATTGTATGCGAATCGGACTCTGCTTAAAGTGTATGTATACCACGTGATAAATAACGTCATTTAAATGCTACGTCGGAACGCAACATTTTGCCTCGAATGAAGACTTAAAACAAAGATTACTTTTCTTTTTTCTTCACCATTTAAAATGAAACCATGGGTAGTCTATGCCAATTAAAGAGTCTAGCCTTTAGGATATTAACGGAGTTTGATTAAGTCATTAGAGATTGGGAGATTAGTTCCTTAAAACGCTTCGACAAACCTGTTTCCAGACTAATGTTTTGACAGTGCTCCATTAGGCGGCGGTTTTGTGAAAAGGTTTCTCGAAGTGTTTTAAGAAACTAGACTCTCTATCAAAAAGACTGAAGGCGGCGTAAACTGCGCTATGTGTCATTTCAAATTGTGAATAAATCGTAAAGTTGTCTTTGTTTAAGGTCTTCATTTGAAGCAAAATAAAGCCTTCCGACGTAGCATTTATGACGTAATTTATCACGTGGTATACACACACACTGTTATAGCGTGTTGGGTTTGATACTAACACAGCCTTTCAACTATGCTTAGTATACATCAACGGTCATTGACCCTATGTATTAAGCTAAATTTGTATGTGTGTTTGTTTTTGCAGCCATGAACAACCCGGCAGGCAGAGCATATGTTGCTTGTTCATTCTTTTGTCGACGTAAAATAAATTCATTTTAATACGTTCCAGGTAATCTGCATGTGTTGCTCAAACCAAGCATTCAATCTTATAAACATGTATATGTTTTATCCTTTCAGTTCCAAGAGGACAACACTCAGTCACAGAACGCATTGACAATATCGACAAAAGTAAGTGAACCGGGTCTCACTGGGTTTATTTCATTCTCGGAAAGTAACATTATCATGTACTAGATCATTAACTTAATGTATGCTTTGTATTTTGATAGGAATATGCACATCATAACGCACAGTGAAACTTGTTTTAGTGACATAAATAATACACGAAATGTTTCCTTGTAACATCAGTGTATGCTTTAGAGATGGTATGAGTTCCCACGAAACATGATTTGATAACGTGAATAATACAAGTATTTCCTGGTGAAATCAGTTTATTTTAGAAATGACATGAGTCCTCATATTATACCCTGAATAGAACATATCGAGGGGTGAATGCGAAAAGGTTCTAAGTGACATTAAATAAAGAAGCAGATAGAACCTTTTCGCTTTCACCCCTCGATATACATAAATTGTTTCCTGGTAATATCACTACATATATATATTTTAGAAATCGACAACCTGTACAAGCTATTGCTGCGGCTTGAAGATGGTAGTCATTCTGGTAAGTGTGTTCTTATGCATATTAGCGATATCAACACAGAACACACATGTGTTAAAATAAAAAAAGTTAAAACAAATGTAGTTCCCCCCACCACACACACACACGCACATCCCCTTTTTACCAACCAGGGGATGCATTTTCTCTGCGAGGATTATAGTTATATATGTATATAGAAAAAAAAGTGCAATGAATACTTTAAATAATTATCATCATGAGTCAAAACCACTCAGAATTAAGCAAGTTTTAGAGGATATCTTGAATACTCTAAGCTAAAGCATTCATACCTGAACGGTATACAGCAACATAGACATGTATGTGAACTATCAAATCCTGTACGCATTATTATAACCGTTACTCAAATTATGTGAAGATCACAGGTTGAATTAATTCAGGTTTCCTATTCTGTTCATTTTAAAGAGCCAATGTTGGGAAACGAGACCATGTTGTCACAGGACGAGCACTCTACAGGAAGGAGTGAGGGAAATCCACTTCCATCCAGACTCAATCATATCCGAGAATCCCTCGACGATGCCAGAAGGGATTTAAATGGAGGTATATCTAATTTGTGAATTGTTGAAACACACTCAATATACACTTTGTTCTACATAATCAGCTTATAGCTAAGAAATCGGTGCTTTCATACATCTAGTTCGAGCCAACGAGGAATACGAGCCAGTCGAATTCGAGCCAATGGGTTTTGACTGTATTGTCCACTCCAAATTATGTTTAAAGTATACTAACCTACGATATGACTATGGATTGAACTATACTATTTTAGAGCCATTAATTACTTTTTCGTCTGTACAACTATAGGTTTTGGATAATGGCATCATTTCATTTCTGAAAAAGATATAATTTGGAAATAAATTGTGTTTATACTTGATTAACCTTACATTTAATTTAGCTATCATTTAATTGAGGTAAATACTAAAGTCTAAATCTTGAAATGGTTGTGATATTTGCCAAAGTGAATACCGTTAGTCCACATATTGTTGTTTAAATTAATGGATGTTTGTTTTATGAAATTAGAAATAGATTCCAACGAAGTAGTCAATCTAATTCCAGTTGCTGATTCGCTCATAGAGAGTCACCACCAGAGAGGGATACAAAGACTGTCGCCAGGTAGATCACGTGACATTTTCTGATAGTATATTTATTCATTGTATATTCAGATAAATAGTTATAATTAATAACGATATTTCAGCGTCGATTTGTTTTAACTTACTATAGAATAAATCCCTATGATACTGTTTACATTACTGCTTATTATCTTTTAGCAATTCATGTTTTATTACATCCTAATTATGTAAAACAACATAATTTTAACAACCTGAGTGACTCATTTATTTATAAGCTTTTTGCTTTTACGAACACATTCATGTCGAACAAAATCATTTTCTATGCAATAAATTGTCCTTTCAGTGCAAGACACAATGCCATTCGATGGAGGTCACGTGGTTGATGGTGCCGCGCATGCGCAATTCGTATCCTCTACACCGATCCAAAACCACACAGAAGACGAAGTGAAAGACAATATATTAGGACAACAACGATTTAAGAATGCAATGAATGCTGTAAGGAAACACGGAACAGGCAGGGGTGGGAAACAACAAGTTAAACAAAAGCAGAGTGACATTCTCACCAAAACTGACTCACAGCATTCAAGTGGAACTGTATCAGAACCTGCCAATAAGAAGTTCACTATGCCTAAAAAGAAAAAGTAGATCCGACAAATGCCAATGCAGATTATTCGGTGTTGTTTGCCTCATCGGTATTGTGTATTAATGTTTTATATATACTGCTACAACATTCCCATACAATGTTGAGTCTTCCATTGTGAGTAAGCTTACATATCTACATCGTGCGTGTAGTTTAGATTGGTTTAATACTGTTTCCTAACTTGTATAATGCACCAGTCAACTGTAACCACGCCCCAGCTATAGGGAATAGCGGGGACTTTGACTTTCGTTCTAGCCAATCCCGGCTTAAATCCCCGCCCTGCGGAGATGAACAGATGGTGACATCCCCGACAAATGCACCCGCATAATAATTCCAGTGTTGAAAATTTCTCGTGAAAAAGGCCGTATGCAATTATGTTGAAAACCGTTTATCGTCATTTATAGAATATGAAATAAATACACTGTTATTAATAGTTCAAGTGAATTAGTTAGTATCAGCTGATAAACATA
Source organism: Mya arenaria (assembly GCF_026914265.1). NCBI lineage: Eukaryota > Metazoa > Mollusca > Bivalvia > Myida > Myidae > Mya > Mya arenaria. The sequence goes on from NC_069130.1 coordinate 26,517,303, forward strand.
TCTGCTACCAAGATGAGTAAAGTGGGAAACGCCTTTTTTACGCAATAGGAATATTTTATGAGGTCTAGAAAAAGATAAACATCCAGCCAAGAATGTTGACTTGCAGCTTTTATAATGTACATGTAATATGTTGGATTGTGCATCTAGTTGATTGAACGTTGATATTTAATCCCGGAGCATTTTATCAAGTTCATATTTATGTTTTGACTTCTGGGATAACCCCTGTACTGAATTGAATTGAGATTTATTTGCTCTAATATATGAAGAGTTAAAAATGTATTTACATAGTTATAATATGTATATGTACATGTATACAATTGCACACTTATACTAGGTGCGCAAAAATGGATATGTCTTGTACATACTATTATTATTAGACAGAATTTCTAAGAAAAGCAATTGTTGACAAACCCAATACAGTATAAAAACCTGAAATCTTATAAAGCACTACTTCTTTTGTGCAGTCAACCCTGCGATTATCGACTCCTTCGTCATTTCTCAGTTTAGTTTTGTCACGTCCGGGCGTTCTTATGACTTAATAATATTGTATGATTATTTAAAAGGTATAGTTGAACTTTACTAAATTAATATTTTAACTAGTAGCCTTAAGTCCCTATAGTCATGAATGTTAGGACAATGATATTGATGATAAGGTTTGGTTCAACTCTTATCATTGCGACTCAAAAGAAAAGTAACCTACATTATTCTTATACAATACAACTCAATAAACCTTACTTACGTACAATTATTAAAAGTACTTGGCAAAAAAGAAAATGTTCAGCGTATATTTTTATTAATCTTACGAAACAGGTGTGGGATTATTAACTAGTATGGAAGTGTTCACTCAAAAACAAACACACTCAGGGAGAGAGAGGGGATGTTCAACGGATGCTAAATATATTGTAAATGTTACTCTTAGTGTTTTGCAATATGAAATTAATCTGAACTAGAACATTTGAACTGTAACCTTATCATTACTGTTTTTCATTGATTTAATTTTATATATTTCCACCAATAGTGTGCACCACTAAACAACTAGGCATGTTGAACAATAAAAAATCATGACACAGTTCGGTTAAAATTAAACACAAATTGTAAACTACCATATTGTAATTTGGACAGAGTACTACTGTTGAATTAGTGAACAAATTGGCCATTTTAACTGGACAGTGTACTACTGTTGAATTAGTGAACAAATTGGCCATTTTAACTGAACAGTGTACTACTGTTGAATTAGTGAACAAATTGGCCATTTTAACTGAACAGTGTACTACTGTTGAATTAGTGAACAAATTGGCCATTTTAACTGAACAGTGTACTACTGTTGAATTAGTGAACAAATTGGCCATTTTAACTGAACAGTGTACTACTGTTGAATTAGTGAACAAATTGGCCATTTTAACTGAACATTGTACTACTGTTGAATTAGTGAACAAATTGGCCATTTTAACTGGACAGTGTACTACTGTTGAATAAGTGAACAAATTGGCAATTTTGACTGGACAGTGTACAACTTTTGATTTAGTGGTCGAATTGGCTGGAGAGACTGGACAGCGAACTACTGTTGAATAAGTGGACGAATTGGCTGAAGAGACTGGAAAGTGAACTACTGTTGAATGAGTGGACGAATTGGCTGAAGAGACTGGAAAGTGAACTACTGTTGAATTAGTGGACGAATTGGCTGAAGAGACTGAAAAGTGAACTACTGTTGAATTAGTGGACGAATTGGCTGAAGAGACTGCACAATAAACTAAAGATGATTTAGTGGACGAATTGGCTGTAGTAACTGGACAGTGTACTACTACTAAATGAGTGGACGACCTGACTGTAAAGACCGGGCAAATAACTACTGTTGATTAGGTTGGCGAATTGACTGTAGATACTAGACAATGAACTACTATTGAAAACGTGGACGAATTGGCTGAAGAGACTTGACAGTGAACTATTATTGAATAAGTGGACGAATTGGCTGAAGAGACTTGACAGTGAACTACTATTGAATAAGTGGACAAATTGGCTGAAGAGGTTGGACAGTGAACTTCTTTTGAATAAGTGGGCGAATTGGCTGAATAGACTGGAGACTGGACAGTGAACTACTATTGAAAAAGTGGACGAATTGGCAGAAGAGACTGGACAGTGAACTTCTATTGAATAAGTGGGCGAATTGGCTGAAGAGACTCGAGACTGGACAGTGAACTTCTATTGAAAACGTGGACAAATTGACTGAAGAGACTGGAGACTGGACAGTGAACTACTATTGAATGAGTGGACGAATTGGCTGAAGAGACTGGACAGTGAACTACTATTGAATAAGCGGACGATTTGGCTGAAGAGACTGGACAGTGAACTACTGTTAAATAAGTGGGCGAATTGGCTGAAGAGACTGGAGACTGGACAGTAAATTACTATTGAATAAGCGGACGAATTGGCTGAAGAGACTGGACAGTGAACTACTATTGAATAAGTGGACGATTTGACTGAAGAGACTAGACAGTGAACTACTGTTAAATAAGTGGGTGAATTGGCTGAAGAGACTGGAGACTGGTCAGTGAACTACTATTGAATAAGTGGACGAATTGGCTGAAGAGACTGGACAGTGAACATCTATTGAATAAGTGGGCGAATTGGCTGAAGAGACTGGACAGTGAACATCTATTGAATAAGTGGGCGAATTGGCTGAAGAGACTGGACAGTGAACATCTATTGAATAAGTGGGCGAATTGGCTGAAGAGACTGGACAGTGAACATCTATTGAATAAGTGGGCGAATTGGCTGAAGAGGCTGGACAGTGAACATCTATTGAATAAGTGGGCGAATTGGCTGAAGAGTCTCGAGACTGGACATCAACTTTGCTGTAACTCATTGTAACTAATGTAACTGCATAACTCTGATCATAAGTCGACCTGAAAACTCGATTTTTGATGTTGAACTTTGAAAATTTTCGATGTAACCGGTTGTAACCAATGTAACCGCGTAACCCGCTATTTCAGATAGAAAAAAACACTTTTCCAAACATTTCAGAAACTTTGCTGTAACGCATTATAACTAATGTAACTGCATAACTCTAATTATATGTCAACCTGAAAACCCGATTTTTGATGTTGAACTTTGAAAATTTTCGATGTAACCGATGTAACAAGTTGTACCAATGTAACCGCGTAACCCGCTATTTCAGATAGAAAAAACACTTTTTCAAACTTTTCAAAAACTTTGCTGTAACTCATTGTAACTAATGTAACTGCATAACTCTGATCATATGTCGACCTGAAAACTCGATTTTTGATGTTGAACTTTGAACATTTTCGATGTAACCGGTTGTAACCAATGTAACCGCGTAACCCGCTATTTCAGATAGAAAAAACACTTTTCCAAACTTTTCAGAAACTTTGCTGTAACGCATTGTAACTAATGTAACTGCATAACTCTAATTATATGTCGACCTGAAAACCCCATTTTTGATGTTGAACTTTAAAAATTTTCGATGTAACCGATGTAACCAGTTGTAACCAATGTAACCGCGTAACCCGCTATTTCAGATAGAAAAAAACACTTTTTCAAAATTTTCAAAAACTTTGCTGTAACTCATTGTAACTAATGTAACTGCATAACTCTGATCATATGTCGACATGAAAACTCGCTTTTTGATGAAAATTTTCGATGTAACCGATGCAACCAGTTGTAAACAATGTAACCGCGTAACCCGCTATTTGGGATAGAAAAAAACACTTTTTCAAACTTTTCAGAAACTTTGCTGTAACTCATTGTAACCAATGTAACTGCATAACTCTAATTATATGTCGACCTGAAAACCCCATTTTTGATGTTGAACTTTGAAAATTTTCGATGTAACCGATGTAACCAGTTGTAACCAATGTAACCGCGTAACCCGCTATTTCAGATAGAAAAAACACTTTTTCAAACTTTTCAAAAACTTTGCTGTAACTCATTGTAACTAATGTAACTGCATAACTCTGATCATATGTCGACCTGAAAACTCGATTTTTGATGAAAATTTTCGATGTAACCGATGTAACCAGTTGTAACCAATGTAACCGCGTAACCCGCTATTTGGGATAGAAAAAAACACTTTTTCAAACTTTTCAGGAACTTTGCTGTAACTCATTGTAACTAATGTAACTGCATAACTCTGATCATAAGTCGACCTGAAAACCCCATTTTTGATGTTGAACTTTGAAAATTTTCGATGTAACCGGTTGTAACCAATGTAACCGCGTAACCCGCAATTTCAGATAGAAAAAAACACTTTTTCAAACTTTTCAGAAACTTTGCTGTAACTCATTGTAACCAATGTAACTGCATAACTCTGATCATATGTCGACCTGAAAACTCGATTTTTGATGTTGAACTTTGAAAATTTTCGATGTAACCGATGTAACCAGTTGTAACCAATGTAACCGCGTAACCCGCTATTTCAGATAGAAAAAAACACTTTTTCAAACTTTTCAGAAACTTTGCTGTAACTCATTGTAACTAATGTAACTGCATAACTCTGATCATATGTCGACCTGAAAACTCGATTTTTGATGTTGAACTTTGAAAATTTTCGATGTAACCGGTTGTAACCAATGTAACCGCGTAACCCGCTATTTCAGATAGAAAAAACACTTTTCCAAACTTTTCAGAAACTTTGCTGTAACGCATTGTAACTAATGTAACTGCATAACTCTAATTATATGTCGACTTGAAAACCCCATTTTTGATGTTGAACTTTGAAAATTTTCGATGTAACCGATGTAACCAGTTGTAACCAATGTAACCGCGTAACCGCTATTTCAGATAGAAAAAACACTTTTTCAAACTTTTCAAAAACTTTGCTGTAACTCATTGTAACTAATGTAACTGCATAACTCTGATCATATGTCGACCTGAAAACTCGATTTTTGATGAAAATTTTCGATGTAACCGATGTAACCAGTTGTAACCAATGTAACCCGCTATTTCAGATAGAAAAAAAAACACTTTTTCAAACTTTTCAGAAACTTTGCTGTAGCTCATTGTAACCAATGTAACTGCATAACTCTAATTATATGTCCACCTGAAAACCCCATTTTTGATGTTGAACTTTGAAAATTTTCGATGTAACCGATGTAACCAGTTGTAACCAATGTAACCGCGTAACCCGCTATTTCAGATAGAAAAAACACTTTTTCAAACTTTTCAAAAACTTTGCTGTAACTCATTGTAACTAATGTAACTGCATAACTCTGATCATATGTCGACCTTAAAACTCGATTTTTGATGAAAATTTTCGATGTAACCGATGTAACCAGTTGTAACCAATGTAACCGCGTAACCCGCAATTTCAGATAGAAAGAAACACTTTTTCAAACTTTTCAGAAAATTTGCTGTAACTCATTGTAACCAATGTAACTGCATAACTCTGATCATATGTCGACCTGAAAACTCGATTTTTGATGTTGAACTTTGAAAATTTTCGATGTAACCGATGTAACCAGTTGTAACCAATGTAACCGCGTAACCCGCTATTTCAGATAGAAAAAAACACTTTTTCAAACTTTTCAGAAACTTTGCTGTAACTCATTGTAACTAATGTAACTGCATAACTCTGATCATATGTCGACCTGAAAACTCGATTTTTGATGTTGAACTTTGAACATTTTCGATGTAACCGGTTGTAACCAATGTAACCGCGTAACCTGCTGTTTCAGATAGAAAAAACACTTTTCCAAACTTTTCAGAAACTTTGCTGTAACGCATTGTAACTAATGTAACTGCATAACTCTAATTATATGTCGACCTGAAAACTCGATTTTTGATGTTGAACTTTGAAAATTTTCGATGTAACCGATGTAACCAGTTGTAACCAATGTAACCGCGTAACCCGCTATTTCAGATAGAAAAAACACTTTTTCAAACTTTTCAAAAACTTTGCTGTAACTCATTGTAACTAATGTAACTGCATAACTCTGATCATATGTCGACCTGAAAACTCGATTTTTGATGAAAATTTTCGATGTAACCGATGTAACCAGTTGTAACCAATGTAACCGCGTAACCCGCTATTTCAGATAGAAAAAAACACTTTTTCAAACTTTTCAGAAACTTTGCTGTAACTCATTGTAACCAATGTAACTGCATAACTCTAATTATATGTCGACCTGAAAACCCCATTTTTGATGTTGAACTTTGAAAATTTTCGATGTAACCGATGTAACCAGTTGTAACCAATGTAACCGCGTAACCCGCTATTTCAGATAGAAAAAAACACTTTTTCAAACTTTTCAAAAACTTTGCTGTAACTCATTGTAACTAATGTAACTGAATAACTCTGATCATATGTCGACCTGAAAACTCGATTTTTGATGAAAATTTTCGATGTAACCGAAGTAACCAGTTGTAACCAATGTAACCGCGTAACCCGCTATTTCAGATAGAAAAAAAACACTTTTTCAAACTTTTCAGAAACTTTGCTGTAACTCATTGTAACCAATGTAACTGCATAACTCTGATCATATGTCGACCTGAAAACTCGATTTTTGATGTTGAACTTTGAAAATTTTCGATGTAACCGATGTAACCAGTTGTAACCAATGTAACCACGTAACCCGCTATTTCAGATAGAAAAAAACACTTTTTCAAACTTTTCAGAAACTTTGCTGTAACACATTGTAACTAATGTAACTGCATAACTCTGATCATATGTCGACCTGAAAACTCGATTTTTGATGTTGAACTTTGAAAATTTTCGATGTAACCAGTTGTAACCAATGTAACCGCGTAACCCGCTATTTGGGATAGAAAAAAACACTTTTTCAAACTTTTCAAAAACTTTGATGTAACTCATTGTAACTAATGTAACTGCATAACTCTGATCATATGTCGACCTGAGAACTCGATTTTTGATGTTGAACTTTGAAAATTTTCGATGTAACCGATGTAACCAGTTGTAACCAATGTAACCGCGTAACCCGCTATTTCAGATAGAAAAAAAACACTTTTTCAAACTTTTCAAAAACTTTGCTGTAACTCATTGTAACTAATGTAACTGCATAACTCTGATCATATGTCGACCTGAAAACTCGATTTTTGATGAAAATTTTCGATGTAACCGATGTAACCAGTTGTAACCAATGTAACCGCGTAACCTGCTATTTCAGATAGAAAAAAACACTTTTTCAAACTTTTCAGAAACTTTGCTGTAACTCATTGTAACCAATGTAACTGCATAACTCTGATCATATGTCGACCTGAAAACTCGATTTTTGATGTTGAACTTTGAAAATTTTCGATGTAACCGATGTAACCGGTTGTAACCAATGTAACCACGTAACCCGCTATTTCAGATAGAAAAAAACAACACTTTTTCAAACTTTTCAGAAACTTTGCTGTAACACATTGTAACTAATGTAACTGCATAACTCTGATCATATGTCGACCTGAAAACTCGATTTTTTATGAAAATTTTCGATGTAACCGATGTAACCGGTTGTAACCAATGTAACCGCGTAACACGCTATTTCAGATAGAAAAAACACTTTTTCAAACTTTTCAAAAACTTTGCTGTAACTCATTGTAACTAATGTAACTGCATAACTCTGATCATATGTCGACCTGAAAACTCGATTTTTGATGAAAATTTTCGATGTAACCGATGTAACCAGTTGTAACCAATGTAACCGCGTAACCCGCAATTTCAGATAGAAAAAAACACTTTTTCAAACTTTTCAGAAAATTTGCTGTAACTCATTGTAACCAATGTAACTGCATAACTCTGATCATATGTCGACCTGAAAACTCGATTTTTGATGTTGAACTTTGAAAATTTTCGATGTAACCGATGTAACCAGTTGTAACCAATGTAACCGCGTAACCCGCTATTTCAGATAGAAAAAAACACTTTTTCAAACTTTTCAGAAACTTTGCTGTAACTCATTGTAACTAATGTAACTGCATAACTCTGATCATATGTCGACCTGAAAACTCGATTTTTGATGTTGAACTTTGAACATTTTCGATGTAACCGGTTGTAACCAATGTAACCGCGTAACCCGCTATTTCAGATAGAAAAAACACTTTTCCAAACTTTTCAGAAACTTTGCTGTAACGCATTGTAACTAATGTAACTGCATAACTCTAATGATATGTCGACCTGAAAACCCCATTTTTGATGTTGAACTTTGAAAATTTTCGATGTAACCGATGTAACCAGTTGTAACCAATGTAACCGCGTAACCCGCTATTTCAGATAGAAAAAACACTTTTTCAAACTTTTCAAAAACTTTGCTGTAACTCATTGTAACTAATGTAACTGCATAACTCTGATCATATGTCGACCTGAAAACTCGATTTTTGATGAAAATTTTCGATGTAACCGATGTAACCAGTTGTAACCAATGTAACCGCGTAACCCGCTATTTCAGATAGAAAAAAAACACTTTTTCAAACTTTTCAGAAACTTTGCTGTAACTCATTGTAACCAATGTAACTGCATAACTCTGATCATATGTCGACCTGAAAACTCGATTTTTGATGTTGAACTTTGAAAATTTTCGATGTAACCGATGTAACCAGTTGTAACCAATGTAACCACGTAACCCGCTATTTCAGATAGAAAAAAACACTTTTTCAAACTTCAGAAACTTTGCTGTAACACATTGTAACTAATGTAACTGCATAACTCTGATCATATGTCGACCTGAAAACTCGATTTTTGATGTTGAACTTTGAAAATGTTCGATGTAACCAGTTGTAACCAATGTAACCGCGTAACCCGCTATTTGGGATAGAAAAAAACACTTTTTCAAACTTTTCAAAAACTTTGATGTAACTCATTGTAACTAATGTAACTGCATAACTCTGATCATATGTCGACCTGAAAACTCGATTTTTGATGTTGAACTTTGAAAATTTTCGATGTAACCGATGTAACCAGTTGTAACCAATGTAACCGCGTAACCCGCTATTTCAGATAGAAAAAAACACTTTTTCAAACTTTTCAAAAACTTTGCTGTAACTCATTGTAACTAATGTAACTGCATAACTCTGATCATATGTCGACCTGAAAACTCGATTTTTGATGAAAATTTTCGATGTAACCGATGTAACCAGTTGTAACCAATGTAACCGCGTAACCTGCTATTTCAGATAGAAAAAAACACTTTTTCAAACTTTTCAGAAACTTTGCTGTAACTCATTGTAACCAATGTAACTGCATAACTCTGATCATATGTCGACCTGAAAACTCGATTTTTGATGTTGAACTTTGAAAATTTCGATGTAACCGATGTAACCGGTTGTAACCAATGTAACCACGTAACCCGCTATTTCAGATAGAAAAAAACAACACTTTTTCAAACTTTTCAGAAACTTTGCTGTAACACATTGTAACTAATGTAACTGCATAACTCTGATCATATGTCGACCTGAAAACTCGATTTTTTATGAAAATTTTCGATGTAACCGATGTAACCGGTTGTAACCAATGTAACCGCGTAACCCGCTATTGAGGATAGAAAAAACAAACTCTTTTTCAAACTTTTCAGAAACTTTGCTGTAACTCATTGTAACTAATGTAACTGCATAACTCTGATCATATGTCGACCTGAAAACTCGATTTTTTACGAAAATTTTCGATGTAACCGATGTAACCAGTTGTAACCAATGTAACCGCGTAACCCGCTATTTGAGATAGAAAAAAACACTTTTTCAAACTTTTCAGAAACTTTGCTGTAACTCATTGTAACCAATGTAACTGCATAACTCTGATCATATGTCGACCTGAAAACTCGATTTTTGATGTTGAACTTTGAAAATTTCGATGTAACCGATGTAACCGGTTGTAACCAATGTAACCACGTAACCCGCTATTTCAGATAGAAAAAAACAACACTTTTTCAAACTTTTCAAAAACTTTGCTGTAACTCATTGTAACTAATGTAACTGCATAACTCTGATCATATGTCGAACTGAAAACTCGATTTTTTATGAAAATTTTCGATGTAACCGATGTAACCAGTTGTAACCAATGTAACCGCGTAACCCGCTATTGAGGATAGAAAAAACAAACTCTTTTTCAAACTTTTCAGAAACTTTGCTGTAACTCATTGTAACTAATGTAACTGCATAACTCTGATCATATGTCGACCTGAAAACTCGATTTTTTACGAAAATTTTCGATGTAACCGATGTAACCAGTTGTAACCAATGTAACCGCGTAACCCGCTATTTGGGATAGAAAAAAACACTTTTCAAACTTTTCAGAAACTTTGCTGTAACTCATTGTAACTAATGTAACTGCATAACTCTGATCCTATGTCGACCTGAAAACTCGATTTTTGATGAAAATTTTCGATGTAACCGATGTAACCGGTTGTAACCAATGTAACCGCGTAACCCGCTAATTCAGATAGAAAAAAACACTTTTTCAAACTTTTCAGAAACTTTGCTGTAACGCATTGTAACTAATGTAACTGCATAACTCTAATTATATGTCGACCTGAAAACTCGATTTTTGATGTTGAACTTTGAGAATTTTCGATGTAACCGATGTAACCAGTTGTAACCAATGTAACCGCGTAACCCGCTATTTGGGATAGAAAAAAACACTTTTCAAACTTTTCAGAAACCTTGCTGTAACTCATTGTAACTAATGTAACTGCATAACTCTGATCCTATGTCGACCTGAAAACTCGATTTTTGATGAAAATTTTCGATGAAACCGATGTAACCGGTTGTAACCAATGTAACCGCGTAACCCGCTATTTCAGATAGAAAAAACACTTTTTCAAACTTTTCAGAAACTTTGCTGTAACTCATTGTAACTAATGTAACCGCATAACTCTGATCATATGTCGACCTGAAAACTCGATTTTTGATGAAAATTTTCGATGTAACCGATGTAACCGGTTGTAACCAATGTAACCGCGTAACCCGCTAATTCAGATAGAAAAAAAAACACTTTTTCAAACTTTTCAGAAACTTTGCTGTAACTCATTGTAACTAATGTAACTGCATAACTCTGATCATATGTCGACCTGAATACTCGATTTTTGATGAAAATTTTCGATGTAACCGATGTAACCGGTTGTAACCAATGTAACCGCGTAACCCGCTATTTCAGGTAGAAAAAAACACTTTTTCAAACTTTTCAGAAACTTTGCTGTAACTCATTGTAACTAATGTAACTGCATAACTCTGATCATATATCGACCTGAAAACTCGATTTTTGATGTTGAACATTGAAAATTTTCGATGTAACCGATGTAACCAGTTGTAACCAATGTAACCGCGTAACCCGCTAATTCAGATAGAAAAAAACACCTTTTCAAACTTTTCAGAAACTTTGCTGTAACTCATTGTAACTAATGTAACTGCCTAACTCTGATCATATGTCGACCTCAAAACTCGATTTTTGATGAAAATTTTCGATGTAACCGATGTAACCAGTTGTAACCAATGTAACCGCGTAACCCGCTATTTCAGATAGAAAAAACACTTTTTCAAACTTTTCAGAAACTGTGCTGTAACTCATTTATTTGGCTGTAACCCATGTAACTATAGCGTGAGAAGGGTTACAAAATTCGAAGCTCTCATTTTATGGGCCGATTTTGGGCGCTAATTGAAATTATCCGCAGTCCTGATCGCTTTTGTCAGTTTAGCTTCAGTCTGTATGGCCGCCGGTGAGTGCCTTGGCCGCCGGTGAGTGCCTTGGCCGCCGGTGAGTGCCTTGTCAATTGAGAGGTTGAACTTAAGTACCAGTATGTTAGGCTCCCATTACCCTGTGTGTGTATACCATGTGATAAATTGCGTCATGATTGTAAAGTCGGAAGGCAACATTTTGCTTCGAATGAAGACTAATGACAATGAAAATGCTGGAGCCAATAAAAAATAAAGAGGTGTTATTTCTGGTCAAAAGCAAATGAAATAATGCTATAACTATAAATAGTGTCACCTATACTTATGCTGCAGGTACCTTTACATATGGCTTAGTGACAAAAAAGTGCTTTTGTGACGGATGTACCACTGTAAATGGTTTTAAGGGTCTTCCATAGTACAACAGTGGGTGGAGAAGGCAAAAAATAAAATGTTTCAAAAGTTATGTTTTTATTACTTTTTGAGCAACGATCTTTTTCAGGAGTCAAACATACATTCGTTGCGACATGTTTTATGGTGAGTTGGCCCATTTTAACGAAAGAAAATTTTATCCGAAAAAAAACATTTGCATATTTTTTGGAAAAGTCTTCTAACCATAAAGTATTTTTTGTCAAAGTGCTCCACACTACCTACTCAACAACGTCTTGGGATTTCTTGATTATATATTTTCAAATAAGAATGATATTCAATTAAATAGTGAAAAACATTGGTTAAAGTCATTTCCTGGTTACAAAAAATACAAATATCTTTCTTAAAGTAGAAGCAATCATCACAAAGCAGCAAGACAAAGTTGAAAGGGTATTGCGCTGTGGGAGTCCCTTAAAGGTGAATGTGGCAGTGCCCTTGAATGTATATAAAGGGCAGACTACTCTGACAAATTAGACAATGATTAGAATGAGGCATATATAGACGGGTAAAAACAAAGCGCTTGCCTGTATTTATTTTTTTTGCATTATATTAACCATAAAACATAACGTTTCGAATTACTCCCGTATCTGACGAAGTACGTACAACGTAGTCTTCACGAATGCGTTAACGTTCAAGTAACGTTTATTAACCTCTCTTATATATACTAACTCTTCATCTTGTGTTTACTAGTTAAATATAATTTTAAGCTAATAAACCTTCATATTCTCATCTGATCGTTTTGTAAATGAAAACAAAATTAATACTGAAATATGCAGCGCTGCCAAGTGTTGATCATAATCACAACATTTAAACAAAGAGTTTTTTTCATTAACAAGCGTTTCTCTAACCAAATATATGTAGTTTCATACGGCTGCGGACAGACTTCTTACACTCACGCAACTGCAAACGAGGGTGTCCTCTTCGCTATTGACCAGACCTATTATGAACTAGTTAAAACACACCATCCCTGGCAGAGAGCAGAGGACGATTGTGTTTCTCGGGGTGGTCATCTGGCCCATATAGAAAACGCCCAGCAGCAGGATACCATATTCCAGGTTGTGATTAGACACTATCTGTCTTAAAACAGCTTCCATTAAACAGGTTCCTTTAAGTTCTGCTCTGACGATGCCAAAAGTCGTCTAATACTTAGGTTTTCAATGTACATGTAGTGCATAGCTTTTGGATACTATAAATGGTGGTTCCTGAAAATAGAATACCACTTTGTAAAATTAATGATGTTTAAAGTGTCTTCTATTGTCAATTAAATGTCTCAATTGAATTGGTTCTATTGCTTACAAACTCCGGATCACCTTGGGTGTATCACGTGCTTCAAAACCATCGATCTTCCATGATGCAAAGGGCCATCTAATCAACAAGCGTACGACCAAAATAATGTATGATCATGGTTTCGCAAGGAACATGTGCGGAATTATGACTCTCACATTTGCACAGACACTCATACTTATGTTATCCCATAAAAATATTCCGGCTAACGCTCGAATTTAACTGCTCACTACACATTTTAAAATAACCACTTAGACCACTCGCCAGCGGAGACAACTGACAATGCGTAGTTATTGAAGATTATTTATTTGTAACATGCGATCTCACTGGAAGAAGAGTTGTCTCTCCTGTCTCATGTTTATTCATATAAACGTAATTTTGTCAGTGAATTTTCCCACGGTATGTATAAAGTATAACGGAAGAAAGGTCGGCGGTTGCCGACGATGGATATTTAGCTTATTGTTTAGTAAGGGTCACAAACTAAACTGAAAGGTTTTCTTGCAAAATCAAATACACTTCTGTCTTAACTGACCAATGAAGCTCTTAATTCCGGAATAGATATTAACACTACTCACACATATAAATTCGAAAAGGCAATCGTACAATACGCGCATTGACAAGATCATCTCAAAGTGTATATGGTAGTTTATACGATCGAACGTGAACTAGACTTATGCACATGTCCAATATGAAATAATACGGGCAACAGACGCGAAATCAAAACAACTCGAACTTTAAAGATAAAACAAACGAATACTTCAATCAAAAGTGATATTTATTCTAGATGAATATAAGCTCTATCTCATAGGGACAGTATATACCGTCTCCGTGGCCTAGTGGTTAAGGCGTCCGCCTACGGAGCGGCAGGACGTGGGTTCGATCACTGGCCGCGTCACACCGAAAGACGTTAAAAGTTGGTAAAAGTAGCTCCCTTGCCTGGCGCTCGGCATTTAAGGGGGTAGTGCTTGGAAAAGTGGTGCACTCAGTACTGGTTCAACCCAGGAAAGTTGTATCCCGTGTATCGGTGCTTTACACCGAGCACGTTAAAGAACCAAGAGGTCTCTTCGCAAAGAGCTAGGGTATCGCACCCCGATCTCTTGTATCTCGCTTTGTTTCTTCAAGTGTTTCAATGATTGGATTTGACTTCGAATTGCTGTCACTTCTATCTCATGTCACTTAAATGGCAATTAAACACAATTTTAGTCGTGATGGCGTCACGGCGGGGTCAAGCCATAATGAAGCCAATGGGCGCGGGCAGACCTTGATAAAAATCAAATAAACAAACAACAACAGTATATATTTCAACACGCTCCTTCTTTAGGTGGTGAAGGTTTTCTAGTCGGTGGTAATGCGTGGATAGGACTGAATGACAAAACCACAGAGGAGACGTTTGAGTGGAGTTCGGGTAAGCCATGTATACATTTAAAAGTTTACTTCATACTTTGCTGTTCAAAGACCCTGAATATTGTTTAACCATCGAAGATCATCCAGGAGTCAATAATATCAAGTTGGAGGAAAATCTGTACAGAAATGTTTAGGTAAAATTTAATAACGAATTATCTTTTGGTGAGCAAAGGTTAGAGTTTAACACTATTCACTAGCGGTTTTAGAGGGGGCGCATCCGGCGCGCGCCCCCTCTAAAATCGTCTGACTGTATTTTTTAAGGGAGAAAACGTTATAAAATATGCTCATAATGCATTTCCGACTACATTTTTTGTTCTAGAGGGAGTAACCCCAAATTTCCATGCAAACACCTTATGCCATAGACTTTCGGTTTTGATGGAGGGGCGCCCCTAAGTTACGCATCCCCTAACGTCAATTCCTGGGTCCGCCCATGTTATTTCATTGTTTTACATGTATGCCAATGGTTTATCCTGCTGCAGGTGGTCCAGTGACGTACACTAATTGGGTAACTGGCAGACTGGACGTTGATTTCCACTACAACGGAGACTGTGTGGTAATGATGTTCAACGAACAAGGCAAATGGGAAGATGTCTTCTGTACACTAGCGAACTCGTATGGTTATGTCTGCGAATATGGTGAGACACAGTGCTATATATGAATATATGTTGTGTACGTGATTATGGTGGTATAAATTTTTCCGACTTGAAATTGATAACATTTTCTTAAGGTAGGACCCCCAAACACCCCTGCCAACACTTTAAACCAATATAAATTTCGTTTCTGAGGGAAGGGGGCAGGTCAAAAGGGAACGTCCCTTAGTTACGCCACATCTAACGTCGAAACTTGGATCCGCCCCTTGAGATAGTATAGCAAGTATATGGTGATGTGATTTTCAGGACACACTAAGACTCCTTCATGTCTTACACAGTGAAAAATTATTTATTGCTATTTATTTTTTCTAAGAATAAGGTAAATTACTTAATCGTAATTGGGACTGCAACACCGTCATAGATTGGATGTATTTGGGGCTTTAATATCTGAATGCATTGAAATAATTCGCAATAAAATTCCATTTTATTTCGCAGACGCGGTTGCTGGAGTTTCCATGGAACACACCACTCTGACCCCAACGGCCGCTTTCATGTCGGATGGTAGGTTAAAGATTAGTAAATTACTGATTATATAATTAAAAACCCATAATTTTAATATTAACTGAAAAACTAAGCCGCTCTGAGATTCAGTTATAACTGTTTTTTCTCTATTTTTGGTAACGGTGACCTTGACCGTATGGGTCCCAGATGCTAGTCCTCCATTAACTATTCCTACACACCAAGTTTGATCACAATATGTCAAATCCTAACTAAAGATATTCAAAACCAAACGGTTATCTTTATTTAGTAACAGTGATATTGATATTGACCCTTACTAAGGGGCCCAAAACGCTATGCCATGCAAGGTCTCCGTAAATTCTTTCTATAAACTAAGTTTGGTCTCAAGCTGTTAACCTTACTACAGTTATTCAGGATCAACCGTTTTTCTATTTTAAGTAACAGTGACCTTAACCCTACGGGCCAAAAATGCAATATCATGCAAAGTATCCATAAACTCTTACTATATACCAAGTTTAGTCACAATATGTGCACCCTGGCTTATTATGGTTAGTTAGGGTTAGTAAGTTATTCAGTATTAACCATTTTTTAGTTTTAGTAACAGTGGCCCTGACCATGACTCTAGTGGCCCAAACGCAATCCCATTAAATATCTTTAAACTATTCCTGTATACCAAGTTTGGTCACTATATGTCAAAATTAACTAAAATGATTCGATAAAATAGGTGAGTTTGACGCCGCCCTCTCGTCGGCCGCCCGAACATTGACGTACTTTATTCTAATAACCAAATAACTTGACACTAGGAAAACCTGGTTCAAAATATTAAAATGTGCTTGTCAAAAATCAATACAAAAGGCAAATAGAGGCAATCAAGGGCCATAAAATGTATTTATGGTTAATATAGAGTTATACAACCTTATTGTGTGATGGCTATTTTGTAAAGTATGAAGGCCATTGAATGAACAGTATTTGAGATCTGAGTAAACCAAAAGTTACCTGAGAACTTTAACCAAACTTTTGAAGTTGTTCAAGGGCTATGATTTGTATTTAGAATAATAAGAAGTTATGTAACTAAATGTGTGAGAGTAATCAACAACTATGTGAAGTGTAAGTTCATTTGGATATAGGGTATATAAGTAATAACTTGCCCTAAAACTTTTACCTGACACAGAGTGCAAACTTGATAAAGAGATCTTCCTTTAAAGCTGCATTCTCACAGATTGAACGTTTTGACAACTTTTTTTATTTTTGGCTTGGAACACGACAATTTTACGAAAATGCATGGAAACCAGTGATTTAAGACTGCTGACAATAGATCAGATTGCAGGTTGTAATATTTATGATAAAACATTGATGTTTTATGCATTTTTCTTAGAGCGTTAGTCACGATTTTAGCCTTAAATCCTTAAAATTGAACGTAAATTTGAAAAACTGAGACAAAAAAATCAGTGAGAGTGCATCTTTAAAAGTATCACAATACATTACTGCTTAATTCTACTACAAAGGACTTAAAGCTGCTCTCTTACAAATTGAACGTTTTGACAGCTTTTTTATTTTTTGTCTTGGTACGAGCCAATTTTTTGCGAAAATCCATGGAAACCAGTGATATAAGGCTGCTGACAAAAAAATAGATCGCAGATTTTTATATTTATGTTTAAATATTCATGTTTTATGCATTTTTCTTAAACCGTTAGTAACGGTTAGTAACGGTTTAAGCCATAAAACATTCATTTTTGAAAACAGATGCAAATATGCGCTCTGATCAGCAATCTTTTATCATTGGTTTGCAGATATTTATGCAAAAAAATGCTTTTTCCAAAACAAAAAATAAAAAAAGTTGTAAAAATGGTATATCTGTGAGAGTGCAGCTTAAAGAGTGTTCGAGAAATTGGGCCCGACAGCAAAAGACAAACGGTTTTTTTTTGGTGTTGTCGAGCTATAAATATATTTTCTTGAAACTACTTGTCTGTCTTATGTTTTTCCATGCCATTTACAATACCTTCAGGGGATAAAAGCCTGTGCCCACCTCGTCTCGTAACAAGCACTCGCCACATCTTGGCCGTGTACGAACAGAGCTGCTACGAAGTCATAAATTCACCCACCACATGGGCCCATTCGATCAACAATTGTGAACGAGTTGGTGGACATTTGATTCGTATTGACAACGCCAATAAGCAGACCTACATTGATAACTTTTGGAAGAGACATCACCCAACGGGGGCTGTTTGGCTGGATCTAAATGATAAACACGTCAAGGCACATTCATTACCTCTGACGGTAATATTTTCTATATCAACTCTTACATAAATGACACTATCCGATTGGTCTAAAGCGATCACGTAGATGGGATGTTTAACAATAATATTTTATCATGAAATTATGTATGTAAACCACTGTGGGTGTTTATCCCATACACCCCTAATATCCTGTCATCAAGCCACTGTGTGCAATTCACTATATTGGACTGTTGATAATTATATGTTAGCCAGATCGATCAAGAAGCCTCATAGTAATACTCAATAACGACAAATATAGATTGAATAAATAAATAAATGAATGAATGAATGAATGAATGAATGAATGAATGAATGAATGAATGAATAAATAAATAAATAAATAAATAAATAAATAAATAAATAAATAAATAAATAAATAAATAAATAAATAAATAAATAAATAAATAAATATTTAAATCGTTCCAAGGCGGTACCTAACAATCCTTGATAAACATACCTAGTTTTTTTATATATATATATGTATAGTATGTATGCACTGTGCTGTTTGTGGAGTTTTGTGCTGTTCTTCCATGTTTCTTGTTTGTGATTTTTTGTTTTTGTGTTCTATGTCTTTGTCGTTTACCCAGTGCCATTAAACTGTATTAATGTTTAAGCCTTTGGCTACTGAGCTTGTTTCTGTAGTTTTTCACATAAGTATGGAATAGTACAATTTGTTTTCGTCTTCAGGCAACCAGCCTACGTACACCAACTGGAAGCAAGGCTTCTCTGTGACCAGCCAGGCAGATTGTGCAGCCCTCTACCCCAGCCATAATGGAACGTGGGACGCAGTTGGGTACAGTTCCGCATACTAATACATCTGTGAATGATTGGCTTTCATTTATTCAAGGGTGATGCTTATTGAATGCAAGCCTTGCTTTGTCCGTGAAGTTCACAACATCGCAATGCTTAATTTCATTGTGATATATCTTTTTAAAAAAACATCATTGTTGGTACACAAATGGTTTTTACCAACAACATTCATCTAAACAATGCATGCCAATGTTCTAATCAATGTTTGACTCCAATGTTTGAATGGGGTTGGGGCTGGGAAAAGGGAAACCTGTCAAAACCCCTGAGTTTGGAAATGCGTCAGATGTCCACCGCGACTGTCAAGATCCAGCCTGTCTAAGGACCACTATAGCCCCATCCCGATAGGGTAAAACACTGATATGTGCAAATAAAATTATGTCTAGTTCTAAATGTACTTTACATGGATTTAGGCTGTACCTCAAACAGCCCTATCGTTCATTTCATGATATTTAACTTACGAACTCACAGACATGTTGTATGTTTGTGTTGTTGTTTGAAATGAATGTCTATGTTTTCAGAAGTAATCTCACAACTACCTGGCGTCATCGTCCTTGGATAGATTCCATTTTGTCAATAACCGATTAAGTGTAATTTGTTTAGTTTTTAAAATAAAAGAGAAAGATATACTGTTTTTGAATTGTTTATCAACATGCTTCAGTTGTGTTTATCGTAGGATAAGTATTGGTGCAACTCTGTTGATGCGTCCCTATACTGAGCGAAGAGCAAAATAAACTAAAATTAATAGTATGGTGGCATATTACTGCCGTAAGATAACCTGTTAACGTTCGCAATTTTTTCATGTTAACCACTTAATTTTCGCGATAACTATCTAGCTATCTAGTTAATATTCGCGTTACTTTTTTGGTAAGATAAATATCATAAGACTAAAAACAGGCTTGAACGTGCCCAGAACTGCCACCTGTTACCTTTTTTTAACTGTACAACATTAACAGGCTATCTAGCTATGGTTTGCGAATTCCACTTACTGAATAAGTAACATACTAACCTGTTAACGTAATAAGATTCGTGTTACCACTGATCTATAAATATATTTATACAACTGGTTATCAACTTATGATTTGCGAAATTCACTTAGTAAGTGGTAACGTCAATGTATGCGTGTTTAGATTCAATAACCGAGACTGCTATTTCAGTGTATGCTTGTTAAGATTCAATAACCGAGACTGCTATTTCAGTGTATGCGTGTTTAGATCCAATAACCGAGACTGCTATTTCAGTGTATGCGTGTTTAGATTCAATTACCGATGCCGCTGTTTTCAGAAATGCATGTTTAGATTCATATACAGTGACTGCTGTTCCAATGCATGCGTGTTTATACTCAATTACCCAGACTACCGTTTCAATGTATTGATGTTTAGTTTCAATTAACACAGACGACCGTTTCAATGTATTGATATTTAGTTTCATTTGACGGAGACGGCCGTTTCGATGTATTGATGTTTAGTTTCAATTTACGGAGACGACCGTTTCAATATATTGATGTTTAGTTTCAATTAACGGAGACGACCGTTTCAATGTATTGATGTTTAGTTTCAATTTACGGAGACGACCGTTTTAAATGTATTGATGTTTAGTTTCAATTAACAGAGACGGCCGTTTTAATGTATTGATGTTTAGTTTCAATTAACAGAGACGACCGCTTCAATGTATTGATGTTTAGTTTCAATTTACGCAATGTATTGATGTTTAGTTTCAATTAACGGAGACGAGCGTTTCAATGTATTGATGTTTAGTTTCAATTAACCTAGACGGCCGTTTCATTGTATTGATGTTTAGTTTCAATTAACGGAGACGACCGTTTTAATGTATTCATGTTTAGTTTCAATTAACGGAGACGGCCGTTTCAATGTATTGATGTTTAGTTTCAATTAACGGAGACGAGCGTTTCAATGCATTGATGTTTAGTTTCAATTAACCTAGACGGCCGTTTCATTGTATTGATGTTTAGTTTCAATTAACGGAGACGACCGTTTTAATGTATTGATGTTTAGTTTCAATTAACCTAGACGGCCGTTTCAATGTATTGATGTTTAGTTTCAATTACCGGAGACGACCATTTCAATGTATTGATGTTTAGTTTCAATTTACACAATGTATTGATGTTTAGTTTTAATTTACTTAGACGACCGTTTCAATGTATTGATGTTTAGTTTCAATTAACAGAGACGATCGTTTCGATGTATTGAGGTTTAGTTTCAATTTACCTAGACGGCCGTTTCAATGTATTGATGTTAAGTTTCAATTTACGATAGTGAACGTTTAAATGTATTGATGTTTACTTTCAATTAACAGAGACGGCCGTTTCAATGTATTGATGTTTAGTTTCAATTTACGGAGACGGCCGTTTCAATGTATTGATGTTTAGTTTCAATTAACAGAGACGACCATTTCAATGTATTGATGTTAAGTTTCATTTTACGGAGACGGCCGTTTCAATGTATTGATGTTTAGTTTCAATTATTAGAGACGACTGTTTCAATGTATTGATGCTTACTTTCAATTAACAGAGACGGCCGTTTCAATGTATTGATGTTTAGTTTCAATTTACGGAGACGGCCGTTTCAATGTATTGATGTTTAGTTTCAATTTACGGAGACGGCCGTTTCAATGTATTGATGTTTAGTTTCAATTAACAGAGACGACCATTTCAATGTATTGATGTTTAGTTTCATTTTATGGAAACGGCCGTTTCAATGTATTGATGTTTAGTTTCAATTATTAGAGACGACCGTTTCAATGTATTGATGTTTAGTTTCATTTTACGGAGACGGCCGTTTCAATATATTGATGTTTAGTTTCAATTATTAGAGACGACCTTTTCAATGTATTGATGTTTAGTTTCATTTTACGGAGACGGCCGTTTCAATGTATTTATGTTTAGTTTCAATTAACAGAGACGGCCGTTTCAATGTATTGATGTTTACCTTCAATTAACAGAGACGACCGTTTCAATGTATTGATGTTTGCTTTCAATTAACAGAGACGGCCGTTTCAATGCATTGAGGTTTAGTTTCAATTTACCTAGACGGCCGTTTCTATGTATTGATGTTTAGTTTCAATTAACAGAGACGGCCGTTTCAATGTATTGATGTTTAGTTTCATTTTACGGAGACGGCCGTTTCAATGTATTGATGTTTAGTTTCAAGTAACAGAGACGGCCGTTTCAATGTATTGATGTTTAGTTTCAATTGACAGAGACGGCCGTTTCAATGTATTGATGTTTAGTTTCATTTTACGGAGACGGCCGTTTCAATGTATTGATGTTAAGTTTCAATTAACAGAGACGGCCGTTTCAATGTATTGCTGTTAAGTTTCAATTTACGCAATGTATTGATGTTTAGTTTTAATTTACTTGGACGACCGTTTCAATGCATTGATGTTTAGTTTCAATTTACGGAGACGACCGTTTCATTGTATTGATGTTTAGTTTCAATTTACTTATACGACCATTTCAATGTATTGATGCTTAGTTTCAATTAACAGAGACGATCGTTTCAATGTATTGATGTTTAGTTTCAATTAACCTAGACGGCCGTTTCAATGTATTGATGTTTAGTTTCAAGTAACAGAGACGGCCGTTTCAATGTATTGATGTTTAGTTTCAATTAACAGAGACGGCCGTTTCAATGTATTGATGTTTAGTTTCAATCAACCTAGACGGCCGTTTCAATGTATTGATGTTTAGTTTCAATTTACGGAGATGACCGTTTTAATGGATTGATGTTTACTTTCAATAAACAGAGACGGCCGTTTCAATGTATTGATGTTTAGTTTCAATTAACAGAGACGACCGTTTCAATTTATTAATGTTAAGTTTTATTTTACGGAGACGGCCGTTTCAATGTACAGATGTTTAGTTTCATTTTACAGAGACGGCCGTTTCAATTGAATTGATGTTTAGTTTTAATTTACTTATACGACCGTTTTAATTTATTGATGTTTAGTTTCAATTTACTTATACGACCGTTTCAATGTATTGATGTTTAGTTTCAATTAACACAGACGATCGTTTCAATGTATTGATGTTTAGTTTCAATTAACAGAGACGACCGTTTTAATGTATTGATGTTTAGTTTCAATTAACCGAGACGGCCGTTTCAATGTATTCATGTTTAGTTTCAATTTACGGAGACGACCGTTTCAATGTATTGATGTTTAGTTTCAATTAACAGAGACGGACGTTTCAATGTATTGATGTTAAGTTTCAATTAACAGAGACGGACGCTTCAATGTATTGATGTTTAGTTTCAATTTACGAAGACGGCCGTTTCAATGTATTGATGTTTAGTTTTAAGTAACAGAGACGGCCGTTTCAATGTATTAATGTTTTGTTTCAATTAACAGAGACGGCCGTTTCAATGTATTGATGTTTAGTTTCAATTAACAGAGACGACCATTTCAATGTATTGATGTTAAGTTTCATTTTACGGAGACGGCCGTTTCAATGTTTTGATGTTTAGTTTCAATTAACAGAGACGACCATTTCAATGTATTGATGTTAAGTTTCATTTTACGGAGACGGTCGTTTCAATGTATTAATGTTTTGTTTCAACTAACAGAGACGGCCGTTTCAATGTATTGATGTTTAGTTTCAATTAACAGAGACGACCATTTCAATGTATTGATGTTAAGTTTCATTTTACGGAGACGGCCGTTTCAATGTTTTGATGTTTAGTTTCAATTAACAGAGACGACCATTTCAATGTATTGATGTTAAGTTTCATTTCACGGAGACGGCCGTTTCAATGTATTGATGTTTAGTTTCAATTAACAGAGACGACCATTTCAATGTATTGATGTTAAGTTTCATTTTACGGAGACGGCCGTTTCAATGTATTGATGTTTAGTTTTAAGTAACAGAGACGGCCGTTTCAATGTATTGATGTTTAGTTTCAATTAACAGAGACGACCATTTTAATGTATTGATGTTAAGTTTCATTTTACGGAGACGACCGTTTCAATGTATTTGATGTTTAGTTTCATTTTACGGAGATGGCCGTTTCAATGTATTGATGTTTAGTTTCAAGTAACAGAGACGGCCGTTTCAATGTATTAATGTTTAGTTTCAATTTACTTATACGACCGTTTCAATGTATTGATGTTTAGATTCAATTAACAGAGACGATCGTTTCAATGTATTGATGTTAAGTTTCAATTAACAGAGACGGTCGTTTCAATGTATTGATGTTTAGTTTCAATTAGCAGAGACGATCGTTTCAATGTATTAATGTTTAGTTTCAATTTACTCATACGACACACACGATCGTTTCAATGTATTGATGTTTAGTTTCAATTAACCTAGACGGCCGTTTCAATGTATTGATGTTAAGTTTCAATTAACAGAGACAGCCGTTTCAATGTATTGATGTTTAGTTTCAATTAACAGAGACGATCGTTTCAATGTATTGACGTTTAGTTTCAAATAATAGAGACGACCGTTTTAATGTATTGATGTTTAGTTTCAATTAACAGAGACGGCCGTTTCAATGTATTGATGTTTACCTTCAATAAACAGAGACGGCCGTTTCGATGTATTGATGTTTAGTTTCAATTAACAGAGACGACCATTTCAATGTATTATTGTAAAGTTTTATTTTACGGAGACGGCCGTTTCAATGTATTGATGTTTAGTTTCAATTAACAGGGACGGCTGTTTTAATGTATTGATGTTAAGTTTCATTTTACGGAGACGGCCGTTAAAATGAATTGATGTTTAGTTTCAATTTACTTATACGACCGTTTGAATGTATTGATGTTCAGTTTCAATTACCACTGACGATCGTTTCAATGTATTAATATTAATATTCAATTAACCTAGACGGCCGTTTCAATGTATTGATGTTTAGTTTCAATTAACAGAGACGACTGTTTTAATGTATTAATTTTTAGTTTCAATTAACCTGGACGGCCGTTTCAATGTATTGATGTTTAGTTTCAATTTACGTAGATGACCGTTTCAATGTATAGATGTTTACCTCCAATTAACAGAGACGGCCGTTTCAATGTATTGATGTTTAGTTTCAATTATCTAGACGGCCGTTTCATTGTATTGATGTTTAGTTTTAATTAACAGAGACGGCCGTTTCAATGTATTGATGTTTAGTTTCAATTAACCTAGACGACCGTTTCAATGTATTGATGTTTAGTTTCAATTACCGGAGACGACCATTTCAATGTATTGATGTTTAGTTTCAATTTACACAATGTATTGATGTTTAGTTTTAATTTACTTAGACGACCGTTTCAATGTGTTGATGTTTAGTTTCAATTAACAGAGACGATCGTTTCAATGCATTGATGTTTAGTTTCAATTAACCTAGACGGCCGTTTCATTGTATTGATGTTTAGTTTCAATTAACGGAGACGACCGTTTTAATGTATTGATGTTTAGTTTCAATTAACCTAGACGGCCGTTTCAATGTATTAATGTTTAGTTTCAATTACCGGAGACGACCATTTCAATGTATTGATGTTTAGTTTCAATTTACACAATGTATTGATGTTTAGTTTTAATTTACTTAGACGACCGTTTCAATGTATTGATGTTTAGTTTCAATTAACAGAGACGATCGTTTCGATGTATTGAGGTTTAGTTTCAATTTACCTAGACGGCCGTTTCAATGTATTGATGTTTAGTTTCAATTTACGATAGTGACCGTTTAAATGTATTGATGTTTACTTTCAATTAACAGAAACGGCCGTTTCAATGTATTGATGTTTAGTTTCATTTTACGGAGACGGCCGTTTCAATGTATAGATGTTAACCTCGAATTAACAGAGACGGCCGTTTCAATGAATTGATGTTTAGTTTCATTTTACGGAGATGACCGTTTCAATGTATTGATGTTTCAGAGTAGGACGTTTCAATGTATTGATGTTTAGTTTCATTTTACGGAGACGGCCGTTTCAATGTATAGATGTTAACCTCGAATTAACAGAGACGGCCGTTTCAATGAACTGATGTTTAGTTTCAATTTACGGAGACGACCGTTTCAATGTATTGATGTTTCAGAGTAGGACGTTTCAATGTATTGATGTTTAGTTTCAAGTAACATAGACGACCGTTTCAATGTATTGATGTTTGGTTTCATTTTACGGAGACGACCGTTTGAATATATTGATGTTTAGTTTCAAGTAACAGAGACGACCGTTTCAATGTATTGATGTTTAGTTTCATTTAACGGAGACGACCGTTTCAATATATTGATGTTTAGTTTCAAGTAACAGAGACGACCGTTTCAATGTATTGATGTTTAGTTTCATTTTACGGAGACGGCCGTTTCAATATATTGATGTTTAGTTTCAAGTAACAGAGACGACCGTTTCAATGTATTGATGTTTAGTTTCATTTTACGGAGACGACCGTTTCAATATATTGATGTTAAGTTTCAATTTACGGAGACGGCCGTTTTAATATATTGATGTTTAGTTTCAAGTAACAGAGACGGCCGTTTCAATGTATTGATGTTTAGTTTCAAGTAACAGAGACGGCCGTTTCAATATATTGATGTTTAGTTTCAAGTAACAGAGACGGCCGTTTCAATATATTAATGTTAAGTTTTTAGTTAACAGAGACGGCCGTTTCAATATATTAATGTTAAGTTTCAGTTAACAGAGACGGCCGTTTCAATATATTAATGTTAAGTTTCAGTTAACAGAGACGGCCGTTTTAACCTAGCCTCCCGTTTCAATATTTTGATGTTTACTTTCATTGAACCGAGTCTAAGGATTTTATTCAAAGATGTAGTTGTTCTAAAATGTCTGGTTGTTTGTTGGCAGGAGACGTACGAGACATTGATAAGGCATAGAAATGAGGCATAGTTCATTTCATGTCAGCAAAACAGTGACCTTAAATCGTGTACGAGGTGAACCACACTTATGTTCACATATAGAAATAATCCGACTTCAACTAGTACCTTATCTGTAAGTTCCATTTTACGAACATTTTGATTGGAAGTCTTGCACATCAGTTATCGCGCGATTCGCAAAGGTAACGGTTTTATATGACTACGTTCTTACTTTGAATTTTAACTGTACATGTTTTACCTTGTGTCCGCTGATATGTATTCGTTAGAATCATTTACAATTATATGTATTCGTTAGAATCATTTAAAAGTATCGATACGCCAAGACTGCCTAAAACGCTTCAAACTTATTTTATTATTTTATTTTTTGCAATTACTGTCACAAAATAAAAAATAAATTTTACTTAATAACTTAACTACGGACTGTTGAACTAATAATATATCTATTTTTTAACATACCACAGTAAGGAGCGTCACAATGGAGGTAAACACAGTTTTCATAGTTCTGGCCGGACTGGTTTCACTAAGTGAGGCAATGACGACCGCCGCCGGTAAGTGTATTTTACCATATCCCGTCATAGTGTCAAAGTTAACATTTCGTATAAATACGATATATTTATTAGAAAATATACACAAATTACGCGATAAAGCACCATTTTAGACTTAAGTTGGCCAGCATGTTCTTGGGCGAGGGTCTAATACAAACCTCTATACCAAGTACGTAGCGTAAGTTATTTAACGTTCTTGCCGGAGGCGATGCACTCCCTAAACTGCGCCCCGAGTGCTCATCCTAAAGCGTCGAATCCTGGATTCCCACCTGAGTCCATTTGCTGAACTCCGGACCGAATACCTCTAGTTGTGTAAGAAGTAAAATTATATTTCCTTGAAAACAAATTTTAGCGTGAACTAAATACGTTAACCAAACACAGCGTAAGATGCAGGCGAACGCGTATGCCCGTCACCTGCCCGTCATGCTATAACGCGTTAGGTTGTATCCATTTAGCTACATACGGTTGTGGCAAGACTGCCTACACCCACGCAGCAGCGAACAACGGTGTCCTCTTTGCCATCGATCAGACCTGCTACGAGCTTATTAAGACACACCACCCCTGGCAGAGATCTGAGGACGACTGTGTATCCCGGGGTGGTCATCTGGCCCATATCGAAAACGCCCAGCAGCAAGACAGGATCTTCCAGGTTGGTTTCAATTTATGGCGTTGGATTTATATTGTGAAGTTGTGTAGCAGGTAAAGCTTTTAGCTGCTCTCGTTAGTGTATAAATACACTAGAAGTCGGTTGTTCGGGTCTTTTTTGTTAAAGAGAACAATGTGATTAACGACACGTTGTGAACTTTTAAACGTAACATAGTTGATAAAGTGCTCACATATTTAGATATATACAAGTACAGCTGAAACAATCGTCTCAGATCTGGTAAGAAATACAGCAGATCTCAAGTGTATCCATTAAATTTCCAGAGCAGTAATGATTTGAAAGTTAACAAAAATGACGTTAACAACGGTGTTAACTTTAATAACGGTGTGAGCAATCGCCCAAATATATACAACATGACGACCCTAAGTGATGTGGCTAGCGACTACGAACAAACGTCACATCTTATAATGCGACTAGATGTAGAACTGATAGCCGAGTGTCAGTGGATGATATCGAATGATTTAAAAGACGGATGACATACTAGTACCTCTTGCGCGGACGTCGACAACTGGTTGTTAACTGATTGGCAAACAATCGACGATAAGCAGCCATCAGTTACGATAAGTTGCCGATCGTCGCATAGAACTTGACACTCTTTAAAATCAATTAAAAACGTCCTATATAAAGGATAAGTTAAATATCATGTTCCTGCAAAATTAATCTCGGCACTTTGTAAATTGTTCGAGGGGCTACATATCGAGTAAAATGTTCCACTATGGCAGATCAAGATAACAAAACTGGTTTAGCAACATGATGAATAGGCTGTGGTTAACGAAATACGAGGGTTCACCGTCGCCAATGACGTGCTGGTAGATTGTCGAGTGCTTGTTATTTATCTGTGTTCAGCACACATGTGGCGTATGGTTGTCATGGCATCTTTCGCCAATTCGTTGACGAAAAGTTGCGTTATTTGAGATGGTCTGCAACAAAGATCAATAATAAGACTTGTCGCCTTACTTCCGATAACCGATTAATAAAAAACTCACGATAAGCTTGGTTGGGGAAGTGTGTAGGTACTGTGTAGAAAACCTGAAGCCGACAACACCTGTTCAATCACCTACAACTATTTTGAACATACAGCTTCTTATATTATAATTAAAGCGACAAGTGATTGTCGGGGGTCGCAGCCGACCGGTCGTGGCTGTACTGTCACTGCGGCCAAGCATATAACATCAATAAGGTACTAATACAGGGCAACACACAACAAACGCAGTCATAATAATTATAGTATACATAGTTGACGTAGTTCGTGTAATAATGCGTAAACTTCTCCTCCTCTTCCAGGTGGTGACGGCTTACCATGGAGATAATGTATGGATTGGACTGAACGATAAAACTACGGAGGAGACGTTTGAGTGGAGTTCTGGTAAACTTTAGACATGTCTTGTCGATTCATCATCAGTTGTGACATTAAAAGCTGCAGTCGAACAGCTTGATTGTTTTGATTTTTGTCTTGGAATGAGCCATTTTTTCGTAAATGCTTGAAAACTAGTGATAAAAGACAGCTGAAAAAGGAGCAGATCGCAGTTTTCATATTTCTTGATGTTCTATGGCTAAAAGCTTTAATTAGTTACGCTTAAAGAATAATACAATTTTCGGCAGTTTACCAAACAAATAAGATCTTTTTTATGTGAGTTATCTTATATTATTGAATTGAAGGCACGGATGACAAAATGAGCTGATTCTGAGACAATTTTTTAAAAAGGTCAATCTGTCAATTTGTAAGAGTGCAGCTTTAAAGTGACGTCTGTTTCGTTCGGCCTGCAAAGCAATATGATTTATCTCCATTCAATCATAAAGTGTTAAACAAATGCATGCGAATGGAGTAATTTATCTCGATTTGGTATCTCAAACAAAGCAGTCTTGTTCGCGGCTGCCTAAGTCATTAAAACACCGATTAGGTCATCAAGCATTTGGCCATGTGCAACCACATATTCAGTACGGGAAATTCATGTCGAATATTTTTGAGCATGTAATATGAACTTTATTATGGTAACGAATAATTTTCACTATATGTTTTCCGGTGGTTTATAGAGATTTATCAGCGTAACAAAGTTGATATGTCTCTGTTTAAAGCAGTGAAATTATCTATTTCATATATAGTTCACTGTTTTGAAATTTTGTTTTGAAACGTCATTTCTGACATGACGTCACATTCACGTATAATTGAGTGCGCTTGTCTTAAAAAATATAATCTACAAGTAATTGTCATATTATACCTTCTCATGTAAATAATAAAAAAATAAAAATATTTGTTTCAGTGTCATATTGCAATTTATTTCACCTCGTGAACATAGATTTTGGATGCTCAATCGGTGAAATACATCACACTGAAACAAACAATTATCCTCTATATCTTCGAAATAGGTGATGCTGTGACGTACACTAACTGGGTAGCTGACAGACTGAACCCTGACTTCCACTACAACGAGGACTGCGTGGCAATGTCGTTCAAGGACCAGGGCAAATGGGAAGACGTCTTCTGTACACTTGCGCACTCATATGCCTACGTATGTGAATACGGTAAGATCGGATGTTTTATGTAATAGTTGGATGACAAGGCGTAACATTTTAATGATTAAGAATAGGCGGACTGAGCGAAGCGAACGAGCCAATTCGCATTCATTAAAAAACTACTTCAGGTCACCTGTCTTGGAATACAACCTCATTTGCTGACACATTGTCAACGAAATATCTGACACAGGGAGTGTGTATCGGGGGATTGGCAGTAGGCGGACCCTTTAAACCACCACGAACGTTTAAATTCTTAATAATTAATCTTAGTACTTAATGATTGCCCATCTGCAATTTTATTGGCTGTAAATGTAGGTTATATTCTAATACATAAACTTGTTCGCAAATCGTAGCATTGAAGTAATCGAA
The DNA here is from genome assembly GCF_026914265.1 of Mya arenaria. NCBI lineage: Eukaryota > Metazoa > Mollusca > Bivalvia > Myida > Myidae > Mya > Mya arenaria. Next base: position 26,548,149 of record NC_069130.1, read on the forward strand.
ATATGATTCTATATATGAAGTAGTTTGGAAGTTTGATAGGTGGATTTTGCACATACTGTTTTGCTCTCCAGTGACCAAACCTGTTAATCTGTTCTTCATTTTTTAAGTGCTAGGCCGAGCCCGTCCATCTACAAATATTGGTGATCCGTCCGATAATATCACATACACATAGTTAACAAGAGTGTGATAATCTTTATCGTACGTACATGGTTGGTCGATTCCGATAATATCACATACACATAGTGAATCAGAGTGTTATAATATTTATTCTACAGGCTTAGTTGGTCAATTCCAGTAATATCACACACACGTAGTGAATCAGAGTGTGATATTTTTTTATCCTACAGACATGGTTGGTCGATTTCGATAATATCACATATACATAGTGAACAAGAGTGTGATAATCTTTATCCTACAGACATGGTTGGTCGATTCCGATAATATCACATACACATTTTGAATCAGAGTGTGATAATCTTTATCCTACAGTCATGGTTGGTCAATACCGATAATATCACATACACATAATGAATCAGAGTGTGATAATCTTTATCCTACATACAGGATTGGTCAATTCCGATAATATCACATACACATCGTGAATCATAGTGTGATAATCTTTATCCTACATACAGGATTGATCAATTCCAATAATATCACATACACATCGTGAATCAGAGTGTGATAATCTTTATCCTACATACATGGTTGGTCAATTCCGATAATATCACATACACATAGTTAATCAGAGTGTGATAATCTTTATCCTACATACATGATTAGTCAATTCCGATAATATCACATACACATAGTTAATCAGAATGTGATAATCTTTATCCTACATACATGGTTGGTCAATTCCGATAATATCACATACACATAGTGAATCAGAGTGTGATAATCTTTATGATTAGCTATACCCTACAAAATGACATACTAGAGTATTTTGAGGATGCTTTTTAATTTAACCAAATATTCGCCTTAGTAATACTCGTACCTATCAGTGTGTTGTTGAAAAAAGCTTTTTGTACAGTAATTCTATAAAAATGATGTTATAATATGTCTGTACTTAAAGCTGCACTCTCACAGATTTACCGTTTTGAAATTTTGTGTCTTGGAATGAGCCAATTTTTGCGTACATATCTGAAAAACAGTGATATGAGTGACAACAGGTCAGACCGCAGTTTTCCATATTTACGTTCGAAAATTAATGATTTATGGCTAAAAGCATTACTAACGCTTAAAGAAAAATGCACAAAACATCAACCGATGATAAATATGAAATACTTCGATCTGATTTTTGTCAACAGTATTGTATCATTGGTTTCCATGTATTATCGCAAAAAAATCTCTCGTTTCAAGACAAAAAAAAAACAGATGTCAAAACGTTCAATCTGTAAGAGTGCAGCTTTAAGCCTTCATGTATTTAAGGTCATACCGTACTATTTTCAAACACAAGAGTTACCCTATTCTCCAATGTCTCACTGTTATTTGACATGACCATCCACAATTTCACAGACGCGGTTGCTGGCGTTTCCATGGATCACACAACTCTTCTCCCCGCTGCTGCCCTTATGTCAGACGGTAAGATCATCATTTCTCCCACTCCAGATAAGTTGATCCAAATATTTGCCCATTCTGGAAATCCTTATCTTGCCCACGAACATAAAAATACATTATTACTATATGTTGTTTAACTGAGGTTTGGGGAAAGGCTCGTTTAAGATAGGTTCATCCCAAACCGCGTATCCGCAAAACACCCTATGGGTTGGGATGAACCTATCTTACACTCTCGGCCATGGAAGATACTAATAATATCCGTTGGATTATGGCCGAGGTGTTCCGATTGGTGAAGTATATTGCAGAGATAGATACAATCGGAACACCTCGTGCATTATACAACAAATATGACGAAGCTTGCCGGAGATGACCTAGTTGTTACGATTGAGAGGAATCTACGCAATGCGAGTTTAGCTAGATTTCAGCTATATAAACTTTATTTCCGATATGTTGGTGGTTTTCTCTCTTTTAAGATAGGTTTCATCAAATTTCAATTATTCAAGGTGCATTGATATTAAAAAAAAAAAAAAACATAAAAAATATTTTAAAAATAAAGATAATTTACCATCTTTTCAGATATGATATTTAAGTATCAATGGTCACGTGATTTGCATGGTGGCAGAGAATACTGTACTGTAAGGGAAGTAACACTGTATGAATTTTGATGAATAGCCATGTACAACAGACTATCACTGTAACGTGGACTTGAATATGTTCAGGAGACAGCAGCTTGTGCCCATCTCACCTTGCCACCAGTACTCGCCATCTTTTGGCCCAGTACGAGCAAAGCTGCTACGAACTCCTCCTGTCCACCAGCTCCTGGACGCGCGCGGAAACCACGTGCACCCACGCCGGTGGCAAGGTCCTCCTTATTGACAACGCCAATGAGCAGAACTACATTGAGGGTTTCTTGAAGAGACACCATCAGACTGACTCTGTGTGGCTGGACATCAGTGACAGAAACATTGAAGGCACCTTCGAGACATCGGCTGGTAAATAACCTGGTGGACGTCCAGTTATATTCCCTTACTACTGCTTGTAATAGGAGCCTTAAAATCATAGCTACGGACCGGGCCTTAAAATAACGCTATATGGCCATCTATGACAAATCGCTATTTATAAATGTTTAAGTTACATTCAAAATGTTTTGTTGTTAATCCAAACGGTTACGGAATAGGTTTCCAGATTGTCGTACTTCTGGTGGTGGGGGTGTGGGATGGGGCGTTGACAGTGATGTACCTTCAATCAGAAACTATTCATACTTATATTTTGGTAATTTTAATGAGCAATCTTCAAAAGATATTATATACGTTTTCCGCTTCTAGGCACCGCACCGGTCTACACCAACTGGAAGCCCAACTACTTCAGCGCCAACCTACACTCTAGAGAGGATTGTGTGGCCATGTTCCCGACCGTTAATGGCACGTGGGACGATATATCATGCACGTCATCACACCACGTTGTCTGTGAATACGGTAAGAGTTTCCACTAGCGCACACGGCACCCCCCGTCCCCCCCCCCCCCCAAAAAAAAAAATCGTCCAAGTTTACTTTTTATTTCGATATAGGAGAAGAAAAGGAATAAAATACGCCAAAAATGCACCATTTTGGACTAGAAATTGTTAATTTGTTCATGAGGCAGGGCCGATTGTTCAGAACTTTGTTAAAGTTAACAACATGATTAACGACATCGTTGTTAACTTTCAAACGTGAACTATTTGATGATGTGCTCACATATTTAGATATATACAAGTGGGGCTTAAAGGGTGTTGATGCAATTATTGCGTGTATTGAGTCTATAAATAACATTGCAAACACTGAAATCATGAATGTAGATTGTTAATGAAGCACTTAAATAAAGTCACCTTCTATTATATTACTTAAATAAGATAGCTTATCTCATTATTAGAAGCTTAAGTCCATCTTGGTCGTTATTTTCAGAAATGCTGATTACAACTTAGTTTGATAAGACGACAAATTTTTTTCAGGTCTCGCCACAGTCATGCCGGGAGTTATCGTACTTGGATAGATGCATTTGAATTGGGCCGAGTAAAAACAATGACATAAATTTACGCTTAATAAAAACAAGAAATGAAGTGTTTTTATGTTTATTTGTTTGCTCCGTACACGAGTCATCGTACCGTATATTAGCATTTCTATTATTATTTTTTCAAACGTCAAGACTTTATATCAGGAAATAGTTAGTATAAATTTGAGTTCATGGAAGCGCTGTCTTTGTGACGGAGCACACTTAACACAGCATACACACAGGACTTTTGCTTACGTTTTCGCGAATGAATTCAGTATAGGCCAGTTATATTTTTTTTCTCGAAATTGCACTCCTTAAATGACACAATACTCTAGTAGATCCAGGGTATTCCTAAACGTTTACTTTTCATGTCAATATAGGAAAAAAGTATGCCCAAAATGCACTATTTCGGACTACAGATTATGAAAACTATTTAATTGTACAAAGAGGGCACCATATCAAAAATAATGCGCAACGTTACCTAGTACCGGGGGGGGGGGGGCATCACTGTTCATTATGTGCAACGGGCCCAATGTTTTCAAACCATTGATGTGTCCCAGCTGCAGTACCAGGAGGGCCCCATGACAGTTCATTATGTGCAACGTTCCCTAGTTTACTGATCAATTGTTGTTAAACCATTCTTATGTCCCAGCTGCAGTACCAGGAGGACTGGCCCATTGTTGGCAAACCATTGTTGTGTCCCAGCTGCAGTACTAGAAGGGCCAATCTCATTTCAGTATGTGTCATGTATCATAGTTAACTAGCCCATTGTTGGCAAACCATTAATGTGTCCCAGCTGCAGTACCAGGTTGGCCCCATCTCAGTTCATTATGTGCCATGTTACCTAGTTTACTGGCCAATTGTTGAAACACCATTGTTGTGTCCTAGCTGCAGTACCAGGAGGGCCCCATCTCAGTTCAGTATGTGCCATGTTACCTAGTTAACTAGCCCATTGTCGGAACACCATTGTTGTGTCCCAGCTGCAGTACCAGGAGGGCCCCATCTCAGTTCATTATGTGACATGTTACCTAGTTTCATGGCCAATTGTTGTCAAACCATTGATGTGTCCCAGCTGCAGTACACGGTTGGCCAAATCTCTGTTCATTATGTGCCATGTTCCCTAGTTTACTGGCCAATTGTTGTCAAACCATTGATGTGTCCCAGCTGCAGTACCAGGTTGGCCAAATCTCAGTTCATTATGTGCCATGTTACCTAGTTTCATGGCCAATTGTTGTCAAACCATTGGTGTCCCAGCTGCAGTACCAGGTTGGCCAAATCTCAGTTCATTATGTGCCATGTTACCTAGTTCCATGGCCAATTGTTGTCAAACCATTGATGTGTCCCAGCTGCTGTACACGGTTGGCCAAATCTCAATTCATTATGTGCCATGTTACCTAGTTTCATGGCCAATTGTTGTCAAACCATTGATGTGTCCCAGCTGCAGTACACGGTTGACCAAATCTCAGTTCATTATGTGCCATGTTTCCTAATTTACTGGCCAATTGTTGTCAAACCATTGATGTGTCACAGCTGCAGTACCAGGTTGGCCAAATCTCAGTTCATTATGTGCCATGATACCTAACTTACTGGCCAATTGTTGTCAAACCATTGATGTGTCCCAGCTGCAGTACCATGATGGCCCATCTTAGTTCATTATGTGCCACGTTTCCTAGTTTACTGGCCAATTGTTGGCAAACCATTGGTGTCCCAGCTGCAGTACCAGGAGGGCCCCATCTCAGTTCATTATGTGCCATATTACCTAGTTTACTGGCCAATTGTTGGCAAACCATTGATTTGTCCCAGCTGCAATACCAGGAGGGCCCCATCTCAGTTCAATATGTGCCACGTTACCTAGTTAACTGGCCCTATGTTGGAAAACCATTTCTGTGTCCCAGCTGCAGTACGAAGAGGGCCAATCTCAGTTCATTATGTGCCACGTTACCTAGTTAACTGGCCAATTGTTGGCAAACCATTGTTGTGTCCCAGCTGTAGTACCAGGAGGGCCCACCTCAGTTCAGTATGTGCCACGTTACCTAGTTGTCTGGCCAATTGTTGGCAAACCATTGTTGTGTCCCAGCTGCAGTACTAGGAGGGCCAATCTCAGTTCATTATGTGCCACGTTACCTAGTTAACTGGCCCATTTTTGGCAAACCATTGGTGTCCCAGCTGCACTACCAGGAGACCATATCAGAGTTCAATATGTGCCACGTTACCTAGTTTACTGGCCCATTGTTGTCAAACCATTGATGTGTCCCAGCTGCAGTACCAGGAGGGCCCATTTCAGTCCATTATGTGCCATGTTACCTAGTCATCACACCACGTTGTCTGTGAATACGGTAAAAGAGTTTCCACTTGCCCACCCGGCCTCCCCCCCCCCACACACTAAAAATCGTCCAAGATTACTTTTTATTTTAATATAGGAAAAGAAAAGGAATAAAATACGCCAAAAATGCATCATTTCGGACTAGAAATTGTTAATTTGTTCATGAGGCAGGGCCGATTATTCAGAACTTTGTTAAAGTTAACAACATGATTAACGACATTGTTGTTAACTTTCAAACGTGAACTATTTGATGATGTGCTCACATATTTAGATATATACAAGTGGGGCTTAAAGGGTGTTGATGCAATTATTGCGTGTATTGAGTTTATAAATAACATAGCAAACACTGAAATCATGAATGTAGATTGTTAATGAAGCACTTAAATAAAGTCTCCTTCTTTATATTACTTGATTAAGATAGCTTATTTCACTATTAGAAGCTAAAGTCCATCATTGTTGTGTCCCAGCTGCAGTACTAGGAGGGCCAATCTCAGTTCATTATGTGTAACGTTACCTAGTTTACTGGCCAATTGTTGTCAAACCATTGATGTGTCCCAGCTGCAGTACCAGGAGGGCCCACCTCAGTTCAGTATAAGCCACGTTACCTAGTTTACTGGCCAATTGTTGTCAAACCATTGATGTGTCCCAGCTGCGGTACCAGGAGGGCCCACCTCAGTTCAGTATAAGCCACGTTACCTAGTTTACTGGCCAATTGTTGTCAAACCATTGATGTGTCCCAGCTGCGGTACCAGGAGGGCCCACCTCAGTTCAGTATAAGCCACGTTACCTAGTTTACTGGCCAATTGTTGTCAAACCATTGATGTGTCCCAGCTGCAGTACCAGGAGGGCCCACCTCAGTTCAGTATAAGCCACGTTACCTAGTTGTCTGGCCAATTGTTGTCAAACCATTGATGTGTCCCAGCTGCAGTACCAGGAGGGCCCACCTCAGTTCAGTATAAGCCACGTTACCTAGTTTACTGGCCAATTGTTGTCAAACCATTGATGTGTCCCAGCTGCGGTACCAGGAGGGCCCACCTCAGTTCAGTATAAGCCACGTTACCTAGTTTACTGGCCAATTGTTGTCAAACCATTGATGTGTCCCAGCTGCGGTACCAGGAGGGCCCACCTCAGTTCAGTATAAGCCACGTTACCTAGTTTACTGGCCAATTGTTGGCAAACCATTGATGTGTCCCAGCTGCGGTACCAGGAGGGCCCACCTCAGTTCAGTATAAGCCACGTTACCTAGTTTACTGGCCAGTTGTTGTCAAACCATTGATGTGTCCCAGCTGCGGTACCAGGAGGGCCCACCTCAGTTCAGTATAAGCCACGTTACCTAGTTTACTGGCCAATTGTTGGCAAACCATTGATGTGTCCCAGCTGCGGTACCAGGAGGGCCCACCTCAGTTCAGTATAAGCCACGTTACCTAGTTTACTGGCCAATTGTTGTCAAACCATTGATGTGTCCCAGCTGCAGTATCAGGAGGGCCCACCTCAGTTCAGTATAAGCCACGTTACCTAGTTTACTGGCCAATTGTTGGCAAACCATTGATGTGTCCCAGCTGCGGTACTAGGAGGGCCCACCTCAGTTCAGTATAAGCCACGTTACCTAGTTTACTGGCCAATTGCTGTCAAACCATTGATGTGTCCCAGCTGCGGTACCAGGAGGGCCCACCTCAGTTCAGTATAAGCCACGTTACCTAGTTGTCTGGCCAATTGTTGTCAAACCATTGATGTGTCCCAGCTGCAGTACCAGGAGGGCCCACCTTAGTTCAGTATAAGCCACGTTACCTAGTTGTCTGGCCAATTGTTGTCAAACCATTGATGTGTCCCAGCTGCAGTACCAGAAGGGCCCATTTCAGTTCATTATAAGCCACGTTACCTAGTTTACTGGCCAATTGTTGTCAAACCATTGATGTGTCCCAGCTGCAGTACCAGGAGGGCCCACCTCAGTTCAGTATAAGCCACGTTACCTAGTTAACTGGCCAATTGTTGTCAAACCATTGATGTGTCCCAGCTGCAGTACCAGGAGGGCCCACCTCAGTTCAGTATAAGCCACGTTACCTAGTTGTCTGGCCAATTGTTGTCAAACCATTGATGTGTTCCAGCTGCAGTACCAGGAGGGCCCATTTCAGTTCAGTATAAGCCACGTTACCTAGTTTACTGGCCAATTGTTGTCAAACCATTGATGTGTCCCAGCTGCGGTACCAGGAGGGCCCACCTCAGTTCAGTATAAGCCACGTTACCTAGTTGTCTGGCCAATTGTTGTCAAACCATTGATGTGTCCCAGCTGCAGTACCAGGAGGGCCCACCTCAGTTCAGTATAAGCCACGTTACCTAGTTTACTGGCCAATTGTTGGCAAACCATTGATGTGTCCCAGCTGCGGTACCAGGAGGGCCCACCTCAGTTCAGTATAAGCCACGTTACCTAGTTTACTGGCCAATTGTTGTCAAACCATTAATGTGTCCCAGCTGCGGTACCAGGAGGGCCCACCTCAGTTCAGTATAAGCCACGTTACCTAGTTTACTGGCCAATTGTTGTCAAACCATTGATGTGTCCCAGCTGCAGTACCAGGAGGGCCCACCTCAGTTCAGTATAAGCCACGTTACCTAGTTTACTGGCCAATTGTTGTCAAACCATTGATGTGTCCCAGCTGCGGTACCAGGAGGGCCCACCTCAGTTCAGTATAAGCCACGTTACCTAGTTTACTGGCCAATTGTTGTCAAACCATTGATGTGTCCCAGCTGCGGTACCAGGAGGGCCCACCTCAGTTCAGTATAAGCCACGTTACCTAGTTTACTGGCCAATTGTTGGCAAACCATTGATGTGTCCCAGCTGCAGTACCAGGAGGGCCCACCTCAGTTCAGTATAAGCCACGTTACCTAGTTTACTGGCCAATTGTTGTCAAACCATTGATGTGTCCCAGCTGCAGTACCAGGAGGGCCCACCTCAGTTCAGTATAAGCCACGTTACCTAGTTTACTGGCCAATTGTTGTCAAACCATTGATGTGTCCCAGCTGCAGTACCAGGAGGGCCCACCTCAGTTCAGTATAAGCCACGTTACCTAGTTGTCTGGCCAATTGTTGTCAAACCATTGATGTGTCCCAGCTGCAGTACCAGGAGGGCCCGTTTCAGTTCATTATGTGCCATGTTACTTAGTTTACTGGCCAATTGTTGTCAAACCATTAATGTGTCCCAGCTGCGGTACTAGGAGGGCCCACCTCAGTTCAGTATAAGCCACGTTACCTAGTTTACTGGCCAATTGTTGTCAAACCATTGATGTGTCCCAGCTGCAGTACCAGGAGGGCCCATTTCAGTTCATTATGTGCCATGTTACCTAGTTTACTGGCCAATTGTTGTCAAACCATTGATGTGTCCCAGCTGCAGTACCAGGAGGGCCCACCTCAGTTCAGTATAAGCCACGTTACCTAGTTTACTGGCCAATTGTTGTCAAACCATTGATGTGTCCCAGCTGCAGTACCAGGAGGGCCCATTTCAGTTCATTATGTGCCATGTTACCTAGTTTACTGGCCAATTGTTGTCAAACCATTGATGTGTCCCAGCTGCAGTACCAGGAGGGCCCACCTCAGTTCAGTATAAGCCACGTTACCTAGTTTACTGGCCAATTGTTGTCAAACCATTGATGTGTCCCAGCTGCAGTACCAGGAGGGCCCATTTCAGTTCATTATGTGCCATGTTACCTAGTTTTCTGGCCAATTGTTGTCAAACCATTGATGTGTCCCAGCTGCAGTACCAGGAGGTCCCACCTCAGTTCAGTATAAGCCACGTTACCTAGTTTACTGGGCAATTGTTGGCAAACCATTGATGTGTCCCAGCTGCGGTACCAGGAGGGCCCGTTTCAGTTCATTATGTGCCATGTTACCTAGTTGACAAGGCTATGCTAATACCTAGACTTTGTTTCTTTGAAAAAGTCCCATTTAGTAAAAATGTAGGGTACATCAAGAAACCTCTTTCATTGAAAAGAAAGAATCTTTCTTGGGTATAAGATTTTAATACATGTAAGGATGTGCCATAAACAAATACACAATTACATTATAACAAAGGCATGCATACTGATCTGTAAAAACCTATAAAATGAATAATGATACAGTAATAACATAGTTTTGTCAGAGTTACATTTATAAGCAGAATATGATGCCATGCACTTGAATTTACACTAGTAGAAACAGTCGTGATGGACACCCTCAACCTCTCCCTCCAAACAACTTTGGTTCAATGTCAAGTTGAAGAACATAGGAGTGAAATGTTGGAAATTGACAAGTGTTCAAAGGCCTATATTGACAAACAATCCCATTAAATTTCAGTAGACTCATGAGTTTATATGTTAAGGATCATAACTCATGTTAGCACGAGTGAAATGCTGACCAACATACCTATTAAGTTTCATGAGTGTATGTATAACACTTTTGGTGCTACTTGCAACAGAATACTTCAAAGACAACTTTTTACAAAGTCAAGGGCCATAACTCTTGTCAAGTATAATGCGACAGAAATTGTAGGTGCAAAACTTCCCGTGCTGACCAACATACCTGTTGTTTCATGAGTGCATATGTAACACGTTTGGTGCTACTTGCAACAGAATACTTCAAAGACATTTTTTTCACAAGGTCAAGGGCCATAACTCTTGTTTAACCGAGTGAAAAGTGACATAAATGGCAGGTACACAACAGCCCATGCTGACCAACATACCTATGAAGTTTCGTGAGTGAATGTATAACACTTTTGGCGCTACTTGCAACAGAATACTTCAAAGACAACTTTTTACAAAGTCAAGGGCCATAACTCTTGTTAAACCAAGTGAAAAGTGACATAAATGGCAGGTATACAACAGCTCATACTGAGCAACATACCTGTAGAGTTTCACAAGTGTATGTGCAACACTTTTGGTTCTACTTGAATACTTTACGGACCATTTTTCACAAAGTCAAGGGCCATAACTCTTGTTAATCTGAGTGAAATGTGACAGAAATTGCAGGTGCATAATGCTGACAGATATACCTATGTTTCATGTGTGTGGGGGTAATATCTTTGGAGCTACACAAGTGTGCAATGTGACTTGAAGCGACGAAAGCAACTCCTACAGGCTCCTATGTATGTTTTATCTTTGTGTACAAATATAACCATGTCATATATAATAACTTTCATATACTTGTATGTATAATACTTTTACAATTGAATGTGTTCCTGAGGCAACTACAATAAAAAAGCAATGCAGAAAAGAGAAGATGAAACTACAAAAGTATTCCTATAGACATTATTTAGTTGATAATATCATCTTTATTGTCCACAATGACAACTAAAAGGAAAGGACAATTAATGGCAATATATTAAACAAACATGGACATTAAGTGGCTGATGTTTTATCAATGATGTTCACTTAGAACTTGTTTATAAACTGTAGAATACATATTACTCTAATGAGAAGGTTTAGAATAACAAAATAGATGATAGATTATGTGTAGATATTGATAACATACTTAATTGATAATTATGATATACGACCATTTGGATCTTCTCGGCCATTCTCCATCGAAAACAACCTCAGATGTATGCCGAACATAAGTAGAAGTAGTTGGTAATTTTTTTTATAAAATACCCCGTAGTATAAATTAATAGTTATGTTTTTTAAATGTGCATTTTGTATATCTAAGTTTAAATTGATTGCCAGTGATGTGTTTTATTGCATAATTAACTAATATTACCTGGAGGTTTAACTGCTAAATTGAAATTACTACACGATCTACTAGCAGTGTAATTAGAAATTTCTGACATCATAAACCATCCACATACAGCAGGAGTGTGGTTGTTTTCCATGGAAAATGGCCGAGGAGTTCCGAATGGATATCAGAGAATACACACATGTTTACATGACTGAAATAACTCTCGACTTTTTGGATGTTGCCAATGACAAATACTGAAAAAAATCAGCAAGGTTATCATCAACAATCTTCACTCTTGATGGTTAACAAAGTTGATTACCTTAGAAATATATTGTTGAGATGGTAGTTAGGTCAACAGACGAGTGTACAAACACAGCCAAATGGCATATCAATTTATGGAAATAGTTACGATTTCAACTATTCTAACCAAACTCTATTTTTATTATATCATACATAAAAACATGATTATGCAAGTAAGTACAAAATGATATAAAAAAATGACAAGCATTTAATAAAACAAGGTTATTACTTGCATATGACAAGGTTTTAATGCCCGATTTTTAATTTTGATATGTGTGATTTTGCAGGATGTATATTTTTAGAGGAAAAAGTAAATGCTACTGACCCATATTCTCACTGGTCTGACCTTGTTTTTGACCAAGGTGACCCATATTCACACAGGTCCTACCTTGTGTTTGACTGAGGTTAGCCATATTCACACAGATCCGACCTTGTTTTTGACCATGGTGACCCATATTCTTACAGGTCCGACCTTGTGTTTGACTGAGGTTAGCCATATTCACACAGGTCCGACCTTGTTTTTGACCAAGGTGACCCATATTCTTACAGGTCTGACCTTGTGTTTGACTGAGGTGACCCATATTCACACGGGTCCAACCTTGTGATTGACCAAAGGTGACCCATATTCTCTCTGGTCCAACCTTGTTTTTGACCGATGGTGACCCATATTCACACCGGTCCGACCTTGTTTGTTTACCTAGGTGACCCATATTCACCCTGGTCCAACCTTGTGTTTGACCGAAGGTGACCCACATTCTCTCTGGTCCGACCTTGTTTTTGACCAATGATGACCCATATTCACACCGGTCCGACCTTGTTTTCGACTGAAGAGACCTGTATTCGCACTGGTCCAACTTTGTGTCTGACCGTGGAGACCCATATTCACAATGGTTTGACCTTGTTTGTTTACCTAGGTGACCCATATTCACACTTGTCTGACCTTGAGTTTGACCGATGGTGACCCATATTCTCTCTGGTTTGACCTTGTTTTTGACCATTGGTGAACTATTTTAACTAGTTTTTATCCAAGAGGACCCACATTCCCACTGCTGTTAAATACCATGTTGACAAATATTCTGATCAATTAAGAACAAATAAAAACTGTTGTATATATGACATCGAAAAATGAAATTTCACACAAAATTGTAAATTGCCCGCCACTCAACCAACAGTTTTTTTCCTCTCTATAACCAGGAACTTTTCAATGAAAAATACGGCTAAAATTCTTCAAGTTTCACCAAATTGGAAATTCATCAAATTGTTCTTTTCTTATCTCTCTTCTGTATATCATGATTTGAAATTTTAACAAAATGTGTTCTACCAGAGTTGATACAAGAGCCGTCGTAAGACAGCGCGCTCGACTACGCCGCTTTGACTTAGAATACAATTACGATGTAATAATACCAAGTTTGGTCTCTTTATGTCAAACCTAACTAAAATTATTCGATACATAAGGTGACTTTGATGCTACACTCCCACCAGCCGGTCCAAACAATGACGCAACTCAAATAACTTGATTTCCCATTATGAATAATGTGGTTAAGAATATACAAATATGCCTTTCACAGGAAATAAAAAATAAAAAATTCAAAGGCCATAATTTGTATTTGGGCTTAAAACGGAGTAATGTTTCTTGTTGTAAGATGGTCGTAAATAATTTTAAATTTTATTAAGTGCATTTAATGAACGGTATGGAAGTCTTTTTTATTAAAATCCCAACTTGCCCTTAACTTTTACTTGCCTTAAACTTTAACCTAAGTCAATCAGGGGCCATAACTTGTATTAAGGATATGGAGTTATGTAACCTCATTGGGTGATGGTCCTGAACAATTGTGTGAAGTATTAAGTCAATTGAATGAAGGGTATAGGAGTTATTAAACAATATCCCAACCTGCCCTAAAACTTTAACCTAAGTTCCATGGTCAATCAGGGGCCATAATTTGTATAAAAGATAATATGGAGTTATCTAACCTCATTATGTGATGGCTCTGAACATCTGTGTGAAGTATTAAGTCAATTGAATGAATGGTATTGGAGTTTTAAGTGAAAATCCCAACTTGCCCTAAAACTTTAACCTGCCCTAGAACTTTAACCTAAGTCAATCAGGGGCCAAAACTTGTATTTTGGATAATATGGAGTTATGTAACCTCATTGTGTGATGGTTCTGAACAACTGTGTGAAGTATTAAGTCAATTGAACAAAGGATATAGAAGTTATTAATAAATATTCGAACTTGCCCTAAAACTTTAACCTAAGTTCCATAGTCAATCAGGGGCCATAATCTGTGTAAAGAATAATATGGAGTTATCTAACCTCATCATGTGATGGCCCTGAACAACTGCATGAAGTATTAAGTCAGTTGAATGTAGGGTATTGGACTTATAAGTGAAAATCCAAACTTGCCCTTAAACTTTAACTGGATCTCGACGCCGACGCTAGGGCGAGTAGTATAGCCCACCTATTCTTCGAATAGTCGAGCTAATAATAAACCATTTGAGGTAGACGATTCTGAAAAGCAGTGTTTACCAGTTAGTAAAGTTTAAATAAATGCATAATATTTAAAGGGATTTTTACGGACTTTTTTTTATAGTTTATTGTTTATTTTATAGAAATTATTAAAAAGGGAATAGAAAACTGACACAATAACTTTGATAGCTAGTACATGTACTTGATGATTGGATGAAACGATTAATATCAGGATAAGGGCAAATATTAACTAATTTCTAACCCAAACATAACAGCATTCATAAAAATACTAACAACTAGATATCAAAACTATTACAAAATGTTCACACACACAAATGCAACTTACAAAAAAAATCATTTTAATCAGTTGCATCTTTTTTTTAAATTATATAGCAAATGATCAGTTACCACTAAACAACCCGTATATGCATTGTACTACATTTGTGTAAGAGAGAACAAGCAGTCAACTAAAAGCCAAAACTCAACAAGATAATCTAGATGCAAAGATCATGTAAATCACTTATGTTTCCAATATGGTACAGAACTTTAAATAGAATAACATATTAGATCAAACTGCAATAAAAAAATGCTCTAAAATACCAACGAAGTGAATGATTAAGTATGCTCATACCAAAACAATCCAGCAACATCTACTATCATAACTATGCCTGTATTATGCAGACAAGACTATTATTGTAATCATAAGTACTAAGTGGCTAAAATGTGTACTATCAACAAAGTAAAGACTCGACACAAAGTCATTCAAAGTTATAAAATGAAAAATGCCATTTTTTTCTAATGAATATCACTTTGACCTTGACCTTGGACCTATTTACCAAAAGCCCAATGGATCATCTATGGGCATGACCAGTGTGTATACCAAGTTTGAAGACGTTACACCAAATAACTCAAAAGTAATTGATCGTAAACGAAAGCACACATGTTTTTTTCTAGTGATTCTTACAATGACCTTGTCCTTGGGAGGAATTTACCCATAACCAAAGGGATCATCTTTGGGCCTTATCAGTGTATATACCAATTTTGAAGGCTCTATACCAAACATTATTCAAAAGTATGGAAACAAAAGTATGCAGGCAACGCCAGACAAAGTAATTCATGTCTGACATACTTTGAAGGCAACACAAAAAACTTTAACAATATTAAATAATAATGTAACCTAACAACTAATAAATGATATTATGAAAGAATAATCTCACAGTTGTGTTAAAATCACCTTGAGCATGGTCTATGCAGGTGAAACATCACACGATTAAATAAAACAAATTGGTTGCAGATGCAGATATGTGCACATTAACAATCAAGTTACTGTAAAAGGCTGGTTGTCCAGTTAGCACAGTGGTTAGTGCACTCGCTTCTCACCAAGGCAACCTGTGTTCAATTCCCAGCCTAGGCACATTTGGTTTGTGGTCACCAAGTCAAACAAGTGGGTTTCCTCCGGGTACTCCGGTTTCCCCCACAACACTAGACCACACTCCCGAGCAAAATCATGCCAATGAGAGTGATTACGGTAATATTATAAGTTGCAACAGCTTGTTTCACAATCGTTGTAAAATTAAATAAGTTTAAACAAGTAACTGTACACGTACAACATGGCAACCATTTCAAAACAAGGCAAATTATACTAGAATTTCTCTACATCCAACAATGCACCAAAAACCATATTTGATAAAAGAATAATAACAAAATAAAACTAAACATGTACATTACATATGTATCAATGTCATTTAACATTGATCTATATACATCGCCTAATAGATATTGCATGGTTAATATGCAGTCTAAAATATCACTAAATGTACATTAAAAAAGTAAAAATAACATAAACAGCCTGTTTTACATTAACCACACCTTTAACTGAAAGGATAAGTACCTTATATCATGATGTTATTCAAAAATCACCTATAAAACACATGTTTCATTAGAGTGTTATATAACACTGCCATCCATTTTTGTAGTCATTGCTGTCTGTATAGATTTTTACATCCGAGTTTCTCATGATTATAAATACCGACCATACACAGCATAAAGAAGGCTATCATGTAGGATATGATTATAACAACTCTAAAAAGATATGCCCTTTTAACTATAGCAACATTTGTACCATGGAGTGTTTTCTCTGTTTTCGTCTATGCATTAACTCCAATATTGGAACGGTAACAAATAGGCGGAGCATAACTGTGCTATAACTTTTGTGCTGATAAATTACAACGCTATTCATGCTAGTTATTGAACATTGTTCTTGACAACATGGTCTTATAGTATGAAAGATGTACCGGTAACTAGAGATTGCTTTTTTGAAAAAGCGCATGTCTCCCCCATTGTGTGGTCGTAGGTGAGAAATAATCAATGATGGATCCCAAAATCAATAGGGGCCATCAACTAGTCATGACTAACTGGCATACCAAGTATGAAGTTCCTGGGTGTAAACGTTCTTGAGTTATTGAGCAGAAACCGGTTCTTCACCTCAAGGTCAGTGACCTTGACCTTTGACCAACTGATTGCAAAATCAACTAGACATCATGACCAACCTCACTTCAAAGTTTGGTGAACCTAGATCAAAGCATTCTCCTGATATTGCACGGAAATATTTTTTTACATTAGAGGTCACAGCGACGTTGACCTTTGACCTTGTGACCCCCCAAAATATAGGAGTTTTCTAAACCTCATGATCAACCTCCCTACCAAGTTTGGTGAACCTAGGTCAAACCATTCTCAAGATATTGAGCGGAAATGTTTTTTACATTGGGGGTCGCCGCGACCTTGACCTTTGACCTAGTGACCCCAAAAACAATAGGGATCTTCTACACCTCATGACCAACCTCCCTACCAAGTTTGGTGAACCTAGGTCAAACCGTTCTCAAGATTTTGAGCAGAAATGTTTTTTATATTGGGGGTCGCCGCGACCTTGACCTTTGACCTAGTGACCCCAAAAACAATAGGGATCCTCTACACCTCACGACCAACCTCCCTACCAAGTTTGGTGAACCTAGGTCAAACCATTCTCAAGATATTGAGCGGAAATGTTTTTTACATTGGGGGTCGCCGCGACCTTGACCTTTGACCTAGTGACCCCAAAAACAATAGGGATCCTCTACACCTCACGACCAACCTCCCTACCAAGTTTGGTGAACCTAGGTCAAACCATTCTCAAGATATTGAGCGGAAATGTTTTTTACATTGGGGGTCGCCGCGACCTTGACCTTTGACCTAGTGACCCCAAAAACAATAGGGATCCTCTACACCTCACGACCAACCTCCCTACCAAGTTTGGTGAACCTAGGTCAAACCATTCTCAAGATATTGAGCGGAAATGTTTTTTACATTGGGGGTCGCCGCGACCTTGACCTTTGACCTAGTGACCCCAAAAACAATAGGGATCTTCTACACCTCATGACCAACCTCCCTACCAAGTTTGGTGAACCTAGGTCAAACCATTGTCAAGATATTGAGCGGAAATGTTTTTTACATTGGGGGTCGCCGCGACCTTGACCTTTGACCTAGTGACCCCAAAAACAATAGGGATCTTCTACACCTCATGACCAACCTCCCTACCAAGTTTGGTGATCCTAGGTCATGCGGTTTTCCAGTTATCGATCGGAACGAAGTGTGACGTACGGACGGACTGACGGACTACCGGACTGACGGACAGGGCAAAAACAATATGTCTCCCCCAGAGAGGGGGAGACATAATTAGAAAATATAATAGTTTGTTATGACTGCAAATAGAATTTCAGTCAATAAAAATGTAAGTTTACCATAATAAAGTGTCAATAAACAGTTTTAAAGGTAGAAATACTATTTAGACACAGCTGACCCTGAGTAATAAAACCTGATCAAACCCACCCTATCTTTATCGGCAGTGGAATTGAAAACATTTTTTTGGCTTATATCGCTTTCCCCTCGTTGTGGTCAAATCTAAATAAGAATTATAACATAAGTGTAACAACTACATAATAACTAATACAACAATGTTCTACCTCCCAAATCTTCTGGTTTCAAGTTTCAGAGCAAAATTAATGGAATGGGTTCACACCAAACTTTCTCTACAACTATGACAAGAACACCACAAGCTGGGAGGCAAACACTTCTCTGTTTTTCATAATCTACCAAGAGGCAAAGCAAGACCAGAGTTATGGAATTTGTTACTTCTTTGTATAGGGTCATAGTGGATATGTGAATCCAGTGGCATGGCCGAGTTCATTTATTAATATGACATTTCATATTATGATACACATAAATGTTATGTTAACTCTTGAAAGATTTTTAACCTAGAGCTATAACAGAAGTTGTGACTGGTTTGTTCAAGGTTTGCACACACTTTGCAACACCAAGGCTATAAGAATACCTCCAGTTCAGTATTTGTAAAAACAAACAAGCTAAGAACAAATCCTATAAAAATAAAATCTACTTCAACTATAAATAATGCCATTATGGACTTTTCAGATCTATATTTTATTTGAATGGAGCCGGCATACATTTAAGGCGCTCAAAAGCTTGTTTTTCCAGCATTTCCCGATGGTCTGGGTGAGCTATACTGATCAAATCGTATGCGCGCTCTCTCAAGGTCTTTCCAAATAGATACGCTATACCATGCTCTGTGACCACATAATGTACGTGGGCTCGTGTAGTTACCACACCAGATCCTGAAATTATATTTTTACAAAATATATTTAAATATAAATGTTTTACATCCCTAAAATTCATTTCATCAACTTCTAAAAAAAATTACAAATAAAAAATTAATTTTTACGTATTTTTACCATTAAATTTATTGGTTTTGAATACAAAAAAAGTAAAAACATCATAATAAAATAATTTTTTCATAACATAATCTTCAAGAATAAGCCTTATAATTGATCCTATTGGTGTTTTCTTTGTATAATTAACAACAATATCTAAAAAAATAATCTTTATTGTTTACTATCAACATCATGGTAGATTTTTAAAAAAAAATCAAAAGTTATCTATTTAACAATCACATAAAGGGATTAATTCATGTCAGCCTCTGAAAAATATAATGTTTATGTGAAATGTAAATGAAATGCTCATAACAATGATAAAACATCTCATCAAAAGTTCAAAGTAGAGTTCTCGTCTTCATAATTATTTAAACGTGTAAGGAAAACCTCGTCTTTTGCCTAAAAGCGTTAACACTGTTGAAAATTCCATCATTTTAGGATTGGATTTACCAAATTCTTTTCAAATGTGTAGCTCCGACACTTGTTGTTTGGTCTTTAATTATTCATAAAAGTAAGTTGTTTCTTTTATTGCCAATACAAAATCTGTAAGCGAGGCTCCTTACAAAAAGATCTAGATATTTGGATATTTATGAATCTGTAAAATTGTCAAATACCTATATCGAACCATTGAACAGTTTCCCAAACATACCGTGAGAAATACAAGTATAATTAAAGTTTTGAAAAGTAATTGAGTTCAGCTTTAAGTTACAAGACAATTTTTGCTTAGTATTAGCAATGTTTAAATGCATAATTATATATGAAAAGGCAGCAATTTTATATTTATTTAAATGCATACATGCGAATCATGTACGCATAATACTTAATCTTACTCAATGAAACAAAAATAATGTTGTTGTTCTGGTTATATGTTTACCAAAAAAAACCCAGGCTTGGTCAAATACTATTTTGGAAAACTGTTGTATTGTGTTTTTATTACATTTTGTATTCGTCCACATTTTATCAATTTCAAACTTTTAATAAGGGTCACAGGACTCAAAAAATAAGCTTGCCTGGGTAACCAGAACAAAAGCATTAATTTGATTATTAAAATATCAATAAAAGTTAAACCTTAATTAAACAAAAATGTATTATTCTTTGTATGGAAACAGAATAATATATCAAATTGTTCTTTGATTGCTACATGACTTTAACTATTCATTTATATAAAAACAATCAGATGATGAATGATGTTGCAGTAGTTATAAGAGAAATGTTAACACATCCAAACTGACCCAAAAGACCCAAATGTTAGAAAAAAGCAAAAGCTTTACATTCAATGCAGGCTTTGCATGTGTTATCTCACAAGACAAAAAATAAACGAGAGATGCTTGTCAAACATTATGCTCCTGTGAGCGCCATGTTGTTAGGAATATTTGGACAATTGAATAAAATAAGCATGAACCGAAATGACAGCTGATTTGTCATTGACATTGGATGTCTTTGAGGCAGTTTGAAGATTATGACCATTCAAAGCGTGAGGATAGTGATACAGTTTTTAACAAGAGATGTTTGTCAAATATTATGCCCCCCTGAGCGCCATGTTGTCAGAAATATTTGGACAATTGAACAAAATATGCATGGAGTGAAATGACAGCTGATTTGTCATTGACATTGGATGCCTTCGAGGCATTTTGAAGATTATGACCATTCAAAGTTTGCCGATAGTAGGTACAATTTTTAATCATGTTCATATGATGACTGATATTTGCAGATAAAAATGTTTCCTCTTAGCAGCAGGGAATAAGTAAATATGACAACTTTTTAATGATGAATATGAGTTATGACCATGACCTTTGACTCTATGACCTCAAAATCCATAGGGGTCATCAACTGGTCACCCCCAACCTAAATGTCAAGTTTGAGGGCCATGGGTGCCGGCATTGTCAAATTATCACACAGACAACCTTTTTGCGTTGAAGGTCATTGCAATCTTGACCTTTGACCCAATGACCCCTTAAATCAAAAGGGTTCATCTACAGGTCAAGCCCAACCCCAAAATGAAGTTTGAGAGCCATGGGTGCAGGCATTGAAGAGTTATCCCTCGAACAACGTTTTCACATTGAAGGTCACTGTGATTTTAAAATTTGACCCGATGACTCCTAAAATCATCTACTGGTCAGGCCAAACCTCCATGTCAAGTTTGATGGTCATAGGTCCAAGCATTGTTGAGATATCACTGGAAGAAGCTTTGTTAACTTTTTTTAGTTAAAGGTCACTGTTACCTTGACCTTTGGCCCAATGACCCCCCCCCAAAAAAAAAAAAATAGGGCTTATCTACTGGTCATGCCCAGCCTCCATGTCAAGTTTGATAACGATAAGTCCAGGAATTAGCCTAGGCATTGTTTAGTTATCACTCGGACAAGCTTTTAAATCCTATTACCATTAAAGGTCACTGTGACCTTGACCTTTGACTCAATGATCCCTAAAATCAATAGGGATCATCTACTGGTCAGGCCCAACCTTCATGTCAAGTTTGATGAACATACGTCCAGGAATTGTTGAGTCATTACTTGGACAAGCTTTGGTCTACCGACGGACCGACTGACCTACCGACCGACATGTGTAAAGCAAAATACCCCTCTTCTTCGAAGGCGGGCATAATAAACATGTTCAGATGATGACTGATATTTGCAGATAAACATGTATCCTCTTAGCAGCAGGGAATAAGTAAATATGATGTAAAACTTAACGACAATATGAGTTGTGACCCCGGGACCTTTGACCTCAAAATCCAAAGGGTCAAGTTTGAGGGCCATAAGTGCAGGCATTGTCGAGTTGTCACACAGACAAGCTTTTTTTATTCAACGTCACTGTGTTCTTGACCTTTGACCAAATGACCCCTAAAATAAATAGGGGTCATCTACTGGTCAGGCCCAACCTCCAATTCAAGTTTAAGGTCCATGGGTGTAGGCATTGTCGAGTTATCACCCGGAAAACCTTTCAGTATTAAAGGTCACTGTGATCTTGACCCTTAACTCGATGACCATAGGTCCAAGCATTCTTGAGTTATCACTGGGACAAGCTTTGACAACCTATTCCCGTTACAGATCATTATGACTTGAACGTTGACCCGATGACCCCTAAAATCAATATCATGTAAAGTTTGATAACCATAGGTTCAGGTATTGTCCAGTTTTCTATCGGACAAGCTTAGGCCTACCGACAGACAGACCGACCGACCAGAATGTGCAAAGCAATATACTCCCTCTTCTTCGAAGGGGGGCTTAATAAATATTGAGAAAAATGTGAAGCAGTTCAAGAAAAATAAAAAAAATTGTCTAAGGGACCATAACTGGAAATCTACATGTCACAAGCATACCACTTGGGGTTCTTTCCTCTAATCTACAGCATAGCCTAGCAAAGTAACATTGTCATCAAATATCTCCACATTTTATGCTCTATGAAATTTCTTTTGTCTGTGTACAATGTCTATAATGAGCCATGCACAAGCATTAGGATTATAAAAGTGTGCCATGCCAGTATTATATACATTTCTGTATTTTTATGGAAAGCATGAATAAATATATTTGTCTAGTCAATTTGTTTTATTTTGCATTGTCATAAAATATTGCATTTGCCTTGCCACACCAGGTATGTACAAAATTAGAACACAATAATTATTCGATGGTTACTAACAGTTTGGGCCCTGTTTCAATAAAGGTCGAAAGGCTTAAGATCGCAAATTTCCAGGAGTAACCCCATCTTTAAGAACATTTAAGGTTTAGGTTCTGTCCGTTACCCTACGGGTGGCCCCAAGCACTTTTTAGCAGCATTAAGGTAAATAAATAAAATATGGCTTGTCCAAGGATAATAACCCGACTCCCAGAATGTTATGCAATATGGACATCCAGAGGGTAGGTGTGTGTTTTATTCAGAGATGTTTAATACCTCGAACATCACCGGGCCCTATAAATTTGACTACAAATAAAAAAATTAGGGATGCAAACGAATTGCAAAATAGATATTCGAATATTTGGTAATTCTTTCGATCGAATATTCGAATATTTGTTTACCGAAATACATATTTTAGAGGATGTAGTAAACTACTATTATTATTCCGCTGCCTTTTGTAAACAATGTGAAATTAGATGGATTCCTAGTAAAACAGTGTTTTGCGCCAATGGAAGGTCTTTCCGTAGGATGATCAGCCTCGTTCTGAGATTGACCTCTAAACTTACTAAATATAACTATGGAAAACCCAAACCAACTCGGGAACTAGTAAAATAGTAAAACGAAAACATAAGTGGATTGGACTTATCTATTGTACAACAATAGAGGAAAGATATTCTAAAATCCATTTCAAAGCACGAAAATTGTATTGAAAGATGGAAACAGTTTCAAGCACATATATGCAACAACATTATTGAGCACAATATTACATGTACATTATTGTGGCATTCATATCATCACCTCGTTTTGCGCTATGTTGCACAGCATAATTTGCAGCCAAGACAACACATTGGTGTTAAAGCCGATTCCTAGCCAGTTATTGTAATAGTAGGGGGACGTTTTATAGTACCTGACGATATGTCCCTAAATGACACATGACGCGTGTCTAGTCATCACATTCACACCTCTGGGATTAGGGGCCAATCTTGTAAAAACAAGATAAACGAGCTTTATAAACAACATCAGTGATGAAGGCAAAATGTGTTCTGTTTTCTTTATTGAACTTATTTTTCGAATATTCAAATACCGATTTTGACATTCGAATACCAAACGTTTGATCGAATATTCGAATATTTTTTTTGCATCCCTAAAAAAAATAGGTTATCATTATTATCTTTAAAATAATTTTATATAATGATCTCAAAACTATTTAAAAGGAAAAAAACACAATCTAACCAAAAAGATAAAAAAAATTTGGGCTTTAAGCTTTATTAAGACTTTATCTTGTTATGTGTGACTTCAGACGTTTCATGAAATTGAGGCCCAAAGCATGGTTAAATAGAAAACAAGCTGGGAGCAGTGGCAAAGCATAAACACATTGATAGGCAAAGCAAAGTAAGACCTCTATGTGCTTAAGCTATCTCACCACGCTGCAATGTCGATACAATTTTAGTTTCTCCTCGCTTAGTTGTGGATGGCATTGCAATTATGGGTTTTCCTTTGCCGTCAAGACCAAGGGCAGCACCGCGGATAAAGTCTATCTGGCCTCCAAATCCTACAGAAATATATAATACCATAAAACAACAACTTTCATTTTTTTTTTTTAAAAGCAAAAAATTACCTCTTTTCAATATGGAGACAATTTTAGATTCCCCACGTTTGGTGGCCGATGGCATAGCTATAATTGGTTTTCCTTTTCCATCCGTTCCCAATGCAGCACCTCTTATGAAATCCATCTGGCCTCCAAAGCCTACATGAAGTTTTGCGAACACAGTTTATTGTACACAATACATCAATGACATTGTGCACACAGAATTAAACCTTACTAAAAGCCTTGGAAATAACAAAGCAATTTTACACTCGGGAACTGTGTAAGCTGTGTGATTTCAAGAACTTTGTAAGCTGTGTGATTTCAAGAACTGTGTAAGCTGTGTGCTTTCAGGAACTGTGTAAGCTGTGGGCCTTCAGGAAGCGTGTCAGCTGTGTGCTTTCAGGAACTGTGTAAGCTGTGTACTTTCAGGAAGTGTGTCAGCTGTGTGCTTTCAGGAACTGTGTAAGCTGTGTGCTTTCAGCAACTGTGTAAGCTGTGTTCTTTCAGGAAGTGTGTCAGTTGTGTGCTTTCAGGAACTGTGTAAACTGTGTGCTTTCAGCAACTGTGTAAGCTGTGTGCTTTCAGGAACTGTGTAAGCTGTATGGTTTCAGTAACTGTGTAAGCTGTATGCTTTCTGGAACTGTGAAAGCTTTATGCTTTCAGGAACTGTGTAAGCTGTATGCTTTCAGGAACTGTGTAAGCTGTATGGTTTCAGGAACTGTGTAACCTGTATGGTTTCAGGAACTGTGTAAGTTCAGGAGCTGTGTAAGCTGTGTGGTTTTAGGAACTGTGAAAGCTGTATGGTTTTAGGAACTGTGTAAGCTGTATGCTTTCAGGAACTGTGTAAGCTGTATGCTTTCAGGAACTGTGTAAGCTGTACGGTTTCAGGAACTGTGTAACCTGTATGGTTTCAGGAACTGTGTAAGTTCAGGAGCTGTGTAAGCTGTGTGGTTTTAGGAACTGTGTAAGCTGTATGCTTTCAGGAACTGTGTAAGCTGTACGGTTTCAGGAACTGTACAACCTGTATGGTTTTTAGGAACTGTGTAAGTTCAGGAGCTGTGTAAGCTGTGTGGTTTTAGGAACTGTGTAAGCTGTGTGGTTTTAGGAACTGTGTAAGCTGTATGGTTTAGGAACTCATGTAAGCTGTATGGTTTCAGGAACAGTGTAAGCTGTGTGATTTCAGGAACTGTGTAAGCTATTTGCTTTCAGGAACTGTGTAAGCTGTGTGCTTTCAGGAACTGTGTATGCTATTGGCTTTCAGGAACTTCGTAAGCTGTATGGTTTCAGGAACTGTGTAAGCTGTGTAGTTTCAGGAACTGTGTAAGCTGTGTGGTTTCAGGAACTGTGTAAGCTGTGTGGTTTCAGGAACTGTGTAAGCTGAATGGTTTCAGGAACTGTGTAAGTTGTATGGTTTCAGGAACTGTGTAAGCGGTGTGGTTTCAGGAACTGTGAAAGTTGTATGGTTTCAGGAACTGTGTAAGCTGTGTGGTTTCAGGAACTGTGTAAGTTGTATGGTTTCAGGAACCGTGTAAGTTGTATGGTTTCAGGAACTGTGTAAGCTGTGTGGTTTCAGGAACTGTGTAAGCTGTGTGATTTCAGGAACTGTGTAAGCTGTGTGGTTTCAGGAACTTTGTTAGCTGTATGGTTTCAGGAACTGTGTTTGCTGTACGGTTTCAGGAACTGTGTTAGCTGTATGGTTTCAGGAACTGTATTAGTTGTGTGCTTATGCTTCACATTGTACATCATGCTGATTAATTTCAAAATAAACCCAGGGACGTAACATGGCAGCTATTCCGGCAATAGTTTTTTACCTTGATAAGCATGCTTAGTGCCACTGATGACATACAAACAGAGTTTCATGGGAAAGTTTTGACCCGGTTTTGAGTAATCATATCTTAGAACTAGCTTTTGCACAAAAATACCAGTGACAACACCTAGGCTATGACAATATCACAACATTTTTTTAAAAAGGCAAACAAGTGAAATTATTTATGGATGCAGCAGTAAACATCAATGCAATTATTTTCAACTTATACCATTTATAACACATAGTCAACTCACATTTATTCACATCACTGATGTGTCCATATACATAAAGAAGTCTTACATGATAATAATAAGCCTATGAATCTTCACATTATAACACTTGATGCTTGTCAGCTAAACACCATCAGTGTCGAGCCAAAGTAAGAACATGCATTCAAAAATTGAAAACACATCAATTAGTGAAGTTTAAACTCTTTTATAAGAAGTACTTTTATATATGTATTAAAAACTAATTTAAAGTTTAAAAAGTATCAAATCTGATCTTTTTATATTTGTTATGCTTTAAAATGAAGGCATACAGTTACTCTGAAAAGGACATGATACAACTTGTATAATGAAATGTTATATATACATTTTATAGATTTTCAAAAACCTTACAATATTGTACACATACCTGAGTAAATCCTGGTTCCAATAGAATCTGCACATATTTGTCCAGTTAAGTCCACCTCTATACATGAATTGATGGCCGTCACTTTAGGATTCTGGCAAATAACGGCGGTGTTGTTTGTAAAGGCCACATCACACATGTCTGCAAGAAAAAAAACAGTCATGTTGATTGTAAAGGCCACATCATTATGTCTGCAAGAAAATAACAGCCATGTTGTTTGTAAAGGCCACATCATACATGTCTGCAGGAAAAATAACAGACATGTTGTTTGTAAAGGCCACATCACACATGTCTGCAAGGAAAATAACAGCCATGTTGTTTGTAAAAGCCATATCATTATGTCTGCAAAGAAAATAAAACACATGTTGTTTGTAAAGGCCACATTATTATGTCTGCAAGGAAAATAGCAGACATGTTGTTTGTAAAGGCCACATCACACATATCTGCAAGGAAAATAACAGCCATGTTGTTTGTAAAGGCCACGTCACACATGTCTGCAAGGAAAATAACAGCCATGTTAACAGCCATGTTGTTTGTAAAGGCAACATCATTATGTCTGCAAAAAAACAAACAGCCATGTTGATTGTAAAAGCCATATCATTATGTCTGCAAGGAAAATGACAGCCATGTTGTTTGTAAAGGCCACATCACACATGCCTGCAAGGAAAATGACAGCCATGTTGTTTGTAAAGGCCACATCACACATGTCTGCAAGGAAAATGACAGCCATGTTGTTTGTAAAGGCCACATCACACATGCCTGCAAGGAAAATGACAGCCATGTTGTTTGTAAAGGCCACATCACACATGTCTGTAAGGAAAATAACAGCCATGTTGTTTGTAAAGGCCACATCACACATGTCTGCAAGGAAAATAACAGCCATGTTGTTTGTAAAGGCCACATTAATATGTCTGCAAGGAAAATGACAGCCATGTTGTTTGTAAAAGCCACATCACACATGTCACTAAGGAAAATAACAGCCATGTTGTTTGTAAAGGCCACGTCACACATGTCTGCAAGGAAAATAACAGCCATGTTGATTGTAAAGGCCACATCACACATGTCTGCAAGGAAAATAACAGCCATGTTGATTGTAAAGGCCACATCACACATGTCTGCAAGGAAAATAACAGCCATGTTGTTTGTAAAGGCCACATTAATATGTCTGCAAGGAAAATGACAGCCATGTTGATTGTAAAGGCCACATCACACATGTCTGCAAGGAAAATAGCAGACATGCTGTTTGAAAAGGCCACATCACATATGTCTGCAAGAAAATGACAGCAGTGTTGTTTGTAAAGGCCACGTCACACATGTCTGCAAGGAAAATAACAGCAATGTTGATTGTAAAGGCCACATCACACATGTCTGCAAGGAAAATAACAGCCATGTTGTTTGTTAAGGCCACATCACACATGTCTGCAAGGAAAATAACAGCCATGTTGTTTGTAAAGGCCACATCACACATGTCTGCAAGGAAAATAACAGCCATGTTGATTGTAAAGGCCACATCACACATGTCTGCAAGGAAAATAACAGCCATGTTGTTTGTAAAGGCCACGTTACACATGTCTGCAAGGAAATTAACAGCCATGTTGATTGTAAAGGCCACATCACACATGTCTGCAAGGAAAATAACAGCCATGTTGATTGTAAAGGCCACATCACACATGTCTGCAAGGAAAATAACAGCCATGTTGTTTGTAAAGGCCACATTAATATGTCTGCAAGGAAAATGACAGCCATGTTGTTTGTAAAGGCCACATCACACATGTCTGCAAGGAAAATAACAGACATGTTGTTTGTAAAGGCCACATCACACATGTCTGCAAGGAAAATAACAGACATGTTGTTTGTAAAGGCCACATCACACATGTCTGCAAGGAAAATAACAGACATGTTGTTTGTAAAGGCCACATCACACATGTCTGCAAGGAAAATAACAGACATGTTGTTTGTAAAGGCCATATCACACATGCCTGCAAGGAAAATGACAGCCATGTTGTTTGTAAAGGCCACATCACACATGCCTGCAAGGAAAATAACAGCCATGTTGTTTGTAAAGGCCACATCACACATGTCTGCAAGGAAAATAACAGCCATGTTGTTTGTAAAGGCCAATTCACACATGTCTGCAAGGAAAATAACAGCCATGTTGTTTGTAAAGGCCAATTCACATATGTCTGCAAGGAAAATAACAGCCATGTTGTTTGTAAAGGCCACATCACACATGTCTGCAAGGAAAATAACAGACATGTTGTTTGCAAAGGCCACATCACACATGTCTGCAAGGAAAATAACAGCCATGTTGTTTGTAAAGGCAACATCATTATGTCTGCAAGAAAAAACCCCAGCCATGTTGATTGTAAAGCCCACATCACACATGTCTGCAAGGAATATAACAGCCATGTTGTTTGTAAAGGCCACATCACACATGTCTGCAAGGAATATAACAGCCATGTTGTTTGTAAAGGCCACATCACACATGTCTGCAATGAATATAACAGCCATGTTGTTTGTAAAGCCCACATCACACATGTCTGCAAGGAATATAACAGCCATGTTGTTTGTAAAGGCCACATCACACATGTCTGCAAGGAAAATAACAGACATGTTGTTTGTAAAGGCCATGTCACTCATGTCTGCAAGGAAAATAACAGCCATGTTGTTTGTAAAGGCCACGTCACACATGTCTGCAAGGAAAATAACAGCCATGTTGTTTGTAAAGGCCACGTCACACATGTCTGCAAGGAAAATAACAGACATGTTGTTTGTAAAGGCCATGTCACACATGTCTGCAAGGAAAATAACAGACATGTTGTTTGTAAAGGCCACGTCACACATGTCTGCAAGGAATATAACAGCCATGTTGTTTGTAAAGGCCACGTCACACATGTCTGCAAGGAAAATAACAGCCATGTTGTTTGTAAAGGCCACGTCACACATGTCTGCAAGGAAAATAACAGACATGTTGTTTGTAAAGGCCATGTCACACATGTCTGCAAGGAAAATAACAGACATGTTGTTTGTAAAGGCCATGTCACTCATGTCTGCAAGGAAAATAACAGACATGTTGTTTGTAAAGGCCACATCACACATATCTGCAAGGAAAATAACAGACATGTTGTTTGTAAAGGCCATGTCACACATGTCTGCAAGGAAAATAACAGACATGTTGAATGTTAATGAAGTTAAGGCAAAGATTTAACTTAATGTACAGTGAGGCTGATGATGATGGCACCAAGGATAAGACAATTCCTTAAATCTTTTTCTTCAAAAAATGGACAAGCCCATATGTGATTCTTTCATATGTCTTTGATTTCCCTGTTTTGCCAGGCCTTTAAATCTCTGACCATCTCACCCTTATATGACAAATCACTTGCAACAATGCGCCATCTGATAATATTTTGGTTTATATTAATGATATATATGCTTATAGCAAGGCTTCTAAAACTTTGAATCTCAATTGGTCCACCCGATTTCTTGTAAGAAACACAGCAGATTACAACTGTGTACTGTATCCGTTAAAATACCAGTGCAGTTACTATTTTAATGTAAACAACAATGATGTCAACAACATTTTTAACTGTAACAAAATTCTAAACAATTGGCCCTTTGTTTTAAAACTTATATACGTTTTTTTGAAAGCATTATTATGCTTTGGGTTTGAATGTAGAGAAGGGGTTATCACCTTTTAAGTAGGAACAATGTATATGTTACACTCAATTCACATTAAACGCAATTAAAATAGTATATATCAATGAGTACGAGAGTAATTCTGGGACATTTTAAAATATTTTCCTATTTTTTTTAAATATCTGAATAAACGTTTCTTTATAGTAAACTTGTTGATCTTCTTGTTTTTGAATAATGCAAAATAAGATGGAATTAAATCACTTGACTTTGTTTTAATTGATTCTGAGGTATTCAAAGTTAGTCATATTCTAGTTTGACAGTTATAAATCTCCTCAGCAGGTTTTTTAATCTGCGTTGAAGTTGATATTACCTAGTTTATAACAGATTTTAACTTTGAAGCATTTTTTCCCCTTAAGATAACATTGTTAAGAACAACATACAAATATATATATATATATATATACACACACGTCATGACATGATGCTCATACTATCCCAGGTACCTTGTTCATCAAATAATAGCAAGGGGAGTAACACCTGCAATAATGTTAAAAAATGTTTATTGCAAGATTTTGCTCCCTTGGGTTAACATTTTCTTTTAATCAGCATTTTATCATATTTTTATGCACTATTACTGCACTTGGGGCTTTAATACTGCCCGTTGGAATAATGTGATTTTGTAAACATAGGTTAACTTCGGATACTTAATTCAAACTTATCTTTACCTGTTTGAAAGTGTTTTTACCTGGAGAGATGTTTCAAGCACCTCATTAATAATCACAAAATGCTTGACACTTGTTTCCAAAATGAAGGAAAGATCATAACTGACTGAGAACTACTGCATTCTGGGAACTATACGGCTTTATTTTGCAATTTTCTTTTAAGTTTAGCACTGATTATGTTTATAAATCCATAGAACAAGTATGTATCATTGTGTATTGTATTAGCTTTATAGAGATACTGGCACTTCTCAGCCTTTAAATACTCACCTACAAACGGATTATTATGCATGAAATTGTACAGCTTCTTTGTTCCAACAGCAAAACTGCTCACAATCTTCCCAGTCATGATCGTTTTATTGTTGTTAGTTATTGCCCCTTTCTCACAAAGGTCCACAACTCCGTCAGAGAACATCTCCGAATGTACACCTAAGTCTCTATGGTTACCCAGCTGGGCCAGAACTGCATCTGGTATGGAACCAATACCTGAAATAATTCACTTATGAAAATAACATTTAATTATCTTAAAATGATCTGGAAATTATTAGGCTAAAGTTTAGATCTTTCATAAAAGGAATGGTTTTGAATCATAAACTTCAGAATTATATGACACTCTTGTTTAGTATTGATTTTAACCTCTACATCAATCATAAACATTCTTTATAATGTCAAAACAACTCATATCAGAATTATATGACACTCTTGTTTAATATTATAATATTAACCTCTACATCATCCCCTCATTGATAATTATATACGTACCACTAGAAATTTATCATTGAGTGATTTGTTTTCCAGTCTATACTTCAATGAATAACAATGTTTGCATGCATGTCCTTTGCATGTCCTTTTTATATGAACGTAAGCTTTTTTACATTGCACTGTTTCTGTTTCCTTGCTGATAATGTTATCACCATCTGACATCAAATAATGTGTAAATGTATCGCAATGCAAAAAAATATGTTTAAACTTATAGCAATATTTAAGCCTTAAAACTAAACATTGGTTGGTCAAGGGATCAAATCTAATCATGGGCTGATTGTATGCTGTTGCTTACTGAAATTAGCTATTAAAGTGAATTTGTTGAAGTTTTGACACTTTGATTGGCCATTACCGTACTCTTCAGAAATAATATTGCAATATGGAAGTGTCAGTCAAGAGATTGTGCTTATAAACATTGTAACCAAATTTGGAAAATATTAGATAAGAATACCGAAGTAAGGGAGGGGACAAAGTAATAGTGGTTATTTTTTGACAAAAAAAAGAAATGTCATTACTCCCCAGTTAATAATGTCATCTGACTTGTTGGTCGAACTCAGTCAAGATATTACTCCAAAAAACATTGTATTTATGTTTGGTAAAGATTGGATAATGCATGCTCATGTTAGACAGCTGACAGAAAACATTTGCTCATTTTCTTACAATTCAAAGCCCATATCTCTGGAGTTAATTGTGCGATATGGGTGTTGGGCAGAAATGAAAGTGTGGGCCGTTGAAAGAGGCACCCATGCCAACAACTATCTATAATTATGCCATGCTACAGAGGT
Source organism: Mya arenaria (assembly GCF_026914265.1). Taxonomy (NCBI): domain Eukaryota; kingdom Metazoa; phylum Mollusca; class Bivalvia; order Myida; family Myidae; genus Mya; species Mya arenaria. Next base: position 26,580,804 of record NC_069130.1, read on the forward strand.
AACATAAAGATCAGTTGAAGATTAAAGTGACACTCTTATTCAAAATCAATGCATGCATACACATGTATAACAACAATCAATTTTGACTGATATACCTTTAACTACTTACTAAATAATGCATTTATGGAAAATATTAATTACTGATAACAAGATTGTGACTGTGTATCTAAAAGCAGAAAGGGCAAAAAATATTAAATGATTGTTGATTGCTTTTTACTGTGGTCTACTATAGTCTCATAAGGTAGAAATACCATGTTTTATGCTCATTTCTTTAAAATTAAACTTGGTATCCTTCATAAGAACCACTGTTTTCGACATTTATTCATCCTTTTTGATAAATTAAAACAACTTTATAAATGATGTAATATTATTTGGTATAAGAGTGCATCTTTAAAATATAATAACAACCTCCCGTATTCTACCAATTTCTTCAAAATCACAAACCCATCTGGAGTGTGGCCCCATCCTCTACCAGGTTTTCAGCGACCAGCTTTCCAATCATCACTTCCTCTTTTGACAGCTCAACTCTCTTCATCTCATGTAGTGTATCATCGCATTCGACCATGGCGTCAACGTGAGATTGGTGGATAATTCCATCACCAAACGTGCGGGGCAGGTTCTTGTTGACCTGGGCTAAAATGGTTCAATATTTTCTTTTTTCTTATATCAGTTTAAGTCAAAGCTAAAGGTATGTTAAAGGTTAGATTCATTTTACGTCACAATGTTTAAAATTCAACTTTATAAGCTCTATAAAGCTTTCAGTGACCGTTTTAAAGCTGCACTCTCACAGATTGAACGTTTTGACAACTCTTTTTTTTTGTCTTGGAACGAGCCAATTTTTGCGGAAATTTATGGAAACCAGTTATATAAGATTGTTGACAAAAAATTAGATCGCAGATTTAATATATTTAAGAAAAAAAAAAGATGTTTTATTCATTTTTCTTAAACCCTTAGTAACGCTTTAAGCCTTAAAACATTAATTTTCTAACAGAAATATGAAAATCTGCGCTCTGATCTTTTGTCAGCAATCTTATAATTATCATTGGTTTGCAGATATTTACGCAAAAAATTGCTCTTTCCAAGACAAAAAATAAAAAAGTTGTAAAAATGGTATATCTGTGAGAGTGCAGCTTTAACATTTAAAAAAAATCTGTTACGTCTGATAACCAGTACTATCACCGAGTGATGAACATTTAGTGACAAATATTTGAACAATTTTGAAAATCTGCTATATTTGATAACAAGTTTTATCACCGAGTGGGGATCGAACCCAGGACCATTGGATCATATGGATCTAGTAATCAATAGTCAATTATGTTAACCACCCCATTGCCACTTATAAGTTGAAAGTGTTTATTGTATGACAGTTTATTATCAAAAACTTACTAAACCTTGTGTAATTTGAACGTCAGTAACATAATTCAAAACTAAGCAACAAATTTTGACAAGACAAAATAAAAAAATTATGAAGTCTATTTTTCATGATAATTGTAACTGAAGACTAAGAGCAGGATGAACATGTTGAGCTCAAACTCAATATAAATTTCACATTTATTGATAAGCCAACTTTTATTCCAAGACTATCTTTCAAACAGAGAATAAAACCAAACATTTCTAATTGCTACACATGTAATGAATGTCTTCTTTTAGATATAGGTTTTTAGCAATCAGTGGATTTTTTTATGTGAATTCTTACTAACATGTATTTAGAAATGACCATGATTATTGGTTTTACATATAAAGCAGAAAAACAGGGAAATTCTATTTCAACTTATATTTTTCAACTTATATCTTTGACTTGAGTACAGACCAAATGAAACTTCTGTGTGTCGGAATTCTAGCCTCATGCTTGAAAAATAATCTAGAAAATCATTTAAAAGTTTAAACTGTTAAGGGTAAAACATTTCTAAACAGTCCTTACCAATGATATACTTAGCATTCTGTATGGCAGATCTTGTACAGTCAACACTGGTTCCAAGGGAGCAGAATCCATGTTTGTCTGGGGGACTAACGGACACAAGGGCAACATCTATGTTTATGATGCGTTGCCTGAATAACCGGGGAATCTCGCTCAGAAATATAGGGATGGCATCAGCACGTCCCTCTCTGATAGCTTGACGAGAATTTCCACCAACAAATAAGGAATTGGAACGAAACATATCTGCAATGCAAGTAAATACGTTATTGCTGTAAGAGAATATGAAAGTAAGTTCTTACTTGAACAAACAAAATGCACATCATGGTAAGATAATTATGAATGTATTGTAACGATTAAGTCTTTTAACAAGTTTCCAGTTTTCACATTATTTTAAATTCCTAGCTTGATGGATATGTTGATATTGGTCTTCCTGCTGTAGCAAAAACAAGAGATGTTTGTCGAACATCATGTCTCCTGAGCGACGCTGAGAATATCGAATCAAGGGGTTTTAAGATGAAATGAATTTATTTTAAATGGTTGAACAAAGTTTTCATGACAAGGAAGAAAAACAATTCTTCCTATGAAATGAGGAAAAGTTTCCATAAGACTGGTGAACTTGACCTTTGATCTAATGACCAGCCCACACTCACAAAATATAGGTAATATCATCTGGTCAAAGGCAACCTTCCACTGTTGGTTCTAGGTCAAACTATTCTCAAGTTATTTTTTGAACATTTCTTTTATAACACTGTTGACTGTGACATTTGACCTACTGACCTTAACTACTACTCATCTACTGGTCAAGGGCAACCGACCACTAATGTTTCATGGTCCTTTCTCAAGTTATTGTGCAGACAAAACATTGTTGACCACCAACTGATACAAATAACCACCAACTATCCACATTTCCAAACCTACACTAATTCATGACAAAAAGGAGGCATGAAAAAGCTGTAGTTTAACTGTTATAACAACAAATATCTGCTAACCATCATATTCCGGTTCATTGTACAGGCCTGGTCCCTCTGTGTGTATATGCATGACTTCGACATCGCGAATGTCAGCTCTCTTGCCATGATCACACATCGCCTGGATGAGGTGTACAGGGGTGGCTGCAGCACCATGGATGAACACACGCTGACCTAAATGAGGAAAATAATCTTTGAACACCTTCACTTTTGTGCATATCATGTGCATAAAAAGGCCAATACAAGCAGTAAACAATCATTTCAATGCACTTATTTGGGATGGAATCCAATGAGGATATTGTGTACTAGAGACGTCACATGTTATTTCATGACACCTTGATGTAAGATTGGAATAAAACTTTGGTGAACAGCTTTAAAGGTTTTAAACTTTAAATTGAAACACACACTTAAAAAATGGTAGGGTCGGCATCTTTTTCGTAGGTAGAGTCGGGTTACCCGAACCGAGCCCGAATCAAATCAAATTACAAAATGTCCCTTATTCCTATACAAGATAATACAACACAATGATAGAAATAAGTAAATTAGCCCACATGTTGGTTTTACTAATTCATTTTTGCTTGATTGTAAAGACAACTGAACGCTGATGATAAACTTATGACAAGCACTGCTGCAATATCTACTAGTACAATGGATATATGAAGTAATTCCGGCTTGTTCATTCAGAAGTTTAATTTCGACGTCTGACTAGTTCTGTTTTTAGCAACAATAATGAGAAATCAGGGATACTTTTTAATTATTTTAACATTTCTTGTGAATCCCTGTGTCGAGTCATAGTAAAAATAGTCGTCAAAAGACTCGTTGACGGCCATTTTGGTGGACTACTTCTAACTTCAGCTTTCATTAGATTGTTAAAACATTACCACACAGAAATGGAAACTGATAACATTCCGAAACAATTTGTTATGCCTTTCACGTAAAAGTCATTAGTTTTGACCTGGTGGTGACCTGCAAACAACAAGTCATCAACCTTATGCTATATATACATGTATATTAGTGCACCCATGCACAATATTATTTTTCCACATGTTCAAATGCATATTTCTGCAAAAACAAAAGCAATCAAACAAGGTCAAAACAACCGAATTTACAGTATTCCCCATTGTTCCTACCGCGTACCGGACTGAATCACTTGCACGGCTTCCTCAGCTGTTTTCCAGTCAGGGGTCCTGTCCGGTAATGGATGGATGGGTTCCGGGGAGTATAGGTAGTAACCGCGCTCTACACTCTTCCATAAGGGCCGTCTGCAACTGCCCTGCAACACTCGAGATAAATTTCGGAGTGACATCGCTTCTTAATTCAGGAATTAACTCGAAAATGTAAAGAGTTTGTTCCAAAACATAACCGACCTTACATTGACATAAAGGAAGGTGAAGTTGCTACCCGGCTCAACTATTATTTATATGTCATGCGTGCTAATATTGGGAGCCAAACATGACAAATCATTCGTCGCATGGATAGACGCTTATTGAATATCGCTACGGGAATGTAACCTTGATTGTTTGGCGGCCTTGACCTTGTTAATGCATCAATTTCAGTTTCAGGGCTAAAAATGTCAGCGATGTTTCAACCCGTTTGTCGGTTGTTTCCTCGAGTGTCATCAGTTGTCGGGCGTCGGAATTTCTTCATTTATACACCTAACGCTTTGACACCACAGGTTGACCGCGAACCGACGTGGAAAAAGGCCGAAGATGCAGTTCAAGCGATTGAAAGCGGTGAGGATACGTTGTTTATAAAATATAAATACTTTATTTTTGCAGAACGCACGTAAATTTTCTTAATCTTTAATAGGTAGTTTTTGGTAATAATGCAGTGCAAAGTTAAGATATCTACTTTACTGTATTCCAGTATATTTATTACTCCATTGGCGACCAATAACTTGTATTTATCATATGTACATGTATGTTATTGCAAATCATGCAGCTTACATATCAGATGTAGGTTAAATGACAAGTACATGTACACATGTAGGGCATTTTAGTCTTTACCGCTTTATCAACTTTCAAAGATGTGACAAGCCATAGTTTACTTCTGAAAATGATCAAATAAAAAAAAATTGGAGCAGTATACTGGACTTCCCAGGAGTTGAGGTATTTTCATAATTATGTTTACATTGCCAGGTCATTGACCTTCACTGCAATTTGCTTTTTTGTTGACATCAGTATGTAAAACTTAATGCGTTGAATTACTTTCTATTCCTCAATACTGGCACTAGTACCGTAATGTAATCCATGCAACTCAATCAGAATTCATTTTCCTCTTCTTCTCCCATATACTGAGCTGGGCTCTTCAAAGAGTATAAGTAGCTCAACAAGATTAGGCGTTGTGGTGGCGCACAGTGTCTCAATGTTAAAATTCGCACAGTGTCTTAAAATTTAAAAATTTTAAAACTATATACAGTGTCATGTCTAGTGAAGAAGTGTCAGGTTACTCCGCTAAGAGCAACCTGAATGCATCCATGGTGGGCGCAGATACTGTGCTAGCAGGTAAGAGGTTCCATTCACGCACTGTCCGTGGGAAGAAGGAGTTTGCCAGTACCTGGTCTGTTATTCGCTCCTGGAATAGCCGGTGTTGGCCCCTGGTTCGCGCATCGCCACTTTGGAGGTACCTGTCTGCGTTGATGTCTACAAGGTTATTGCGGATCTTGTACATCATGGACAACCGGCTGTGTTTTCGACCCTGTTCGAGGGACTCCCAGTTAAGGTCTTTTATCATGTTGGTGACGCATCCTGGGGTCTTTGTAGAATAGTCGTTAAAGACAAAGCGGGCTGCTCTACGCTGGACCTGCTCAATGGCTTTGATGTGGTTTTGCTGGTGTGGGTCCCAGACGGTGGCTGCATTTTCAAGTGAGGGGCGGACCATGGCCTTGTATGAAGCTTCCTTAACTTCTCGCTTTTTTATATATTTTGTAATGCCCAGACAGTAGGGATAAAACATAGTCTAAAATAATAGACATGTTATACGTGATTCTTCTAATCCCTAACGTCTAAACGGGTTTGTTCAAAAAACGGGGGTGTTTGAAAATATTGAAATTGTATTGAGAGAAGTATTTTATGTTTAAAATGGATAATAAAGGTTTATATTCATATTTTCCATGTAAGTGTAAAGCTATTTTGCACAAAACAAGCATTAAATGCATTAAAACACATGATTTACCTTTCCAATAAAACGAAACTTGACTGACACAGACAACAATTATGCCAAGCGTAACAACTTGACCCAATCGGAAGAACTCAGCCACCTCCGACAAGCTTCGAGATAGACCTCGTAAATACAATCGTAACAACTCGGCCATGGCTGAAGAGTTCCGATTGTTGTAAAATTGTTAACTGCAGCCTTGCAGGTGCCCTTCATGTATATATCGTTATGTTTTGACAGAATGAAATGAAGAAAAACCCGGCAAACTCATAATTATTCGTTGGATATTTATTTTGTTTGTTTACGGAACTAATATAAAAAAATAACATAATCTGGTAATATTTCTAGGGATGGAAACCGGATACCAAATCGGTATCCGGATATTCGTATCAAGTATTCGAATACCATCCGGATACTCGTATCAAATTGTTTTCATAATATGTAAATTTCCTATTATATGTCACCCACCTTCTGTTATTTGACATAATTGTCCTCTTAATTTATAATTCGTCATATGGCAATTTCACTTTTTCATTCATTCTTTCTCAGTCTTAATAATTTATAATGTTATAATTAAAGCTAAACAACTCATTTTACGTCATAAAACTCATGATGAATACCACATAAACACCTCGCTAATTTGATAGTCACTTCGGCCGAGGTGGTTGCTTGGTTACTGCCACGTGCTTTCGAGTTTGTTATTTATCAGCAGGTTTCATGTTAAATGACGCTTTGATTATTTGATTGTCGATTGTAATTTTATTTCATTACATTGTTTGATTTAATGCAATACCTACAATTTCTGCAGTGTTTTGTAATAAAGCATATAATTGCGGAAAAGATAAGAAGACAAAAAGAAGATCTGATTTTTCTTTATTTACATGCTGTACTTTTTTATTTATCGAATAAACTAAACGTGTTTACATATGGTATGAAAAAGAAATTACAAGATGCAAAATGATGGAAAAGTGAAAAGATAAACAAATTTGTTTTTGTATTTATTGTTCAGATAGCAATGATTTCTTCATGCATATTCATCAAAAATATGATTGGTCATTAATAGCTTTGATTGCACGACCCTTATCTTGTGATTGGACGATCAATTCCTACAGATTAATGATCAATCCGTTTAATATCAACTAGTGTCAATTAAGCACATCTGAGATCATAAAACAACACTTGTCATTGTAAACAAGGTCACAGAACTTTACAAGGTGCTGCACAAGGACACAATATCACGCCTTGTGCAAACACCCAATTAGCAGACGATTTGTGACACATACCCGCTTCGCGACAGACACTGTTGATCACCTGAAATATTTCATCTGAAAAGTTTTATAACAATTGCTATGTCTCTGCTAAGCTATTTCATTGAAATTTTAATTCTTAACGAATATTCGAATACCCATTTTGGTATCCGAATACTTGTGTGATATCCAGATAATCGGATATTCGCTTCCATCCCTAAATATTTCTTGTTTTTATGATATTTTGTGGACGCAATATGCTTAAACCCGGAATCCCGATCGGAATAACTACCCTCTTTTGATACAAAACAATTTGTACGTAAAGGATTTGCCATATCAAATATCGTAAATAAAATGCGTCAACGTACTATTATTTGGACTAGGATAAAACAATAATGGAGCATTGTCAAAATCAGTCTTTTAGAATTGGGATCGCCTTTCAATTAGACATATTTAACTTAACTCATGATGCATTAGTTATTTCTTTGTGTACATTACTGTATACTTTAAACACCTCAGTGGCTGTGAATAAAAGTAGAAGTTAAATCATCTTGACTGAGTCCTTTCCTTTCCCTTTCAGGTTTCAAGGTATTCGTCCATGGCTGTGCTGCCACCCCAAACTACCTACTAGAGCATCTCGCTAACCATGGGAAAAAAGCCGGCCTGAAAGATGTACAACTAATACACATCCCAACTGTTGGTCCAGCTTTGTACAACAATCCGGAGTATGAGGGTCAGTGAAACTTTATAATGTTTCAATGCTATTTCTTTATGTATAAACAAAAGATTTAAAATTAATATATCCTATGCTCTATTACATATTTCTGGTATTATTCTCAATGAGGATTACATAAATCAGCATGTGCAACAATTCTCCATCTTTCCCTTGCCATGGTACGATGTCAACCGTATATGCATTAGTTAGCTTTAAGCTCTGCTAGTTTAGTCAGTAAGGTTGACATTGTTTCACTGCTAGGCAAATCCATGGCCAGGGTTGCTGGTTCGAGTTCGGTTTTGGCATATTCAAATATATTAAAATGTCATAGATCAAAACAGGTTTGCCTTATGAATATTTATAACTTTGTAAGTGTATACAATTTTGAAAACAATACCCTCTGATTTAAGTGTAAGTATAGTTTGTAATAAAGTTTACTTCCATTTTACTGTTATCTGGTTGTTGTTTTACTGTTTTTTTGTTTTTCTAGATAAACAATTTCACAAAGTTCTCAGAAAGAGCTAATGTCATAGATTATTTGTCAGTCATAGTCATGCGTCATCCAATATTTGTCATGAATAATTGACAAAAATTTACTCTCTAGGTTTGAGAAACATGTATGACAATCTTCCAACATTTTTGCGTTGGGTTCATTTGGTTGTTGTCTTTGCAGGTATATTTCGCTCCAACTCTCTATTTATTGGCGCCAACTGCAGAGAGGCCATAGCCGAAGGAAGAGCAGACACTGTTCCAATCTTCCTCAGTGAAATCCCACTGCTGTTTGATAGGAAAATTTACAAGTAAAACATTCTTAGCTTGTCTATTTTTTGAAGAAAAAAAATGATTACCAATAATTGTCATAGTCTTGGTGTTGTTGTTGGTACCTGATCATCATTGGCTTTCGCTGATACAGCATGCAAAAACTTGAACCTTACACAAAACTCATTATATTCAAATGAAACTTGGTACACATCTTGCTAGAGACAATAATTATGCACACATGTATAGCAAAGCCCATAACTCTGGCATAAATAAATGCTAAATTATGTACCTTGTTTGAGTGAAGAAAAAAACAGACAAGCATTGACATTGGCATTCAATGTGTTGCTTGCGCTCTAGTTGAAATATCAGTCTTAATGATTTAAATAAAAAATAAAATAAACAGTGAGTATGGTTAATTGAGTTTTATACTGGGCCAAATGTTGATCTTTTGGATCTAGATTCAGGTACATACATTTTTTCTTTTTCCATGATATCATGCTTAATTTTAAAAAAAATGATAAAATGCAAAATTTGATGCATACATACTCGTACAATCAGAATAATGTTTGACTTATTAAATGTATTCCATGTTTATGACATCATTTAATTTCTTAAAACTTTAACTCTGTGATCTGGGAAACAGCATGTGAAGGCTTGTTAATGCTTGCTGATTCTGGGGAAAAAAGAATTGATATCAAAGAAATATCCATCTTTAAAGATGGTCAAATTGCAACTGTATAAACAACACTAATATTCTTACTTCAAGGCTTGATGTTGCATTGATCCATGTGAGTCCCCCGGACCAGCATGGTTTCTGTTCACTGGGGACAAGTGTGGATTGTACACGTGCTGCTGTGCAACATGCTAAATATATCATTGGTAGGTCATCCCTTGGTTTTAATAAGGCTTAAGGTAATTAGGGACAATAATCTTCAAGCGTGGAATGTAAACGTGCTGCCCGGCAACATGCTTTAAACATCATTGGTAGGTCTTAACCTGGTTTTACTAAGGCTTAGGGTAATTAGGGGCCATATCTTGCAAGCATGGACTATACTACAGCAGCCTTTCAGTAGGATATGTACATCATATGTAGGTCTTTCCTTGGATTTTCTTACGCTAAGGGTAATTAGGGACCATATTCTTCAAGCATGGAATGTACACATGTGGTCTTGCAAACAAGTTCATCATCGGTAGGTTTGCCCTTGGTCAAAGGTTAAGGTTGCAGTTACATTGACCTTAAATCTGTTTCCCATCATTATCTGAATAACATTCCGGTACAGGGACCTCAAAATTGTAAGGCATGTTGGTCACTATCAGTATATGATGTTGAGCTGAAACCAGTTTCTGATCAATATCTAAAGAACGCTGGGGCTCAAGAATTTGAAACTTGGCCAGTAGATGAACCAGATTGATTTTGAGGTCAATGGGTTAAAGGTCAAGGTTGTGGTGACCATCCTTTTCAGATCGAGAACTTATGAAAAGAATGCTGGGAGACAGGCATTTCAAGTTAAGTTGACAGGTTGGTCATGTCTAGATCAATAACTGATGAACACTTGAGCCTAGGAGCCCCATACTTGTTCAGCTGTTTGAATGCTACCAGTGGATGATCCATATTTATAATGAATACAAAGTTTTCAAATCAGTACACTTTGTTAAGCCATTTACCTACATCATTCACTTAAAGGTTATACAGTGCAAGTTCTATCTAATTTTAACTTTCTCTGTCATGTTTTTTTTAACTTTGTCTTTTTTTACTTTTTGTCATGTTTTATTCTTCTTCTTTTTCTCCTTCTTTATGCCATTTTTATACTATAAATTAAAGTCAAAGACTACATACACAGGAACTTACATTTCAGCCCAGGTGAACAAACAGATGCCTAGGACCCTCGGAGACAGCTTAATTCACATGTCCCACATAGACTGTATGGTGGAAAATGACGCACCATTGCCTGAAATCGCCCCAATGATCCGCACCCCAGAGATCAATGAGATTGCCCGTCTCATAGCTGATAACTTAGTAGAGGATGGTGCCACTTTGCAAACAGGTGAGTTGGGTTAATTTCTCCAGAAATCATGCCCATAACTTTAATATGGGATTATTAACAAAGCCCTAAATTGCGCTACTAAGATCAATAGATTGCCTGACTCATGACAACTTAGAAGAGGATGGTGCCGCTTTGAAAAAGGTGAGTTAAATGTCATTGGCATTAGTTTTTAGCTCGACTACTCGAAGAATAAGGAGGGCTAAACTACTCGCCCCAGCGTCGGCGTACGGTTAAAGTTTGAGGGCAAGTTGGGATTTTCTCTTATAAGTCCAATACCCTTCATTTAATTGACTTAATACTTCACACAGCTGTTCAGGGTCATCGCATTATGAGGTTAGATAGCTTCATATTATCCTTTATTCAAATTATGGCCCCTGATTGACTTTGGAACTTAGGTTAAAGTTTAAGGGCAGGTTGGGATATTTCTTAATAACTTCTATACCCTTCATTCAATTGACTTAATACTTCACACAGTTGTTCAGTACCATCGCACAATGAGGTTACATAACTCCATATTATCCTTAATACAAGTTATGGCTCCAGATTGACTTAGGAAATTAGGTTAAAGTTTAAGGTCAAGTTTGGATTTTAATAAAAACTTCTATACCCTTCATTCAATTGACTTAATACTTTGCACTATTAATGAAGACCATCTTACAATAAGGTTACATAACTCCATTGAAACCCTAAATACCAATTATGGCCCTTGATTTACTCTTTTTTTTTAAATTTTCTTTTTATTTCTTTTGACAAGCACATTTTTATATTGTTAACCAGATTTTCACAAAGGGAAAACAAGTTATTTGAATGACTTGTGTCATTGTTTGGGCAGGCTGGTAGGAGGGCAGCGTCAAAGTCACCTTATGTATCGAATAATTTTAGCTAGGTTTGACATCTAGTGACCAAACTTGGTATATAGGAAGAGGTTATAGAGACCTTTCATGAGATTGCCTTTGAGGCCCATAGGGTCAAGGTCAAAGCTACATTTAATAGAAATATGGTATTGAATAACTTAAGTAAGGGTTGACATATTGTAAGCAAACCAGGTATATATAAAGAGTTAATAGAGGCCTTTCATGTGATTGTGTTTTGGGCCCCCGAGAGTTATGGTCACTGTTAACTTTTTAATTTGATTTTTGTTGCTTTTAACAGGCACATACATAATTATTGTATTCACTTCTAAGTCAAAGCGGCGTAGTCGAGCGTGCTGTCTTACGACAGCTCTTGTTTATGTATTTGTCACAGGTATTGGTAACCTACAGTATTTTATGTATTTGTCATAGGTATCCTATAGTATTTCATGTATTTGTCACAGGTATTGGTAACCTACAGTATTTTATGTATTTGTCACAGGTTTTGGTAACCTACAGTATTTTATGTATTTGTCATAGGTATCCTACAGTATTTCATGTATTTGTCACAGGTATTGGTAACCTACAGTATTTCATGTATTTGTCTCAGGTATTGGTAACCTACAGTATTTTATGTATTTGTCACAGGTTTTGGTATCCTACAGTATTTTATGTATTTGTCACAGGTATCCTACAGTATTTCATGTATTTGTCACAGGTATTGGTAACCTACAGTATTTCATGTATTTGTCACAGGTATTGGTAACCTACAGTATTTTATGTATTTGTCTCAGGTATTGGTAACCTACCTGATGCTGTCCTCCACAAGCTATACAACCACAAAGACCTGGGTTTCCACTCCGAGATGATCAGCGACACTGTTGTAAATCTTGTGGAAAAAGGCGCGCTCACAAATGCCAAGAAGAATATCCAGACTGGGAAGATTGTTTGCAGCTTTGCCATGGGCACAAAGAAATTGTACTCCTTCCTGGATGATAACTGTTTCGTTGGTATGTTCTTTAAACTTAAATATATAACCACAATATACATGTTTAAGTAGAATTATTTTGATCATTTTAAGCTCAACTGTTTTTCAAAAAAAACAAGTCAGGCTCTTGTGATTACATCGGTGTTGTCAGCAGCTTGGCAAACACTTCAAATCTGGCCATAACGCAAAAAATCTTTTAAGATACTCAGATGAAACTTGGTACACATGTTGCTAGAGACAATAAGCACATCGATAGCAAGACACATTACTCTGGCTGTAATAATAATTGAGTTATGCCCCTTGTTTTACTGGAAATTTAAGAACAGATGAGCTTTGGTATAAGCCGTTGTGGCGCCCGTTTTGACTTTTAGAATATCAGGGTTTGCTATAAGGGTAGTTAATTTGTGATCACATATTAAGCAATTATATTTAAAATTATAAGAACAATTATGATGAGACTTATTAAAGTTTGGCTTACCAATTTAGGAATATCTTTTACATTCGTGGTAATGTCTATATAAGAAAATGATAGTAAACATCCAGACTGTATGTTAAATTACCGGTAGGTAAAGGCTCATGATTTTACATCCATGATTTGCATTTCAGCTTTCCATGAGTGTGATTTCACAAACAATATATCTCTGATCAGCCAAAACCCGCGTGTGACTGCCATCAACACTTGCCTGGAGATTGACCTCACTGGTCAGGTGTGCTCCGACTCTATCGGTACCAAGATGTACTCAGGTAAGTAATTTTGAAATTGTAAATTCTGGCTGTTTAGCTGCTTTTTTTCCAATCTTGCAAAAAGCTTGTGACACCCCTCAAGTCTTCTTCTGTATAATCATAAGTGCAAAAACTTGGCCATAACTTAAAAGCTACCAAGATATTTACATGAGGTTTGATATACAGGTTACAAGTGCCAATAGGCTTATCAATGCCCATAACTCAGGCCTTAATAATAGTTAAGTTATTCCCCTTTATAGACAGAAATAATAATATGGGCGAGTGCTGCCAGCCTCTTGTGGGGCTCCTGTTTCTAGGCAGCCCATTACGGCATTAGTCTTCAAGCTGACCAATTCCCAACAGGGATTTTGTTTTAAATCATTCTTCCATTTCCAATTTGATGAATGTAACAATAGAATTTCACAAAGATTTTTGAAAGTTCTTATTCCCAAAATGCTTAGAAGAGACCTGTTAATAAAAAATATTTGACATTTTGATAATATTTTTGTTTTTAATAATGGTTGCAAGTCTAAGTGATTGGCATATAGGGCTAGTGGGTTGCTGATTCAATCATCATTTAAAGCTTTTTCGACGATTACTTACTCATTTTAAGTCTGCGCATTTTCATTCCAGGTTTTGGTGGACAGATTGACTTTATGCGAGGAGCTGCCTTAAGTTTGGATGGAGAAGGCAAGCCTATCATAGCCTGTACATCAACAACTGAGGATGGAATATCCAGAATAGTTCCCATGCTGAAAGACGGTAAGCTCTTATTTTGTTCAGTATCATATTCTGTTAAAGGTACTCGCTGATGTTTTGGTAATATCCACTTTTTTTGTATGACGAAATAAAGTATGTCAAATCATTTTGAGTGTTAAAACTAAGATACCAAAAGCTGGAACCCTTCTGCAAATGTTGATATTTGCTCAAATATTGTGTTTGAAGAACACAATTTTCATTTGCATTGACAACGCAATTGGTCACTTAATTATAGCTTTGTTATTGGATGATTGACATTATCACATGATGTTATCAATGTATTGTGAAGAGGTCAAAATATCCACCTCTTTTGTTAAAGTACTTATTGCCTTGTGGTTTAGGCATTAAGGTTCTATTTTTTTCATGACTTATCTGGCATGGGTTCGCACCAGATGCATTACTTAGGAACTCCTTTAAATTGTGATTAAATATTTGATAAGAATATCCAATTACATTGTAAATTTTCTGTACTTGTTTGTGGAAACAAAAGATGTGTTTGTATTTCCAGGTGCTGGAGTTGTGACAACACGCGCTCACGTGCATTACATCGTAACCGAGTATGGAATTGCTTTCCTCTTTGGCAAAAACTTGAGACAACGAGCTTACGAACTCATTAAAATCGCCCATCCTAATGAGCGGGAAAACCTGGAAAAAGCTGCCTTTGAAAGATTTAAATGCATGCCATCACCCTAAGGGGATCTTAATAATAATTTAAACCTTTTTGTAGGCCATCTAATTTAGAGTCTCATCCCCTAGGTACCCGGTCAGTCTAAACATTTTTTGTTTGACAGAAAAAAATAGCCTTGGTCTGTAATTGGTCAAAAATTAAGGAATCTGTGTAGAAATTAGAATTTATCACACCCGTTTTGCTCGATCATTTGTATTTGGTCTCTTTACGAAAAAACCTGAGGTATTGTGAAAGCCTTGGTGTCTGAGTTGTCTGTGCTGTCTGAGTTGTCTGTGCTGTCTGAGTTGTCTGTGCTGTTGTGCGAACACTGAAACCATGCCTTTACCTCAAAAACTGTTCAAGATATTAAAACAAAATTTGACCATGTTACCAGAGATAATATGCACATGTCTTTGACAGTTGTCATTTGACAGTTGTCATGTGACAGTTGTCATGTGACAGCTGTCATGTGACTTTGACAGTTATCATGTGACTTTTACAGTTGTCATGTGATGTGTATAATGAAAATATTACTGCAGTTTAGAAGTAGGGGAGAAAAAATACACCTGTCTACACACATGTTCATAGCAAGGCGTTTAACTCTGGTTTCATTTATTGTAAAGTTATGTCCCTCGTTCATCTGAACAAAATCAGATGATTGGTAGGGCTCGCTCCGTGGAACTTTTGTTTATCTAAAAAATGAAAGGTTAAATCTGCCCTCACATCTATTATAGTGATCGGGATGAGAATCTAAAAACTTTCCCTGATAGCCTTATTTGTTTACTAATATTCTTGTTACTTGATTGTAAATGATAGAATTATAGATTTTTTACATTTGTTCAATGCATATAAGCGCTTTTAAACTATGATTTTGTATATTTTTCAAAGATCGATAATTTGCATGATTTCATTGAAGCAAACAATTAGCAAAATTGTTTATATTCTAGTTGAATATCTAATAAATTTTATAAAAATGTGAATGATTTATAATTCCAAACAATGCTAAGTAGTATATTATTATATAGCTGGTATATATAATTTGAAATGATGGATCTATGTCTGCTGTAGATGAACTAATTAGCCTGATATCTTTAAGCAATATTATAAAAAAAAATTAAACGTTTGTCATTCTGCTAACATTATTTTCTTTCATTTAAGTGCTGCCCTTGTTATATGCTTAGTATACTTCTTTTATTTTCATGGGGTTCAGAGAGTCACATGGCAAACAAGAGACTTTGATTTTCTCTGGCAAAATGTCATTAAGACCAGTCAGTAATTGTTTAATTTTTCACTGTAGAGCTTGTCTGATTTTTCACTAAAAGCTTAAAAGAAAGACAGATGTGAACGTCTGATTTTAATCTAGGATGATAATACAGACATATATATCCCAATTTAAATGTATTTATGTTTTACCACATACAATGGTTAATGTTCAAGTGTCTTTAAAATGTGTATACATGCACTTTCATCCTTGCAGGTTTTTCTCAGGTATTTTAAAAAAATGGCCTTTTTTTTACAAAATTGGGATTTTTTTAAACAATTATCTAGTTTAGATATACTCAAATACTGGTAACCATTAGTTTGTAGGCTTTTATAACTGAAACTTAAATAATTACAGTTTTTGAAACATAAGTATTCCTGATTGGAACCCCCCGCATATTCTTTGGCATTTGGAACATAAGTGAATATCAGCTCTAAAAGTCCTTTTCTTTGTACAACTTCTGCTTGTGTTTACAAAAAGGCATTAAAGATAATTGTTTACTTATACCGTTATAACTTGATGATATTATTGAGATTATGCTTCTGTCAAACTGTTCATTCTGACAGTGTTAATGCATGTACTTTATATCAGTTGTACTGGTACAATGTTTTTGAAGGTATTTTTGGCTGTATGTTCATGGTTTGCCTTGTTTTTATGATAGATTAAATTATGTTATTTTTATTATTAGCTTATAAAGCAAATGTTTTATAATTAGAATGTACTGATATACCTTATATATTATCTTCCAGGGCAGGAATGTGAAAAATTAAAATAAAAATAATTTGATTTTAGTAATGATGCAGTTTTTAGCTCTATTGACCAAAGTGTGTCCTTGTGCCTGTACGTGCATCCGAAAACAATTGCTTGTGAAGATGAAATAGTCTTTGGTTTTGGTTGCATTTCAATCAAACTTATACAGAAGATAGATATCCATGAGAGTGTGGGTCCTTAAACAGCAAGATCTGTCAATGCATGATTGGATTATGGCCCTTGGAATGATGTAGTTACTCTCCCTTTGCCCTTTGTTTAAAATAAGCAGGAAAACATATGGTCTACTGATTGCTTCCCTTTGAATGAGAATTCAGTATATTGCTTTTACTAGTAGTAGAATGTACATGCTTTGGATTAAAAATTACCAAAAAAAGTTGCCATATGAGCATAGGCTATCATGGTCCTCTTTTTTAACAGTTTTTTCTGGGGGGGGGGACTCATCAACAGATAAGCTATATATAAGCACAGCTTTGAATGTCTGTTCTCTTGTATCTGTTTTCTGTGAAGGTTTTGTTTATATGTTCTTAAGAAGGTTGTTCATCTGTCCATAAACACTCGTTCCTTTAGTTCTGTATATCTAATGGCAGCACTAAAATCTTCATACATAATATATGTACATGTGAATATCTACAAATTGTACGAAATATGCAGGATATATATGTGAATGCATACTGTTCAACAAATGCATACTGACAACGATTTTTTAATACAATCATACTATTTAATATATGATATTTGGACAAAAAGAAAGGCAGATAACAAGAAGCTCCAATATCAGCAGACGATTGTAAACAACCTTGAAATGCTATCTGTAGCCAATTGTTTTAGCCTTTGAGGTAGGTGTGTACATTTATTAATACTCGCACTCGGGCAAGGCCCATTCGGCAAGTGCTCCAATAAGATTGTAAGACATAAACAGTTTTTGGACCAAAGTGCACAGACAGAATGTAACCCTATTTAAAGCTACCCTGGTTCTTTGACGTGCGCCAATGTTCAACCCTGTCACACGGGACCCCGATTCACATCCCTCCCGGAAGACGATTAGTATCCTTTAGTGCTGCGGCGGGACGTGGAACCTGTCACCCCAGGATTGACAGTCAAATGTGTTACCACTAGACCACGGATAAACCACTTAACATTTGATACGTTGTCCAAGGGTTATTATGAGGCTAGTTTGTAGAATCAAATTATTTGAATGGTTAATAGTTATTATTGGACAAATATTGATCAATCAATATTTTTTTGCTAACTTTGACCAAACCAAAGAGTTGAACAGCTTTATTCAATTGGCTACCGTATGTTATATTTCGGCTGGTTTGCATATTAAAACACTTGGTTAATGGTAAATATTGATTCAGCCAATAAATAAATGCTATCTGTGTTCCAACCAAAATATTAACCAGTTTTATAAACTATTGGCTCTAAAATATTTACTAACTTTTAACCACAAGTCCATCAACACGAAGGCATGTTCAAACTTTATAAAGCCCTTTTTTCCTCTGGTTAACCATTTCGTGAAATACCTAGTTTAGATTTACAGAGACTTGATAATTCCTCAGAGGTTCTGGAT
The DNA here is from genome assembly GCF_026914265.1 of Mya arenaria. NCBI lineage: Eukaryota > Metazoa > Mollusca > Bivalvia > Myida > Myidae > Mya > Mya arenaria. The sequence goes on from NC_069130.1 coordinate 26,599,205, forward strand.
TTGTGTTTATAAAATTCGTATTCGTATGTTAGTGAAAAACCAAAAAAAATAAGAACAAGTAATATTTTTGCCCCAATTGTTTTTAAGATGCTGACCTAAACACGAATTAAATCACATTTTCACTCGAAGGATAGCGGTACTATCAAACCAACTTGGAAGGTCTTAATAATAACATGTAGAATGAGAATACAGGGATGGGATGCACCAGGATCCAATAGCTATAACGTTAATAATTAGCGACGTACCAAAAGTATCCAAGTCATCCATCTGCGACAATCATGAACACCATTATTCAGAATCTCTTAGTCTGACAGTCGACGAACGACTTCGCCATTACTTAACATTCAACAGGCACGCACTTAATTAAAATTGTAACGTGCGACCGAAACAAACAAACACCAGATGGCCGAGCTTTCTGGCGTAATGAAACTTTATATACACTAACTCTCACATAGCCCGGGCTTTGCTAATTTGCATATAACCAACCAAGTTTACATCCGGTATGAACGTACTTCCGTTTTATACGGAATATTAACCATGCAAAGCTTTCTCTGAAAAATTGTTGAAGTTCCAACTTACTATGCCTCACAGGACAGCTGAGCTTTCTAGCAAGCACATAGAAGTGGATACTATGAACGCACATCCGCCGCCTACAGCGGACCGTTACAAAATAATGCGAAAAATACCTTTTGCTTTTATTAGCGATTTAGCGAAACAAACAACCTAAATAAACATTTTTTCCAAACATTGATTGGCAAGTGACAGACAATAACAGAGATGTTAGTTTTAGCTACGGCGACAGCACGTAAAATCACAGGAGGCAATTACAGTATGTGTATACCACGTGACAAATTGCGTCACAAATTCTACGTCGGAAGGCAACAAGTAAACAATGAAATTACACATTTTTCGATCTTTACTATATGCTTATGCCCTTGAAATGCTATAAACTTGGCCTGTTAACCATTTTGCAGTCTTCTGAAGAACATAGCGCCTTAAAAATGCATTAACACTATTATGATTCCGCAAATATCACCAAAAAGTTCATTATCATTGAACATATGAAATGTTCTTATCATTCAAAAAACAGGGTTCTTAAATGTGCAATCCCTGAAAATGTGAAAGGTAATACCTCACACATTTTGTCATTGCATACCATTTGTAGAGCAGGAAAAGCTAGTCAACTTAATAACTGTTGACCTTGTCGTTGCTCATTGTGACCATACCAAATTTTCTAACTGACAACAGCGAGGTAAAAAATCAAATTTAGTTGACTTGATTTTCCTGTTCTGCGGATGATATGCAATGACACAGCATATTTTGAACGCGGATTTGTTAGAATTATGTGCATGATTGAAACGTGTTTTAAGGAGAAATTCATTGCTTATAAGTCCTAACACAAAGTGTTTATTAAACTAAAGACAATACATCATAAAAGAAGAAGAATAATAATAAAAACGAAGAAGAAGAAGAACTTATTTCATGATGATAACACATTAAGTTACGTACTTATCTTGTTTAAAATGTGGTCTTCAATTGATTCTACAAACGTATAAGTATACATTTTTCATTCAAACAATAACAAACAAGACCACATTCAAACACAACATATACAAGATCCGTTTCCGAGTTATTGTGCAAACAAAGTTTTCATAAGACTGTAGACCGCAACCTTTACCTTTGACCCCCCAAAACGATAGTAGTCAACTACTGATTAATGACAACCTAATGCATGTAGTATCTCGATTTATTGTGCGGACAAAGTTTTAAAATCGGGGGCTGGCTTTGACCTTGACTTTTGACGTTTTGATCTCAAAACAGTGGGGCTCATGTTCTAGTCAAGGGCAGTGTTCCAGTTTGATGGTCCTAGGACAATCCGTTCTCGAGTTATTGTGTGGATAACGCTTTCGTAAGACTGTTGACATTTGAGTTAGAGACTCCGGTCCTCTAAAATAATGAAATAAAAATACGTGTCATCTATTGGTCAAGACCTATTGGTTGAGTTATATTGTCCTGTAGCATGCTGTTATTGCACGGACAAAGTGTGCATAAGGCTGTTAACTGTGACCTTGAACTTTGACTACTAACCGAAACGTTTGGGATCATCTACTTGTCAAGTTCAACCTACAACTTAAGTTTCCTTGGTCAAACCATTAAGTTATTGCTTGGACAACACATGTTTATCAATACAGTACAACACAGTGCAATACAGTGCAGTACAGTGCAATACAGTACAAACATCTTTATTTCATACAACATGAAGATATATACTGTTGAACAGCAGTTTACACAAAAGCTTAATATAAGTAATACTACGTTATCTACCGGCCGACCGGCAGAAAAAAGGGCATACAGTGTATTTCAAACTGTTCATAGACGTATGTCCATGCTTTTTGCGTCTACAACGTAACATTCGTATAGAGCATTCACCAAAAACACTGTTCTCGAGACCAAATGTCACACTAACTCATGACCTTGGCGACGGACAATTTGTCATCGGCAATGCATTCTACATCATTCCCGTTGTGTAAGGATGAATTACCCGGCTGTAAATTTTGGTTTAGTGCTGTATTTGGCCAATTGTGATTTTATACTATTGGGTATAGGTATCTATTTACATTTTAACCTCAAGTTAAACCTTTTATATATCTTGTGGATACAGTAAGTTTTGTTTCCCCAAAAATCTGATTATAAATCCAGCATGTACTTCAGCATTTAAACGTTTGTCATAAGATAGGAAATGAAGAGTTCTAAGATAAATTATATCTATGGTATAGCAGGGTTTTTTTCGAAGAAGAAATGTGCAATTCACAGGTTTGTTTACATTCTTATTTTTGATTGTCTACTGTGACTATCAGTTTGCTATCAATTTGGATCCTATAGGTATTGTCATCTTTGACAATATGAATATGATATTATTAAAAGGTGGTCAATTCTTTACACACAGGCAAGTTCGATACAGGTTAAACAATCCAATTAACACGTCCTTAAGGCACTCTGAATATAAAAAGAAAAGAATCAAAGGAATAAAGCACAATACTGCCACAGTCTTGTGAAATGCGACGAGGACCCGCCGTGCTCCTATTCATTTGAAGAAGGCTTGAAATACAAGATACAAAATTAATTTGACTTAAGTTTCAGTCAAACATTTGGTTTTTAATATGGAAAATAAAACATTTCAGGGCTATAGAATATGTCAACATCACATATATAATAACCATGATGCCACGAAGATATCTCATAAATATTGTCATACGCTTCAAAGCCCTTGAAAAGATATATGAAATTACCTAATTTGCTTTCGAGTGTTAATCTATTGATTTCCTTTCTATATTCGAAGTCAGATATTTTAAGTTAGTACGTTGGAGCAGTAAGGTTTAAACTAACAGTAAGCTCAGTTTATTATCGAAGCGGATGGGACGATTCATGCGATAGAAGGTTTAAGGACAGGAACAGCCAAATAGCAAAGTTATGGAACGGGCAAGTGATTCCAGTGATTCGGGATATTGTTTTACATCTGGTCATTGCTCATGCGGCAAAACGCCAACCATCGAGTGCAAGTCATGTTCGAAAAGGTTTTGCAAAAATTGTCTGGTATCATCTCACACACTCGTAGAGGTTTTAGAGCACAAGATTGTGGACAAAGAAAGAGATGTGCTCACGTGTTCAAAACACGATGAGCAATACAAACGATTCTGTGTGGATCATTGCAAACTGTGTTGCATCGACTGTATTTCGGAGGATCACAAAGATTGCAAAGAAATTCATAACTTTAAAAAGGGACTGGAAGCCGTAACAAAACAAGTTAAGGCTGAATCAACAGTATGAAGATAGAAAGACGAAGTGTTTTTCTCAATCGAATGCTATTCCTAATGAAATTAAATTGTTGAAAGCTGAGGTGCTCAAAAAGTTTGAAGAGTTTGAAGCAAAGTGCGATCAAGACATGAAAAAATTCAATGATTCTAATTATCAGGAAACTGCTTCGAACATGAGAGACTGCAGTGCTATCATTGGCGACATCAAATCCGTGAAACCTTTATTAAATGCGATAGGAGATATAACATCGAGAGGAGGTGGTTTATTGCACACTGTCGAAAAAATAATGATGTACAAAAGTTCTCTTGAGGAAAAGGCGGCGCACAATTACACCGTTGAGTTTAAACTAACTTTTAATAGCACAGTAAAAGGCATTGAGGACGAACGATGCTTGGGTAAACTTAAGATAACGAAGTGCTTCGACGACCGACCGATTCGTTTACGCATTGAACAGGAGACCGATCTGAAGAAATTTAGAGGGGATGCTGGTGAGCCCCTTTTCGCGAGCATGTCTTACTTCAATGGTGGCAATTTGGTGGCAGTGGATTCGATGAACTGTTCTTGCCTGGTCTTCAATGAAAAGCTCGACGTTGTTGCAAATCACAAATTTTCGACCATTCCCTACAGTGTTGCTACACTCGATGAAAAAAAATTTGCTGTTAGTAGTCAAGACGTTCTGGAGCTATACAACATTTCGAAAACCAACAGCATCACAGCATTGCATGTATATGAAGTTCACCCTTTCACTAGCCTTTGTCTGGTTAAGAAAGGCCTTCTCTGTGGAACTGCAATCGATGACCAGCGATCTGTTCGAAAAATTACCACGTATGGAAAAGAACAGGATTTTCACTCAAGTTTGCCAGAACGAAAATACAAATACGGTGAATGTGATTCCTCTTTCATAGTCGAAAGAGATATCGCAGTCATTAGTGAAAAATACAAAAACCGACTTCTATTGTACGATATGGGAAAAGCGATCGCTGAACAGTCTGTGGTGTCCCACGAGGGTATCAAGTCACCACGTGGAATAGCTGTGGGGCCTAGTGACTGCATCATTGTCTGCTGTGAAGGTACCAACTGTATTGCGCATATTTCTTTGACCAAACAAGTTAAAACGCTCGAAGTTAAAATGCCGCAACCAACCACTATCGCTATTGACACTAAAAAGAGAAAGATTGCAGTTTCGAACAACGTGAAAAGTGGAGGAAAATTACAGACATACATACTTGAATTTTAGGCGATAATAACAATGTTATCATTCAGCTTTGGCAAGGAGTAGAATGAAAAATCCACTAACTTCCGTTGACAAAGACACACGTGTCCATATATGGACTTATTATTTTGCAAAATTGTAAAAACTGATGCAAAGTGTTTAACATGTTTGTTTTATCATTAGAGTTATAACAATGTGCATATTTAGCCGGCCTTATTCTTAATCTTGTTTTTTTGTGTTGTTGCACATTCGGCTAATGTATACTGTGTAATGGTTGTCTTGTGTAATTTTGATGATGTGTTGTTGGTCAGAAGTATGTTTATTAAATTACAATTCATTTATGTCATAAATGATGTCACTACCATGTAATTCTACTACTATGTATTCAAATCATCAACGTCTCTGTTGACTTTATCCTGTTGTTCTAGTTGTTGTTATAACGTTCTATACTGCATTTATAAATGATTAGCATTGTTAATAAATCACCTTTGATAGGGTTGTGTTAAAATTATCAAATTATTATTAACAAGTTTCAAGTTTCTAAGTTTATTGGCAGATCGGCATAAAATAGCCTTTCACCATTAACAACATAAATGTGGCAAAAAACATAAATCAACTATACAGAGTAACGGAATAATAATAAATATGCATTATGTAATTAAATATGACGATATAAATTGTTAAACATTTAGAAGGAAAAAAAACATAAATAAACAAAGGTTAACATAATGAGCCTTACTATTGTACAAGGAAAGTATTTCTTAAATTCATGGCTTCTTTCATGTAGATTGCTATCTTAGTTTGTCTTTTGCTTACATTAGACGTTTAAACAAATTAAAATTTGGCCATGGTATTTACCTAGATCTTTTAAGCGTAAGTGTCTAAATTTACTACAGCTTAATAAAAATGGTATTCATTTTCTATAACATTAGCGTTACAGCATTTGCAAAGTCTGTATTAACGATATAATTCAAATATCACATCTGTTTTTTTTTCATAAAATAGGAAATGTGTTGAACGCGTTAAAATGTACTATAATTGGCATAAACTAACTAAGGCTCGTTTTCATCCATTTGAGAAAAGTCGATCGTAATAATTTCCGTATTGAATGGCCGACATGTCATGAAAAGTTGGATGTCAACTCTCTTATCTCTCTATATTATTTTAATATCTTGTATCGTTTGCTATATTGTTTAAACAGTGTCATTTTTATTTCATATATTACGTATTATATTGTACAACCCCTAATTTATTTTGTATATATTTTTGTAATTTCGATTTATAAAAATGTATACAAATGACAATATTTTGTACAATATGCGACAAAGGGATTCGCTATGCTCCTGGTTAATAAATGTTCTGTTATATTTTATTATATTCTCAAACTACCCTCACCTAATGTAATAAAATATCCCTTTTGGGTTGGCTTGATTTCAAAATTTTGATTTACTTTTGTTAAAGTCATTTGAAAGGCTGTCAGTTAAATCAGCTGATATTCGAACATTTGTCCTGTTCGTATTCTCAATTTAAAGCTTTGTGATGGGATATATGACATGTGAGACGCTCTATATACGTATTGTAGAACTTTGCCAACTTAACCTGTGAACTTGATAAGCTGTTCATAAATTTATGCAGTGAGTTTTCCTATTTAATTACTGATAGCCATAAATAACATATAGAAATAAAACAGTGATCTTGTCAAAAGAAGGAAATGAATCAAAGCTTAACACACACACGCACGCACGCACGCACGCACGCACGCACGCACGCACGCACGCACGCACACACACACACACACACACACACACACACATACATATATATATATATATATATATATATATATATATATATATATATATATATATATATATATATATATATATATATTGTTAAGCCCACCACAAAATAAGACATTTATTAAAATTAATTAGACACCAGATGATACAAAGAAAAAAATGTCCAAAACTTTCATAAAATTGATATCTTTGCAACGCATTGAATCTTACATACTGATGGATCACATCGCTTACGACAGATTTATATTTCGCATTTTTTGCAGATTTTTCCAAGTCGAAATTTACTGGGTTTGTCTACCATGTAAATACCATTAAATTCAAAACCACTTTTACATGCTTAATATACAAACTATAAACTGGTTAACCATTTTGCTCTATATTCAACGGGTAAACTAAGCTGAGAGAACGACATATTATATTTTAATCATCTAAAATCATGTATACTTGCTCGTATTGACTATTCTAGGCTTGTTTGGACCGATTTGGGGACCCTTTAACTTAGGAGTTCATGGGACAAACCCAACAGAACAAAATGAACTACTTATAAAGCGTATGTTCTTAATTTCATTGCAATTTAATACATGTGTACATACACATAAGCTATACATATGACTAGTGTAGGGAATCGTTTATAAACAAGGCGTAACAGCGTTTTAGTTCGATCAGTGAAACGCACGGGATAAAACCAAGTGGACATAACAATATCTAATCTGAGCGCTGGTCTTGTTCATTGCTCTGGTTTACTTACGATACATGTCCAATTGAAGCAAACAGTGGCTAAATTAATAACAGTATCAAATCTGAGCGCTGGTCACGCAGCAAGAAAGCTGCTTTTACAGTTTATTAAGTCAGTTCGGTTAATATCATTCATTAAATGATTACGGTTTTCCCATCTCAATATATAGGTGTATATTCGGGCGATGATCAATATGTAAAAACTTCAATTCAGCAAATACTCATCTTTTAATTGCCCGATGCGATATCATGTTTCAATTGCTTACTAATTCATATCGATTTTACTTTTGTCCTGATTTCAAATTTGCGGAATTCAATGCTAATGCGAGGGAATCCTTCAGATGTTTATTATTCACAATTTTTATAGATTGTGTTGATTGATAATAATGTTAATCTTGCAATGTAATGGTATACCTCTTTTATTGCAGTTTCATATGCATTATGAATTTAAATTCGAATTTCTTTTTGCATAATACCATTATCAAGTTCAGAGGAAAAACCAACCACGAATCGATTTGTATTAAACTATGAAAGTATCAAGATATTTTCCGGGTGCCAACATCTTTGGGTGCCTTGAAGAGACTAACTGTGTTGCTAGTATTTCGTTGAACTATTCAATGAGACCACACTCGTCCAGCAGCTATAGCTTACACCAACAGAAACCCTCCTTCGCAATCGATATGTCGAAGTTCAAACAGTGTTATAAATAAACGAAATCTGCAAATATATAGAGAAGGAATACAGCAGCACTGTTGTAATGGGAGTTTGCAGACTTTGTACACCCACTTTAATGGCGTCGTTTTCTTTATCTGCCATGAAGAAACAACTGATGTTGATACCTATATAAAGGAGTTTGAATTATTGCTTTGACTGGAATCATCTGTTTGTAGTTGATATCCGTATCTGGTCATTACGTACTTAAATTAAGTGTATCTGTTTATTAATGTGTGGTTTAGTTTACTTTAATCTTCATTGTCTTCAAGTTGATGCTGGCTTCAGAAGCGGATCCCGTATTTGAAGTAAGAGGGGCATAACATAGGGGCGTAAGTTTTTAACTTGCACCCCTCCTCCTGATCCCAAATTGATTTGGTTTTATGTGTGTTTGTATTAGATGATGGGCCGAATGTGATCTTGTGTACTCATGTAGTTTAAACCCATACTGAACGTCTGTTTCGCTCACCGTTTCAAATTGGTAACTCTAGCATGTATAAATGAAGATATTTTGATACATGTTAGGACTGTCCGTGTTGTTTTGTACTTAGTGTGCTTATCACTAAAAAGTGTTTGTTTGACCTTAGTAATGCGCCTTTAGACAGGGTTTCCATTAATCTTTTGTATAGTTGGCTTGTCCCTGTGATGTGATATTAAGATAAAAAGAAAACTTTGACTCTGTAAGCCCCCTTGGCCCCTGGTTCCGCAAGTGCGTTGATGGACTTGATCCAGTTTTTTTTAACTCTTAACGTAACTCTAACACAAAGGAAAACGTCACAAACAGTCACAAAATACAACAGAAAGGCGAAATGGCGAAATGATATTCTATAATAAAAAAAATATGGGAGATAAATAATTGAAACAAACTTTTCGTTGACAATGCAATAACAAAAGTACAAAAATATGCTGATTATAACAATATCCATTTTCTTAAAATACAAAATTTAACATACCCTTTCTCTTTGAAAGATGCACTCTTACTCCCAAATAAGATTTACCAAAATTAATAATATTGTTTTTAATATTCCAAGAAGGATGAATAAATGTCGAAAACAATGGTTCTTATTAAGGATACCGAGTTTAATTTGAAAGAAATGAGCATAAAACACGGTATTTCTACCTCATGAGACCACAGTAAATCTTTTAGCATTCACCAATCATTTAATATTTTTGCGTTTTCTGCTATTAAATACACGGTTACAATCTTGTTATCAGTAATTAATATTTTCCATAAATGCATTATTTAGTAAGAAGTTAAAGTTTTATTAGTCAAAATTGGTGTTTGTTATACATGTGTATGTATTGATTTTGAATAAGAGTATCACTTTAAGCCAATAAATGTAGAGTTAGTGATTTCCTTGGAAAAAATGTCTTAAAAATACTCACTCATCCAACCCTAACAATTATATAGATAAATAAATAATAATAAAAACGCCTTGAAATATGTATCCGAAATAACCGTGCGATGTGGGTTTTTATTATTGTTACCCGATGTAGACAAATATCTGGGCGCAAAATACAGGCGGGCCGTTACCAAACCGAGATTGCCGATAATGTTTACGAGATCAATTTGATTTTGGAAGAGATGTCGATAAAATTATGATGTCGATTTGATTTTGTTAACCGCTGTTGGACCGATGTCGCGCCTTGTTTCAATATCAAGGCGGAACGATAACATATCGATATTTTAACTTTATCGGGCTGATATTATAAGCGACATAAGTTTGATCAGCACAATAACGAATTATTTGACTTGACATTTGAGTACGTGCCGTAATCGAACACTGCTGATACGTTTAAGATTAGGTTAAGATTTAAGGATGAGAATATTGAATAAGATCGAATGTTTTTTTACATTTAAGAACACATATTTTTGTGAATACGGCCCTTGAACGATACGTTATTTTTACATTTATAGGTAATTGTTGTTTTTCTCACTTAATCTTCTTGGACCTAAACATATGCCAAGTTAAGGAAAAGCCGACGTTTGAATGAAACAGGAGAGGTACGAGCAAACACTACTAAGTAATCGGGCGAATAGCCGTAAATTGTGCAATAGTTTACGAACACATAGCAGTGAGTAATAAAGGCTTCAATTTCAACAAATGTCGTACTTATAAATTCCTCTTTAAAATGTACGTGTAAATTGTGTAATGAGTGTTGAAATATATCAAAATCAATAATTGAGACTTCTGTTAAATGTCAATACTTTTAAATTGAACATTAAAAACCCAACATGCATGTACACAACTATATTATGAAACAAATTTATATTCGTTGCCCCACCTGCCAATTACTGGCAATTAGACAATTTATAAAGACTGAAGATCAATTACTTGAATGTCGTATCATTTTCTCCTCATTGCTAACATTGATTTGAACACGTTTACGACGTTAAATGTCAGTCTGTACGCGTGTCACCTGCTCATAGCAACCAATTTATGACAATTAAACGAATTTGATCATCTCTGTTTGTTTACATGTCAAGGATGATTGTCTTGGTTTCTTCTGTCAATAAATCAAAATGATACAATTGCAACATTTCTTTGTCAATTACAACGTTCAGTAACAACGGTCCAAACAAGAACATTGCTTCGACAAAGTATTTTGCTCATAAATTAAACATGGATTGCTTTTTGAAAATGTTTATTAACATACTTGCTATTTTTATGTTTACCACCATTCAATTTCAGGAAACTTATGGTAAGTATTGAATAATAGTTTTTAACTATTTAAAAAATAATTGTATTTCAAATAATAATCTCATTTCTAATAATTTACGTACAAAATTCATAATATACAGCATACAGTCGACAATGAAAATGCGTAATGCACTGTTAAACTGACATAAAACCGTTGATTAACCGGTTATTTTATTTTTCAATAATCATTTTCAGACTTTGTGCGGTAGTAAGAATATGAGATTGGTGTTTGTTTCAAGACAAGAAGGTTGATTAATCTTAAGTATGTAGTTTAACCGATCGCCTTATATAATCCAGCCATTAATATTACTATATAATTAAATGTGTTCGTCGTCTATTTCCTTGGAATGAGACCTTATAATGTGCAAGAGGGCCAGATGTCGTGAATAATGCCTTTTTGTTTAACAACAGCATTCATAGGAGAGCTGGACTTTGGTGGGATGGACTTTGGATTTTCGGACAACTTCAATCCCCTCTGGTGCGGTTATGGCTTTCCCTGTAGACAGATGCTGTTTTATGAAATGATGACCAACTAATCCGAAGGTACAAATACCATACTATCTTGTTAGATAGACTTATGCACATTTTAATATTGTATTACTGTGCCATTTTACCAAACTCCACACAGCAGTGACTTCCCTTTGTGACAAACAGTGGTTACTACATACGGAGCTCCTCGGCCATTTTTATCGAAAACAACCTCGGATGTATGCCGGTACGTCAGTTAAAGTAATACGTAAAATTTTGAATTATATCATTAATAAGATGAAGTGTTTTAGCTTTTATTTATTGATCTAAGTTTAAATTTATTGCCAGTGAAGTGTATTATTGCAAACATAATTAAGATTCCCAAGAGTTAAGTTATTAAGTTTAACTGCTAAATTAAATCACTACGCGATCTACTCTTAGCGGACTTAAAGTGTATCGAATTCTGATATTGTAAACCGTCCATATACATCCGAGGTTGTTTTCGATAAAAGAAATGGCCGAGATGTTCCGAATTACAGTGGTAACTACCCAATTTGAGCATCTCGACCATTTTCCATCGCAAAAAAACGCGGATGTATATGCCGGTGCATAAGTAAAAATAGTTCGTAAAATTTATAATAGCAATATTAATTAATGGTATTGTTTTAACGTGTAATTTGTATTACTTAGTTCAAATCTATTCCCAGTGTAGAGTATTATTGCATAATTCATCCAGATTCCTACGAGTAAAGCCGTAAACTTAACAGCTTATTTGAAATAACTATGCGATCTACTAGCAGCTTTGTTGAATGTTAAGAATTCTAACATTGTGAAAAATCCATATTAACGGAGGTTGAATTCGATGGAAAATGGCCGAGGTGTTCCGATGGTATCACTACCATTACGTAATATTTATCAAAATCACGTGACATCATTCATAAAGTTAAAATTTTCTTTCATTTGAAATATATAAATACATATATTAACTTCGTCAGCCGCGTGATTTGAAACGTTAAAACAAAATTGCATAAATACGTATACACACCTTTTTAAATAAAGTATAATACTAAAGTTCGCGGTGGCTATGATCTTCTCTGCTCGTTTAAGAAGATCACAACGTCGTTGACATTGCCCGTGTCGTTGCTCGACCATTTGATTGTCCATTGCTAAAACCCCAAGTAAATCTTTGAATTCTGAAATATGAATACATATCTGTTTCTTTTACAGAATACTCTCTTACAATTAGCGCCAAAAATCGGCCCATAAAATGAGAGCTTCGAATTGTGTAACCCTTCTCACGTTATAGTTACGTGGGTTACAGGGAAATAAATAGAACATATTATATACAATGAAAACAAATCAATGTTCAACCCCAAAAATCGATTCATTGTAATTATTGTAACCGCATAACTCTGATCAGTTGTCGACCTAAAAACTCGATTTTTGATGTTGAACTTTAAAAATTTTCGATGTAACCGGTTGTTACCAATGCAACCGCGTATCCCGATATTTGAGATAGAAAAAACACTTTTTCAAACTTGTCAAAAACTTTGCTGTAACTCATTGTAACTAATGTGACCGCATAACTCTGATCAGATGTCGACCTGAAAACTCGTTTGTTGATGAAAATTTTCGATGTAACCGGTTGTAACCAATCTAACCGCGTAACCCGATATTTGAGATTGAAAAAAAAACACATTTTCAAACGTTTCGAAAACTTTGCTGTAACTCATTGTACTAATGTGACCGCATAACTCTGATCAGATGTCGACCTGAAAACTCGATTATTGATGTTGAACTTTATTAATTTTCGATGTAACCGATGTAACCGGTTGTAACCGCGAAATCCGATGTAACCGCATAACTCTGATCAGATGTCGACCTGAAAACTCGTTTTTTGTTGAAAATTTTCGATGTAACCGATTTAACCGGTTGTTACCAATGTAACCGCGTAACCCGATATTTGAGACTTTTCAAAAACGTTGTTGTAACTCATTGTAACTAATGTAACCGCATAACTCTGATCAAATGTCGACCTGAAAACTCGATTTTTGAGGTTGAACCTTAATAATTTTCGATGTAACCGGTTGTAACACCATTTTCAGCATACACGACTTACAATAAACCAGTTTAACCACTGTACTGATGGTCTTATAGGCGTTACAATATTCAAAGCTTTCATTTTATGGGCCAATGTTGTGCCCTATCTCCCAAACAGGGGCATTTTACTCATCAATTACTCAAGCCAGGGTTTGTGCTCATGATCTTTGGAAACATGTGTACCATGTTTTTCAGCTATGGCTTAAGTTAACATTTCGGTAGACGGACAAGTGTATATTTACGCTCCACAGCTTTCTAGTTACAAACGATCGTTCTGTTTTCAGGTCCCACACAAACGTGTCCGCTTGAAACTGTGGGTTAGGCGTACAACTTCGTGTGGATTCAATGAGAATGCGTCCACACAATATTTTGTAATTACTTGTATACATATAATAAAACGAGTGTATTTTTTATTATACCTTATATTATCAGCTCTCACCAGCATTCGATTTTGTAATGATAAGATAAGATTTATTATAATTCGGCAGGATAGCAAGAAGTACAACGTAAACTCGTATGGTCCTTTAAACCAACTTTGTTTTAACATACAGTATATAGTTTAACAATAAGTTTAACAATAAGTAAAAGAGATGCAATGGCAAAATTGCCATTGATTACAATAATAATAACTTTTAGAAATAAAAATATTCATTTGATTCATAAACTTGATTCATTATAATAAGAACAGTTATACAAATAGTGTAGTAGCACAGCTTTTTGATGTCAATCTTAATATATATATATAAGAGTAGCATGAATGATAGATGAGAGCTTAGGTGTCAAAAAATTGTAATAACAAATATCACAAAAATGGTTTACAAAAGTTTATTTAGAATTCAATATATTATTATGTATTATGACATAGCACAAATTGATTAATATACAAAAATTACATAAAAAAAATCAAAAACCGCAACGTGATAACACAGGGCAAGCATAAGCATGTATGTATTATCCGCCGGTGCTATGCAGACCCAGTTGACCATGCAGTCTACAAGCAATGCACTTGCAGTCCCTGCCACTCTAATTTGAAATCAGGCTTCTCTTGGTTGAAGCTAGAGCAGGTCCTAAAGTTGTCTAGCAGTGAGTTCTACAACATACTTGGTCGCATTTTAACCGTATGCAGTTGTTCTTACATTGTTCTGACATCTGGAACCTGTAATATAATCGAATATCTAACATTCATATGTGTTCCTTTTCGACAACAAAGTAATATAAACCCGGTGGAGCAATATTGTTTACAGTTATGAACGTTTCTTGAGCCATAGTTTACATTCTACGAACATGTTAGCTGGTAGGCATATTAGCTTTAACAAGTAATTCAGTGGAAGTGGATAAAAATCATTAGATAAAAATATAATAGCTCTCTCCTGAACCTTCTCCATTTTCTTGGTGTTTTTCTCGGTATAAAAGTGGCAAGCTAGTGAAAAGAAGTTAACATTTGTCAGAACAAAAGTATAAATTATAGTGAGTCTTTTTAATCTATTAAAGTTGTGACCTATTCTCATAAAAAATGTTGGCTTACTGTGCGGTCTTCTTTCAAATGTTACTGAAGTGAGTTACTTCAACTTGCTGTCAATGTCCACTCTATGATTGTATAGTTGTATAGGGTACCTCTATGGATAAAATAGAAACTATCATTTATGAACACATTAAAAAGCATTGACCCTAATATAGATCCTTGAGGAACACCCCTTTGAATGTCAGCTACTACATTCCTATCTTAATTTGTTGTTTTTATCAGTTATGTATGACTCTAATAATTTGGTTGTCAGAAATTTCGTATGCAGACAGTTTTTGAAGTTAAATAGTAAAAGTTAGGCAGTCAAATGCTTTAGACAAGTCTATGAGGATGGCAGCAACATATTTATAAATTTCTAAAGCAAGTTTCCAGTCCTCAAGGTGTCTTTACAATATAGTTTGGCAACCATGGTTCTTTCCGAAAGCACATAAAAAGTCATGAAACATATCACTTAAATATGCACAGCGTTGCTAACTAATACTTTCACAAATATACTGGAAATAATAGGCAAGATGCTGACGCGTCTGTAGTTACAGGTATCTAGAAGGTCTTTCTTCTTGTATATTAGAGTAACTTGTGTATGTTTTTTCAGGGAAGATACCAGTATTTATTTATGTCGTTTGGAGATAGGTCAAGTGTGGGACAATAGCCTCTTTACCATCTATCTACCACAGTTCATACTATTCACACTTATTAAGTGTCACAAAATTGACGCAAGGCCGTTGGTGACATTTCATCCTCACATTTTCAACTTTAGGAAATTAGGATATCAACTTCATTTTTGTTCACTCTTTTAACGATTTTACTATTTTAACTTGAATTCGAGAATTCTTGAAGTTGAACCATCTCAACCAAACCGCTATATATACCTGATTTTCGCGATTATCATACACTTCGGTTGCATCTTGGGCGGGGGTTCTCTTTTCTTTCTTTTTTTTTCTTTTTAGGGTCGGGAGTATTTTATTAGACCATTCAGCCCCCTCCCCAAGAATCTGTATGGTCTGAATGCGGTATGAGGGGCTTATGGGTAATTTAATTTAAATTGGTGCATCCTGGTTGAATATATATCTGCATATATGAATATTTCCTCAGACAGGTGTGAGAGCTGCACCCAATAAACGTAATTCGAAGCTAGTTATCTAAATAGTTATCTAAAAATACATTCCTCATACAACTGATTACTAAATGTAGCTGTCTGCGTTTTATTTTAGTAAGTGAGCGCATAGTATTTCTGTAAGAGCTTTTGAACTTAGTTTCTACACAAAACAAGAACAACCTCGAAGAAAATAAAATTAAAAATAAATGGGAATGGTTATCAAAGCACATGAACGTCAACGATACTTCATAATCTGTGTTTGGCATCCTACACGGGAGAAATCGCTCACAACCGTTACTGCTTTTTCAACATTTTCCAACCATGACTTTATATAACTATGCTTTCAAATCATTAAACAATATTTTATACAAAAGACGACAGGTGACATTGATTATGCGTTAATGTGTTCCAAAAACAACAATTAATTTTGTCTAAGGTCACCGTATAGCATGTTGAGTACTTTTGGTAACATTCAAGATATGTTTAATGAAGTCAGAATGATTTTTGGCTTCATTCGTAGCCCCATATTTCACAAGCATGTAATACAATTGGCTGGCATTCAATTGACAAACGAAAGTGTCTTATTTTAAGAACAGACTGACCAACCAGAGTCCCTATATCGCCCATATGGCTACAAACATGTCTAAACATGATACGGCCGAAAATCGTTAGGCGACTATAAATTCATTGCTAGATTTTCATACTCGTCCGCTTCTTTTTCCGCCACCCCTTATATGTTATCGCCTCAAATCAAAATGTCGAACTATGGTCTGTATTTGCGTACCGTTCATGTACTATCCGGTAACGGTGTGTATTCCTACCTATGGTGTCGATGTATATCATGCAAATGTAAAAAAGGAGAATTGTTACTATCATGATCGTGGTCCGTCTAGAAACTCATGTATATGGACCCCAATAAAATGAGAAAGAGCAGTAACACATATTCAACGGTTAAACAGTAATCTAAGAAAAATAGAAAAAATAAAAATGTCGCCCCGCCCTTATTTAAAAACAAATGTGGATGAAAGTCTAGCAAGTAGTTTATAGTGGCCTTACCAGGGGGTGAAAACGATTAACTTGAGTAAATATAGTTAGACTACTTTTATACCGTTGGACATTCTTCTAGTCCTAAAAAGTAATACACCTGCTAAATTGCTCATTTTATTGTAATTGTTGTATTATGATGAATATAATTATATGTTAAAACTAATAATTGCACAACTAAAGTAAAGCTTACTCTTTGTCATCAATATTAGTTAAGTAATTAAATAATGTAGAAGATCAAAACAAGGGTTTTCCAGAGTATGATTGTTTTTTTCGTTAACAACAAAAACAATCTACTTCAGAATTATGGAGAGACGACACTGGTCGTTGCCTAATCAACGTCACCATAGAAGTTACGATGATCTATAACAATATGTTACTCACCTCTGTGCAGACAAGGCATGATGCATTTATACAACAAGAAATGATGGACCTGTCAATACCATATAAAATTGCAATAAAAATTCTATACTTATACTGCTGTAATTAGTTATTTTGCGTTTATCAGTCATTTATTGATTTTTCGTTCAGTGGTTACTTCTTTGTCGTGACGTTCTGAAGTAGGTAAACGCAGCGATAAACAAATATATGTTAGTTAATTAATTCATATATGTTTTAATAAATACTACATAACCTGATCGATCTGATCAGAAGGACTCCAATAATCAATAAGCGATAACAAAAATAAGATATTATCTATTTTCTTCAAATAAAGCTATTCTTTATCTCAGAAATGTTTCGTATTTCGACTGTAACGTTATGTGGAGGAATCGTGCTAGCTGTCTGTCTACAAGCTGTACAAGGTAAGAAATACTTATTACGACTGAAAGAAAAATGCAATTTACCATTACGGATAACCCAAGTGTACATATACCTTTCTAAAACTTATAATACTTTTTAATTGTTAGAATGACTCAATTGATAAATATATAATTTATAAAGTCGCAATTTTATTGTTAATTGTCGGGTTTTACTGTTATTACCTCAATAAAATATGCTTCTTACTTTCACGTTAAATTAATATATATTTTATTGAAGTCTGCGATGCAGCAAATTATATTTTCAAAATAAAACGGCTTGTTTTTTTCTATTCACCGTCGTAGTGAAATTTCCAAGAAGTTTTCATTTCTTACTCATGCACGTTTAGTGTGCAATCTAATTTTCTAAGTGTATGTAAGAGTGTGTGTTTTTTCCATCGTCTGAAAATTAAGCGTAAGTACCTCGGTCTCCGGCATTGGTCTAATCATTTAAGCACCCTCCTCCTTTACGTTCATACAATGGCTAGATTTTGAGTTTGAATATGAACTTTTAAGGCATTTGGTACTGTAACTTTTTAACCATTTCCAAACTGAAATTGTGTATGACCATCGTCCTGTGTTTATCTTATGCCACGAAAGTTCAGGATCTTAACACATAAATTTCAGTGTTTATATCGTTGAGGACGATGATTCCTAAAAGGTTCAGCTGCAACAAATCGTTGCTCTTCTAATTCTATACATTTTTTTTCACAGGACCATAATTCGAGGGGTGAAAGCGAAAAGGTCCTATCTTCTTCTTTATTTAATATCACTTAGAACCTTTTCGCATTCATCCCTCAATATTCAACCTTCGATACATTCGTTTCAATAAGGTTTAATCAATGTTCCATATACATACAGAATCTCCGTTTACACTGCACGTTTATAGTGGAATAACATTAAAGCTGCACTCTCACAGATTTACCGTTTTTACAACTTTTTATTGTTTAAGCACATTTCTGCTTAAATATCTGCAAACTATTGATATAAGATGGCTGACAAAAGATCAGATTGCAGATTTTCATATTTCCGTTCTAAAATTAATGTTTTATGGCTTTAAGAAAAAATGCATAACACATCAATTTTTGAACTTGAATATAAAAATCTGCGATCTTATTTTTGTCAGCAGTCTTATATAACTGGTTTCCATGCATTTTCGCCAAAATTGGCTCGTTCCAAGACAAAAAAATAAAAAATGTCAAAACGTTCGATCTGTGAGAGTGCAGCTTTAATAACCACCGCATATTATATTGTACTGGTCAATTGATATATTATTCATTTATTTTTTCCAATCTTCAGGGCAATGGGACGACTGGGGTGACCGTTTCGAGGACAGGCGCTGGCCCAGACAGGGGGGTAATATCTGGAACAGAAGGGACGATAACTCATTCGACGATCGCTGGGAAAGACGGAACAATCGATGGGACGACGATTCATGGAGAAGACAAAACAACGTGTGGGGCAATAGAAATAACAGGTGGCGCTTTAACAACGACGATGATGATGATGATGATGATGATGATGACGATGATTGGAGACAAAGAAGGACCGGTAACACTTGGAGGCGAAATGGCAGACGGGGCGATAACTCTTGGGACGATAGACGCGATGATTCCGATGATTGGTCTCGGATGAGAGCATTTTCGAATAGAGGATTCAACAACGGATGGAATAACAATGCTAGAAGTCTCAATGTTCCCATGAATAACAACCGGAACAACGGACAAGGACCAAATTTAAATTTCTGGAACAATAATCAATTTCCAAACACTAATACAGGACCTAATGGCATTGCTGGAGTTCAGTTTTTAGGAAGCAACACTAACCAAGGTAGAAACAACTGGAGAGCTCCGCCCGTCAACCAAACACCTCTCGTCAACCAAACACCTCGAGCCAACCAAACACCTCGAGCCAGCCAAACACCTCGAGCCAACCAAACACCTCGAGCCAACCAAACACCTCAGAACGGAGTTGGTCAACAGCAGACATTTAACAACAGACTTCCAAATAACCAATGGGGAGGAAACAACCAGATTCCAGCAAATAATTTTAATAGAAATAACAACTGGCAACAACCGAGACAACAACAATTTAATAATGGATGGAATATGAACCCATTCATGGCAATGTGGGCGATGAATGAAATGTTTTGATGTGACCCGATAACTATACTAGCCGAATAAAGAAACGGTGCAAGCAAAATATACTATGTCTGAAAGAAACCTTGCTAGAAATTAACTTTAAAAGAGGACATAATTCTGAAAATTTCCTGCTTTAAAATTCCAGTGTTAAACAACTTTAAAACAGCGTACGTCACTATATCATATTTTGATAAGTGGGTGTTTTCTGCTTGTATGAAGTACATAACATGATACATCCATATGTTTCATTACTAACTATAGTATTATTAAATACTTCCTTGAGTAGAAAAAGTAGAAAGTTCGCCCATTAAGTTATTTGTGTTTACCATTTCGTTATAATAAATTATTGAAGCAATGTTCATAGTTCAAGTTTGATATATTGACTCTCATAATTTGATGTTGTTATTTGATAAGGTTAAGAGTAGCGACACATCTTCACCCAATGAAAGCCTACACGGAAACCTAGTATGTTTTTCTGGTTCAATTTTATACAAACCATACGCCCATCGGAATAAGATTTAACAAACAAGAAGTAAATAAGCCATAAAATAATGTAATAGGCGGTGTGTTGGTTACTTGATCACTCAACATCATGTTCAATTAGCGCCAGAAAGTTAAAATGAGAGCTTCAAATTTGGTAACCCGTTCCCACGATTTGGTTACACGGATTAAAGGCAAACATTCCTAGCACAATTTATACATCGAACAATAGTTGCAAACTTTCAACAAAATTTCGCGTGTCTCTGGTAAGATGTCGACTTAAAAACTCGCGTTTTGAATTTAAACTTTGATTGTTTTTCTCTGTAACCGGTTGTAACCAATGTAACCGCGTAAACCGGTATTTGACATCGAGAAAGACACATTTTCAAACTTATGGAAATTCTGCTGTATTAAACTTAATGTAACTATTGTAACCGTAACTCTGATCAGATGTCGACCTAAAAACTCGATTTATGAAGTTGAACTTTGAATATTTTCAATGAAACCGATGTAACCGGTTGCAACCAATTTAACCACCGCGTAACCCGGTATTTGACACAAAAAAAAAACATTTTAAAAAACTCTGATCAGATGTCGACCTTAAAACTCGCCTTTTGAGGTTTAACTTTATTTTTTTATGTAACCGAAGGTACCGGTTGTATCCAATTTAACCGCGTTACCCGGTATTTGACAAAAAAACATATATTTTTTTTCAGACGTTTGAAAAATATTCTTGAAACTCATTGTTACAAAATAACTGCAATGAGATGGCGACCTTAAAACTCAAATTTGAATTAGAACTTGAATTTTTTCTCTGTTATCGATGTAACCCGGCGGGAGTAACCAGTGCAACCGCGAGCTGGTATTTGACATAGAAAAAAAACCTTTTGAAAAGTCTGCTGTAACTCACTTTTACTATTGTAACCGAATAACTCTAAATTAGATTTCGACCTTAAAACTCAATTCTTGAGATTAAACTTTGATTTTTTTCTCTGTTATTGATGTCACCAATGTAACCGCGTAACCCGGTATTTGACATACGAAAATAAAACACCTTTTCAACTATTGTAACCACATAAGTTTGATCAGATGTCGACCTGAAAACTCGATTATCTCTTAACCCGGTAATATGACACAGAAAAAAACACCTTTTCAAACTTATGAAAAATATTCACAGTTGTTACTCATTGTAACCACTGTATCCGCATAACTCTGATCAAATATCGGGCTGAAACCTCGATAATTGAGTTTGAACTTTGATTATTTGTGTAACCGATGTAACCAGTTGTAACCAATACAATACGCAACTTGGTATTTGACAGAGAAAACCACTTTTTAAAACATTTGAAGTACATTCTTGTAACTCATTACAACTATTGTTACCGCATTACTCTAATCAGATATCGACCTGAAAACTCGATTTTTGTGTTAAAATATGTTGAAATATTCCGATACAACGACGGTGTAACAGACTTTTCACAGCATACCGCCTTATTATAAACAAGTGTAACTGATGTAACTACGGTCTAATATGCGTTACAATATTCACAGCTTTCATTTCATGAGCCAATTGTGTTCCCAATCTCACTCCACATCATGGTCAATTTCTATTCAAAAGGCGTGTCGTTGGCCGCGGGATCACCCCATATTCTGTTCAACTTCTATTCAAAAGGCGTGTCGTTGGCCGCGGGATCACCCCATATTCTGTTCAACTTCTATTCAAAAGGCGTGTCGATGGCCGCGGGATCAACCCATATTCTGTTCAACTTCTATTCAAAAGGCGTGTCGATGGCCGCGGGATCAACCCATATTCTGTTCAACTTCTATTCAAAAGGCGTGTCGTTGGCCGCGGGATCACCCCATATTCTGGTCAACTTCTATTCAAAAGGCGTGTCGTTGGCCGCGGGATCACCCCATATTCTGGTCCACTTCTATTCAAAAGGCGTGTCGTTGGCCGCGGGATCACCCCATATTCTGGTCCACTTCTATTCAAAAGGCGTGTCGTTGGCCACGGGATCACCCCATATTCTGGTCCACTTCTATTCAAAAGGCGTGTCGTTGGCCGCGGGATCACCCCATATTCTGGTCCACTTCTATTCAAAAGGCGTGTCGTTGGCCGCGGGATCACTCCATATTCTGTTCAACTTCTATTCAAAAGGCGTGTCGTTTGCCGCGGGATCACCCCATATTCTGGTCTACTTCTATTCAAATTGCGTGTCGTTGGCCGCGGGACCACCCCATATTCTGGTCTACTTCTATTCAAAAGGCGTGTCGTTAGCCGCGGGATCACCCCATATTCTATTCAACTTCTATTCAAAAGGCGTGTCGTTGGCCGCGAAATCACCCCATATTCTGTTCAACTTCTATTCAAAAGGCGTGTCGTTGGCCGCGATATCAACCCATATTCTGTTCAACTTCTATTCAAAAGGCGTGTCGTTGGCTGCGGGATCACCCCATATTCTGTTCAACTTCTATTCAAAAGGCGTGTCGTTGGCCGCGGGATCACCCCATATTCTGTTCAACTTCTATTCAAAAGGCGTGTCGTTGGCTGCGGGACCACTCCATATTCTGTTCAACTTCTATTCAAAAGGCGTGTCGTTGGCCAAAAGGCGTGTCGTTGGCCGCGGGACCACTCCATATTCTGTTCAACTTCTATTCAAAAGGCGTGTCGTTTGGCCGCGGGAGCACCCCATATTCTGTTCAACTTCTATTCAAAAGGCGTGTCGTTGGCCGCGGGATCACCCCATATTCTGTTCAACTTCTATTCAAAAGGCGTGTCGTTGGCCGCGGGATCAACCCATTTCTTTTTGTTTAACTTCTATTCAAAAGGCGTGTCGTTGGCCGCGGGACCACTCCAAATTAATTTTGTTCAACTTCTATTCAAAAGGCGTGTCGTTGGCCGCGGGATCAACCCATATTCTGTTCAACTTCTATTCAAAAGGCGTGTCGTTGGCCGCGGGATCACCCCATATTCTGGTCTACTTCTATTCAAAAGGCGTGTCGTTGGCCGCGGGATCGCCCCATATTCTGGTCAACTTCTATTCAAAAGGCGTGTCGTTAGCCGCGGGATCACCCCATATTATGTTCAACTTCTATTCAAAAGGCGTGTCGTTGGCCGCGGGACCACTCCATATTCTGGTCTACTTCTATTCAAAAGGCGTGTCGTTGGCCGCGGGATCACTCCATATTCTGTTCAACTTCTATTCAAAAGGCGTGTCGTTGGTCGCGGGATCACTCCATATTCTGTTCAACTTCTATTCAAAAGGCGTGTCGTTTGCCGCGGGATAACCCATATTCTGTTCAACTTCTATTCAAAAGGCGTGTCGTTGGCCGCGGGATCACCCCATATTATGTTCAACTTCTATTCAAAAGGCGTGTCGTTGGCCGCGGGACCACCCCATATTCTGGTCCACTTCTATTCAAAAGGCGTGTCGTTGGCCGCGGGACCACTCCATATTATGTTCAACTTCTATTCAAAAGGCGTGTCGTTGGCCGCGAGATCACCCCATGTTTTGTTCAACTTCTGTTCAAAATGCGTTTCGTTGGCCGCGGGACCACTCCATACTCTGGTCAACTTCTTTTCTAAAGGCGTGTCGTTGGCCGCGGGATCACCCCATATTCTGTTCAACTTCTGTTCAAAATGCGTTTCGTTGGCCGCGGGACCACTCCATATTCTGTTCAACTTCTATTTTCAAAAGGCGTGTCGTTGGCCGTGGGATCACCCCATATTCTGTTCAACTTCTATTCAAAATGCGTTTCGTTGGCCGCGGGACCACTCCATATTCTGTTCAACTTCTTTTCAAAAGGCGTGTCGTTGGCCAAAAGGCGTGTCGTTGGCCGAGGGACCACTCCATATTCTGTTCAACTTCTAATCAAAAGGCGTGTCGATGGCCGCGGGATCACCCCATATTCTGTTCAACTTCTATTCAAACGGCGTGTCGTTGGCCGCGGGATCACACCATATTCTGTTCAACTTCTATTCAAAAGGCGTGTCGTTGGCCGCGGGATCACCCATATTCTGTTCAACTTCTATTCAAAAGGCGTGTCGTTGGCCGCGAAATCACCCCATATTATGTTCAACTTCTATTCAAAAGGCGTGTCGTTGGCCGCGGGATCACCCCATATTCTGTTCAACTTCTATTCAAAAGGCGTGTCGTTGGCCGCGGGATCAACCCATTTCTTTTTGTTTAACTTCTATTCAAAAGGCGTGTCGTTGGCCGCGGGACCACTCCAAATTAATTTTGTTCAACTTCTATTCAAAAGGCGTGTCGTTGGCCGCGGGATCAACCCATATTCTGTTCAACTTCTATTCAAAAGGCGTGTCGTTGGCCGCGGGATCACCCCATATTCTGGTCTACTTCTATTCAAAAGGCGTGTCGTTGGCCGCGGGATCGCCCCATATTCTGGTCAACTTCTATTCAAAAGGCGTGTCGTTAGCCGCGGGATCACCCCATATTATGTTCAACTTCTATTCAAAAGGCGTGTCGTTGGCCGCGGGACCACTCCATATTCTGGTCTACTTCTATTCAAAAGGCGTGTCGTTGGCCGCGGGATCACCCCATATTCTGTTCAACTTCTATTCAAAAGGCGTGTCGTTGGTCGCGGGATCACTCCATATTCTGTTCAACTTCTATTCAAAAGGCGTGTCGTTGGCCGCGGGATAACCCATATTCTGTTCAACTTCTATTCAAAAGGCGTGTCGTTGGCCGCGGGATCACCCCATATTATGTTCAACTTCTATTCAAAAGACGTGTCGTTGGCCGCGGGACCACCCCATATTCTGGTCCACTTCTATTCAAAAGGCGTGTCGTTGGCCGCGGGACCACTCCATATTATGTTCAACTTCTATTCAAAAGGCGTGTCGTTGGCCGCGAGATCACCCCATATTTTGTTCAACTTCTGTTCAAAATGCGTTTCGTTGGCCGCGGGACCACTCCATACTCTGGTCAACTTCTTTTCTAAAGGCGTGTCGTTGGCCGCGGGATCACCCCATATTCTGTTCAACTTCTGTTCAAAATGCGTTTCGTTGGCCGCGGGACCACTCCATATTCTGTTCAACTTCTATTTTCAAAAGGCGTGTCGTTGGCCGTGGGATCACCCCATATTCTGTTCAACTTCTATTCAAAATGCGTTTCGTTGGCCGCGGGACCACTCCATATTCTGTTCAACTTCTTTTCAAAAGGCGTGTCGTTGGCCAAAAGGCGTGTCGTTGGCCGAGGGACCACTCCATATTCTGTTCAACTTCTAATCAAAAGGCGTGTCGATGGCCGCGGGATCACCCCATATTCTGTTCAACTTCTATTCAAACGGCGTGTCGTTGGCCGCGGGATCACACCATATTCTGTTCAACTTCTATTCAAAAGGCGTGTCGTTGGCCGCGGGATCACCCATATTCTGTTCAACTTCTATTCAAAAGGCGTGTCGTTGGCCGCGAAATCACCCCATATTATGTTCAACTTCTATTCAAAAGGCGTGTCGTTGGCCGCGGGATCACCCCATATTTTGTTCAACTTCTATTCAAAATGCGTTTCGTTGGCCGCGGGACCACTCCATATTCTGTTCAACTTCTAATCAAAAGGCGTGTCGATGGCCACGGGAGCACCCCATATTCTGTTCAACTTCTATTCAAAAGGCGTGTCGTTGGCCGCGGGACCACTCCATATTCTGTTCAACTTCTAATCAAAAGGCGTGTCGATGGCCGCGGGAGCACCCCATATTCTGTTTAACTTCTATTCAAAAGGCGTGTCGATGGCCACGGGATCACACTGTTCTGTTCAACTTCTATTCAAAAGGCGTGTCGTTGGCCACGGGATCACACTGTTCTGTTCAACTTCTATTCATTAAGCAGGTTGTTGGCCACGGGATCACAGCGTAAGTTATTTAATTTCTACTCAAAAAAGTGAGGTGTTTCACGGAATCATGGTGATGACTTACTCTGTCAACGCTTATTGATAAAAACTTTAGAGCGCCCTTGCTTCAAACTTTAGTTGCTGTTTTATATCCGGGTTTCTGGGTTATATAATATACTTCCGAAGGATCATGCTTGCAAAACATTCTAACATTTAGATGCATTGATATCTAATAAAGTACTTTGTTCAACCGATGTGTCCAAATCGTCAGATATCAAAAATAAAATGTCGAGGACCATTATGGGCCGTGTTGTATAAAAAGGGGAGGGTAATACGTCAAGACTCCTGTATAAGTTTCGGACGCATTGATTCGCTTTAATTTTTATGTACGCGATTCGGAATTCCTCGGCCATTTTCCATTGAAAATAACCTTGGCTGTGTATAGACGGTTTACATTGTCAAAAATCTTTCGAGTAAAACTATGCTGCAAGTGTCTTGGATATCTTAATTATTTTTGCATTTGCACACATCACTGACAATAATTTTAGTCTTATGCACCAGTCAATTGTAACCATGCCCCCCCCCACCCAGGTCCGAGGGTATACCGGGAAAAGACGGGGAAATGGACCGTGTTTTTACCTTCCAGAATGCAGTGGATTTGTCTTCGCGCCAAATATAGCGGGGAATGGGCCTTACCTAGAGTCCCTCGGGTGCGGGGGCATTTGGCGGGGGTTTCACCAGCAGTTCGTCTCCTCAGGGCGGGGATTTTGCCCGGGCTTGGCTGGACAATAAGTCAAAGTCCCCGCTATTTACCGGACCTGGGGGGGGGGGGGGGGCGTGGTTACAATTGACTGGTGCATTAGAAATACAAAACACACGTTAAACACTACTTTTTATTCATACTATTACTTAAAATTTTACGAGATTGTTTTCGGTGGAAAATTGCCGAGGAGCTCAGAATGCTTTATACGCATGCATGATATGTTTAACTCTATTTCTTATAATAAGAAAAAAATGCTTCAACGTAACCATTATGTATTTAAGAACGTATTTAGGACTACAACCAATATGCGTTAAAAATGTAATCAAAAACGTAGCTCAAATTGATCCATGTTCAGCATGTATTTTAAATCACGAACCAATTTGTTTCAAACCCTATACAGATGGAAAGCAGCCTATGGTCTTAGATGCTATGATTCACCGTCTTATGATAAAAAGGAAGAGAAAAAACACATATTACACTAAGCAGTCACTTCCAAATTGGTGTAGTTTGACCTTCAAAAACTGGGCCGTATAACAAGGGGAGAGTAATGCATATACACTCGAGTAGAAAATTCTGACGCATTCTCTTCCATTTGCATGTTCCATGGCTGATATGCTTACCTTCTTTACAATACAACATCGAGGCTTCTGTTTTCGGTGACCCCTTAACAAAGACCCTAATACAACATCAAATGACATCTCATTGAATTTAACGCTATAAAGAAAGTTTTCAGAATGCTTTTCATAAAGGTTTACAGCGCTGCAGACATAATGTTAAAGATTCCCGTTATGGTCATGATCGTTACAAAAAGCGGACATGTACATCTACATGAAGTTTGATGAATCAAATTTCAAAATGAAATCAACTGCCCTTAAATGAAGCTTAACGTGATGTGTAATAATTCGTCAACAATACGAGAGACATAACTTGAGGGGTGAGGGAGGGGGGTGTGGTGTTGGTAAGGGTGGGGTAGGGGTAGGGGTGGGGTTGGAAGGCTTGATTTTGATTACGTTTGTAAACTTATATATAAGTAGGTCATTTTTTGTGTAATTAAGTGTACAGATTCATGCCTTCGACAGTGGGATTGCCGGATATAATCACATTTAATAATTTAGAAAAGTGCTGACAACCAAAATTCCATCAGCCAGATAATAATGCCAATAATCCAGCCAGACCAACCGCTTGATTTCCTTTTAGTCATAAATGAGTCATCTAGAAACTCGCGCACTGACTAATGTGAAGGCATTTTCGGGGCATTTTCGCTGAACATTAATAATGATAGTATGTATTTAGTGTTCTAAACAACAAGTCTGTGGCGGGCTGCGCATGACCTCCCAACTTAATTGCTAAGAACACAAAAAGCTACAAAATCATGGACGTCAAGCACCAGATGTTGGTATGTCGCCCAACCACTTCACACATTTTCGTCTCCAGTAGGCATGCACGTAACCGAATTTGTTTAAATCTTTCAACGAAAACAGACATTTCATTCCATCATTGCATTTTCTGGTGTTGAACATTTTATGTATGTTCGGCACGATTAGTATTACTCTTCAAAATGATACGTACATGCACAGGGTTGGAACGGGAGCTGTACGAGCTGCTTTGATACCCTTTTGTGCATGTCTTCCGAAAGGCTCAATTGCGAAAACGAAAGTAGCACTTTATCGAAAATGCGTCAGAACACAAAATGGCAGAACTCGGCTACCATGATAAATCGAAAAGGCTTTGATGACAAAAACCTAGAATCCAGTGTCCAGAATTCATTAATATGTACTTGTTGTAATGACATCAGAGGGAAATACATTAAAATATGTTTATGTCAGACAGAGCATGTACAAGTTTATTGAACAGCTAAAGTCAGACAACAAAAATACTGTACATGTATTTAAATTATCCAAATATATATAAGCTCTTAAACATAGAACTTCCGTTACATATAGTGATAAGTTTATATCAGCTCATCCTCATGTTCTATCAATTGCATATTTTTTTTCACTGTATGGACAAGTATTCATATCTACATATAGACATTGCATTTATCGAATCTGTAGTATGTGACATGTTGAATTCACATTATATTAATGTATTTTTATTCTATGGCTATGTACCTTGTTGATATACGTCGAGTGAAATCATGTTCTGTTCTATGTTCTGTCTTTCCTGATCACTTATGAATCATCCCATTTTGTTTAATTACTTTACGTTGACACTGATAAAAAGGAAAATGATATTTATGGCAGGCATGGCAATTGATATATTTCGCCAAACAACACTTAAATCCGCTTTCACAGGTGTAATTCGATGAACTGTGAAGGGAGTTTTACAAAATGCTTAAATTAAGATGAATCAGAGAATTACCCTTTCTTCTCGGAACCGGACCTTGTAAAGTGACACATGCTTTGCATACATTCAATTAATTTAACACTTAAAAAGGAATATGCAACCGGAAAAAAGAAGTACCAAGTAAATATACACATACACTTTGCGTATAGACAACAAGTTCTGGTAATGTCACTGGTGGTAAATCCGGTATTTGATACACAGAAATTTGTTACGAATAAGTTTACGTACATGATTACTTTGAGAGTCATATCTGCGCTTCCGAAAAAAAAAAGATTCACGCCTAAACTAGATTGTGAATCTGCCCTTCCCGCCTAAACCTGATTGTGAATCTGCGCTTCTCGCCTAAACTATATAGTGAATCTGCGCTTCCCACAACACAACGATTCCACGCCTTAACTAGATAGTGAATCTGCGCTTCCCACAACACAACGATTCCACGCCTAATTAACTAGATAGTGAATCTGCGGTTCCATCAACACAACGATTCCACGCCTAATAACCTAGAAAGTGAATATGCGCTTCCCACAACACAACGAGTCCACGCCTAATAAACTAGATAGTGAATCTGCAGTTCCCACAACACAACGATTCCAAGCCTAATAACCTAGATAGTGAATCTGCAGTTCCCACAACACAAAAAGTCCACGCCTAATTAACTAGATAGTGAATCTGCGCTTCCCACAACACAACGATTCCACGCCTAATAACCTAAATAGTGAATCTGCAGTTCCCACAACACAACGAGTCTACGCCTAATTAACTAGATAGTGAATCTGCGCTTCCAACAACACAACGATTCCACGCCTAATAACCTAGATAGTGAATATGCAGTTCCCACAACACAACGATTCCAAGCCTAGTTAACTAGATAGTGAATCTGCAGTTCTCACAACACAACGATTCCACGCCTAATTAACTAGAAAGTGAATCTGCGCTTCCCAAAACACAACGATTCCACGCCTTAACTAGATTGTGAATCTGCGCTTCCCACAATACAACGATTCCATGCCTAATTACATAGATAGTGAATCTGCGGTTCCCACAACACAACGATTCCAT
Source organism: Mya arenaria (assembly GCF_026914265.1). Taxonomy (NCBI): domain Eukaryota; kingdom Metazoa; phylum Mollusca; class Bivalvia; order Myida; family Myidae; genus Mya; species Mya arenaria. The sequence goes on from NC_069130.1 coordinate 26,629,846, forward strand.
GCCTAATTACATAGATAGTGAATCTGCGCTTCCAACAACATAACGATTCCACGCCTAATTAACTTAAAAGTGAATCTGCAGTTCCAACAGCACAACGATTCCACGCCTAATTAACTAGAAAGTGAATCTGCGCTTCCAACAACACAACGAGTCGACGCCTTATTAACTAGATAGTGAATCTGCAGTTCCATCAACACAACGAGTCCACGCCTTATTAACTAGAAAGTGAATCTGCGCTTCCCACAACACAACGATTCCACGCCTTAACTAGATTGTAAATCTGCGCTTCCCACAATACAACGATTCCACGCCTAATTAACTAGATAGTGAATCTGCGGTTCCCACAACACAACGATTCCATGCCTAATTACATAGATAGTGAATCTGCGCTTCCAACAACACAACGAGTCCACGCCTTATTAACTAGAAAGTGAATATGCGCTTCCCACAACACAACGATTCCACGCCTAATTAACTAGATAGTGAATCTGCGGTTCCAACAACACAACGATTCCACGCCTAAACTAGATAGTGAATCTGCGGTTCCAACAACACAACGAGTCCACGCCTTATTAACTAGAAAGTGAATCTGCAGTTCCATCAACACAACGAGTCCACGCCTTATTAACTAGAAAGTGAATCTGCAGTTCCAACAACACAACGATTCCACGCCTAATTAACTAGAAAGTGAATCTGCGCTTCCCACAACACAACGATTCCACGCCTTAACTAGATTGTGAATCTGCGCTTCCCACAATACAACGATTCCACGCCTAATTAACTAGAAAGTGAATCTGCGGTTCCCACAACACAACGATTCCATGCCTAATTACATAGATAGTGAATCTGCGCTTCCAACAACACAACGATTCCACGCCTTATTAACTAGAAAGTGAATATGCGCTTCCCACAACACAACGATTCCACGCCTAATTAACTAGATAGTGATTCTGCCGTTCCAACAACACAACGATTCCACGCCTAAACTAGATAGTGAATCTGCGGTTCCAACAACACAACGAGTCCACGCCTTATTAACTAAAAAGTGAATCTGCAGTTCCATCAACACAACGAGTCCGCGCCTAATTAACTAGAAAGTGAATCTGCGCTTCCCACAACACAACGATTCCACGCCTTAACTAGATGGTGAATCTGCGCTTCCAACAACACAACGATTCCACGCCTTAACTAGAAAGTGAATCTGCGGTTCCAACAACACAACGAGTCCACGCCTTATTAACTAGAAAGTGAATCTGCCGTTCCATCAACACAACGAGTCCACGCCTAATTAACTAGAAAGTGAATCTGCGCTTCCCACAACACAACGATTCCACGCCTTATTAACTAGAAAGTGAATCTGCGGTTGCAACAACACAACGAGTCCACGCGTTATTAACTAGATAGTGAATCTGCGGTTCCATCAACACAACGAGTCCACGCCTAATTAACTAGAAAGTGAATCTGCAGTTCCAACAACACAACGATTCCACGCCTTAACTAGATGGTGAATCTGCGCTTCCAACAACACAACGATTCCATGCCTTAACTAAAAGGTGAATCTGCAGTTCCAACAACACAACGATTCCACGCCTAATTAACTAGAAAGTGAATCTGCGGTTCCAACAACACAACAAGTCCACGCCTAATTAACTAGAAAGTGAATCTGCAGTTCCATCAACACAACGAGTCCACGCCTAATTAACTAGAAAGTGAATCTGCGCTTCCCACAACACAACGATTCCACGCCTTAACTAGATGGTGAATCTGCGCTTCCAACAACACAACGATTCCACGCCTTAACTAGAAAGTGAATCTGCGGTTCCAACAACACAACGAGTCCACGCCTTATTAACTAGATTGTGAATCTGCGCTTCCCACAATACAACGATTCCTAGTCTTAACTAGAATGTGAATCTGCGCTTCCCACAACACAACGATTCCACGCCTAATTAACTAGAAAGTGAATCTGCGCTTCCAACAACACAACGATTCCACGCCTTAACTAGATTGTGAATCTGCGCTTCCCACAATACAACGATTCCACGCCTAAACTAGAAAGTGAATCTGCGGTTCCAACAACACCACGATTTCACGCCTAATTAACAAGATAGTGATTCGGAGCTTCCAACAACACAACGATTCTACGCCTTAACTAGATAGTGAATCAGCGGTTCCATCAACACAACGATTCCACGCCTAAACTAGATAGTGAATCTGCGGTTCCAACAACACAACGATTTCACGCCTAATTAACTAGATAGTGAATCTGCGGTTCCAACAACACAACGAGTCCACGCCTAAACTAGAAAGTGAATCTGCGGTTCCAACAACACAACGATTCCACGCCTTATTAACTAGATAGTGAATCTGCGGTTCCAACAACACAACGATTCCCCGCCTTAACTAGAAAGTGAATCTGCGGTTCCAACAACACAACGATTCCACGCCTAATAAACTAGATAGTGAATCTGCGGTTCCAACAACACAACGATTCAACGCCTTATTAACTAGATAGTGATTCGGCGCTTCCCACAACACAACGATTCCACGCCTTGACTTGAAAGTGAATCTGCAGTTCCAACAACACAACGATTCCACGCCTAAACTAGATAGTGAATCTGCGCTTCCCACAATACAACGATTCCATGCCTAATTACATAGATAGTGAATCTGCGGTTCCCACAACACAACGATTCCATGCCTAATTACATAGATAGTGAATCTGCGCTTCCAACAACACAACGATTCCACGCCTAATTAACTAAAAAGTGAATCTGCAGTTCCAACAACACAACGAGTCCACGCCTAATTAACTAGATAGTGAATCTGCGTTTCCAACAACACAACGAGTCCACGCCTAATTAACTAGATAGTGAATCTGCAGTTCCATCAACACAACGAGTCCACGCCTTATTAACTAGAAAGTGAATCTGCAGTTCCAACAACACAACGATTCCACGCCTAATTAACTAGAAAGTGAATCTGCGCTTCCGACAACACAACGATTCCACGCCTTAACTAGATTGTGAATCTGCGCTTCCCACAATACAACGATTCCACGCCTAATTAACTAGAAAGTGAATCTGCGGTTCCCACAACACAACGATTCCATGCCTAATTACATAGATAGTGAATCTGCGCTTCCAACAACACAACGATTCCACGCCTTATTAACTAGAAAGTGAATATGCGCTTCCCACAACACAACGATTCCACGCCTAATTAACTAGATAGTGATTCTGCCGTTCCAACAACACAACGATTCCACGCCTAAACTAGATAGTGAATCTGCGGTTCCAACAACACAACGAGTCCACGCCTTATTAACTAAAAAGTGAATCTGCAGTTCCATCAACACAACGAGTCCGCGCCTAATTAACTAGAAAGTGAATCTGCGCTTCCCACAACACAACGATTCCACGCCTTAACTAGATGGTGAATCTGCGCTTCCAACAACACAACGATTCCACGCCTAATTAACTAGAAAGTGAATCTGCGGTTCCAACAACACAACGAGTCCACGCCTTATTAACTAGAAAGTGAATCTGCCGTTCCATCAACACAACGAGTCCACGCCTAATTAACTAGAAAGTGAATCTGCGCTTCCCACAACACAACGATTCCACGCCTTATTAACTAGAAAGTGAATCTGCGGTTGCAACAACACAACGAGTCCACGCGTTATTAACTAGATAGTGAATTTGCGGTTCCATCAACACAACGAGTCCACGCCTAATTAACTAGAAAGTGAATCTGCAGTTCCAACAACACAACGATTCCACGCCTTAACTAGATGGTGAATCTGCGCTTCCAACAACACAACGATTCCATGCCTTAACTAAAAGGTGAATCTGCAGTTCCAACAACACAACGATTCCACGCCTAATTAACTAGAAAGTGAATCTGCGGTTCCAACAACACAACAAGTCCACGCCTAATTAAATAGAAAGTGAATCTGCAGTTCCATCAACACAACGAGTCCACGCCTAATTAACTAGAAAGTGAATCTGCGCTTCCCACAACACAACGATTCCACGCCTTAACTAGATGGTGAATCTGCGCTTCCAACAACACAACGATTCCACGCCTTAACTAGAAAGTGAATCTGCGGTTCCAACAACACAACGAGTCCACGCCTTATTAACTAGATTGTGAATCTGCGCTTCCCACAATACAACGATTCCTAGTCTTAACTAAAATGTGAATCTGCGCTTCCCACAACACAACGATTCCACGCCTAATTAACTAGAAAGTGAATCTGCGCTTCCAACAACACAACGATTCCACGCCTTAACTAGATTGTGAATCTGCGCTTCCCACAATACAACGATTCCACGCCTAAACTAGAAAGTGAATCTGCGGTTCCAACAACACCACGATTTCACGCCTAATTAACAAGATAGTGATTCGGAGCTTCCAACAACACAACGATTCTACGCCTTAACTAGATAGTGAATCAGCGGTTCCATCAACACAACGATTCCACGCCTAAACTAGATAGTGAATCTGCGGTTCCAACAACACAACGATTTCACGCCTAATTAACTAGATAGTGAATCTGCGGTTCCAACAACACAACGAGTCCACGCCTAAACTAGAAAGTGAATCTGCGGTTCCAACAACACAACGATTCCACGCCTTATTAACTAGATAGTGAATCTGCGGTTCCAACAACACAACGATTCCCCGCCTTAACTAGAAAGTGAATCTGCGGTTCCAACAACACAACGATTCCACGCCTAATAAACTAGATAGTGAATCTGCGGTTCCAACAACACAACGATTCAACGCCTTATTAACTAGATAGTGATTCGGCGCTTCCCACAACACAACGATTCCACGCCTTGACTTGAAAGTGAATCTGCAGTTCCAACAACACAACGATTCCACGCCTAAACTAGATAGTGAATCTGCGGTTCCAACAACACAACGATTCCACGCCTAAACTAGATAGTGAATATGCTGTTCCAACAAAACAACGAGTCCACGCCTAATTAACTAAATAGTGAATCTGCCGTTCCCACAACACAACGATTCCACGCCTGGTTAACTAGATAGTGAATCTGCAGTTCCAACAACACCACGATTCCACGCCTTAACTAGATAGTGAATCTGCGGTTCCAACAACACAACGATTCTACGCCTAAACTAGATAGTGAGTCTGCGGTACCAACAACACAACGATTCTACGCCTAATTAACTAGAAAGTGAATCTGCGCTTCCCACAACACAACGATTCCACGCCTGAACTAGATGGTGAATCTGCGGTTCCCACAACAAAAAACGATTCCACGCCTAATTAACTAGATAGTGATTCAGGGCTAAAATACTCCAAGTGGAATGGTGAAAAGCCCATGTGGTGTGCTAAAATACGCCAAGAAGCGGGGTGAAAACACCAAGTGGTGGGATAAAATGCGCCAAGAAGCGGGCTGAGAAAGTGCAAAATGATGGGTGCAAATGCGCCAGGAAGCGAATAAAAAGGCGCTAAGTGGTAGGCGAAAATGCGCCAAGAAGCGGGATGAAATGGCGCAAAATGGTGGGTGAAAATGCGGGGTGAAAAAGCGCAAAGTGGTTGGCGAAAATGAGCCAAGGGGTGGGTGTAAATGCGCCAAGAAGCGGGTTGCAAAAGCGCCAAATGGTGGTCGAAGAATTTGCCAAAAAGCAGGATGAAAACTCGCCAAGTGGTGGGCGAATGCGCCGATAAGCTGGTTGAAAAAGCGCTAAAAATGCACAAGCTAACCGGGTGAAAATGCGCCATATTTTGTTGCGAAAAAACAACACTAAAGAACGAAAACATTAAACGCGCCAACTCTATGACGGCGCAATCACAAAATGGCGGAAACCAGCCACCATGATTTCTGGTAAGAAACGACAGAAACACTTATAGGTTTTTTTTTTTTTTAATTATTCTTTTATCTTTATTTTAATAATGAATGCATTGATGGATTGTACGTTTATTACAAAACTGTTTTAAAAAAAAGGTAACTTCGTCTTAATAACTAAAACACGCCTCAGGACTTACACATGATGCATAAAAAGCGGCATTATCATGGCGTGACAGTTAATAGTAAAATCAAGCCGCTTCTATTATAACAATTTTGCGATATTTTCTCCTAATAAATTAGCATCTCTTACCGTGGGAAAATGAGAATTCGCGCTACGCAACGATAATTATGCGGCTAAAGATATTTAACAGTCCGCCGTATTTACTCATTGTAAATCTATGAAATTTTAATGATATTGAAATGGTTTGAAGAGCTTTTCAAAGATAACGATTTGTTTGCATATCGAGTATAAAGTGGCTTCTTTTTTAAAAATACACCCCGACGGCAAAACATTTGGCCATGTAGTACGAAATCAGGTTTATCGTCCGTAACAGGAAAATTGAATATATATATATATAATTATATATATAAATATATTATTATTTTATTTTATTTTATTTTTATTTTATTTTATTTTTATTTATTTTTTTTTGGGGGGGGGGGTGGGGGGGGGGGCACTTTGTAATTTAGATCAATTGGAATATCATAAGTTGAAATGTTTTTATTTCAAACAAACGACAGTGAGATTGTGTTTTCGGTCACTTTTGTGTACATACTATTCAATGTATGTTTGACTAATAAACTATGTTCAGTCGAACCCTGTCGGCTCGAACACGCTTGGCTCGATTTCCACGTTGGCTCGAACTTGATATAAGGATCGATTTTATTCTATTAAGTGTAAGCATTACGCTTGTCTCAAATTTCCTGAGGCTCGAGGTATTTTCGCTGGTCCCTGGGAGTTCGAGCCAACAGGGTAGACTGTATATACATTAACATAAAGTATTATTATAGCTATTAAAACAACCATAACCTGATTATATGTAATGGTAAAAGGTTTTTAGTATGTACTTACACAAAATAAATGAGTATGCGACTATGTCTATCTTTCTAGTGATTTACATTATAGTTTGTAAACTACCCACTTAATGCGCCAATCATCCATAATATATATCGCTTAATCGGGTGTAAATAAATAAGGGCTGACTGCTCATATATTGAAATAAATATGTCCGAAAACTTGACCAACACTGCCTGCTCATTGGACAAAAGAAAATGTTGACCACTAAACTAACTATGGTCTGATTTTAAAGTCACACATTTAATAGCAAACAAGATTTGGCTTTCACAAGTATACCAAAACACATTTTGGTATATTTAGTAATCTAGTTGCGAGTATGCAGACAATAGATTTTACTAATGTACGTGAAGTTAGCGGCCTAGCGGCCTAGCGGCCTAACGGCGTGAAGTTAGCGGCCAAGCGGCCTAGCGGCCTAGCGGCGTGAAGTTAGCGGCCTGGCGGCCTAGCGGCCTAGCGGCGTGAAGTTGGCGGCCTAGCGGCCTAGCGGCCTAGCGGCCTAATTATTTTTTCTATGTCCAAGCAATTGTTAATGCGTTTTTTTTAAAAAACAATGATAAATCAAGGTTTTTTATTCATATAGTTACATAGCGGCCTTAAATTGTTATCTATTCAGAATATCTTTCTTTATCTTTTATTCTAAAACAATTTTAAATTAACTGTTTTATGCACATAATATCACTCTGAAGCGTTTTTCAACTTTTTTTCAAAAAAGTCGATCGAGCACTTCAGCGGCCTAGCGGCCTAGCGGCGTGAAGTTAGCGGCCTGGCGGCCTAGCGGCCTAGCGGCCTAAAATGGTATCCTATTTCAAAGCATGAATGCATGCATTTTCTTCTAAAACAATGACATCTTAGCTATTTTTATGCACAAATTAACACTTTGAAGCTATTAGCGATTATCAACAATTTTTTTTTAAAGCGTCAATTAAGCAGTCAGCTTTTTCAAATTATTAAACATGCCTGATCTTCTAAAACAATGATATATTTACTGTTTTTATGCACAAATTATCACTCTAAAGCGTTTTTTTTTTTTTTTTTTTTAAAGTTGATCGAGCACTTCAGCGGCCTAGCGGCCTAGCGGCGTGAAGTTAGCGGCCTGGCGGCCTAGCGGCCTAGCGGCCTAGCGGCCTAACATTGTTTCCTATTTCAAACCATGTATACATGCATTTTCTTCTAAAACAATGACATATTAACTGTTTTTATGCACAAATTAACACTTTGAAGCTATTAGCGATTATCAACAGTTTTTTTTTTCAAAAGTGTCGATAAAGCAGTCAGCTATTTCAAAGCATTAAACATGCCTATTCTTCTAAAACAATGATGTATTTACTGTTTTTATGCACAAATTATCACTCTGAAGCGTTTTTCAATTCTTTTCCAAAAAAGTCGATCGAGCACTTCAGCGGCCTAGCGGCCTAGCGGCCTAGCGGCGTGAAGTTAGCGGCCTGGCGGCCTAGCGGCCTAGCGGCCTAAAATGGTTTCCTATTTCAAAGCATGTTTACATGCATTTTCTTCTTAAACAATGACATATTAACTGTTTGAATGCACAAATTAACACTTTGAAGCTATTAGCGATAATCAACATATTTTTTTTCTTTCAAAAAAGTCGATTGAGCAGTCATCTATTTCAAAGCATTAAACATGGCTGATCTTCTAAAACAATGATGTATTTGCTTTTTTTATGCACAAATTATCACTCTAAAGCGTTTTGTTTTTTGTTTTGTTTTGTTTTCAAAAAAATTTGATCGAGCACTTCAGCGGCCTAGCGGCCTAGCGGCCTAGCGGCCTAGCGGCCTAGCGGCCTAGCGGCGTGAAGTTAGCGGCCTAGCGGCCTGGCGGCCTAAAATGCTCTCCTATTTCAAAGCATGTATACATGCATTTTCTTCTAAAAAAAATGATATGTTAACTGTTTTTATGCACAGACTATCACTCTGAGGCGATTATCAACATATTTTTGAGAAGGATAGGCATGTTCACATGCTTTGAAAAGCTGACTGCTTGTTGACTTTTTGAACAAAAAGGTTGATAATCGCCTCAGAGTGATAGTGTTTGCTTAAAACAGATAATATATCATTGTTTTAGAAAACAATGCATGTATACATGCTTTGAAATAGGATACCATTTTAGGCCGCTAGGCCGCCAGGCCGCTAACTTCACGCCGCTAGGCCGCTAGGCCGCTGAAGTGCTCGATCGACTTTTTTGAAAAAAAGTTGAAAAACGCTTCAGAGTGATATTATGTGCCTAAAAACAGTAAATACATCATTGTTTTAGAAGAACAGGCATGTTTATGCTTTGAAATAGCTGACTGCTTTATCGACACTTTTGAAAAAAAACCCTGTTGATAATCGCTAATAGCTTCAAAGTGTTAATTTGTGCATAAAAACAGTTAATATATCATTGATTAAAAGAAAATGCATGTATACATGGTTTGAAATAGGAAACAATTTTAGGCCGCTAGGCCGCTAGGCCGCCAGGCCGCTAACTTCACGCCGCTAGGCCGCTAGGCCGCTGAAGTGCTCGATCAACTTTTTGGAAAAAAAACAAAAAACGCTTTAGAGTGATAATTTGTGCATAAAAACAGCAAATACATCATTGTTTTAGAAGATCAGCCATGTTTAATGCTTTGAAATAGCTGACTGCTCAATCGACTTTTTGAAAAAAAAAATATGTTGATTATCGCTAATAGCTTCAAAGTGTTAATTTGTGCATCCAAACAGTTAATATGTCATTGTTTAAGAAGAAAATGCATGTATACATGCTTTGAAATAGGAAACCATTTTAGGCCGCTAGGCCGCCAGGCCGCTAACTTCACGCCGCTAGGCCGCTAGGCCGCTAGGCCGCTGAATTGCTCGATCGACTTTTTTGGAAAAGAATTGAAAAACGCTTCAGAGTGATAATTTGTGCATAAAAACAGTAAATACATCATTGTTTTAGAAGAACAGGCATGTTTAATGCTTTGAAATAGCTGACTGCTTTATCGACACTTTTGAAAAAAAAACTGTTGATAATCGCTAATAGCTTCAAAGTGTTAATTTGTGCATTCAAACAGTTAATATGTCATTGTTTTAGATGAAAATGCATGTATACATGGTTTGAAATAGGAAACCATTTTAGGCCGCTAGGCCGCTAGGGCGCTAACTTCACGCCGCTAGGCCGCTAGGCCGCTGAATTGCTCGATCGACTTTTTTGGAAAAGAATTGAAAAACGCTTCAGAGTGATAATTTGTGCATAAAAACAGTAAATACATCATTGTTTTAGAAGAATAGGCATGTTTAATGCTTTGAAATAGCTGACTGCTTTATCGACACTTTTGAAAAAAACTGTTGATAATCGCTAATAGCTTCAAAGTGTTAATTTGTGCATAAAACAGTTAATATGTCATTGTTTTAGAAGAAAATGCATGTATACATGGTTTGAAATAGGAAACAATTTTAGGCCGCTAGGCCGCCAGGCCGCTAACTTCACGCCGCTAGGCCGCTAGGCCGCTGAAGTGCTCGATCAACCTTTTTTGAAAAAATAAAATAAAAAACGCTTTAGAGTGATAATTTGTGCATAAAACAGTAAATATATCATTGTTTTAGAAGATCAGGCATGTGTAATGCTTTGAAATAGCTGACTGCTTAATCGACGCTTTAAAAAAAAATGTTGATAATCGCTAATAGCTTCAAAGTGTTAATTTGTGCATAAAAACAGCTAATATGTCATTGTTTTAGAAGAAAATGCATGTATACATGGTTTGAAATAGGATACCATTTTAGGCCGCTAGGCCGCCAGGCCGCCAACTTCACGCCGCTAGGCCGCTAGGCCGCTAGGCCGCTAAAGTGCTTGATCGACTTTTTTGAAAAAAAGTTGAAAAACGCTTCAGAGTGATAATTTGTGCATAAAACAGTTAATTTTAAATTGTTTTAGAATAAAAGGTAAAGAAAAATATTCTGAATAAATAACAATTTAAGGCCGCTATGTAACAATATGAATAAAAAACCTTGATTTATCATTGTTTTAAAAAAAAACGCATTAACAGTTGCTTGGACATAGAAAAAATAATTAGGCCGCCAGGCCGCTAGGCCGCTAGGCCGCCAACTTCACGCCGCTAGGCCGCTAGGCCGCCAGGCCGCTAACTTCACGCCGCTAGGCCGCTAGGCCGCTAGGCCGATAACTTCACGCCGCTAGGCCGCTAGGCCGCTAGGCCGCTAACTTCACGTACATATTTTACTACCGTATTTTTCTGTAAATTAAAGCTGTGTGAAGTTAGCTAAACATACGACATTGGACACTGGACATTCAAGATCGAATGTTGTGCTGGCACGACATTGGACACTGGACATTCAAGATCGAATGTTGTGCTGGCACGACATTGGACATTGGACATTCAAAATCGAATGTTGTGCTGGCACGACATTGGACATTGGACATTCAAAATTGAAAGTCGTGCTGGCACGACATTGGACATTGGACATTCAAAAATAAATGTAATGCTAGCACGACATTGGACATTCAAAATCGAATGTTGTGCGGGCACGACATTGGACATTGGACATTCAAAAGTGAAAGTCGTGCTAGCAAAACATTGGACATTGGACATTCAAAAATGAATGTCGTGCCAGCACGACATTGGACATTGGACATTGGAATTTCAAAAATGAATGTCGTGCTAGCACGACATTGGATATTGGACATTCAAAATCGAATGTTGTGCTGGCACGACATTGGACATTGGACATTCAAAAGTGAAAGTCGTGCTAGCACGACATTGGACATTGGACATTCAAAATTGAATGTTTTGCTGGCAGGACATAGGACATTGGACATTCAAAAGTGGAAGTCGTGCTAGCACGACATTGGACATTAGACATTCAAAAATGAATGAAATTGAATTTTGAATGTCCAATGTCCAATGTCGTGCTAGCACGACATTCATTTTGAAATCCCAATGTCCAATGTCCAATGTCCAATGTCGTGCTGGCACGACATTCATTTTTAAATGTCCAATGTCCAATGTCGTGCCAGCACAACATTCGATTTTGAATGTCCAATGTCCAATGTCGTGCCAGCACAACATTCGATTTTGAATGTCCAATGTCCAATGTCGTGCTAGCACGACATTCATTTTTGAAATCCCAATGTCCAATGTCGTGCCAGCACAACATTCATTTTTGAATTTCCAATGTCCAATGTCGTGCTAGCATGACTTTCAATTTTGAATGTCCAATGTCGTGCCAGCACAACATTCGATCTTGAATGTCCAATGTCCAATGTCGTATGTTTAGCTAACTTCACACAGCTGTAAAAGCTGTATTTAATTCTTAAGTACTATTCTTCTGTATAAGCCATAAAATGCAAAATGCATGATACATTAAAAGCGACATTTACATTTTATAATTTAATGATCACATCTTAAGAGAATTTATTAAAATATTAAAAGCATATTTGACATGAAAGCGGGCAATAGTATGGCAAATGACTATTATGCAACATTGAAGTAATAATACAGAATGATGCAGTTTTTTTATGTTTCATGTTTTATTGCTAGTTTCACATTAGAAACTATTTATTACTTTCTCTTTTAGAACGAATCACGAGACGCCTTCCTTTCCGGGATACAAAAGGACTGTGTTTCATTGCGATCTTTTGCTAAAACATAATCAAAATTAAAATTACGGTTCATCTTTCCTAAATGTTTATATATTATTTTCGAGCTATTTTCGCAATCTAGAACAAGTTTACTCCAATATGAAAAGGAACTCGTATAACAATTTCAAATTGTTGTTCGGATTAATTAGGATATTGTGTGATATACCATGGTACGACTTTCGCTGATGTAAGAAGACATTTTTAATTTTTGTTGTTTTATTACAGTTAATAACATAATTATATATTTATAGGCGTCCGTTTGACTTTTTTTGAATTTCGTTCTTATTATCAACGTTCCTGTGTATCTGCGCACGTTGTTATTTCCTGTGTACATGCGCAGATTGTTAGTGCCTGTGTGCATGGGCAGATTGTCTTTTCCTGTGTGCAGGCACATATTGTTATTTCATGTATGCGCGTTGTAATGTTGTAATTTCTGTGTGAGCATGCGCAGATTGCTACTTCCTGTGTGCATTCTCAGATTGATATTTCCTATTTGCACGCGCAGAGTGTAATTTCCTGTGTGCATTGTCAGATTGTTATTCCTATTTGCACGCGCAGATTGATATTTTACTGTGTGCATTCTCAAATTGTTATTTCCTGTGTGCACGCGCAGATTTTTATTTCCTGTGTGCACGCGCAGATTTTTATTATCTGTGATGCACGCGCAGATTTTTATTCGTCAGAGCACGAGCGGTAATAAGATCAAAGGCGCGTAGCTATGGTTTGTATTAAACCCCCTGTGTGCATGCGCAGATTGTCACCCCCTGTGTGCATGCGCAGCTTGTCACCCCCTGTGCGCATGCGCAGATTGTCACCCCCTGTGCGCATGCGCAGATTGTCACCCCCTGTGTGCATGCGCAGCTTGTCACCCCCTGTGTGCATGCGCAGATTGTCACCCCCTGTGTGCATGCGTAGATTGTCACCCCCTGTGCGCATGCGCAGATTGTCACTCCCTGTGTGCATGCGCATAATGCTATCCCCTGTGTGCATTCTCAAAATGTTATTTCATGTGTGCATGGGCTGATCGTCATTTCCTGTGTGCATTCTTATATTGTCATTTCCTTTGTGCACGCGCAGATTGTCATCCCCTGTGTGCATTCTCAAATTGTTATTGCATGTGTGCATGGGCTGATGGTCATTTCCTGTGTGCATTCTTAGATTGTCATTTCCTGTGTGCATTCTTAGATTGTTATTTACTGTGTGCATTCTTAGATCGTCATCCCCTGTGTGCATTCTTAGATTGTTATTTCCTGTGTGCATTCTTAGATTGTTATTTACTGTGTGCGTTCTTAGATCGTCATCCCCTGTGTGCATTCTTAGATCGTCATCCCCAGTGTGCGTTCTTAGATTGTCATTTTCTGTGTGCATTCTTAGATTGTTATTTCCTGTGTGCGTTCTTAGATCGTCATCCCCTGTGTGCGTTCTTAGATTGTTATTTCCTGTGTGCATTCTTAGATTGTTATTTCCTGTGTGCATTCTTAGATTGTTATTTCCTGTGTGCATTCTTAGATTGTTATTTCCTGTGTGCGTTCTTAGATCGTCATCCCCTGTGTGCGTTCTTAGATTGTTATTTCATGTGTGCATTCTTAGATTGTCATTTCCTGTGTGCATTCTTAGATTGTTATTTCCTGTGTGCGTTCTTAGATTGTCATTTTCTGTGTGCATTCTTAGATTGTTATTTCCTGTGTGCGTTCTTAGATCGTCATCCCCTGTGTGCGTTCTTAGATTGTTATTTCATGTGTGCATTCTTAGATTGTCATTTCCTGTGTGCATTCTTAGATTGTTATTTCCTGTGTGCATTCTTAGATTGTTATTTCCTGTGTGCATTTTCAGATTTCTATTTCATGGGTGCATGCGCAGATTGCTAGTTATTTTAATAAAAAAGATGCACGACGACAACTTTTTTTTTAGTGTTGATTGCCAAATGTCTCTTTAGTACCATCCTATTTAACTTCTAGATATCCCTATTAATTAAGCCAATTGATGACTAAATTGAAAATGAGCGGCCGTAATCTGCTATCGGTTTCGTCAGAGCTGTTCTAAATGATTGAATGTGAATCTGACTGGCGATGCCATGGGCGGAGGCGTGAGCATTAACAATAAATTCTTGAACGGAATGATGACAAAAAACAACATGTATAAACTTCTGTAGCACAATTTTGTAGACCTAATTTTTATAACTAAGAAGGCATTTGTTAAGAATTGTAAGCATTTGCCTCAGTATTACAAGGCATTGTTTATAAAATCGTAAATAAAAAAAAATGTTGTGGAATTATCAAAAGAAGAGAATGTTCGGAAACAAAAGAACAAATCCATTTGTCCTTAAATATATGAAAGTGTTTTTATTTTTTATTTTTTTAGTGAAGTCAGTAAATCTTTAAAGAAAAACGTATGTAAAATGAGTGAGGAGTTCGTCTTCAATCCATAAATGTGGAAAGAATATAACGTTTTAAGCGACTATGATGCATTTACCATGACAGATTCTTTTGTTTCGATTTATAATTTTATAAGATGCTTTAAATGAGATATTGTTTCATCTTTCGTGATTGATATTATAATTGATACTCGAAATTTAATGCTGTCTCAAGATAAATTACAATCTTGTACTTTATCATTTAAAAGTTTTTTGTTTTCGTTTTGTTTCTCAATTTTACATTTCAAATTTTTGAAACATGTTCAAATGAAACATTAATTGTTTCAGCGAAAATAACTTAAGGATTTTATGTTTTCTTATCGAAGAAAACAATTAATTAAATATAATGAACAAAAGAGAATAAATAAGAACGATTTACTTTTTTCCATAAATAATAATATGACGTTAACCAAAGAAAACATGTTCGATCACAGTAAGTGTGTTAATATACTTAAAGTACAGCCTACATTTTTGGCCAATAGGCAATGCACTAGTCAATTGTAACCACGGCCCCCAGGTCCGAGGAATAGCGGGGGGAAAGCGCCGTGTTTTCACCTTCCAGGTTGCCCCGCAGTGCCGAATGAATGCGGTGGTTTAGTTTTTGCGCCAAAATAGAGCTGGGAATGGGCCTTAGCTAGGTATCCCGGGTTCCTCGCAGGATGGGGATTTTACCCGGGATTGGCTGGACCGAAAGTCAGAGTCCTCGCTTTATCCCCCAGGCTTGGGGGCCGTGGTTACAATTGTCTGGTGCATAAATACTAGGCTAGGCTTAATCATTCAGAATTTCGACTCTTTCAAAATTGACTAGTGCATAACTATTACTTGTAATGGCATACCAGAAATAATATTGTGTCTGCACCGTTAAGATACCATATCTGTTTTAAACCAGTTTTATTTAAACAAATAATTGGGAATATAATAATAAAAGTGATAGTTTAAATTGACCACGACGGATATGCATATAAAAGCTAATAAATGTCAGAAAACTTTTAAGCCCTGACATGCCTATGATGAGAATCATGTCAAAGGAGTAAAATTAAAGTGAAAGTTGGCGTCGCGCTAACCGCAACGCAACCTTCTGTAAACACAGCCATGTCCATCTCTGCAAATTGATGACTGCACGCTAAATCTGGTGCGATTACCTTCAAGTGGGCTGAACAATGTTAAACTTGTCTTCTCTACAGTTGTAAATATCAAAGGTGGTGACAAAGAAAAATGTCGCACCTGTTCGTTGGAATATTTGTGAAATGGGTGTTGCAGAAAAAAATAAGATATTAATTTAAAATAAAAGTCGATTGGCGATCGATTACATTTTGGCATAAATATTAAATGCTAGGAAAACTGTTCAGCGGTATTACTTGTTACTGTATTTTGAAATCATTTTGTTATTTTTTAAATCATTTAGAATAGAATTTGTTCTTAAGAAAATGTATGAATACACTAAATCGGGTGCAGAGCTCAATGCGGTCATATCTGTGTTGCCGAACTCGTTTAAGTTCATGAATGTATTAAAATACAGTAATTGTTATCTTTGCCTTATAACGCAATTAAGGCTGCGGTTTAGGGACTGGCTGATGTTTTTGTACCAACCAATAGATTTCCCGGATATGCATCTAAAACACTTATTTTATCATTAATTTAATCTATGATGTCGAAATTGCAGAAAAAAAGACAATAAAAGTATGAAAAAATATATTTTAGTTTAAGTGGGGTGCCAACCCGCGCCAATAAAGTCAAGAAAAATATATCGAAAAACGACGTCTTAACCAGTAGGCCACAACGACTTGTATACCAGAAATGGCTATTTTGACTTTTTTACAATACATTGACAACATCCCGGATAATATAATGTCAACCAACCAATCAAAGTGCATATTACAAACCATGAGCCGCGAGTCCCTTTAAGTCGACATTAGCCGGATGCTCTCGACTGAAATGTTTAGCGATGAAAAGTATTCTAACGATTTTAGTGTTGGTGCGAATGTCTCTTTTCTATCCTCTACGTGTGCACAACCGCTAAATGACCCAATTAATAACATACCAATTATGTTAAGGATAAAAAGTTTTTTGGGAAGTCGTGAGTTTTGTTTGGTGGTACATGAGCGCTTAAGCTCAACTGAAATGTTATCTATGCGAAATGGCAACAAGCTATCATGAATCACATTGCAGTCATTATATTTAGGCGGTAGAACCCAGTATCGTGGCTGATTTCTCGACAAAGCTTAACCTCGTTTGAGTGGTTAATCCCGATTTCTCGAAAAAGTTTGAGCTCGTTTTAGTGGCTTAGTTCCCGATTTGGCGACAAAACTTAATCCCGTTTTAGCGGGTAATCCCGACGGATTGCGAGTGCATTATTTCAATCAAAAGGGTTGCAAGTTAGTTAACTGTGTTACACAAAGTTGTCACGGACAACGTTCAAAAACTAGCTTGCGGTAAATCTAAATAACGCTGTAATATATCCACACGATAGTTATTGAACAGATACACATATTCACTTGTAACTATTCCGATATTGTAGACTCATTCGGAACTCCTCGGACGTTTTCCATCGCTGCAAGTAGATCGCGTAGTAGTTTTAATGTAACAATAAATTTAATTACTTTACTATTGGGAATCGTAATTAATTAATACTTTTATTTAAAATTTAACGAACTACTTTTTCCAATGTACCGCAATAAACGCGAGGTTGTTCTCGATGGAAAATGGCCGAGGTGATCCGAATTATTATAAACGTAAACGAAAACATTCTCAAGCATAATACAAACTTTAGTTACTATAGGTAACTTGCTCATTTTATCAAATATAGAATCTTCACTTTATTTTGTATTTTGATTAAATGCCGAACAAATACACAACCTTTAACCAACTCATGTATGCAGTAACTTATCTTAAGTGTCGTGGCAGTTGAAATAATAACAATGGCGCCAAACGAACTGGCAGGCTTAACGATTTCGGACAAGACGTGTATCATATCATCTCTTTGCTTTTAATAAAATAAAGTGGCAGTTTAAAACAACACTGTGTCATTTCCATTACTGTGATGTGTATAGCATACATTCTTTTAAGAAATTCTATTGTTACTGGGATTTTTTACCACCGCAAATTGCTTTGAATGTTGAAAAGGGCTATGGGAATCATTTTTTATGATTTATACCGCGCGCCCTAATAACATGTGCCATTTCTTTGAGTAAAACGAAAATTAAGGCATTTGATCCACAAATAAATGTAGTGTTGTATTGCACCATTAGGGATGATGTGAAAGTTTGATACATGATTAACTCACATGACGTTTGTATCATTCGAAAGGGTATCGCTTGCTGATAACTTATATGTAAAATAAATTATCAAAAACACATTACGGTTGAGGTTCAAATAGTTTTGCAACATAACAAGTCACATTTCCAGCGAATGAAATATCAGTTTATATTTGTAGATTTACAACGTAACATACATGACGTCATAAGTTGGATCCCAGTCTGCTAAAATAAGTTAAAATCTAAGGCATTTCAAACATTCTAGATGTAGATGATGTTTTTGTCCGTTTCGGTCCCACGGTTATCTGCCCTTTTATACACTTCAAAATGTATTCACCGGATGAAGTAAATGAAGTCACCTCCCTATAAAAGAAGGGACGTAATTTCGTTACCACAATGTGAAAACTACTACGGGCTTGGAGACTTATAAACAAAAATGTAAATGACAAGTCTAGTGGTACATACTTATTATGCTCTTGTCTGATGCCACAAAGATCAAACGTCAAACAAATAAGCAATAAGATAACTCACGGTAACATATCAAATCTACACAAATTATCGTTTATAAATAATGGTTGGGGTTACCGTCTTGGATCTGTCAGCAAACGCAAAAATTCACTGAAGTAAGTTTTTATGGGGTCGATGTATATGAAGTAAGCCATTTCGTTCGATTCAGATATTAATAGCTAACAGCATTTGAAAGGAAAACGTTTCATTGAGATTATCACTAGAAATAAGCATATAGTAATAATATATACCCTAATAGCAGACATTCTAATGTATGAAATCAACCATTCAACTAGACAACTAAACAACCATATCAACATACATACGTCACAAGCACCTGCTGAACGATTCCACGCGGACTATGAAAACGTCAACAATCCACATTACGTACCTTATGAAATACTTAAGGTATCTCCTAGATGGAACATCACTTCCAGAAGTGTTGATGAAATTGTAATTGTACATCTGTACAATTCTGCAACACTATCAGTCTTTTTTAAAATAATGATCACAGTTTTATCGAAAATGCTGTAAGCATATTACATTCTCTACCCAGCAAACACATGACGTTGGATCAACGTCGGATATAGGTTGGATTTAGGTCGCGACGTCGGCGACTTTAATACAACGTTGTATCAACGTGAAAATCACGATGTCAGTCCGACGTCGCAATCAGACATCGAACCGACGTTGCGATTTGGTTATTGTGTGTAATAAGTTATATTTTTCAAGTTAATACATGATATACACATGATGTAACAAGAAGTTGCTCGAAAAATCGTGATACTGCTGCAAATAAATACTAAAATTCGATCATGTTATTATTCAAGTTGCTTCTCTTTTCTGTGCCCTTGGTTTCTGTAATTGGAATTTCCGCATGGTGTCGCATGTTTATAGACTTTTTTCTTTCTTTTTTTGTTGTTGTTAAAATTCATCTTGTTAAACAAAAAATAGCAGAAATAATTATATCGATAGCTTCTAATCATGTCATTTAGATAATTACGAAAAAATGCATGTTGAATTCCTTATCTTAAAATAGACGCGCGCAGTTTTGAACCCATTTCGATCCGCCATATTGCTCATGAGGCGTACGAATATTGACGACAGTGAAAGAGTCAATTACTCCTCTAGAGACTCGACGGTTCATATTTTAAATAATACAACAAGGTAAGTTGATACAATGCATGTTTAACGGTTTATAGCAATAATTTTATGGTGTTTTACCAGGTTGTTTCAATGAAATTTTAGCATACATGTAATTCAACCCGATTCGCCCTCAATTGACAATTTTCAGCAGTTTCAAGTCAATATAATTTTATTTGACAAGATTGTTATGTATTTCAGCAAGTGTCCCTGTGTTTACTGCTACTGAGCATGAGGTTGATGGGACAATTGGATCCTGTCTGAAGTACGCTCCAGACAGACAAGGAGGTGGAGGACGACGAACTGTTTACACAAGTTAATTAACATACATCTCGATCTAAACTTATAAATCTACCATGTGTCATTTAATCTAATGTGCCTTTATCATTTAATACTTTTAGTGTCTGTACAGATTTGTTGTGAATATAAAACTTGTACATTCTCTGAGTTGTTTGTTAATGAATGTAGGTGAATGCTGCGGTAATTCCTAATTACCTGTTACCTGTGTGGTATGCATATTTATACTATAGATTTTGGTCGTTATCAAGACGTTGTTTCAACGTCGTAACTCCGACGTTGTTTCAACGTCGTGATTTCGACGTCTAAAAAACTTTCATTTTCAACCAATATACAACGTTTATCCAACGTCAGTTTCTGACGTCGTTACAACGTCTTTCCAACGTCAATTGTTTGCTGGGTAAATTCCCAATTCACTAACATTTCAAATATTGGAATATGTCGGAAGTAAATTTGCAACACTTAAGTCTGTTCTGTTCTTGCCAAAACATTACACTGTGAATTTATTTCTACTGTCGTAGTAAGTAAGCTCTTAGATGACTTGAATAATTTTAACACGTCTAAACTAAAACAAAGAGGACAAATGATTCTAAAATATATATAACACTTTTCTATCTTAATTCATCCTACAATCTCTGAAGTGTTCTAGTGAAAAATATAGTGTGGAAGTTGTCTTGGCAATTGTCTATTACTTCGTAATCTTCATTCTGGTTGTCGACTGTATCATTCCGATCAGTCTACATTTATAATATTAATCGATTCTATGTTAAGCGATATCGACTGTGATCGAATTGTTGTAATCATTATTCTTGATCTTCGTAAAACTTTTGAACATAGCATCACTATTCTGCTATATGTACATGACCACTTATTTACTTAAGCGAAGACAATATGAAGATGTTGGTTATAAAAAGAATCTATAATTCAATATCATTAAACTGGTTTTCAACAAGGATCTATTCTTAGTCCTATGTTCTTTTTGATATATATCAATGATAAACCTTTCTTTAATTAAATCTCGTATTGACCACTTTTCATGAGTATTGTCTGATATGTTGTAAAATGAATAAATCAAAATATTTCCCTCTAAAAAATGTTTTGAAGTATTACAAGAACAAGCTATTTAACAAGTCTTATCTACGATTTTACCTCTTTTAACTCCATCTAGTCTTTAATCAAAAGTACATTTATTAGGTTGGTTATCTTTTGATGACAGATGCAAATTCCATTTATTAATATTTGCATGGACTCATGCTACAAACTTACTTGAATTTACAACAACGGTAAATCTCAAATTGAAACAATGATCAAAACTGTGGAAAATGAATGTGTCAAAATCGATGTTTTACATCAGTAGGTAAGTTTTATTGCGATGTATACAACGATGTCAATTTTATGTATTTTTTTGATAATTTTCTTTCTTTCTTGCAAATGGTGTCTAGTCCGCCAGAAACAAAGATTAACTCTTTGCTTTAAAGCCAACAATGGTAATCCAACGTTTTCTTACTTTTCAAAATCATCTGGGAAATAAAAAATAGTGTTATTAATATTGTTGTTGTTGATGTTGTTATAACAAGTGTATAATAGTGATGCGATGTTTTGTGGTTTGCAACTGCATATATGTATGATTTTATAACCGTGCTAATACCGAAATAGCAGCTCATTATCTATTAATCAAAGTGCGCAAAGATAGAATGAATTCTATGAGGTTGAACTGCAAGCCCTTTTAAAACTATCATGATCTTCAGCACTATTCAGACGTTTTAAAGAAATCAGCGCAAAATAACAGATCCGTCAAATGGATTTCCATTCATCAGAAAACCGTAATTATAAAATAGTATTAAGGTGTATTGTTGGCGGATCTCTACTCATCCACATTGAAAAATGTTAAAATAATGACGGCTACTTGTTATCGTTCATTTTCAAATTAAAAAATGTTGCCCTTTTAAAAGCTTGATATAATCGTGAATATTTCAAATAAAATATGACTGTTTTATTGCTGTAATATGAAGAATTAATTTCATGTTCAGGGGTCAATTGAATATTTTGACTTTATTAAGGCCTCCTTCAAACGCCGCGACTGATTATTCAACAACAATTCTTTATTAAGTATATAGAGATCAAAGAGGACGCCGTCTATTCCAGAAGTCATCAAGATATCCTTAAAATGAGATAAAATCAGAAATTAAGTACGACTGTGATGGAAATGGTAATTTATTTCATTTCTTTCGTTTATTTTATATTACACTGGTATAAAACAGACATTTCTGCTTTGAAATTTGACATCAAGACGATATTGCGAAAAGACGCAATCTAATTCAAAGATATTTTGTCGGACACAACTACTTATACATTGAAGGTGTTTATTCAATAATAACCAATCCCTTAAGAATTCTCAGTGCGATATAAGCTCTCACTACTTGAATAATAAAATCATATGATTATTTTATTTTGGCACAGCTGTTTTAAATCGTTGGTCATTTCCACAGGCCAAATGTTTGATTAAAATGACAAAAAAAAACAATATTATAGTTTTTATCTGTATTAAGTTCAAATCTTTCCTCTTCCTTTACATGAAGACCAGGCTTGAACATCTACACTGGTGGTTTAGACGTTTAATGTTTCTCTGAACCATAATATTATTCAGCCTGTATGAGGCGTCAAAAATGGTTTGTTTCCAACGTGTTTCCAGTACCTCGACCGACCGTATGTTTTCCTCCGGACTTTACACCTTCTGCTGTTGTGTGGATTTTTGATTCGTATTCTTTTGAGTGAAAATGTTAAAAATTAACCATTTCGTATTTATTGTTTTCTATAATAGTGACAAACACTGATATAGATCGTTATTTTTAACAGAATCCTGGTTTTCAAAAAATAGTAATGCCTACCTACCCTGTTGCTGGGTTTTGAGATGTTTGTGGCAAAACAGAACTTTCTTTGGCTTAAAGCTAAACTTTTAACATATTGTCTTACAAAATGCTTTAAAGCTAGGGTGTTTCGTAGGAAACTCTAAAAATATGATCTGTGTTAATTCAGCTTAACATACAACATTGGACATTAAAAAAAATGAAAGTCGAGCTGGCTTTTTTGAATGTCCATTGTCGTGCAAGCACGATATTCATTTTTGAAAGCTCCATGTCCAATGTGCCAGAACGACTTGAATGTCCAATGTCCAATCTCGTGCCAGCACGACTTTCATTTTTGAAAGCTCCATGTCTTATGTGCCAGCACGACTTACATTTTTTTGGATGTCCAATGTCGTGTCAGCACGACTTTCATTTTTGAATGTCCAATGTCCAATGTCGTTCCAGCACGACTTTCATTTTTGAATGTCCAATGTCCAATGTCGTTCCAGCACGACTTACAATTTTTGAATGTCCAATGTCCAATGTCGTGCCAGCACGACTTTCATTTTTGAATGTCCAATGTCCAATGTCATGCCAGCACGACTTTCATTTTTGAATGTCCAATGTCGTGCCAGCACGACTTTCATTTTTGAATGTCCAATGTCGTTTGTTTAGCTAACTTCACACAGCCTAAAATTATGTGTATCAGTTTGTATGAATGGCATATATATGTATCCCTCATAAGCGCAACATACATTCTGAATTCCGTAGTATATGTTAATAGCAGATTTTGTTTGATGGATTATTTCTGAAGGAGAGATTCCTCGGACTCTCGAATTCGGACTCTCGAATATGAAAATGCAACCTCGTGTGGATCCGGACCGTTCATAAACAACAATGGTAGCTGTTACACTGTCAACACCAACAGACACAGTTTTTCTTTGCTTTGTTTTATCAAGAGTCATGCAAAAGGGGCACACTATACAGTCGATGCAAACAAAATGTTAGTTTTAATGCATTATTGTGTTCAACTCATTTGACTTTACTTATCAAAACAAAACAAAAACAGATTATTTGTGTACAGATAAACAAATATTAGACTTAATAGATGTTTACAATTGCAAGCTACGTATCCTCAAAGTCCCCAGCTCAGGGCATTCCACCGTGCAAATGTCGTTTGAATGACTAAAACATAAAATGTAAAAAACAAACATTTTTATTTAGTTTTAAGGGCCAATATTTTGCAAGCTTAATACGTACATTCTTTGCAGCATATGAAGGTGTACTAATGAAATAAGCAAATTTTACAAAAGAAGATCATATCAGAGTTTATTAAAAACAACATTTACACTATGAATATGCTTTCGTTTAAAAATAGTAATCCCTATCAACATTCAATGTATTGCGGAGTTGTGGTGATTGCTTCTATTTTATGAAAGTAATTTGCGTTTTTGTAACCAGAAATGAATTCAATCCAATTTTTCACTATTTTATTGAATAGCTTTCTTTTTGACAACATATCTCAAAGTAAACCGAAGATGTTGTTCATTGTCACATAATTTTGACCAACAAATATACTTATATTGTCATTGAAAAGACGTTTCCAAGAAAATGCAAATGCCTTTTTACCCCAAATCTGATAAAATCTACTTTCATTAAAGTTGGTCAATTCCCTTTTACCAGAAGCATGTCACAAAGGGTGTATGTTTCATTCCAGATTGATCCTCGAAAATTAAAAAAAACAACATCAACCTTCTGAAATATTTTTTTGTCTTCCCCACCCACTTTTAGCCCGCCAATACATATCTTTATTAATCTGAACTTAAGTCATACGATTTTTTTTGTTTTCATCATTTAAGTCAAATTAGTTTAACATGTAAATAGAAAGAAAGGGACTAGCTCATGTTTTTTGTAAAATCCACTTTTTTGTATGACGAAATGAAGTATGGCAAATAATTAGGAGTGTTAAAACTAAGATTCTGGCGGCTGGAACCCTTCAGCAAATGTTGATATATGCTCAAATATTGTCTTTGAAGTCCACGATTTTGAAAAGCATTTGTGACGCGACTCAACAAAATGATTAAGGGTTAAGTTATAAACATGTTTGTTTATGAGCCTTTGTGGCGTAAGGTTTTGTTGTCATTTTTTATATTTTTACTGAACTTTTCCGGCGTGGGTTCAGTCCTCACTAAAACTAAAATGTGTATGTTTTCTGCGATTTCGGTACTAAAGCTTCACTCTCACATATATACTGTTTTTCCAACTTTTTTTTTATTTTGGAAAGAGCAATTTTAGCGTAAATATCGGCAAACCAATGGTAAAACATTGCTGACAAAAGATCAGATCGCAGATTTTCATATTTCCGTTCGAAAATTAATGTTTTATGGCGTAATTAACGGTTTAAGAAAAATGCATAATACATCCTTTTTTTAACTTTAATATAAAAATCTGTATTCTATTTTTTGTCAGCAGCATTATTTTAATACTGGTGTTCTTGCATCTTCGCCAAAATCGGCTTGTTCCAAGACCAAAAAAGTAAAAAAGTTGTCAATACGTTCAATCTGTGAGAGTGCAGCTTTAAAGAAAAGAATAGTTATAATTTGAGTGTGTTAATATGTATTACCAGGAAAAAATGGTACCAAAACATGAGCGAGTCTCTTTCAATTTATAAAAGAAATGTTTTCTGTGTTGCGCCCCTTTGAATGACCCCCAACGACCAAAAGATTTAAAACACTGCACTGTAGAAGAAATACGAGATGATTTTTGGAGACATCTTATCATTGACAGTCAGAGAAAGAGCATACTAGATAATCCAAAGTTGTTTCAAGTTCACCAATAAGGCTTTATATCGCTCGCCTATCACCAAATCTTTCTGACCGCGGCTGTTAGAGTATATTTTTAACAATGGATCCATTTAATCTTTGTATAAAGTTTATATTAACATAATCACATATCCCCAAATCAATCTGACCGCGGTTGTTTTAAGTATATATTTTTTACAGCGGACCCATTTAATCTTTATAAGTTTATATTAACATAATCACAAGTAATACAATGTTGTTTTCTCATCATAATGTATTTTGAATATGCAAAACTGTTTGTGATAAAAATGTTAAACGATATAACTTATGATAAGAAGGTTAAAAGCAAAACATCAAATATTAAAATCTAGGTAAAAATGTGCGAATGTTCACGTCATCTATTTCCATATTTTATCCACTTTTAACAAAATATATGTTGTATTAAAATATTCGTAAAAACCTAGGTAATGTGTCACAAAAAGTATAGATCATTAAACGAACAAGTTTTGTACCATTTGTTTATTTTACAAAACAAAAACCCCGAATAAAATCATTTTATATCACAAAAGAATATTTAAACTGAATAATAATTAACTGAATAGTGTGTATGTTCCATGCTGCATTGCTCGGCGATTAAAGGAAACACAATATTTAATATACAAACTGGCGACAACCTGCATTACATTTAATGTAAAGATGATTAATTTCTCAACGTGCGCAACTTTGATTGACAGGCGAGGCGCGTGGGTCTAATTATAGATGATCGTGTGAAAACTCCGCCCCTCTTTGCTTCACGGCTATGATACACTGTCATCCTCCGAAAAAAATATAGATCTCAGTCGTCATTTATGAAAAACAAATGACAACGCAGAGGGCTAATAAAAAAGTAATCATGTTATGAGATTATGTTTATTTATTTAAGACTTCAAGGGTAAGTCTCTGTATGCAAATATTTTTTTTCTTTTATAACAAGATTCATACATGTGCGGAAATTATACACGATACTAAAAGGACGGTACGCTTGCATTATTTTTCTTAAACAAATACAATCTCAAATATGACAAAATTCACTCACATGTACTTACATGCAAATTCATGTATTCGGTGCCTGCCTAGTTCAATGAAAACGAGCGAGATATTGTTTTCAGAACAAACAACCGCATTAACTTTAAATTTAAAAACGTCGCCTTTAATATCCAAAGTCGTGTTCAAATGATTTATAAGCTATAGGGGTGTAAGCTTATTTATACCCGCACTCGGGCCTTGCCCGTTCTGCGAGTGCTCCGATAAGATTGTTAGTCATTTTCTGTTTTTGGAGCATAGTGTACAGACAGAATTTTACCCTGGTTAGAGCTACCCGGGTTCTTAAACGTGCACCAGTGCTTAGCACCGTCCACTTTTAACGTCCCTCCCGGAAGACGATTTGTATTTGTTTAGTGGTGTCCAGGGGAATCGAATTTACGATCCCTGTATTGACAGTCAAGTGTTATACCACTAGACCACGGATAAGCCACTTATATGTATAAGCAATATGAAAATAATTATAATATCAGCGTTTTCTGACGTTTCAACAGGGAAACATTTTGGTGCCTAAACATGAGCGTGTCCCTTTAAATACCCACGAAATAACTGTAGTTTTCAAACTTGTAGCCCAAACATTGTTGATAACATATACCTTAGTTATTATTTTTATCTGACGAGTATAGTTGTATGTTAGAAACCATCATAAGACGACCCTCAAAAGCAGGCAGGTGTCACTGTTAACCACATGTCCCTAAGCTAGCTTTAGGTCGTGAGAAAGGTAACGAGAATTGGCTGTGTGCGCCGTGAGTAGACAAAGTATACTCCTATTTAACAGGGACTGATTATTGGCGTTTTAATGAAGAACCTTTAATACGCGAGTTTTTTTTTGGTTAACATAGAATGTGTTACGACAAGTTTTCTTGTGGAAGAAAATATGTTTTACTATGCAGGTTTCACTCTTCATAATGCTTAAATTAACTTTAATATAATCATCAAAAAGGATTTGTACGTAAGCTTTTACCTCAGAATATAACCTTTTCTGTTAAATGTTTATTGAAATTCAATCTCTTTTTTAACGGAATGATCTCAAAAGAATTCAGCAGCTTGCGATTTTTTTAAACAAAAAGAAAAATGAAAAATTGGATGAATATAAATTGTTCGTGTTTTAACAGATTGTATAGCAATGAAAGAATACCTATTTCGCTTATTATTAACGCAAACTGATTAAAATCAGAACTATTTAAAACCGTTTAATACACACATTTACTCTTTGTGGGTCCTTTAATGTTAACCGGCTCATGAGATATAGTCATTATAATTTTTCACTTAAATTTCGTTTTATGATTACCGATGCATTATATGGTAAACACGCAAACAGGTTACACGAGTATATCACAGACCATGGGAAAATTATCAAAATGTGATTGATAATAAAGACGTTAATGACATGATGAATAAACTCCGGAATAGCTTTGAATGTATATTACCGAGAATAAGGTAACTAACAGCGCATGATAAGATCTTCGTCCAAAAATGAACATATGACTTAAGCCAGGTAAAGGCTAACAGTCGCTAACGTTAGCTATCATGTTCAATTTGGTTCCCAGCCCTGAGTTCAGGTAAAGGCTAACAATCGCTAACGTTAGTTATTGTGTTCAGTTGGGTCCCAGTCCTGAGCTCAGGTAAAGGCTAACAGTCGCTAACGTAAGCTATCGTGTTCAATTTGGCTCCCAGCCCTGAGTTCAGGTAAAGGCTAACGGTCGCTAACGTAAGCTATCGTGTTCAATTTGGTTCCCAGCCCTGAGTTCAGGTAAAGGCTAACAGTCGCTAACGTTAGCTATCGTGTTCAATTTGATTCCCAGCCCTGAGTTTAGATAAAGTCTAACAGTCGCTAACGTTAGCTATCTTGTTCAATTTGATTCCCAGCCCTGAGTTTAGATAAAGTCTAACAGTCGCTAACGTTAGCTATCGTGTTCAATTTGATTCCCAGCCCTGAGTTCAGAAAAAGTCTAACAGTCGCTAACGTTAGCTATCGTGTTCAATTTGATTCCCAGCCCTGAGTTTAGATAAAGTATAACAGTCGCTAACGTTAGCTATCGTGTTCAATTTGATTCCCAGCCCTGAGTTTAGATAAAGTCTAACAGTCGCTAACGTTAGCTATCGTGTTCAATTTGATTCCCAGCCCTGAGTTTAGATAAAGTCTAACAGTCGCTAACGTTAGCTGTCGTGTTCAATTTGGTTCCCAGCCCTGAGTTTAGATAATGTCTAACAGTCGCTAACGTTAGCTATCGTGTTCAATTTGATTCCCAGCACTGAGTTTAGATAAAGTCTAACAGTCGCTAACGTTAGCTATCGTGTTCAATTTGATTCCCAGCACTGAGTTTAGATAAAGTCTAACAGTCGCTAACGTTAGCTATCGTGTTCAATTTGATTCCCAGCCCTGAGTTTAGATTAAGGCTAACAGTCGCTAACGTTAGCTATCGTGTTCAATTTGGTTCCCAGCCCTGAGTTTAGATAAAGGCTAACAGTCGCTAACGTTAGCTATCGTGTTCAATTTGGTTCCCAGCCCTGAGTTTAGATAAAGGCTAACAGTCGCTAACGTTAGCTATCGTGTTCAATTTGGTTCCCAGCCCTGAGATTAGATAAAGGCTAACAGTCGCTAACGTTAGCTATCGTGTTCAATTTGGTTCCCAGCCCTGAGTTCAGGTAAAGGCTAACAGTCGCTAACGTTAGCTATCGTGTTCAATTTGGTTCCCATGCCTGAGTTTAGATAAAGGCTAACAGTCGCTAACGTTAGCTATCTTGTTCAATTTGGTTCCCAGCCCTGAGTTAAGATAAAGGCTAACAGTCGCTAACGTTAGCTATCGTGTTCAATTTGATTCCCAGCCCTGAGTTTAGATAAAGGCTAACAGTCGCTAACGTTAGCTATCGTGTTCAATTTGATTCCCAGCCCTGAGTTTAGATAAAGGCTAACAGTCGCTAACGTTAGCTATCGTGTTCAATTTGATTCCCAGCCCTGAGTTAAGATAAAGGCTAACAGTCGCTAAAGTTAGCTATCGTGTTCAATTTGATTCCCAGCCCTGAGATAAGGTAAAGGCTAACAGTTGCTAACGTTAGCTATCGTGTTCAATTTGGTTCCCAGCACTGAGTTCAGGTAAAGGCTAACAGTCGCTAACGTGAGCTATCGTGTTCAATTTGATTCCCAGCCCTGAGTTTAGATAAAGTATAACAGTCGCTAACGTTAGCTATCGTGTTCAATTTGATTCCCAGCCCTGAGTTCAGGTAAAGGCTAACAGTCGCTAACGTTAGCTATCGTGTTCAATTTGATTCCCAGCCCTGAGTTTAGATAAAGGCTAACAGTCGCTAACGTTAGCTATCGTGTTCAATTTGATTCCCAGCCCTGAGTTTAGATAAAGTCTAACAGTCGCTAACGTTAGCTGTCGTGTTCAATTTGATTCCCAGCCCTGAGTTTAGATAAAGGCTAACAGTCGCTAACGTTAGCTATCGTGTTCAATTTGATTCCCAGCCCTGAGATTAGGTAAAGGCTAACAGTTGCTAACGTTAGCTATCGTGTTCAATTTGGTTCCCAGCACTGAGTTCAGGTAAAGGCTAACAGTCGCTAACGTGAGCTATCGTGTTCAATTTGGTTTCAAGCCCTGAGTTCAGGTAAAGGCTAACAATCGCTAACGTTAGCTATCGTGTTCAATTTGGTTTCCAGCCCTGAGTTCAGGTAAAAGCTAACAGTCGCTAACGTAAGCTATCGTGTTCAATTTGGTTCTCAGTCCTGAGTTCAGGTAAAGGCTAACAGTCGCTAACGTTAGTTATTGTGTTCAGTTGGGTCCCAGTCCTGAGCTCAGGTAAAGGCTAACAGTCGCTAACGTAAGCTATCGTGTTCAATTTGGCTCCCAGCCCTGAGTTCAGGTAAAGGCTAACGGTCGCTAACGTAAGCTATCGTGTTCAATTTGGTTCCCAGCCCTGAGTTCAGGTAAAGGCTAACAGTCGCTAACGTTAGCTATCGTGTTCAATTTGGTTCCCAGCCCTGAGTTCAGGTAAAGGCTAACAGTCGCTAGCGTTAGCTATCGTGTTCAATTTGGTTCCCATCCCTGAGTTTAGATAAAGGCTAACAGTCGCTAACGTTAGCTATCGTGTTCAATTTTATTCCCAGCCCTGAGTTTAGATAAAGGCTAACAGTCGCTAACGTTAGCTATCGTGTTCAATTTGGTTCCCATGCCTGAGTTTAGATAAAGTCTAACAGTCGCTAACGTTAGCTATCGTGTTCAATTTGATTCCCAGCCCTGAGTTCAGGTAAAGGCTAACAGTCGCTAACGTTAGCTATCGTGTTCAATTTGGTTCCCATGCCTGAGTTTAAATAGGCTTATAGTCGCTAACGTTAGCTATCGTGTTCAATTTGATTCCCAGCCCTGAGTTAAGATAAAGTCTAACAGTCGCTAACGTTAGCTATCGTGTTCAATTTGGTTCCCAGCCCTGAGTTCAGGTAAAGGCTAACAGTCGCTAACGTTAGCTATCTTGTTCAATTTGGTTCCCAGCCCTGAGTTTAGATAAAGTCTAACAGTCGCTAACGTTAGCTATCGTGTTCAATTTGGTTCCCAGCCCTGAGTTTAGATAAAGTCTAACAGTCGCTAACGTTAGCTATCGTGTTCAATTTGATTCCCAGCCCTGAGTTCAGAAAAAGTCTAACAGTCGCTAACGTTAGCTATCGTGTTCAATTTGATTCCCAGCCCTGAGTTTAGATAAAGTATAACAGTCGCTAACGTTAGCTATCGTGTTCAATTTGATTCCCAGCCCTGAGTTTAGATAAAGTCTAACAGTCGCTAACGTTAGCTATCGTGTTCAATTTGATTCCCAGCCCTGAGTTTAGATAAAGTCTAACAGTCGCTAACGTTAGCTGTCGTGTTCAATTTGGTTCCCAGCCCTGAGTTTAGATAATGTCTAACAGTCGCTAACGTTAGCTATCGTGTTCAATTTGATTCCCAGCACTGAGTTTAGATAAAGTCTAACAGTCGCTAACGTTAGCTATCGTGTTCAATTTGATTCCCAGCACTGAGTTTAGATAAAGTCTAACAGTCGCTAACGTTAGCTATCGTGTTCAATTTGATTCCCAGCCCTGAGTTTAGATTAAGTCTAACAGTCGCTAACGTTAGCTATCGTGTTCAATTTGGTTCCCAGCCCTGAGTTTAAATAAAGGCTAACAGTCGCTAACGTTAGCTATCGTGTTCAATTTGGTTCCCAGCCCTGAGTTTAGATAAAGGCTAACAGTCGCTAACGTTAGCTATCGTGTTCAATTTGGTTCCCAGCCCTGAGATTAGATAAAGGCTAACAGTCGCTAACGTTAGCTTTCGTGTTCAATTCGGTTCCCAGCCCTGAGTTCAGGTAAAGGCTAACAGTCGCTAACGTTAGCTATCGTGTTCAATTTGGTTCCCATGCCTGAGTTTAGATAAAGGCTAACAGTCGCTAACGTTAGCTATCTTGTTCAATTTGGTTCCCAGCCCTGAGTTAAGATAAAGGCTAACAGTCGCTAACGTTAGCTATCGTGTTCAATTTGATTCCCAGCCCTGAGTTTAGATAAAGGCTAACAGTCGCTAACGTTAGCTATCGTGTTCAATTTGATTCCCAGCCCTGAGTTTAGATAAAGGCTAACAGTCGCTAACGTTAGCTATCGTGTTCAATTTGATTCCCAGCCCTGAGTTAAGATAAAGGCTAACAGTCGCTAACGTTAGCTATCGTGTTCAATTTGATTCCCAGCCCTGAGATAAGGTAAAGGCTAACAGTTGCTAACGTTAGCTATCGTGTTCAATTTGGTTCCCAGCACTGAGTTCAGGTAAAGGCTAACAGTCGCTAACGTGAGCTATCGTGTTCAATTTGATTCCCAGCCCTGAGTTTAGATAAAGTCTAACAGTCGCTAACGTTAGCTATCGTGTTCAATTTGATTCCCAGCCCTGAGTTCAGGTAAAGGCTAACAGTCGCTAACGTTAGCTATCGTGTTCAATTTGATTCCCAGCCCTGAGTTTAGATAAAGTCTAACAGTCGCTAACGTTAGCTATCGTGTTCAATTTGATTCCCAGCCCTGAGTTTAGATAAAGTCTAACAGTCGCTAACGTTAGCTGTCGTGTTCAATTTGATTCCCAGCCCTGAGTTTAGATAAAGGCTAACAGTCGCTAACGTTAGCTATCGTGTTCAATTTGGTTCCCAGCCCTGAGTTTAGATAAAGGCTAACAGTCGCTAACGTTTGCTATCGTGTTCAATTTGGTTCCCAGCCCTGAGTTTAGATAAAGGCTAACAGTCGCTAACGTTAGCTATCGTGTTCAATTTGGTTCCCAGCCCTGAGTTTAGATAAAGGCTAACAGTCGCTAACGTTAGCTTTCGTGTTCAATTCGGTTCCCAGCCCTGAGTTCAGGTAAAGGCTAACAGTCGCTAACGTTAGCTATCTTGTTCAATTTGGTTCCCATGCCTGAGTTTAGATAAAGGCTAACAGTCGCTAACGTTAGCTATCTTGTTCAATTTGGTTCCCAGCCCTGAGTTAAGATAAAGTCTAAAAGTCGCTAACGTTAGCTATCGTGTTCAATTTGATTCCCAGCCCTGAGTTTAGATAAAGGCTAACAGTCGCTAACGTTAGCTATCGTGTTCAATTTGATTCCCAGCCCTGAGTTTAGATAAAGGCTAACAGTCGCTAACATTAGCTATCGTGTTCAATTTGATTCCCAGCCCTGAGTTAAGATAAAGGCAAACAGTCGCTAAAGTTAGCTATCGTGTTCAATTTGATTCCCAGCCCTGAGATTAGGTAAAGGCTAACAGTTGCTAACGTTAGCTATCGTGTTCAATTTGGTTCCCAGCACTGAGTTCAGGTAAAGGCTAACAGTCGCTAACGTGAGCTATCGTGTTCAATTTGGTTTCAAGCCCTGAGTTCAGGTAAAGGCTAACAATCGCTAACGTTAGCTATCGTGTTCAATTTGGTTTCCAGCCCTGAGTTCAGGTAAAAGCTAACAGTCGCTAACGTAAGCTATCGTGTTCAATTTGGTTCTCAGTCCTGAGTTCAGGTAAAGGCTAACAGTCGCTAACGTTAGTTATTGTGTTCAGTTGGGTCCCAGTCCTGAGCTCAGGTAAAGGCTAACAGTCGCTAACGTAAGCTATCGTGTTCACTTTGGCTCCCAGCCCTGAGTTCAGGTAAAGGCTAACGGTCGCTAACGTAAGCTATCGTGTTCAATTTGGTTCCCAGCCCTGAGTTCAGGTAAAGGCTAACAGTCGCTAACGTTAGCTATCGTGTTCAATTCGGTTCCCAGCCCTGAGTTCAGGTAAAGGCTAACAGTCGCTAGCGTTAGCTATCGTGTTCAATTTGGTTCCCATCCCTGAGTTTAGATAAAGGCTAACAGTCGCTAACGTTAGCTATCGTGTTCAATTTTATTCCCAGCCCTGAGTTTAGATAAAGGCTAACAGTCGCTAACGTTAGCTATCGTGTTCAATTTGGTTCCCATGCCTGAGTTTAGATAAAGTCTAACAGTCGCTAACGTTAGCTATCGTGTTCAATTTGATTCCCAGCCCTGAGTTCAGGTAAAGGCTAACAGTCGCTAACGTTAGCTATCGTGTTCAATTTGGTTCCCATGCCTGAGTTTAAATAGGCTTATAGTCGCTAACGTTAGCTATCGTGTTCAATTTGATTCCCAGCCCTGAGTTAAGATAAAGTCTAACAGTCGCTAACGTTAGCTATCGTGTTCAATTTGGTTCCCAGCCCTGAGTTCAGGTAAAGGCTAACAGTCGCTAACGTTAGCTATCTTGTTCAATTTGGTTCCCAGCCCTGAGTTTAGATAAAGTCTAACAGTCGCTAACGTTAGCTATCGTGTTCAATTTGGTTCCCAGCCCTGAGTTTAGATAAAGTCTAACAGTCGCTAACGTTAGCTATCGTGTTCAATTTGGTTCCCAGCCCTGAGTTTAGATAAAGTCTAACAGTCGCTAACGTTAGCTATCGTGTTCAATTTGATTCCCAGCCCTGAGTTAAGATAAAGGCTAACAGTCGCTAACGTTAGCTATCGTGTTCAATTTGGTTCCCAGCCCTGAGTTTAGATAAAGGCTAACAGTCGCTAACGTTAGCTATCGTGTTCAATTTGATTCCAAGCCCTGAGTTTAGATAAAGTCTAACAGTCGCTAACGTTAGCTATCGTGTTCAATTTGATTCCCAACCCTGAGTTTAGATAAAGGCTAACAGTCGCTAACGTTAGCTATCGTGTTCAATTTGGTTCCCAGCCCTGAGTTTAGATAAAGTCTAACAGTCGCTAACGTTAGCTATCGTGTTCAATTTGATTCCAAGCCCTGAGTTTAGATAAAGTCTAACAGTCGCTAACGTTAGCTATCGTGTTCAATTTGATTCCCAGCCCTGAGTTTAGATAAAGTCTAACAGTCGCTAACGTTAGCTATCGTGTTCAATTTGGTTCCCAGCCCTGAGTTTAGATAAAGGCTAACAGTCGCTAACGTTAGCTATCGTGTTCAATTTGATTCCCAGCCCTGAGTTTAGATAAAGTCTAACAGTCGCTAACGTTGACTATCGTGTTCAATTTGGTTCCCAGCCCTGAGTTTAGATAAAGGCTAACAGTCGCTAACGTTAGCTATCGTGTTCAATTTGATTCCCAGCCCTGAGTTTAGATAAAGTATAACAGTCGCTAACGTTAGCTATCTTGTTCAATTTGATTCCCAGTCCTGAGTTTAGATAAAGGTTAACAGTCGCTAACGTTAGCTATCGTGTTCAATTTGGTTCCCAGCCCTGAGTTTAGATAAAGGCTAACAGTCGCTAACGTTAGCTATCGTGTTCAATTTGATTCCCAGCCCTGAGTTTAGATAAAGTCTAACAGTCGCTAACGTTAGCTATCGTGTTCAATTTGATTCCCAGCCCTGAGTTTAGATAAAGGCTAACAGTCGCTAACGTTAGCTATCGTGTTCAGTTTGGTTCCCAGCCCTGAGTTTAGATAAAGTCTAACAGTCGCTAACGTTAGCTATCGTGTTCAATTTGATTCCCAGCCCTGAGTTTAGATAAAGTCTAACAGTCGCTAACGTTAGCTATCGTGTTCAATTTGATTCCCAGCCCTGAGTTTAGATAAAGGCTAACAGTCGCTAACGTTAGCTATCGTGTTCAATTTGGTTCCCAGCCCTGAGTTTAGATAAAGGCTAACAGTCGCTAACGTTAGCTATCGTGTTCAATTTGGTTCCCATGCCTGAGTTTAGATAAAGGTTAACAGTCGCTAACGTTAGCTATCGTGTTCAATTTGATTCCCAGCCCTGAGTTTAGGTAAAGGCTTACAGTCGCTAACGTTAGCTATCGTGTTCAATTTGGTTCCCAGCCCTGAGTTTAGATAAAGGCTAACAGTCGCTAACGTTAGCTATCGTGTTCAATTTGGTTCCCAGCCCTGAGTTTAGATAAAGTCTAACAGTCGCTTAGGTTAGCTATCGTGTTCAATTTGATTCCCAGCCCTGAGTTTAGATAAAGTCTAACAGTCGCTAACGTTAGCTATCGTGTTCAATTTGATTCCCAGCTCTGAGTTTAGATAAAGGCTAACAGTCGCTAACGTTAGCTATCGTGTTCAATTTGGTTCCCAGCCCTGAGTTTAGATAAAGGCTAACAGTCGCTAACGTTAGCTATCGTGTTCAATTTGGTTCCCAGCCCTGAGTTTAGATAAAGTCTAACAGTCGCTAACATTGACTATCGTGTTCAATTTGGTTCCCAGCCCTGAGTTTAGATAAAGGCTAACAGTCGCTAACGTTAGCTATCGTGTTCAATTTGATTCCCAGCCCTGAGTTTAAATAAAGTCTAATAGTCGCTAACGTTAGCTATCGTGTTCAATTTGATTCCCAGCCCTGAGTTTAGATAAAGGCTAACAGTCGCTAACGTTAGCTATCGTGTTCAATTTGGTTCCCAGCCCTGAGTTTAGATAAAGGCTAACAGTCGCTAACGTTAGCTATCGCGTTCAATTTGGTTCCCAGCCCTGAGTTTAGATAAAGTCTAACA
Organism: Mya arenaria; assembly: GCF_026914265.1. Taxonomy (NCBI): domain Eukaryota; kingdom Metazoa; phylum Mollusca; class Bivalvia; order Myida; family Myidae; genus Mya; species Mya arenaria. The sequence continues at coordinate 26,666,670 of NC_069130.1, forward strand.
GTCGCTAACGTTAGCTATCGTGTTCAATTTGGTTCCCATGCCTGAGTTTAGATAAAGTCTAACAGTCGCTAACGTTAGCTATCGTGTTCAATTTGATTCCCAGCCCTGAGTTCAGGTAAAGGCTAACAGTCGCTAACGTTAGCTACCGTGTTCAATTTGGTTCCCATGCCTGAGTTTAAATAGGCTAATAGTCGCTAACGTTAGCTATCGTGTTCAATTTGATTCCCAGCCCTGAGTTAAGATAAAGTCTAACAGTCGCTAACGTTAGCTATCGTGTTCAATTTGGTTCCCAGCCCTGAGTTCAGGTAAAGGCTAACAGTCGCTAACGTTAGCTATCGTGTTCAATTTGGTTCCCAGCCCTGAGTTCAGGTAAAGGCTAACAGTCGCTAACATTAGCTATCTTGTTCAATTTGGTTCCCAGCCCTGAGTTTAGATAAAGTCTAACAGTCGCTAACGTTAGCTATCGTGTTCAATTTGGTCCCCAGCCCTGAGTTTAGATAAAGTCTAACAGTCGCTAACGTTAGCTATCGTGTTCAATTTGATTCCCAGCCCTGAGTTTAGATAAAGTCTAACAGTCGCTAACGTTAGCTATCGTGTTCAATTTGATTCCCAGCCCTGAGTTTAGATAAAGGCTAACAGTCGCTAACGTAAGCTATCGTGTTCAATTTGATTCCAAGCCCTGAGTTTAGATAAAGTCTAACAGTCGCTAACGTTAGCTATCGTGTTCAATTTGATTCCCAACCCTGAGTTTAGATAAAGGCTAACAGTCGCTAACGTTAGCTATCGTGTTCAATTTGGTTCCCAGCCCTGAGTTTAGATAAAGTCTAACAGTCGCTTAGGTTAGCTATCGTGTTCAATTTGATTCCCAGCCCTGAGTTTAGATAAAGTCTAACAGTCGCTAACGTTAGCTATCGTGTTCAATTTGATTCCCAGCCCTGAGTTTAGATAAAGGCTAACAGTCGCTAACGTTAGCTATCGTGTTAAATTTGGTTCCCAGCCCTGAGTTTAGATAAAGGCTAACAATCGCTAACGTTAGCTATCGTGTTCAATTTGGTTCCCAGCCCTGAGTTTAGACAAAGTCTAACAGTCGCTAACGTTGACTATCGTGTTCAATTTGGTTCCCAGCCCTGAGTTTAGATAAAGCCTAACAGTCGCTAACGTTAGCTATCGTGTTCAATTTGATTCCCAGCCCTGAGTTTAGATAAAGTATAACAGTCGCTAACGTTAGCTATCTTGTTCAATTTGATTCCCAGTCCTGAGTTTAGATAAAGGTTAACAGTCGCTAACGTTAGCTATCGTGTTCAATTTGGTTCCCAGCCCTGAGTTTTGATAAAGGCTAACAGTCGCTAACGTTAGCTATCGTGTTCAATTTGATTCCCAGCCCTGAGTTTAGATAAAGTCTAACAGTCGCTAACGTTAGCTATCGTGTTCAATTTGATTCCCAGCCCTGAGTTTAGATAAAGGCTAACAGTCGCTAACGTTAGCTATCGTGTTGAATTTGGTTCCCAGCCCTGAGTTTAGATAAAGTCTAACAGTCGCTAACGTTAGCTATCGTGTTCAATTTGATTCCCAGCCCTGAGTTTAGATAAAGTCTAACAGTCGCTAACGTTAGCTATCGTGTTCAATTTGATTCCCAGCCCTGAGTTTAGATAAAGGCTAACAGTCGCTAACGTTAGCTATCGTGTTCAATTTGGTTCCCAGCCCTGAGTTTAGATAAAGTCTAACAGTAGCTAACGTTAGCTATCATGTTCAATTTGATTCCCAGCCCTGAGTTTAGATAAAGGCTTACAGTCGCTAACGTTAGCTATCTTGTTCAATTTGGTTCCCAGCCCTGAGTTTAGATAAAGGCTAACAGTCGCTAACGTTAGCTATCGTGTTCAATTTGGTTCCCATGCCTGAGTTAAGATAAATTTTAACAGTCGCTAACGTTAGCTATCGTGTTCAATTTGATTCCCAGCCCTGAGTTTAGGTAAAGGCTTACAGTCGCTAACGTTAGCTATCGTGTTCAATTTGGTTCCCAGCCCTGAGTTTAGATAAAGTCTAACAGTCGCTAACGTTAGCTATCGTGTTCAATTTGGTTCCCAGCCCTGAGTTTAGATAAAGTCTAACAATCGCTTACGTTAGCTATCGTGTTCAATTTGGTTCCCAGCCCTGAGTTGAGATAAAGGCTAACAGTCGCTAACGTTAGCTATCGTGTTCAATTTGATTCCTAGCCCTGAGTTTAGATAAAGTCTAACAGTCGCTAACGTTAGCTATCGTGTTCAATTTGATTCCCAGCCCTGAGTTTAGATAAAGGCTAACAGTCGCTAACGTTAGCTATCGTGTTCAATTTGGTTCCCAGCCCTGAGTTTAGATAAAGTCTAACAGTCGCTAACGTTGACTATCGTGTTCAATTTGGTTCCCAGCCCTGAGTTTAGATAAAGGCTAACAGTCGCTAACGTTAGCTATCGTGTTCAATTTGATTCCCAGCCCTGAGTTTAGATAAAGTATAACAGTCGCTAACGTTAGCTATCGTGTTCAATTTGATTCCCAGTCCTGAGTTTAGATAAAGATTAACAGTCGCTAACGTTAGCTATCGTGTTCAATTTGGTTCCCAGCCCTGAGTTTAGATAAAGGCTAACAGTCGCTAACGTTAGCTATCGTGTTCAATTTGGTTCCCAGACCTGAGTTTAGATAAGGGCTAACAGTCGCTAACGTTAGCTATCTTGTTCAATTTGATTCCCAGCCCTGAGTTGAGATAAAGGCTAACAGTCGCTAACGTTAGCTATCGTGTTCAATTTGGTTCCCCACCATCAGTGTGAGTACTACGATACAACACGGAGATATAAAAACAAAGCATTTTGCTATGCTCGCCGATTTGGTTTTACCCGATGGTGACGGTTAAAACGCTCACCCACCCCCTCCCCCCTCCTCACCCCGCCTGCTTTCTAACGTATTTAGTTAACATATCGATACATCTCCGACACGAAGGAACAAAGGGGTTACTTCCTCATAATATGTGATATTTCATTTGTAAACATGTTTTTCTCTCGAGTTATTAAAAGAAAGTTTCGGTATGCTCAGTCGCGTCACGAAGGAACGAGGGGGGTACTTCCTCATAATACGTGATATCTCATAAATGTAAACATGTTTTTCTGTCGAGTTATTGAAAAAAAATGTTTTGGTATGCTCAGTTACTTTCTTCGTCTGGTAAACATAGACTACACATGTGGTCATAAGATATTTGTTATGAAAAGTAAGTGCGCATAATTATGCCATGATTCGTCTGAATAAAGTATATTTAATTATTTATGAATATATTCAAGTGCACTGTTTTCTAGTCTTTAATAAGTGCATCAGTGCACACCTACTTCGTGTAAAGATTGATTTGATTTGAGTTCTTTCCTTTTGTTTAAATATTTTCCAATGTATACCTCCGCAGAAAAGGCTTTATAATAACATCTCAAGCGAGGAATTTGTTGTGTTTAACAATAACATTGTGTAAGAAAGTTAGTAAATAAAATGTAAATTGAAAAAACAACAACTTAAACACCAGTGTGAGTATACCACGTGATAAAATACGTCATATATGCTATTTTGGAAGGCAACATTTTGCTTAAAATAAAGTCTTAAAACCAAGATCACTTTTCTTTTTCTTCACCATTTTAAATGAAATAAAGGGCAGTCTATGCCGCTTAAAGAGCCCGCCTTTGTTTCATTACCGGATGTTGCTCCATCAGGCTGTGGTATTGTGAAAAGGTTTGTTGAAGTGTTTTCAGAAACAAAACTCTCAGTCAAACTCTGGTAAAACCGAAGGCGGGGCTCTGTAAGTGGCGTTTACTGCGTTATGTTTCATTTGAATATATTGTAAAGTTATCTGTGTTTTAAGTATTAATTCAGAGAAAAATATTGCCGTCCTACGTAGCATTTATAACGCAATTTATCACGTGATATACACAACTACAGTAGTCCACCCCACACCTTTTCCCAAGTGTTTTATATCGGAGAACTAAAACAGATATACAAAAGTTCACTATTTATTAAAAAAATAAACATCATTTTCTTGTTGGACTTCCGAACCCCCCCCCCCCCTTCTACCCGCCTATATAGTTTGGTTCAGGGGAGAGGTACATGCTTAAAGTTGCGCCCCTCCAATGTCCAATCCTGAAACCGCTCACGGTAGTTCCAAGAGTCATCAAATCAAGAATTGCGTGATTGACGATATTATCGGGATGCGAACTCAGTGGGGCTGTTTAAAGTGTGTGGAGACAGAAGGGAGCATAGGGAATAATAAATCACTTAAAAGATACCTTTTAAGTAACGTTTAATTGAAACAACAATCCATTTAACAAATAATAAATTAACTTTTTTCAACATGTATTTATCTATTTGTGTGGACTGCTGACACAAACAATAATTAGATAAATAATTTTCAATTTATATCAAATCGCGATTTATTCTCGATCCGAACGTAACGAAAAAAATGCGTGCATCGGAAAATATTCACAATTACCGGAAGCCGTTTATTAAGGAATGGAAGCTGAGGTGTAAATATTGATGTCTTCGTATCAAAAATATAACTAAACTACACTGCGATCGTGTTCAGGATAAGAGGACTCGCTATTGAGACATTCCATCAGCAATGATAGATTGCTCCCCATACTGATTTAATTCTAGAAAATAGCAATTCATTGTTATTCCAAAACACGTCATACGTTGCTTTTATGTGGAAGTCCCGTTCTCAGTACGCATTTTTTCAATAAAGAGGGTGTCAAACGTCGCCCCGTTCTCCGTCCACATTGTTACAATTGAGAGTGTGTCAGACGTCGCCCCGTTCTCCGTCCACATTGTCACAATGGAATGGGTGTCAAACGTCGCCCCGTTCTCCGTCCACATTGTCACAATGGAGAGGGTGTCATACGTCGCCCCGTTCTCCGTCCACCTTGTTACAATGAAGAGGATGTCAAACGTCGACCCGTTCTCCGTCCACATTGTTACAAATGAACAGGGTGTCAAACGTCGTGTTAGTAAGATAGAAAGCTGCAGAAAACACGGCATTTCTGCCTGATGAAACGATAGCTGATTACTGTAAATCTTTTAGGACGCACCAGTTTGATATTTGTGCGTTTTCAGCCATTAAATACATTGTTACAATCTTATAATCAGTAATTAGTTTTTTTCATAAATGCATTACTAAGTAAGTAGTAAAAGGTTTTATCACTCAAAATCTGTGTTTGTTATACAAATGTATGTATTGATTTTAAATACGAGTATCACTTAAAACCACCCAACACTAGAACAATCTTAGCTCATTCTGTACGTGCTATATTTGTATATTAAAGGGCGGATTAACTAATGGCTTGTATTTCAAAATAATTGTTCAGAAAGAGCAGATTACAATTGGGCGTATCAAACAACATTCTAAATGGTCATTCTAGTTCAAAGCTTCAATAAATTGATTTAAACGCTCTCATAATTTACTTGCCAACCGAGGCAAGGAATAATAAAATTTCCCCAACTCTATCGAATTTGTCAAATAAATTATGCTAAACAGAGGCAAGCGTATCTGACAAATTTACGTCTACGTATGAAATGTAAATTAAGAGTCTATAATTTCTTACTTTTCTACCTATCTCGACTACATGATAAATACTCGTGGTTGGCTTGGACAGTTTCTAATTAAACACGGCAAGGGTGTTCAGAGGCAAACGGATTAAAATGAAGATTGTTTATTTCATTGAAAACCATGGAATGCAGTTAAATAAAAGCTTCACTCTCGCAGATTTTGACAAGCTTTTATTTGTTTATTTGCTTGGAATGAGCCAATTTTTATCGTAAATATCTGCAAACGTTCAGATCGCTTTTTTCATATTTCCGTGCCAAAAGAAAAAAATGTCTTATGGCTAAAAACGTTACTGACGCTTTAAGAAAAATGCATAAAACATCAATTTTTGAACATAATTATGAACATCTGCGTAATGATTTTTTAGCAGTCTTATATCATTCGTTTCGATGCATTTTTAATCAAGTTGGCTTAATGAAGACAAAAAAAAGCTGACAAAACGTTCAATCTATGAGAGTGCAGCTTCCAAGCTCTTCCAAGATAGCAAATGAGTGAGATTGCGAAAGAGTTCAACTAATCTTCTGCGACAGTACATCATATATATTGTTTGGTGTGTTAAGGAATTGGGCAAATCTCAGATGGACTGTGTTTAAAATTCGATTGGATCGCACGCAAATGTCCTCCGACAGTATAATGATTTTAAGGCCAATACACTTCATACTATCCAATCAACAAGTTCTTGTGGCTTTTCGATGATATCTATTCAAATAACAAAAAACATTGTACAAATAGAGCCCGATTCACACCTGGTTATACAAATGCAAACATCTATCTTGGGATAGAAGATCACCACACACACAGGATATTGTTCTTTTGGGTACCTTAAATATACACTCTTACTCCCAAATAAGACATCCATCAGTTAATGCATTTGTTTTTATATACCAAAAGGAATGAATAAATGTCGAAAACAATGGTTCGTATGAAGGATACCGAGTTGAATTTGAGAGAAAGGTACAGAAAACACGGTATTTCTACCATATGAGACGATAGTAGTTCATAGTAAATGTTTTAGCACTCACCAATCATTTAATAGTTTTGCGTTTTCAGCTATTTAATGCACTGTTACAATATTGTTAGTAGTTATTTATATTTTCCATAAATGCATTATTTTGTAAGGAGTTGAAGGTTTATAACTCAAAATTTATGACTGTTATGTGTATGTAGTGATTTTAAATAAGGGTGTCACTTCAAACTAGTTTGTCTTGATGTTATTGCTTTCAGAACTCAATTCTATTTAAATATTCCGTTGTTTTTGGATCAATTCTCAAGGACACTTAAACATGTACAAAATGATATATATCATGCTTGCCAAATATTAAACCTAAAACAAGATATTAATGGCATTTTAACAGTTATGTGTTTTGGTGCTTCATACACACTTGCGCATTTTAATGGTCACTTAAACAAGATTGCATTTGCTTTATATATATGCCAGCTGCTTTTAAACAAAATGGTAAAAAAAATAAAAAAAATATTTTTTTATGCAAGTATTAGATCTAGTATATTATCTAACCTATGTTTATAGAAATGTTCCTCATATATAATAAGGGCAACCCCAGTGGTGTTATAAGGAATGGGGACAATATCATTACCACTTTCTTCTAGAGTGCACATTGTTTAAAGATCCACTCTTACTCCAAAATAAGATTTACCACAATTAATAATATTGTTTTACTATTCCAAAAAGGATGAATAAATGTCGAAAACAATGGTTATTATGAAGGATATCGAGTTTAATTTGAAAGAAATCAGCCTAAAACACGGTATTTCTACCTTATGAGACTTTACTAGACCACAGTAAATATTTTAGCACTCACCAATCATTTAATACTTTTGCACAAACTGCTATTAAATACACAGTAACAATCTCGTTAGCAGTTATTTATATTTTCTATAAATACATAGTTATTCAGTAAGTAGTTTAAGGTGTATCAGTCAAAATTGATGTTTGTTATACATGTGTCTGTATTGGTTTTGAATAAGGGAGTCACTTTAATGAATTAAGAATGAGATGTAAACCGAGGTATTATATACAACATCCTAGTATGTATGAATTAGTTGCGTTGATCAATTCAGAAAATGAAACTATTTAAAAAAAATCTGAGTATGTTTACATACAGGACTTTCGAACTTTGAAATATTGTATATATATCCAACATGTGTATATGTGTGTGTTTACGTTGATGTATATGCATATAAAATATATAACCACTTATAATACGATTCATTGTATTGTTATAATTGTGATTATTGGTATTATTGGTATATCATATTTTGTCTGAAGTGCACGAAAGTGCATATATATATGTATGAATATTTACACATTTTTTGTACTTGTCGCCATTTTGTATGACATTCGGCAACAAGGGTCTATGATCTTCTGGTAAATAAATGTTCTGTTCTGTTCTGTTCTGTTCTGTTCTGTTCTGTTCTGTTCTGTTATCATTGGTAAGCTCTCTGATTCAAAAGCTTGAGGCTCTCATACATGTAGTTGATTTAACCAGATATCTTTTTATTACTCAATAGCCACATTTATTGACAATGACACTCCGACAAGATAATCTACACATATATATCAAGGCCTCAACGAAGTGTCTTGGACCTTGTTCATCTTACACTGAAAACTATACACATGTTTGCAGTTTGGAGAAGTTTCTTTTAATAAATGAGCACTATTTATTTTCATTTATACATCAGAAATCACCAGCTGGTATAAAAACAGTTTTATTCGGCTAGTTATTTCTTAACATACATTTAAAAATTTCAAGCATCTTTACAATGAACAATATAACATTAACTCCTATGAAAATATATCCATTAAATGTTAGCCTTTTCAGTATATATACATGTCTAATGAATACGCATCTTGCATTATAAAAGCCATTAAATGAAAGGTAATTTGTTTCTTGCGAGGTTTTGCTTCATTAGTAAAGCTATTGGCGAGATTGATTTCACCACTTTTTGAATAAACTTTTGTTGAAAGAGTACTATTGTAAAAAATAATTATGCATTAAATGGGCTATTTCTCATTAAAGATTCACAGATGCTTACACATTTCAATTTTACCAAAAAGCATTAAAACTGCAATTTTCTATGAACGAGGATAAAGGCATACTTGTATCACGGTAGGAAGGACTTGATTGGACACGTATCAAATAAATTGTCTAATTGAATTATAATATATATTTAAATGCAGTTAAGGTGTTTTTTTCGATATTTTGCGCACACTGCTTCCATGCAATTTCACCTTTTAATGCATGTGCATGCGCTTAAACACTTTCATAATAGGAAATTTCTGAAATTGCAATATATTTTATAATGTACGTAGGAAGCCATTTGGAAGTTAATAGCCTAAATAATTATATATTTTTTTTAATTCAGTCTTTATAGCTAAGTTCACTACTATTGATATTGAAGATGAATTTCATTTTATTTGCACATGTCCTTATTATCCTGGTGTAAGAAAGAAATATCTAAAACTTAATTTCTACATGCACCCTTCTGTGTACAATTTTCTAAATTATTGAAATAAAATGACAAGAATGAAATAATTAAACTAGAATTTTATATTAAAGAAGCTCCTGTTATTAAAAATAATTTACTGATTGTTGAAAGACAAATGTTAAGTTCAACTTCCAATTTTTGTTACATATAGTATGTTGTTTTAAAATTATGTGAACTTTCCGTATGTCTTACTACAACAACAAACATATGTTTACCATTTAACATTACATGTTGTATATACACGTTGACATGATATATGAACAAAAATGTATGTATATTTAGACGACATACATTCTACAAGTCTAAATAAATATCTGTTCTGTTCTGTCCTTCGTTGATGTTTGGCTACTGGGCCCGTCCCTGAAGTAAACATTGTATGATAAGTGTTTACGCTCATGTCTCCGAACATTTGGTAGGTTTTACATTTAATTGTATAGAAAGCCTCTGAAACAACCGCAAAATATCCATTTAGTAATAAAAATAAGCTCGCGCATTCGCTGGCTAGGCTAGTATAGAGACAATCCGCGATAAACACTAATAATATTAGCATTTATTTTTGGTCTTAAAAATATTGTCGGCTTTCGGCTCGACTTGATTGTTTGGAAGACCAAATTTAAAACTTTCTTTAACTTAATGACAGTTTGGCAGATCCCCACCAAATTCACATCTGTTCCCAGTAATAGTGCTTATGTTTCATCTCCAGCCGGCGCAGTAAGGCTGAGACTCAATTGTTAAGAAGACTTTCCTAATTTTGAACCCGAAATGCCTCCAATTCCAGCGTCTAAATAATCCATTAAATAAAAAATGATAGCCAAAGTTTAAGTAAGTGTTTTAATTTTGGTCTTCTTAAAAATTATGTCGACAAGCTGACTTATTTGTTCTGAAGACCAAAACATTGCCAGGCAAATTCATTTTTAAAATAGGCCAAACAATTTGAACAAAAACGGCGTAAAAATTCAGCTTAATATTTAACTACTAAATTATCTCCCTTTCAAATGAATATATAAATCAGAACTCAAAATATGTTTATGAGTTATGAAACTTTCAACTTCTCATATTTAGATGTCGTTTTTATTTACCTATAAGAAAAAGTAAAGGAAACCAAATGTTGTTGTATTGAAAATGCATTGCTTGAAACACGATTCTTTTAAAGTCTCAAAGGTGAGAAATTTAACTAGGCTTTAATTATAACCACAAAATGAACACCGCGGCAACACGGATGTTGTGTACAATCATATTTATCTTTCACATTCACCATGTCCTTTACCTTTTATCATTGGCAAAATTAATTTATTTGAATTGTTCTTGTTCTAAATCTATGGGAGTTTTTGATTCGAGGGTTATCTGACATTGTATCTATTTATTTCAAGATTTGAATAAAATCATCATAATTCGTCAGCAATATATGACACATGTATTCTAATAAAAAAATACGTTAATTATAATTGGTTTTAGAAAATAGATTAGGTGACCAACAGAAAAATAATTGCACTGTTTAAGTCACCCTAGACAGGTCTAAAATAAAATTTTATCTCAGGCCCAAATTTATCGAAACTTCTTAAGTCCCTTCACAGGATTAAGCTTAGCTCACTGATTTTGTTATTCTATAAATTGTTTTATATTAACTTCGTTAAGATTGTTTGAGAATTTTAATTTATCTTTATTGTAATTACAATTAACCAGTTTTCATTTATCAAAATCAAAGTTAAGTATGTATTTTGTGTTATTGAAATAAGCTACTTAAAGCTGTTAACCTTAAGAAGTTTCGAGGAATTGGGGCCAGTTATTAAAAAATGACAAGATATACTAAAACTTCAATATTAAACATCTGAAAAGAACTCAGTTCTTTTTTTGCAAAATCGTTTGATTTATACGAAAATAAATGTTTTATTATATTTACAAATAATGCCAGCACCTGGGGTATGAGTGTTTTACAAATATAAAGGTTTTATATGAGTTGATTTAGTTGTTTCCGAGCCAAATAAACTGACAAATTGCTGTACAATTTTGTCGTAAATCGCATGGCCATCCATTTATTTTTCTATCTGTGTGTCAGTTCCACTTTAATTATTCGACAGCAACTTTTTAATATAGTTTGCTTTCATAGTTCATGGTGACTGACATTAACTTTTTAGATATGTGGGCAATACTTTATTTTAGGTACAGCGAAGTCAGTCTGTTACTGGGTTCTAATTAATTGTGAGATATGTCACCATTTTTCAGTGTCAAATTATCCCTATAAATAAGCTGATATTACAAATATACATTGCATAGAATACCATATATTAAGATACTTTCAAGAAACATTTGTCAAGTTGCACTTTTTATAGCGAATTTATGTTAGAATACAATACTTGTATATTCTTTACGAGCCTTTTATTGGATCATTTAAAGCTTCATAAGCTACAGTATATATTATCAAATACATTTTTTTATAAATATATTTCTAAGTGTGAAAGCTATATAAATATAAAAATAACAAATATAGAAAAAAGTGTCCCGTCTACACCAGTATCTGCAGGCCAGAGCTGGTATTCAATAATGGTCCTAATTTGATATAAGAACGATATAGCTAATCGGATTACTGGTTATTAATAACTGACCTATAGCGTGAATGAAGTCAATGATGCATTACCGTACGATCAACTTAAAGGGCATATTGAATACCACTCCAAGCCGTTATCGCTGCACGACAGAAGCATTTGCGTACGACGTTATACACAATAAAACCATTTACGAAATAACATTGAACTCCACCAACCTAGCAACAGCAGTTGTAAAGTTTGCAATTGTATACTTTGTTTTTGTATGGATAAATTGAACATGGTTTAGAGCAAAGTTATTATTCTAGACGACATTCATTGCCATCGGGCAAAAAGGTTTTAAAGATGCACTCTTACTCCCAAGTAAGATTTACCACAATTAATACAATTGTTTTAATATACCAAAAAGGATGAATACAATTAGTAAAACAATGGTATTTATGAAGGAAACCGAATTTAATTTATTAATTAGGTACAAAACACACGGTATTCTACCTTTTGAATCGATAGTAGATCGGGGTAAACCTTTTAGCATTCACCAATCATTTAATATTTTTGCATTTTCAGCTATTAAATACACGGTTACAATCGTGTTATCAGTAATTAACATTTTCCATAAATGCATAAGTTAGTAATTAGTTAAAAGTTAATCACTCAAGATTTATGTTTGTGATGTTGATGTTTTGATATTAAATAAGAATGTTACTTCAAGAGACGTTCAAGTTAGTATTTATTTCCTTATTCGTAAGCATTAGCAAAAAATCTGGCCAAACAAAACAATGGGGCTTTAATTGTCCCTAGTGAATCTTTGGAAATCAATCAACGCTTAAAGAGTAAAAAGCAACAGTGAATATGTTAGCCATGGCAGTATATTTTACTGTTAGCAACTTAACCATGTACTATACGATATTCGAATTCGTATTTTATTTATCGCAATCCATCTACAAACAATAGCTCACAGTCAGCCCAAAACAATTCCGGATCTCCATTCACATCCTTAATTTATAAATAGGGATTTATCATATGATCAGGAAACAGGAACGGAACGACAATCATGTGAGTAATAATCGAACGAGCAGATATTTAATGTAATATATAACATTTCATTTTATTGCGATTTCTTCTGCCCCGACATGTTTGTGTTTCATTTGTATAAAATATAAATGTTAGATTGTCAAGGATTGTACATAATTTGGATTGTGTTTTTTATACATTTTTTGTGGTTTCAATCGTTGTTAGAGTGAACGTTCAGTTTCTTTCACTTCATTAGAGGTGTCAATAATACATGCATTTTTGTTGGTTTAACAAGTAACATCGTTGCTGTCAGAGTGGGAGTCAGCTGGTGCAAATACATTAGTTTATCGTCATACAGGTCGTAACAATGTATTTCAAACTGGTATGTTACCAACTTGTGAATGTGAAAATAAACAGTTCGACTCAGAATTGTCAGAAAGTAGTTGTGTGCGGTAACCACCTTGTCATACTCTCTGAATCCGCAGGAACATACATTTAGAAAATACATTATAGTCGATAAACGTTTATTAATAATAAATGATTTATTTTGCAAACAAAATGTAATGGAAACAAAACAACATAAAACGTGTTCTTTTTATTTCAAAAACGAGCAATATATTTTCAATATAACATTTATGATATCACATGAACACCGATATGTAAGGTTTTTTCAAAATAATATTAAATTCTCTATTATCACAGAATATGTTTAAAAAAACAAAATAGTTATCAATAAGGTTGCTAGCCTTTTAATTATAAAAACTTAAACAAAAGAAATTATCTTAATTGTAACACTAAATTTGCGAAAACATGATTCACGTTTAAACGATATCAATTAAATAAATATCATTGTTCACCATGGACTTGAATCTACTATGAACGCCAAACTCTTGAATCTACCTTGGACGCCAAACACTTGAATCTACCATGGACGCCAAACTCTTGAATATACCATGGACGACAAACACTTGAATCTACTATGGACACCAAAGACTTGAATCTACCATGGACGCCAAACACTTGAATCTACGTGCGGGTTATTATCATTATCACGACCACCAGTTTCATCACTTCTATTATTTGGATTATGGGCTTGTATCACGTTAGAACGAATACTCCCAGTATGATCAGTGGTGGTGGTGGTGGTAGTGTTACTCTGAAATGTTTGCACCTTTTCTCTGAATTCTTCAGCACTAGCCCGGTCCGTCCTCATAGCTGTATCGCGTGTCTGGTTACCATCAAAGACGATTGAACTGACGGTGTCTGACCTGTTGCATCTTTCTTTGAACAAAGGTGTAGGTCGAATAACACTTGATTTTGGTTTATAAAATTTAACACCAACCATTTCATGGCTATTTCTGGTCTCGTTACCTTTACTGTTATTATCTTTGACCACTGATGACTCAATCTGATCGGAAGTTATGGTTTGTAATGTTGCAGCTGTGTCCATTTCACTGTCAGGCACATTTTCTGGAATAGTGTACGTTTGAATTGGAGTGATTTGCGAACCAAACGGCGGAGAGAGATTCAGTAGTTGTTGTGGAGATATGTTTGAAACATAGGAAGACAAAGGCGCACCGATAGTGGAATAGTCATTAGTTTGTTGCTGCGGATAGTTTGAACTAGCACCGGTCCACGCTACCGGTATCATACAAGTAGTACCAAGTTGAGTTGAGCAGAAAGTAGTTCCAAGTTGGGTTGAGCAGAAATTAGCTGGGACAAGAATTGTTAGAGGCACCGTTGAAATATTTGAATGGGATGTCGTCAACTGATTTGAATCCATGGATGACTTTACTGTGTTGTCTGAGGGACTGAAGTTGCTGAATGGCACCGTGGTCACTTGGTAGATAGGTTGAGGGCTTGCGCCCACCACATTAGGAGAGGAGACGAGACTTGCGCCCACCACATTAGGAGAGGAGACGAGACTAGGCTCGTTCGCAGATATCTCTGAATTTGGATTGTATTGCTGAACATGTGGACTTATTCCCAGGTCTTCCGACGGTTTCTTTAGAACTCCAAGTCTGTTTTTACCAAAGCGATCGACAGTGGAATTTAAAACATCATGAGTTTGCATCGAACCCGGAGATTCACTCTGGGCAGGGTTTGGGTATATTGGCGTACATAGTTTGTTTGCTAAATGGTCGATCAGCTTGGTTTTAATTTCAGGGTCGGTGTTTCCAAGATCATTTGAGGTTAGCATTTTTATCACCTCGCTAACGCAAGTGTCTATACCGCTTTTATATTCTTCGTCGCTCGGTACTGGGGACATCTGGTCACCTGGTGAAAAATTGTAAGTGAATTAAATCACCTTTCGTATTTTTTATAGCCGAACATAAATCTTAGAGTAAATGGCGTACTTTCTCTATTGTAAGCTAATGTAATCTGAGATCAGGAGTATCCGCTTGTTACGACAGAATAAAGGAATGCTTGTATTTGAAGTTGAAACCGTATATGAATGTAGCTGTATTAATACTATAATGTATTAATTAGTATGCATGTTTATGTGGCTTAGATAGTGTTCTTCCATTAGATGATATACAGTTCTGGTGTTTATTACCTGTTTGTGACTGGCGTTGTAGTTGTCGAACACAACTGACTGTCATTTCCAAAATATCTGCTTTCTCCATTTTTTCGAACCTCTCACCCTTAAAGGAAATATCAAACTCACATTAACATTGAAACTGATATTCCTGAAATACATTGTTTCATCATTTCGTCTACATGTTCGTATTGTTCTGGCAACGAGTCCAAAAGACAATAAGAAAAAAAACCCAACAAGATCCACTCTTGCTTACGCAAATGACTGAACCATTTCGAATTGTGCTTTCAATATGAAAAATTACATTTACAGCTTTGAATATTATATATTGATTAAGACATTGATTTTGCGTTATATGTGTTTAATTCGGAATAAAATCACTTTTAAACTGCATAAAAATCGAATCATTATCACTCTTGTGCCTGTCGATTTAGGTAGTTTAAGTACTAAATTTATTTTACGTATTCTTGATTTAAGGTGTTTGATTTTTCGATCGGCTTTATATCCATGATCGGTAAATTATTTCATACAGGCGTCAAAGCTATTTAAATACCTTATTAGTGACCATCCCAGCCAGAATATTTTTCAGCTCAGTCAAACTGGAGTTGATTCTGGCTCGTCTTTTCTTCTCCATCGTCGACTTTGTCACCTAAAATAATTTGGTAAAAATCAGCATTTCGAAATTAAAATGTCAAGAAAAATATTCATTTGTATTTATTTATATAATTGCTAGTTTATCTTAATTTAAAATAACACACAAAATAACTATTGTTTTTGAAAAACCGATCGTTTGTTCTTATCTAATTAATTCATCATAGACTAATAACTATGACCAAGTGAACTGGTCTCACATCTTAATCGAATGTTAATTGCTGTTTTAGCTAAATTTAAAATAACACACATAATAACTATTGTAGTTGAAAACCCGATTGTTTGTTCTAATCTAATAGTCATCATTGACCAAGAACTATGACCAAGTAAACTGGTCTCACATATTAATCGAATGTTAATTGCTATTTTAGTAATTTAAAAAACAACACATACATTGCAACTATAATTGTATTTGAAAAAAAAAACGATCGTCTTTTCTAACGTTATTAATTCATCACTGACCAAGAACAATGACCAAGTAAACTGGTCTCACATTTTAAACGAATGTTAATAGCTGTTTTATTTTATCTGTTTCTTCAATTAAGTCAATATCTTTACACCGATTCAACTCAATTCACCCCTGAATAATTGCTTTGACCATAGCCTTTATATATCCAATATTTTATCCGGTATCATAGTGGATGTACTGTTTCTTGATAATTACCTTTCGTGTTTCCGACAGACCAACTCTCGGTTTTTCCGACAACATCTTTGCGGGTATGTTGTTGTTCAAATAACTTTCAGACGTCAAACTATTTGTTGAAGTAAAAATACAACATAAATAGGAAACATTTTTTCTTCAAGAGGCTGTCTTCCGTAAATTGTCCATACGACACAAAAAGTCCGGCACACGTATGGCCAATGATGACCCTCTCCTTGTCAGGCTTGCTGAAAGATTTGTTCGTGTGCCTAATAACTTAGGTCCAACAATGTCTTCCACAAATCGTCCATACGCCACAAAAGTCTGGCACATGTATGGCCAATGATGATCCTCTCTTTGTCACACTTGCTAGAAGATTTGTTCGTGTGCCTAATAGCCGAGGTCCAACTACAGTGGAATGCGTACGTCTGACACACTTAATACCTGTCTTCATATGAACTCAGCGATATCTAATGTATGAAGATATTGTTCCGTTGTAATGTATTGAAAACAATCCGTTGTTTGCTTAGAATATTTCCATAAAATATGTATGATTTTCGTCAGTTATCCAATCTAGTGAACTCGTATAAGTTCTGCATAAATAAATGAGCAAATATATACTTTTAAGACTTTTATATATGTGTTTTTTATTTAGTCAAGCCCCTGCTTGCATCAATCACACATATCTTTTGTTTATTTCCATAACAAGTCTGAACTTGCTCAAATTCCCATGGTCTTCAGATTTGATGATGCACCTGTATCTTCCTCATTTAAGATAGACAAGTTTGAGCGACCAAGCCAAGCGATAGATAAAACTCAAAGTGCGACAGAAGAGGCTTACGCCATTGGTCGAGTGCATGTCGCGTGAAATAACGCGTGGTCTTTTGGCAAATGAAATCGACAATTATGGTCACAGAAAGCGCGTGCGACTTTGATTGACAGACACGGCGCGTGGCGTAGATAGAAGCTTAAACGTGGGAATTCTCCGCCCCTTTGCGCAGGTAAACGAAACGCTAAAGTTCATCCAAAACTGCCATTAATCTTACATACCTATGGAGATGTCCTTAACAGCGTCAGGTGATTATTTATTAAGTGTCTCTTGCGCTTTCTCAAATCGTGGGAAAGTGGTTTAACAGTCTTGCGCTGGGTTTTTTGTTTGACAGGACTGCTTAACAAGCAGAAATGATTTTATGAAATGAATCCGTGTATTGTTCTTTATTGCTGTTGGTTAAATACAACTAGTTAACGTTGAAGTTAATTGTATATGCTTTATAAGTGTATTGCATTCGACTACAAATGATCGGTGCAGTAATTGACAAACAGTATGTGAAATGAAAATAAAATAGATCCCACAGCATGTATTAAACATGTACGAGGATGTGTTGACAAAATGATGTCATATTACTTTAGAACTATTGAAAAATGCGTGATTTAAAGCGATAATTTATAGATTTCTGTTCTTATAAGTATGTGCCAGTAACTATGGTAACTATGGTACAGTAACTATGGAAGCGTCTTACTGCCAACACATATACTTTCTTTGACATATACTATCTCGCAATAAGGTAATAGTAAGTCCTTATGACAATATCATATCTCCCAGTTAGGAAAAACTAAGTCCCAATTAGGAGAAACGATCGTATTAGGGAGATGTTGATTGAAAATTAAGTGATACTAAAGCATGATTAACAGATACTTGGTTCTGGGCCCATGAACTCCTTATTTAATGGTATTAAATCATAAATATACTTTTATTATATCCTTATAAGAACTTAGAATCTCCTAATTAGGAGATACGATCGTAATACGATCGTAATTGGGAGATACGAGCATGAAGAACATATACTTGTTTCCGAGTTCATTGCCTCCTTATTTAGTGATACTATATCATAGATATCACTGTTAGTATCTCCTTGTTAGAACTTAGAATTTCATAATTAGGAGAAAGAGTCTCCTTTATATTTATGAGATAAGTCATTTAACAAACGTATAGACGGTTGAAGTACAAAGCTTCGTTAAGTTAGTGTTTGGTGTTAGTGTACAAAATTGAATATGGTTACTCAGATTGGACACATTTTAATAATACATGTTGTCAATGCGTCTCTTTTAGATCCAACCGCACCCTTGTTATCGTTGATGATCAATTCAAGAGCATAATGTAATACCTTTGTACTCCCTCTTATCCTTAAAAGCTTTATCAAATGAGGCGCTATTAAAGATATTTTAAAATCGATGGTCCAGGATTTGATACAGCTGATGACCAGTGTATGACCAGATTCGTTTAGTTGTATATATGCCAGTTTGTTAGCATGGTTCAACCAAGAACCGTTTTAAGGCATTGGTTTTTTGGAAAGCGTGTCTTACACTGACACTCTCCGATTGAGAGCTTGAAGCGCGTTTGGTCATCCGAGCCCGAAATTGCGAGTTTATTACCGTTAAACCAAAGGTCGAGCGGTCATTGAGCGTCGTCAGAGGTTTATGTACGGGCAAGTGACCATTACAAGAGCAGACCCTTTGGCGGATTTAAGACGTTATAATTCATTGCTCTAATGAAATACAAATTAAGACGGACACTGCTGTTTTGAGGTCGAGATAACTCCCGAGATAGTGTAGTCTTAGTGCAAATTTTGACCAGGTCTGTCTGTCTTGTACAAATCAGATTGATGTACGCATGATATGTATAACCTTAAGCGAGTAAATCATCTGACATGCTTGCAATTGCAGATCAAAGGTGTTTGCATTTTGTGCTTAACAATGTTGTCGTGTTGTTTAACATAGAGATGTCATCTCCTATATATGCATGAAAACATGATTAAAAAACATTCAAAATGTAAATAAAATCTAAACAACGTCTTGCGTGGGATTTTCCTTTTTACATTTTTAACATGGTGGAGCCCCTTTCTTAACCATATATGGTATACATTGTGGTGCCCATTCTTTGACCATATATGGTTTAGTAGGAGGTGCCCTTTCTTTGACCATATATGGTATAGAAGGAGGTGCCCTTTCTTTGACCATATATGGTTTAGTAGGAGGAGCCCTTTCTTTGACCATATTTTGTATAGAAGGAGGTGCCCTTTCTTTGACCATATATGGTATAGAAGGAGGAGCCCTTTCTTTGACCATATATGGTATAGAAGGAGGAGCCCTTTCTTTGACCATATATAGTATAGAAGGAGGAGCCCTTTCTTTGACCATATTTGGTATAGATTAAAGTGCTCTTTCTTTGACCATATCTGGTATACATGGTGGTGCCTTTCTTTGACCATATGTGGTTTACATGGTGGTGTCCTTTCTTTGACCATATGTGGTATACATGGTGGTGTTCTTTCTTTGACCATATGTGGTATACTTGGTGGTGTCCTTTATTTGACCATATGTGGTATACATGGTGATGTCCTTTCTTTGACCATATGTGGTATACTTGGTAGTGTCCTTTCTTTGACCATATGTGGTTTACATGATGGTGTCCTTTCTTTGACCATATGTGGTATACATGTTGGTGTCCTTTCTTTGATCATATGTGGTTTACATGGTGGTGTCCTTTCTTTGACCATATGTGGTTTACATGGTGGTGTCCTTTATTTGACCATATGTGGTATACATGGTGGAACCCTTTTTTGACCATATGTGGTTTACATGTTGGTGTCCTCTCTTTGACCATATGTGGTTTACATGGTGGTGTCCTTTCTTTGACCATATGTGGTTTATATGGTGGTGTCCTTTCTTTGACCATATGTGGTTTACATGGTGGTGTCCTTTTTTTGGCCATATGTGGTATACTAGGTAATGTCCTTTCTTTGACCATATGTGGTTTACATGGTGGTGTCCTTGACCATATGTGGTTTACATGTTGGTGTCCTTTCTTTGATCATATGTGGTTTACATGGTGATGTCCTTTCTTTGACCATATGTGGTTTACATGGTGGTGTCCTTTCTTTGACCATATGTGGTTTACATGGTGATGTCCTTTCTTTGACCATATGTGGTTTACATGGTGGTGTCCTTTCTTTGACCATATGTGGTTTACATGTTGGTGTCCTTTTTTGACCATATGTGGTTTACATGGTGATGTCCTTTCTTTGACCATATGTGGTTTACATGGTGGTGTCCTTTCTTTGACCATATGTGGTTTACATGGTGGTGTCCTTTCTTTGACCATATGTGGTTTACATGGTGGTGTCCTTTCTTTGACCATATGTGGTTTACATAGTGGTGTCCTTTCTTTGGCCATATGTGGTATACATGGTGGTGTCCTTTCTTTGACCATATGTGGTTTACATGGTGGTGTCCTTTCTTTGACCATATGTGGTTTACATGGTGGTGTCCTTTCTTTGACCATATGTGGTATACATGTTGGTGTCCTTTCTTTGACCATATGTGGTTTACTTGGTGGTGTCCTTTCTTTGACCATATGTGGTTTACTTGGTGGTGTCCTTTCTTTGACCATATGTGGTTTACATGGTAGTGTCCTTTCCTTGACCATATGTGGTATACATAGTGGAGCCCTTTCTTTGACCATATGTGGTATACATGGCGACACCCTTTCTTTGGCCATATGTGGTATACATGGTGGTGTCCTTTCCTTGACCATATGTGGTTTACATGGTGGTGTCCTTTCTTTGACCATATGTGGTTTACTTGGTGGTGTCCTTTCTTTGACCATATGTGGTATACATGTTGGTGTCCTTTCCTTGACCATATGTGGTTTACATGTTGGTGTCCTTTCTTTGACCATATGTGGTTTACATGGTGGTGTCCTTTCTTTGACCATATGTGGTATACATGGTGGAGCCCTTTCTTTGACCATATGTGGTTTACATGGTGGTGTCCTTTCTTTGACCATATGTGGTATACATGGTGGTGTCCTTTCCTTGACCATATGTGGTATACATGTTGGTGTCCTTTCTTTGACCATATGTGGTTTACATGGTGGTGTCCTTTCCTTGACCATATGTGGTATACATGGTGGTGTCCTTTCTTTGACCATATGTGGTTTACATGGTGGTGTCCTTTCTTTGACCATATGTGGTATACATGGTGGTGTCCTTTCCTTGACCATATGTTGTTTACATGGTGGTGTCCTTTCTTTGACCATATGTGGTATACATGGTGGTGTCCTTTCCTTGACCATATGTGGTTTACATGTTGGTGTCCTTTCTTTGACCATATGTGGTATACATGGTGGTGTCCTTTCTTTGACCATATGTGGTATACATGGTGGTGTCCTTTCTTTGACCATATGTGGAATACATGTTGGAGCCCTTTCCTTGACCATATGTGGTATACATGGCGGAACCCTTTCTTTGACCATATGTGGTTTACATGGTGAAGCCCTTTCTTTGACCATATGTGGTTTACATGGTGGTGTCCTTTCTTTGACCATATGTGGTATACATGGTGAAGCCCTTTCTTTGACCATATGTGGTTTACATGGTGGTGTCCATTCTTTGACCATATGTGGTATACATGGTGAAGCCCTTTCTTTGACCCTATGTGGTATGCATGGCGGAACCCTTTCTTTGACCATATGAGGTTTACATGGTGATGTCCTTTCTTTGACCATATGTGGTTTACATGGAGATGTCCTTTCTTTTACCATATGTGGTATACATGGTGGTGTCCTTTCTTTGACCATATGTGGTATACATGGTGGTGTCCTTTCTTTGACCATATGTGGTATACATGGTGATGTCCTTTCTTTGACCATATGTGGTTTACATGGTGGTGTCCTTTCTTTGACCATATGTGGTTTACATGGTGGTGTCCTTTCTTTGACCATATGTGGTTTTCATGGTGGTGTCCTTTCTTTGACCATATGTGGTATACATGGCGGAACCCTTTCTTTGACCATATGTGGTTTACATGGTGGTGTCCTTTCTTTGACCATATGTGGTTTACATGGTGGTGTCCTTTTTTTGACCATATGTGGTTTTCATGGTGGTGTCCTTTCTTTGACCATATGTGGTATACATTGTGGAGCCCTTTCTTTGACCATATGTGGTTTACATGGTGGTGTCCTTTCTTTGACCATATGTGGTTTATATGGTGGTGTCCTTTCTTTGACCATATGTGGTATACATGTTGGTGTCCTTTCTTTGACCATATGTGGTTTACATGGTGGTGTCCTTTCTTTGACCATATGTGGTTTACATGGTGAAGCCCTTTCTCTGACCATATGTGGTATACATGGTGATGTCCTTTCGTTGACCATATGTGGTATACATGGTGGTGTCCTTTCTTTGACCATATGTGGTATACATGGTGATGTCCTTTCTTTGACCATATGTGGTTTTCATGGTGGTGTCCTTTCTTTGACCATATGTGGTATACATTGTGGTGTCCTTTCTTTGACCATTTGTGGTTTACATGTTGGTGTCCTTTCTTTGACCATATGTGGTTTACATGGTGGTGTCCTTTCTTTGACCATATGTGGTTTACATGGTGGTGTCCTTTCTTTGACCATATGTGGTTTATATGGTGTTGTCCTTTCTTTGACCATATGTGGTTTACATGGTGGTGTCTTTGACCATATGTGGTATACATGTTGGTGTCCTTTCCTTGACCATATGTGATTTACATGTTGGTGTCCTTTCTTTGACCATATGTGGTTTACATGGTGGTGTCCTTTCTTTGACCATATGTGGTTTACATGGTGGTGTCCTTTCTTTGACCATATGTGGTATACATGGTGGCGCCCTTTCTTTGACCATATGTGGTATACATGGCGGTGTCCTTTCTTTACACATAGGTGTTATACATTTATCTACTGTCTGGTCTTTTAAAATTTCAGATGAATCGAGAATAAATTGTGTATCTGTATCTGTAAAGCTAATTTATTTTATGATAGTATCGTTTGTATATATTTTTAATATGCTTGGTTTACATTATCGTAAATCTATCTTCCATTAATTTGTCACTATTGGATTTCTGCTTTATCGTCCATATCTTAGACCTCGATGTCTCCAACATCATTAATGTCACGCTCACAGTTAATCAACATTGTGTACATATGTTTCGCTATACGTTTTGTTACAATGTCCTTTTCCCATCACCTTCTAAAACAAATCTTGCGATCCGATCTCCCCTCATGGCCTGTCACGGCAATGTATGTGTAATTAGTTTCGGGTAGAATTACCTGCCTATGACAAGAAAATGGTTTACAACATTACCTAACATTAATCACAGGTATTTGATACTATAATTACCCGCCAGTTAAAATGTTCACCTTGGTACCATATTGTTGCAGTCATGTGACCTCTGACGCTGTCACATGACCTAGGGTGGAAAGTTGGGGTCTTTAAGCGAGTGTGAGTTACATGTGTACAATTATACAACAGTGCACCTGCATTGCTGTATATTAATGGAAAGAGAATCTTTCATATAAACTCATATTTTATCTCTCTTGACGTCTTCTTTACATATGATCGGATGGGTGTCGAGTAGAGAGTGCACATATGAGGTTACATATGGCATAACTGTTATCTATATCTTAATGGGTTTTTAATCACTCCCGAAATCCTTTTTCATGCTGTTAATAAATGACTTTTGCGTAATGTAACATCAATGTCCTTTCAGTAACAACATACCGAATGACTCAAAGTACGAAAGAAGGGAAATCAGTTTTGAAGTGAAGTGTAAATTTAGTAGTATCATGAAATATGTAAAGGATTAGTTTAATGAAAATATTTCATACTGTGATTTCATTTTCTTCGAAGATTAAATTTCCCGTCAGAAACGGATGCATTATTATTACAAGAAATTACCACCGCATCTACGTGACACGGTGGTCCTAATAAATACCGCTTTGTGTAATCGTCTGTATCTTAAAGGGGCTCGTTCACTGAGATTTTACTGGCGACATTATTATTTTTTTAAACTTTGTTAAAATTGATTTATTTTACACTTACTTTTATAAATAAAACAGACACTAGCAGATATTTACTTAAACATAATTGTGTACTTTTTAGTCTAAATTTATTCAAATCCCAATACGTTGATGACGCTCTCCGGCTAAACAGAGATATTCATGTCACAATTTTCGATAAATTTATAATCGAGCACTTACTCAAACTTGATATGATGAGTCATCATTGTTGCAAGCGTTTTGTTAACAATTCACACAAAATTTACGTGTTCGATGTCCGACCCTGTACAACGTGAAGAGGCCCCTTTAAGCCCTCACAGTAGACCTACAGAGATGACTTATAGCTGTGATAGTTGATTTACAATGGTTGTTTAATTACAAATCGTCTCTTGAACTACAGATCCTCATATAAAAATTGCTTAATGCAGTGCAAAATGATTCAAGAGCGATCGTAGAATTACTTCCAGTGCGCGCATTCAGTTATAATAAAATCATGTTTAATCTCACTAAACTCAATCTGACTCTACATATTAAATATCTTTTTTGAAATATCAGTTTAATTGCATTATAATTGTGTGTTAGTGCATGCATGTAAGTTGATAAACAACGACATACGTTCTGAATAAAACCACTTCTAACCATATAAATTAATCACCGTCAATAGTACAACTTGACTTAGTGTTCGAAATTATATTTTGTCCAATTTATATTTCGGGATGGCAGTATGTACTTTTATTTTTTGTTAAATCAGCAGTTTTAATCAGGTGAATCGGTATATTTCAACAAAGGCTGGGTCGGTAGACTAGATATAATCTCAAACACTAAGCTGGTTTAAGGGTTGGCTTAACAAGTATTTATTTCAGATAATAATACATAAATCATGAGCATTGTCGGCGACACTCCAGGTTCATTCTTTGTTGTAATTGCATACAGATAACCTTCCACCGTTCGTTACAATTTATCTTAACTATACAGCGCTTTGATGGTTTCAATTTTATTAAAATTTCTATTTCTATTGCCGTCCTTCGTAGTTTTTTTGCTTATTATTCCTTTTGTGTTTTTCTGTGAACTACATAGCCTTTAATTTTATAACAGTATTCGAAGTTAAAGTTTCGACCTATGTTCGCTTAAAGAAGTGGAATTTTCTAATACGGCTCATATACAAAACAGGACCTATTCCGAGCTCCCAGCCTATTGCTATAGGTGCAGTGAATTGACCACCGGGTTCAGTAGTGTATATTTATTCTTTAAAAGAGTCACGTGCCATGTAGCTCGATACCTGACCACCTCATACCCGTGCAACACGTCTGTCGCACGCAACAAGTTGTTGTTGTTTTCTTTGGAGTTGTAAAAAAATCATTCATAAAAGGAAATTTTAAAGAAGAAGAAGAAGAAGGGAGAAGAAGAAGAAGAAGAAGAAGAAGAAGAAGAAGAAGAAGAAGAAGAAGAAGAAGAAGATTAAGAAGAAGAAGAAGAATTCCCGTAAATTCCCGTAGCTCTTGATGATTCCCGTAGCTCATGATGATTCTTGTTGATTACAGTAGCTCTTGGTGATTACCGTAGCTCTTGATGGTTCTCATAGATTCCCGTAGCTCGTGGTGATTCCCGTAGCTTTTGATGATTCCCGTAGCTCTTGGTGATTCCCGTAGCTCTTGATGATTCCTGTAGATTCCCGTAGCTCTTAAGGATGGCCACAGCTCTATGTGATTTCCGCAGCTCTTGGTGATTCCCGTAGCTCTAGATGCTTCATATATATCTTTGCAATTACCGTAGCTCTTGATGATTCCCATAGCGCTTGATGATTCCCGTAGCTCTTTGCGATTCCCGTAGCTGTTGATCATTCTCGTAGCTTTTGTTGATTCCCGTACATTTTGATGATTCCCGTTATTGCCGTAGCTCTTGATGATTCCCATAGCGCTTGATGATTCCCGTAGCTCTTGGTGATTCTCGTAGCTCTTGGCGATTTCCGTAGCTCTTGATGATCCCGCAGCTCTATGTGATTCCCCTAGCTCTATGTGATTCCCATAGTTTTTGGTGATTCCTGTAGCTTTAGATGCTTCACATAGATCTTTGCAATTCCCGTAGCTCGTGATGATTCCCATAGCGCTTGATGATTCCCGTAGCTCTTGGTGATTCTCGTAGCTCTTTGCGATTCCCGTAGCTGTTGATGATTCTCGTAGCTTTTGTTGATTCCCGTAGCTTTTGATGATTCCCGTTTATTGCCGTACCTCTTGATGATCCCCGTAGCTCTAGATGATTCTCCTAGCTCTATGTGATTCCCGTAGCTCTTGGTGATTCCCGTAGCTCTTGATGAAGCCAGAAGCCTTTGATGAATCCCGTAACTTTTGATGATTGCCGTAGATCCCCTTAGCCCTTGATGATTCCCGTAGCTCTATTTAATTACCGAAGCTCTATGTGATTTCCGTAGTCCTTGGTGATGACCGTTGTTCTTGATGATTCCCGCAGCTCTATGTGATTCCCGAGCTCTTGATGATTAGTGATTCCCGTAGTTCTTTATGATTCCCGCAGCTCTATGTGTTTCCCGTAGCTCTTGATGATTCCCGCAGCTCTATGTGTTTCCCGTAGCTCTTGATGATTTCCGAAGTTTTTGATGATTCCCGTAGTTCTTGTTGATTGCCGTAGTTTTTAATGATTCCCGTAGCTTTTGATTATTCCCGTAGCTCTTAGTGATTCCCGTATTTTTTGATGATTCCCGCAGTTCTTGATGATTCCCGTAGTTCTTGATAATTCCCGAAGCTCTTAGTGATTTCCGTAGTTCTTGATGATTCCCGCAGTTCTTGATGATTACCGTAGTTCTTGATGGTTCCCGCAGCTCTATGTGTTTCCCGTAGTTTTGGTGATTCCCGTAGTCCTTGATGATTCCCGTAGCTCTATGTGAGTCCCGTAGTTCTTAGTGAGTGTTTCCCGTAGCTCTGAATGATTCCCGTAGTTCTTGGTGATGAACGTTTAAACTCTGATTGCTCGCTTGGTTTCTGCTGCCTCTTGTCGTATGTCATGTCGCACGTGTTGTTGCACTGGTCAATAACCTGACCACCAGTCATACCAAGTATTTTCAGCACTCCTCTTGAGATCTTTCAACATTTTCGTTTGACTATACTTAACGCAATTTCTGCTACTCACACTTATAAGTCAAAGTTAGGTTTTCCAACATTTCTTTACTTTTTGTAAACATTTTTGCCTTGTCACCGCGTTCCTGCCACTCACACTGACTAGTCATATGTTTATATTTTATCATATATTTCATACGTCATTATATGTTTCATATTTTATTAAAGTCTCGTCAATACATACATAAATCATTTCCAAAATAAAAAAGTTCATAAAAAGTATCGCCAAATAAACAAAATCTAATTAAATCTTGTATGTAGTATAAACCATAAATACAAAGTGTAAAATTGGAAATTATAAAAAGGGATGTATTCACTGTCCATTTCTATATAATGTATCTAGTATTGGCTTTTATCTAATATAAGTGGACTTTCATATTATATAAATAACTCCTATTTTCAAATTAATACAACTATTATTAGTTTTAACTTATTTGTTTTTCAACGACTGTGAACAACATTATATTAATCACTCTCGTTGGCACGATTTCACGCGAGAGTGTGGTCTTGTTGTTGGAAAAACCGGAGTACCCAGAGAAAACCCACTTGTTCGGGTCGCATTATTGAGAAGCGAGTGCGCTAACCACTGCGCTAACCGAACAACCTAAACTATACAACCATTATTCTAGGAAAACTTCAGGAAATACATGTACAGAATTGCCATAACTATTTTGGCACTTTTTTAATATTCATTAACATTTTCGTCTGACCACCGCGGTCCTCGCAAGATTTCTGTCCAAGATTTGCGTATTTGGTAATAAATGTCTTTGAGTTAAGCTGGGACACAAAACATATCTGATAATTTGAAATATAAATCGCTCAAAACATAGGTAGGCTGACGTTTTAATTACTCATTTCAAACATAAAAAATATTTCACACACCAGTTTCATTATTTTGGACATATTCGAAATTCTACTTCAACATCAATTAGCAATGAAATATGACATTATTATTAGCTAGTTCATAAACATGCAATAAATCATTGCCAAACTTATCAGCGATCTGGCGCTGCCGAAGATAGTTAAAAGAAATGTTTTTCATTATAATGAGTTTACTCTATCAAATTATCATTTTAATTGCATATGATCAAATGATATAAGTCTATTAATGACATCCAGAAGATGTCGGACATTTTATATGGATATATCTCTATCAAAGGGTAAACAATATTTATACTTTTTATGATGTGAAAATTATTGCGGAATTTCAAATGCTTTATCACAATAAGTAAAACTTTTATCAGGTGAACTTTTTTGTAATATATGAGAAAATGTAAGACCGTAACGCCCCCGACAAGTTTGTGTCCGATGCTTTATATGGTCATGCAGTCGGTCACGTGGTTTATATAATCGGTAAATTAGTCAGTTGTTATTTTTTTACTCAGGACAGTTGGTCACTTGTTTTTTATATCAGGTCAGTTGGTCACTTGTTTATATCTCCGGTCAGTTGGTCACTTGTTTTTATCTCCAGTCAGTTGATGTTTAATTTCAGTAAGATTGCCACGTGTTGGTCAGTTGTGTCAGTTGGTCTCTTGTTTTTGTCTCAGGTTAGTGTGTAACTTTTTTTTTTATATCAGGTCACTTGTGTGTTTTTTTATCCCCGGTCAGATGGTCAGGGTTTTTTTATCGCATGTCAGTGAGTTTAATGGGTTTTTTTTTATCTCCAGTCACTTGGTTACGTGTTTTTTTTTTTATTTCCGATCAGTTGGTCACGATGTCTTTATCTCCGGCCAGTTTGTCACTTGATTTTTATCTCCGGTCAGTTGGTCACTTGGTTTATATTATCGGTCAGTTGGTCACTTGTATTTTTTTATCTCCGGTCAGTTGGTCACTTGTTTTTATCTAAGGTCACTTGGTCACGCGGTTTTAATCTCCAGCCAGTTGGTCACTTGGTTTTATCTCCGGTTGCTTGGTCACTTTGTTTTATCTCCGGTCAGTTGGTTACGTTGTTTATATTTCTGGTTTGCTGGTCACTTGGCTTTTATCTAAGGTCAGTTGGTCATTTTTTGTCTGCGGTCAGTTGGTCACTTGGTTTATATCACATAGTTTTATGCCAAGTCAATTGGTTACTTCTTGTTCTTTTTTAATTCAGGTCAGTGGGCTACATGTTTTAATCTCCGTTCACTTGGTCACGTGGTTTAAATCTCCAGTCAGTTGATCACGTGTCTTTTATATCCGGTCGGTTGGTCACTTGGTTTTATCTCCGGTCAGTAGGTCACTTTTTTTTTAACTCCGGTCAGTTGTTCACGTGTTTTTATTTCAGGTCAGTTGGTCATTTGTTTTTTATCTCCGGTAAGTAAGCCGTTTGTTGTTTTTATCTCCGGCCAGTTGGTCACTTGATTTTTAACTCCTGTCAGTCGGTAAAGTGTTGTTGTTTTTATCTCCGGTCAGTTGGTCACATGTTTTATCTCCAGTAACTTGGTCATGTGGTTTTAATATCCGATCAGTTGGTCACTTGATTTTCAACTCCGGTCACTTGGTCACGTGGTTATAATTTCCAGTCAGTTGTTCACTGGTTTTTTTTTTATCTCCGTTCAGTTTGTCACTTGTTTTTTTTTATCTCCGTTCAGTTGGTTACTTGGTTTGTGTCTCTATGAAAATCTACGATCTGATTTTTTGTCCGCAATCTTATATCATCGGTTTGCAGATATTTACGCAAAAACTTGCTCCTTCCAAGACAAAAAAAAGTTGTAAAAATGGTAAATCTGTGAGAGTGCAGCTTTAAAATGATATATTTGTGAGAGTGCAGCTTTAAAATGGTATATCTGTGGGAGTGCAGCTTTAAAATGGTATATCTGTGAGAGTCCAGCTTTAAAATGGTATATCTGTGAGAGTGCAGCTTTAAAATGGTATATCTGTGAGAGTGCAGCTTTAAAATGGTATATCTGTGGGAGTGCAGCTTTAAAATGGTATATTTGTGGGAGTGCAGCTTTAAAATGGTCTATATGTGAGAGTGCAGCTTTAAAATGGTATATTTGTGGGAGTGCAGCTTTAAAATGGTATATCTGTGGGAGTGCAGCTTTAAAACGGTCTATATGTGGGAGTGCAGCTTTAAAACGGTCTATCTGTGAGAGTGCAGCTTTAAAACGGTATATCTGTGAGAGTGCAGCTTTAAAATGGTCTAAATATGAGAGTGCAGCTTTAAAATGGTCTAAATGTGAGAGTGCAGCTTTAAAACGGTATATCTGTGAGAGTACAGCTTTAAAACGGTATATCTGTGAGAGTCCAGCTTTAAAATGGTATATCTGTGGGAGTGCAGCTTTAAAACGGTATATCTGTGAGAGTGCAGCTTTAAAACGGTATATCTGTGGGAGTGCAGCTTTAGAATGGTATATCTGTGAGAGTGTAGCTTTAAAACTGTATATCTGTGAGAGTGCAGCTTTAAAATGGTATATCTGTGAGAGTGCAGCTTTAAAATGGTATATCTGTGAGAGTGCAGCTTTAAAACGGTCTATCTGTGAGAGTCCAGCTTTAAAACGGTCTATCTGTGAGAGTGCAGCTTTAAAATGGTATATCTGTGAGAGTCCAGCTTTAAAACGGTATATCTGTGAGAGTCCAGCTTTAAAATGGTATATCTGTGAGAGTGTAGCTTTAAAACGGTATATCTGTGAGAGTGCAGCTTTAAAATGGTATATCTGTGAGAGTGTCTGTGGGAGTGCAGCTTTAAAATGGTATATCTGTGGGAGTGCAGCTTTAAAATGGTATATCTGTGGGAGTGCAGCTTTAAAATGGTATATCTGTAGGAGTGCAGCTTTAAAATGGTATATCTTAGGGAGTGCAGCTTTAAAATGGTATATCTGTGAGAGTGCAGCTTTAAAATGGTATATCTGTGAGAGTGTAGCTTTAAAACGGTATATCTGTGGGAGTGCAGCTTTAAAATGGTATATCTGTGGGAGTGTCTGTGGGAGTGCAGCTTTAAAATGGTATATCTGTGGGAGTGCAGCTTTAAAATGGTATATCTGTGGGAGTGCAGCTTTAAAATGGTATATCTGTGGGAGTGCAGCTTTAAGCTTGCGGTACGGGTGAAATGTTTTTTTCTTATCAATTTCATTGTGATGCTTGAGTCTAACAATTGGCGTTATGTCTTTATTTCAATATGTCAACGTGGCGCGGTCCGTCAACGATTACTTTCAAATGTTTGTTTTTTCGATATTTGAATCTCTCTCTTTTTTGCAAAGAGAACTAGAAGTTACGCTCATCATTAGACTATCTTTGTCTGCATTTGGTGCTAGGTTTATTTTGTCACGTTTCGCATTTTATGAAAAAAATGAGTGCGGTTAATCCGTCCAACAAACCCTCAATATGGTGTCATGTAAATTGTAGATTTGACATATTATACCTTGCATTAGATAGTGTAACATGATGGTGAATGGGATTTGAACACTGCTAGCTTATTAAGTTCGTGGATAGTAGATGTTATCGCAAGTTAGTTTTGCAACATCTGAGATTTCTTATTTTATGTCACTTCTAAAAAGATGCTGACCCTATAAATGGCTGTGATGAGGGAAAAATCTTCAATTTATTAATTTATGTTTTTTAGCTTCATGTAATGTCACCTCAAGGTTTGGTTTGCGTGCCAAAATATAATAACCTTCATAAACAGTAAATTACAGTAAGTTTTATTCTCCAATTCGCTCCATAGAAATAAAGATACAGTATTCATTTTCTGATGATAAGGTTTCATATTTGTGTCAGCTAAATAGATTTTGAAAGTATTCCCCATTGTCACTTATTGTTATCTTTTATGAAAAATATTGTTTTCTCAGACAGGGAAGATGAGAGATGTATTGATGTCCGCGCCAAAATGTGACCTCCGGGAGGGCATATGACACTAAATGTTATTTTCCCTTAATTGTGCGCTACTTTAATCTTGATAAATCATATTATATTTAGTGACACTGTGACATACGCGACGTTTACAATTATAATATATGACAGCTTCAGACTTTGAAGGTATATCATACGGTTGTGTACTCTTGGATTATTTTTTGTTTTTGTCAGGCCATACCAAATACATTCCATGTTTAGCAGCAGGATCCGTATTGATAAAGCATCTTAGTGAATTACAAAGTGAAACCCAAGTTGAATATTATAAACGATTTGCGATGTTTTAAAACAAAAAATATGAAAATAAGCAAGAAAAATATCAAAGACATAGGAATACATTTAATAAAAAAGAGGGAATTTTAAATGTATGAAACGAAGAAAACATGTTCGTCAACTTCTGCGAATAATATGCGTTATCCCTGTTTAACCGTACACTTGTGTTCCAAATCGATTTGTGAATTTCGTGATAGCATATTTGGCATTTTTGTGAGAAAAAAATGATTTGTGAAAAGTGGGGTCCAATCACACTATATAGATGAAGGATCTTAAATTTCGAAAAAAAGCACTATTTGAATGCTTATTTAACTGCTTCTTAACTTATTACATTGTATTAGCTTAATTCATACAGTTTTCTGAGGTTGTGTTGATCTATTTAAAAGGAAACTAGCTGTTGGCGTCCTAAAGCTACCTGCAGGATGACGCTAATCACAGCATCCATTTGCGATGGCCTAATCCCCCAGACATGAAAAACATGAGGAGGATGTTGTGCCATACAAACAAAGCGTGATTCATTCCATTCCCTACATTGACAAGTTTAGAGATTGCAGAAAGTCGTATTCCACTGACAAAAAATGATACATTATCTGTAGAAAGCACAGCAACTTGATACTCTGTACACCCATTTGTAAAAAGTAAAAAGGACCTGTACTAGAGGTTTACATTCAAACCATCGTATTTTATAACTTTCTTTTGTGCATGCGCATGTCAGCAAACACGGGGAAATTAATCTAAAAACAAATTACTTTCGTTGCAATCTTAGTATGATTTTAAGGAAAACGTCGAGGGCGTACAGTATAATTATACATTAGTTTGTTATCTGTCAGACTGAAAACTATCTATAATACAGTGACCCGAGTGTATAAAATCTACATCCGTATTGAATAGTCGTTATAATTTAACTTAATTTTTTTTTTCATTTTTGTTAAAAATTCGTTATAATTTATAATACATTATCATTTAGATTTGTAGACAAAGTGTCCGATCATATTAACATTTTTTTCGTAATACAAATCCAATAATATGAATTTATTAATGCGATTTAAAGTGACTTAATCAAGTTTAATGACTTCTTAATTAAAGCACATGTACCCACATTTGGACGATACAAATTAACCCAGTTATCTTAATATGATTCCATTAATAAAAGGGTCAAATAGGATGTCAGGTGGTGACCCTTTACAGAAATGGTAAAGTTCGAATCGGATGTGTTAATTTTACGAATTTTACAATTGCCGTTATTTGTTGACTGCTACCGTTTAACAAAACTGCGGCAATTTGAACGTACTGCATATCTATTAATGTTAGTTTCAGTTGTGCGAAACTGTGGCAGATTATGTCATCCAAATGTGACTAGCATGATAAGCTTCATAGAAGAGTAGCTGTAATGTTTACGTCTTGCCAACCTTATCCTGTAGAGAAAGATTGTCTTTTATTCATGAGGTTTTGAGAGCATTTCGTGACCAAATTTTCTCAAGAGTTCAAAATTAGAATATAAGTGTACACTTTAGGGTTTCTAGTATGTAAGTTCTCACTTGAGATATCCCAACTAGTGTATAGGTTAACACTTGAGGAATCCCAACTAGTATGTAACTTCACAGATAAGGGGGTCTAGTATGTAAGTTCACACTTCAGAGATCCCAACTAGTATGTAAGTTAACAATTGAGGGATCCAAACTAGTATGTAAGTTCACACTTGAGGGATCTCAACTAGTATGTAAGTTCACACTTCAGAGATCCCAACTAGTATGTAAGTTCACACTTCAGAGATCCCAACTAGTATGTAAGTTCACACTTGAGGAATCTCAACTAGTATATAAGTTCACACTTGAGAGATCCCAACTAGTATGTTAGTTCACACTTGAGGGATCCAAACTAGAATGTTAGTTCACACTTGAGGAATCTCAACTAGTATGTAAGTTCACACTTCAGAGATCCCAACTAGTATGTTAGTTCACACTTGAGGGATCCCAACTAGTATATAAGTTCACACTTGAGAGATCCCAACTAGTATCTAAGTTCACACTTGAGAGATCCCAACTAGTATGTAAGTTCACACTTGAAAGATCCAAACTAGTATCTAAGTTCACACTTGAGAGCTCCCAACTAGTATCTAAGTTCACACTTGAAAGATCCAAACTAGTATGTAAGTTCACACTTGAGGGGTCCAAACTAGTATGTCAGTTCACACGTGTGGGATCCCAACTGGTATATAAGTTTGTTCCCACTTCATGGATCCCAACTAGTATATAAGTTCACACTCTTGAGGGATAACAACTAGTATATAAGTTCACACTCTTGAGAGATAACAACTAGTATATAAGTTCAAACTTGATGGATCCCAACTAGTATATAAGTTCAAACTTGAGAGATACCAACTAGTCTATAAGTCCACACTCTTGAGGGATCCCAACTAGTATTTAAGTTCACACTTGATGGATCCAAACTAGTATGTAAGTTCACACTTAATGGATCCCAACTAGTATATAAGTTAACACTTGAGAGATCCAACAGTATATAAATTCACACTTGGAAGATCCCAACTTGTATCTAAGTTCACACTTGATGGGATCTTGAATACAAGTTCTCACTTGAGAGATCTCAACTAGTATCTAGGTTCACACTTGATGGGATATTGAATACAAGTTCTCACTTGAGAGATCCCAACTAGTATATAAGTTCACACTTGAGAGATCTGAACTAGTATCTAAGTTCACACTTGATGGGATCTTGAATACAAGTTCTCACTTGAGAGATCTCAACTAGTATCTAGATTCACACTTGATGGGATATTGAATACAAGTTCTCACTTGAGAGATCCCAACAAGTATCTAAGTTCACACTTGATGGGATCTTGAATACAAGTTCTCACTTGAGAGATCTCAACTAGTATCTAGGTTCACACTTGATGGGATCTTGAATACAAGTTCTCACTTGAGAGATCTCAACTAGTATCTAAGTTCACACTTGATAAGATCTTGAATACAAGTTCTCACTTGAGAGATCTCAACTAGTATCTAGGTTTACACTTGATGGGATATTGAATACAAGTTCTCACTTGAGGGATCCCAACTAGTATATAAGTTCACACTTGAGATATCTCAACTAGTATCTAAGTTCACACTTGATGGGATCTTGAATACAAGTTCTCACTTGAGAGATCTCAACTAGTAATTAGGTTCACACTTGATGGAATATTGAATACAAGTTCTCACTTGAGGGATCCCAACTAGTATATAAGTTCACACTTGAGAGATCTCAACTAGTATCTAAGTTCACACTTGATGGGATCTTGAATACAAGTTCACACTTGAGAGATCTCAACTAGTATCTAGGTTCACACTTGATGGGATATTGAATAAAAGTTCGCACTTGAGGGATCCCAACTAGTATATAAGTTCACACTTGAGAGATCTCAACTAGTATATAAGTTCACACTTGAGAGATCCCAACTAGTATCTAAGTTCACACTTGAGAGATCTCAACTAGTATATAAGTTCACACTTGAGAGATCCCAACTAGTATCTAAGTTCACACTTGATGGAATCTTGAATACAAGTTCACACTTGAGAGATCTCAACTAGTATCTAAGTTCACACTTGATGGGATCTTGAATACAAGTTCACACTTGAGAGATCTCAACTAGTATCTAGGTTCACACTTGATGGGATATTGAATACAAGTTCGCACTTGAGGGATCCCAACTAGTATATAAGTTCACACTTGAGAGATCTCAACTAGTATATAAGTTCACACTTGAGAGATCCCAACTAGTATCTAAGTTCACACTTGAGAGATCTCAACTAGTATATAAGTTCACACTTGAGAGATCCCAACTAGTATCTAAGTTCACACTTGATGGGATCTTGAATACAAGTTCACACTTGAGAGATCTCAACTAGTATCTAGGTTCACACTTGATGGGATATTGAATACAAGTTCGCACTTGAGGGATCCCAACTAGTATATAAGTTCACACTTGATGGGATCTTGAATACAAGTTCTCACTTGAGGGATCCCAACTAGTACATAAGTTCACACTTGAGAGATCCCAACTAGTATCTAACTTCACACTTAAGGGGATCTTGTATATAAGCTCTCACTTGAGGGATCTAATGCAGTATCTAAGTTCACACTGGAGAGATCCAAGCACGTATATAAGTTTGTTCCCACTTAATGGATCCCAACTAGTATATAAGTTCACACTCTTGAGAGATCTCAACAAGTATATAAATTAACACTTGAGGGATCCAAACTAATATATAAGTTCACACTTGAGAGTTCCCAAGTCCAGTGGCGTAGCTTCCTATAGGCCGTGTAGGCCGCGGCCTACACATTTTTTAGAAAAACCGAAAAAATAAAAATGCCAAATCTGCAATAAAAACTGAAGGCATAAGAGGGTGAGGGGCTAAAAGATGAAATTCCGACAAATGCGCTTTAATATATAGGAAACCTGGTATTTCAAATATATCGTTTTCCTTTGCTCTAAAGTACATTTTCACGCGACATCAATGTTTCGTATATAATTTATCGAAAGTTGCATACCAGTAGTCTGCACGTTGACGCCTTACATTAAACATTTCCAATCGGCTTGGTAAAAGTTTGCGAGCGCTATATTGAAATTGTAAACGGTCTGGCGCCAATATTGCCAAACATAGTCTTACGTATCCTGATTTCGATAGTCTCACTTTGACTTCAATAGATAGAAAATACCAAACAACAACTGCTAGAAGGAACTTGGCAATCATGCCTCCAGTACCAGTTTCCACCCGAGTGTCCGAACATTGATGGACACAGTTCAGGACATTGGATTTTTGTTCAATTTTTCAGCAAATCGTCTAGCAGCGTTTCAGGATGAGCTTTCTAGAGAAATCGCAACGAAAGAGGATATAAACCGGCTCACTAAGCTTCGC
Organism: Mya arenaria; assembly: GCF_026914265.1. Lineage (NCBI taxonomy): Eukaryota > Metazoa > Mollusca > Bivalvia > Myida > Myidae > Mya > Mya arenaria. The sequence continues at coordinate 26,704,177 of NC_069130.1, forward strand.
TCGTTATGTGAGACACGATGGTTCAGTCGTGCGGACGCACTCGAAACGTTCCAAAATGCGTTCTCCGTAGTGGTCCGCGCACTTGAAACTTTTAATGAAGACGGAGATGAGAAGGCCGGCTAGTATTTGTCCGCTGTACTGCGCTTTGAATTCATAATCACACTGGTAGTGGCGCAACACATTGGGTACTTCCGTGAACCTGACAAATCTTCTTCAGAAGGAAGGCAATGATCTACTACACGCTTTTGAAGAAACAAACGTCATTGTTAAATTGTGCAATGACTGGAGGGCTGATCCTGATGTATAGAATGGACTGTACATGAAAGCAACGGATATAAGATCAGGCTTCGACATTCAACCATCAATGCCAAGAAGAGTTTGTCGACACCAAAATAGAGCAAATCTTGAGGTGCAAACACCATCTGACTACTTCAGATTAACCTTGTACAATGTCTTCAAAGACAGATACAGTGCACAACATTTATTGCCTTCAAAACTGGAATTTCTACAGGACGACATGCTGCCATCAATTTATGCTGCTTAGGCCCCTGATCGCCACGAAACATTTGACACATTTTAAACAGAATGGAATGTGAGATGGAGCATCACAGCCGCAAGTTTATCTAGACTACAAGAGACCACGAAGCAGACCAACAAGGACCTGTATCCTAGCATATTTACAATATTCGAGGTTCTTCTTACTATGCCACCTACATCAGCCTCTTATGAAAGGTCGTTTAGTGAACTTAAACGAATAAAAAACTTCCTGCAAACGACAATGAAAAGCGACAGGTTGTCATCCTTGGCCCTAATCCACAGCCACAAGAGCATGATCATAGATGTTGACCGCGTCATCAATGCGTTTGCGTCGCGAAAATGCCGGTAGCTACGTACAAAATTAATTTAAGGTAAAACATAATGATTTCGTTGCTCTGTTTAATGTTTTTACAATAACGAAATATACGCCAAAACGCACCTACAATTACCTAGCTAAGCAAAATTTCCGGGGGTGGGGGGGCATGTCCCCGGGCTCCCTAAAACGTGGCCTACACATATATTTTCGTCAAGCTACGCCCCTGACAACTAGTATATAAGTTCACACTTGGGAGATCCCAACTAGTATATAAATTAGCACTTGAGGGATCCCAACTAGTATCTAAGTTCACACTTGAGAGATCCCAAGTTGTATTTTAGAGACACAAACTTTTATATAAGATACTCCAAGAAACTCTTGTGTACTCATGAATGACCACAACTTTTTATCAGCTGACTTAAGTTATGCAACTGATAATATGTATATGACAAAGTTCAATTTTAGCGATCTACAGAAAATAGGACGGGCATTCCTAGGCCTGCAACCCGCTCTTTTTCTGTAGATCGTCAAAATAGGACTCTAACAAAAATAAAATCGAATTTGTGTTGACCAATGACAATCGAAATTTTTCAAACGTTCTGTCCATTAACTGTTAACTGTACATGAACAAGTGCTCCAAAACTAGTTTCATAGAATATATTTCAGTCAGTAATTTCTTCAACCCACTGAGACTTACTTGTTAAACGAATTATATGTCAGTAGAGAAAGGTAGCAAAAGCTTAGTTTTTGCATTTTTGTACGAGCTAAGGACAAAGAAGGATTTTCTGTTCATTTATTTTACGTATATCGACTGACAAACACCAAATTTTGACGACCTACAGAGATTAGAGCGGACTATGGTTTACAGAACATATGTCACAGTGTATCTTGTCAATGTTTCTTTTAAATAAATAGGGTATTTTTCTCAGGATGATAAAAATATTAAACCAAACAATGGCAAATTAAATTTCTGTTTTGAATATGTATAAAAATAAGGAATGGCCTAATTAATTATGTAAACATTATTATAAGGATGTTATCGAGTGTATTACAGTGACTCGCTCATGTTTTTGGACCAAATATTAGTTTTCCCGGTAATGAGTCTAAAACACTTATTTTATCATTATTTAACTCTATGATATCGATATTGCAGAAACAATACAGTTATAGAATAAAAAAAATGGTTTTAGTGGGGCTCGAACCAACGCCGGTAAAGTCAAGAAACAAATGGAAACAGCCGGCTATACCACACGGCCACCGGGACTTGTGCTTTTATGTTTTTGTTTTAATCTTTTTAATCTTTATGATTTGCCACACTTTATTTCGTAATTTATAAAAGTGCATTTTACAAACCATGAGCGAGTTTCTTTAAGGTCGATATTTTAGCAAAAGTGAAGGAAACACAATATTGTTTAGCTCGACGATTTTATATAACTACTAGTACACATAAAAATCAAACCATATATACTTATTGATTAAAACAGATATACATAAGTGCTTTTATAAAGACGTCGTGTCATGTCAATTCTTTAATGTATCGGAAAGATAAAGCAACTCTCACATTTATACCGTTTTAACAACTTATTCTATTTTTTGTTTCGGAAAAGCATTTTTTGCGTAAATATCTGCAAACCAATGATAACGGATTGCTCACAAAAAACCAGATCGCAAATTGTCATATTTTTGTTCGAAAATTAATGTTTTATGGCTTAACCCGTTACTAACGGTGTAAGAAAAATGCATAAAACATAATTGTTTGAACTTAAATACAAAAACCTGCGATCTATTCTTTTGTCAGCAGTCTTTTATCATTGGTTTCCATGCATTTTTGCAAAGAAATGGCTCGTTCGAAGACACAAAATAAAAAAAGTTTTCAAAACGTTCAATCTGCTGCACTCTCACAGATTAAACATTTTGACAACTTTTATTGTTTTATTCTTTGTCTTTCAACGAGCCAATTTATGCGAAATAGCATGTTAACCATTCATATAAGACTGCTGACAAAAAAATAAGTCACATGTTTTTCAATTGAAGTTGTAAATTTGATGTTTTATGCATTTTTTTAAACCGTTTGTAACGCTTTCAGCCATAAAACATACATTGTAAGTTTTCGAACTGAAATATGAAAATCTGCTATCTAATATTTTGTCAGCAATCTTTTATCATTGGTTTGCAGATATTTACGCAAAAAAAGTTGTAAAAACGGTAAATCTGTGAGAGTGCAACTTTAAAGATTTTTATTCAACTAACGAGTTGTCTCGTTTTCTTCTGTTTTTATTGTTTATAACGTGAGAAGAAACTGATAGAAGCATTTCATGGTTTTCTGATTAAATCAATCAGCTAAAAGGCTGACGATTTATGGAGTATATTACTTGACTATCGATAAAATAATCAATAAATATGACATCGTGTTAAAAAGGCAGTAATAACATGGTTATCACCGACAATCCATTACTTTTTCACTGTGATAAGAGGATGTCATATAAAGTGAACAGTGCAAATAATACATGTGTTTAATTATGTACCTTCTGTATCTGTACTTAGTAAATGTAAAAGCTCTCAGTAATAGTAAGATGACATGAAGTAAAATCTTAATGATTAAGAATGGGTGAAGTGAGTTTAATGATTATGCCTAGACTTAATTATTGCGAATCTGCAATTTCGTTGGCTAAAAATGTAGGTTGTATTCTATCTAGTATGATCAAATAGAAAGAAAATAACGAGTTACCTTTCTTTCACCGCTTAAAGTACAGGGTGGGGAATCACGTGACTTCAAATGGGTTCTCACATGGTTCACATCGTTCTACAAAATTCCGTCCAGTTTAAATTTTTACCAAGGATTACATCATAAAAATACGAGCAAATCTAATAATGTAGCATAACTCCATATTATACTAAATACAACTTATGTCCCCTGATCGACTAAGGAAATAAGATTAAAGTTTTAAGGCACATTGTGTCCGGTTTAAGTTTTAGGGCAAGTTGGAATCTCCACTAGTTACTTATTAATTCAATTGACTTAATACATAACTCCTATTATCCTAAATGCAAATTGTGGTCCTTGATTGACTTAAAAGGGGTTTAGTTATAGATTTTGGGCCACTTTAGGTTTTAACTCGGATGTCAAAAACTGTACATTCAATGGCCTTCACATTAATAACAGTACCCGCCACACAATTAGACTACATAACTCCTAATTAAGTTCCCTTAATATAAATAATGGCCCTTGATTGACTTCTTTATTTTATTATATTCTTTTATTGCTTTTACAAGCAATTTTGAGCTCACCTTAGCCGTTGGCTGAGAGTGAGCTATTAGGATCGATGAATGTCCGTCGTCTGTCGTCCGTCGTCCGTTCACACTTAGTTTGTTGACACTCTAGTGGTCACAATTTTGCCTCAATTGTCACATTACTTGGTCAGGATGTTTGTCCCAGTAATTATTCGGACGAGTTCGAATATGGGTCATCTGCGATCAAAAACTATGTTACAGAGCCCAAATATGGAAAAACCTTGTGAACACTAGAGGTAACATTTTCAGCCCAAATATCCTGGAAATTTGTCAGAAAGGTTGTTGTGATAATTTTTAAGTCAAGTTCGGATATGGGTCATTTATTTTTTCTATGGTCATTTTATTGTTTTAAAATCATTGAAGGTACCAACTTCAAACTTCATGAACTTATTCACAGTAAATTGTGATTTTTTGTGACGAGTTTTATGAATCCAAGCTAAATATTGTAAGAGTAATTGCCCTTTGTATCTCTTTAAAAAGATACATATTTGTCATGTTTTTACACGCATGTTTAAAAAACTGGACAAATAATAGTTCCACCTATGGTGTATGGAAGGGCAGACCAAATTTGGTCAGAATGTGTATGAATGTGTTTGATAATTAGCAAACTTGCTGTAGTTACCCGAGAGCTATTGAGCTTTAATTATATAAATTACCTAAAATTGCTCTTGTCCTATCAATAACTTTTTAAGCATTTGTCCAATCATCACAAAATTTCGTGAGAATGTAAATGGCATGATACATCAGAGAAGCCAAAGCCAAATCCCTGTTATTGCCCTTTTATTATCAACAAGTCTGTAGCACAAAGTTTTATTCAAGTGAGCGATTTAGGGCCATCTTGGGCCCTCTTGTTTATATTTTAACCAGTTTTTCACACAGTGGAAACTGGTTTATACAGTAACGGATGTCGTTGTTCGGGTGGGCCGGTGGGCGGGCAACGTACAAATCACCTATCATGGTTTTGAATAATTTAAGTTGGGTTTGACATATAGTCACTGACCTTGGTATAAGGAAGATTTTATGGAGACATTTCATCGAATTTTGTGGTTCCTATTGGTCAACGTCAAGGTCACTGTTACTAGAAATGGTTGGTACTAAATAACTTAAGAGTTGATAATTTGCGACCAAATTTGGCGTAAAGGAAGAGTTCATGGAGACCTTTCATGCAATTATGTTTGGGGCTCCGAAAGTCATAGTCAAGGTCAATGTCACTAAAAATAAAATAATGTTAAGTACTGAATAAATTTAGTTAGGGTTGAAAACTTGGTATAAGGAAAGAGTTTATGTAGACCTTTCAAGTGAGAGCGTTTGTGGACCCTATGGTCAAGGTCAAGGTCACTTTTACTTAATCGACCTTTTTATTGCTTTTGACAGACACATATTAAATCATTAATGCATTCATTTCTGAGACATAGCGGTGCATAGCCATGCGCGCTGCCCAACGACAGCTCTTGTTCTTTTTATTACATGCTTAAAAAGGATATTACATGATAGTGCAATGTTATTTTTCAGAAAGGTGCACCAAACTGTATTCGAACGTAATGTCATTTCAGTCGTTGAATTTGTGTCCTGTGCGAATAACATGTACACGAAGTTACCGGCCTAGCGGCTTAGATGCGAAACAAAAATGAAAAAATATGAAATATTTTTTTACTGTTTGAAACAATGGAACATCATTTTTTCACTGAAACATCTCTATAATCCACCAAAATGCATATAAAAATTGTATCTCTTTAAAATATCCGTCTTATTCATCCTTTAAGAGCGGATTCAGATATTTTGTCGTTCACAGAGTTCTGATATTCTTTTTAAAGTGTCCACTCTTTGCCGATACAAAATGTCAAATAGTCTCCAAAAACTAAACAAACAGCTTAACCTTAGCAGTGGAGTATTAGCCAGGCGCAATTATTTTAGACAAATAGTTGTGAGAGTTATACTTTCATTTAAAATGTTATATGAAAATCTATTTTTGTTTCATTGGCTGAAAATAAGTACTAACTGTCGTAAATTATGTTGAGATCGGACAACGAGGCAGGAACAAGGATAAAGGGTTGCATATAAGCCTTTGGCTTTCTCTTCAATTGTGCCCTTGTATATGTAATGTTGAATATATATATGTGTGTGAAGGCGCGTGTATGCGACTGAATCCACATGAATCTGACAAAAAATAAATCAATAAAAGCAAAGTTGCAGTATGCGTACTACTACATGATCCTAAAACTGTCCAGTTTCCAGTACTTAATAAAGCACCTCAGAACGCCCAGAATGTACCATTGTTTTCATTTTTCCGAAGGGGCATAACATATTCTGTGGTACAAAATGAATACTGTTAAAAAAAACGAGACAGCAACGGATCACAGCCATGTTTCATTTGTAAAAAAGCTTATGCCTATTCAGACAACATCATCTATCTCCATGTCCTCCAGATTTCGTGTGCGCATGTATCATGTGTATTGTATTTCTGTACAAGCTTTATGGACACTCTCACGCACACCATACAAGTGTCCAAATTGAAAACTATACCTGACACAGCGAGAGAATCAAAAATACCCGACACTTATGAACGATTCAGATTCATCAACTCTGAACAATTATATTGTGATGGGTGTGAAATTTCATCTAGTCCACATTTATAGATGACCACACGCAAGCAGGCAAGCGTCGTGTGATGAAACTGACATTTAACAGTTTTGGGGATGGTACCGAGCTCGTTTCTATTGAAAATACATAATTGTATAACATAAAATATGATTGTGATATTCCTATAATAGGGATAATATTAGGTACTTCTCGTGCATTGTGCTTTTACATTCATTTTGACGCAGGCTGTGTTACGTCTGCATATGAATTTAAATAGCTGTGAATTTGATCGTCACACACGGTGCGTTTTGAATGTTCTATCGCAGACCTGTTGTATTTCAAAGACAGTGTTTAGTGTTTATTTTTTGGCTTGGTTTAATAAAAATGCTTGGTGTTTGTTAATGAAAGTAAACGAAATATCTCAATTTAAATTTCACATGAACAACTTGTTGTAAACATGGAATCAGTAAAAGATGCCTAGAAATTTCATCTGGAATATTGAATTTACTCTATAAGCATAATAAGAATGATAAAAAGAGGCCATAATGTATGAACAACTTTCTATTAAAGCTGCACTCTCACAGATTAAAAGTTTTGACAACTTTTTTATTGTTTGTCTTTGAACGAGCCAATTTATGCGAAAATGCATGGAAACCAGTGATTTAAGACTGCTGACAAAAATTCAGATCGCAGATTTTCATATTCAAGTTCAAAAAAATGATGTTTTATGCATCTTTCTTAAACCGTTAGTAACGCTTTTAGCCATAAAACATAAATTTTCGAACGGAAATATGAATATCTGCGATCTGATCTTTTGTCAGCAGTCTTATATGACTGGTTTGCAGATATTTACGCAGAAAGTGGCTCATTCCAAGACAAAAAATAAAAAGTTGTAAAAACGGTATATCTGTGAGAGTGCAGCTTTAACACTCAAATGACAGTATGTACTAACATACCCCACACTTGTGAACTAGATTTTCTTCCTATTTATCATTGTTCGTGGGAAAAGTTTTATGTGAAATTAAGTTATTGATGACTGTCCACGTGTAATAAATGATTTTTAAATCACAAATCTCGCCTTAAAATTTATGCATGAATCGTAAACCTGTTTATGTTTAAATCGAAATATATTTCAAATATGCGTTGCTAACAAGAAATCCTCGTTCACCGGTGATTACTTATGGCTAGTGTAAAGATAAATGCGAAATAAACGACATTTGGCCCAGTGGACGCACGACATTGATGTAGTTCAAACTGCTGTGGTTTCCGGTTTCAGTGTCATGGTCAAATTTCGTACAAATATTTCTGTAATGAAATATGGAGTATTAACAAAATGCTGGACAAATAAGAAAAGGAGAACGTGAAACCGATATCTATGTAGTCTGTCTTGAAATTAACAGTTATTTTATTAATAAATGGATTTTAAACCGTTTTGTCTAACTGCTGGTATCATTTCGCAGCCAAAATCACCGTCCCATTGTGAACTGTCACGTAAAACAAAATTGATTAATTTATGGAAAACGTCTTTATGACTAAAATTTCACATATCAATAAGGAGTTGAATAATTTTATACATAAATAAAAAGTAAAATATGTAAAGTCATGTTGTGTTTACCGTGGTAATTAATTCTCCTGACATTTATATCAAGTAAAAGTATTTGATATATCACTTACATTTTTATATTGGGAAGAGGTGTTAGTTCACCGCGGCAACATTGTATTATATAAAAACAGGTCACGAGTTCAATGTTTATTATTCAATCAAAACGATGCGGTAATTTAACAAAGACATATCCTGGTGTTGTCTTTCGCAATTTCAAGGATTCCGTATACAGGTCATGTGATCGATTTAAAAAACATGAACTTTAAATATATTGTTGTTTTTTAAAAATGCGTCTTAAAGCTGCACTCTCACAGATTGAACGTTTTGACAACTTTTTTTTGTCATGGAACGAGCAAATTTCTGCGAAAATGCATGGGAACCGGTTATATAAGACTGCCGACAAAAAAATAAATAGATCGCAGGTTTTTATATTTGAGATAAAAAGTTGATGTATTATGCATTATTCTTTAACCGTTAGTCACGGTTTAAGCCATAAAACATTAATTTTCGAACAGAAATATGTAAATCTGCGATCGGATCTTTTGTCAGCAATCTTTTATGATTGGTTTGCAGATATTGACGCAAAAATTTGCTCTTTCCAAGACAAAAAAATAAAAAAGTTGTAAAAACGGTATATCTGTGAGAGTGGAGCTTTAAAGTAACAAAGTAAGCACTTTATGATTCCGCAACCAATTGTAAACAACTGGTTTGGTTTGGTTACAGTTTGCTAAAACGTTTATTGGGTGGTCAATATTTATCCAATAATAACTGTTGTCCAATCAAATTATTTCAATGTTCAAATTAGCCAGAAATAAATAACCTGCTAATAACTTTTCCAGTTTTTTACAACTAGATGTTTATATTGTGTTGATGTGATTTATGACCAAGACTATATATGTTCATCATTGTATACGACTGTGTTCATGAAAACAATAGTCTACAATGGCTTATTAACCGTTTCAGTTAAGTATTAAAATCCAGAAATAGCACACGACGGACGAATCAATGATATGGTTTTGTATATGAGAGGGCAGTGTCAAAGGTCACGAAAGAAAAACAAAACAATATTTGTAATATACATAATCTAAAACGAATCTAAAGAAACAATCAAATCATGATAGAAATACTTATAAATGAACATGGAAAATGAAATTATTATTATTGAAGGGAGATAACGCAATCTTTCTACAAAATGGCGGTCGTTTTGTAGTTGTATTGGAAATAAATAACTGTCCGATATAGCAGTGGGCAATTAACAGAGAAACTTTCATCAATGGCAATATTACACACCGCCAAGATATACATATACAACAAAGTATGGAAAGATATTTCATATATACACATAGGTGAAATTAGCTTAAGAGAGAGTGACAGGTCTTTGCAACAATACTTTCAATTTTGATTATATTTTTAAAACTACAGTCGAACCCCGATGGCTCCAAATCGCTTGGCTCGAATTCTTCGTTGGCTGTAACTAGATGTAAAGGACCTATATTCTTTAACTGAAGGTAAGCATTCCCGCTTGGCTCGATCTTTTCGAGGCTCAATGTATTTTTGCGGGTTCCTGTGAGTTCGAGCTAACGGGGTTCGACTGTATATAGTTTTAGGCCCCAATTTATCGAAACTTATTAGTCCCTGATAACACGATTAAGCTAAGCTCACTATTTTTCTTGTTTAACAATTTGCATATTATATTTTTCTTTAATGGCTTTTTTACTTAAGATAGGAATTATGTTAATGGTAATCACAAAAAACCATTCTTCGCTTATCAAAATCCATTTTCAGTATGTATTTTGGCTAATTGAAATAAGCGACTTAAGCCTGTTAAGCTTAAAGATGCACTCTCAAAGATTGAACGTTTTGACAATTTTTTTTATTTTTTATCTTGGAACGAACCAATGTTTGGGACAATCCATGGAAAACAGTTATATAAGACTGCTGACAAAACAATAGCTCGCAGAGTTTTATATTTAAGTTCAAAAAATGATGTTTTATGCATTTTTCTTAACCCGTTAGTAACGGTTTAAGCCATAAAACATTAATTTTCGAACGGAAACATGGAAATCTACGATCTGATTTTTGTCAGCAATCTTATATCATTGGTTTACAAATATTTATGCAAAAGATTGCTTTCCCAAGACAAAAAAAAATAATAAAAAGTTGTAAAAATAGTCAATCTGTGAGAGTGCAGCTTTAAGAAGTTTCGACAAATTGGGGCCGGAGCATGTCTTTAACTACACATGATCGTAAAGCTACCGATACAGATGAAAAGCGCGAGAGCATGCCATTTTTTTCATAACCGTTCTACAGTTATCTCGTACTACAAGAAATCTTTGATACACAGAAATAATTCTTCCTACATTGCCGAATCTATAATTATGGATCGGTTTCTAGATTTAAGCATTTACTACTTCTTTTACTATTTAAACCGGTTTACTTGTGAACAATGGCATATGTACTTCGTGTGTTTTCACTGCCGTCACGGTAAAATGTCTAGAATGGTGTCCATATTGAAATTGAAACACACACATGTATAACAAGTAATGAAAGCGCATATTAGTAACCATACCGTTTTCTTACGTGGTCTTAATATTTCTACTAACGATTCCAGCTTCAGAAAAAAGTCATGAATTTTGTTAATAAAAGCTTGCTTCCAACAAACTTTACAGAATATTCTATCACTTTTTATTACATGAATATAATCCACCAAAAAAAAAAAAATATGTCGTCGACATGATTTCATATATTTTAAGAGTTCCTTTTGTCTGCTATATATTGTTTGAAGAAATTAGTGTCACAGTCATTTAATTTGCAAGTTAAGAAATGAGGCAAAAGACCAAATTAACAACAAAAATCTCATTTCCGGTTCTACACGTCTTGAAAGAACATCTTTCAACGACACCGTTTGGCCTCGGGACGATATGACTTGATTTCAGGTGTTATGTTTCCATGATAATGCTGAAGAGGTACGTCATCATATATCCAAGAAAATGAAATGACGTCATCATGCCCATAATGCTGCTTCTGCGAGTTTATTTTTCCTTGTCGTCAATCTAAAATGAAAAGCAAATAAAAACACTATATAGCGTCACTCGTCCAGAATATATTGAGAAACTACCGCTAACATTAGGGGCGAGGTGGTGGCTGTATTTCAAGTTTCACCGTACATTCCTCGTCTTTATTTTCTGATCTATATAAGATTTATAAGTAATTCTTAATAATCTTTAAAACTTTAAATAATGTTAAAGCCGGTGTCTTTGACAGTTTCGCACTTGCTTCTATTGTTAACAAACAATCTTAATCAAACTATGAGTGCCATTCGCATTCTTTTGGTGTGCGTATAATTGTCACAGTCATTTGATAGGAATGAACATCTGCTTTGTAGTCATATGGCCTGAACAACATTTAGTGACATTTAACCTGAACATATTCAGATGTTTCTCCAGATTTATCAAGGGGGTCACCCAAACCAACGATCACGCATAAAGTAACTAAGAATTACTGCAGTTTAAAAATGTCAGAAAATCACGAAAAGCCTAAATAGACACCAACGCAGGAGTTCATTCCTATTAAATGACTGTACGAAGTGTGTGTTCCTGTACAGGTTTTTTAAAATAGTCTATAACACGCGGTATGTTTCGGTACAAATAGTACAGAAGGAATATAAAACCTCATCATGCACACTCTGATAGAGATCATTCCGAAGCATTAAATGAACAAGAGTGCCGCGAAGTGACCGCCAACGCTCGTCTGTTATTGTTTTTTTCAGTCCATAACTCAACATTATTAAAGTCAGAGTTATGTACCTTAATGTACATATGCGTTTTGTCTCTTGAAACATGTGTACCAAGTTCCATTTGAATATCTTGAACGTCATGTTTTATCATGGCCAATATTTTGCCAGACGACGTCACCAAGGCTATATCACAACAGCCTGACCTTTTACGTCGAAAAACATACTGGCTTAAAATCAGGATCGGTTTGATTGAAACTGTTCATTGACTGCAAAGAAATGTCTAAAACAAACAACGACCCCAGGCATAATCTTTAAAGATAAGCAGTATTTTTCACCCCGATTCAAAAGCCACATTCGTGATCACAAAGGCTCAGTCAATAATTGACAATTTGTGGACGAAGTACCATGTAACTTCACAATACTTCAACTAAAATGTTCAGTGTCAACTGCCATGACCAGTAAGGCTGGTCACGTGGTAACATTACAATCGTAATACAGAAACGGTCAGTCTAACATGTCTTGACCATAAACATACCATGATAGAGGCTGGTCACGTGGTTACTTTACCATCCTAACACAGAAACGGCCAGTTTAACATGTCATGACCATAAACATACCGTGAAAGAGGCTGGTCACCTGGTTACTTTACAATCCTTATCCAGAAACGTTAAATGTGATGACCATTTTCATACCATGATAGAGGCTGGTCACGTGGTTACTTTACAATCCTTATACAGAAACGTTAAAAGAGTGATGACCATAAACATACCAAGCAAAGAGTGATAGTGGTCACATGACCCCGTGCTCTCTCAGTGGGCGCGAAACAAATGTTTTCTGTCATCCATTGATTTATCGAACAGTAATCAGAATGATTAATAGCGCAATTATCACTTAGTTTGACACCATAATTGTGTAAAAGCAAATGCGACACAAGTCTCCCTTAAACGTTAATGACTACTTTTTTTCCTGGAATAAAACTATTCTCGACAAGTTTTTACTGAATGCACAATACGTCATACGTTAAAACAACGATTTATATCACTTAACGATAACTTAAATTCTTACATTTCTGTTATACTCCCATTATTTTGATAAATTAAAAATATAAATAGGCAATCTAAAAATGTGTGGCCACCATAGTAGTTCTATTTTAGCGAATCAAATCTATATAATAATATGACAGTAGAAAAGAAATAAAACATGTGTTATAATTCCTGTTGAATTGCACACAGTGACAGTTGAAATAATCTACAGTTCGAATCTAACCCCATTGGTTCGAACTCGCTTGGCTCGATTTGCTCGTTGGTTCGAACTGGATGAAAAGGACCGATTTATTTCTACTGAAGATAAGCATTTCCTCTTGGCTCGAATTATTATCGCCGGTACCTTGCAGTTGGAACCAACGGGTTTTGACTGTAAATAAGGAAAATGCGTACGCGAAATAGCAATTAATATTCGACTTGCAATGCGTAGCTGGCATAGTTGGGTGTGAGTATATTCGTAAATCATAATAAAATATGCAAAAACGTTTATAAGGGCAAGGACAAAAACACACTTCTGAATTGCAAATAATGAGGTGCGCACAAGAATAGTGATATATTTCATTTAATGTGCTAAATCTTATATCCATAGCGTAAAAAATGAAGGCGACACACAGAACAAAGCAAACAGTTTCAATTTCATTTTTGTCCCTCGTATGATATCAGTAATCATATAGGGAACCAAGGCGATTGAGTTGCAGGTTTTAGGTGGTACGGAGTATCGTATATCTGTACTGTGATGATATGCACATAACTAAATTGTGAGCATTCTTTCATATCGTGACAGAACTATATATTTTATGGAATAAATTTGCTTGCATCTTGAATGATCTATTAAAATGATAATAAACCCCTTACAAAATTTGTTTCAAATGTAACATTTCTTTATCATATAGGGGGTATACATTTCTCTATGTTTTATTAATCGTTTATATTTGATATCCGACGATATTTATTAAAACAGCACAGAATTAATCAAAAGAAAATTAATTTCGTTTAGTCTTATTTCAAATTAAAATATCAATAGACTCAGCAACAATTTATTACGCAACACCCTGTAGTAATATTCCGAAACGAAGTAGCTGCGTTAGAAAATTTGCTGAGCGTATTCACAGTGACTCCGTCAAGAAGATGCAAACAAAAATCCAGATCAAGAATTGTTCTAACAAAGCATCGGTGACTGCTGGCTACTTCACAATGTTCAATATCTAATACTTACGGTCGTCAGTAAACACTGAGGCTAAATGGAAGTTCAAATTATATGATTATAGACATACAGACAAACAGACTCATACACAATGAACATGATATACATTTCATACACAATACTTGTCCCTGCTTTAACACGCTCTAAGTATGTTTTGTTTCACCTTATACAACACAAGGCGTATTGGTACAAGATACAAGGCGTACATGTCTTCAAAAACAAGGCAATTGGTAGCTAATTTTCAGTGCGTCAGTTTGTGAATCTAGTAATCGATACCGCACTCTTAACTCGAGTTATTGAAATTATACAGGAGGCCTTTACTTTCAATAACGTGGGTAGTGGGGAGAGAGGTTAAATTGTTCTGCAGCATGTTGTTCAGGACAATGTTCAATAACAAGCGTGCGACGAAAGTAAGTGAATACCGTTGGTAGTTATAGCACGGTTAAATTTCCTCCTTCATTTTACAGTTCCGATATGGGAGTTAATGTATAAACGAAAGCAAGAAATACACACTCCAACATGGTACAAATTAACATTCTTAAAACCTTTGAATAACAATTTCAACGCGTTAGCTTTTGGGAGAAAAACTTTATAACTTGCTTATTTTAAACCATTAAGTTACAGCGGGATAACTTTGAAACACAAATCTAAACAACTGTTTACTTATAAAACACCAACCTTCATAATGGCTTACTTTGAAACACAGACCTTTACGACTGCTTGCTTTTAGAACAAAACCCTATCCCACTGCTTAAAAGTTTTGCAATAAGAACTGCCCTGCGTTCGGTAAAGGTGTTTGCGGCTAACGTTTGTGATTTTGACTCCCCGCGCTTACAATGTATGCTCTGCGATGCAACAGCCGGATACAATACAAAACAGTTTGTTAACATTTACTAACGCGAGCGACTGTTAGCCTTAACTGAACACGGGGCTGATATCACGAGGATGTTTATCCACACCTCAAATACTCACGTGTTTATTGTGGGTTCAACCCTCGTGCCAATCAACGTCCGGTCCGTGTATTCACTATAGTTTGGCCACATTGGTTTCCTCTGCAACATTTCCCGCGCTTTCTCCTCCCGCAGTTGAGAGTACTCGGCCATAGTTTTAGGCCGGATATCTTGTAACACTGTCGTTCTGTTCAGTGGTACTGTTGACCCAAACCACGTTTGGGAATCTGTAAAGAGAGGAGTAAACAGCATTGTGAAATTGACGAACTCTCCTGACACGGTTATGTATATGGAAAATACTTTTAAAAGTGTAATGTCCTTATCACATTATTGAATTATGTGTTCTAGTTTGTATGTCTTAACAATTACCATAAAGATTGTATCATACATTGCTTTTGGTATGCGGTTAAGAATCGGCCCTCTAACCACTTTTTTTAAACATGAATTGGGCATAAAAGTATATGATGACGAGAATAAAATTTAATACCAGAGATTTCTGTTAAAAAACTGATAAAAATGATTACGTGTATATAGGGAACACAATAAGTATGTACTTGACCATGGTTATTTTTCGGAATTAAACCATACTTGGATTTCTTTGTGCAAAATATCCTTCCGTCGGCCGGCCGTGGTCTTGATAGACATCGCCGGCTATGTTCGTCGGTGGTCGTCGGTACACTTCCGGCTTAGTGAAGCGCTTCGGATCTTCGGGTCTGTTGAAATGCTGGTTTGTTCTTTCGCCTAAAACAAGAAGTATCCATGTAAGAATTAGTGCTGTTTGTTAAAAATATGAAATAGTCCCGATGAAATATGATCGTTTACTTTATTATAGAACCATTTTTACGATCTAAAATGCGCGAGTTAAGGACTGGAAAAAAGTTGCATGGCTTGAACTGGACGGTTGTCACTAATTGCTATGAAAACATTTTATCCATATACGAAGAACCGAAAACAAAACGATCGTCAGTTGCAGTGTGTCAATGTATCAACTATAAACAAGAGGCGTCATCCTCATTACGGAGGTATCGTCACTCCAAAAAAATGGGCGAACGGGATACATACTCACCTTTTAAGGGGAGTAACATTTAAATATAAAACGTACTATTGAGAATAGCAGCTCATTATTCAATCGTGGATTTCCTTCTCATTGCGTATGAAGTCAGCACTTTAAGCACACATTCCGAAAGAAATCGGTCAACACCGGACTATAATCAGGACGAAAAAAAACATATCGTACCAACTCTGTCGGGTCCCCATCGCTCTGCCCCTCCCAGCCTGGCAGTATTGTATTGCGCTGGTGGGTCCCGTTGCCACTGCGTGTCGATCCAACAGAAGGGGTTTGACGTGGGGGTGCCACGCAGGAGGTACTGGTTCGTGTTGGTGGCGTACCGATCCCTGTACCAACCCTTGTCGGGGTACGGTCGTTCTTGGCGGCTTGTCATGAAAAACGCTTGGGGATTCTAGAAATAGGACATTGACATACAGTTTAAACTAGTATACGTTAGTTCGTTTGCGAAAACAAGTGTAAGCTTACCTTAGGAATCACTTTCGTGTCCTATTTTTGGGTAGAAACCAGCACTGTTGTCCATTTTGAGAGGCGCAGAACCGTCCCCTGGAGGAATTCGAACTCACGTTCTCTTGGGTAGGAGTCGGGCACTTGTACCACTTAACCAATCGCTTCATATTTTGGAAATGTTTTCCTGCCTTTTATATCAAGGTTTGCCAATGCTTATTGGTTGGATTATGACCTAATCGAGGCTTCCATGACTGTGTTGTAACATGTTGACGTTTCATTTTTGGAAGACTATACTTTGTAAGTGAATGGCACTCTAAAAAATTTAACTTACGGTCATTTCCATCCAAACATTTATTGCATTTATTATGGTACGTGGTACATTACTAAAGTCATTATATCTTCAATTTGGAGAGAGTTTATAATAATTATAATACGAAAAACATAGTTTGGGTATAACACGAAGACCTCGTCCATATTGCCCTGCAGTTTCAGCATGTACGGTTCGCTAAAATGCCTTGTCATGGACCAGGGTGTCCAATGAGACATTGCGATCAACTATCCAGAAATTAATTTCAGGTCAATGAACGCCTACAAACCTTTTGAATGTTTTTCTTCTGTGTGTCTGTGAGGGTGGTGTAGGGATCCCGCGGGGTGCGGGGACGTTTGGTGATCATGTCCATCCCGAGGTCTATCCGGTTCGTCATCTAGAAAATAGATCATGGAACTATAATGAACAATACATAGCTACATTTGTATTATTTCGTTGAAAAGGATTCGAATTATGCAGCTAGATCTAGAATAACAACATAATAGGTTGCACTATGTTGGCATCCAACATTAATACAGGTAGAAAACAATGCACACAATTGACTATCAGTTGTGTGAGACGAGTGTCTCAAAAACAGGCGCTGTTATTTTCATTGTGATAGACGCTCTGAAAACATAAAATCGTATATTTTATAAAATAATGAAATCAGATCATGTTTCAGGTACGTGCCATATGTTGTTATAAACATATCATGTTAAGAAACAGAGCTGACAGTGCAATGTGACTGAATAATGAAAACCACATCATAGCAGCTCTAAGGCTCATTTTTCATGACATGTCTTTCATCTTCGAACCATTTCCTACCTAGGTTCAAATATACACTTTCTTATTATATACAAAATCAAATTCAAATAGCCCGAGTAAGAGAAGAGGCTTTAATTAGGGTAAAATAAGCTTGTTTTGTTTTGTTGGTTACATGTAACAGAAAATGTGTATATATGTACAATGTAATAATAAATAATTGATTGTTGGAAATGTCTGTAGTGAACGTAAATATACAATTTTGTTTCTATTTAGTCAAAACATTACATATAAACGTTAGAACTATATGGCATTAATACTGAAACTACATTTGGCGCAGCTTAATGTGCTCAAATATTGATTAAAAATTCAGCCAGTTGAGCTTTTTTTCTTGCATGCTTATATTATTATTTCATTCAAATGTGACGACATCTACTTAGTTCTCAATACAAATTTAGTGTCACTTTATATGGGGTCGTGTCCTTTTAATTGAAACAGGTGCCCTCTTAATTGTCAATTAGTGAATATTATTATATGAAAGACTGTATTCCAAACAAAGAATTGTGAATATCATAGCATGCATAAACCAAGCAACTTATTTATTGAACTGAACTTATTTGTGATGAATTGCATTACTTGTTGAAAAAGAAACCTTACTTTGTGTTTATTTTCGTCCACAAACCGGAAACCACTACTTTTGTTGCTACAACTATAATAGTCTCGTTAGTAACTGAGACAATGGTCCGATTTTAATAAATCTTTTGCAAGCTTGTTATGTCACTTAAACATTTTTTAACAAAATATAATGTTCTATAATGATTCTCATTAAATAGGTTTCAGTTTAAGAAAATACTTAAATACTGTTTAGAGAACATAATATAACTTCCTGTAAGTTTACTTCCGGTTTTCAAGGTTCCCGCAAAATTAGCTGTAAAAGTAAATAGAAGGTAACTGAGAACTTGTAACAAAGTGTTATGTTGAAATTCAGTTGAAAAAATATCGAATATAGAAAACACTTCATTATAAAACCCCAGAAATTTACGTTGCCATTGCTGTACCTGTTATTAAAAATGTTAATATAAAACATTTTTTACTTTCTGGTCTGACAACATTGTCACATGTACGTATTCTGTACAGTACTGGTGCATATATATTTAAATGTAAAACCCAACAGCTTTATTTTTTGTGTTTTTCAATGTCTGCCTGCGCCTATTTGCTGCATTACGGCTTGACCTTGCTGTCTCGCCATCTTGCCTTAAATTACATGTCATACACAAAAGTGAGAGATTGTATGCCCAAACGAGTGCAGGGATAATTCTAGTAAGCGATTTCCGCAATATCTCGCATAAAAATCACTTAAATGCGAGATATTCTCGTGCTTGATCGCAGTTTGTGTATTTTGTGCCTTTTCCCTTTTGTTGTTTTACAAAATAAAGCATCGTAGTCGCAGATAGCTTCTTGTTTATATTTATTGAATTACTCACAAATTGCCTCCCATACATTGAATGCATTTGTCTTATCGAATGTTTTGATCGATATTGTCCACGCACTAAGTCTTGTTTTCAAGCGTTTTTGTGACCCGGAATAACTTTGTTTACGCGGGTTACCACTGCATTTTAAATACGTCTACAATATCGGAAGCATCAAAATGTCTAATCAGAAAACGTTGTTTGCATTCCTTGAAAAAAGCCTCTGGACCAAAATAAAATACCAGTTCAGATGAAAACAACAATGGAAAGCCTTCATCTTTCAAAAAAGTCAATGCACCTTTCAGCAAAAATGGCTTAATCCTATTTTTTGCTCAAATATAAGGAGTACGAATGTTCATGCTGTCTGAACTGTTAACAAGTGTTTCCTTCTAGTCAAACAAGTGTATATATTATATCTATATACCTATATATTGTAAATTTGTAAATATATTGATATTCATGAAACAAGTTACTGTTATGCATTGTTTTATCACTGCGTTATCCATGTATTATAAAAAATCTCACTGAAATTAAAATTCTCTCACCAATTTTGGACAAATGGGAGCAATTCTCTCATTGAAAATCTGACGTAGAATTATCCCTGGAGTGGGTTTGAACCCCGTACCTTATGACCTTCAGTTGACACCACATCCAAGTCACTATAAAAGCTAGCCCAACAGAAAGGCTGTTGGAAGTGCCCTAAACAGCTGACATTAGATTCCCAGGGTTCCCGCTGGCGATTGCCATCGTCGCCATTTGCGACAAAATCCCAAAAGTGGCAACAACTTTTCAAATTTGGTGAATTTATGGAGACGATTTTTTTTTTTTAAATATTATCTTAAAATGACGTAAGCAGTGCCCATGCAGCCTGCATTGATAATCGATTCTGTCACTGTCATATATCAAGCGCATCTGCTGGTGCGACAACAAATCAGATAATTAGGGCAAGCAGTCACAACCCAGTCAACACCTCGCTAATTATTGCAGAAATTTATTGCTTTCACGGATTAACCAAGCCATCCCTTAGTATGTCTCTTATTAGCAAACAATTTTAAGATTTAGCTCAACAGCTTTGTTGTTGCGTAATTAACGGGTTAGTTTTAAAAATGCAATTTTCGGTTGTCGGAAAGACACGTGATATTTCATAATGACGTTTACGTGCTAAAAATAGATTTGCTTTCGGTTTTGTCGCAATTTGTAATTGCTATAAATGCAGCAATTTAGGGGTTTGAAAAGTGTTAAAAAGATTAACAGAAGTCATTGGGTATGCTTACAAATAAATAGAACTACATCCCATTTGATAAGGCTTCCAATTACTTGGCTGGAGTAAAGAGTAGACACTATTTTATTCGGACAGTATGGCCTTAGTTTGACAATGTATATATTTCTTTAAAGTTTCCATTTATTTTAAGTTTATCTCATAATTGAATTTTTTAATTCTATGACACTTTTGTATGCAGGCATTCGATTGAAATCAACATATATGTATATGTCGCATTTTTGGCAATATTTCTTTTTTTTTATTTATATACTTGTCCATATATTTTGTCAATAGAATAACAATTTGCTAATATCTTATGCTTCATGTACAACAATATTATATTATGTTCTGCACGACAATGTGCTAATTAAATGCAATTTAAGGCTCTGAAAATGCTTAAAACCCATGAGCTTAAGGGGGCTTCGCCCCCTCTGAACCCCCACAAGGGCGCTGCCCTGTACCTGTAAGGGGGCCTGTCGCAGCCCCCCTTAACCCCCTGCAAAAAAGTGGCGACAACTTTTTAGAATCCAGGGGGAACCCTGACTCCTCTCTTGTTTTACCTTTTTGGGACCAGACTTGAACCCCCTAAACCTGAATGTACTGACCTGTACAGGTTCCGTTACCACCCCTTTACATTTATGTGCTACCGAATTACTTCTGACACCATTTAAGGCTCATAAGCAAGGCTATTGGAAGTGCCCTGTACTGCTGACACTACATTTGTTTGGTTTGACGCAGCAGCAATTTGAAACCCCTAACCTAAAGCATATGATACGAACAAGTAGTTGCCTGTGGCCTCTGCTGTGTATTGTCAAACCCCTGTGGTAAAACTGTCTTGATCTTGAAAAATTAAACATTTTATTGACTGTTTATCACTCCATGATTTGTGGTATGAATCATTATACAGACTGAGATACATGTATAACTTTGACAATATGTCCGCTCACTTACAAAGTTAAATTTTCTCTAGGGTTCTAAAAATGGAATGATTGGTAACATTTTACTAAGAAATAAAAATTTCACCCTTAAAGTTCAGACATGTTCAAACCCTATTAAATGTGAAATGTATGCATATACCGCACTTTCATTGCAAATGAAAATAAAAAATGCATCTAACAAGCACAACAATCTTACCAGTTAGTCCAACTTATACTAGAAATCCATCAAAACTACCAACGTTTACGTCATCATTGTTAACTTTTAAATCTTAACTACGGTACTCTTAAAACTTTTAGAATACGCATGTGATCTCTTGTATTTGAAATAAGATTTGTGACAATTGTTTCAGCATTACTTGTTTGAATTAAATATATGAACACATCAAAACATATTTCATATTTCGAAGTCCACAACTGTAAAATTAACAGTTGTTAAGTTTTTGATAAAGTTCTGAACAATTTTCCCATTATATGCACTGACAACATATATCATAATTTCTCGGCCATCTTTGACAAGATTGGGATGGACTTCTTTACATGAAAAAGCCAAGTGTGTTTGGAAGTCAAAAAGTGCTCGTTTTAAAAAAAAATGCAGAAATTCACAAGCATATTTGTGCAACATGAAGCCCCAATCATTCGCAGTTTAGGCACTGAATGCATGAGCTCACATTTCATTGCTGCCTTCATTACATCTAATGTAGAACTGTTTGTATGAATTATTGCATGTCTAAAACTTTCCTGCATTTTTGTAGAGACATTTATTAAACATGAACAACAGTTGTCTGGGCTTATTACTTTTTTATACAAATGTGGGATGGTGTGAGGGGAAGTGACGGCCATTGACACATACGTGTAGTTGACAAGCGGAATCGGACCGACCTGAACTATAGTTTGATAATCAGCGATGTTGTCCCAGTCCCTAAAGAGTTATTGTCATTGAATTTCTTTTTTATTAAACACAAAATTTATGTTGTCCCCACTGTAGCTTGAGGAGCTTTTAAAAGTTTTATCAGATAATCACTGAACTTATGAATAGACATCTAATATTTGTCACCAATCTCAAAAACAAAAGATAATTTTTTTTGGGCAGAATATCTCAATAACTTGCTATGTTGCCCATGTCATTTCAGAGTTATGGTCCTTCAAACTTAAAACATTTGTTTGTAATTATTTTGATGTACTGTCAGTACATAATTTTAACAGCTTGCCATTCTTGTTCTGACATGTAGAGACTAATTCGCCCAAGAATCACCTGGTACCTTGCCTATCAAGCTCCGAAGACCGGTTACAACAGATTTTAATTAAACAAAGCATTTTATCATTTCAGTCGTGAGATTCAATGAGTGGTCAGCCAGACCAGGTGAACGGTAATGGAGTTGGAGAGGAGGAAAAGGTTGCCATCCTTGATGCAGGGGCACAGTATGGCAAGGTAACCCAGAAAATTCAGAGATGATCATATCCCTCTTTTCAGATGATTTTCTCGTTTAAGGTCACAAAACTTTGATATTAGTTTTTAAGTTGTTGCACTTAATGTGATCTGGACAAAATTGGTAATATTTCAAAGGCAGGATAGTGTCATTCCTTTATTATTTTACTGGTTTCCTCTCTTCAATATTGTGTGTTGGCATCCCTGGAAATTCTGTCTGATGTTAGTGAGGGGCAATTTAATACCATGTATGACTAGAGTCACTAGATACCATTCATTTGAATCAGCCGTCATTGTGCTATTTTTGGATAGATACATTAACTGACATCTGTCACTTTATTCTACAAATTCACCATTGATGTATGATATTCTGTCATTTTTTTTCACACTCATGTGCCATTACTGAGACAGTTTTTCCTGATAAGAAAAACTTAAGTAAAAAAAAAAGTAAAGTTTTATAGTCAACAAATGGCCAAGACAAAGATTGTCTTACAGTGAGAACAGCTTAATTGTTTTATGTTTCAAATTAGGATGAGCATTTCTCTGCCTGTAATTAAGACCGTGGTGAAAGCACTAAAAATATGAAATCATATCTAAAATGTGATTCTGTGTTGTAATGTTAGCAGTACCATTACTGTCTTTTTAAGGTGATAGACCGAAGGATTCGAGAGCTGAAGGTTGAAACAGATGTGATCCCACTGGATACTCCAGCTTTTGTGCTGAAGGAAAAGAAATACAAGTATGTACACTTTGCAACTGACATTTTGCTTTATTTTTTTCCTTCTTCATCTTTATGCGTTTTTCTGAAGTGTCATGCGATAATTAGGTCTTAACTGCACAATTACATTAATTAAAATTTAAATGATACATGTGACCAGAATTTTGTAAACACCATGGAGCAGCAGTTCCTCAAGTTATATTTTTAATATTTGATTAAAAAATCACTAGATATTCACCCAATGTTTTTATTATAGTCCATCTTTGGAACAACAATTAAGCTGAGTACAAAACAATATTCTTTTATCAACCTTGCAGGGCGATTATCATAACAGGAGGGCCGACTTCAATAAATGATGAAGATGCCCCCCTTTATGATGCAGAAATATTCAACATCGGGCTTCCAGTACTAGGCATCTGCTATGGTTTCCAGGTACAGGTTCATTTCTTCAAAATCCCACAGGCATTTTTGTAGTCATCCTACATACATGTCAGATGTTCTTTTAAAAATATGAAGTGAATGATACGAATGAGTCAACTTATTTAGCTAATCCATTTAAACATATAACCTCGGGGAAAAGGCAATTTTAAAATATGCCACCCCCTTTCAGAAGCAAATTTACCCCTTCAGGGTCCAAATTAGCGTAAAAATACACCCACCTATATACTATTAAAATGATTGCATTCACTCTGCTGTACTTTTGTTTGAGGCATCCCACAGGTTAGATATTCTGATAAGTAGGTACTGGGAACTAACTTCAAAATAGTCATTGAATTTCAACTTTTGACTCCCTTAAATAATGAAACAATTGTTATTCTCATTGCTCTTGTTTCTGAATTTGATGTTCAGATGATGAATGCTCAATTTGGAGGCAAGGTGGGTCAGAAAGCAGCCAGGGAGGACGGTCAATTCAGCATTCAAGTGGACAACAAATGTCCGTTGTTCAGGTAAGTTTATACTTGTTTAGTTTGGCTTGAGTGTAAAGGCAGCTAGACGCTGATTAGATTCACTCTCAGGCTCATTTCTTATGAAGGAACATGTAGTGTTGATTTTGAGAGTCCACAAAAAGAATATTCACATGGTTGGACTCGCAACCTCTTGGAAGAGAGACCAACATTTTTACCACTATCACTTACTTAATAAATATATATGTACATAGTTTATACTGAATATTTTGCATTTTTCTCTTGGGTTATTAAAATGATTTACAATTGCATGAATCTTTGTAATTTATGTTAATAAACTAATGTAATATCAGTAAGTTTGTAAGTTGTCTAAACAAAATAATTATTATCCGTACAAAAAGCAATCGATTGTAAAACTAAATTCTGTTCTTTCTTTGAAGTGGCCTTGAAGAAGAACAAGATGTCCTCCTGACACATGGTGACAGTGTAGAAAATGTTGCTGAGGGGTTTACGACTGTGGCCAAGTCTGGGGACATTGTAGCTGGTAAACGAGCAGGCTTTTAGTTTAAAGTGACTTACATGTTCTTTAGCTTGATTGCAAAGACAGCCCTTTGTCTGTTTTCTGGGGAGAAACCAGTACTGGTGTGCAGTTTGAGAAGTCAATAGATGTAATTATTTTCTGGTTACCGTATTGCATGTTACCACATTCAATTATGCCAATGTTCCAGCAAATACATCATTTATTGTATTGCAACCTTCGACATGTGTTCCCAACTAACCAACCTACTTAATAAATGAAGTAGGATCACTCTGTCTTGCATATAAAACCAATTATTGATCTTTTTTATTATTATGCCCAGAAAGGGTGGGGGTGGGGGGTACGAAGGTACTCAACCATCAAACGTACTTCAATAATCCAGTATATGAACTCTTTTTTTTGCATATAATGAAAATTTGCCCCTTTAGTATTTGATTAAAAATATTCCTCCGAACACAACAATCATATCTTTTTCAGCCATTGCCAATGAAGAGAAGAAGCTGTATGGTGTTCAGTTTCATCCAGAGGTAGACTTGTCCACAAACGGCAAACAAATAATGGAGAACTTCCTTACTCTGGCTGGTTGTCATTTCTCATTTACAATGGCGTCCCGTGAGATGGAATGCCTGGAGTATATCAAACAGACTGCTGGCAGTCATAAAATACTGGTATGTTGTTAGACAGAGAGAGATACTGGCAGTCAAAAAATGCTGGTATGCTGTTAGAGAGGTGTTTACAGTAAAAAAAATACTGGTATGTTGATAGAGAGGGATGCTTGCTTCCATAAAATACTGGTATGTTGTTAGAGAGGGATGCTTGAAGCCATAAAATACTGGTATGTTGTTAGAGAGGGATGCTTGCAGCCATTAAGTACTCGTATGTTGTTCAAGAGGGATACTTGAAGCCATAAAACACTGGTATGTTGTTCAAGAGGGATGCTTGAAGCCATAAAATACTGGTATGTTGTTAGAGAGGGATACTTGAAGCCATAAAATACTGGTATGTTGTTAGAGAGCAGGGTTCGACACTAACGGTAGTCCGAGACTACCAGTTTTGTGCTCTGACTACAAGAAAGTTTAAGGCAATCGTCCGTCGGACTACTATAAAAAGTAAATATGACATCAGGTAATTGAGCATAAAATCTTTATTACGCTTAAACTTGCGTAAAACGTTTTGCTAAAATTTTTAAAAAGCTGAGTATCACCAGTAAATACTCATTCTAAAGTTTGCCGAAGATGGCCGAGCAGTTCCGGACAACCTGGACTGTTAAGCGAGTTTCGCCCGCAATTTGTTTAGCCTTTCGATCAATATTTAAACCAGTCTGTAGAATGTCTTTATTTAGAAAGGGAAAAACCATTTTGCACTGTTACATGGTGTGTTTTAATCGTTAGTCACATGAAACTCTGCCAGTGTCAGCGAGGTTGATTTGGGTTAAAAATGAGGTAGAATTTCTAGATCCCTTGCATTTTCAGTCAGAAACAATGATAGATACGATGTTAGCAAAAACTTGATGGTTGTTATTATTTTTAGATATTCTGAAAATATGTCATGGTTATTTATTTATCGTTTAGAGTATTGTCAAATGTCGGCGTTTTGATATAGCAGGCAGAAGGAACATAATGTATGGCTTGTGAAATATTTTAACTGGCTTTTAGAAGAGCAACTTAAAAAATAATCATACTGCTCAAAAAGGTCTAATTCAGTGTAAGTGCAGACGACGGCAGAAATTGTGTGCGTTAATTTTCGCGCCAAAATGTCGTAACATTTTAAACATTGAAGTTAGAGCCAATAACAATTCTTTCCTAATAAATTAATTACAATTTGGGAATTAATTTCATTATATTTTTAAAGCATTATTGTATGTCGTTTTAAAAGATTAACTAAGACTACTGAATAGTAGGATGCCAATATTAATTATCAAATATTGCTGATCAGTAGGAAGTCTGTCATTTGTGCGGTATCTTAGCAACGATCTCGGTCGAGGTGTCAATTGATTTATTGCACCATTTTCCTGAAAGTGACAGATTATGGGGTATTTTAGCATGGTTTTTAGATTTTTATTCTTGGGTATTTTAGCATGGGTTTTAGACTTTTTAAGGTTTTAAAATAAAAGGCCAAACATTGTTTTGAAGAATGTGGAAATTTTAAGATTGAGACACTGATAAGAAACATGACCAATCAAAGGGTTATTCTGACAATGTTTTAATGGGAAGTCTTACAAAACACTAAAGGAATCTGTTGCAGGCTTGCATTATTTTTGGACTACCAGAATTTTTGCTGGACTACCTGGATTTCAGATCCAGTAGTCCGAGGGACTACCTTGTGAAAAATGTTAGTGTCTAACCCTGGAGAGGGATGCTTGAAGCCATAAAATACTGGTATGTTGTTAGAGAGGGATGCTTGAAGCCATAAAATACTCGTATGTTGTTCAAGAGGGATGCTTGCAGCCATAAAATACTCGTATGTTGTTCAAGAGGGATACTTGAAGCCATAAAATACTGGTATGTTGTTCAAGAGGGATGCTTGCAGCCATAAAATACTGGTATGTTGTTAGAGAGGGATGCTTGAAGCCATAAAATACTGGTATGTTGATAGAGAGGGATGCTTGCAGCCATAAAATACTGGTATGTTGATAGAGAGGGATTCTTGAAGCCATAAAATACTGATATGTTGTTAGAGAGGGATGCTTGCAGCCATAAAATACTGATATGTTGTTAGAGAGGGATGCTTGCAGCCATAAAATACTGATATGTTGTTAGAGAGGGATGCTTGCAGCCATAAAATACTGATATGTTGTTAGAGAGGGATGCTTGCAGCCATAAAATACTGATATGTTGTTAGAGAGGGATGCTTGCAGCCATAAAATACTGATATGTTGTTAGAGAGGGATGCTTGAAGCCATAAAATACTGATATGTTGTTAGAGAGGGATGCTTGCAGCCATAAAATACTGGTTTGTTGATAGAGAGGGATGCTTGAAGCCATAAAATACTGGTATGTTGTTAGAGAGGGATGCTTGCAGCCATAAAATACTGGTATGTTGATAGAGAGGGATGCTTGAAGCCATAAAATACTGGTATGTTGTTAGAGAGGGTTGCTTGAAGCCATAAAATACTGATATGTTGTTAGAGAGGGATGCTTGCAGCCATAAAATACTGGTTTGTTGATAGAGAGGGATGCTTGAAGCCATAAAATACTGGTATGTTGTTAGAGAGGGATTCTTGAAGCCATAAAATACTGATATGTTGTTAGAGAGGGATGCTTGCAGCCATAAAATACTTGTATGTTGTTAGAGAGGGATGCTTGCAGCCATAAAATACTGGTATGTTGATAGAGAGGGATGCTTGAAGCCATAAAATACTGATATGTTGTTAGAGAGGGATGCTTGCAGCCATAAAATACTGATATGTTGTTAGAGAGGGATGCTTGCAGCCATAAAATACTGGTATGTTGATAGAGAGGGATGCTTGAAGCCATAAAATACTGGTTTGTTGTTAGAGAGGGATGCTTGCAGCCATAAAATACTGATATGTTGTTAGAGAGGGATGCTTGAAGCCATAAAATACTTGTATGTTGTTAGAGAGGGATGCTTGAAGCCATAAAATACTGGTATGTTGATAGAGAGGGATGCTTGCAGCCATAAAATACTGGTATGTTGATAGAGAGGGATTCTTGAAGCCATAAAATACTGATATGTTGTTAGAGAGGGATGCTTGCAGCCATAAAATACTGATATGTTGTTAGAGAGGGATGCTTGCAGCCATAAAATACTGGTTTGTTGATAGAGAGGGATGCTTGAAGCCATAAAATACTGGTATGTTGTTAGAGAGGGATTCTTGAAGCCATAAAATACTGATATGTTGTTAGAGAGGGATGCTTGCAGCCATAAAATACTGGTATGTTGATAGAGAGGGATGCTTGAAGCCATAAAATACTGGTTTGTTGTTAGAGAGGGATGCTTGCAGCCATAAAATACTGATATGTTGTTAGAGAGGGTTGCTTGCAGCCATAAAATACTGGTATGTTGTTAGAGAGGGATGCTTGCAGCCATAAAATACTGGTATGTTGTTAGAGAGGGTTGCTTGCAGCCATTAAATACTGGTATGTTGTTAGAGAGGGATACTTGCAGCCATAAAATACTGGTATGTTGTTAGAGAGGGATGCTTGCAGCCATAAAATACTGGTATGTTGTTAGAGAGGGATGCTTGCAGCCATAAAATACTGGTATGTTGATAGAGAGGGATGCTTGAAGCCATAAAATACTGGTTTGTTGTTAGAGAGGGATACTTGCAGCCATAAAATACTGGTATGTTGTTAGAGAGGGATGCTTGAAGCCATAAAATACTGGTATGTTGATAGAGAGGGTTGCTTGCAGTCATAAAATACTGGTATGTTGTTAGAGAGGGATGCTTGCAGCCATACAATACTGGTATGTTGTTAGAGAGGGTTGCTTGCAGTCATACAATACTGGTATGTTGTTAGAGAGGGATGCTTGCAGTCATGACCACCCTGATATGTGGCTAGAGTGGCATTAATGTTGTTTGAATCACATTATTGACATGACCACCCTGATATATATTCATAACTGTTCAACCAATAGAGAGATTCACCCACATGATAAGGCTAGGAAACCAGAACCATGTACATTTTATGTTGCAAGATACTTCCTGCCATTGACCAAATGATTAATGCACATGACATGGATACTGTACCGGGTATATATTGTTTTTTGTTTTTTTAATAAAGAAGGTAATTATTGCGGGCAGTCATTACTCATATCATTTCTAAAAAGGCCTCAATAATTCTATCATGTAATGAAAGGGACTGTAATCTTGTACTAGCACAACTGAATAGAATTATTTTATAGTCAGATGGGCACTCATCCATTCCTGAATTTGCAGGAATGCCAACAAAAAAAGTAATTTAGCGATCCAAATGTAATGAATGTTATATATATATAATATCTATTGTCATAGATTTCATGGCAGAAATTCTGTTTTGTCAAAGTTTCATGGAAATAGGCTGTCAACTCAATTATAACAATGTTTACAGTTGGTGTTCTGTATTCATTTAGTGGACTCCAAAGTGGTTGGGAATATAGAATAATTTGAGGCATAACAAAACAATGTGATCAAAGCTATGTTTGCACTAGCTAGTTCAAGGTCAAGGTCATTGTACAAGGTCGCGATTTGAGCCTTGCATTTTGTGTATTCTCCGTATCTGCTATATTTATTGAAGGATCCTTATGAAATTCCAGTTACAAGTACTGTTCACATAGCTCAGTTCATTACACAAAAAAGACAAAATGAAGAAGACATAAACAACTCCCCTGCTTCTAACATCTCTTTCTTTTTGTGACTAATGTATATTAGCTGTCATTACGACTGTCTGATTTTGCTTTTTGATATTGTCAGGTGATGAACCCAAAAGTCTATAGAATGTGCAGATAGATAAGATGATCATTCAAATACTCTCAAATTATCCTATGATTAAAAACTGTTTCTTACCCTAATTACAGATGTTGCTCAGCGGTGGAGTTGACTCGACAGTTTGTGCAGCCCTCCTACACAAGGCCCTTCCAGATGACCAGGTTATAGCCCT
Source organism: Mya arenaria (assembly GCF_026914265.1). Taxonomy (NCBI): domain Eukaryota; kingdom Metazoa; phylum Mollusca; class Bivalvia; order Myida; family Myidae; genus Mya; species Mya arenaria. The sequence goes on from NC_069130.1 coordinate 26,734,877, forward strand.
GCACATTGATAATGGCTTCATGCGCAAACATGAGAGTGAGCAAGTGGAGAAATCCCTCAATAACATTGGTCTGCATGTCAGAGGTAAGAACAATAATTTAAAGGATTTCATGGAGATTTAGAATAAACGTTTACAAAAATGTAAATGTGACGAGTTAAGGTTTTCTTTCTCAAGTGTCACATGGTAAAAAACCTTGAATTTATTAACTGATTACTTTATCCCAACTTTTTATGCCCCCTTTTGAAAAAAGTGGGGTATATTGTTTTGCACATGTCGGTCGGTCTGTCTGTCTGTCTGTCTGTCTGTCGGTCGGTCGGAATACCAAATGGTTTCCGATCAATAACTTGAGAACGCTTTGACCGAGGGACCTCATACTTGGTATGTGTATTGGTCATCACCAGCAGATGAACCCTATTGATTTTGAGGTCAGTGGGTCAAAGGTCAAGGTCAGTGTGACCTTTACATGAAAAACGGTTTCCGATCAATAACTTGAGAACGCTTTGACCCAGGAACCTCATACTTGGTAGGTGTATTGGTCATGACCAGCAGATGAACCCTATTGATTTTGAGGTCAGTGGGTCAAAGGTCAAGGTCAGTGTGACCTTAACATGAAAAACGGTTTCCGATCAATAACTTGAGAACGCTTTGACCCAGGAACCTCATACTTGGTAGGTGTATTGGTCATGACCAGCAGATGAACCCTATTGATTTTGAGGTCAGTGGGTCAAAGGTCAAGGTCAGTGTGACCTTAACATGAAAAACGGTTTCCGATCAATAACTTGAGAACGCTTTGACCCAGGGACCTCATACTAGGTAGGCTTATTGGTCATGACCAGCAGATGAACCCTATTGATTTTGAGGTCAGTGGGTCAAAGGTCAAGGTCAGTGTGACTGTAAGCTGAAAAAAGGTTTTCTGATTGTCCATATTTTAATTTCATCTTCTGTCTATTTTGTTATTGTTCTTCTTTTAGTGGACAATAAACACAATTTTTTATTATACCCCCCAAAACAAAGTTTGGGGGGGTATACTGGAATCGGGTTGTCCGTCCGTCTGTCCGTCCGTTTTTTTTTTGTCCGGGATTCATCTTTGTCGTTATTGAACAAATCTTTTTCAAACTTTCAAATATTAATGACCATGATGTAAACCTGTGCCTCCGTGGATTTGGTCAGAGTCGCATGATCCTGAGTGGAGTTGTGGCCCCTTAATGAGTTAAATTGGGCAAAATTAGCTTTGTCCAGGATTCTTCTTTGAAGCTATTGAGCAAATCTTTTTCAAACTTTCAAATATTAATGGCCATGATGTAAACCTTTGCCTCCATGATCCTGAGTGGAGTTGTGGCCCCTTAATGAGTTAAATTGGGTAAAATTAGTTTTGTTCGTCCTACTCCTTCGTCATTTTTGAATGAATCTTTTTCAAACTTTTAGCCATGGTGAGAACATTTGCCCCTGTGATTGTGGTTGGAATCACATGATCATGTCTCCAATTATGGCCCCTGAATAAGTTAAAATAGGCAAAAATTATACAGCTTTGTCTAGTTGTTACTAAAAATAGAAAAACGGTTTCCGGACGATAACTCATGAAAGGCTAGACAGATTTGAACAATTTTTGGTACACAGGTGTAACATCAGAAGATACAGGTCAAGTTCGATATTGGGGCTGGTGGGGCCAAGGTCAAGGTCATTGTTACTAAAAATAGAAAAACAGTTTTCGGACAATAACTCATGAAAGGCTAGACAGATTTGAACAATTTTTGGTACACAGGTGTAACATCAGAAGATACAGTTTGGTACACAGGTGTAACATCAGAAGATATAGGTCAAGTTCGATATTGGGGCTGGTGGGGCCAAGGTCAAGGTCACTGTTACTAAAAATAGAAAAAACGGTTTCCGGACGATAACTCATGAAAGGCCTGACAGATTTGAACAATTTTTGGTACACAGGTGTAACATCAGAAGATACAGCTCAAGTTCGATATTGGGGCTGGTGGGGCCAAAGTCAAGGTCACTGTTACTAAAAATAGAAAAACGGTTTCCGGATGATAAATCATGAAAGGCTTACAGATTTGAACAATTTTTGGTACACAGGTGTAACATTAGAAGATACAGGTCAAGTTTGATATTGGGGCTGGTGGGGCCAAGGTCAAGGTCACGGTTACTAAAAATAGAAAAACGGTTTCCGGACGATAACTCATGAAAGGCTAGACAGATTTGAACAATTTTTGGTACACAGGTGTAACATCAGAAGATACAGGTCAAGTTTGATATCGGGGCTGCTGGGGCCAAGGTCAAGGTCAATGTTACTAAAAATAGAAAAACGGTTTCCGGACGATAACTCATGAAAGGCTAGTTTTTCTTGTCAGCAGTGTAACTTCTACATTACTCAACATATTTAAATAAAACAGTACATGCATGATAAAAGAAGATGCAGTTTGCAGTAACCTTGGAGTTATGGCCTCTTTTCAAAGGAATGGTTTGCCATTTCTGTGTCCAGGCGGCATTTGGGGGTATTCGTCACTACTGTGACAGCTCTAGTATTTCTTACTTTTTTATAATTCCATAACTTTTTTTTTCCAATATTTAAAATCTAATAAATTCACAAATAATTGGGTATGGGTTGTCTTTCTAATACAGCTAAATTAGCCTTGGAAACAACAGATTAGGTTGTTTTTTCCAGCATATTGGGAAGAGGGTCATAGCCTTTTAATTGAAAAAATGAGATGTTTTGCCAAAAATAAGAATTTTCCACTTGTTTTCATGAAATTAACAAAAATCGTGCAAGAAATAAACAGGGGAAGCAAAATTCTGTTGTTTCAGTTTTAGAAAACATGAATACTTCTATCTCTTTCCTTTAGTGATAAAAGCCTCCCACCAGTTTTACAATGGTCGGACATACATCTCAAGTAGCGCTGAAGGCAAGAAGCGGAGAACTAACACGCTTTGTACAACTGTGGACCCAGAGGAGAAACGGAAAATCATTGGAGACACATTCATGAAGGTGGGTTTAAGCACAGCTTATTTAGACTAGATTGGAAAGATAAACCATATCCTTTAAATTGGGAGTTTTTGTGGCTCTTTGTTAAAAATTTGAAAATTGAGTCAAGAAATTGCAGCCAATAAAGGAGTGTATTTTAATTAATTGATGCTATTTATAAGCTTTAATAGAAAAAAACAACTATTACTTTGTTAATTTTAAGCCAAAAACAACCTATTAAAGTCTTTTACTCAGACACACTGGGAATTTTAACATTTGATTTAGGAAAAATGAATTCTATCTTGAATTGCAACATAGCTGTCAAAAAAGCCCTTATAGGATCTTTTGTGGTTTCTTTATTAGTACAGTTGCATAGCTACATATAACCCTTGTAGGCCTAGGCCTTCAACTATTTTGAAAAATGACAAAATTTAAATAACCCCAAAATGCAAGAAAAACTAATAGCTACTCAAACACCTTAAACAACCTTAAACAACTGTAAAGTTTGTGTTTTTTTAACCAAAGCAAATTTGATGTTTATTTGAATTACGTTCAGGGTGTATTGCTTGATTTTATCGTAATCATTGCAAATATAATTAAGTGTGTGTAATGTGCATTTAAAAGTCCCAAAACTCACATAGGGTCATTGGGCCTACAAGTGTTTTTTTAGGCCTAGCTACACCCCTGACTTAATTATATGCAACAGTATATATAGTGTAGAGAGAAATGATGTTTACTGGGATCAAACCAAAGGATTGAATAGTTAAAATCATTATAACACCCATCCAGATACTCTGACTACCCAGGGATGTTCTTATAACTGATAAGCCATCTGGCAGTTTTATAACAAATTTGTTTATCACATATCTCTTATAAATTGACTGCAGGTAGCAAATGAAGTGATAGAGGAGCTGAGTCTACGGCCAGAAGATGTCTACCTCGGACAGGGAACGTTGAGACCCGATCTCATTGAGAGCGCCTCGGCACTCGCTAGCGGGAAGGCAGACGCAATCAAAACACACCACAATGATACAGATCTAGTCAGGGAGCTCAGAAATCAGGTAGACAGGATTGAAACTAAAAGGATCAAAATTGATTGATACAAGGGTCACTTAAATAATACATCTAGATACTGTGCATAAAACATTTTATAGTGATAGTAATCATATTTTTACAATCTCGAAAGTGATATAAATTTTCTTGTAATGTGCAAAGTTTCATTTAGGTACCTTAATTATCCCCCGCCTTGAAGAGGCGAGGGGATATAGTAATGGTAGGCGCGATTCCGTGTGTGTGCGTGCGTGCGCGTCCGTCCGTCCCATTCATTTCTTTGCATCTCCTCTTACTTTTCTCATGCGATTTCTACCAAACTTTCACAGATTGATGATCATAAAGTCAAGCAGCGCATATTGTCGGGCTTTTGCGATTAGACCATTTTTGAAAGAGTTATAGCCCTTTGTTTATTTTACATTTAAAATTGGTTTCTTCGCAACTCCTCTTACGTTTTTCATGCGATTTCTACCAAACTTTCACATATTGATGAGCATAAAGTGAAGCAGCGCATATTGTCTGGCTTTCCTGATTTGACCATTTTTGAAAGAGTTATTGCCCTTTGCTTATTTTACATTTAAAATTGGTTTCTTCGCAACTCCTCTTACATTTTTCATGCGATTTCTACCAAACTTTCACAGATTGATAAGCATAAAGTGAAGCAGCGCATATTGTCTGGCTTTTGCTATTCGACCATTTTTGAAAGAGTTATTGCCCTTTGCTTATTTTACATTTAAAATTGGTTTCTTCGCAACTCCTCTTACGTTTTTCATGCGATTTATACCAAACTTTTACAGATTGATGATCATAAAGTTAAGCGGCGCATATTGTCTGGCTTTTGCGATTTGACCTTATTTGAAAGAGTTATTGCCCTTTCTTATTTTTATGCATTTCTTATGTTCCTGAGAAACTACCCTTTCCATTGATTGGCTTTCGTTACAAAATATGTCCCCATGAGGCGGGGGATATAGCTGTCTGTGACCGCTCTTGTTCTGTTTGATGTAGTAATATTTTAAATCTGGTAAGTTAGCGCAAGAAGGCGCCACTTAATGGCTTCTATTGACATTGTATTCATATGTGCAAGAAAAACATTATTCATTTATAGAATAGGTATAGTGATAATCCCCTGCTGAAAAGCAAGGGAATATAGTTATGGTGTGTGTGTGTGTGTGACAGTCGCACATGTTTTTGTCGGAAGCATAATTTAAAAAGTATATTTAGGTCCTGCAACTTTGGGTGTTGTGGACATACCGTATGTGATGTTTTTGTTTGCTTAAATGAATGGCAGATATTTGACAAACCCCAAGGTAGCGTGAGGAAAAAAACAAGCAAAAAACACTGGTTATTTAATGCATTACATGTTTTATTTTCAACATCATGTCAATAAAGTAAATGTTACCAGGCAGGGTGTTGCTTAATAACTAAATGATATTTTGTGAGATGGGACTGATATATTGAAATGTTTTTATCACTAGGGAAGAGTTGTTGAGCCCTTGAAGGACTTCCATAAGGATGAAGTGCGGGCAATAGGTCGGGACCTTGGGCTTCCAGCAGAGATGGTCAGCAGACACCCATTCCCAGGTACTCAAATTTAAGATACCATAATTGTACTAATGACTTAAAGTCATATAGTCAAGTTTATCAAGTTATATCTTGGTTTCTTACTCATTTTGTTCTTTGAAGAAAAACGTTAAGTCACAGTCTTAGTGTCAACATCCTTGGCCATCACTCCAAAACTGTTGAAGAGTTCTACATGAAACTTTGTATAGCAGTGGAGTTATGTATTTGTTGTAAGGCCCACAACTTTTATGGTAATAATTGTGGTGTTTTGAGTACCTGGGAAAAACAGGTGATTTTTAAGCATCAGATTTTTTGGTACCCATATTGATAATAGATTGGCATTTAGAATCTGAAGTGTATAAATGTAAGTAATGTTCTTTGCTATTTAGATTATACTATAATATGATGCAAACTATGGTGAAAAGAGGGTTCATGATGGTTCAGGTTGTGTGGCTTATCATCTGTAGACACATGTATGTTATAACATAAAAAATAAATGTACTTCTACTTACCATATCCTGCTGTATTCGGGAAAGGACCGCGACAAGTGGGAAAAAGTTCGTTTTGCGTCAATTTTGGAATTTTGATGCCTAAATGCATGACTAACACATTTTACATGACCTCGAAACATGATTTAATTCACTGCTAAATTGCCAACTGACACTTCTGCATACATTTTAACTTTCTGTTTGTACATGTGTTTGTGTGAAGTTCATATTTTTTATGGCTAATGGAATGAGGGCCAAGGCCCTATGAATTGTAAAAAGGCAACACAGTACACTAAATTGTGGTCCCATATTCCACCATATTCCAGGTCCAGGTTTAGCCATCCGGGTTTTGTGCGCAGAAGAGCCATTCATGTGTAAAGACTTCGCAGAGACAGCTGTTATCATCAAGTTCATTGCAGACTATGCATTAGCTTCCAAAACTGTAGGTTGTCAGAGTTCCCTAAGACTTTCATTTAAAATTTTACCCAATATTTATGTCTTTTTTGGGGGTTTTTTGGAAGAAAAAAGTTGAGGTATTGTCATCGTCTTGGGGTTACATTGTTGTATACCCCTTCACACTGTTACGCTGCACTCAAAATCTTAAACCTTGGCCATTACTCAAGAACAGTTAAAGATTTTCATCAATTGTGCTCACATGTTGCAAGAGACAATGCACACATGCGTAGCAAGGCCCATAAATCTGTCTGACTGAAAGAGACAGACAAGAGGTGGCATTTGTTCCCCAGATCTCTTGTCTTTTCTCTTAGTCTCGAACTATTGCCATGTGTAAGTGCTTAATATTTCATTGGTTTCATAACTTTGACTTTTAATTTAAAAATTTAATTTGTCATTAATATAAATAAAAAATCATTTGATGGATATGGCACCTTAAGCTCCTGAGCAATGTGTTTGTGATTCAAACAATTAAAGTAGAAATGAACACAGGCAAACCTTTTTCGGTTGCTATTTTTTTTTAAAACAGTTAGTACTAGAGAAATACACATTATTTTGGAAACAGTAAATAATAGGGAAATATTAAATGAAGACTATATTTTTCCTGGTTGTTTCAGCCTCATAACTTGATAGCCCGAATTAGCAAGAGTACGACCGAGAAGGAGCGGGGGTTTCTGGAGAGGTTCAGCGAGGAAGAAGCAATAACTGCCACCCTTCTGCCAGTACAAACAGTAGGGGTACAGGTACAGGCTGATATAGTGCATACATTACATTACATACATACACGTTTCTGGGCTGAGTTCTCAAACATTCTTACTTCTCTTATAGCAGCTGAACTAAATAGCTAATCCATCTATTCTTAGCCTGTCTTCTCTGGATAAAAAGGTGGAGTTAAGGTGTTATAAGTGATGTTGCAGAAAAGCATTATCCATGGCCTTAACTGTACAACCTTCAGGATATTCAAATAAAACTTGTCACACATGTTACAGGAGACTTTGCGTTCTTTAGTGTAGCTGGCCTGATAACTTTAGCTTTATCTTTGATAATTATGGAGTTGTGCCCCTTGTTTCACAACAGAGGTTTTCTCTCAGTTTTGTCATTTACTGTTCATGTCCATCTTTTGAAGAGAGTGAACATGTTTCAGTTAGATAACTGTTTATATATGCAGGAAACTTCCAAGGTTTCATTTTTCTAGGGTGACTGTCGCACCTACAGCTATGTGGCAGGTCTGTCGTTCAGGAAGGCAGCTAAAGACTTGAATTGGGACGACGTGATGACGCTGGCTAAGCTTATTCCTAGGATCTGCCATAATATCAACAGGTTTGAGGGTCTTACTAGTACAAGTATAAGTATACAGGGTTTGGCTGTGTTCTTACCTTATAAGCATAAATAATGCTTTCACGACCAAGCATAATTTTTTTTCATTTATGTTAAACAGTTGAGGTATTGTTATAGCCTTTTTGTCTGTGTTGTTGGCATGACTTTAAATTATCTAGCCTGGCATATTAATCAATAAAAAGGTCAAGATATTCAGTCTTAAAATTAGTTAAAAAGAGGCGTTTTCTCTTTATTGAAAGAGAAAGCAAGTATATTTATTGTTAAAGGTAATGCTTTCTCTTTTATATTAAAAGGGAAAGTAATCATTATTGTTCTCTTTCATTTCAGGATTGTGTACATATTTGGTGACCCAGTCAAGTTTCCTATAGAGGACATAACTCCCACTTATCTCACCGATGGGGTACTGAGTACCCTCAGACAAGCTGACTACCTGACTACAAAGGTGCTCATAGACTCAGACAGTGTCCATAAACTCAGCCAAATGCCTGTTGTGCTAGTTCCATTGCATTTTGATCGAGATCCCACGCAGCATAAGCCGTCTTGTCAGAGATCTGTGGTTATACGCACGTTTATGACGCACGATTTCATGACTGGAGTACCTGCCCAGCCAGACAAACACTTGCCATTATCAGTAAGTATAGAACTAAGTACATGCATTGTTGCCCTTGTGCAATAACTGAATTACTGCATGTATAGAAACGAGAGTAGATGTTGAGTTTTTGCATTAAGGTGACTGTACGCCATTATGCTTAAGTTCAGGGTTTTTTATGCCCCCGAAGGTGTGCATATTAAAATCTCACCGTCCGTCCGTCCGGCCGGCCGGCCGGCTCTGTAACTTCCCCTTGTATGGATAGATTTTAAAATAACTTGCCACATGTGTTCCACATACCAAGACGACGTGTAGTGTGCAAGACTCGTGTCCCTACCTCAAAGGTCAAGGTCACACTTAGTGTTTATTCACAATGGAGTGCTGCATATAAGGACATAGAATATAGGTTGTCGTGTCCGGGCTGTAACTTTCCCTTGTATGGACAGATTTTAAAATAACTTACCACATGTGTTCCACATACCAAGACGACGTGTCGCGTGCAAGACCCGTGTCCCTACCTCAAAGGTCAAGGTCACACTTAGTGTTTATTCACAATGGAGTGCTGCATATAATGACATAGAGTATAGGTTGTCGTGTCCGGGCTGTAACTTTCTCTTGTATGGACAGATTTTAAAATAAATTGCCACATGTGTACCACATACCAAGACGATGTGTCGTGTGCAAGACCCGTGTCCCTACCTCAAAGGTCAAGGTCACACTTAGCGTTTATTCACAATGGAGTGCTGCATATAAGGACATAGAGTATAGGTTGTCGTGTCCGGGCTGTAACTTACCCTTGTATGGACAGATTTTAAAATAACTTGCCACATGTGTTCCACATACCAAGACGACGTGTGGTGTGCAAGACTCGTGTCCCTACCTCAAAGGTCAAGGTCACACTTAGTGTTTATTCACAATGGAGTGCTGCATATAAGGACATAGAATATAGGTTGTCGTGTCCGGGCTGTAACTTTCCCTTGTATGGACAGATTTTAAAATAACTTACCACATGTGTTCCACATACCAAGACGACGTGTCGCGTGCAAGACCCGTGTCCCTACCTCAAAGGTCAAGGTCACACTTAGTGTTTATTCACAATGGAGTGCTGCATTATAATGACATAGAGTATAGGTTGTCGTGTCCGGGCTGTAACTTTCTCTTGTATGGACAGATTTTAAAATAAATTGCCACATGTGTACCACATACCAAGATGATGTGTCGTGTGCAAGACCCGTGTCCCTACCTCAAAGGTCAAGGTCACACTTAGCGTTTATTCACAATGGAGTGCTGCATATAAGGACATAGAGTATAGGTTGTCGTGTCCGGGCTGTAACTTTCCCTTGTATGGACAGATTTTAAAATAACTTGCCACATGCGTTCCACATACCAAGACGACGTGTCGCGTGCAAGACCCGTGTCCCTACCTCAAAGGTCAAGGTCACACTTAGTGTTTATTCACAATGGAGTGCTGCATATAAGGACATAGAGTATAGGTTGTCGTGTCCGGGCTGTAACTTTCCCTTGTATGGACAGATTTTAAAATAACTTACCACATGGGTTCCACATACCAAGACGACGTGTCGCGTGCAAGACCCGTGTCCCTGCCTCAAAGGTCAAGGTCACACATAATGTTTATTCACAATGGAGTGCTGCATATAAGGACATAGAGTATAGGTTGTCGTGTCCGGGCTATATCTTTCCCTTGTATGGACAGATTTTAAAATGACTTGCCACATGTGTTCCACATACCAAGTCGACGTGTCGCGTGCAAGACCCGTGTCCCTACCTCAAAGGTCAAGGTCACACTTAGTGTTTATTCACAATGGAGTGCTGCATATAAGGACATAGAGTATAGGTTGTTGTGTCAGGGCTGTTACTTTCCCTTGTATGGACAGATTTTAAATTCACTTGCTACATGTGTTCCACATACAAAGACGACGTGTCGTGTGCAAGACCCATGTCCTTACCTCTAAGGTGAAAGATACACTAATAAGTGTTTATTCACAAGGGAATTCTGAATATAAGGACATAACAGTGTAGGTTGTCAAGTATGGGTGGTATTTTTTTATGTTCAGAGGCAATTTAAAATAACTTGCCATATGTATTTGACACGTAAAGGCAAGATCAACTTTTCATGTACTGACCTTGTTCGTAGGTAAGAAAAATAAGCCTAGTTTTCCCCTAAAAATGAACATTTCCCTCCGATTATTTTTTTTTATTTTATTATTTTTTTTAGAAAGTCTACCTGTACAGGTTCATTTTCAACATCCTAATAAATCATGTGATGTTAAGTTTCTTTGATAATTGAACTCAGAAATCATTGATTTTCATCACATTCAGAGATCAGTGTATGAAATATTATCTGTCATGAATTATTGCAATTGATATTTCCACCCAAAGGATTGATATTTTTTGTGCCTTTTAAAAGGAAAATAAACTTATATTCAATCATTTCCTAATTCGCAGGAGACTAGACAGTCTTTTCTTTTAGCTGTAAAATTTCCCAATTTCGCTATTTTCACGACGTGAACGTGAGCCTGAGGTACATGTAATCTCCCCACCGAATAAAAAAACTAGAAGTCATGCTGAGGCTAATTTAGTGGAGGAGTTTAAGATCAGGAAAAAAAGAGAGGGATGGACTTGTAATCTAACAATCAAATATTATAAGAGGTATGATAGTAAACTAAAAATAAAAAATTAACATGCACATTTTCCCCCTTTTTGTACTAAAACGCCGCAAAATTTTCCCCTTCTCAAAGGCCCCAGGCCCGTCCCCTTTTTTAGAAAAAAAACCCTGAAGTTGTATGTACTTTATAAGTATATTTTGTTTAAAATAATACCATTATGCTTACATTTTGAAATGCTTAGTTTGTCAACATAAATTTGCTATTGAAACCAATACTATCAAAAAAAAAATTATTATACAGGTGCACCATTTTTTACAACTTTATTATTTTTTGTCTTGAAATAAGCCATTTTTTCCGTAAACATCTGCAAACCAATGATATAAGATTGCTGACAAAAAATCAGATTGCAGATTTTCATATTTCCATTCGAAAATTAATGTTTTATGGCTTAAACTGTTATATGATATGGTTTATAGAGATTATCGTTAAGATTATTCCTATCTTATGTATAAAATCTCTAAAAGAAGTAAATATTAAGCATATTGTTGAAATACAAAGAATAGTGATCTTAGCTGGAGTAATTAGGTCTAGGGCTTGCAGGTTTATGCTAATATCAACCTCGACAGTGTTAAAAACCTCATGTGCATTCATACTACATTATGTTTTCAGGTGATCGAAGACATGGTACGAGTGGTACAAGAAGTCCCTGGTGTGTCCCGAGTCATGTATGATCTCAGTTCCAAACCCCCAGGAACTACCGAGTGGGAATAGCCACATGGACATTGAATGTGATCACAAAATAGATCAGATACATGCATGCATAATGCTGTTTTTTCTTATATAAACATGCCGGCCTTTTTCTAGGCACCCCAAGGTTTTGTGACTGAAACCTCTTCCAAATAATTTTTACATGATCACTAAGTGTGCTAGATATTTTGGGAAATGCTATTTGAACTTAATGAAATTTTGATATGTGTCTAAGATTAATAAAAAGTGTCTAAATGATGGGTATATGGTGAATTCATGAAAAGTGCTTTACTACTGGTGCCATTCCATTAAGACTCCTAGGAGCAATGTTGATATTTTGAACAGTGCTGTACTGCTGTTGAATCTCTCCTACATGTACAAAAGTACGTCCAAGTTCACTCCTAGGAGCTGTAATTTTGAATTTGACCCTCGAGTCTTATGTAACACAGAGTATTGAAACTTGGCCAGTTTTTGTAAATGGTTTTGAATGTCCGACTTTTTGTGAAAATGAAATCTATACATTTATATGCTAGAAATGTGTACAGCCAATGACTTGTTGTACATGTATCTAACACAGGTGTGCTGCTTGTCAAAGGTTTATACCTCCAATATTCAAGTGTTAATTTAAGTAATCATCTTTTAGATATAGCTGTTTACGATCTGTTGATTCCATTTTAAAAAAATGTGCTATATTTAAAAGGCCTGGGGCGGTATTCATAAAACATTTTCTTAACCTTAGTATCTCTTAAGCACATGGTATAATAACTTTATAATATTTGAAATTCTCATCTTCAATAATTTGATTTAAAAAAAAATGCATACATTTATATTAAAAACACTCCTATTTTTTTTTCTAAATTGACTAAGAAATTCTATGAAATTGACTCAAGTTACGATTGACTTAAGACGTTTTATAAATACTGGTCCAGTTTCTTTCAGATACTGAGCTCCTAAGTTCAGTTGTACAATAACAGTTAAACCTCAATAAATGTCTGTATTAATCTTGTACACAAGAGCTGATACAATTTATAGATTACAATTATTAAATAAAATTGCTGATTGACAGCAGAATACCCAGTTTAATTAATTTTATTATTTTAACCAACTGTCATAGAAACATGTGCATCTTTAGAAAGTATCGTTTGTTTTTTATAACAGTTAGTGGGTTTAGTTAAAAGGGTACCTAACTTCTATTTTACGCTTTTCAAAAATGCAATTTTATGAAATAAGTTCATAAAAAATAGTTCTAGAATAAAACATTAATTTGAGCAGTTACTCAAAATAATGAGATTTTCTCAATTTTTTAATGACTAGTTATTGATGGTATTCATATTTATTGCTTAATAATATATTAGAGAAAGCGCTGTTAAAAAGAGGCAAACATTAACAATTTTGAATCTTACTTTGCTGTATTGTGGTAAATGAGTTCTGATCGACAATTGATTTAAATGTAAAAGAAAAATACATAAATTGGGACCACTTTCTGAGCTTTTTATGTTTTGAGGAAGAAAAAATACAAATACAGTATTTTTATTTTTTTTGAAGTTGTCAGCAACAAGTCTTGGAGAGGTATTGACGAACATTTAAGAGTCAAAACAGTGAAATTATCCAAGTGATAGGATTACAAAATAAAATGAAACAGATGTGTAAAAATATTTTTTTTTTAAATGTTAAAGGATAGTTATTATTACCTGCTTAAAAAGGAGAATGTCATTTTTCATCCACTGGACTCAATTTCACTGATGGAGTCACAATGAATGTCATAGTTTGTTCTATTGTGTTGTTTTGTCCTTATCCTGCATGTCCATTAAAGGGACTTGACACCAGATGGTTCCAAAATTGTCAATAACAACTTTTTGTCAAAAAAAGTCTAAAATTGCCAATACGAGCTAGTATGAGGCTGATAATAATCATTTTAAAAGATATTCTGTCACGGCATCAGCTGAGTTTATCCGTTTCAAAATAGCGCATAATGGTTCCCAGTTTATACTGTGTATATATAGCAGATACATATAATGACCCTATTTTTAAATTAGCTGAGATTTATGTCGAAGACAAACCCTGATTTTTTCATGAATTGGAGAAATATGCATAAACGATAATGTGTTATAAGCAATGTGATAGTTCAGTATTGAATTAAGACTCTATGTGTTGTACATAATGATATAAATTTTATTTTAGTTTTTGGCAATTTTTATCTTTTCTTGCAGTTGTATTATCTGGTGTTTATTCCCTTTAAACTAGCACTGTTTAAAACATTATCCTTGTTACTAGTGTTTGAAATGAAATCAAAGAAATAAATTGTTGAATACCAGTTGTGTCCGAGTGTGGTCTCAATAGTTCTGCATGGGATTGCATAATGTTATTGAAAGAAATGCTACAAGTGGGTTGGTGTCATCTCAAATTTAGAAGAGAATTCCTGAACATGGTTCTGACATCCACAAGATAGTTGGATATGTTGACTGTACGCGTCCTTGTGACTGATCTTATCTCTACACATGTACATGTAAATCTGTCTTATCTTCCAAAATGTACATTTCAAAATGAATGCGTTCATTTAATGGAACACTTTGAACAGTAAAAACTTCCAAAAAATGGTTCGAGAAAAGTTATTGATGATCAGACGTGAAGAGCTTTTTTATAGCAACATACTATTCAGTCTTTAAATCTGTTATTTACATGGTATAGAGAACCCGTTCTCCATTTTGTTTTGAAGGTAATCAAGGTCAATTGAACCTGGGACAGTCTTTCTTTTTATGTTGAATTTCTTACAGTGACAGAAAATTCCTTACAGTGACAGAAATTTCCCGGAGAGACTGCAAAGTTGAAAAAAACAGCAAGGAGATCCTAGTTTGATACCTTAGCTTTTTAGTTCACCTGAGCACAAAGTGCTCAGCGAGGAATGCTTCTTGGAATGTCCTCTTCTAGATTCCTTCAACAAAAGTGGTACCATAAGAACTCTTGTTCAAAGGATTTGAAAATATCAGAAACCGCTGGCCAGATTCCAACATAATTTCACTGAAATGCTCCTTGGCGACTGTATCAAATTCCTTCACCCATGTCAATGGTAATAAAACATGGTCGCCAAGGTGTGGGGCAACTTTCCTTTATATATATATATATATATATGGCCCAATTTTAAAAATCTTCGAAAAGATTCTCTTCAGAAACAAATGGTCCGATTTGAAAATGATTTCACAGATATGTTCCTCAGATGACCATCTGTCAAATTCCTTCACCCTATGTGGATTCAAAAAAATGACTTCCAGGGGCAGGGCTAGTTACTTCAATATGTCTATATGGAAAACTTCTGTTCAGAAACCATTAATCTGATTTTAAAATATCTTTACAAAAATGTTTCTTTGGTGACCATATATCAAATTCCTTCACCTGGTAGGGTAATTTATAATAAACGTTGCTACCAGGGGCGGGGCAAGTTTTTACTAACTTTGAAAAACTTCTCATCAGAAACGATTGGCCTGATTCCAAAATAATCTACAAGATAAAAGAGTCTTTATTTAATGTATGATGTATGGCAACAAGAAACATCGATGCGTTAATTTCCGACATGAATAACAAACATGCATATTTTTATAATTATAATTAAAGTGCAATAATTATTGGGTGACTAAAGCGATTTGGCTAGTTATCGCACTAGTTGACCAGATTTTGCTATAATTGGACAAAGGATTCTAGTGTTATTACTCCAACAGCCCAATAATGCCTACCCATCAGTAAGCCCAAGGTGAGACTTTGATGCGTCCCTGTGGTGTATCATATATGAAAAATATGTATTTTTTAAAAACGTTACAAGGTGCCATGACTCTTACAATATTAAAGTAGGAGTCAATTAACTTGTCACAAAAAAGTACATTAATACTGTGAATAGGTTCTTGTAGTTGGAAGTTCATATCTTTAATGATGGCAAAACATTAATTAATTAAAACATATGATGAAAGGGAACATTTCTGTGGGATTGTTCCAATGTGTATAATGCTTCTTACATTTTAACTATTTAAAAAGTATACGATTATACTCTTGAAAGAACTAACCATTTAACAGTGGTATGTCTAGCTACTAGAGGAACCGTGCGCGTGCATGTGGACTGGACGTACTGCCAGGAAAACTAGTTTATGTTATCATTGTATTCAGTGCTCTAATCCATTTTACTCTTTGTGGTTGTATCCAGGAATATGTTAAGAATCGACTTTTGAAAATAATTGTTCCAATAGTTTACCTATTTATAACTATATGCTTTTATTTCCTATCACCAACTAATTTTTATGTTTTGATATGTTATGTATGTTATCTCTTGGGTACCAGTTGAAACTGTATGCCTATCGCCGTTATGACTAGTAATAAAATTGCTATATTTACGAAGTAATTTCATATTGAGGCTGTCAAAGGATCACGCCGAATATTTTGTTAGATTTGCAACTTTCCTGCTAGATTTACTGATTGTCACATAATTATGGAGCTCAATATCTTGAGAAGAATGTGTACTCGATATTTTCAAGTTGTCAAATCGCACGGACATTTTTCAATACAGGTATCGTTGTATAACAATTTGCCCGGAATGTGTGGGTGGGGTAAATGTTGACTTTCACAACACAGGTTATACAATACTAATTAATTTCCCTTTACATTTCAATCCCATTTCCGACATATAGAACTTATAATTATATACAAAAATAAATCTATTGTTTAATTAATTTTGTTTGATGATGATATTTTTAGCTTGACTATGGACTATTCAGAATAAGGAGAGCTATCCTAGTCACCCGAGCGTCGGATTTGGCGTAACCACTTATGTCAAAGTTTTTGTAAGAGTTTTTGTACCACCTAAAATATTTTCAAAGTGCATTGACATCTGGCTTTGAAACTTTGCACACTTGTTCACCATCATGCCCCCAACCTGTACACAGAAGGAGGTAACTCTATCAAGCATTTTGACAAAATTATGCCCCTTTTTGTACTTAGAATTTACGTTAAAGTTTGCGTACCACCTCAAATATTTTCAAAGTCCATTGACATCTGGCTTTGAAACTTTGCACACTTGTTCACAATCATGCCCCCATCCTGTACACAGGAGGAGGTAACTATATCAAGCATTTTGACAAAATTTTGCCTCTTTTTCTACTTAGAATTTACGTTAAGTTTGCCTATCACCTCAAATATTTTCAGTCCATTGACATATGGCTTTGAAACTTTGCACACTTGTTCACTATCATGCCCCCAACCCGTACACAGGAGTAGGTAACTCAAGCATTTTGAAAAAATAATTCCCCATTTTCGACTTTTAATTTATGTTAAAGTTTGCGTTCCACCTCTTATATTTTCAAATTCCATCGACATCTGGCTTTGAAACTTTGCCCGCTTGTTCACTATCATGCCCCCAACTTGTACACAGGAGGAGGTAACTTTATCAAGCAATTTGACAAAATTATGCCCCTTTTTAGACTTAGAATTAACGTTAAGGTTTGCGTACCACCTGGAATATTTTCCAGTTCAATTTATGTAAATATCTTAGCACATCATGTATTGCATTGAAATCTAATCCAACAGTGATCCATGCATGTTTCGCCAAAACTTTTCAATCCATACACCACACCGAAAAGCGGCGGAATAGTAGAGCGCGCTGTCTCTGTGACAGCTCTTGTTGATTATGATGATGTTTATGATTATGGAGATGATGATGTGGAGGTTGCAGGGTTCGAATTTAGCACTCGCACACTGGCAAAATGCGAGCCAAAATTGAAAAATGCGAGTTGAATTTAAAGTGTCAAATATTTGCGAGTTCAAAATTTGCAGAACATATGCAATCCTCGAAAAAGTTATGAACATAATCGGAGATCAGTTCCTGCACAATAGATAAAAAACTAATTTTAGATATGCCTACTTTCGTTTTCCGATAATCACACAGAAATTGATGACGTTGATTAACGTATATATATGTGCACAGACAGGTACTTGTTACTATGTGGCAGGTACTCGTAACTATGTATATTTCTAGACTGGTCTTTTCCTTTCATTTTTGGCGGCGGTATTTAGCGATAATCGCATCGAGACACAGTCTGTATAATGACGACAAGCTAAAAGATAAGTTTTTTTACGCGTGTTGAATTTAAAACGCCGACGGCTGATAGCAATGATCAATCAGTTCCAAAAAAAGAAGGCAAAACGAAATAATCAGTCCGTTAAAACTGTTTTGATGTGGAAGAGGGAGTTGTATATTAAATTGACACTCAACACAGATGACGAAAGGAATGTTTTCAAACTATTTTGCACAGACCAATACTGGCCTGATCAGACTTCCTCAGTACGTACTGTCAGTGTTTCATATATGATGATATCATTTAAAGTACAATTACATGATCATTCATTTAAGAATACACTATACCTGAAACCATTGTTTTCCATACAATATACAGTATACTTTTTCCTAGCAAACACAAAGGTTTGCCTTAAAAATGCGAGTGAGTGGCTGGTTTTGCGAGTTGAAAATTTAAGTACTGGCAAAAGTTTGCGAGTGTCCAAAATAGTTAAATTCGAACCCTGGGTTGTGTTGTTGGTGGAATGGCTTGCATTATTGTGATTATGTCTGATGAGAAATTCAATGTGTTGCGGTATCTGTAAAATTAAATCAAATTTTAAATTGGTGATGATAATCAACTATCACCAATGTTGAGCCCCTATTTGAGCCGCTGTCCACTCCTATCCAATTTCATTAGATCACTAATTGAGTGGTTGTCCTTTTTTCAGGTGAATCTTCAGCAAAGACGCAATCCCTTGTTAGGGATACCAGTGAGATGTTTGAGCACTAGTAATGTTTGCCATGAACAAACAGGCAGAACTGGCAAAACAAACAGACGGTTTCAACTTCCAGTATGTACTTTACAATGAAATATGAATTATTCTATCTTCTTAAGTTTTTCTTTTTCTAAATGTTCATAAAATTGTCTTGTAAACACATACATGTCTGTTTTTCGAAGAAGAATTAACTGATGGAGCTATCACCATAGCTTTGGTGTCAGCATTGTCCTTGGTAGGCAAATATTTAATCTTTGTCATCTAAAAACTGTTCAAAGTTATTCAAGTGAAGCATTGTCCCCATGTTGCCCGAGACAGTATGCACATGTTGTACAGGAAGGCCCATAACATTAGCTTTGATCCTCATTGAGCTATGCGCCTTCCTTGAAGAGATACAACCAGGCAAGTGTTGTTAAAAGCTATGCAGCTCTTTTGATTGTATTAGTTACCAGACAGCCTGCCTTTGCCTTAAATCAAAAAGTTTCATTTACAAAAGAGGCTTATAAGATAGTCATGCTGAGAGAAAGTATGGTGCAAGATTTATAAAGGAGCAGGTTTGGCCTTATTTCTTATAACTAAAATCACAGTTGGCTAACAAGTTTTTAGGTTATCAGTTTTTAGACTATGTCTATTTACACTTGCACAAATAATTGTTCATTATTAATTATGTCAGAATTTTAAACAAAAGTATTGGTGTATGAATTAATAATTTGTTAAGATTTATTCAGCTGAACAATTTTCGACATTTAATTATATGAAATGATTCACATTGAACAAGATGTTTGTATATGGCTAAAATACAATGAATGTGTGTATGATATGTTTGAGAATGCATGTGAATGTGCAAGGCAATGAATGGTTGTCCTATTCATATGAGAAAACATGTGTATATGGCTATAATGCAATGAACGTTTGTTCGATTCGTACGAGAATACAATGCCATCTTGCAGCCTGGAATGGAAGGAACAAAAGAGCCACCATTCATGAACAGAATGAGAAAAGGCAACAAATCTGTTCCCCCAGCTCGCTCCAAGGGGGCATTTCAAAAATACCAGGAACAAAAAGACAAACAAGACTGGAGCAAGAGATTTAAGATACCTAAAATATTTTATGAGGTAAGAGAGTAGCGTGCTTTGGACAGAAAATGGGACCAAAATTTTGCACCATTTTATTATGATTCATATCACCAAAAAGTATAATTTTTTTACAAATATTGGACTCAAAATTCACATGCTTTCAAAAACAACACAAAATGTATGTAGGTTGATGGAAAAAATAATAGTGCATTAAAATTCCGAAAAAAATAAATAATAGTTAATTGTACTAGCTTACCTGCACAATATAGGTTAATTCCTTTGATATCGAGCTAGCGTGTATTGACTGTATACACAACACATGTTCATGTACTGTATGTCAAGTATTATAAACTTCAATTGATGTTTAAGGCAGGCTGTCTGGCAAACCTTTGTTGTTCTACATCTGTTGATAAGCCACTGATGTGTATGTATTTCAATTTTCTGTTTCAGAGACAGGTGGAGATATTTCTTTTTGTTTTCTCAGTCGTAGGCTTCGGATATTCCTACTACTATATTCAGAAAAAGATTCGGGAAAAACAGTTAGGTAGGCATGTTACTGTTATTCTGCTGTAAATCTTCTCAGGTAGATCTGTCATACATGTAACTTCAGCAGTATTTTCTGGAGATGAAAACAATAAAAAAAAGGGATTCAAAAAACATTTGTGGATGGAACAGTTTTGATGCATTTCTATGGAAACACACTTGGCACATTATTTATAAAAATGACATATTTTTCCCAATCCTCAAAATGAAGCATTTCTGCCAATCCTCAAAAATATACATTTTTCTCAATCCTCAAAATGAAGCATTTTCCCCCAATACTCAAAATGACTTATTTTCCCCCAATCCTCAAAATGACTTATTTTCCCCAATCCTCAAAATGACATTTTTTCCAATCCAAAAGTCCCTGCAACATACCAAATACACATAAAAAACCCACTGCATATGTTTTAACCTCACATATTCTTCTTCTTATTCAAGAGCTTGTCAAACAAAGTGCAGTAGAAGAGCAGCCAGTATTGATAGGAGGTGACTGGGAGTTGGTCAATCAGGATGGCAAGCTTGTGTCAAACAAAGACTTTGTTGGCAAGTGGTGTATCGTCTACTTCGGCTTCACCCACTGCCCCGATATATGCCCTGATGAGATTGAGAAAATCATCGAAGTTACGGATATCTTAGGTTTGTTGAGCTCCATGTATTGGCGCATCTCTATAGTTTTTGTCACCAAAAAACACGCTAATATTAAGCACTTATCTTTAGGCCTACATTTGTATCTTGGTTGTTAGTTCAAAATTATGTGAAGATTTACAATGTTCTTATAATCATTACTATTCTAAAGAAATACCTAAACATTACCTTAAATTATCTGTTCTTTGTCATAACCATGAACTTTTTAAAAAAGAAAAACCTTAACATTATGTATGAAATGTATGTTCTTTATCATTATATAACGATGATTTTTTTAAAGAAAAATCTTATATATAACATAATTTAATTTAACGATAACTCTTAACCTTAAAAAACCTTAACATTGCATATGTCACGGTATCGTTACCTAATCAGGTGTTGAGAAGATGTGTAAGCAGTCCGATAGCTCAGTCTGTAGAGAACTCCCCATCAGAGAGGGGTCCCCAGTTCGAGCCCCAGTCTGGCTGCACACTTTTTTCACCCTGTGACAAATGGCGCCCAATGAGGGACTGTGACTGTATAATAAAATTCAATATCCTACCCGTGGTTTTGTCGAGATTATGTTCACCTTGTTCGTGGACAAATTCCAACTTGGCAAGGGAGTATGTCACAGTATTGTTACCTTATCAGGTGTTGAGAAAGTGTGTAAGCTTTCCGGTAGCTCAGTCAGTAGAGCACTTGCCCTTTCAGCAAGGGGTCCAGGGTTCCAGCCCTGGTCTGGCTGCACACTCTTCTCACCCTGTGACACATGTTTGTATGAAAAAGTCTGTTCTTTGTCATATCATAACCTAATAAGCTCTTTATTTTTAGAGAGGACCCCAGGCATGCCAAAGATGATTCCCATGTTTGTGACTGTTGACCCAGACAGAGATTCTCCCGAAATTGTCAAGCAGTATCTGGAAGGTAGGTTGTGGAGGTTTTAGGTCATCATTTAGTCTCCCCAGGACCCCTAGATTGTCTTAGCTTTGTTGCGATGGCAGTGTAGTTTTTAGCTCGACTATTCGAAGAATAAGGAGAGCTATACTACTCACCCAGGCGTCAGCATCGGCATCTGTGTCACACCTTGGTTAAGGTTTTGCATGTTAGCACCTTTAAGTCATTATCTCAGTAAATACATCATGTATTGCATTTAAACTTTAGATATGTATTCCCAACTATCTGACCTACTAAATTAATGAAAATAGATAACACTTATTTGAATTTAATGCAAATACTGGGCCTTTATTATTTGACTTAGAAATTCTGGTTAAGGTTTTGCATGTAAGCATGGGTTAATATCCCAGCAACTACTAGATATATTGCATTAAGACTTTAAACAATGGCACTCGACCATCCAACCTACTTAATTAACCAAATAATATAACTCTAGTTTGCATTTAATGCAAAATAATTGCCCTTTATTATTCGGCTTAAATATTCTGGTTAAGGTTTTGCATGTAACCACATTTAAGTCAATACCTCAGCGAATACATCATGTATTGCATTGAAACTATAGATATGTATTCCCAACTATCTTACCTACTAAATTAATGAACTTAGATAACACTTTTTTGAATATAATGCAAATTATGGGCCTTTATTATTTGACTTAGAAATTCTGGTTAAGGTTTTGCATGTAAGCACACATAGGTTAATATCTTAGCAACTACCTGATGGATTGCATTGAGACTTTATACAATGATACTCAACCATCCAATCTACTTAAATAACCAAGTTAACTCTAGTTTGCATTTAATTCAAATTATGGCCATTTTTTATTTGACATAAAAATTTGAATACATCATGTATTGCATTGAAACTTTATACACAGGTTCCCAACCATTCAACCTTCTTAATTAATCAGGAACTCTATCTTATCTATTATATTATAGTTGCCCCTTCATTATGCGACTTAGAAATTCTGGTTAAGGTTTTGCATGTTAGCACACATACATTTAGGTTAATATCTCAGCAACTACTAAATGTATTGCATTGAGACAATGGTACTCAACCACCAACCTACTTGAATAACCAAGTTAGCTACCTGTATTTTACAAATAATGGCCCTCTATTATTGGACTTAGAAATTCTGGTTAAGCTTTTACATGTTACCATAGGTATGTTAATATCTCAGCAAATACATCATGTATTGCATTGAAATCTAATCTAAGTTTACAGTGATCCATGTTTCGCCAAATCTTTTCAATCCTTACACTGAAAAGCGGCGTAATAGTCGAGCGCGCTGTCTCTATGACAGCTCTTGTTTTGGTTGTTGACGTCATGCAAAACCTTAAAAGTTTAGAACTTATATGCTGTTCTGTATAATGCAAAATATTATGGGGGGCATCTGGTGGGCCATGTTCACAAAAGTTGTCATGCAATCTCTTTCTTTGGCAAATGTACACCAATACGCATCCAATTTGCTCACCATGTGCATGGGCAAAATATCCAAAACAAGTTGAACAACCAGCCTTACCATTGAAGTTGCTCTAGAGTTGTGATCCCTGTTATGATCCCTGAATCAACAAAGATTATCAAAATGACAGGGTATGCTTAGATAAAAAAAATCCAATCTTCACCAAACTTGGTCATAATGTTTATTGGCAAAATATCTGGGACAAGTTTGATAACTATTAGATATCCAAGTCGCTCCAGAGTGATGGCCTTTGAACTGACAAAACATTTATTGAAAAGTTGTAATCCTCAAGTTGACAAAATAAAAAAAATAAAAAAATGTTGGCATGTCAAGCTATTACAAATTGGTCAAGTCTTAAAAAAATTACCTTAAATTGATACCCTAAATAAAGCCAGGAGCATTAGTTTAAACTTTATTTATTTTACAATTATTGCAAAGAAAGTTTTATGTCACTCACATTGGCCTGATGTTGAGGAAGACTGTGGTCTTGTGGGAAACCGGAGAAAACCCACATGTATGGCTTAAATATAGGACCATTGAGGCTTGGTATTACTTAAATGTGATATGCAGAAAAAGTTGTAAAAAAGAATAATTATACTAAATAAATACTATCTGAATTAGACAGTATATGCACATGCTTCCATAATAAGCACTGCAGAATGTGGTTTTATGTTCTGATGTTGATATGTTCATTTCATAATATGTACATGTGTATACAAAGTCCTTTGTTAGTGTTCTGTGTATTACCAAGTCCATGAACCTGTTTGTTACAGAGTTTTCCCCCAAGATGGTCGGCCTGACAGGAACCTGGGATCAGCTGAAGGTCATACTAAGGGAGTTCAAGGTCTACTTTTCAAAAGGGCCGGTGGACGAAGATGGAGATTATATTGTAAGTAAATTCTGCTGGTATTCAATTTAGTGTGTAGATTTTATATTAGCATGTCTGTTTTTCAAAGGAAATAAGTTAAGGTTTTATGATAAGTTTGGTGTAATTGCTAGTGTCGACATTCCAGGTTTGGTGTAATTGCTAGTGTCAACATTCCAGGTTTGGTGTAATTGCTAGTGTCGACATTCCAGGTTTGGTGTAATTGCTAGTGTCGACATTCCAGGGGCCTCATATAGGTTGATGCCCATTTTTAAAAAAAATTGACTTAAATGATCAAAACAAAAGTGAAAGATTTGTGTGCAGATCAAAAAAAGCTTTAATTAATGGAAATTTGCAATTAATAGCTACGTGACAACAAATTTCCCTGTTAAATGAGTGCTGACATGTCACTATTTTTTATTGGTACACAATTCATACGCACAAGTTTTGTTGTGATCATTAAAGTCCAAAAGGTTAAGCATTATATTGCACTTATTTTTTTGTTTTACACCAATTTATATATGGCCCCTTTAACAATGACTGTAACTCAAAAACAGTTTAAGATATTCAAATGAAACTTGGTACACATGTTGCCAGAGATAATAGGAACATGTCTAGCAAGACCCATAACTCTGGCTATAATATTTGTAGAGATGCTTCTCGTACAAGTTCCAATGAAGATGAAGAAATCCCCTCCCCACGTCCCCCAATAGTAACCATTGATTTCTTATTTACGTAACTTGGTACAAATGATCACAATGACAGCGTTCATATTTGAATTAATTCACAACACTGTGGTAAAAATATTTAAATTTTGCAGGCAAGATTAAGATTTATGCTGGAACATGAAAATTCATATTTTAATACATATATCAAAACACTATCAAAATAGATTTTCAAATACATTTTTTAAATCTAAATTTAACCCTAAACTGTTTTTGCATAAGCAATACAAACAGTTTGGCCAAATTTCAGCCAAGTGAATGATTTTTTTTTTTTTTTTACATCAGCGACTATGGTTTTTCAAAACACATATTGAATTTCAGGTGGATCACTCAATCATTACGTTCTTAATGGACCCCGAGGGACGCTATGCAGCCCATTTCCCGAGGAGTAAGACAAACATTGACATTGCTACTGCGATTGAAAAGAAAGTGAAACTGTATAAACCACCATCTAGCAGACATTGATTGTTTTTATAATAATAAGATCTGAAGGCGAGTTGAATTCCACCACTGTTTTCTGTAGCAGTATGTGTGATATAAACATTTTCCTGTAAAGTTTGTCATTATTAAGTTATTAATGCAAAATATTATGAACTTGTCTGGGGGGTTTTAAATAAAAAAATAAGTCAATCTTTTTTCATAGTCTGTGTCATTCAGATTGTGGTCGTGCAAAAACTATAACCATGGCCATCTGTCAAAAACTGTTCCAAGATATACACATGAAACTTGGTACACATGTTCCCAGAGATGATACAAACATATTTAGCAAGGCTCATAAATCTGACCTAAAAATATCTTCAGGAGTGCCCCTTTTTGGACTAAATGCAACGGCCAAGTGTTAGTGGCCAAGCGTTAGTGTTACTCCGAATTGCTCTTGTTTTACATTTAATGTACACTATTTTTAGTGATGTTATCTGATGTATGAATGTATGAATAATTGTATTTTGAAACTATAATTATGTGTGTAAAGGAAGTAAATATGTAATTAAATTTATGTGCAACATGGTGTTTGTTCATTATTTATTACTTACGTTTGTTTAAATCATATGTCTTATGATGGCCTCATCAACATGTTGCTTGTTTACACTAAAGAAACCATTTTTTTGCCATCTTCATGAAACTTGGTTAAAATGTTAAGTGCTAAATCGAATGTTAAAGTGAAAATAAGGTAAAAATCTTGACAGTGTAGTGGCCACATTTTCTACCGTATGTTTATTAGGCTTACTGTCACATGAAGCCAAAATAGTTGAGGGCATGGGAACGATTTCAGATGAGTTCACAAGATGTTCCCTAGGTAACCTATCAAATTCTATTTTTTTACCCTATGGTAATATGGAATACCTCAGAAACCGCTTAACCAGTTTCAAAAAGAAATCACAGAATTGTTGAATTTCCTTCAAGCCGTGTTTGTTCGTACAAAAGCATGCCTGTGCAATGCCCCAGAAAGTGCTGGCCAATTTCAAAATAAAGTTATATTCAGATGAATGTTGCTTGGGTGACCCTTTTATCGATTTCCTTCAAGTCAAGTTGAATCATTTAAAACATTCGAAAACAATGCAAATGCTTTTTGGCCCAAAATCTGATAAAATATTCTTCCATAAAATATGATGAAAATATGAGTACCCCAAAACATACCACAAAGGATTTAAGTTTTACTCCCTAAAACTATTTTCCTCAGAACTAAATAAAACAAACTTTTGAAACGTTTTAAGTTTTGGCCTTCTCCATCCAGACCTTGAGTTATAATAGTGTACTAAAATATATAGGTTATTTTTATGTTGACATTAAAAAGAAAAATCTTAAAGATTTTTTTCTTTCAAAACTGCAAGTGGTTCCGTACCCATTTTATCCAAATCATGTTCCTGTGGTCAATACTGGTCTTGATCAGGTGGTCACTGTACTAAATCAGACTAATATAATGAAATATGGATGATTTTTTTCTTTCTCCAAAACTGCGCTGCCACGAGCTGAAACATATACTTTTTATAGTTTTCTAGTAGACCTCTACCATCTTTTTCAAACAATCATCACTTTCCTTAGCAACCATCACTTTCCTTAGCAACCTTCGACCTCCATAGCAACCGTAAAATTCCTAGGCAGCTATATTTTATCTGAGTGAACTATAACTTTCTCAGTAGCAGATTTTGTTCATATGAATCAACTATTTTCTGACAACCATGTACAGTCTAAGCAACCATCAACTTCCTTAGCAACGACACATTTTTTTCTAAGTAACAAATGATAAATGTTGGGAGTACGCCTTTATGTAGTATACTACGTTGTTTAATGCTGGGAGTACGCCTGTATGCAGTATACTACGTTGTTTAATGCTGGGAGTACGCTATGAGTACGCCTTTATGCACTATACTACGTTGTTTAATGCTGGGAGTACGCCTGTATGCAGTATACTACGTTGTTTAATGCTGGGAGTACGCTATGAGTACGCCTTTATGCACTATACTACGTTGTTTAATGCTGTGGGTTCGCCGTTATACAGTATACTACGTTGTTTAATACTGGGAGTACGCATTTATATAGTTAACTACGTTGTTTAATACTGGGAGTACGCCTTTATACAGTTAACTACGTTGTTTAATGCTGGGAGTACGCCTTTATGCACTATACTACGTTGTTTAATGCTGTGGGTTCGCCGTTATACAGTATACTACGTTGTTTAATACTGGGAGTACGCCTTTATATAGTTAACTACGTTGCTTAATGTTGGGATTAAGCCTTTTTTGTAGTGGACTAAGTTGTTTGATTTAGGAGGATGTATGGCTTAACGTAGTAGACTACCTTTTGATGCTGCTAGAACGTCTTTATGTAGTTTGCTTTGTCACAGTTACTACTGATGGGACATTGCTTGACCATCTACAACATTAATACAAAAATAATACAGTATTTATTCTAAAAGGCTTTATTTTTTTCTGTTTTGCATATTTCATCCAACAATACTAGCTCCTTGACTGTGTATTTCTGAAAAGAAAAACAAAAATAACTGGTTATATCTGTATACAAGATTATATAACATATCAATAAAGAACGTAGTTATAAAGTGCAAACATGTTGCTTGAGTGTCTCACTATAACAAAATGTAGCGAAAATGAAACAGCCTTACGAGGAAATATATTGTTGACTCGTACTGAGCAAATGGTACAATGACGTGTTAGGCATATCCTTAGAAAAGATCCATGAATTGGTTTACCCTGTTAAAATATGTATTAGGTAATGCCTTTATATGTCATTTAAATTGGCTGAGAAAAACGGACGACCCAGTACCTAATAATATTGCAGCAATGGCCGTGTAAACCCTTATATCGAATATGAATATCGTTGCAACGTCTTAAGGCTTCCTTTTTTTAGCCACGACTTTATACGTGTTATATATCGTAGCCACAATTTATAATTAATGTTTGTGCAATGTATTTGGTGTCCTGTGAAGTTTTTTTTGTCTTTCGTCTAGTGTCTTATTGACCGTGATCTTTGTCTTTGGTCTTTAAAAGTCTTTCAACATATTATTTGTTAAATGCTATGTTGCCGGTCTTGTCCCTTAGGTTGCCATGATTATAATTGTAAATCGTAGTAATAACTGGTCGATGCTACAACTTAAAAGAACGTTGCTATGAAATGATTTAGCCGCTTCTATTACCATCTTATTCGCAGAACCTAGTATTCCAGCCACTGGTGGCCATGGCAATTACTCTACGTCCTAACCACGGAATACGTAATTGAATTTAAGTTATTTGCTAAGTGAAAACTATTTACTGTAGAAGATCTCTTTGGTTCTTTGAAACATGAACGACTGTAACAAAACGGTGAATTTAAATGTATGCAGTCAATATTTAGAAGACATACTATATCGACAGAAGGCATAGTGCACTTCTCCAGAATCATGGCCAAAGATTGCCTCATAGCCACAATGGACGTCATCCCACTGTCCCTCCCTGTATGGTACCAGCACTGTACAATCCTCAAACCCGGAACCACCAAGCGTGTTGGACACATGTCCAGGCATCCAGTTTGTGTAACGAACACTTGTTCCTAGACAAATAAATTGAATAAATAAATAAAGGATTGGTGTCATCACCGAACACATGCGCCTTCAAATTGTACAACACAGTTTCCCATCATCATCATCATCATCATCATCATCATCAACAACAACAACAACAACAACACCATCACCACCAACATCATCATCGTTATTGATTTTCCTATCGACTCGTATTGACAAAAAAATTACCAGAGGTCCATGTAAATGTCCCCTCATTATGGACGTCATTCAAGCCAATCCACACAGCATGTAGTGGGAAATGTCTGTTTATGAAGCTCTGGACGAAATTTTGTTCTTCTTGACTGCTGATATGAGCGAGATGGCCACCGTTGTTATTGCAAACGTTTTCAGCATGTTCCCAGGAGTAGCGGGTGGTCGGGAGTAATTCAAAGCATGCTCTCTCGTATTGGGCCAAAACGCCACCATTGCTCAGCGCATGCGCCCGAACGTTCGATGGACATTGGTCGGTGTCACCTTATTTTAAACAAGATACTTTTATAACGTAACAAACAAATTAAACATAGTTCATCGTCAATCACCAAGACCCATAGATGTATTTTTATGAATAATAACACTAGGTTCCCATGTCATAAGCATATTGAACACATGCTTTCAATTATACAGAGCGAACTACATGGAAAAGCCAAGACGCCATTAACTTAACGGAGAACAGTTTCGAGGCACACTATGAAATTTAAACATACTCTTAACGAAAGACAAACAACATTACAATATAAAAGAGACAGAGAACACGTGCATTAAAATATGTTTAGTAACAAAGCATAATTTATTTAGATGTTAAAAATGATGAACATTGGCGACTCAGTTATTCATTAACACAATCTCCATTTGCCTTTGAAATGAGTGGGGAAAAATGATGTGGTGGTTATGTCATATAGATGTTTTAGATGTTGGAATGGACAAAGAAAGAGTATAATGATATGTCTTACCATCTCCAGCTGCGAAAACAACTGTCGGAAAAACATTTGGAGTTGTACTTTGTAACGGTGATGATGTAGTACCTAAATCGAACAGGGAATGAGAGCATTAATATAAAGGTTAATAATTGCGCTCACGGCAGAGATCAAACATATTTATGACGAGAACGCACACATGCATATATACATGTAGAACACAAACTAAGGACAAGTTTTACAGTGTTGGAACAATAGTTAATAAACGGACGTCGGCTTAGACGAAAGAGGAATTCCTACGAATAATATCATCAGTATTAAAGTTTAACATCTTGAAGCAAAACTGATCTTGCTTTTTTGTGTCTTGAAACATATATTCGAAAGTGTCCTTCCTTTCAGGACTCTATGTCTCTGAATTAACCCTTGTTAACACGGACTAACACAACAGAAAATAATCTTAGATACCACTAAATGCTGATCCAAACATTCTACCATATCCAAATTACTACAGGTATATATATATATATATATATATATATATATATATATATATATATATATATATATATATTTATTTATTTATTTTAAAACTCGATCCCTTACGTTCCGAAGCTGAATGACTTTTAGCGCCTAAAACCACTCGTGTAGAACTAAGATCACGCCACTTACTGGACATTACATCAACTCATGGAAAATCATTTTCTTCTTATTCTTTTCAAACGAAGAAAATTATATCTTTCGTGAAATAAATATGCTCAAACGAAACAAAGTCTAAACTATCTCTAAATGGCTTCATCAAAACCTATTCAATTTTATCAAAGTGGTAAATTGTCCATAAAACCAAAACACACTTACCAAATTGACAAATGTATCCGTTCAATTCAAATGAACAGTCTCGGTCGTCCCAGTGTCCTGTGAGTGTTCTCGTATCCATGACAACACAATCCTCTATACCGTGAACTATAGTCATCTCATTTGTAGGCGCCCAATTTTGAAACGTTAAAGGATCACCTGCAAAAAACAATGCATGTCAAGGCATCCCCAAGTTGTTGAACCAGGAACTACTTTTGTGTTGCTAAACCAGTAACTACTTTTGTGTTTTTGAACCAGGAACTACTTTTATATCACGAAATTTTTAATCGGCCAAATTGATTAAATTTAGGACTTTATTACAGATAATCAAAAACCGTTATTGGAGAAATCAACATGTTAACTTAAAAAAAGACAAACACATATTTCCAAAAAGTAGGGCTTTACAGAAAGTATGTGATTGGTATTGATTTAACCCTAGAATTTAAATTTAGGTGCAGTAGTGATTCACAACGACAAAAGCATTTGGAACTCCTCGGCCATTTTTATCGAAAACAACCTCGGATGTATATGGAAGGTTTTACATACGCAGAAATCGGTAGGTTTAAGTCCGCTGCAAGTAGATCGCGTAGTAATTTCATTTTGCAGTTAAATTTAATGACTTAACTCTTGGTAATCTTAATTATGTTTGCAATAATACAATTCACTTGCAATTAATTCAACCTAAGATAAACAAATATAAGCTTAACAACTACATTTGATTAATAATATAATTCAAACTTTTACGAACTACTTCTACTGATGTATCGGCATACATCCGAGGTTGTTTTCGATAAAAATGGCCGAGGAGTTCCGAATGCGACAAAATAGACATACCAGACGTCCAAACAAAGTTTCCTTCCGTTTGTTCATCGTGTAAACCAATCCAGACAGAATGGTGATTGTAATACTTGTTGAGGAATGCAATAAGGTAGTCGTTTTCTGCTTGACTTCCAACATGGACCAAATGACCACCATGGGTGTTACATGTGCGTTCAGCAGATGCCCAGTGCTCTAAACGGCTACTTACTACGTAGCAACTCGACCCAAACTGTCCCAAAGAACCGCTGCTTATTGATGCAAAGGAAGCGAGGTCGCTCGAGCAAAGACTTGTATCACCTAGAAACATTGAGAGGAGGACCAAAATCATTCGGAAGAATGACCATTCAATGCGATCAATTGTCGGAAGGCAGCAAAATAATCGGATTAGCATTCTAGAACCTCTGTAACTTCAAAATAAATAAACAACATATAATTTCCGCAATAAAGAGAATTTTGCCACAGTTGTAAAAAAAAAACATTTATCGCATTTAATTGAGATCCGTGTGCCAAAAATACAATCACAATAACTGATCTCTGTAGCTCACCTGTACTATTGAAAATGAAACAGTCTAAATGGTACCTGGAAGCGAAAACAGTGTCGGTGGTGCCGTTGTAAAGACAGTTGACGGCAAAAGCGTTGTTGTTCCCATCGTGGTCGTCGCCGCTGTTCTTGTTGTTGCTGCTGATGTTGATGATTGTGTTGTCGACGAGGAAGTTGATACCATAGATGTAAAACTATCAATTGACTGCGTGTCTGATGTATATGGTTGTGTCATCACACTAGTTGCATTGGGGGTGACAGCTGATGGCATGGTTGTCGAAATCGAGTCGGTCACAGAATGTGTTGTGTTGAAAATACTTGATGTTGTATTTGAATGTGAAGATATGGATGACACTGTTGTTACTGTAATGTTTCAATTGAATAGCCCGCTAAAATGTGATTGCACAGTTGTGATATAATACACGCATTTTAAAGTATTAACACTCTTATAACAACGTACTAAATTGGCAATTCTTCTTATTGTAATTCACTTCCGAATATCACTTATGCCATGCACATTTTATTAAAATATTTTTAACAGGAAAAATAACGAATAAATTAAATACAACTGTTTGTTTTACATGTTTTTGTTTTTTTTACTAATTTGACACTTATTGAACCTTTTTTTACTGCATGAACAATGAATACCACAGTGACTGTATGACTAACAAACAAAACACGACCTACTCATATCTTGTGGGGGTATACTTCCTGGGCAAGTCTGGGCAGTAAGCTGTTCATTTGAAGGCACATATCCTACCTACAATCAGATTAATAAAAGTATTATAAGACTTTGTATGTTTGTGCAACATAGTTGAAATTTGTGTAGATGTAGTAAATAACTCCCTTATATAACTTAAAAACTACAAAAAGGCTTCATAAAGGTTATCTTAGTATTTACCGATGATATTAGAACACTTTGGGGGACCATGATTTTATCTCAATTGGTAAAATGTTTACACTAAATTGTTTACTTGTCTGAATTGATTGTCTAGCAAGAAGTACAACACACAATATATTTGTACGCCTTCACTATTTTATAACGTTAAAAAACTAAACAAAAACATCCTTCCCTTTCCTTCGAATGCCATAGAGAGCCATCCACTGACGTTTGCGCCATTCTGGTATGTTGGTTTGCAGTCAAACTCGTACAAGTAACCGATAGGGGGTCCGTTTTCATTTGGCTGGTCAGCGAAGATATAAGTAATGGTTTGCTTATGCCATAACATACGCTCAGCAAATCACGAATACAATATAAATTATTGAATTAATACCACAGGGACAAGCCCAGTAGTTTAAACAAGGATCCTGTTTAAAAACACAGTGATCGAAAGGTAGGCAAAATGGTTAGTAAAAGAGTGGGTATTTAGAAAAATAAAATGAAATAGAAAATCAGAAATCGGGCTACATTTTACTATGTTTTAGTTCAAGCATTTTACAAATATTGTTTTATTTATAACGCTTTGATTGATGCATTTGTCTTCCAAATAATTAAAGTTAAGGTACAAACAAAATAAATTGCACAGCGCATACGTACATATGACCAAATCATAATGATCACAATTTACTAATTTAAAATGAATTTTTTGAAAGGACAGAAGTGTCAACAGACAAATGTGGATAAACAGTTTCAAAAACAAGTTTTCGAGGTTGTTTAAAGGGGCAAGACACAAGATAATACAGGCGCAAGAGAAAAAAAATGTCAAAGACTTAAATAAAATTGACATCGTAGTGTAAAACGCGTTGCATCTTTCTCATCGCTTACGACACATGCATCTCTTTCACAGATTTTGAGCATTTTTTCCAATTCGAAATTTACTATGGCTGTCTTCCATGTAAGTCCCAGTAAGTTTCAAAATGGTGTTGGTATATTTATATGTACTCATAAAAAAGATATGAGTTAAACTGGGATAACTTCATGCGCTATTTTAAACCCGGAAACACAGATAAGACAGCAACGTGGTTGTTGAGTACCATGTAAGGTGATGTATTATCGGTTTCCTGCTAACTCACATTGACAATTCTAGGCTTGTTTTGAGGAAATATTGGATTTGCTGATTTTTGGACCATCTGGTGTCCAGTCCCTTTAATGGTACATGGATATTCAATCAATCGACTGTCAAATATCAGTCTAATTCGCTGTAGACATGTCGTTTTCCAGTATCGTGTTTTAGATTATTTATGGTGGGGTATTTCATTAATTAGTCGGTCAAATGTTGTCTGATTTTTTTCTGGAAAGTTCGTATTCAATTGTAAAAAAAAATGAAAATATATCAAATAAATGATGTAACATCGAATATTTGTCTGAGCATATGTTTTCGTTTGCAATGAGTTTGTACGAAAGCAAATGTTGAAGACAACATCTTTTAGGAAAGGTTTGAGAAATAGGTATGACGTTTCTGTAATAAACGGTTTAGTTCCGAAAAGATTTATTTTTTATTTAAGCATATGAAATATTGTTTGAAAATCAAATTATTACTTTTACATACTTCGTTGTATCAAAAAACGTGGTACTTACTTTTAATCAAAGGAAAGCTACGTTATTTTATTTTAAAAGTGGTTCTTTAAGCTGCACTCACACAGATTGAACGTTTTGACAACTTTTAATTTTATTTTTTTGTCTTGGAACGAGCCAATGTATGCGAAAGTTTATGGATACCAGTGATATATGGCTGCTGACAAAACATCAGATCGCAGATTTTTCTATTTAAGTTCAAAAATTGATGTTTAATGCATTATTCTTCAACCGTTAGTAATACTTTTAGTCATTAAACATGAATTTTCGAACGGAAATATGAATATCTGCGATCTTATCTTTTGTCAGCAATCTTTTATCACTGGTTTGCAGATTTTAACGCATAAATTGGCTCATTCCAAGACATTTTTTAAAGTTATCAAAACGGTAGATCTGTGGGAGTGCAGCTTTAAAGTCGATATTTTCACATCTTAGTTTGCCGTGAAATTCATTCCACTAATATTGTTTCATTGATCACCGTAGAATGAAAGAAATACGTATATTTATTACCTACCTGTGCATACACTGCTGTTTCCACGTTATAATTGCATACACAACTATAATCTCCATTTGCAAAAGAACACACATATACAATAACAAATAAATGGCTCCATATTCTTTCGTTGAGAAACATTTTAATTTAGTTTATAACGAGTTCAACTATATGTATATTACAAGTCAACTCAATGTTGTATTTGAAATTTGTATGTACATGTAAGTAAGTGTCCAAGAATGGGGTTATCTCAGATCTGAGATAAGTACACATAATGCTGCCGAAATAGTCTCTGGTGTTCAGGTTTGAGGCACTTCGACATGCACATTTATTATATCGGTCATTATCTTAATGTAATGACCTACTGTAAATTTAAATTTAATATTGATGTCCTGTTCACATTGCAAATAGAGGTGGAATTAGGGTCAGACTTTTCCAAATTATTTCTCTCTCTAACTAAGTCTTTGTTGTTGTTTTTTTGTAGCAGTGTTTCAAAAGTTTACTTAAAGATACAGTACTTAGTTTATTTTCGTGTGAACTGTTTTTGTGGTCTTGTTTATGGCCTGTTGGATGCCTCATCTGACTTGCTTTATGACCTTTACTCTGTGATCCTTGTGCCACAAAGGCTGGTGAGTTTAAGACTGCTGGAAGAATGTTTCCATGGAAGTATCGCATGTCTTTAACGTTTCACGTCTTGGACTTGGTTATTCTGCTTCATTGTGCGAACTGTTTTGTTTCGCTCGGGGATGTTTTGCTTCGCATCTTTGTTATTGGTCGGCTTTCAATGTATATTGTGTGAGCATACATCAAACACAAATTCCTGCTTTTCCAACAACGGTATGTGACAAGCCGCCGTTGTTATATGTTAAGCAATTATTATGTGTTAAGCAACAACATTAAAGCAATATATCGGTGCCTGTTCGGCCACAAATGTTGGTGTTCCAACAAGTTTCAACAAATTAAAAGAATAAAAAATGTGTATTTTAGCTTAAAGGCCAATCAATTAAGCAAGCGTTCGATAACCGTCGGTACTTTATCAACAACTGAATTTGCAATTCAGAGTATGCGTTATCAACTCCCCAAACTAACTAAATCAAATTACATATGTTATATTTGTTGTTGTTGTTTTACCCATAGGCTTGTCCCTGAAGTTTTCATTGCATCATAAAGACTATTCTTGAAGTAGTGACAACCTTTGCAACTTTTAATAGGGTACTTGGACCTGTCAAACAACCGCTTGGAGCGTGTAGTAGTTAGTTAGGGCCGGTATTCAATATTAGTCTTAAATGGATCTAAGAACGATATAGCTAATCGGATTACTTGTTATTATCAACTGACCAATATAGTGAATGTTGTCAATGATGTATGACCCTAAAATTGACTTAAGTTCCATATTGAATACCACCCCAGGACTTCAACACACTAGGGGCTTATCTACATCAGACTGCTTCGGTGAGCATCACTCGTTATTAAGATGTATTTCTACACGTCTTTTTCGCGTTCATATATGAACCCATCATCCTTTTAAGTGCTTTCTCATTCCGATGACCACAATTTCACAAACTCTTCGGAATACCTCTGACCGTACCATACGACGCCTGTGATTTGCCAAATTACGTATTGTATCATACTACGCCCAATTGTCTAAGAAACTTTTTTTTTCAGCGATGACGTTGGATTATTTCGATCAAATGTTCAAATAATAAGCGTTAATTTGAATATTTATTGTTTCAGAATTCAAAGTGTTTTGAGTAAACACTGACATTATTTAAGCTCATATTCAGATTAAAATAGGTATAACATGTATCAGAGATATTCATACTTGGCTTAATTAATAATATGTCTGCATAATAAAACATATTCTATCATTTGCACACGAAAAAATTAACGTCTAGAAGTAAGAATCACCAATATTTAACTATACGAGTATTATGAACTTCTCCTTTATTAATAAAATAAATGAATTAAAGTATATGCATATTGAATTGAATACCAGCTAAATGTTTAATAAAAAACAATATTTAATGATTGAGGACCATCAAATCCATAACTTTTATCATACCTATGATGTAATATTGGATAGGAAAAAACACACCATAACCTAGGGCTGGTTTCTCGAGCAAATTTAAGTTCTGTTCTTAGTTTCTGGGTCTGTATTACAGAAGCATTTTAAGATTTATTAACATATTTTAACTTAAAAGTGTAAAATTTAGAATTGATATATTTCTTTAAAAATCTAGTTCTTTAAAATGGAGTTTTAATTTTTAATTTTATTCATTCAAGTTTTGAGTGTCCATATTTTAATTCAAGAATGTAAAATAAGCATTACACTTTCTTTAAATCAAATAAACCAATAAGGAAATTGTTGAATTTAAGGAAAATGTAAAATCTTAACTTTAACTTTGATGCTTCTGTAATATGGCCCAAGGGTATGACTTAAGCAAACTATTGAATATGACTTGAAGTGTTGCTTAATCTTAGCTAAAATGCAACTAAGAAACAACTTAAATCTTTTTAATGGAAAACTACATTAAGCGAAAACTAAGCCAACAAGAATGTTTGTTGGTGTATTTAACTAATTAAATAAGGCTGACTTGAACCTAATCTACGCGCTTAATATTAAGTATATTTTAATCCAAAATTATCCATAAAAACGTTAATGTTTAATGCACTGTTTTAATTTAAGGTAAGGCCATAAAAAAGCGTAAATCCTACATTTTACCGCAATTTGTTAACCGCTGATTTACAATACGTCTTTATTTAGATCCTGTTATAACAGTATATTGCAGCTATATAAATATTAGTTTACGTCATTTACGTACTGAACGTTAGATCATACGCACGATTTATTTAGGAGCGACTAATTGATTCATTGGACACAATATATTACAAGTCGTATAAAAAAACCCAGAAAAAAGTCATTTTACAGAACTGTAACAAAAAGCATTTGAACAATCGTCATTTAGTATTTATCAAATCTAAGATAGCTGTAATATACAGTATTTGTTTTTATAATGAACATGCTTATGAATGAAGTTTTTGTGTCGTTATATATATTAGCACTGGGTTTGATAAGAACTGGCAGTACAAAGACACTTGGTAAGTAATCTTCAAACATTCATAGTCAGTCTTATTTCTCGGGGTTCTCCGTTTTCCCCACAATACAATACGCGTTTTAACGTACCAACCAGCGATATTAGTAAGTATTGCAATAATACTATAAACAGTTTTATTTTTCTAACATTCTTTTATCCAGTGATTGGTTACTTAATGTAATAGTATGTGATGTAGTTCATCGCAGAAACCAGGACAAAAAGAAATACTAATGTTGTGCACTCAGATTTTGTTATTCGTGTGAGCGACAGATATTGGACCGTGACGTCACACTTTGGATCTACTTTCAACAATAAAGTATAAGCGATTAGCAAAAAAAAATTGCAAAATCGTTTAATCCGTAATGCATGATTCTGTACAGATAAGATACCAGGCCCCAATTCTGTACAGATAAGATACCAGGCCCCAATTCTGTACAGATATGATACCAGGCCCCAATTCTGTACAGATAAGATACCAGGCCCCAATTCTGTACATATAAGATACCAGGCCCCAATTCTGTACAGATAAGATACCAGGCTCCAATTCTGTACAGATAAGATACCAGGCTCCAATTCTGTACAGATAAGATACCAGGCCCCAATTCTGTACAGATAAGATACCAGGCCCCAATTCTGTACAGATAAGATACCAGGCCCCAATTTTTCAAAACTTCTTAAGCTTAATCGGCTTAAGTAGCTTATCTCAATGAGCCAAAATACATACTTGAATGTAATTTTGATGAATGAAAAAAGGTTTAATGTAATAAAGATATAGTTTATTCTTAGCTTAAGTATAAGAACTCTTAAAGAAGTAAATATTTTCCACATTATTGCAAAACAAAAATAGCGAGTTTAGTTTAATTCTGTTATAAGGGACTTAAGATGTTTCGAGAAATTGGGGAAGCTAACACACATGTTCACTGCAGGCATCTGATTTTTCCAGAAATATCACCTGAAGTCCACCGAGGCTTACTAAACAGAGGTATTCACAAACTGCACGACGAATATAGGTAAACATGTATACATCACAATAGAAGGTACATTATTTAATAATAAGAAGCAACTTCATTGTGTTGCTAAACCTCTATCCGTCCATAAAGCTCAAATATAGAGCCGCTGTTTCTTGAGAGGTAGCCGGGGTTCGAACCCCGGATGCGTCATACAAAAGATGGTAACACAATGGTATAATTGGCTCCCTCGCTAGACGATTAACAGAGAGAAACCCTGGAATCTCAGTAATTGTTAAACCATGGGAAATTGTCCATTTTGTGTCGGTGATTTAGGGCTAAGTACGCGGATTCCACACACTTTGGTCAGCCCAGTTGCGTTCATACCCCGATAATGACATTAACCCTGCAATTCATTCCTTAAATATTCGAAATCACCAGCTGCTTGTCTAATTTAATGATTGGAAAATTAAAAACCTTTGAATAGTTTATAAAAATATTTAACTGTACCTGTAAAAAAACATGTGCATTACCTTTCCGAAATCTTTTTTCTTATTGCAGACGTAAGCGTGCTGCAATTGAAGTACCTGCTCCTAGAATCCAGATAAACCCCAATTTCGAGAAGATGGCGGGTCAAGAGCTTCTAAGAAGGCGCCACCTGCTGAACACGCCCCAGAATTTCGAAGCGTCACATTGGGGAATGGAACGGTTATATTTGTTGAAAAGAAACAGGGGCCTAACGCTCGTGCCAATATATTTGAAGAAGAAGAGGATATCCTAATTTCGGCAAGAAAAATTTCTACTGGTAGTGCGGACAATTTGAATGCAACTAACAATGGCACGACTGCGAGTAGAACGGTAGCATCTGCTTCCATTGCAAATGACCCCATGTTTGAAACAACCCCAAGTGAGGCTGGAGTTGGCACACAACTGATAGAAGTTTTCGCTAATGAAATTCTCCCTTTTGTTTCATTTGATTCAAATAAAAATAAAATGACAGAGGAATTGTCTGAAAATGTTAATGGATTTGCGTCGACTTTGCCCGAAAGTCAGGATACCACTGATAAAGCTGAATTGAGTTTCAGAATGACGCCTATAACATCAAAGAAACTTTTCACAGTCTCTCCATTTATTATCAAGAGTTCGTCATTTCCGTCTGATACTGCTCCTGGTGAAGCGAAAACAACGATACCGACAGTGCACAAACCGAGGATGTCAAATAGAAAGTGTGCATCAATGACACAAACATGTGTTAAGCTGAGTTCATTAACTGCCTCTTTACCGGCAGGAATAGTGAAAGACACTGTGCAGATTATACAGCAGGTGTTCGAAATAAAATCTTAAAGACAATTAAATAGTATGAGCAGATCTGAATTAAGATCATTATAGAGTATTACTATCATCAGAAAGTTAGTGATACGATTAAGTTTTTTCTTAATAGTTTATGTAGTGGTTATGAATATTTCTAAAATGGTAAATCATGTAATAAATAAGTTGTGCTATTTGCAATAACTTCAGTATTCTGTGAAAGCTTATTTTATTATGGTGGCTGATTGTTTTTTTTACCATTTTGTGTTTCCGCTTTTTTCTTTAAAAATAATTGCTCCGGTTTTTGTCATCAAGTTTAGATTTTAAGCACATCTCACGACTGTTTGTTTTATATCAAATATGAGTGCGTGTTTTCGTATGTCAGTTGTAGCAGTGATGTATTGTGATACTATACCTATTAGATCGGACGCGCACAATCAATCGCTTCGTGACTATTATTGACTTACATATAAGTATACATAGCAAACGTAGTCGATGAAATCTAATTCAAGATAACAATTATATTTGTAAGGCATACCAATAAATGTTGGTTCTTAAATTCCACGTGTCTTGTATTTGTGAAACAATACTACTATTAATGTTTATTTTAGATGCACTGTATGCGCATGCGCAATCGTCATATTACATTCAGCAACGCGTGCTACTTTCAGTCAGGTTAATTGAAAACATACGTAATGCACCAGTCAATTGTAACCACGGCCTCTCCAGGTCCAGGGAATAGCGGGGACTTTGACTTTCAGTGCAGCCAAGACCGGGTAAAACCACCGCCTTGCGGGGACGAACGGATGGTAAAATCACCGCCAAATGCCCCCTCAACCCAGGGACCCTCAGTAAGGCACATTCCCCGCTATATTTGGCGCGAATACAAAATCACCGCATTCACCCGGCACTGCGGGTCCACCGGAAGGTAAAAACACGGCCCATTTCCCCGGCTATCCCCGGTATACCCCCGGACCTTGGGGGGGCGTGGTTACAATTGACTGGTGCATAAACGATTCAGTATATGATCCTTTTAATGAAGATGAACATACATAACGAGCAACTGTTTCGCTACGTGTTGTGGTTACATTCCTCTGATAACAAATAAATGAGTTTCATTTCTATCAGGTGTTTTTTATGCTTTATCTCAAATATCACTACAAAACATTTGTAATAAACGTGAATACGTAATTTCTGTACATAATTGAGCATATTACCATTAGATTTAAAGGAATTAAATCTATTTTTGTATCGGTGTAGTTAAGGTGATTCACATGATCAGACTGATAATTGTTACATTTGTGAACTCTTCATTCTTTTAAAAACTTGTTTTAAACAGAAACATTGCGCATTCAACTTGTGCACGATCACCAAACCCTGTTTTAGTGACACGAATCCATTTAGGTGTATTGTGACAAAACCTGCATTAGTGACATGATTTTATACACGAACGTGTATTGTGACAAAACCTGTATACGTGACATGATTTTATACACGGACGTGTATTGTGACAAAACCTGCATACGTGACATGATTTTATACACGGACGTGTATTGTGACAAAACCTGCATACGTGACATGATTTTATACACGGACGTGTATTGTGACAAAACCTGTATACGTGACATGATTTTATACACGGGCGTGTATTGTGACAAAACCTGTATTAGTGACATGATTTTATACACCGACGTGTTTTGTGACAAAACCTGTATTAGTGACATGACTTCATACACGTAAATGTATTGTGACAAAATCTGTATTAGTGACATAATTGCATACACGTAAATGTATTGTGACAAAATCTGTATTAGTGACATAATTGCATACACGTAAATGTATTGTGACACAACCTGTATTAGTGACATGACTTCATTCACGTAAATGTATTGTGACACAACCTGTATTGAGGACGTACTAAAATCGTGATATTATAAAAAATACCAACCTTTTATAATTTAATTAATTTAATGTGCTTTGTACAGTAACCTTAAGGTTCGCGATTATTGCATTTTTTTCGTTAAATTATATTTCGTATCACGTTCTTGAATGTTATTACTAAATGCCCGGATGTGGTCAATGATGCACTCTCTATATTAAATATAGCTATCAGAAAGAACTAAGAGATGAGTAGCTCAGAGATTAACACATTTTTCTGCTGGACCAGCTTTTCGCTAACTTCCGGCCTTATGCAAACGAATTACATGATAAGGGAATGGTGCTTAGCTACTGAGTGAGTGTTTTATTGAAGGAAAAACATGACATACTATTTTTTTGGCTTAAATCAAATGGATTTGAACAGAATATTTAGGAACTCAATGGTTGTCACATACGTGGCAAGCTAGAAATGGCGCATGATTTATTTTCCAGTATTACATTTTTTCTATTTATATTGAAATATATAAGAAAAATAATTAGTAATTTGTAACCTTATAGAAAAACTTATTGCACAGTAGGATGTCAACGTTTGATGGGCTGTATATCTCTGTTTTGTTTATTGCATATTGATATTGATAACATCATAGCAATATAATCATTATAATCAATTAATGTTCTTATAAAATACTTTATAAAAAATTATGGAATACTACCCTTTTACTTGGGATTTACTGTGATAACTTAAGTGTAAAAATTCTAGTAATTAACTAATTAGATACTTAAGTACACGCATTACGATAACTCCATATACAAGATAATATTTTTTGTCCAATCATTATTTCCTCTTCGCCACTTGAAGCATTTTCGAATTTTCACTTTTCGCCGAGCCACTTGACACATTCCCGCATTTTCGCCTGACGGGCACATTTTTCGCATTGTCGCATTTTCGCCGCAAAATGGCAAAAACACAACAAAGTGCAGCGTTCGTTTTCTCACTTCCGGCTTTACGTACACATGCGCGACACGGTTTCAAAGCAAATCATACAGCTGCCTTTGAAGTCACTATTTACAAAACCTCATTTCACGTGAACGTGTAGGCTGACTGAACCTTACAAAACGCTTATAACGTTATATTGTAGATGTCTTTAATCATCAATTCACGATTGATTATCGACTACACGTTGTTGTCAATTAAGTACACATTTCTGGATACCACTCAACAGTAGATCACTCGTACCTTTACACGTGCAAATAGCATTTTATAGCCTTCTATATAAATGCATGTTCATCAATTTTTATGTACAGTCGAACCCCGTTGACTCAAATTCGCTTGGCTCGATTTCCTCGAAGGCTCGAACTGAATGTAAAATATCGATTTTTTGTACATACTGTACATTCCGGCTTGGTTCGAATTTCCCGAGGCTCGAAGTATTTTGTCCAGACCCTGGGAGTTCGAGCCAACGGGGTTCTACTGTATAAAGAATAATATGTATTTGCATTGAATGTTACTCATAATCTGTTTGGTGTGTTCGTTTCTTTATCTGAGTGAAGTAAATGTTCTGTTCTGTTCTGTTCTGTTCAAGTTAATATGAAAAGACAAATTTATGTTTGATGACGCATGGTGATAGAATGTATTCGTAATATACAATTAAGCCCAAGTGCAGTCCTTAAACACACGCATTGATGATCAAGTTTCATTTTACAGTATAGACATGGGTTGTACAACATACATTTAACTTTTGTTGTGCTGCATGAATTTGATTGAAAACAATACAATGTTACTAAGTTATCTTATTATACTTCGGGTTCTTACGAAAGTTATGGGACAGGAGGAAAACTTTGGTAACATCTTTTTAAAATTTATTAATTATTTTTGGCAAACTATGCAACAGTTTGTTTTTTTAAAAAGTGATTTATATGAATATTAAACAATAAAAACAAAGCATGTGCATTAGGAACGTTTTTTTAATGTTATACTTTAAGAAGTGC
Organism: Mya arenaria; assembly: GCF_026914265.1. Taxonomy (NCBI): domain Eukaryota; kingdom Metazoa; phylum Mollusca; class Bivalvia; order Myida; family Myidae; genus Mya; species Mya arenaria. The sequence goes on from NC_069130.1 coordinate 26,779,164, forward strand.
AGTCTTGTTTTCACTATGAATAGATAGATAGAGGGATAGATGAATAAATAGACGAATAGATGAAAAATGGATGTATGGATGGATTGACAGACGGACAGACGGACGGACGGACGGACGGACGAATGGATGGAAGGATGGGCGGGTGGATAGATGCATGGATGGATGATGGATGGATGGATGTATTTTATTCCTCATTGGAGAGCACACACCATGTATTATATATATATTAAAAGATCAATTACAAAAGTGATAATAGGAATTATTGCAATGTAGTTTGTATCAGTATTAAAGCAGTTTGAAAGATAATATCAACTCATATTTAAAATAACTCATCAATCATATACAACAATATAATTTCAGGTTTAAATGTTGTATCTAGCAGCAGAAATGATTACAGTCAAAGACCAGGTTGTCTTAACGAATATCGAAAATTAAGATTTGTTTCTATAATGTTTCAGAATCCGTGCCGATGGTAAATTATAGCTTGAGACAAACTATGATAGACAACTCTGGTCTGGACACATCTGAAACACATATCATAAGGTTGGTTTCTGTACTGATACTTGAATGTTTCTTGTTATACATTCTACCAAAATATAGTTATATGTTTCGAAATCAACTTAAGTTTTAAACATATTCAACGAAGTTATAAATCATAGAGGGACAAGAGTTAAACTGTAGATACGACCAATACAGCCTCAACAAACTTTTGAGCGTGGCACATGGACCAAAGCCAGAGCTCTGATTATAGAGCTCTAGAGCACGTACTCATAAAGCATCTTGGTGATAATGTTCCATTTAGGGACCATTTTCATTTTTTGTTTTAAAACCACATAATCTATTCTTTTAATTTAACAATTGAGAAATCGACTAAAGTTAAGATATGACATAATAATACCAGCCCTCATGATTAGTAAAAATATAACTTGATACGTGTTTATTACCGTAGTTGTTTGACAGCCGGCCATGCATGTTTGCACATTTTCATAAAAACAATTCGTTTCGGCTGAGATGAGATTTATGTGTTAAGATTACAGTTTGTTTTATTTGGGATGAATGCATTAAATGCCATGATATTTACAAGCAAATTTGATTTATCACCAGGTTGAAACGAGGCATACCTGCCATGAGAGAAGACGGAGGTGCACGGGCCGATCATCCTCAGTTCATCATTACAGAAGTCATGAGCACCGTAACAGTCACAGAAGCAGCTACTTACGCATATGAGAATACTACGCATTCGCAGAATAATAATTCTAATGCAGTCACGTGCAATGTGTCTTCAAATGTATGTTTTATTTACACACTTCCTATGCTTGTGACATTCCAGCTGTATTTATTATAATGTATAAACTAATGTAATGGTACTTAAAGGACATGACAAGAAAGGTTGGAAAAACTCAAAAAAACAATCTGGTCTAATATGTATCTTACATATATGTCAAAACATTCTTTCCAACTGTTTCTTATATTGTCTGACGTCAACGTTTAAGACTTAAAGCCCCACTATCTGTTTTGAGCAGTGTAATTGTTTATATTGTCGAATAAAGAAATAAATTGCTGGTTGCATTAAACCTTCACTTCTTGTTAATATTCTTACTTAAAGAGCTATTGAAAGTATTGATATAAGCTTAATTAACACTGTACACAATGTCTATTCAGGACAAATCAATCTAAAATTGTACGTTTTAGAACATTATGCTATCGGATTTAAATATCTTTCGTTTTCTTCAAAGGTCTCATTTTTACATTAAACATTTATAGTCGTACGTGTTAGGTAATACATATGACTATTTAAATAACGGGCTCTGACAATAAAGCAGTTTTAGGCCATAGACATCGTCGGATAACCCCCCCCCCCCCACCCCCATGCGAATAAATTGGAAGAAAAGTTGTCTCTTCTGCCTCATGCATATTCATTAAAACGAGACTATGTCAGTCAATTTTCCCATGGTTTGTATGAAGTGTAACGGAAGAAAGTGCCGTGGTTGCCGACGGTGGGCTATAGAGAGAAAGAAGATTTGGAATTTATCTGTATCAACATCCCCGCCAAAAATATCACAATCATGATTGTTAGGCAAAATACCAAAAATCACATTTTTAATACTCGCATACATGTATGACTAAAATACCTTAAATACGATAACATTTTCAGGTTATGGAAAGTGGCATTATTAGCGCGCCGATGGTAATATAATAAAACAATCGAAATCGAGTACTTTTCATAAAATTTATTACCACTTTTATTTATTTTCCACTCTGCTGACGTAGCGTCATCATCATCATCATCCACCATCACCACCACCACCACCACCATCATCATCATCATCATCGTCATCCTCCAAAACCAACTCAGCTAAATGGTGCTTACTATGTTAAGCGTTTTTCATGACACATAGATATTTGGGGTGTCGGGGGTTTTCAAATAAATTATTGATTTTTAACCGGAAACATATGGACATACGATTCGCATCACACGTTTTGGAGTCTTAATTTCATCATATTATAATGGATGATAGATTAGTTGCAAGTGAGTTAACCACAACCTTATCGCCAGCAAAGTCATGTCAGAAATAAATGGAAAACTTTACAGGGTATTGGAAGGTCAAACACCAACAGGCATTGGCCTAGTCACATATTCTGAGGTTAAATGAACGTCATGGAGAGTGACGTAAACAAATTCACGCTCTACTTCCTGAATGAGGACACTTGTTTCAGGAGGAAAACTCTCATACAATATCCAAGTACCTGCTAAAATAAGAGAAGCTCTTATATACTGTAATTGAGGCAGTCGGGTAAGTTTCATCATTAGTGGCACTAAACCATCAAAGCGGAATTGTTAACAAATCTCCAGTGGGTTGAGATAAGGGAGTTTGACCTTTGGTTTCAGCAAGTGACTTTGTTTTGGGTTTACTTTACTGACTTTAGTTAGCTTTCAAAACGGAAAACAAAACGTAGCTTCCGATTGTTCATGTAAGGTCCTGAGTGTTGTTTCATTTATAAATAAAACGTTGTGGGTCAAAGAAGTGTTATCAGCCAGTCCAGCAGCCTCTTTAACATTTATATATATATATATATATATATATATATATATATATATATATATACTAAATAAGGATGTTCCAGAACATACTACCAAAAGCCTTAAACTTATATAATAATCTTGTTTATTCAAACACTTCTAAACATGGAATAAATGGAAAATTCTAGAACATTCTAAACAAATTCGGATTAATGCATTCTAAAAACATCAAACGGGAAAACACAGTATTAATTAATGAATTACCTAACAATAAAACTAGATAGTTAAGAAATAAAGTACTGAATTAAGAATACATATACATGTAACAACATCGACGATGATAAAACCATTATGCACCAGTCAATTGTAACCACAGCCCACCCAGGTCCGGGGAATAGCGGGGACTTTGACTTTCGGTCCAGCCAACCCCGCCTAAAATCCCCGTCCTGCGGAGACGAACAGATGGTAAAATCCCCGCCAAATGCCCCCGCACCCCAGGGACCCTAGGTAAGGCCCATTCCCCGCTATATTTAAAGCTAAGACAAAATCACCGCATTCACCCGGCACAGCGGGGCCACCTGAAAAGTAAAAACACGGCCCATTTCACCGGCTATCCCCGGTGTACCCCCGGACCTGGGGGGGGGGGCGTGGTTACAATTGACTGGTGCATTACTAAAATGCAATATGTGTGTTTGAAAGTACCATATACGCGAAAAACTGATGTTGTAGGCATATTCCGATATGGAAATTACACGTTATGAAGAAAGACAAGTCTGCAAAATACAAAATTATCTTCTAACATTCAAAAACTTGTCAATAAAACAACTGTCATTGTAATTGATACATAATTTTGTATTTCAATCAAATCAATCAATGTTTGCTTGACATGTTTTAATTATCAAGAACATAAACGCATCCTGATATATTGTGTGTTTTTTTCAAAGTTATTTCAACGTTATGAAACGGCGTGACTGGGATCTAGATCTATCGAATATGCAGCAACACGCGATTCCATTGGTTTGTAGTAAACGTTCAAGTAGGCGAATTATTGTATTGCTATGGCATCCAAACGTCCTGCATATTTACATTGTCAACAAAGAAAAAAGAGTCGTTAAATCTCGGAATCGCCGGTTTTCACCCAGTCCTTGCATTTTAAAGCTCTAATCGCCAATCAATATGATTTGTCTGTATAAATGGCAAAATAAATGCGTCCAAATACGTTTCTGTTGACATATACATTGCACTTAATTACACGGGGATAGCATTCGAATTTACATTATTTCCATTCAATTGAAAACCATGCCATTCATATCGGAACTATTATACTCAAGCGATAAAAAGATGTATAAAGGTAGTATTCTAATTTTAAACCGATATGATTGATGGAAATAAATTTATTTAAAATATTGAAATGCACACGTTATTTTGTGACTGAGTGTACATCTAAAACCCAGCTAAAATGCTTAAAGACCGGACCCCAGTTTCTCGAAACGTCTTAAGTCCCTTATAACAGGATTAAGCTAACCTCACTATTTTTGTTGTTCTATAATATGCGTTATATTTACTTCTTTAAGAGTTTTTATAAATTATATAAGAAAAATCTGTATGCTAATAAGAAGAAACCATTTTTCATTTATCAAAATCCATTATAAGTATGTATTTTGGCTAATTGAAATAAGCGACTTAAGGCTGTTTAGCTTAAGAAGTTTCGAGAAATTGGGGCCAGAACATATTATAAGACAATATACAAATTCAGAATAAACATCTAAATAATTAAAATTTATATTAATTCAGATACGAACATATTATACAACATAGGCCAATATATAACAATATGTTTCATAAAATAAGTAGCAACTTTAAATAAGCTTAGCCAAAAAATAAACTCATTTTGTTATTTTGATGTCGGTGTTCGAATGTCATGACCAGAACCTAGGACTCGAGCTTTACATTTAAAGAAGTTACATTCTTCAGTGTTTTTACTATGTATCTCTTTTTCTGAACAATTTCAAAATTAAGCAACTTGCTGTTACATGCAGCACTAATACATCTACTTAGCATAAAACACAAGCAATTGTTGTTGATTGCACAGGCTTTAGCATAGTAAACAAAAATTAAAAGAAAATGACCAATCTGTAATAAGTCAAATATAGTGCCGAATAGAACAATAGTAAAATATAAAGACAATTAATTCTGCATTCCGCATACTTATCCATTGACATTGTCGGCTGCGTTTGAAATGTCAATCACTAAATATAGACAAATAAAATACATACCAGAAAGTAGCAGAAGACGTTAGGCAGAAATGAGTGACAAGTTTTAACGTTATGATATTATGCGAAATCCTTAATAATAACGTTCCACAATTAGGTACAACGTCCATACTTGGTATATTAAATTTATTTCGTAGTTCAGCATTTATTCCCATTCGGCACGTAAATGTTGTGCAATGAGTCTCCTTTATCCATACAAACTTGTCATTTTCTTTCATGAATCGGTAACTTCTGCCATTGACCAAGTACCACCGGTCGCGTCGTAGTAGATGACGAGTGAAGAATACACTACGGAGTTTTCAGCACAAGCGCCGCCTGGGTTCACAAGCGCCGCCTGGTTTCACAAACGCCGCCTTGTCTCCCGCACAAGAGCCACCTGGTCTTCCGCACAAGCGCCGCCTGGTTTCAATAAGAAACCGGAACACAATATCATTTTAACTAGGAAGTGTCTACTTGGTGTTAAATGCGTTTTTCTCCTAACACCTGACTCTAAAACAAACCATGGCTATCCTCTGTCAGGATACGGGCTACTTTCGTCATTATAGGTTTTGAAGAGGAAAGGTTTGGTTTATAAAAGAATCGCTGAACATGCTGTATCTTATTGGTCCATATCTTACCTTGCATTTTCAGTAGTAACATTCCACCACATTCCTTTGTTTAGTAAACAAGCGCAACTTTCTTCTCGTATATGATTATGGCGGTCGTGAAGTCTAGAAATCTGTGTTATTTTGCATGCGAATCGGTCAATTCACCATAAACTAATTAGGACATTTTTGTTTGTTAGTAACACTAAGCGTTAATGGAACTAAAAAGTTATCCGTTGTACTTAAGAGGCTTTCACAGACAGCGGTTAGTACTAATATATTTGTACATACTTATATCACATTTTACAGCCAGTTGCAGGATGGTAAAACTTATTTTAAGGTTCCGAGGAGTTTCATTATAAGCTTCTCAATGGGTAAAATCAATAATATCTTTTTACGTATTCAATTGAGTTTGTCTCGAAAACGTATCATGTCACCTCGAGCAATTTTTTGCGTTCAAAGTGGTTATATCTTACTGTCTAAAGAATGACACAGCCTTTCTTTTCGATTATTTTGATTTCACGCTGAGGTCCATATATACCATGCATATTGTAATCACGGAAAAGCTCTTTTCCACATTCATCACATGGGCTACCATTATTTGGACCACATATTCCGTCGTCTTCCACGACATTTTCTTTTCCGTCATAAATCTCAACATATTGGCGTCGGACTGAAGTGCTCTTCCCGCAATAAAACCAGCCGCTCCATCCTTGCCATTTTCCTTCATTGTGAAGTCGCTGACGCTTCGAGCTGGTTGGTGTAACAAGGACACGACATGCCGGACAATTTGGACCATTGTTTGGACCACAAACTCCGTCTGTATCCCTTGTAGTTGGATAGTTGTGAGTCTTTGTAGTTTGACGTCCACAGTATAGTATTCCAATTGTCCCGCTGACTTTTGGATCATAAGTTGCTTTTCGACAAGGCCTAAACAGAAGGTTTAAGCCGACCTTATCCAGCTCACTCATAACTTGGGATCTAGCTTTATCTAGCTTATGCCCCCAGACAGGATCACCTGGGTATTTTCTTTGCATTTCTTCTGTTTCGGGATACATCATAATACTGAGAGGATCGAATCGACACAATCCAATGTATTTGTCGCTGTCTACGTACTGGCTTTTCCATTCCTCATCAATTTTATCGGAGATAGTGACGTATAAATTTGCATACATCCGCTTCATTTCGTGCTGGAAGCCAAGAGCGTGGAGAAGCTAGTGTGTACTTGTGCTTTGCCAATCTCCTTTCCAGTCGTTCGATAAAGCAATTTGGCTTGTTTCTTTTGCAAATATGCTATTCGTTGTAGAGCAAATCTTCTCGTCACTGCTTTTAACAATGATGTCCGCAATGTCAATGTTGTCAGTCTTGAACAGATGTATTCCCGGGGCGGCTTCATTTATTTCTTCAATGTTTCTGATTAAACAGATACTCCATTTGGCATTGAGTGTCTCAACGAGTTCGCCTATTTGAATCACATCAGTTTCTTCTCCTAAGTCATAGATAGATTGTATACGGTAGAATCGTTTGCATACATCATCATAGTTAGTACCCTCATTGCAAGACAATTCTTTGTAAAGGCGTTTTAGCTTAAAATTTAGTTTCCTGGTATCCAGATGAAGCGGGTTTTTTCTCATAAGTGCTGAGTAATACTGGTGATGGTAAGTTTTCGTTGAAGTGTGTTCCATTAAATTCATAATTCGGTCTTTCAATATTTACATCGCGGGCAGACGTGCTTTCTGTGCCGTCAAGTATTGACTTCTTCGTAGTCGGCATAGTCTATCACAAATGGCTGTAAAAGATTGGCAAAGAGCAACATTTTAATAACATGTGGGTGAAAGACAATTACATGGTTAAAAATTCAATGCACATGTTTATTGCTTTGCACTAGTAATATTATTTCCAATTTAGTATTTTTAAAAAGGAACCGCATTTGAAAAGATCGCAATTTAAATTCGGACACTATTGACAGTGTATGCATCTGAACCTTTTTTTTTATTCCAATTGCTATACAAAGTTGACAATCAACAAGGTAGAACGAATGCAGTTATTTTTACGCCTTAACATTGAATGAATATTTCTAAAATGGTGCTTAACAACACAAATACAAATGTAAAGATATGTACACAGTCTTACTTGAAAAGGTTTTGTCACAACACCAATCAATTCATATACATTCGTTGAACTCCACCTTTCATTTTTATATCTGCCATATGGCTTGATTAATTATCCAAGAAGAATCAAATGCGTTTTTCATACGCACAATGCAGATGAAGGATTTTTTAATGTACAAGTAAAATTTAGTTTTACAAGAATAGTTTTGTTTTAAAGGTAATTTTATTTTATATTTTGATGGAGATTTGGTTTTCATTTGGTTTCAATATTGATTCACTGTCCAGAATAGACACTGTACTTTTCATTATAGCAAAATAAATCATGTTTAGATTTGTTAAAAAAATGGTAGCAAAGTTGTATACGGTATATATCTTTATCAAATATAGTCGTTAGCAAACACTGTTCGCATATGTTTTAAAAACCAGTTGTACCTTTCATGTAGCAAATAACTATCAGGTTCGATACTCATTTGCTAGCGAACATGTTTGCATAAAGAAATATTAATTATACTACTTATCCACTACTTTGATGATCTAACTACAGTTACTCAATTATAAATTGTTAATTGTGTGCAACCTATTTGTATAAATGTTATTGTTATCAGTTTTGCTTTATCTATAAACATGTCTATGTTTTTAATTCAATTGTTTGCATTCTAAATAAATGTTTCCTTGAAAGTATTCATGTCAACTGCGTGGTCGAGGTCACTGTAACTAAACGATTGATACTTAATATTTTTTTCTCTGCGTACTGTTACACAGTTATAAGGGTGTAAAATGCATGGTATTCCGATTTGAAAAGGTTTTTGCAGTTGTTATACGTCACAAGTGTAACAACGCTTTATATTTTTTTTATATAATTTCGACGATATACAGTATGGGGTGTTACAGGGTGTAACAATCTGAAAATGTTGTAAAGTTCGTGTTTTTGCCTTTTTACAGGATAAATGATATAACACCCTTATTACTTTGCTAGTACATGAGTTACAGCGTAAAAATTTCCACAAAAAAATCTGTTAAACCCGGTTACGCTTGGTTTGTGTAATTGTAGAAACCGCCACAACTCGGTCTTTTTCAGATTGTTACATCCTGTCGTAGTGTTAAAAGTTGCCTACTTGAGTTTTCTAGCATGAAACTGATTGATTTCCGTGTTCAGCTTTGCGGGGATTTTGCGTGCAACTTCGTTTTGTAATAGTTCATTATCTTCGGTATTCGAATTATGCAAATGTTCTTACTGCTTTGTCAAACGAGATATCTCAAATGTTTGTGTTTTGTTAGTATGTTTCTCTCTGGTTAAACATAACACCTTTTGATGCAGTGTGCTACACTTCTTGCGGTTCTCAGTCACTGCAATGTTTTGCAGTGTGCGCGAGTTGACTGTTAGCTTTTCCAGAGTTTGGAACCATAGCGGGCAATGGGAACTACATTTTTAATTTTGAGACTTGTGGAGACTAAAGGATTCACACCGAGAGGGTGGACACCCTGGCCCACCATTAAAAAGAAAGCATTTCTAGCTTTCCGTAAACGCTCTAAAATGCGTGTACGTAATTTAAGATTACAAGAACAACATTCACATCAACATGAATATATGAAAATGCTTGAAAGCATAAACAATTGAACAATCTGCATGTCAAGGTGCAACGATCCAAACCTACAAAATAAGACTATTTAATGGAGTGACATAAAACCATTTCAGAACCAGTGAAAGCCATCACAACCTTGACGGTAATTGGATTTGTCAAACAATCCATTCGAGAGAGACTGAAATATACGAGCATATTCCTTTTTCGCGCCATGAAAATAAACGAACTATAACCTGTACTTAAACGTTATACATATATTTACTGTAAATATCTGTTTTTCCGAAAAAATATTACCCGACGTTCAATGAAGCTTACTGAAGAGAGGTATTCACAATACATACTATATATTACATATAGCAATACACTATTCATTAATAAGTCTTCACTTTGTTGCTGAATTTCTTTGCCCATTAAGCTCGGTTGTAGAGCACTTGCTTCTGGAACAGGAATCCGCATTCATGTCCCGGCTGGTTATACAAAACACGTTCCATTTGCTCCCTCTCCTTGCGATCTCGGGAATGTTGTCTCTGTTTATCGGTGCTATACACTGGGCCCATATAAAACCGAAGAGCATGTCTATTCAGCCATGACTATAAAACAACCTTTGACATAGGAACAATTTCAATTTGTGTTTTCATGGGTTATCATAGATTGTAATTGTAAACACCGTTGCAAAGAGCCTACAGAAAACAAGTACATCGGCTTAAATATATAGTCAGAACACTATTCCTTCAAATAACACAGAAAAGTATTTGATACTAGATTGTTATTCACATACTGTAAGCAGCATGTCGTTGTATGAAGGTATGATTTAATTGTTATATCGGTGTTATAATTTTAGATTGTATTTCTTTTAAATTATCAAAAATGTTTATAAATCTATACTCCAGAAAATCCCATTTAAAGGGACTGTAAACCAGAAAAAAGTTTTTAATCTGTAACGAATCTCAGGACAATTATCTAATAGAATGTGTTACGCTTTGATATCATAATTGTAAAAAAGTACCATAATGTAAAAAAAAATTGTGTCGGTATCCGGGTTCATCCCGTGTCGCCAAAATTGCAGGTCGAGCGTCGTATTCACTGAGCTACGAAGGCTTACCCTAATTGGGTGACATAATTAAGTTTTACACCAACCTCGGTAATATCACGTGATAACACCGATTAGCCAATCACGCATAAGGAATGAATTCTACCTGGTAGACATACACAGTAATCTTTTTTAATGGAAAAATACGAAATTACTGCTAAACTTAAATAAATTGTAAACTATGTGGTACTCCAGTTAGTAAGTTTCAATGCATTGTACACATCGATGCCAAGTTTATGTCAGTTTTCGACAATTTTCTCCCCCCCCCCGCTATTATTTTTCCCTCCGTATGATAATACGGAGTACAGCCCCTTAAATTATTTGACTGTATAGTGGTTTTGATTGATTCTAAATTGGTCAATCAAGAAATTTATAGTTAGTAGAATTTCTTTTTTTTTTCATTTTTAGCGATGGCTCAAAGTTGTCAGTAAAACGTCTTGCGTATGTGTTGTTGTTTTGTTTTTAAATCGTGTTTTTAAACATTCAATTAAGTTGAATTAAGCATCTATGCATATGTATTATTATGAGTCAATATCGGAGGCAAAAATTAATCGCTCATTATACAGCCTTTGGGACTCGAAATTGTGAATATTTTCTTAGAAGGGTAACAACAAACCCCACATTCAAACATTTTATGCTAAATACATTTCGGTTTTTAGGGAGGGACGCACGTCAAAAGGTTGCGTTCCTTAGTTACGCTCCCACTTAGTAAATTCCTAGATTCGCCCCTGGTAGTGTATTGCGGAACGCATGTCATAACATGATGCTGTATACATTGGTCAGGTGATGTTAATTGATGTGTGAAGATCAATTAAACATTATTTTACTTTGGATGTCAACAATATGCGCGAATATGTATCATTTAATCAAAACATGACCTCTTGCTTCTTAGTGGCCTTCGATAGATATATTTAATGGGGGAACGTTGTTAATTTCGTTTAGCGTACATCCGTACACATGTTTTGTATAGGAGTGTGTGATTGATTTGCTACATTAACAAACCTCAATGATAAAGTAAGTTAAACAACAGTTGTCAACTTCAGATTCAGTATCGGGATGGGACATTTATTAGATATATGACATTTCAATTACAAGTTGTGCTAATGTTAATATGCTTAGGGATTGTTTAACTGATTTTATATTTAGAGCGCAGTACCACACTGTCTGTTTTATATAAATATGATTATGAGCGCGTGTTTACTTTTATCAGTTATAACAGTGATACATATTATTACTACCAGAAATGCACAACCGCTAGGTGCGTATTATTGTTTACTATTATATTAGCGAACTTTTGCGATGCAATCTATTTGTAGACCATGTATTTTTAAGGCTTATCAGTCAAGTTTTTTTCTTTTTCAAATTATATCGTATTATATAAAACATTATGTGATACATACTATGTTTATTTTAGAGGCACCGTATGCGCATGCGCAATCGTCATCTCACACGCGGGAACGGAAGCTGATCGGAGGCTTTCATAACTTTCAGGGCGAACACAGTGTCAGGTAAATTGCAAAGAAAAATCAAACATATATTATATGACCATTTTTGTTAAGATGCATAACATAAATAACGAGCATCTGCTTTTTGTTGCATTGTCTAGTTACATTCCAATGATTACAAAATAATGAGTTTCAATGGTATCAAATGTAATATTTGATTTATACAATCATTATTGCAATACACGTGAACATGTATCATCTGTCCTGGATTACACATTTCATCATTTGAATTCATTTATTTTGTTTATTTCATATTGATAAATGTATTCTGTATATTTAAGCAGAGTTTCTTTTTAAACAAATATTTAGTGTGTGTATTTTATGGCTCGCCGCACATGACAGTAGCAGTTATTGTACCATGTTGGATAGTGTTATTTGTTTACATTTTATCTATATAACTCCCATATCGGAACAATTAAAGTTGGGCGGAGCTCTACCGTGCAATAAAAATGTTCGGATAAATAACAACGCTCTTTATGCACCAGTCAACTGTACTCACGCCTCTACCAGGTCCGGGTATATACGGGCCTTACTAGAAGTCCCTGCGGTGCGGGGGCATCTGGCGGGGGTTTTACCAGCAGTTCATCCCCGCTTTTCTCCGGACCTGGGAGGGCGTGGTTACAGTTGACTGGTGCATAACTTACACACGCTAGTTATTGAACGTTGTCCTTGACAACATGGTTCAAATAGTTTTTTGTGACAACTCTTGCTCCGATTATACTACACACGCTAAAGTTACTATTACGAGATGGTGATTTAAAATATAAATATACTTTAATAGAGATCTAATTTAAATCGATACTCGTTATTATTTGAAAATGTTTATTTGTGTATTTTGTTTTTCTCACTGGCCATTTGGCTAATTAAACTTGTATTCCAAAAACAAAAACTGTCTTTTTTGTTTTTAGTAAAAATTGGACACAATAAAAATCTATTAATACCTCTTAATGGCACAATCTTACGACCGTTTTTTCTAATCGATATTTGTAAGAAGTGACTATATATATAATCCGAAAACGAAAATTAATTGGAATGAATGCGAGAATGACTTTATTACTTTGGTTGTAAGTATGTTGATAAAAGAGCCAAGTTTTAAATAAAATGTCAACATAAGTGCAATACATATATAAAAGAAATCCCTATATTTCACTGATATTGCCAATATAATGGTATAGCCACACTGTACAAACTTCATTATATATGTACCAACTGCAGACTGCGGCGTGAAGTAAAGACGGCCCCTGTACGTACGGAGTTAAATCCGCGGCAATTAACCGAAGATGGTGGCGCAAGAGCTAATAAGAAGCCGCCATTCGTTGAACTAGCGCCAGAAATACGAAAGGTCAAGTTAAATAATGGCACTGAAGTGTTTGTCGTCGTAGAACATGGGCCAAAAGTTCCTGCTAACATACTGGGGCCAGAAGGCAATTCATCATCTGTTACAAGTAATAAAACGACTCCAGTAACATCTAATGCACAGCGGAATGACACTGCTTTTGACATTTTAAACGCTGCAGAAAATAGCACGGATGCGGACAACTTCAAGCCTAGCAGAAATGTAGGTAATTCATGTTCGATTAAAAGTGATACATCTGCAGAAACAAATATAAATTCACCCGGAACTGCCGTGATATACCCAATTAGTTTTCCCTCTGTTTTTTTTCCTCAAGTTTCGTTCGACTCAAATACGAAAAAAATAGCTGAGCGAAAACCAGGACTTATTGATAAGCCTACTTCTGATTCGGCTAATAATAAAGTGACGTTTAATCAAACAAGAACGACTGGCGACATGGCTTTTAATTCAGGTGATATAACATCAGAGGAGACAACAGTATCCCACTATGAAATACAAAGCACCCCGTTGATGGCTGATGCGGGGCTTAATGTTAAAAGGACAGCCATGCTTCCAACTGTAAAGTTGAATGCAAAGTTGGCATCCCTAAAGAAGAAAGTACTGAAGTTTTCAGAGAAGCTATTTGCAGGCAGAACAATTAAACGGAACAGGAAAGGTACTTAGAAAGGTCTTTGTCAAAAGAAGCAGAAGTCATCACCGTGACGTAACAGTAACTAAAATGTATGCACCAGTCAATTGTAACAACGCCCCCCCCCCCCCCCCCTCAAGAAGGTCCGCTGAATAGTGGAGGAAATGTGCCATGATTTTACCTCCAAGGTGGCCACGCAGTGCCGAGTGAGTACGGTAGTTTTGTTTTCGCGCCGAAAATAGCGGGGAATGGGCCTTACCTAGGATGTACCGGGGATGCGGGGGGCATTTGGCGAGGATTTTAACAGCAGTGTGTCCCCGCTGGGCAGGAATTTTACCCGCGATTGGCTGGACCGAAAGTCAAAGTCCCCGCTATTTCTCGGACCTGGAGGGTCGTGGTTACAATTGACTGGTGCATTACAAATACAGAAGGTATTGGACAGAATGACAGTTTAACTTATCAAATGGAATATTTTCTAAACAATGTTGATTAATTCATAACAAGAAGTGTTTGTGTATACGTAAGAACACTTATATTTCAGAACGTGTTTTATTGTTTCGGTTATCGTGTTCCATCGATAGTTCACTCGTTTACACCTGGCAAAGTTACATTTATCATAACTGTCAAGATGCACTATAAAAAATCAAATACAACTATGGTCAAAGTTTGGGGTTTTGATACATCTATTCCATGGTGTCAGTGTATTCAATGTATATGTTGTGATCTTAATGAAAAGTGTTACCGTTGAGAACATGTTTTTTTTTCTTTTAAAGTTTTGTTTTAAAGTGACGAATTGCGCGTGCAACTTGTGCAGACTACCACTCTACCACTGTTTAAAAAGTTTTCGTGATTTTCGTGGTTAAATAGTATCAGACTGATAATGTTTGCATTCATTCCTTTTTGATGTATTGCAAGACGTTCGTGCTACATCAAGAGTTTTAGATTGATATAACGACTAATAATTTAATGAACACATATATGAATTGCTAGGATAGTATACAAGTGTATCTGGTAGGTAATCGCTAGGATAGTATACAAGTGTATCTGGTAGGTAATCGCTAGGATAGTGTACACGTGTATCTGGTAGGTAATCGCTAGGATAGTGTACAAGTGTATCTGGTAGGTAATCGCTAGGATAGTGTACACGTGTATCTGGTAGGTAATCGCTAGGATAGTGTACACGTGTATCTGGTAGGTAATCGCTAGGATAGTGTACACGTGTATCTGGTAGGTAATCGCTAGGATAGTGTACACGTGTATCTGGTAGGTAATCGCTAGGATAGTATACAAGTGTATCTGGTAGGTAATCGCTAGGATAGTGTACACGTGTATCTGGTAGGTAATCGCTAGGATAGTGTACACGTGTATCTGGTAGGTAATCGCTAGGATAGTGTACAAGTGTATCTGGTAGGTAATCGCTAGGATAGTGTACACGTGTATCTGGTAGGTAATCGCTAGGATAGTGTACACGTGTATCTGGTAGGTAATCGCTAGGATAGTGTACACGTGTATCTGGTAGGTAATCGCTAGGATAGTGTACACGTGTATCTGGTAGGTAATCGCTAGGATAGTGTACACGTGTATCTGGTAGGTAATCGCTAGGATAGTGTACACGTGTATCTGGTAGGTAATCGCTAGGATAGTGTACACGTGTATCTGGTAGGTAATCGCTAGGATAGTGTACACGTGTATCTGGAAGGTAATCGCTAGGATAGTGTACACGTGTATCTGGTAGGTAATCGCTAGGATAGTGTACACGTGTATCTGGTAGGTAATCGCTAGGATAGTGTACACGTGTATCTGGTAGGTAATCGCTAGGATAGTGTACACGTGTATCTGGTAGGTAATCGCTAGGATAGTGTACACGTGTATCTGGTAGGTAATCGCTAGGATAGTGTACACGTGTATCTGGTAGGTAATCGCTAGGATAGTGTACACGTGTATCTGGTAGGTAATCGCTAGGATAGTGTACACGTGTATCTGGTAGGTAATCGCTAGGATAGTGTACACGTGTATCTGGTAGGTAATCGCTAGGATAGTGTACACGTGTATCTGGTAGGTAATCGCTAGGATAGTGTACACGTGTATCTGGTAGGAAATCGCTAGGATAGTGTACACGTGTATCTGGTAGGAAATCGCTAGGATAGTGTACACGTGTATCTGGTAGGTAATCGCTAGGATAGTGTACACGTGTATCTGGTAGGTAATCGCTAGGATAGTGTACACGTGTATCTGGTAGGTAATCGCTAGGATAGTGTACACGTGTATCTGGTAGGTAATCGCTAGGATAGTGTACACGTGTATCTGGTAGGTAATCGCTAGGATAGTGTACACGTGTATCTGGTAGGTAATCGCTAGGATAGTGTACACGTGTATCTGGTAGGTAATCGCTAGGATAGTGTACACGTGTATCTGGTAGGTAATCGCTAGGATAGTGTACACGTGTATCTGGTAGGTAATCGCTAGGATAGTGTACACGTGTATCTGGTAGGTAATCGCTAGGATAGTGTACACGTGTATCTGGTAGGTAATCGCTAGGATAGTGTACACGTGTATCTGGTAGGTAATCGCTAGGATAGTGTACACGTGTATCTGGTAGGTAATCGCTAGGATAGTGTACACGTGTATCTGGTAGGTAATCGCTAGGATAGTGTACACGTGTATCTGGTAGGTAATCGCTAGGATAGTGTACACGTGTATCTGGTAGGTAGTCGCTAGGATAGTGTACACGTGTATCTGGTAGGTAGTCGCTAGGATAGTGTACACGTGTATCTGGTAGGTAGTCGCTAGGATAGTGTACACGTGTATCTGGTAGGTAATCGCTAGGATAGTGTACAAGTGTATCTGGTAGGTAATCGCTAGGATAGTGTACAAGTGTATCTGGTAGGTAATTTTGCATAATTAGTGGATAACAGATTGCATTTTGTTTTAAAATTTAACCCGTCTTACAGCTCGTTTCTTAATTACACTTTTATTAACACACGCCTATTCTGATTCTGCATCACACAAAAACTGCTTAAAGCTTCCTCGCCCAACATGAAATGGCCGCTTCATACGAAATTTTAAAGTGAATTTAAATAATAAATTTGAAATTTCCTGAAATCTTGCGTTTGTCCTTCTGTGGCATTTCGGAACAGAATTGTATCACCTATACACAGAAGCATTCAACCACTGTTTCTGTGTGTAGTGCTTTTTACATGGGGACACACTGAAGATTGGAATTTACCACAGGCGTCCGTCACGTAGCTTGATCACTAAAATATGGCCCTACAGTCCTTTGATGTTGTTAAAAAAATAACTTTTTTTTAAAATATAGCCCTTCAGTTCTTTGATAGTGTTTAAAACTTTCCCATAACCACAGTTGCCCTAAACAATGTCAAATATTTCCTAAAATATTTGACAAAATGATATCAATTTTACACTGCCGGAAAGGTAAAAGACTAAGCTACAAGAAAAAGACCGTCCGAGTGGCGCACTGTCCAAACATTATTATGGAAACAGGTTTGTCGAAGTGTTTGATAAAACTATTAATCACCTTATCCAACTCATGTAATAAAACGAAGGCGGCATAGACTGTCCTTTGTTTCATTTAAAATGGTGTTGTAAAAGAAAAGTTGTCTTTGTTTTAAGAGTTCATTTCAAGCAAAACGTTGCCTTCCGACGTAGCATATATGACGTAATTTATCACGTGTGTACACACACTTCTTATGCGAGCGTTGTGTTGTCATGTTTGCGAGATGTTCAGTGATTTAAGTCGTTTTATAATGAATTTTAACTACTTTCTAAATAATCCATTTATGTAAATTTCAATTACTGATAACAAGATTGTAGCCGTGTAGTTAATAGCTGAAAACGCACAAATATTTAATGACTGGTGGTCCTAAAAGATTAACGGAGATTTACGATCGTCTCCATAAAAACGTTCAGTTGATATCCCTGACTCCATCTTGCATACTACCGAGAAAGCGGTAAAATCAAAATGGAAGCAGCACAATTAGGAATTATCTCAAGTTCAGCATACTTTCAGACCGCAAGACAGCGTAAGGTAAACAAACACTGGTGACTCTTTCGGACACGTCGTCCGAAAACTATTCACTTGGCGAATTGCAAGTACATTTAGATCATTTTATAAAGAAGACAAACCGTGTTTTCCGCACTTTTCTTTTAAATTTACCAAGATTTCCTTTATCAAAAAAACACATTGCTTTTTTAATATCTACACATCTTTTTCGGTAGGTTAAAACAATTGTTTTAATTGTGGTACTGCTTATTTGGGAGTAAGAGCGCATCTTTAATATTCTCTATACGATAATAATACATGTATATATCGCTTCCGATGGCAAGATGTTTACTAATTAATTGAATAAAAATCCCTGTATCAGTGACATGACTTTGTATACGTTTAAATCAACATTTGAGTTTGGGACGTGATTTTATCGCGGATGTTCTCATTTCGAAAATTAAACAAATTACAGTCATATGTCTAGTAACATAAAAGTTAGCAATGATTACGATTTCATGCTATTACTGTACAATTAAATATTGCTATAGTTGGTGCATATCTTAATAGGCTAAAACATTATGTAGGTCATAAACGTTTCGTAAGCATAACATTCCGTCGTGTACGGAATCCTGTAAGGGACATGGCGGCGGCGCCCATTGCCTCTTAAAATTGCCAAAGAAAAGCACAAGATAGCATTTTCTCAGTTTTTTTCCCGTTCAAAATGTACAGTAAACCAGTGTTCACCTCAATTCCATAACATAGAAGTGGGATTTCACTTCTACTTTCGCATGCATTATTTTTGATACATTGCTATGTTTCTTTTCATTTATAAGAACGCGCGAGATTGAAATTTACATTTTGGCTACTTGATTTTAAGGAGAAAAATTGAAGGTTTACTGTATAAATTGACTGAAAAAAAAAACGAAGAGACAAAGTAACGAAGAATTCTAGGGTGGATACCGCGATGTCCCTACCAGGATTCCGTAGTTATATCACAATGAAGTCAAGTACTTTACAGATGAAAAGACAACATTGAGTTGGATGACACTTGATGATTAAATGTATTGGTAAAATATATGATGTAGATGTCGATGTAGTTGACTTATAATTTTATCTTTACAATACGAGTCTTAAGTGCAGTACTTAAACACAAACGTAAGTGATGTACTTTCAGCATAATTAGAAATTAGGTTGATGTACACTTATCTTGTAATTTATTGATAATGTTGAAACTTGTTTGAATTATATAAAGCAATGGTTCTAAGAAATCTGACGCTGCTGGTTCTTATCAACTTTGTAGCACAGGGGGAAACAAGTAAGTTTCGCTTCTTTTTATAAATGTATTATAGCATTGCAAAATATGTAATCGTTGTTATAGTTAATATGTGTTTTTATCAAGAATAAACGAATGTATACAAACCAAATATTTTAATAGTCATTCATGTTCTGAATAGTGAAAAGTTGATATTAATAATAAAAATAGCAGTCTGCAACCAATTGTATTAATCCGGTCAGTTCTTCTGTTAGGGGAAAAGTTAGTCGAAATGTTTATTGATTGGTCAATATTTATTCAATAACGACTGTTGACCAAATAAATTGCTTGCATGCGTAATCTTACCAAAAAATAACCTGCGGATAAGTTATCCAGTTTTTTTACAATTGGCTGCAGCATGTTTCATAAATCGTCGGCGTAGCATTATTATTTAGGAGTTGTAGTTGAAGAAAATTATTTCTTAGGTCTTGTTTGGATCAATGTTTGATTGATTGCAATGACAATACTTCAGAACTGACATCGATGTTGCACCATAGACAAACTAGAATTAAATCTACTAGTCTGGATGCATTTGAACGACTTATCATAAGGTTTGTAGCTTTAATGTACGCATAACAGAATGATTCTTCATTTGACCAAAGTATATTTCGCTTCACGAATTATTATTTCTTCGATTTAATACTTTTTCAACTAAAATATGGAGATTTGGTTTAACAATATAAGAGAAAGAACAGAAAAGAACCCAATAAAAAGGGGGTTATTTAAAACAACACGGATAGATGCCCAAACGACACTTAATGCACCAGTCATTTGTAACCACGCCCCACCCCCAGGTTAGGGGAATAGCCGGGACTTTGACTTCCGGTCCAGCCAACCCCGGGTAAAATCCCCACCCTGCGGGGACGAACTGATGGTTAAACCTCGGTCAAATGTCCCTGCACCCCAGAGACTCTATATAAGGCCCAATCTCGGCTTAATTTGGCGCTATGACAAAACCACCGCGGTCACCCGGCCTTGCGGGGCCACCTGGAAAGTAAAAACACGGCCCTTTTCCCCGGCTATCCCCGGTATACCCCCGGACCTGGGGGGGGGGTGTACAATTGACTGGTGCATAATGAGACACAAAAAAACAAAGACGAATAGGGTTAAAATAGTCCCACCATTTCTAAGAAAACACCTAAACTGTTGGATATGTTAAGACATGTGATACATTTATATTATCTATCGCCAAACACTTTAATCACAATGAATTTCACTATATGTAATATCATGATAAGAAAATACCTACCTTGACAGATGCATCCATTGCCTGTTTCTTATATTGCTAAGCATTTTTTATGTAAATAGAATAACTTGAACGTTCATAAAAATAAATGGAAAATACATATGGTGAATTAAAGGCAAAATGTATAGGTGTTCATTATCTCAGTCGTTTAACCGATGACGTAGACTTTTACATCGCTTCATCCGAAAGTCCACTCTTCTGATTGATGGTCTTGTTTTTTTATTTTGTTGTGATGATTATTTTGTAAGAAGGTAGGATTGCTTTTCCACCAGGTTAAAACGGGGCGTACCCGATTTAAACGAAGATGGAGGTTCAAGGGCAACGGATACACCATCCACGCCTACCCTCGTCCCTAACACGCCACCAAGCCCGCCAGTCACCGCTACAGATGCCATAACCACGACAACAACGAACACAACGACAACAACAAACGCCACGACTAGCACAGAAAGAAACACGCAAGCAGCAACAACGGCGAGCGCTACTGAGACAACCACACTGAAGCACAATCCCGATGCTAACGCGGCCGCACGCAGTGAATATCCACATATCACTTGTTTTTACGTTCTACCTTTGATTGCGATATTCAAACTGCTTTGTATTGAAATGATTTAGGTAGTTTTTTGTTGATAACAAACAAGTTTCAGTTTTGGTTTCAAGTGTCTCGGCGGTTTGGAAACCTGTTTCGAAACTTTTGCTTTAAGACACAAATCCATGGTTTTGTGTACAGCTCCAATAACATTATGGAGCTTCTGCATGTAGCCATCATTTCTAAATTTCTTCGAAAACAATGATACCGAAGATGGTCGTGTGTCTGTTTTAACTCAATGGTGCTTCAACACACGAGTTGGATCACTGTCAGCCATGTTTTATTTTTCAAAATTAGCTAGTTTTCGGATGGAACGAAGCGACGGAACCATATTCGGAGGGGGTTTCGATAGTACATATGTAACAAAAAAACATTTGATTTGAAACTGTCACAACAAATACACAGTTCGTGTAACCAATATAAGCCCAAAACAAGTGCATTACCAACAAAAACGCCGTAAGTTAGTGTAATGGTTGATTCGAAGGCATATAATGGAAGTTTGGAATGCTAACAATATATAATGTATACAACCGGTCATTCGAAACTCCTCGGCCATTTTCTACGAAACAAACTCGGATGTGTATAGACGGTTAACAATGTTCGAAATCGGTACACTTTAACTACGCTGAAAGTAGATCGCGTAATTTTAATTTAGCAGTTAAACTTAATGACTTAATTCTTGGGAATCTTCTTTTTTGCAATAATACACTACACTGGCAATCAATTTAAGCTCAGGCCCCAATTTCTCGGAACTTCTTAAGTCCCTTATAACAGGATTAAGCTAAGTACACTATTTTTGTTTTTCAATAATTTGCGTAAGTTTTACTTCTTTGAGAGTTTTTGTTCTTTAAAAAGGAATGTTCTTTATGATAATCACAATAAACCATTTTTCAATGATCAAAATCCAATTTAAGTATGTATTTTGGCTAACTGGAATAAGCTACTTAAACCTGTTACACTTAAGACATTTCGAGAAATTGGGGCCAGGTCTACAAAAACAAGCTAAAACACTATATTTAATTAATAATATAATTCCAAAATTTTACGAACTACTTCTACTTGTACCGGCATACATTCGTGGTTGTTTTCGTAGAAAATGGCCGAGGAGTTCCGAATGACAACCGGTATGTTCGACACGTTCTAACTCATTATTCATAACGTTGTCACAAATCAACATTTCAGCTTATGAAATCCATGTTGTATATTTGTCTATATCAATATTCAAGGCGAGATTATTCATTATGTACAATGTTATTCATTAAAACGTTACAATATTTTATGTTACCTATTTTAGTCTTTTATATTTTTTGAATTTTCAATGGAATGAAAATGATGAAGGTGGTTTTCATTAGTTCAATTTGTCGGATTTTAAAGATTTTTTTTTCCTTTAAATGCTGATGGAATGGACTTACATGCAGTTCTAATTAAGAAAGGCATGTTTGCATCTGAATTTATATTGTGTATATGAATTTATTCTATTAATTGTAATTTGATGTCGAGCTAACATTTAAGACTTTATCCGCACATACTAGGCCACATTATTATTTAGATGAATAATCATGATTAAATGCTCGCCTACAATATATTGCGTGGTAATAAAATAATGCTTTGTCGAAGTGTTTTTCTGCAAAAGAAAAAAAAAACGTCACGTACCTTCAAGCTGTTCATGTACATTATACATGAGGGAGAGGGGGGGAACGCATTTTATCATATTTTTCATTTTATGACAACAGAGAATAAACCATTTGTCAATGTTCTTATTGAGAAACTTTAATTAGTTATCCTAGATTTTGGAAAACTATGCCAATTTTTATTTGAACGGTCTTTTTAATACATTGTATCGTCATATTCAATCACATTTTAACAGCTTTTAGCTGGCACGACATTCATTTTTGAATGTCCAATGTCCAATGTCGTGCCAGCACGACTATCATTTTTCACAGCTCGCATTTTATATAATTTTACGGTAAAGATATGGAAACTGAAGAAAACACATCTGAAAAACGGATTTTGATAAATAGAACAGTTTTAAGTATGGATGTAATAAGTTTTAATGTGGTATGTATTGTAAATTTCTATCTGATATCTCCGTACACAAAGTTCACGTGATGAGTGAAAACTTCGGACTGGTAAAATAAACGACATTATAAATTCTAGCAACGTTCAGCGAAAACAAGTGATTTCATGCATACCAGGCATTAATCTCCCACTCATAAATATATAAGCTTAATCGGTTTCTGAACGAGACCTTCAACAACAACAACAACAACGACGACGACAACAACAACAATAACATCATCAACAACAACAAGTAATTAATCTAGTACTTGTAACGCCGGTAGCCCGTTTATTATTGCAAGACGATGAAAACATATGTTATTTACTATTTATTCTAAAACTCCAACGACTTGTGTCCAGAAAACAGAAAACGATAGGAACAAAACCGTACCCAATGGCTCTAGATACAAATGTGTCACTCGCATGTCAAGGTCAGTTTGACAGTCATGTCCGTTGGTTGTTTTTTAGTTCATTGAACTGTTAAACACAAGAAGTAAACAAGAACTTAAAAAACTATCTTTATTTGTCAAATTAGCTCTGAGTATTAGAAGATCAACTTTAAATATTGATTTACAATTATAATAAATTTGTTCATCCTCACCTGATTTGAATATATATTTTTGAATATATTGATGATTCTATTCCATATTATGTTTTACCTATGTCATACCAAATGTTTGTCTATTATTCAATTGTAGTTAAGAAGATACTTCAGAAAATGGGAAGAGCACCAAATTTTGAACACGCTATCTTAAGAACAAACCGAAAAAATAAGCCCTAGACAGACTCTGAAAAATCCAAAATGGCCGATAAATCCAAAATGGCCGCCATACATGATATCACATTTTATTTATTCATCAAAATAATATAACAATACAATTTCAGACCAATTGAGCATTTCTTACACATTAAGAATTATGACACAATAGAACGTGTATAAATCTAATTTAGAATACAACCTACATTTTCAGCCAATGAAATTGCAGATAGGCAATCATTAAGCACAATACTTAGTCATTAAGAATTTCACCTTTCGCAGGCGTTTAGGGGTCCGCCTACTGCCACTCATCCAATACACACTCCCTGCGTCAGATTTTGCGTTGACAATGAGTCAACCAATGAGGTAGTATTCTAAGACAGTTAGGTGACCTAGAGTAATACTTTAATGATTAAGAAGGGCCCGTTCGTTTTGCCCACTCCGCCAATTCTTAATCATTAAAATCATGTCATCTAACCATTACTTAATTCGCAAAGTCCTTGTTTATGGTTTAGATGTTATTTCGGTCATCAACGTAAAGCGTGTGACAGTTGTGAATATAGATTCAAATAAAATGATAAATCCCTTTTTGGCAATGAATGGTGATACATTTAATTCATGACATACAGAGCAAATGGGAAAGTCGATGTGGTTGATTGTTCATTCAACCAATACATGTATGTTGATCAAAGTCAAAGCAAAGTACTTAAAGTTATGGTGGTATACTTTCACAATATAGTGAAGACATAAGTGTTCATGTACATAAATTGTAGTTGATGTTAGCTGTTGGAATTCGTTGAGAAATTACAAAATGTTATTAAGACATCTAGCACTCCTGGTTCTTATGACCTTTGTAGGACATGGGAAGACGAGTAAGTAATAGTTTTGTGGTTTAATTTATTTATGAAATTCATTGCGACATACGTAACAGACACAATACTATACTATTGTCTTTTTGAAAACAAGGGGCGGTATTTCATATTCAACTTAAGTCCATCTAATAGTCATACATCATTGACTAAATTCACTACATTGTTCATTCATCAATAACAAGTAATCCGATTAGCTACATCGTTCTTAGATCAAATTAAGAATAATATTGAATACCAGCCAATGAATAGAAATAAAAAAGTTAAAGCTCTATTATGTAACGGAGTCGAATTGAAGAGCAACTCATATAGAATGAGTTCATATCCCTAGAGTTATTAATTAAGAAATAAAACCCAATATGCTAAATTAAATATATATAAAAACATCCTTTGTTAATGCGCAATTATTTGTTTCCATAATATTTCAGAATCCGTGTCCATGGTTAACAAAAGGCACGCCATGATGGAATCTGCTGGCAAGGACGTTATTGAACGACTTATTTTAAGGTTTGTTCTTGAACAAATTTATACGTTTACAGAATAATTCTTGTTACATTGAAACTGAGCGTATTTTCATAAGCATATATGTTCAACTAAAACATTGGGAGTTGCCTCAGTAGTTCTCTTAAATTTGCAGGAAATAACTTTGTTGGTATTTGTTTTTGTCAAGTTCCATATTATTGTTTTTCATATTATATCACTTTATCACCTGAAAAGATTAAATATCTAGAGACGAAAAGAAAAAAACACTTCAAAAACACTTATGTTTAACTGTAGTGACGATAATTTCCAATGGTAATAACGATACTATTTAATTGAAATAAGAACAACGCAGTTTTTAATTGATTACTTTAAAGTAGAACCTTAACCTAGGTGAAATATAATAACGGAGGAATAAGCATTAACAACAAAGTTTTTTTGTTGCTTCGCTAGTCACACATTCGGAACTCCTCGGCCATTTTCCATCAAACACAACCTCGGATGTGTATGGACGGTTTACATACTCAGAAATCGGTACAAGTCCGCTGCAAGAAGATCGCGTAGTAATTTAATTAAGCAGTTAAACTTAATGACTTAACTCTTGGGAATCTTAATTATGTTTGCAATAATATACTTCACTGGCAATCAATTTATACTTAGATCAAGAAATACAAGCTTAAACACTACATATAATTAGCGATATAATTCAAAATTTTACGAACTACTTTCACTGATGTCGCTACATCCGAGGTTGTTTTCGATAAACATAGCCGAGGAGCTCCGAATCTTTGTCACAATGTTAACAGAACAAAAGCAAAATTTAAAGTTCCAGCCTAAATTTACTATACGAGAAATCGACGTTACTTCCAACCGAATTGCAGTCAAAAAGTAAAAGGTTGCGGCCAAATAATAAGAAATCTGGCAGTAAATTAAAGCATGTATACACTATCATTTATATACTTTATTAGCATAAGCAAATATCAGTTTTAAAATTGTGAACTTGAGTATTTCTTAGTTCCAGCTTAATATTATAATAATTGCGCACACTATCAAGGGAATCTTTAAAGAAGTTCCGATGATGGCAATTAATTGCGGACGAGATAGCTGACGACATAATATATAAGCAAGTGCCGACCACATGGATAAGCGAAACTTTTTGAAGTATGCAGACGTTTTAAATATAACGAGAATAAAAAATATCTGAAATAGTTCTAACGGTGTTTTCAATTATTATTGATGCCTTGTTGGATAATTTCATTTTCACCTCGAACAGATTTTTGGTAAATCAGGAAATTTCATTCTAAATGTTTCTTTGATAGGTTAAAACGAGGCGTACCCCTTATGAGCGAAGACGGAGGTTCAAGAGCCACGGAAACGCCGCCGACGACACAAATTGTCCCTGATACGCCACCTCCCAGCCCGCCAGTCCAAGCTGTAGAAGCTACAACAATAACATCAACAACAGTCGCTACAACAAAAACAAAAAAGACAAAACTTTGGCACAGTGCTCTTCATAGAGATTGGAGATACGCTGTTCGTCTTCCAATGTGGCCGTTTAATATGAAAATTAAGTTTTAAAATAGTTTCAATCAGACATTTTGTACGGAATTACATACTCAATTTTGTCAACTTGTGTTACAAAATCAGGAAGTATTTCTGTATTCAACTTGTCTTTTCTTTTATGTTAAAATGGACCCAAGTATGTTTGTTTTTGTATTCACATACAGTATCGGTTTTCAGGCATACCCTTGTTCATATTGTTAACCTTAAAGCAGTAAACCAGTGCGCCGTAAAATAGTTCGACTTAAACGTTATGCAAACTGGTGCAGTCAACAGTCTTAGCCATTTTGCTATCGTGAACCCGATTTTTTCACCAAGGCTATAGCTTCATTATTCCTAATATCAGGATATTTTTGCTAAAAGAGAAAAGTTCGGGAGTAATAATTTCACCCTATTTATTTTATCACGTCTGGCTGATATACTTGTAGTTTTGGTATTGTATAGCAGACGCGATAGCCGAATTGCTGAGCGTTCGCTTCAAGAGGATGCGGGTGCAATACTCGGCCAAGTCATATTGAAGTTATTTTTTTCTTTCCAGAATTCAATACATTTTACGGGTTTGTTAATTTATATTTAAAAATAAAACAGGGCTTTTTGTACATTTTGATATCATTAACAAGAATTTGGGCTTGTTCATCAAAAAGAAGTATCTGATGGGTTTAAGTGGCATTTGCTTCAATCACAGTGGCTTGTTAGTGGCATTTGCTTCACTTCCAGTGTCTCGTTAGTGGCCTTTGCTTCAATCACTGTGACTCATTAGAGGCATTTGCTTCAATCACTGTGACTCATTAGAGGCATTTGCTTCAATCACAGTGGCTCGTTAGTGGCATTTGCTTCAATCACAATGGCTCGTAAGTGGCATTTGCTTCAGTCAAAGTGGCTTGTTAGTGGCATTTGCTTCACGTACAGTGTCTGGTTAGTGGCATTTGCTTCAATCACAGTGGCTCGTAAGTGGCATTTGCTTCAGTCAAAGTGACTTGTTAGTGGCATTTGCTTCACGTACAGTGTCTGGTTAGTGGCATTTGATTCAGTCAAAGTGGCTTGTTAGTGGCATTTGCTTCACGTACAGTGTCTGGTTAGTGGCATTTGCTTCAATCACAGTGGCTCGTTAGTGGCCTTTGCTTCAATCACAGTGGCTCCTTAGTGACATTTGCTTTAATCAAAGTGGCTCGTTAGTGGCATTTGCTTCAATTACAGTGGTTCGTTAGTGGTATTTGCTTCAATCACAGTGGCTCGTTAGTAGCATTTGCTTCAACCACAGTGGCTCGTTAGGGGCATTTACTTCAATCACAGTGGCTCGTTAGTGGCCTTTGCTTCAATCACAGTGGCTCGTAAGTGGCCTTCGCTTCAATCACAGTGGCTCGTAAGTGGCCTTTTCTTCAATCAAAGTGGCTCGTAAGTGGCATTTGCTTCACTTCCAGTGTCTCGTTAGTTGACTTTGCTTCAATCACAGTGGCTCGTTAGTGGCCTTTGCTTCAATCACAGTGACTCGTTAGTGGCCTTTGCTTCAATCACAGTGGCTCGTTAGTGGCCTTTGCTTCACGTACAGTGTCTCGTTAGTTGCCTTTGCTTCAATCACAGTGGCTCGTTAGTGGCATTTGCTACAATCACAGTGACTCGTTAGCGGCCTTTGTTTAAAACCACAGTGACACGTTGGTGGCCTTTGCTTCACGTACAGTTACTAGTTAGCAGCCTTTGCTTTAAGTACAGTGACTCGTTTGTGGCATTTGCTTCAATCACAGTGGCTCGTTAGTGGCCTTTGCTTCAATCACAGTGACTCGTTAGTGAGTGGCCTTTGCTTCAATCACAGTGGCTCGTTAGCAGCTCGTTGGCTTCGTAAGTGGCATTTGCTTCACTGTCTCGTTAGTGGATTTTGCTTCAATCACAGTGCCTCGTTAGTGGACTTTGCTTCAATCACAGTGTCTCGTTAGTGGCCTTTGCTTCAATCACAGTGGCTCGTTAGTGGCCTTTGTTTCACGTACAGTGTCTCGTTAGTGGACTTTGCTTCAATCACAAAGTCTCGTTAGTGGCCTTTGCTTCAATCACAGTGGCTCGTTAGCAGCCTTTGCTTCAAGTACAGTGACTAGTTTGTGGCCTTTTCTTCACGTTAAGTGCCTCGTTAGCGGCCTTTGCTTCAAGTTCAGTGACTCGTTTGTGGCCTTTGCTTCACGTTAAGTGACTCATTAGCGGCCTTTGCTTTAATCACAGTGACTCGTTAGTGGCCTTTGCTTCACGTGCAATGACTCGTTTGTGGCCTTTGCTTCACGTATATTGACTCGTAAGTGGCCTTTGCTTCATGTACAGTGACTCGTAAGTGGCCTTTGCTTCACGTATATTGACTCGTTAGTGGCCTTTGCTTAACATACATTGACTCGTTAGTGGCCTTTGCTTTACGTACATTGGTTTGTTAGTTGCCTTTGCCTCACATACATTGACTCGTTAGTGGCAATTGCGTCACATTCAGTGACTCGTTGATGGCCTTTGATTAAATCACAGTGGCTCGTTAGTGGCCTTTACTTCACGTAAAATGACTCGTTAGTGGACTTTGCTTCACGTACAGTGACTCGTTAATGGCATTTGCTTCACGTCCATTGACTCGTTAGTGGCCTTTGCTTCACGTCACGTGACTCGTTAGAGGCCTTTGCTTCACGTAAAGTGACTCTTTAGTGGCCTTTGATTCAATCATATTGGCTCATTAGTGGCATTCTGCTTCAATCACATTCACTCGTTAATGTCCTTTGCTTCAATCACATTGGCTCGTTAGTGGCCTTTGCTTCAATTACAGTTGCTCGATAGTTGCATTTTGCTTCAATAACATTCACTCGTTAGTGTCCGTTGCTTTAATCACAGTGACTCGTTAGTGGCCTTTACTTCAATACAGTGACTCGTTAGTGGCATTTGCTTCAAGTACAGTGGCTCGTTAGTTGCATTTGTTTCAGTTACAGTGACTCGTTGGTTGCCTTTGCTTCAATCACAGTGCCTCGTTTGTGGTCTTTGCTTCAATCACAGTGACTCGTTAGTGGCCTTTGCTTCAATCACCGTGGCTCGTTTGTGGCCTTTGCTTCAATCAAAGTGTCACATTATTTGTATTTGCTTCGATCATATTGACTCGTTAGTGGCCTTTGTTTCAGTCACAGTGACTCGTTAGTTGCCTTTGCTTCAATCACAGTGTTTCGTTAGTGGTTTTTGCTTCAATCGCTGTGGCTCATTAGTGGCCTTTGCTTCAGTCAAAGTGTCTCATTTTTTGCGTTTGCTTCGATCATAGTGGCTCGTTAGTTGCATTTGTTTCAGTCACAGTGACTCGTTAGTTGCCTTTGCTTCAATCACAGTGACTCGTTAGTGGCCTTTGCTTCAATCACTGTGGCTCATTAGTGGCGTTTGCTTCAATCAAAGTGTCTCGTTATTTGCATTTGCTTCGATCATAGTGACTCGTTAGTTGCATTTGTTTCAATCACAGTGACTCGTTAGTGGCCTTTGCTTCGATCACAGTGACTCGTTAGTGGCCTATGCTTCAATTGATTGGTAAAAAAATGTTGAATGGCAGTTTATAAGGCTAATTCATATAGGTGTTTTAAAACATTGAATATGAATTTACGCAGCCGGTTTGTATTTTATGAAAATCTTTTTCATTATAAATGGAAGAAAATTTTAGTTTTCACAAAATCTTAGATATTAAAATACTACGTATTCGCAGGAGTTATCAGTTTATCATTTCAGAAGGAAGCTTGACTATAAGGCAGCATTAGGGCTTGGCCCGCTTGACATACTCCCATCGGGTATAAGGTCAGGCTCTAAGTGATGCGTATATACCGATGATTCTTTGATTCATGAAAAAACACTATAGAATATATGAGCAATATGATACTCCAGGTTCAACTAAGTTCTTTTTTTAACAAACATACGTGTGACATTTTTTACCCATAAATAAAACACAAAAAACTCAAAAACAGTACATTGATCTTAAAATATGTTTGATAAAATCAATTTCTAAAAGGTTTTGATTTTTCTTTTTAATTTTATTAAGATTTGAAAATAAAATAATTCTGTGGTGGTGTTAATAGTTTATACACCGGGCCCCGGCGTGAGCACATTGAAGGGTCCCAGAGTGACAGTTCAACCACCGCACAACTATCCTGAGCAGACTATCAGGCGGTTAACCAGTACTAGGTGCCTTCACCTCTGAAAGGAACTGACAACTTCTGTACATGCCAGGAGCAGTGGTACAGTGCGAATGGTCGTAGAAAGGAGTTCATAACCAATCACGACAGAAGTGACCTGGTCAGCCCTGAAATCGAACCCGGGTTGGCCGATTCACAGTCCAACGCTCTACCGATTGAGCTAACCGGGCGGACTAAAAAATAATAAATAATTCTGATGATTTTGACATGACTATTTAATTACGTTTGTTAGAGATTCGGTTCAGTGGAGGTTAACAATGCTGATGATATAGTATGAAATATAATTCGTTCATTATAGACTTATTATTTGTTCATTATTATTGCGTTTCATAAAATATAAATACTTTTGTTTCTCTAAGTAAAATTCGTCCCCTTTTTCGCAAATAATATAGGGGTTTTACTACTGCGTTTTGATTCGGGAGGTTGTATTCAAATCGAGCGGATTTTTCAGATTCGGATTTCATGAGGCGCTTGCCAACAACAGTCGATTGCTATCCGTATCAAAACGCAGTAGTAATAACCCTTTTATTATATACCTTACTGGGTTAAATCACTCAAAAGGCACATGATATCATAATAAATGTAATTTTTATGACGCACTATTTTGTTCAATGACGTCATTTAAAAACGCGCATCATACTTGTTATGACGTAACGTCAACAGAGTGGAATACTGCCGTATTGCAATTGATTTGAATACGGAATACCGTTTTGTGCGTTTGGATTTATGATTGGTATACAATATAATAGGGTTATTAGTACTGCGTTTTGATCCGGGAGGTTGTATTCGACTCGAGTAGATTTTTGCAGATTTGGAGTGAAATCAAAATCTGCAAAAATAAACGACATTTTGACCATTTTTTTGTCAACATAATGAACGAGAGAATGCGATTTTAAAAAGGGTAAAACATTTACAATTTTAAATCATATGATGCTGTTATTTGATAAAGAGTTGAGATTGAGATTTGACTTGAGTATTTTCGTGATATTGCACGACCTCTAAACGCCAGCTCCACCACTTTACGGTGGTGCAAAGAAAAAGAGCTGTCGACACTTCCGTGGTGGAGATGTGCCCTATGTTTACATGAACAAACGAGAGTATGATTTATATTTTATTTGATGATTTCATTTAACGGACACATTTCGAAATTCGGAGAATTTGGTACCGTGTAAGAACACTTCTACTGCATGCTGGAAGTGTCGACAGCTCTTTTTCTTTGCACCACCGTAAAGTAGTGGAGCTGGCGTTTAGAGGTCATGTATTAGGGCCAGAGCTGTGTTGACTGCAGTCAACTGCAACGTCATATGTAGGACATTTTTGCTAGCAATCTGTCAACTCATTATCTACGCAGGAGTATATCATATACAGTGAAGTATTTCAAGCATAACTTTAATACCTTGTGAACTTTGTTTGATATAATGTCAGTAAATTTGATTTCTGCGGTATGGGCTTGAGCTATTGAATAACAAACACCAACATATGTTGCTATATCTCTAACATATTTTAAAATACAATCGTTAAACTAAATACATTTATTGTTCATCATTCACATGAGCAGGAACGCTTTTTGTCCGTATTCGCTTTCTTTCTAACCAACTTTCAGAAATATGTATAAAATTTACTAATATATATGACCCATGCAGAAAAAACCCAGTTATAACTGGATGCAGGATCATTCAACAAACTTAATTCGAATTTCAACATCAATTGCCTATTTATATTTTCTGTAAAATTAGGTGGCATGTTCATTGTATAGAACCGCCATTCCTTTCAATTGTTTATGTATTTAAATTGAATTCACACACACAGGTCCGGGGGTATACCGGGGAAAGCCGGGGAAATTGTCCGTGTTTTTACCTTCCAGGTGGCCCTGCAGTGCCGGGCGAATGCGGTGGTTTTGTCTTTGCGTCAAAAATAGCGGGGAATCGGTCTATCCTGGGGTACCTGGGGTTCGGGGGCATTTGGCGGGATTTTACCAGCAGTTCGTACCCGTAGGACGGAGATTTTACCCGAAAGTAAAAGTCCCCGCTATTCCCGGACCTGGGGATGGGCGCGTGGTTAAAATTGACTAGTTGCATAAAACGCTAACTTGAAATGAAGTTTGTAACGTTTCATTTGGATCATAAAATGTAATACTAATTGTTTGTCATAGATCATTCAACCCTACAAATCTGAAAGTATATAACCTGCAGCATGTGTGGATACATCTTCGAATCAACCCGTCACACTATACTACGCTCGAGCGCAAAGCGAACTAAAGTACAGGAATTGCCGACGGTTTTGTGACTAGTAAAAAATCATAATATAACGTTGACATTTACGTTTAAGTAATCAAATCATTTTTGAATTTTGCTTTTACAAACTATAAAGCGATGTTGCTAAGATATTTGGCACTACTGGTTCTTGTGGCCGTTATAGGATATGGGGACTCAAGTAAGTTTTATTTTTAAAATAATATTAATTAATTTTTCAAAATATGTTAAGTTTGGTTTGTGTTTAATAAGAGTGAGGTTTGTACACATAAACTGGTTTAAACCCCCAGTATTATATAGTATGTATGCACTGTGCTGTTTGTGGAGTTTTGTGCTGTTCTTCCGTGTTTCTTGTTTGTGATTTATTTTTGTTTTTGTGTTCTATGTCTTTGACATTTACCCAGTGCCATTAAACCGGGTTTATGTTTAAACTTTTTGCTACTGAGCTTGTTTCTGTAGTTTTGCACATACGTATTCACTGAATCCATTTTTATTGACAGGTAACAAGTAATTAAATAGTATTGCATTACTCATCATGTTGTCCGGTCGACTAAAAGAAGATTCATGCTAATATGAACCTATTTAGAAATGTTGTGTTAACTGTAAACTAATACAATATGAATTGGTGTTCAGATAATAAAAGCTTCTTTTTATGATATTTCAGAATCCGTGTCGATCGTTAGCAATAGGCAGACCATGATGGAACACTCTGGTGTGGACGTTTTTGAACGACTTCTTATACGGTTGTTATTTTTAACTTACACCTCATATTCTTGTTATATTGATTTTTTTCCAAAATGAGTTCATGTCATAAATGTTGTTTTCGAAAACACAGTCGTACATACATATTCAACTAAGCATATGGATATGGCTCAGTTTATTTCCTTCATTTTGCATGAAGCACTTTAAGAACTGATTTTGTAAATTTATATTCATATGTGGTATTCAATTTTCTTTTCAAAAATTGAACACTAACCTATTGGTGTTCACCCTTTTTGACCCACTGACTACGCCCCATACGACTGAGTTGCTCCCGTCTATAAATTATGTAGTCGCGTGATCATTTACCGCGAAATTTCAATCTCAAAGTTCTACTTCTTTAAACAAGTGTCGGTGATGGCAAATTGGTTGCGGAACGTGAATATTTGATGCAAAATTTAATGTAAATAATAACATTAGGAATGGATTTAGAGCTAAACCATCTTAAAATGACAAGAGATTTTTTGGCAAAATTAATGGACTGTTGACGTAAGAAATCATGTGTATTCACTGTGATGATATCTTCAATAGCTTTCAATTCTAATTGTGGACCTATAAAGGTCCGTGTTTACACTAACCATTTTATGCCATGAGCTATTAACTCATTTTTGAATACACGATATATTTTATGTAATCATCTTCGTCGTTAACCTATTGTCATGAAATTTTCCACGGATTCATAATTATTAAAGTTCATAACGTTTGTCGATAAATATCTATACATTCATTATTATTGTAATGGTGTCGTTTGATGACAAAGGTCAAAGTGAAAAGGTTTTACCTCCTTAAAAAATGTAATACTACACAGAGCTTATTCGCTATCATCAATATAATTTTTTGGTAAATGTGGCTTTTGCAATTGGGTAATTCATATGGAATTTTCTTCGCCAGGTTAAAGCGGGGCGTACCTTCTTTGAGCATAGAAGATGGTGGTGCAAGAGCCCAGAATACCACGGAGGCGCCGCCGACGTCGACACCAATGATCCCAAACACGCCGCCAGGCCAAGTCAAAGTAACAGAAACAACAACCACACAGGCGATAAATTGGCCCAACCTCTGGGGAAATTGGAAATTTTCTTGGTGGTCACTTAATAAGAAAATTAAATCATTGTTGTTTTGATAGAATGTGTATACTTGCCGATTTCTTGAATTTCTGATTTTGAATAAAGCAAAATTCCTGTATTTATCCTAAGAGTTATTGAAGTTATTAAAATGCGTATATAAAAATAACAGAACAGAACAGAACAGAAAAAACACATTTATTGGCAACTTGGATATATACAGTTTATCGTTATTTCAATAACATTAACACATGGCATGGCAATAATTGTTAAATGCAAGAGTGCATATACATATATAAATATATCAATAGTTTAAACATGTTAAAAGCAATAAAGTTAATCATTATTATTCAAAGCGTTATGTCGTAACTTAAAAGCATGCTTGTACAAATATCACCACATAACGTGTGTGCGCTGTCTTATGTGTGCTGAGGAGTATGCGTTGTCTTATATGTTCTAACGTGTGTGCGCTGTCTTATGCGTGCTGAATTGTGTGCGCTGTCTTATGTGTGCTGGAGTGTGTGTGCTGTCTTATGTGTGCTGAAGTGTGTGCGCTGTCTTATGTGTTCTGTCTTATGTGTGCGCTGTCTTATGTGTTCTGTCTTATGTGTGCTGAAGTGTGTGCGCTGTCTTATGTGCGCTGTCTTATGTGTGCTGAAGTGTGTACGCTGTCTTATGTGTGCTGAAGTGTGTGCGCTGTCTTATGTGCGCTGTCTTATGTGTGCTGAAGTGTGTTCGCTGTCTTATGTGTGCTGAAGTGTGTGCGCTGTCTTATGTGCGCTGTTTTATGTGTGCTGAAGTGTGTGCGCTGTCTTATGTGTTCTGTCTTATGTGTGCTGAAGTGTGTGCGCTGTCTTATGTGCGCTGTCTTATGTGTGCTGAAGTGTGTACGCTGTCTTATGTGTGCTGAAGTGTGTGTGCTGTCTTATGTGCGCTGTCTTATGTGTGCTGAAGTGTGTTCGCTGTCTTATGTGTGCTGAAGTGTGTGCGCTGTCTTATGTGCGCTGTTTTATGTGTGCTGGAGTGTGTGCGCTGTCTTATGTGTGCTGGAGTGTTTGCGCTGTCTATTGTGTGCTGGAGTGTGTGCGCTGTCTTATATGTGCTCGGGTGTGTGCGCTGTCTTATGTGTGTTGGAGTGTGTGAGCTGTCTTATGTGTGCTGGAGTGTGTGCGCTGTCTTATGTGTGCTGGAGTGTTTGCGCTGTCTTATGTGTGCTGGCGTGTGTGCGCTGTCTTATATGTGCTCGGTGTGTGTGCTGTCTTATGTGTGCTGGAGTGTGTGCGCTGTCTCATATGTGCTCGGGTGTGTGCGCTGTCTTATGTGTGCTGGAGTGTGTGCGCTGTCTTATGTGTGCTGGAGTGTGTGCGCTGTCTCATATGTGCTCGGGTGTGTGCGCTGTCTTATGCGTGCTGGAGTGTGTGCGCTGTCTTATGTGTGCTGGAGTGTGTGCGCTGTCTTATATGTGCTCGGGTGTGTGTTCTGTCTTATGTGTGCTGGAGTGTGTGCGCTGTCTTATATGTGCTCGGGTGTGTGGGCTGTCTTATGTGTGCTGGAGTGTGTGCGCTGTCTTATGTGTGCTGAAGTGTGTGCGCTGTATTATGTGTGCTGGAGTGTGTGCGCTGTCTCATGTGTGCTGGAGTGTGTGCGCTGTCTTATGTGTGCTGGAGTGTGTGCGCTGTCTTATGTGTGCTGGAGTGTGTGCGCTGTCATATGTGTGCTGGAGTGTGTGCGCTGTCTTATATGTGCTCGGGTGTGTGCGCTGTCTTATGTGTGTTGGAGTGTGTGAGCTGTCTTATGTGTGCTGGAGTGTGTGCGCTGTCTTATGTGTGCTGGAGTGTTTGCGCTGTCTTATGTGTGCTGGCGTGTGTGCGCTGTCTTATATGTGCTCGGTGTGTGTGCTGTCTTATGTGTGCTGGAGTGTGTGCGCTGTCTCATATGTGCTCGGGTGTGTGCGCTGTCTTATGTGTGCTGGAGTGTGTGCGCTGTCTTATGTGTGCTGGAGTGTGTGCGCTGTCTCATATGTGCTCGGGTGTGTGCGCTGTCTTATGTGTGCTGGAGTGTGTGCGCTGTCTTATGTGTGCTGGAGTGTGTGCGCTGTCTTATATGTGCTCGGGTGTGTGTTCTGTCTTATGTGTGCTGGAGTGTGTGCGCTGTCTTATATGTGCTCGGGTGTGTGGGCTGTCTTATGTGTGCTGGAGTGTGTGCGCTGTCTTATGTGTGCTGGAGTGTGTGCGCTGTCTTATGTGTGCTGGAGTGTGTGCGCTGTCTTATGTGTGCTGGAGTGTGTGCGCTGTCTTATGTGTGCTGGAGTGTGTGCGCTGTCTTATGTGTGCTGGAGTGTGTGCGCTGTCATATGTGTGCTGGAGTGTGTGCGCTGTCATATGTGTGCTGGAGTGTGTGCGCTGTCTTATATGTGCTCGGGTGTGTGGGCTGTCTTATGTGTTTCAGTGACATTTCAATTGGATATGTACGAACAACATGTGTTGGAATTGGATTAAAACTTATTATTCATGGATTGTTTGCAATGTCTGTCATCTTCGACAGTCACAATATCTTTTCATATATAATTTACATCTATCCAAAATTAAAAGAAAGTATTTGTGTTTTTTTCACGAGCACCGAAAACTTGTTGGTGATATAACCGAAGTCTGGCTTTTTTCAACAGTTCAACGTTACGATCGTGTATAAATAATGCTTGTCGAATCATCCCATTTTTAAATATCGGCGAACAGATGTCGCGTGATTGATATTCATACCATTATGGAACCGTTGGGCATACGACCTGCAGCAACAACACATTGTCATATATTGGAATATGTTGTAACAAGAGGACCCGGATAATGACATCAATCAACTAAGTTTTAGAACAAGATGAGCATTGGTTTCTAGTTTCTTACTTTTGTAAATAGATATATGGTATCCAATATGTGTGCAATACTTTGTGTTGTATACATGTATATATCGATTTAAGATAATTATAAGTTATTTATAATATTATTTTTTGTGCGCTTTAGTCTCTTATAACTCATACACTGGGTGGCAATGCATGTTTTAAGGGATATTTATTATGTGATGTATATATATTTAATTAATGTTTATATAATTGATGAGACTTTAATAAACTATCAAATATACAGTCGAACCGCGATGGCTCGAGCTCCAAGGGACCGGCGTAAATACCTCGAGTCTCAGAAAAATCGAGCCAACGAGAATGTTTACGTTCAGTTTAAAAGAATCGGTCCTTAACATTCAGTTCGAGCCAAACAGGAATTCGAGCAAGCGAGTTCGAACCAACGGGGTTCGACTGTATATCAATCACGCAATTCATTTCTTAATTGAACTTGTGTTAAGTGATTCAAAAACATCTACAGAATGTCCGGTGTTTCTTGTTATAGCAAATGGTAAACGACTAATTCATTGTGATAAACGACATCGTTGTTAAATGTTAATGTGAAATATTTGAAGATATCCTCATATATTTAAATAAAACAGTTACAGTTAAAACACCTGTCTTGAATCTTGTTAGAAATATTGCAGAATACAAGTGTATCCATGAACAGCAGTAAAGATTTGAAAGTTAACAACGATGACGTTAACAACTTTGTTAACTTTA
The DNA here is from genome assembly GCF_026914265.1 of Mya arenaria. Classification (NCBI taxonomy): domain Eukaryota; kingdom Metazoa; phylum Mollusca; class Bivalvia; order Myida; family Myidae; genus Mya; species Mya arenaria. Next base: position 26,818,051 of record NC_069130.1, read on the forward strand.
ACAAAGTTCTGAACAACTTGCCCATGATGTGTTTTCGGGCCGTGATCGAAAAACCCTAATTGAGGATAAGTGCGTTTGCCGGTAAAGAGTCTAGCCGAGTTACCAGTATAGGAGCGTGACCGAGGGTCGATTTTTTTCCGGCATCACATGATTTTGTTTCTTGTATACCTTAGAGTATTATTTTGTGTAACACATAAGGAAGAAATAACGCGTGCAATATTGGTTTCTAGCGTCATGAAGTGTATTGATTTAAGTTTAATGTTGAAGTCTTCGGAAGATTGCTTTTGTAATCTTTTAGAATTATATATTGAAATGTCATCAATGAAATAAAAAAAAAGATTAAGTAAAATAATAATAAAAGATGCGCGTTGTTGCGCGTAACTTATGTGACATGTAGGGTACAAGACGGAGTTTTCTAGCCCTGCCAAATTCACCGGAAATGCCTTAAGATGTGCAAGGAAATATACTCGGCATTAACCGTCTTCAGACATGGTATATAAATGAAAAATATGTGTAGATTTTCAAGTCAGATTTTCTTGTATTATATTAAATAAAAGGAGTATCTTAGTCTGTTACGCTGCCACCAATTTGATAATGATATATTTGAAATAAAATGTTGTTCTATTCCTCTTAAGAGATAAGACATAAAGAGTCACAAACTATCCCTCTGTGTGTGAATGTTCAAACCAAGTCCAATTCTTAGTTCATTCCAGTTCATAGTTATCGAACTAATGACGCAGATAAGGTCGAGCCTTAATGAATTGACAACAACAATAACTCAATGTTATGAATGACGAGGCGTAACCAGTGCGTGTATATCACGTGATAAAATACGTCATATATGTTACGTCGGAAGGCAACATTTTGCTTAAAATATAGACTTAAATCAAAGATAATTTTTCTTTGCTAAACCATTTTAAATAAAACAAAGGGCAATATATGCCGCTTAACGCTTTCACTCTCAACGCTGAAATTACCAAATGACGTCGCCTGTGCCAAAAGTGTAATTTAGCGCATTTCAAGAACAAATTAGGAAACGTATCAGTATGGCATACGTTCAGTAAACGTTAAATACTTTCCGTTTCTGTTAAGCGATTGTAACCATTGTGGTTTTAAATAAGAAGTAGAGTTTTACTGTGTTTTTAATTGAATCAGGGACTAGAATTATTGGTCCCAGATTGAATGAAAGGGAAACTTATGTAGTACCGTTTAATGTGTCATGTATTTACCTGTTTCATTATATTATATTATATTATATTATATTATATTATATTATATTATATTCATTATACTAATGTGTTAAATTACATTTCTTATAAAGGAAATCAGTTGCAGTATATGATTATTTTCTTAGTATTACTATTCCTCTTGTTATTATCATAAGGATTACACTGAAGATACAACTTTTAATTGAAAATTGAACGTGATGAGTAGCTGTCAAAGATTTGTCATGAGACGCATTTCAAGAACGTCGTTTTATGTAGAAACAACTTTTTTTGTGCCGCGGCTTGTAAATAGGCACTGACCACTGCCACATACCTATTGCTGCATACACAACAATCACGTTGTTTCCGGTCTGAAATTATATCGAACATTTGTCATATATTTCAATCCGCTTTACATACATAGTTTTACTATCCCCTGGTTTCAAATTTAAAGTAAATTTGTACGAACTGTAGTTTTTAGTACTGACTTTTTAGTTAGTTTATATCGTATACACATTCTTATTATGTAATGGTGTATCATGATAACGTTTAATTTAGCCCTCAGAATCACCACTAGCCGAGTTCGCACTCTGTTCTGCTGCGCGTCACAATGTCGGCGACGGTGGACCTTTTGGGCATACGCAAGTTCTTCCACTAAAGATTTCAAAAAACGCTGCCTGTCTACTGGTCGCGGAACTGTTTGATGATACAGTGTATAAGTACGCCATTCGAAATATTAAGTTGAGAACCATTTTTTTCACACCAAAAACTCAAGTAATAAACCATTATTCAACTACGTGTATGTCGTTTTTATATCTGATTATTAGTAACATTGTTGAAATAGCTCAATGAAATGCATTGAGTCTTAACAGCCAACAATATCACCTATGCGGCTTTTTTGCAGCAAATTGATAATCCACAACAGTCAATATTTCAGATAACTTTCAAACGGTCAAAGAAAAAAAAATGCATTAAAAATGATTATTTTAACAAGGACAAGTAGTCATACCTTCATTGTTTTTCGTCCAGCGTTACAAAAACTCACAAGAAAGACCATTGATGCAAAGCATCAAAGGACGCCGTTTCATAGTTTATGCATTTGTTATATGTTGAAAAACAAGGAATGTCAAGGCCAACAAGCATATTACAATGCATCGAACCGCATCCATGAAATTCTCAAAATATTTGTAGTATTCTGCTTAACAACATAGGCTAAGGCATTGAAATTGAAGAGTTTCAAGTTGAACATTTCATTAGGGGTGTGGTACATCAATGAACACGACAGAATTAGGGTGCTTGTGCACTATACTTTTTGTCATTGCCACCTATCCATATACCAAGTTTTATTTCAATACCATGAGTATTTTGAAAGTAATGCTCTTGTCAAGAAAAAGAGGCAAAGGGCAATAATTCTGTAATTAGCTGAAATACAGCTATAGTCATTGTGCACTGCACTTCCTCTTGTTGTGCTTTACCATTGAATGATGTTTAATGAAATTCCAAAAAGTAGTTGTCTTGTTATGCTATGGACAGGAAAAGGAACAAAGGGAATAACTCTTGCAATTCGCTGAATTAGAGTTCTTGTACACTGCAGTTCTAATCATTTAGGGGGAGGGGGCAAAGTCACCATGCTGGAATGACAACTTAAAGGGAAGAATAAGTTTCCTGATTATATGGGGAATTCATCATGAAGAAGTGACATGAAATAACAATTTTTGTAGTACTTTAATAAACATTATCATTTCGTATGAAAGTTACAAACATAAACAGAACATTATTGAACTGTTATATAAAAAGAGAACATTGTTTACTAGATGAATTGCATTTATAACATAACATGCCTTGTTTTAGCTGTTTAATAATACTAAAATGTATGAAATTGGACAAATTGCATAAAAAACTGGTCAATGGAGTTATAATGTTATCTTCTCCATTTACATGGTAAAGAAGAGTTGAAAATGGATGTTTTTAGTTGATAGTGATATTAACACAAAAATAGCATGTGTCTTATAGGACAATGGCAAATTTTTCGTATATGATAAAAGTAATGCATACAAACTGAATATGTATCAGACTATGCATGAAAAAAATAATACTGTTTCTATTTTTCACAAAGGTTTTGAAATACAACAATGCACATATAAGCATAAATAGGCCAAATATGCACAAAATAATAGTAAACAATGTGTGAAAGTGATACTGAACACTTAAAATAATTTTTTGTGCATTAAATGAATATATACCAGAAAAGCAATACTAAATCAAGTCCAAAATGTATAATAACATGACGAACACCCATTTATGAATAACTTCAGAGTACATGTAAACAATAATCATTTATATAATTAGTATCAAATGTGTCTACTTTAAAGTGTGTTTTCATTTGCATTAAATTAATATATACCAGAAAAGCAATTATAAAAAATCCTTAAATGTATAAAAAACTGAAGATAACAAAGAATAACACCCATTTATGAATATCTCCAAAACAAATCAGAGGTCACCTAAACAATAATCATTCATACAATTAGTATCATATGTGTCTAGTTTTTGTGTGTCTGTTCATTATCTTTAAATGAGCATCTCTAAAGTGAAACTCTTATTTGAAATCAATACATATAACAGGGCTTCCATTAAGAATTTGAAACTGGAAGTATCAACTTCCTGTCCATCAATTTTGGAAGTTTTACACTGAAATGTGGAAGTTAAAATCTCCCGAATACAATATCTTTTTCCACTATTTTTCAATTAGAATGTTAAAAATCAAGTAATTTGTAACTTTAACTTGCCAAATTCAAAGACTTATATTATAATAAATCATTTTATCTTAAGACTGATTGAATATGTGACCATAAAAGTAATATTGACACAAGGTTTGAATATTTTGAACTTCCAAGCTTTCTACTTTGGTGGTTTTCTTCAAAATTATGGAAGTTTTTGTACTTCCTAGAAATCAATTTTGAAAGTTTTAACCCATTTCTAAGGAGTAATATACTTCCAAACTTCCTTTAATGGAAGCCCTGCATATAACTGTATTTATAACACACATCAAATGGACTGATAAAACAATAAATACTTATTAAATAATGCATTTACTGAAATATTGTTTACTGATTTACTGGTCTACTATAGTATCACAAGGCAGAAATACCATGTTTTATGTTCATTCTTATTAGCAAATCGAAACCAAAATCCTTCATTGGAAACATTGTTGTTGACATCTATCAACCCATTTTGAAAAATCAAAACAATAATATTAATTGTGATAAGTCTTGTTTGGGAGTAAGAGTGCATCTTTAAAAATAGTGTGTGTTTTTTTCACTTTATATGAAATATGTACCAATTCAATTTGACAAATGAGACAAAAAATTTAAGTTAGGAAATAGAAGTAGTAATTGTACATAATACAAAACAACAACAAAATTGACAATGCTCAATATAACAGGAAATCTATATGAAAACAAAAATCATCAAAGGCCATAATTATTTAAACTGAATTAAGGTATTTAAGTAATACACACTATAAAAAAAGCTTTCACCGACAACATAGTTATTATCAAGGTACACTATGGGACTTTTATCCAAATTTTGAAGATATTTTACCGTGAATTAAAAAAAGTTATTTAAGTTTCATTACACCCAACCCCAAACTCCAAGGGCTACAAAGAGCGACAAGTAAATATTTTGTCTATATTAGATTTTTGTTTCACATTATCAGAGCTTAATATGTAATAAACACAACAGTTTCTGGTGAAATAAACTTCAGTTAACAGAAAACATAAGTTCAACCGAACAGCATTATTGACACACATGCAAAAAAATCATTTTGATTGATCTTGTGAGTCTTCTGAACAGAGCAGTATTTCGATGTTTGAAAATATAAAGCAGTTTTATAATTCATAAAAAATAATTAATAATAAGACAACCTGCTGAAATCATTTTAAATATTTTCTATGATGTCTAATGAACAATTTAAAAGACAACTATGATAGTTTACCGTTCAATTTTGAAGAAAATATACATAATGTCATGTAACTATACATTTTTATAGCTAATAAAATGCTTAAAAATCAACCCTTTTCTTGCAAAAATTGTTAAAGCTTTATTGGACTTATTCATAAAATGTAATCATTCAAATAAATGAATTTTCGTATGATACTAACTCAGAATTCAGATTTAAAAACAATGAATGTACTTTCAAATTAAAATATGTAAAGAAACAAGAACACTATGTACATGTAGGCTGTAATGCCCCTCCAAAAATGTCAGAGTGAAAGTTCTCAACTAATTTGTCTTTTTATGATTATAACATGTAAACAGTCACTGTAGGTAATCAATGTCTATTTGTTTTATTTTGTCAATGGTATTCTTACATTTAGAATTTTTCACAATAAGTCTTCACATTTCAACAAATGAAGTTTGGTCTGTTCCCATGCGTTTGTACTTGTAGTGTGTGCACAGATGATAATTACTCAATGCTGAGTCAATGCTGATTTGGTTTTTATGCCCCTTTAGGTTCTTTACCCATCTAGAATGTTTAGTGCTGTAAAGGAAAAAAAATGTACTTTAAAAGCCTTTCTAACTTGTAAGTATTATTATTTCTCGACATTATTTAAAAAAAAAAACTAGCTGATACATACATGTAGATAATATATATATATATAAAGAAAATTACTAAATTTATCAATAAAATTCATCATCAACATCATCATCATCATCATCATCATCACCACCACCACCATCACCACAACCACCACAACCACTTGATTATTGAATACAGTGAGTTTATAAAACAACAAACACCAACTCAAATATGTTTTATATGAAATACTCACATCATTTCTATCAGATGTGACTGCCTTGTGGATGACATGGATGTCAAATCTGTCTCAATGATCCAACATAGTATTTAATGCAGGCTGGAATTCTTCATAACCCCAATTTGTTGACTTAGTAATATTCAGTCATTTTCCTACCTGAAAGAAATTAGACTTCTGATTATCAACCGGCAGAAACTACAACTGTGAAAGACAAAAGCACATGTATCAATTATACATTCTGCACTAATATCCGTTATAGCCAAGAGTAAGTTGGTAAGCACAAATGTGTAGTTGTTGTGCATATTGTTGATAATGATTCACAACAGTACGGGGTTTTAACGAGACCTACACCAAGCAAATGAATGTCGCTAGTGTCAAAGCTGTCGTGGCTTCCAGCCCGAAACCATGTACGTCTTTTATTACAGGTTTATTTTGAAAATATGCAGTTTGTAAACAAATAATGGGTATGTTCATGTATTATGGTATGTTAAAAATAGGTCACATACCAAAACACATCATTTTTAAACAAAATTTTAAGTCTTATATTTTTCTAAGATAAAACAATCAAATAAAAGATTACATACTCATATCATATACATAAATAATGTGCATACGTACATTTAGAAATATGAAACATGTACATAATGCACCAGTCAATTGTAACCATGGCCCCCATGGTCCGGGGTTATGCCAGGGATAGCCGGGGAAACGGGCTGTGTTTTTACCTTTCAGGTGGCCCTGCAGTGACGGGTGAATGCGGTGGTTTTGTCTTCGAGCAAAATATAGCGGGGAATATGCCCCTAGGCTCCCTGGGGTGCGGGGGCATATGGCAGGGATTTGACCATCAGTTCGTCCTCGCAGGACGAGGATTTTACCTGGGGTTGGCTGGACCGAAAGTCAAAGTCCCGGCTATTCCCCTTAACTTGGTGGTGGGGCATGGTAACAATTGACCAGTCAATTGTAACCACGCCCCACCACCGCATTCACTCGACACACCGGACACCTCGAAGGTAAAAACACGGTCCTTTTCCCCCCGTATACCCCCGACCTGGGGGCGTGGTTACAATTGACTGGTGCATAAGTAGATCTATGTAACATTTATATTTATAATGATATATAATTATAGTACAATGAGCATGTCACCCTGATCTACGCCGCACATGTGTGTATTGTTATGCCGAACCCCAGCTGGCTTGCCGTTGACCTCCTCTCTGGCCGTCACTGATGTAGTCAGAAGCCGCACCGGCTTCCGTGGTCTCTGAATGCGGACACGAGTACAGGGCCCTGCCTTGCATATACTGTGGTTCCTGGGGCCGGTGACGGTGTTGCATTTTTTACCATTTTGGACATTGGTTTATTGCTTTTCAGAGTTCCGGATAAAAGAACATGTACTTAGACAACCTGACTAATTTGTATATTAATACGCACATTGATCGAGTAATAAATGACTGCTTGGGAAAAAGGTCATGATCGAAGATATACTTTTGTGTTTTGGAAAAAAATCTCATTAGCGTATATAAATGCCAACAATGCCTTGATAAACAATATTTAACATAAATTATAAAAGTTTTTTTTTCAATGTAAGCATACATCAGGCATGTGCAGCTATTTGAATATCAAACGTTTTCGCTTCAATGATATTGCGCTGCATGAGCTGCTTAGCAAGGTCAAGGCTTCAGAAAAAGCGATCACATGGTAGTCACGATCCAGGAAGTGACACGCGGATCAGAAATCAGAGATTTCACAACATGGGTACCCTTACGACCGGCCCGCGAGGGATCCAAGGTCTTACCGAGATACGTCTTCATGTGAAGTATGTATCCTGCAAGAGTATCAACTCAACTTGAAAACTGATTCAAAATATTCATTATGTTATATGTACGTGTTAACATCAATGTAATAAGCCTAATGGATGATTATGATTATAACATGTGATCTCCTAAACCTACCTGACTTTCATGTACGTGAAGTTAGCGGCCTAGCGGCCTAGCGGCCTAGCGGCGTGAAGCTAGCGGCCTAGCGGCGTGAAGTTAGCGGCCTAGCGGTCTAGCGGCGTGAAGTTAGCGGCCTAGCGGCGTGAAGTTAGCGGCCTGGCGGCCTAGCGGCGTGAAGTTAGCGGCCTAGCGGCCTAATATGGTATCTAATTTCAAAGTATGAATATATGCTTTTTCTTCTTAAACAATGATAAATTAACTGTTTTTGAGCACAAAATATCAATTTCAAGCGATTTTCAACAAATTTTTCAAAAAAAGTTATCAAACATTTTTCAATTTTATAGCATGCAAACATGTCTGCTCTGCTAACAAAATGATATATTTGCTGTTTATATGCACCAATCATCAGTCTGAAGCGATTTTCAACAGTTTTTCCAAGAAGTCGATCAAGCGATCTAGCGGCCTAGCGGCGTGAAGTTAGCGGCCTAGCGGCCTAATATGGTATCTTATTTCAAAGTACGAATACATGCCTTTTCTTCGTAAACAATGATACATTTGCTATTTATATGCGAACGCGATACTCGAAATTACGATGACGAAAAAGCGAAATCACGACACTACGATGGTCAAAACGCGACAGTACGATGATGAAAACTATGGAATGGCGTTAGGGCCATCGACTGTAATTGTGTTGATCTGAACCGCGATACTCGAATGTACGATGAAGAAAACGCGAAATCACGAAACTACGATAGTGAAAACGCGACAGTACGATGATGAAAACGCGACAGTACGATAACGAAACAGCGATAATATGACAGTACGATCAATGGAATTGCTTCCATTAAAGGCAACCTTCAACCAGCTTACAAACAGAAACCATGAAACTGACTTAAACAACAGAATGGCATAGTTCGTAATGCTAATACTTATAAGTAATCAGTCAATAAAAGTCTTCTTTGTTTAGCATAGCTCTTACTCTCGCGATTTCGTTAAAGTTCGAAAATCATAAAATGGGGACAATGACCATCTCGACGATTTATGCCACTGCCTTTAAGGCTTACCATTACGTTTCTACAAGCGCTAAATGACGTTTGTATACGCCGTTGCCACCTACGACGATGTCCGAAACTTTGCTAAAGAAATAAGCAAGGATGGACACTCTTGATTTCTAAATTGTATGCGTGTGGTGCATCTTGCTTCAATCTTCAGTATCGTAGTGTATCATAAAGGTAGCCTAAGATAACCGTATCGTAAAACGTAACATGAATCGTAAAAAAAAATCGGAAAAAAAAACAGACATTTTGCTCTTACAGATTCTTTTCCCTTTAAGTATATGTATATTACGGATATTAAATGATAGCTAATTTGTAGTTTCTAGCTCCAATGGCCAAAGGCAAGTTTTGCTATCGTTACCATGCCAATCGTTTTATTTGCATCGCCTTCACTTAAAATGGTACGATTGACATTGTTCGACTTTTTGCAAAATATTCATTACCTTTGCAAAGATAGTCAGTAAATATAAGGGTTAACGTATCGATGTTACATGCATCATTGATTTCTGCAGTTATACAACTGTACTCCAGCAAAGCTATTAAATAAGTGTCTTCTAACGCTTTTAAGCGGATCGTGCACGAGAATTTCGAGTAATCCCACTAGCTGATATATTGTATTTAAAAAGGCCATGATAATAATCTTATGTTTATCTTTCGGAAAAAAGTATTGCTATTTATCAATTTATAAATCTGTATTTATTCATGAATGCATTTATTCCCTCACTAATATAAAAAAATATGCAATACACTTATCGTCGTATAATTCAGATACAGTTACTCGTCTTCAACAAAATAAGGACAGAACGTTAATGTACATTATGTCCATATAATTCTTTTAAGTCAGAATTTTAGTTTCTACTATGTTGTTCCACTTAGAGTGATATACGTAGAGAACATGCAATTAAATCAAACTGGCCTAGATTAGTTAATTTTAATAATTTATATCAGATGCTATGAAGTTTTCGCTCATGTACGTTTGTGTCTTGGCCGAATCGATATTTATTTTGTGTAATCAGCCAAAGGCAAACTGCTGATTGGCAAATAAAAACTTGTGACCTGTTTTAAACAAAATAAATGCAAACGTTAACTTCGCCACCCAGGACAGTACACGCTATAATAACATAAATTATCTAATCAGTGCCAGGACAGCAACAACTCTAAATTTTAAATATCCAAACAAAATAGACGGTGGAAGGATTATATTGTATTCAGAAAAATGTATTCTAGCCCCTGGACATGTGTACAATTAGGTTTGAGTGAACGGAGTCATATGTCGTAAACCTTGCATATACCTGTGTTAGCTATACCTTGGTCAGTTGAAGCGGGAAAACAGACAAAAAAGAATTTCTTAATAATGGCTGCCGTGAGGGAAATCATGTCTGTTTCCAGGTATTTCTTTTGGGTTGTGCTTGGATTTAATATTGTGTTGGACTATGCGTAGCTGTTTCCATTGAGTTTTCGCTTTTCTTTCACTTGCTGGTTGTGAAAACAATCGTGCAGGACATTGGATCATTCAACAGATATCAATGTTACAGCGTCCACGGTACCGGATGTGGCCAGCCATCCAACCGGAAGAGATGCCCTTTGCAGTGGAGTTGGCGAAGAGGCGTAATGCGGTTACAATAGCAGTCAGGTTTGCGTTAGGTTATGTGGACTACTTCATCAAAAAGATATGTATTATTTTGCTCACTTTTTTGTATAAGTTTTTGTTTGCACTATTTGGATCAGCATTGTTTCTTTTTTTAACAAATCATCTTGAAAGAATGTTTTCACTAAGTAGGTCATTTTATATTTCATAGCCTTATGAATAATTAAATTTAATATATGGACAACATTTTTAAAGGTTCTTATTTAATCAATTATTTTATTAAACATATCAATGATTCTTCGAATAAATGATTCTTTTTTTTCCAAATACACGAACATTGAAAAGGCATTTTCTGTTGGTTTTAGAAATCTTACAGTGAAAATGCTAAAAGGTGCCAGCATCCTTTCCCAAGATTTCTTTAACCGAACCCAAGTAGCAGAAAATGTCTATTTCATTTTCTTGTGTGTCAAAATACAATATTTTTAAATAAAATGTTTCACATTGAAGGGGTTTCATTTGTATCAGTCTAAACGTGGTTTATAATAAACTGGTAGGAAAGTCTCATGAAATGAGAGTGCAAAACAATAAAAAAAAAATGATTTAATTCACATGAATATATTTGTTTAATGAACATTATGTAATCGTTTTCGAATGATATTTGTTTATAACTACTTTAATTCACATGTTTAACAATTGTTTATTTAATTATGACACTTGCTTATTTTTTATATAATCTACTTATTAAAATAAGATACTGCATCGGTTTTTATATAGATATTATTGTTACAGCGTCCACGGATCGGAAGTGGCCAGCCATCCAACCGGAAAAGATGCCCTTTGCAGTGGAGTTGGCGAAGAGGCGTAATGCGGCTACAGTTGCAGTCAGGTTTGCGTAAGGTTATGTGGACTACTTCATCAACAAAGATATGTATTATTTATTCATTTTTTGTTTAAGTTTTTGTTTGCACTATTTGGATCAGCATTGTTTCTTTTTTTAACAATTCATCTTGAAAGAATGTTTTCACTAAGGAAACTTTATATTTTATAGCCTTATGATGAATTAATTTAAATATATGGACAACATTTCCATAGGTTCTTATTTAATCAATTATTTTATTAAACATATCAATGATTCTTCTGATTAATTATTCTTTTTTTACAAATACACGAACATTGAAAAGGCATTTTCTGTTGGTTTTAGAAATCTTACAGTGAAAATGCTAAAAGGTGCCAGCATCCTTTCCCAAGATTTCTTTGACCGAACACAGGTAGCAGAAAATGTCTATTTCATTTTCGTGTATGTCAAAATACAATATTTTTAAATAAAAAAATAACATTTGAGGTGCTTCATTGTAAAATTCTAAACGTGGTTTATAGTAAATTGGTAGGAAAGGCTCATGAAATGAGAGTGCAAAACAATAAAAAAACTAATTCAATTCATATGAATAGATTTGTTTAATGAACATAATTTCACTGATTTCGAATGATATTTGTTTATAACTAATTTATTCACATGTTTACCAATTGTTTATTCAATTATGATACTTGCTTATTTGATATATAAACTATTTATTGAAATAAGTAATTGAAACTTTTTTATATAAATATCAATGTTATAGCGTCTCCGTACCTGATGTGGCCAACCATCCAACCGGAAGAGATGACCTTTGCAGTGGAGTTGGCGAAGAGGCGTAATGCGGCTACAGTTGCAGTCAGGTTTGCGTAAGGTTATGTGGACAACTTCGTCAGCAAAGATATGTATTATTTTGCTTACATTTTTGTTTAAGTTTTTGTTTGCACTATTTGGATCAGCATGGTTTCACTTTTTAACAATTCATCTCGAAAGAATGTTTTCACTAAGGTAACTTTATATTTCATAGCCTTATGATTAATTAATTTAAATATATGGACAGCGTTTTTAAAGGTTCTTATTAAATCAATTATTTTATCAAACATATCAATGAGTCTTCGAATTAATGAGTCTTTTTTTCCAAAAACACGAAAATTGAAAAGGCATTTTCTGTTGGTTTTAGCAATCTTACAGTGAAAATGCTAAAAGGTGCCAGCATCCTTTCCCAAGATTTCTTTAACCGAACCCAAGTAGCAGAAAATGTCTATTTCATTTTCGTGTATGTCAAAATAAAATGTTTTACATTTGAGGGGCTTCATATGTATAAGTCTAAACGTGGTTTATAATTAAACTGGTAGGAAAGGCTCATGAAATGAGAGTGCAAAACAATATAAAACTGATTTAATTCACATAAATATATATTTTTTTTAATGAACAAAATTTTATTGATTTCGAATGATATTTGTTCATAACTACTTTAATTCACATGTTTCACAATTCTTTATTTAATAATTACACTTGCTTATTTGATATATAAAAAACTTATTGAAATAAGTTACTGCATCGGTTTTTACATACATATCAATGTTACAGCGTCCACGGTACCGGAAGTGGCCAGCCATCCAACCGGAAGAGATGCCCTTTGCAGTGGGGTTGGCGAAGAGGCGTAATGCGGCTACAGTTGCAGTCAGGTTTGCGTTAGGTTATGTGGACTACTTCATCAACAAAGATATGTATTATTTATTCATTTTTTGTTTAAGTTTTTGTTTGCACTATTTGGATCAGCATTTTTTCTTTTTTTAACAATTCATCTTGAAAGAATGTTTTCACTAAGGAAACTTTATATTTCATAGCCTTATGATGAATTAATTTAAATATATGGACAACATTTCCATAGGTTCTTATTTAATCAATTATTTTATTAAACATATCAATGATTCTTCGGATTAATGATTCTTTTTTTTTCAAATACACGAACATTGAAAAGGCATTTTCTGTTGGTTTTAGAAATCTTACAGTGAAAATGCTATAAGGTGCCAGCATCCTTTCCCAAGATTTCTTTGACCGAACACAGGTAGCAGAAAATGTCTATTTCATTTTCTTGTATGTCAAAATACAATATTTTTAAATAAAAAAAAATAACATTTGAGGTGCTTCATTGTAAAATTCTAAACGTGGTTTATAGTAAATTGGTAGGAAAGGCTCATGAAATGAGAGTGCAAAACAATAAAAAAACTAATTCAATTCATATGAATAGATTTGTTTAATGAACATAATTTCACTGATTTCGAATGATATTTGTTTATAACTAATTTATTCACATGTTTACCAATTGTTTATTCAATTATGATACTTGCTTATTTGATAAATAAACTATTTATTGAAATAAGTAATTGAAACTTTTTTTATATAAATATCAATGTTACAGCGTCTCCGTACCTGATGTGGCCAACCATCCAACCGGAAGAGATGCCCTTTGCAGTGGAGTTGGCGAAGAGGCGTAATGCGCGTACAGTTGCAGTCAGGTTTGCGTAAGGTTATGTGGACAACTTCGTCAGCAAAGATATGTATTATTTTGCTTACATTTTTGTTTAAGTTTTTGTTTGCCCTATTTGGATCAGCATGGTTTCACTTTTTAATAATTCATCTCGAAAGAATGTTTTCACTAAGGTAACTTTATATTTCATAGCCTTATGATTAATTAATTGAAATATATGGACAGCGTTTTTAAAGGTTCTTATTAAATCAATTATTTTATTAAACATATCAATGAGTCTTCGAATTAATGAGTCTTTTTTTCCAAAAACACGAAAATTGAAAAGGCATTTTCTGTTGGTTTTAGCAATCTTACAGTGAAAATGCTAAAAGGTGCCAGCATCCTTTCCCAAGATTTCTTTAACCGAACCCAAGTAGCAGAAAATGTCTATTTCATTTTCGTGTATGTCAAAATAAAATGTTTTACATTTGAGGGGCTTCATATGTATAAGTCTAAACGTGGTTTATAATTAAACTGGTAGGAAAGGCTCATGAAATGAGAGTGCAAAACAATATAAAACTGATTTAATTCACATAAATATGTAAAAAAATTTAATGAACAAAATTTTATTGATTTCGAATGATATTTGTTCATAACTACTTTAATTCACATGTTTCACAATTGTTTATTTAATTATGACACTTGTTTATTTGATATATAAAAAACTTATTGAAATAAGATACTGCATCGGTTTTTACATACATATCAATGTTACAGCGTCCACGGTACCGGAAGTGGCCAGCCATCCAACCGGAAGAGATGCCCTTTGCAGTGGGGTTGGCGAAGAGGCGTAATGCGGCTACAGTTGCAGTCAGGTTTGCGTAAGGTTATGTGGACTACTTCATCAACAAAGATATGTATTATTTATTCATTTTTTGTTTAAGTTTTTGTTTGCACTATTTGGATCAGCATTGTTTCTTTTTTTAACAATTCATCTTGAAAGAATGTTTTCACTAAGGAAACTTTATATTTCATAGCCTTATGATGAATTAATTTAAATATATGGACAACATTTCCATAGGTTCTTATTTAATCAATTATTTTATTAAACATATCAATGATTCTTCGGATTAATGATTCTTTTTTTTTCAAATACACGAACATTGAAAAGGCATTTTCTGTTGGTTTTAGAAATCTTACAGTGAAAATGCTAAAAGGTGCCAGCATCCTTTCCCAAGATTTCTTTGACCGAACACAGGTAGCAGAAAATGTCTATTTCATTTTCTTGTATGTCAAAATACAATATTTTTAAATAAAAAAAATAACATTTGAGGTGCTTCATTGTAAAATTCTAAACGTGGTTTATAGTAAATTGGTAGGAAAGGCTCATGAAATGAGAGTGCAAAACAATAAAAAAACTAATTCAATTCATATGAATAGATTTGTTTAATGAACATAATTTCACTGATTTCGAATGATATTTGTTTATAACTAATTTATTCACATGTTTACCAATTGTTTATTCAATTATGATACTTGCTTATTTGATAAATAAACTATTTATTGAAATAAGTAATTGAAACTTTTTTTATATAAATATCAATGTTACAGCGTCTCCGTACCTGATGTGGCCAACCATCCAACCGGAAGAGATGCCCTTTGCAGTGGAGTTGGCGAAGAGGCGTAATGCGCCTACAGTTGCAGTCAGGTTTGCGTAAGGTTATGTGGACAACTTCGTCAGCAAAGATATGTATTATTTTGCTTACATTTTTGTTTAAGTTTTTGTTTGCCCTATTTGGATCAGCATGGTTTCACTTTTTAATAATTCATCTCGAAAGAATGTTTTCACTAAGGTAACTTTATATTTCATAGCCTTATGATTAATTAATTTAAATATATGGACAGCGTTTTTAAAGGTTCTTATTAAATCAATTATTTTATTAAACATATCAATGAGTCTTCGAATTAATGATTCTTTTTTTCCAAAAACACGAAAATTGAAAAGGCATATTCTGTTGGTTTTAGCAATCTTACAGTGAAAATGCTAAAAGGTGCCAGCATCCTTTCCCAAGATTTCTTTAACCGAACCCAAGTAGCAGAAAATGTCTATTTCATTTTCGTGTATGTCAAAATAAAATGTTTTACATTTGAGGGGCTTCATATGTATAAGTCTAAACGTGGTTTATAATTAAACTGGTAGGAAAGGCTCATGAAATGAGAGTGCAAAACAATATAAAACTGATTTAATTCACATAAATATGTAAAAAAAATTAATGAACAAAATTTTATTGATTTCGAATGATATTTGTTCATAACTACTTTAATTCACATGTTTCACAATTGTTTATTTAATTATGACACTTGTTTATTTGATATATAAAAAACTTATTGAAATAAGATACTGCATCGGTTTTTACATACATATCAATGTTACAGCGTCCACGGTACCGGAAGTGGCCAGCCATCCAACCGGAAGAGATGCCCTTTGCAGTGGGGTTGGCGAAGAGGCGTAATGCGGCTACAGTTGCAGTCAGGTTTGCGTAAGGTTATGTGGACTACTTCATCAACAAAGATATGTATTATTTATTCATTTTTTGTTTAAGTTTTTGTTTGCACTATTTGGATCAGCATTGTTTCTTTTTTTAACAATTCATCTTGAAAGAATGTTTTCACTAAGGAAACTTTATATTTCATAGCCTTATGATGAATTAATTTAAATATATGGACAACATTTCCATAGGTTCTTATTTAATCAATTATTTTATTAAACATATCAATGATTCTTCGGATTAATGATTCTTTTTTTTTCAAATACACGAACATTGAAAAGGCATTTTCTGTTGGTTTTAGAAATCTTACAGTGAAAATGCTAAAAGGTGCCAGCATCCTTTCCCAAGATTTCTTTGACCGAACACAGGTAGCAGAAAATGTCTATTTCATTTTCTTGTATGTCAAAATACAATATTTTTAAATAAAAAAAATAACATTTGAGGTGCTTCATTGTAAAATTCTAAACGTGGTTTATAGTAAATTGGTAGGAAAGGCTCATGAAATGAGAGTGCAAAACAATAAAAAAACTAATTCAATTCATATGAATAGATTTGTTTAATGAACATAATTTCACTGATTTCGAATGATATTTGTTTATAACTAATTTATTCACATGTTTACCAATTGTTTATTCAATTATGATACTTGCTTATTTGATAAATAAACTATTTATTGAAATAAGTAATTGAAATTTTTTTTATATAAATATCAATGTTACAGCGTCTCCGTACCTGATGTGGCCAACCATCCAACCGGAAGAGATGCCCTTTGCAGTGGAGTTGGCGAAGAGGCGTAATGCGCCTACAGTTGCAGTCAGGTTTGCGTAAGGTTATGTGGACAACTTCGTCAGCAAAGATATGTATTATTTTGCTTACATTTTTGTTTAAGTTTTTGTTTGCACTATTTGGATCAGCATGGTTTCACTTTTTAATAATTCATCTCGAAAGAATGTTTTCACTAAGGTAACTTTATATTTCATAGCCTTATGATTAATTAATTTAAATATATGGATAGCGTTTTTAAAGGTTCTTATTAAATCAATTATTTTATTAAACATATCAATGAGTCTTCGAATTAATGATTCTTTTTTTCCAAAAACACGAAAATTGAAAAGGCATTTTCTGTTGGTTTTAGCAATCTTACAGTGAAAATGCTAAAAGGTGCCAGCATCCTTTCCCAAGATTTCTTTAACCGAACCCAAGTAGCAGAAAATGTCTATTTCATTTTCGTGTATGTCAAAATAAAATGTTTTACATTTGAGGGGCTTCATATGTATAAGTCTAAACGTGGTTTATAATTAAACTGGTAGGAAAGGCTCATGAAATGAGAGTGCAAAACAATATAAAACTGATTTAATTCACATAAATATGTAAAAAAAATTAATGAACAAAATTTTATTGATTTCGAATGATATTTGTTCATAACTACTTTAATTCACATGTTTTACAATTGTTTATTTAATTATGACACTTGTTTATTTGATATATAAAAAACTTATTGAAATAAGATACTGCATCGGTTTTTACATACATATCAATGTTACAGCGTCCACGGTACCGGAAGTGGCCAGCCATCCAACCGGAAGAGATGCCCTTTGCAGTGGGGTTGGCGAAGAGGCGTAATGCGGCTACAGTTGCAGTCAGGTTTGCGTAAGGTTATGTGGACTACTTCATCAACAAAGATATGTATTATTTATTCATTTTTTGTTTAAGTTTTTGTTTGCACTATTTGGATCAGCATTGTTTCTTTTTTTAACAATTCATCTTGAAAGAATGTTTTCACTAAGGAAACTTTATATTTCATAGCCTTATGATGAATTAATTTAAATATATGGACAACATTTCCATAGGTTCTTATTTAATCAATTATTTTATTAAACATATCAATGATTCTTCGGATTAATGATTCTTTTTTTTTCAAATACACGAACATTGAAAAGGCATTTTCTGTTGGTTTTAGAAATCTTACAGTGAAAATGCTAAAAGGTGCCAGCATCCTTTCCCAAGATTTCTTTGACCGAACACAGGTAGCAGAAAATGTCTATTTCATTTTCTTGTATGTCAAAATACAATATTTTTAAATAAAAAAAATAACATTTGAGGTGCTTCATTGTAAAATTCTAAACGTGGTTTATAGTAAATTGGTAGGAAAGGCTCATGAAATGAGAGTGCAAAACAATAAAAAAAACTAGTTCAATTCATATGAATAGATTTGTTTAATGAACATAATTTCACTGATTTCGAATGATATTTGTTTATAACTAATTTATTCACATGTTTACCACTTGTTTATTCAATTATGATACTTGCTTATTTGATATATAAACTATTTATTGAAATAAGTAATTGAAACTTTTTTTTATATAAATATCAATGTTATAGCGTCTCCGTACCTGATGTGGCCAACCATCCAACCGGAAGAGATGCCCTTTGCAGTGGAGTTGGCGAAGAGGCGTAATGCGGCTACAGTTGCAGTCAGGTTTGCGTAAGGTTATGTGGACAACTTCGTCAGCAAAGATATGTATTATTTTGCTTACATTTTTGTATAAGTTTTTGTTTGCACTATTTGGATCAGCATGGTTTCACTTTTTAACAATTCATCTCGAAAGAATGTTTTCACTAAGGTAACTTTATATTTCATAGCCTTATGATGAATTAATTTAAATATATGGACAGCGTTTTTAAAGGTTCTTATTTAATCAATTATTTTATTAAACATATCAATGAGTCTTCGAATTAATGATTCTTTAATTCCAAAAACACGAAAATTGAAAAGGCATTTTCTGTTGGTTTTAGCAATCTTACAGTGAAAATGCTAAAAGGTGCCAGCATCCTTTCCCAAGATTTCTTTAACCGAACCCAAGTAGCAGAAAATGTCTATTTCATTTTCGTGTACGTAGAAATAAAATGTTTTACATTGGAGGGGCTTCATATTTATAAGTCTAAACGTGGTTTATAATTAAACTGGTAGGAAAGGCTCATGAAATGAGAGTGCCAAACAATAAAAAAACTAATTCAATTCATATGAATATATTTGTTTAATGAACATAATTTCACTGATTTCGAATGATATTTGTTTATAATTAATTTATCGACATGTTTAACAATTGTTTATTCAATTATGATACTTGCTTATTTGATATATAAACTATTTATTGAAATAAGTTACTGAAACTTTTTTTATATAAATATCAATGTTACAGCGTCTCCGTACCTGATGCGGCCAACCATCCAACCGGAAGAGATGCCCTTTGCAGTGGAGTTGGCGAAGAGGCGTAATGCGCCTACAGTTGCAGTCAGGTTTGCGTAAGGTTATGTGGACTACTTCATCAACAAAGATATGTATTATTTTGCTCACATTTTTGTATAAGTTTTTGTTTGCACTATTTGGATCAGCATTGTTGTTTTTAACAATTCATCTTGAAAGAATGTTTTCACTAAGTAGGTAACTTGTCTTATGATGAATTAATTAAAATATATGGACAACATTTTTAAAGGTTCTTATTAAATC
The DNA here is from genome assembly GCF_026914265.1 of Mya arenaria. Lineage (NCBI taxonomy): Eukaryota > Metazoa > Mollusca > Bivalvia > Myida > Myidae > Mya > Mya arenaria. Next base: position 26,838,039 of record NC_069130.1, read on the forward strand.
AATTATTTTATTGAACATATCAATGATTCTTCGAATTAATGAATTTTGTTTCCAAATACACGAACATTGAAAAGGCATTTTATGTTGGCTTATGAAAACTAACAGTGAAAATGCTAAAAGGTGCCAGCATCCTTTACCAAGATTTCTTTAACCGAACTCGAGTAGCAGAAAATGCCTATTTCATATTCTCGTGTTTATATATAATAATTTAGTATTGCACATTTGAGGGGCTTAGTTTGATATTTGTTAATTAGGTTTTTAATGTACATGGTTAATAATTGTTTATTTGAAGATTAAACTAGATTTAAGTATATTTTTTTTACGTTTTTTTCAATATAAGTGACTGCCTTCGTTCAATGTTTCAACGTGTGTCCTTCCATCCGGTTTGGAATCGATGCTCCATGCCTTACGCTTTGGATGACATCACGTATAGTACTTTGACAGGAGCAGGTGAGCATTGTGTATAAAACTTGAGTTTAAAAGAAATGATATAATAATGATTCGGTTATACATGGTCAATTATAATATTGACGAAAAATGTTTACAGTCACTATACAGGGAATGCTAGTGTTATTTATTGTCAATTCGGTCTTGCAAAATGATCGTATTGTTTCTAGCTTGTCCTTTCGAATAAGAAGGAAGGCTATTCTTATTGTTTAAGCACTGTTGTTAGCGTTCATACTTTACAGCGTTGTTCAGTACCATCACATTAGATTACATACCTCCATAGCATACTAAATACAAATTATGACTCCTGATTAAGACTATAGATTAACCTTGGGTTTATGTTTTGGGTACAGTGTTTTCTTGTTAATTTTTAAGGGAAATTGGGATTTTCACAAATAACTTTTTAACTTTTTTGCAGTTGACCTGATGCAACTGTTTACGTTACATACCTCCATGTTAACGACTTAGAACTTTTGGGTTTTTACTATGATATGAAATGACGTTCATTAAATGAAAACGAATTATTACCCTCGATCGACTTTATTTTTAATCATGATGATGATTTTTAACTTAACTCTCACTAGACCCATGTGTGGTTCAATATTTCAGTATCCACGGAACCGGAAGTGTCCCACCTTGCAACTTGAAGTGATACCTTTTGCTACCTGAACGATGCTACATCAGTGGCATTTGCAATGGTACGAATTGATCAAAGTATTGCCTGATTGAATTTTAGAACTTAAATAAAGATACTATTTAATGGAAATATCACTCTAGTTTGTTCGAACGGCATTTGTATAACAAAGAAATACACTTTAATTGATAATAAAGTTAATGATTAAAATTATAATGAAGATGGTTAAAACGATGATTGTGGTGCTGTTGGTAATGATGCTAATCTTGTTATGTTAAAGGATAATGATTTTGTCATCAAGATACCTAGACATGATTGATAGTTTGTTGTTTAATACAATTTCAGCCCGAAAGCCGCATATACCTGTCTTCCATTAAACACTTGGCCCTGTGTGACAACTTAGTGATGACAATGGGTAACACCTCACTGATGACACAATGGCTTGATCGCTAAACTGGATCCGGCTTTTTCATGGGAAACACGATGGAAAATGAAATACATTGACGCTCTATTTTTGGGCCTTGTGTTGATCGATAAGACTTTTATATTGATGAACGAACGAACGATGTGACATTATAATGGTTATGTTACATTCTTATACTGAAGTGACTTTCATATGTTGATTTGACATTCTTATAACGATGTGACGTTCTCATATTGATGTGACATTCTTATATCGATGTGATGTTCTATTGTTGATGGTTCAATCATACATTAATGTAACCTTCTAATTGTGATATGAAATTCTTCCATTGTCCGTTTAACAGTAAGTTATTACGCGAGTTCTTTAAAATACAGGTGTAAATTGTTATGTTGTCATTCAACTTCATGCTGTACACACTCTTATTTTTGATAGTGTTCAGTGTGTATATTACATTATTCAGCAAATGAGACCCGACTTAACAACTTAAAACCTATTTGGAATTGATATTAAAAGTATAGGACAGAACGAATGTCTTAACGTGTTATGCGCGCAAATACGCGGGTCATTTGAGCGTGAAGGTCACGTGATATTCGAGCTAGGGAGTTATATTGGCGGGCAAATCAGTTCTAGTCTTGACTTCTAACAGCGAACATCGATTTCATTCAAATTTGAAAAAAAGGATGTTTGTATACATATGTTTGATATGTGTTTATACATGCATGCATGTCCGGATGAATACCGTTGTTCCTATATTCTGAGGAATGAATTCGGGGTTAATTTTTTAAGTTAAAGTGACACTCTCATTCAATATCAATACATACACATGTATAACAGAACATACATTTTGAGTGATTAACCTTTAACTACTTACAAAATAATGAATATATGGAAAATATTAATTACTGATCACAAGAATTTAACCGTGTATTTACTGGCTCAAAACGCAAAATATTAAATTATTGGTGAGTGCTAAAATATCTACTGTGATCAATCATCTCATAAGGTAGAAATACCGTGTTTTCTCCACCTTTCTTTTAAATTTAAACTTGGTATATTTTATAGAAAAAACATTGTTTTCAACATTCATTCATCTGTTTTTGGTATATTAAAACAATTGTATTAGTTGTGGTAAATTTTATTTGGGCGTAAGAGTGCATCTTTAAGCCCTACGTGCATCGCTACGGTAACACGTTTCATCCACCGGGTGTTTTGCGTGGTTGGCTGTCATTCCTATGAAGGATATACATGTATGATCAAATCTGTATCACCGTTAGTGAGAATCAAAGGCGCAATTAAGACTCTTTGAAACTTTGTAATTATTTTTGACGACTGGTAGTATACAGGTTTGATCAGGGCATGTGCCGGAGAGGCCGGCAACATTTATACATAATTGAACAGTATGTTCGAGCTTTTCAGTGTTGTTTAAGTATTTATGTAGATAATTTGCTTAAAAAAAATTGTTTGTATGCGTTTGTGTGTGCCACACTGCTCCAACATGTGTCAAAATAAATATATAAGACTTCCACCATGCAAACATGTGTTTGTCTTTTGTGCGGAGGGACGTTTAGACTATCTTTTACAGTATTGTATTGTATCAAAGTATATTGATTTTGTTTGAACTTAATAAATATTAAAACTATTATTTCGTTTTGTTTAATTCTTTGATGAACTAATATTTCAGTTTTTGGGAATACCCAGTAAAGGTATTGAATAAGGTCCAAATGTGAATTGGTTACCCTACAGGACAGGTGTTTGCGTGCAATCACTATCTAGCAAGGAAAATTACCTCATTTTAAGAAAGCCTACATGGACCTTGTTGTGGCACTCTTATTCAAAATTCACATGTATAACATCATAAATTTAGACTGATAAACCTTTAACTACTTTCTAAATAATGCATTTATGAAAAATTATTAATAACTTTTAACAAGATTATAACCGTTCATTTAATAGGTGAAAACGCCAAAAAAAGATGGTAAGTGCTAAAAGATTTACTGTGATCTACTGTGGTCTCATAAGGTAGAACGACCGTGTTTTCTGCACCTTTTTTCCATTTAAACTCGGTATCCATCATATGAACCAAGAACCATTATTTTCGACATTTATTCATTGTTTTTGGTATATTAAAACAATTATATTAATTGTGGTAAATCTTATTTTGGAGTAAGAGTAGATCTTTAAAGTAATTGTGTCTACTAAAGCATAGTAAAATCATACAAGAGATTACACTTATCAACGTTCAACCCAATGCGAGAAGCGTGGACATATGGGGGACTTAAGACAGCGCATGAATACTGACAGGTGGGATTTTGAAATATGATAAGCATATGACGTAGAAAACATCGTTTAAAGAATTCTCACTACGCCATTCTTGAAATTATAAGTTATTGATATGATTTTTAGCGAATCTACTTGAAGTCTTTCAAATATCCCTGATATATGTAATCAGTCGAACGGCCTTATAGAGCACTGTATAATCAGTGTGGAGTTATTTGGTTTACTTCTGTGGATATAGTAGTGAAATTATTATATATATTCACCTAAAAGTGTACAGTGTTAGAACCAGTTATGTAATAGATACAAAATATAGAATTGGTGTTCGTCCGGTTTGTGCTTTTCTAAATACAATCTGTCGGCTCGTGGGAGTACTCGAAATTCTCGTGCACGGTCCGCTTACAACCGTAAGAATAGCTTTTCAACAGCTCTGCTTGGGGTTTAGTCGTATAATCAATCAAATTGGCCAAGAAATACAAAAAGACCTGCCAAAGCAACCTTTGGGAAGACATTATGTGTGGCACAGAGGTGACATGTGTATGTGCGCGCGACAAACTAAGTCAGAGTGCGCATGTCGTGCGCACGAGCTACGAGAAAATTTCGCCATACAAACTTCTTTTCGACTAATTCTACTGCTCTTATGAGCGCCTGAACGATCCCGATGGTATCATCGTATCGTCGGGATCATTTCAGGCGCTTAAAACAACAATAGAATTAGTCGAAAAGACCTGTGTATGGCGAAAATTTTGCGAAAGTGTATATATTTTAATCGGATTCTTGCTACATTTTAGAATAACCGGTAAGATTGTTGTGTGATTTCGATATAAAAAAAATGATTATTTTTTTGCGCAGAACGCAGTGATATCTTAGGAATGGTATACTAGCTATACAATTCATCTGTGAACTGGACGTTTACCGTTTTCATGACAAATTGTGTTTGGGAGAGTTTCTTCTCTTGTCAATTATATAACCCTAGTGGATTTTTAGATTTTATAGAATGTTGAAATATCGTCGGCAAATCATGGTTTATAGTCGTATTGTGTCCCATGACGTGATTAGCAGCCCATAAAATGTTGTATTTTTTTCATTTTCAGGATCAAGACTGATTTTACCCGGCTGAGGCCACAGGCAACTATTAAAAGTAAGCCAGTGGCAGCTGTTGGCATCTGCATCATACATTCAAGTCTCCTAGGATTTAACAGTATTCATGTAGTCAAGTCCAAAAAATAAATCCACAGAATATTTTTTCCAGAGTTGGCATAGATTAACATCCTGAAACCTTATCTATGTCTACATCAATGTTAAGGATAATACCCCCGGTATGTCTGATTTGCAATTCACCGTTTTCTTTCTGCATACCAGCATACACTGTCTGCCCATAACATTTTTTTTTTGGTTAAGCGCATATGTCCTATACTATTCCTTGTAAACTGATAATCATATAAGTATATATCATATGTTTCCGTTATGGATAGAAAAACTGCACACAGTGTGCCCGAGGGTTGGATTTTTCTATCCGGACCGGAATATATAACGTGATTGATATTTTTTCTTGCATATCTTAATTTATGAATTTGTGGAAAAAATGAAATAGAAAACGTTCTTTTGTACATTTCACCAAAAAGGGTGTGCGACGTTGTGTACTGACGTCATAAAGCGCAGTAATTTTAAATCACTGTTGACGTCAAATAGTTCCTCTTAAAATCGCGCTTTTAGGCTCTTTTTTCAATTTTAAAGCTGCACTCCCACAGATTTACGGTTTTTACAACTTTTTTATTTTTTGTCTTGGAATGAGCATATTTTTGCGTAAATATCTACAAACTAGTGATAAAAGACTACTGACAAAAGATCAGATCGCAGATTTTCATATTTCCGTTCCAAAATTAATTATTTATGGCTAAAACCGTTACTAATGGTTTAGAAAAAATGCATAAAACATCAATTTTTGAACTACAATATCAAAATCTGCAATCTAATGTTTTGTCAGCAGTCTTATATGACTGGTTTACATGCATTTTCACAAAAATTGGCTCGTTCTAAGACAAAACATAAAAAAGTTGTCAAAACGTTCATTCTGTGAGAGTGCAGCTTTAATTTAAAGTATTGCATACTTATATTTTTGATTGCGCTTTATTGTAATGGCATAATATACTTTTCATAAACAATACAATAAAAGAATCGTTGCGCGTGATTCATCTCATCTTACATGGGGGGTGTAAGACGAGTTTTTCCAGCACTGGTCACATGACCGGTAATGCACGTCCGGTATGCAAGAGTGAATGTTAATACATGTACAATTTTTATGGGAATGATCTGGCCATTCTGGGTAGTCTAGTGGATAAGACACTGGCACATTCACCAGGTGCTGTTGAGGTCATAGGTTAAAGACCTTCATGCACCGGTTAACAGTTACTGCAGGGCTTCCATTAAGAATTTGAAACTGGAAGTATGAACTTCCTGTGATCACTTTTGGAAGTTTTACACTAAAATATGGAAGTTTAAGTCTCCATAATACAATATCTTTTTCAACTATTTTTCAACAAATATATTAAAAATCAAATAATTTTCAATTTTACTTATATTATTATAATTCCTTTTACTTAAAAACACTTAAACTGAATGAAATTATGACTACAAAAGTAATATTAACAAAAGGTTTTGATTTTTTGTACTTCCAAGCTTTCAACTTTGGAAGTTTTCTTCAAAATTATGGAAGTTTTTGTACTTCCAAGGAATCAATTTTGGAAGTTTTACCCCATTTCTAGGGAGTAATATACTTCCAAACTTCCTTTAATGGAAGCCCTGGTTACTGTGAATAATTAAGCTATGAATCATTCTGATAATGGTAACATTTGTTAAAGGTAAACTTTATTTAACATCGCCAAATACTGACGGAAACAATTGTTCTAACACCAGACCCGCTAAAGTGGCACAAAAGAAATGTTTTTATAGTATACTTGTATATCAAAGTTCTAACATATATAAATGTTGCATTTGCTTCTACTTTCTAGCAACCTTGGAGCCATTTCTGAGGGAACATGGTACAGTCCGAGATGGACAGGATGATTGCAGATAAGGTTCATTTTTACTTCATACCTGTTTCTATTTTGTTTGAATGTTTAACATTACTGTATGTTCACCGAAAACGCTTATAAATGAATGTTTTTTTTTGCTTTATTATTAAATCCCTGCAAGAAATTTATGCAAGCAGGGTTTAAAGATTGGGTTTTAAAATGAATAAACAGTTAAGTTGGCACCATGCTGTGTATGTCTTCATCACTCTTAACTTTGGTTTTGATCATTAATTAATTTGCAACATAATGTTTTGCTCCTAAACGTGATCATATGAAGGCATAATAAAATACGCCTTAAATGCAACTTTTCAGACAAGATATTGTTAAATTTTTCCCAAAACCCCTGCCCCCGATATTAAGAGCTTCCTCTTGTACCAATATAACTCTTAGTTGAAATTTAGCCAGGAGCACAGCTGCCTGTGTTGCTCATGACCAAGATCTGGATGTTCTTATATATTTTTGACATTTAAAAAAATATACTTTAACTCTCAAATTAATGTTAAACAAAAGTTCCAAAGGCTTGTACCTTATGAAAAAAAGCCTCACTTTCCAGTCCAAAGTAGAAATGGAGGGATTTTTAAAAAATCAACAACATTAATTTGATCAATTAAAAAGCACGGTCAAACACCAACACGCTAATTACCGCCGCATGTTGTTAGGTACTCTCACACACTGTCGAATAAAGTATGGGGTTGTCAATGCCAGGTTTATTGATGGCAAGTGGCATAACTTTCATGTTCACAGGTTGGGATACTGGGTTCATCTCCAAGACTAGTGTTGGCTTTATTGCATCTGTCATGACCCACTTTGTGTCAGGGTGGAACACTTGAGCGTTGAACCCATCATTTGAAACTGGTATGCCAGAGATGTGTAAACCGAGTCTGTTGTATAGGCTATAAGGGCTTCAATGATTGTATGTTTGGGTAAGTGTTGTGCATTTATTAATTATCCTTTCTTATTATTTTAAACAGGTTGGGTGGAAATGATGAAGAACCAACCAGCCAGCTGGTCCACTGTACACCCGAGCTGAACTTGGTGTACACCAACATGCTAACATGTGGTAATCTGTTAGTATTTTGAGATTATATTATGGAAATTAGAATCCAAACTGAAGCATAATATGAGTAAGTTTGGTCATATAAGCTTATTGATACTGTTTGTTCCATTATTAAATGAATTTCATGCCATTTGTCAATCGTTTCCGGCTGCAGCTTTGAGATAATATCTTTTTCTAATGAAACTGCTGACTTGTATTGGTCTTTGGTGACAGTTTGGTCTGTATTGAAAATCTATTTGCACATTTTCTCTTTTAAGTGAACATGACTTTAAGTGCAGATTGTATAAGCAATAAAACAAAACATACTACACAGTGTAGTACACATATGATGATATGATGCAGAATGTTTTATTTAGTGTGCATATGATTATAAGCTTATGGACAAGAAAACCATCTACGTCAACAATCTCAGCAACACAAAGATATTCCTATTTTAAAGACATATTGTTACCTTTCATTAATTCATACTATCAGTCATTCATATATATTTATTTATTCATTCATTTATTCTGTTATATACATTTCTCAAGGCAAAAGAAATAAAAAAAATGTGCTGGTTACATTAATATTAGAGGCTTTTTCCTTCATACATTCAAAATTCACTAAAAATGCCTTAAAACACTAAGTTATTGATTATATCTATAGCCAACCTGGTTGCTGAAGCCACAGAGGTATTTTCAAGGACAAGAATCTGTGCTGGTCAAAACGTGGTCTTATGCTGAATTCCATAACGTCTCTCGACAAGGATTTCCAAGAAAGGAATACCGTCTCCAAGTAAGAATAATTCTTAGCATGTCTGGTTTTGACTCTTTCAAAATACATCTTGGATTCTTGGTACTCAATTAGTCGAGCTTAACCTTTGAATTGTTAAAAACTTACTGCAATATGCCCAATATATATTTTATGAATTTTGTCCATAAGCTTTTTGGCATTTTTATCACATTTATGACTACTTAAAAGGTTGTGTATGTCCGAATGAGTGTTTACAGGCATTGTTTATACTCTACTCTGATTCTTAACCCTTTCACTGCCAACGCTGAAATTACCAAATAATGTCGCCTGTGCCAAACGTGTAATTTAGCGCATTTCAAGAACGTCGCAAATTAGGAAATAAACGTATCAGTATGACATACGCTCAGTAAACGTTAAATAGTTTCCATTTCTCTTAAGCGATTCTAACCATTGTGGTTTTAAATAAAAGGTAGAGGTTTATTGTTTTTTTCATTGAATGAAAGGGAAATTTCTGTAGTACCGGGGTAGTAATGTGTCATTATTTACCTGTTTTATTTTATCATATTATTTCCATTATATTAATGTGTTAATAACTTAAATTACATTTCTTATAAAGGAAAAAAATACAGTATATATTAAGTATTACATTGAAGATACAACTTTTAATTGAAAATTGAAAGTGATGTGTAGTTGTCAAAGATTCGTCATATGGCACATTCCAAGAACGTCGCTTTATTTAGAAACAACTTTTTTTGTGCCGCGGCTTGCGAATAGGCACTGATCACTTCATTGGAACCTTATTTGGTATAAAACAAATCCTTTTAACAGAATAGATGCGTTTACAGGGTATACTTCATAAAAATCATAACAATAGATTCGGCTATACTTCATGTAGTTTTGTTACCCTTCTTCAAGGCCTATACTAGAAAAAAAGATGTGTGGATGGGAACGCGATTTGGATCATTGTGGCGCTAACATGAATAACGAGAAAAAGTGAAAATAAAATCGCGCACTTTTGTCCCCACGATGTTTCATGTTATTTTTGAGTTTACAACTTATTTGTTGTCAACATTCAAAAACCATGTCCATTTTGCAAAAAACCCTCTTCAACACTATTCGTTGACGTTTAGTTAATGTGTGTTTAATTAATACCGAAAGAGTTGGTCAGCTGTTAGGCTTTAGACGTTGGTAACTTCGTTTGTACGGTAAGGTGCAAACATTTCTGGCCGATAATGTGGGGTGTTTATGATATAAATCAAGTTTTTTTTTCATATGATATTTAATCATCGAATGATACTGTTTAATGATTTGATAATGCAAATTGACAGCTCTTTAACAGTCATGGCAATCAAAGTAATTGACAAAACCCGGAAGGGAATTCTGCGACACCTATTGAAAAATATTTCTTTGTTGTTAGCAACCGATAATGACCGCCAAGGTTAAATGTCGAACAAACTATGAGTCAATTAACGTTGCCACAGGCCTGATGATCCAGATTTTGCAAATGAACTCCTTAAACTTGACAGTCTTTATTTTAATGAGTTTGTGCAGTCTTCTCAAAGTCAAAATATAAAAGATGAAATATCAATTTATCACGTTTTATTAATAATGATGACTCTGATTATGAAATAAACAATGAACATAAGTCTGATAGTGTACATGATGTTTCTGAAACTAATTTCAACTATAATGTTCTTACTGTGTCAAATGATTATGATGGTACTTCAAGACCTGAAGATTTGAAGGAAATTGGAAATGTAAACAAACTGCGAACAGAAACATCGGGGTGTAAAGGGTTATATAAAGGAAAACCATGCTCTTCTGTAGTTGATTTTGTGAAGCTTACAGACAAGAGTGCATGGACCTTTCAATACTGAAAGAGAACTTGTTATTAAGAGTCTTTTGCTTGCCCATAGAGTTACCACTGGCAACATATTTTCCAATAAGAAATCTCAAAAGATACGTGTGAAAACATCGCAGATGTATTATTTTATGGGACACAAAATCTGTAAAGCCACATTTATTTTTACACATGCAACATCTCCCTGCAAAGAATGGCAAAATCACTGGATTCTGAGGGGATAAAGCCCAGAACTCATGGGAATAAACACAAAGCCCCAGCTAACGCCCTTAGCTTTACAGACCGAAGCAGGTTGAAAACCCTGATTGAAATTATGCAACAGACAATGCTTTGCCACTGCCAGGTCAGCTCCCAAATTCCCCAAATCAGACTGTTCTTTTACCGCCATCTGATGTTTACATGGCTGAAATTCATGAAATATATCAGGAAAGTGCTGTTGAGACTGGCTATAGATAAGTCTGCCTTGCATACCAGACCAGTGTTTCCGGTCATGTGAGCAGTGCTGGATAAACCCATCTTATACCCCCATGTAAGATGAGTCATGCGCAACAACACGTCACTTCTGTTGTTTTTTCTCGGCTATTCGAAGAATAAGGAGAGCTATTATAGTCACCCGAGCGTCGTCGTCGGCGTAACCACTTATGTTAAAGTTTGCGTACCACCTCAAATATTTTCAAAGTCCATTGACATATGGCTTTGAAACTTTTCACACTTGTTCACCATCATGCCCCCAACCTGTACACAGGAGGAGGTAACTCAATAAAGCATTTTGACAAAATTATACCCCTTTTTCTACTTACAATATACGTTTAAGTTTGCGTACCACCTCAAATATTTTCAAAGCCCATTAACATATTGATAATTAATTATTTCTCGCTTCAAATGTCACCATAAAACAGTTTCAGGCACCATTCAAGAAATACTGCTTCATTCTCCTTAGAACTATTTAAAAAGACCGATTTGACTATTAACATTAACGGGATCACTGCACGTATATCCATGACAATCACGTGCCATCGCACACCCATACGCAATTATTTTCATTAAGCAAAAACGAGTTCCAGCAAAAAAATCATTTTTACTTAATTTTGTTTAACTAAGGTGGGAGAAAAAGCATCTACCATAGCCGCTCGTATAAGATAGGTTCATCCCGACCCTCGCGCAGGATGTTTTGCTGAAACTCGTTTCCGCAAAACACCCTACGCTCGGGTCGGAATGAACCTATCTTACACTCTCGGCCATGGAAGATACTTATAATCTTACACTCTCGGCCATGGAAGATACTTATAATCTCAGATTTTCCTCGGCCATTCGACCACGTCTGTAAGTTCCTGATTTTGCAAGCATGTTGTTACATTGACGTACTTTGCTCATTTTTAAAAAAAAACACAACATCTTATCTTATTTTCATAAAAACTGGTCATAATCTTTGTCAAAATCATATTTATCTCAGGTAGGGATGTAACATAGCACTAATGGGATAGATTATGTAACATAGCATTTGTGGGGTGGGGGATGTAACATAGCACTTGTGGGCTGGGGGATGTAACATAGCACTAATAGTGTAGATGATGTAACATAGCACTTGTGGAGTGTGGGATGTAACGTAGCACTTGTGGGCTGGGGGATGTAACATAGCACTTGTGGGCTTGGGGTGTAACATTGCATGCATGTGTGGTGGGGTTGTAACATTGCATGCTTGTGGGGTGGGGGATGCTTAATTGCACTTGTGTGGTGGGTGATGCCCTTATGGGATAGGGGATGTAACATAGCACTTATGAGGAAGATGATGTAACATAGCACTTGTGGGCTGGGGGATGTAACATAGCACTTATGGGGAAGATGATGTAACATAGCACTTGTGGGGAGGGGGATGTAACATTGTATGCATGTGGGGTGGGGTTGTAATATTGCATGCTTATGGGGTTTGGGATGTTACATTGCACTTGTTGGGAGGTGGATGTTACATTGCATGCTTGTTGGGTGGTGGATGTTACATTGCATGCTTGTGGGGTGGGTGATGTTACATTGCATGCTTGTGGGGAGGTGGATGTTACATTGCATGCTTGTGGGGTGGTTGATGTTACATTGCATGCTTGTGGGGAGGTGGATGTTACATTGCATGCTTGTGGGGAGGTGGATGTTACATTGCATGCTTGTGGGGTGGGGGATGCTAAATTGCACTGTGGGGTGGGTGATGTTACATTGCATGCTTGTGGGATGGGGGATGCTAAATTGCACTTGTGGGGTGGGTGATGTTACATTGCATGCTTGTGGGGTGGGTGATGTTACATTGCATGCTTGTGGGTTGGGTGATGTTACATTACATGCTTGTGGAGTGGGTGATGTTACATTGCATGCTTGTGTGGTGGGGGATGCTAAATTGCACTTGTGGGGTGGGTGATGTTACATTGCATGCTTGTGGGGAGGTGGATGTTACATTGCATGCTTGTGGGTTGGGGGATGCTAAATTGCACTTGTGGGTTGGGTGATGTTACATTGCATGCTTGTGGGGTGGTGGATGATACATTGCATGCTTGTGGGGTGGTGGATGTTACATTGCAGGCTTGTGGGGAGGTGGATATTACATTGTATGCTTGTGGGGAGGTGGATGTTACATTGCATGCTTGTGGGGTGGGGGATGCTAAATTGCACTTGTGGGGTCGGTGATGTTATATTGCACTAATGGGATAGGGGAGGTTACATTGCACTTATTGGTTAGGGGATGTAACATTGAATGTGTGTGGAGTGAGGAATGTTACATTGCACTTGTAGGGTGGGGATGTTACATATCACTTATGGCATTGGGGATGTTACATTGCACTTCTGGGTTAGGGGATATTACATTGCACTTGTGGGGTGGCGGGAATTTACATTCCACTTGTGGGGTGGGGGAATTTACATTGCACTTGTGTGATTGGAAAATTTACATTACACTTGCTGGAATGGTGAAGGGGGTTACATTGCACTTGTGGGGTAGGGGGAGGGGGTTACATTGCACTTGTAGGGAAGGTGGAATTTACATTCCACTTGTGGGGTGAGGGGAAATTTACATTCCACTTGTGGGTTGAGGGGAAATTTACATTGCACTTGTGGGGTGAGGGGAAATTTACATTGCACTTGTGGGTTGAGGTGTGTAACATTGCACTTATGGGCTTGGGATGTAACACTGTATGCTTGTGGGGTAGGGGGTGTAATATTTCACTTCTGACTAGGTAGATGTTACCTTGCACTTGTGGGGTGGGGGAAAGTAACATAGCACTTATGGATTGGGGGATATAACATAGCACTTGTGGGTTGGGGGATGTAACATTGCACTTGTGGGGTGAGGGGGAATGTAACATAGCACTTGTGGGTTGGGGGATGTAGCGTTGCATTTGTGGGGTGAGGGGGAATGTAACATAGCACTTGTGGGGTGGGGGATGTAACATTGCACTTATGGGATGGGGAGATGTAACATAGCACTTGTGGGATGGGGAGATGTAACATAGCACTTGTGGAATGGGGAGATGTTCTATTGCACTTGTGGGATGGGGAGATGTAAAATAGCACTTGTGGGATGGGGAGATGTAACATAGCACTTGTGGGATGGAGAGATGTAACATAGCACTTGTGGGATGGGGAGATGTAACATGGCACTTGTGGGATGGGGAGATGTAACATAGCACTTGTGGGATGGGGAGATGTAACATTGCACTTGTGGGTTGGGGGATGTAACATAGCACTTGTGGGTTGGGGGATGTAACATAGCACTTGTGGGGTGAGGGGGAATGTAACATAGCACTTGTGGGTTGGGGGATGTAGCGTTGCATTTGTGGGGTGAGGGGATGTTCTATTGCACTTGTGGGGTGGGGGATGTAACATTGCAAATATGGGGTGGGGATGTAGCATAGCACTTGTGGGATGGGGAGATGTAACATAGCACTTGTGGGATGGGGAGATGTAACATAGCACTTGTGTGATGGGGAGATGTAACATAGCACTTGTGGGATGGGGAGATGTAACATTGCACTTGTGGGTTGGGGGATGTAACATAGCACTTGTGGGTTGGGGGATGTAACATAGCACTTGTGGGGTGAGGGGGAATGTAACATAGCACTTGTGGGTTGGGGGATGTAGCGTTGCATTTGTGGGGTGAGGGGATGTTCTATTGCACTTGTGGGGTGGGGGATGTAACATTGCAAATATGGGGTGGGGATGTAGCATAGCACTTGTGGGATGGGGAGATGTAACATAGCACTTGTGGGGTGGGGAATGTAACATAGCACTTATGGGTTGGGGGATGTAACATTGCACTTGTGGGATGGGGAGATGTAACATAGCACTTGTGGGGTGGGGAATGTAACATAGCACTTATGGGTTGGGGGATGTAACATTGCACTTGTGGGATGGGGAGATGTAATATAGAACTTGTGGGGTGGGGAATGTAACATAGCACTTATGGGTTGGGGGATGTAACATTGCACTTGTTGGATGGGGAGATGTAAACATAGCACTTGTGGGTTGGGGGATGTAACATAGCACTTGTGGGTTGGGGGATGTAACATAGCACTTGTGGGTTGGGGGATGTAACATTGCACTTGTGGGGTGAGAGGGAATGTCACATAGCACTTGTGGGTTGGGGGATGTAGCGTTGCATTTGTGGGGTTAGGGGATGTTCTATTGCACTTGTGGGGTGGGGGATGTAGCATTGCAAATATGTGGTGGGGATGTAGCATAGCACTTATGGGGTGGGGAATGTAATATTGCACTAATGGGGTAGGGAAGTAATATAGAATTTATGGTGTGGGGATGTTACATTGCATAAGGTTTACCGTCTGTCCTTCTGTCCGTCCGAAACATTGAACAAATTGATTTACCATCTGGTCATGGTGACACGTTCGCCAGACTGCCCTTTGCCGATACGTGATTTACAAAACAACACGATCGAAACTCTTGTCAAATTACGTGAAATTTGAACATCTTCTTTGAATTTGTATCCACACGTAACCATAGACACCTGGATGTATGATGCAAATACCACTAGCTGTCCCTGGCTTTTATTAATTGTTGCCGCTGTGACCTCTGCCTTGACCCTGAAAAAATTTCTACATATTTTGGGTTGTTTCAACACACACTGCACCTCGTTCTGGTAGCCATTGTAACTGTCTCAAATGTAGGTTTAGGTCATGCCGTTGCATAGCGACCAATCAGTATTATATAAAATGCCATAATTGTCACGGCAGACGGGATCCTGGTTCCGCTGACTGTGTAGAGGTACTTATTAAACCCAAACCTCATTTCCTTTCAGCCATACTCGTGTTCTTGGACCCTTTTTTCTAGACATAGGTGAAGATTAAGTTTGGCTAACAGGATTATACCTGCATTGTATTTCATGCATTTGGTAAAATGCTTTTTCAGAGACAGGACAAGCCTTGGAGAGCCATATTCACAATCGGCCCTGTGTGGGCCATCCTCCTGGCGAACGGTTGCGGACATTTCGGGGCGTACATGTTGCTTACACAGATGCCCACATACATGAAGGAAGTTCTCAAGTTCGACATTAAATCCGTACGTAAATGCATTTGCATGAACTACACCAGAATATATATATATATATAAGAGTGGCTCGTGTCATTTCATTTAATACAATGGTATTGATTAGTAAAATACAAACAACTAATTTGATTTGATGAATATATAAGTAAACGATTACCTGCCTTTTCAACGCTGTAATCGATGTGACAATGAAAAGTTATTGATGTATTCAATCATGCTTTGTTGCCAACTAAATGTCAACTCCACGGACTAATCATGCTTCCATAAGTTGGCAATATTTGCTGTCACCCACTGCGACATTGAATTGTGCACTTAATGAAAATGCAGTTTATTGATACATAACATAGATAAGCGGTACCCGTAGTATTAAATGGGTTTGAGGTATTGTATAATCAGGGCTTATATTTACAGTTTCAACAAGATACTGTAGCAAATATTGTCAGGAAAGTGGCATTTCCTGTTTGAAAATGACTTAATATGTAAACAAGTCATCCACTTACTGATCAGAAACTGACATTTGTTGTTGATTATTGTTAGCCTACTGTAAACATCGCTGCACTCCGTGCAATTATTAAAATATGGCCAGACAGCAGCGTGAACAATTGTGTGGGTTTCAGTTCCTACATCGATGTTCCTTTCAGCAAAACTCAGTCAGGCGATGCATCACACATACAGCAAGGGCATTTGATACTTCAGCACCTAATTTACAGGATTTGTTTTGCATTGAACAACCTTTAAAAAATTTATTTTGTTTTCAGAATGGAGCATTTTCCATGATCCCGTCCCTAGTGTTTTGGGTGTTTATAACCATTGGCAGACAAATAGCAGGCGTTATCATTTCCAAAAGCGTTCTCAGTATAGAATGGACAAGAAAACTGTGTTGTGCGCTAGGTGCGTATGCTTCATTATTTTGCCATTTGAAGAAATAAATATATTGAAAGGGAGATAATCCAGATGTTCTCATGGTAACGTGACCAGCAGAGTTATATGCAACTACAGTGATAGCCATCTTTGCATATATTGGGGTAAACATTACGCATGACCTGTTATCCCCCGCCTTGAAAAGGCTAGGGGATATAGTAATGGTAGGCGCACTTCCGTGCGTGCGTGCATGCGTGCGTGTGTGCCTCCGTCCTTCCCACATTCATTTCTTTGCATCTCCTCTTACATTTTTCATGCGATTTCTACCAAACTTTCACAGATTGATGATCATAAAGTGAAGCAGCGCATATTGTCAGGCTTTTCTGATTTTTACTTTTATGTATCCCATATTGATGAAAAAAGTAAACTTGGAAGATTTGGATGCGCCCCTCTTAACCGCTAGTGAATATAACTATTACGTATATTGTTTAAGTTAATGTGTGTTTCACTGACCGTTCTAAGGCGGCAATCCCAGTAGTTACCGTTAAATGTATTTAGATGAGTGTGACTGCGTGGTCTGTCTGTGGTGTTCGGTTGTGGTGTTCGGTTTGCGTATGTGGTGTTCGGTTTGTGTCTGTGGTGTTCGGTTTGTGTCTGTGGTGTTCGGGTTGTGTCTGTAGTGTTCGGTTTGTGTCAGTGGTGTTCGGTTTGTGTCTGTGGTGTTCGGTTTGTGTCTGTGGTGTTCGGTTTGTGTCTGTGGTGTTCGGGTTGTGTCTGTGGTGTTCGGGTTATGTTTGTGGTGTTCGGGTTGTGTCTGTGGTGTTCGGTTTGTGTCTGTGGTGTTCGGTTTGTGTCTGTGATGTTCGGTTTGTGTCTGTGGTGTTTGGTTTGTGTCTGTGGTGTTCGGTTTGTGTCTGTGGTGTTCGGTTTGTGTCTGTGGTGTTCGGTTTGTGTCTGTGGTGTTTGTACGTTTTTGTCTGTGGTGTTTGGTTTGTGTCTGTTGTGTTCGGTTTGTGTCTGTGGTGTTCGGTTTGTGTCTGTGGTGTTCGGTTTGTGTCTGTGGTGTTTGTACGTTTGTGTCTGTGGTGTTCGGTTTGTGTCTGTGGTGTTCGGTTTGTGTCTGTGGTGTTCGGTTTGTGTATGTGGTGTTCGGTTTGTGTATGTGGTGTTTGTACGTTTGTGTCTGTGGTGTTCGGTTTGTGTCTGTGGTGTTCGGTTTGTGTATGTGGTGTTCGGTTTGTGTCTGTGGTGTTCGGTTTGTGTCTGTGGTGTTCGGTTTGTGTCTGTGGTGTTTGTACGTTTGTGTCTGTGGTGTTCGATTTGTGTCTGTGGTGTTTGTACGTTTGTGTCTGTGGTGTTCGGTTTGTGTATGTGGTGTTCGGTTTGTGTATGTGGTGTTTGTAGGTTTGTGTCTGTGGTGTTTGTAGGTTTGTGTCTGTGGTGTTCGGTTTGTGTATGTGGTGTTTGTACGTTTGTGTCTGTGGTGTTCGGTTTGTGTCTGTGGTGTTCGGTTTGTGTATGTGGTGTTCGGTTTGTGTCTGTGGTGTTCGGTTTGTGTATGTGGTGTTCGGTTTGTGTCTGTGGTGTTCGGTTTGTGTATATGGTGTTTGTACGTTTTTGTCTTTAGCTCGTTGTCGTATTGGCCCTTGCCTTATACTTCTCAACATTTTGGTTTCGACAATACTTGTCATTGTAGTCTTTATTATTTCTTACAATGGACACTACAGGTAGTGGCAAAGAAGCCTAAAAAGAAACAGACATTTAGGTAAAAATATGGCAAGTTTTTAAGGTAATGACAAAGCAAACTGGAGTCGTTGGCATGAGCGAAATTCAAATCCATGGCTGGAATGTACATGGTAACATCTCCGGCCATTTTTGTGAACATATTTCTTGCATCCTCAGGGTTTGCCCAATTTGTATATTCGTAGTCAACCAAATCGCTTACTGCCGAGTGGATATTCTGACCTGGATACATCATAGGCACGAGCATTGACATACCCGCTTGCTGATTTGTCAGTCGTCTATGGAACCATTGTCATTGGCAGCCATCATGTGTACCCATACCGCACTCTCATCTGCATTTGCACCATTTATGTAATTCAATTCTTTCATAAACTTCATTTCGTCACTATCTGGTATAAATTCACCATCAAGAGAATGCGCAAAATACGCCTGTACTGCAAGAGTTTGATTATCTGCAATCACCTCTGCCATGTCTATGAACCTTTCCGTGTCTACGGACTTCAAACACTGGAAAATATCATCATTCTAGTCGGTACGACATTCAAGCTGTTCAGCAAATATGCGTGCGGCCGGTATATTGTCACTATCAACAGAAATTGGAAATGTCGCTGTTCCACTTTCGGATATCACGTTTTGAAATAGACCTCAATTTTCCGGATAAAGCGATTGTAGATGAGCACTCATGGATCCAGCTGATTCCACAGAGACTTGAATGTATTATGCAGATCCCAAAGCTGCCCCTGGCTTACTTTTAAGATTTGCCTATGGCCTCAGCTGGGTAAAGTCAGTCTTGATTCTGAAAATGAAAAAACAACAACACAACAACAACATTTTATGGGAACGTCATGGGACACAATACAACTATTAATCATGATTTGTCGACGCTATTTTGCTGCTCACCAAGGGAGATTACTGCGTAGGAGTTTACGAAACGTAAATGATATTGTAATAGTACCGTGTAACCTTCCTCTATTTGGGGAAAGTTGGTATTTAAAATCAAAATTTTCTAAAAAATGATAATCAGGGTTACTATAGTTTAAGGTTTCATTATCAATTAAAGTGTAAATTTATATAAAACACACTGCATATCACATTTTATCGTGCAACGTGGAAAATATCGAAAGAATTGTTCTGCAATATATGAACTGGTCCCTTAGTTGGAGCAATATCAAATATAGTCGGCGCCCCGACTAAAGAAGGCACCGGCTAAATAATCTATTTTGTGAAACTTTGAAGACTGATTTGGGGACACTACGCACCATGCTGAACAACAGGATGGATAAACAATATGTCAAAATCCAAATATTATGCTGTAGGGCTTTCACTTGAAACTCTTCCATTTTCATCATTTAGCCTATGTGGTTAAGCACAGGACTACAAATCTTTTGAGGGTTTCAAGGTAGTGGTTCGAATCCAGCCAGAATCACATTTTTCTTCTTCTTTGTTTTCATTAGCTAACATTTTATACAGAAGTTAATATTGTATTTTCATTAAAAAGTGATTTAATACATTTCCACACATAAATATTAGCTTCTGTGAAGATCTTTTAACTTGCAGGCACGGCTGAAATAGGTGGTTGGGAATAACAAACTTTATTTATTTTTTAAATGAGACGGTAAAACATTTTGGTTTTGGCATAATGTTCCCAAAAGATTAAAGATAATTATTAATAAAGAACAGGTCATGAGTATTCCTAGAACTTGTTGATTTTGCTTTTAAACGTCGATATTCCAATTTTACGCGGTCAAAACAGTATGTTAAAATCGAAATACCATATAAAAAGGATTACCAATTCTGTATCAGTACAGTATGGTTATATTTGTTGGTGATGTGATCAATAATGTATTATTTCTGAACGTAAATATATTTCTTGTTACTCTGATACCAAATTATTACCCAAATGTTGAAAAATGAATAAAAGGAGTTTTCTTGTCTCTCGGGTGATGTCGTTTTTATCGACAATTCTAAAATAAGGTAGGGTAATTCTAATTTAAATAAAATTGTTATTTGACAGTATTTTTTTTTTTAATTTTATTTTTGAAGCCATGGAATGAAACAAACCTAGGTGTTTTTGCAGAATGTGTCATAATCTCAATTTGTTCACCTGTGTATATTTTGGTTTACCATTCAGCAGACAAAGCATTCGATTCTTTCAAGAATGTGACCAAGTTTAGACAGTGAACTCATATGGAACTGGTAATCCTTTTTTAAATCCTAGAAAAGGGTTTAAAGGGGCACGATTGTTGTATCACACCTTGTGAAGCTATCAATGGCTAATATTACTGAACAAATATCTTCTCATTTGTCTTGACCAATTTCATTTCCAAAGAAAAATCGCCGCTTGTTACCTACACCATGAAATACCTCGTTCAAAGCACTAGGACATCTGGAGATCTAACAATGAATGTTTTAGTGCCTGCCTCTTATTAGGATGAAAACAATGCCTTCTTGTGAAATATTTCAGCATTGGCACTTTCAAGCTTTGTAACATTTTAACATATTTCTGTTAGAATAATAGGGTCTCAAAACGTTTCAGCAAAGTTGTCAATTTTCCCTTGGTCGAAAAGTAAACATGACATTTAGGTTATGTCGTTGCTGCCCATAAAAGCCATCCATCCGTAAGAGTTTTTGTTTCGGGACCAGCTATCAAGAATGTTGGCGCAGTTCTTTTATTGCATTCAACATATTGAATAAATCAGGGTAAAATACCAGCTTTCCGAATGTATCAGGTACTCATGGTAGGCTTTGAAGTGTTGAATTGCCGACATATGTTTGTGCAACATCCTCACATGTTTTTAAAAGCCATTCTATCAGCAGTTTTTAAGGACCATGTAACTTGACCATAGGAAAAGGCAGTTTGGTTCACAGTTGGATTTTAATAACCTATTCCATAGTTGCCTAGCCCGTTCCATGAGCACAAATTTAAATCTAATTTATCTTACAAAATTCAGTGTTTCCACTTATTTATCAATTGGTGTTTATGTTTGTAAACTGCATTTTAATGAATTTTCAGGCTGTATTGAGTATAAATTAAAAATATATAATTATTTTGTATGCCTTTATACAAGTTCTGTTGAACAAATACATAACTTTTTTTATATTATTGTGTTTTAACATTTAATTGATTGCAACTCTATTTGATCTTTGATCTTTGATCCCATTTTCTACATGAAACTTAACAATAACATTCAAGTCTTTTGTCTAAGTAACGTTATCATGGTTACGTTGGTTTTATAAGTATAACTGGTTCAAATTAGAAATAAAAACAGAATATAATGTGTGTATAACTAAAGCGATTAATTGTGTAAAGGGTATTCATAATTTATCAGCATCAATCTTTATTATTCAAAATATAATTAAAAGTAACGTAAATTACCCGGTACACACTCGTTATCTGCACAATCATAAGAAAGTTTAGGGATTTATTGATAAAATCGTCTAATACGTATTTAAGATCTGCCATACCTCTTTCATCGAGCTAAATAACACGACTTTATTTGTATAAGCATGCTGTGTTACATATTATTTCTATAAAATACGTAGCTTTTTATATTACGTTTTAACAGTAACGTAATTTACACCCATTCGCGCAGTTTATATTATTAGAAAACCTTCATCGAACTTAAGAACGATTATTTATCAACTTTTATCTTTTAAACGAGCATCATACATGGAAGAAATAGTACAGATAAAACTTAAAAGTAACTACTTAGGGTAACGTAGTTTAAAAGTCCGTCACTCACTTATGCCCCCTCCCTCAGAGCGTAAACATATCTCATTTTGTGGCGTTTTGCATAAGCTTTAGGAAACATATTTATTTACTTTTATTTATAAATGATTTTCAAAATTGTTTGTTTTTGGTTTCTGTAAACCGGTTGCTAAGGGTCTTTATAAAAAAAACGTTTAGTTTAAGGAATCCTTCACATTTGTACGATAGTTTCCAGATAGCTCCATCAAACATGATGTAAAATTGTGATTTCTGATGCACGCCCTCTAAATGTCAGCTCCACCACTTAACGGTGGTGCAAAAAAGAGCTATCGACATATGCACTTTTATAAATATGTGCATATTCCTTTTTTAAGAAGTGTTTATTAGTTTTGTTGTGAACAGGCACAAGTACTTTGTATAACAGTTATGTTTGCATGCGTACGAATGCTCTTACGGTGTATGTAAGCAACGAAATGTACTTGAAATGTAACCAGGTCTCAAACTATGTACAAGGTCGATTCGGGAGAAAAGTTTCTGGCACCAAAGTTCGCACAATATTGAAACGAAATGGTATCCAGCCTGCACTAGACGTGCTCTTACACCGTACCACATTTTCCGATTTTCTAAAAATGCCGTGAAATAAAGTTATCAAATAAAATGTAAACCATTCTCTCGCGTCTTCATGTAAACATAGGGCACAGCTCCACCACGGAAGTGTCGACAGCTCGTTTTCTCATCCGGAACTCGTCGGCCATTTTATCGAAAACAACCTCGGATGTATGCTGTTACATCAGTTGAAGTAGTTCGTAAATTTTTGAATTATATGATTTATGAAATATAGTGTTTTAGAATTGTTTTTATTGATCCAAGTTTAAATTGATTGTCAGTAAAGTATATTATTGCAATCATAATTAAGATTCCCAAGAGTGAAGTCATAAAGTTTAACTGCTAAATAAAATTAATACGCAATCTACTTGCAGCGGACTTAAACGTACCTCTTTTTGAGTATGTAAACCGTCCAAATACATCCGAGGTTGTTTTCGAAAAAAATGGCCGAGGAGTTCCGAATGCTCGTTTTCTTTGCACCACCGTTAAGTGGTGGAGCTGGGGTTTAGAGCTCGTGTGATAGCCCCGTATACTTTAGGTATAATTTGAAAAGTATTTGCTTGCTGATTACTAAATGCTCTCACATTGCTCTTGATTCCACCTATAATCGGACGTTAATGATTTATTTTGCAATCTTTGAAGGCCAAAATGGTCAATTTCGGTAAACAGAACATTTTAACATTTCCTTTTTCTGTACTCAAGAGATATTCAAATGGTGCCAGCACATTATGCGGTCACTGCATACAGGCTTCCAAAATTATCATACTTGTAGGCCTGATACGTTGAGACAGTGTAACTTTATTTTACATTTATTTATTGTTACATGCATATATTTGGAAACAAATAATACAAACCATGTTGCTTCTAAAGACTGTGAATAACCCTGCATTATCCTTTCTCCTGGATGCACGTTTTCTAAATGTGTATGATGGTGTATGATTACAGAAGTTCAACAATAATAGCGACCATTTTCTCTTGGTAAATGGCCTCATCAAATAGTTTATAGGAAAATTGTCTTTCGTCGAGAATATGGGAACAAACATATAAAACACTTGAGCTCACTTCGTGATCCTCTAGATGTGCAGCATAGCTCACTCCGTGATCCTCTAGATGTGCAGCATAGCTCACTCCGTGATTCTCTAGATGTGCAGCAATTACATGGCTGCCTCGGAAGAAACGTTGCCTTTGAAATAAAACCAATGCTTCAAATCTTAAAACAGCAGAGCGCCAGAGAGATAAACGGTGTGCGGATAAGACTGAGCAGGATTTAGTGTTTTACAACTGCTTGCAACAATAAGGACGTTATATTTTCTTGAACAAAATTACAATTCAGATCAGATTTTGAAAATCCAAAACAAGAATGCAGTTTTGTTGAAGCAATGTGTTGTTATATGTTCTTTATAATTTAAACCGACATATTAAATTATTCCAACATGAATGTTTCTAACGCTTCCAACAGTGTTCAAAACGCTTCCAGGGAATCCAATGGACATACTTATATAGAGTTAGAAGGAGCTCGGGTAAGTACTTTGAAATACATTGTAAAACCGACAACATATTAGGATAATGGTTTTCATGAAAAAGTTCACTGTCATTTCGAGATTTGTTGATAATTTACTGGACAAGTCGTCGAACACATTACATAACTAAGCAAGTCGATTTTACTTGTTTGGAGAAAATCGACATGAAAATTGAAAATTATTTTTTAACCCGTATTCATTTAATATTTTTCTTCATATTTTAAATGCCCTCACTCGTTTTAAAAGAAATGTTACTTTCATCGCAATTTCTAAAAGTTTTGTGGTTTGGATTTACCCAAAATCGATTTTTATTCCATTTGCTTTTAGGCTATAGGCCGTTACGCCTAGATACTTTTATAACCAAATATAGCAATCTACCATCGACAGATGGACATAATATTTTTTACATTTGACGAATTTATGCGCTCACGGGCGTATGAACCCCAGCGTGATTAGATTTGCGTTCCCCAATCTGCTCTCATTAGCTACGGAGCTGGGTTCTGCATATTAAAATGGCTTGCTAAAGTAACGCTGCTATGAGTATTCATAAAATGTTTTGAATAAAAAAGCAGAATACACACGAACGCGTACTGAATCCAAATAAATACATATGTGTTTACATTTTCACCGGGGAAATAGATACTATCAGTTCCAATAGAATCTGGGTCATCAGGTTAGGATCCGGTTAAACATGGATCGTATCGAAGATGATTTCAAACCAAAATGTTTAAAATGAAATTATTATATTTCAGTCCTATAATCAGTTTGTTTGGTGGTTGTTAGTCATTCATTAGTATTTTTTCTATGGTTAAAATAGTCTTAAATCAGCTCTTACTTGACACTTATTGATGTAGATTGTTGGTATGTACTGTGTCGCATCTTTAACCATTTCTAAATGCAATTTTTACACTTTTACAATTAAACTCAATGCGCTTAAAAAAGTTGATTGGCTTTCCGGTCTGCTACAATTGGTATTTGGGTGTATAGGCATGTATTTAAATGCCAAATGGAACGGAAAGTGTATGGATAAATCATATCTATCAGTTTGTCTCAGGAATTTCAGCCCACATTTGGACATGTTGTACATGCATATTTACAAACAATGAAATATATCTGTTCATTTTCACGGTGGAGAACCCACGTGACTTATTTGGTAAAGTGCAAGTCAACAAATGTCAACAAGTCTCGATTCAGGTAAGGTTTTTACAGATAACTTCCTTAATATTTGGAGAATTTTTGTGAAATAAACCCCGCATTTAAGAGCTCTATCCACGGTAATAAAGAACTTTCTCTAATATCCTAAAGTTTTCCTGAAAATCTTGACCAACTGATTTCTCAGAGTTGAAATCTAAGGCAAAGTACACGGCTTTTGACAAATCTATCGGTTTACTTCATGCTATCCGTAAATAATTCATACAAAAATCTTATTTTTAAAAGTTTTATGTATTTTATAGTTTTCAGCGTGTATTGTTTAACTTCTAGTTATTTCAAAGGTAAAAATGAACTAAAACCAAATTGATAAAGTACACGGACATTTTAGGATGATAAAGTACACGGTCATTTTAGTTTATGTTTGAAAGTAGAGTGCGGTTTACAAACTAATCGTTATATAAGTATTTTCTTTTCGTGAAGTCAGAATGTATAGTGTTTAGTTTTTATCTAAGTTGTAACAATAAATTTTGCATTACAACGCACACCTAAATAACTAAATATTTAGCAATCATATTTAATGAGGAGTTGAAAGACAGTCTATGGAATACGTGAAGTTAGCGGCCTAGCGGCCTAGCGGCCTAGCTGCGTGAAGCTAATAGCTTCAAAGTGTTAATTTGTGCATAAAACAGTTAATATGTCATTGTTTTAGAAGAAAATGCATGTATACATGGTTTGAAATAGGTAACCATTTTAGGCCGCTAGGCCGCCAGACCGCTAACTTCACGCCGCTAGGCCGCTAGGCCGCTGAAGTGCTCGATCAACTTTTTGGGGAAAATAAACGCTTTAGAGTGTTAATTTGTGCATAAAAACAGCTAATATGTCATTGTTTTAGAAGAAAATGCATGTATACATGCTTTGAAATAGGATACCGTTTTAGGCCGCTAGGCCGCCAGGCCGCTAACTTCACGCCGCTAGGCCGCTGAAGTGCTCGATCGACTTTTTTGAAAAAAAAGTTGAAAAACGCTTCAGAGTGATAATTTATGCATAAAACAGTTAATTTAAAATTGTTTTGGAATAAAAGAAAAATATTCTGAATAGATAACAATTTAAGGCCGCTATGTAACTATATGAATAAAAAACCTTGATTTATCATTGTTTTTTAAAAAAACGCATTAACAATTGCTTGGAAATAGAAAAAAATAATTAGGCCGCCAGGCCGCTTGGCCGCCAACTTCACGCCGCTAGGCCGCCAGGCCGCCAGGCCGCTAACTTCACGCCGCTAGGCCGCTAGGCCGCTAACTTCACGCCGCTAGGCCGCTAGGCCGCTAACTTCACGTACATGATAGTTTTACTTATAAATTACAATCTGGACTGACGGCGAATAAAACATCTCTGTAGTTAGCGGCCCGTTTGTGATGATTATAAATTTCATGAATGTTCCTATTTTGATGTGTTTTGCACATCACAATTAGTTTATATATATTTCCACATTTAAAGCATATTGTTCATACCTTTCAGGTAACGCTGAAACTTTTATTTGGTTCAGTCTGAACATCTATTATCTGATCTACATCAGTAAAACTGCGGTCGTTCAAACAATACAGACAGGAACTCATTGTAAAGATGGAGTTAGATGGGAAACAGCAAGGAGGAATGAGAGCACACTATATTACCAACTTACAGGCTAGGACTAAGACTTGAACATCTAGATAAGAGCTGAGCATGGAACATTAGAATGTTCTAGACTAAAGGCTGAAATGTGATTACAAAATAATTGTGTTTCAAAGCTTGCTGAATTATATAAGATACATGTAGTTAAGAGTTTATAGGAAATAAATGGGAAAATGTTTTATGCTCATTCCGTTTTCATACTATTTATACACTGCATTTTTTTCAGTACTGTAAGACAAACGAACATTTTGAAAGAGCACCATTTGGTAACAGTAAGTTTTGCTATTTATCTTAATAAAATGTTAAACTCATGAAAACGTTATTTTAACTCGGCAACATACTTGAATGCACTTCTAACTAGACCATTGTAATCTTTCAATGTGTCCTGATTAGGTGTGTTTCGCCTTAAATTGCCTGCCGAGTCCAGATTTGAACTTGAATGCTGAGCGACACTGTCGACATTTGTGACGTGTCATACCCCTGTGTCTAGTAGAAATCTGGTCACTGAGATTGGTCGTGTCACCCAATTCGAACCCACACACACCACAGGTTATCTTCAATTGGCCGCTTTCGTGTCTTTCGTGTATCTTCAAGTCTTGCAAGGGCAGTTTTGTCACACTATTTGCAAACGTGCAACTTTGTCTCGCCGTGATTGCTGCACCTATAAAAAGACATGTACTGTCACAAGTTAGCGAGAATTGCTGGCAATGTCAGTACTTGAATATAATTTATAAAAAACACTATATTACTGCCACGCAATGAGTCGTGTTTGATCGTGTAATCAGCACCATAAAACTAAACGACCCTGTCCACTGAAACATGGACCACATTATTACCCGGTATGTGAAAAACGCCACCCCTAAAAAACGTTGAAAACACAGTCAGATGACGGCAAATCTTAACCTCTACACGAGGGGAGTGGTAATAAAAGTATAACTGTTAGTATATTCTTATTTCTCGGCGAAAACACTTTCCCGCAAAAACGATGGCAATCGACCAGATTGCCTTCTATCGTTGTCTACTGTTTTTTTGTTGTTTTTTTTTTATTTTGAAATGCCATTCCGCATTCTTTGCATAAAGTCGGAGTCTTCATATTCTGTTCAAAATGAAACAAATATCACAAAATTATAAGTCTATAGCAGTCGAAGACATTAAAAGTACAAGAACACTTTTCTTTCTCAAAATTGACAAAATGAAGAGTTATTAAGCAGTTATGTGTTACTGTTTACCATGTATAATGAATACAAACACGTTTCACATATACGATACGAAAAAGAAGTGAAACTCCCTTTCCATAAACTTCAAACCCTTTATATGTCAATTGCGAATATATTGTTAAAATACGGGACTGAATTTTAGTGTGATAACACATGTTTCCATGATTCATAAAATGAGCCCATCATTTAGGCGACTCTGTCGGTCTAACTGTTAAAACGCGTTCATTCTTCCATTGCCACTCCATTACAATGCGTCTTTTCAAACATGGAGCAATGTTCAATAATGAATTTGAAGAATAGAAATAATAAATATATTTATAATAACCCGTTTTAGCACCAGTCAGTGAAATAATGAGTATATACATTGAAGGTTGTAAACGACCGTGTACTTTATCAAACCTAAAATGTCCGTGTACTTTATCAATTTGGTGTTAGTTCATTTTCGCCTTTGAAATAACTAGAAGTTAAACAATACACGCTGAAAACTTTAAAATACATAAAATTTGCTTAAAATAAGATTTTTGTATGAATTATTTACGGATAGCATGAAGTAAACCGATAGATTTGTCAAAAGCCGTGTACTTTGCCTTAGATTTCAACTCTGAGAAATCAGTTGGTCAAGATTTTCAGGAAAACTTTAGGATATTAGAGAAAGTTCTTTATTACCGTGGATGGAGCTCTTAAATGCGGGGTTTATGGTCTATAATTCACAAAAATTCTCCAAATATTAAGAAAGTTATCTTTAAAAACCTTATGAATCGAGACTTGTTGACATTTGTTGCCTTGCACTTTACCAAATAAGTCACGTGGGTTCTCCACCGTGATTTTGTCCACGAGTTACAAAGGTTGAGGGAAACATAAAGATACGTCAATACATACAGGAAATAAATAGTATGTTGTTGAATCGGTCCAGAGGAATTTTGCGCGAGGCCCTGTCATTGCAGAAACAAATCTTAAACATACACTTAATTAACATGTCCAATGCATTTTGTTGAATGCATCTGGTTTAACCTGGTAGTAAATTAGATACGACTCAGTCATGTTTGAAGTGTGGAGAAGATTTTACCAATAATTGCAAAAAATGATAAATATCCAGGACATTGCATTATTTATGAAACCAAAGTTCCAGATAAGGTTTCATATTCAATTGAGTATTACTTAATTCTTAAGCAATTTCTTGGGCATTCCATAATTATTATGATAAATGAGTATTTCAAGTGACTGATACTCCATGGTTTAGATTTCATAGAGTACCAGTATAAAACTCTAAAAATATTTGCGAAGGAATTCATGAGCATGCATATACTTTCTTTAGATGTTTATGTTGATTTGTTTTACAATTACATGACTATTCTCACAAAACGTAGCTGGTCGACGCTTTCAACGCTTGAAGCACTTTGAATAAAAGTTGTCAGTTGCAAAACCCGAAATCGAGTAACAAGGTTTTGTAGGTAAAAATACTCGTCAAAACTGCTTGGTTTGTTGAATTAAGAAAATCTCGTTTCGTAATTAATTCTTATAAACAATCTTGTAAGCTTTTAACGAAGATGTATGATTTTAAATGAATAAAATATAATGAAGATAGTATAAATTTTTCACATTTTAAGTAAACAAAAGTTACAAAAGAGTCGTAAATTTAATTTTCTAAATTTTGTTACTTTTATGCATTTTAATCTTCCGAAATTAATAATCATTATTTTTTTATTTCTTGTTAAAAGAAGTCTCTTTGTAAGTGAAGTTGGCAAATACATCTTGTTTGTTTGAAAATGAAGACATTATCCTCATACAATGTTAATAAAACGTTTGAAGTTTCATTCCAAACCGAATTATGTTTTTAGAGTTTTTTAGAGGATGTCGCTCAACATTGCTCACAAACTTTCTAAGGTTCGTTGACTCGAATTCCTCGCTATTTTGAGTTTAAAATATCAGAAAAACTCACGCATATCCCTTGAATAAAAACTCTTAAACATCTTGAATGTCGTTGTTTGTTCAATGTGTTTCCTAATAAATTTGTCAACATCTACGGACCATGACTTCTTTTCTTTTTTTCTGTTGACTTTTTGTTTGTTGATTTATCAGATGTTTTCATTTGTTTCTCTCCAAGATCCAATACCCTGCATTATAAACAAACACTCCAAACTCTCCAAGATCCAATACCCTGCATTATAAACAAACACTCCAAACACTCCAAGATCCAATACCCTGCATTATAAACAAACACTCCAAACACTCCAAGATCCAATACCCTGCATTATAAACAAACACTCCAAACACTTCAAGATCCAATACCCTGCATTATAAACAAACACTCCAAACACTCCAAGATCCAATACCCTGCATTATAAACAAACACTCCAAACTCTCCAAGATCCAATACCCTGCATTATAAACAAACACTCCAAACACACTTACTCAATTATATTTTTGATAATTGAAGTATTATCCTCTTTTTACTTGGCGGGTAACGGTATCTTTATCACTCGACTTCAAAACCATGCCATTTGCTGTGTATGTATATCTGTTCTCATTGTATTTAATAGAAACATGATCTATTTGACATTTATAATGTCCACTAGAATCATTTACAACGGAAGTATATAAGTTATTATCTCAATAAATGGAGGTTATAAAATATATACTTATATTATCATTATATTCTTCATTTTCCAGAACTATTTCATCTTTCAAGTGTGCGTTTAAAGCAGTTCTGCATTAAGGTTTATCATCAAAATCGCCACCTAACGCCGAATTGGCAATTGTGTCTATTGTAACAGTGCTAGATGTATACATGTAGTATACATGATGGATGCATGTATTTATTTGTGTCGATTCAAGCAAATCTTATAGATAACAAGTTATCTGCAGTGAAAAGACCAACTGTGATTATAGTAAAGTTATCTGCAGTAAACAAATCAAATAAAACCATAGTTAAGAGTTATCTGCAGTGAAAAGATCAAAATTGATCATGGTTAAGAGTTAAGAGTTAATAACGGTGAAAAGATCATAGTTAAGAGTAACTTGCAGTAAAAATATATAAATTGATCATAGTTAAGGGTTATCTGCAGTGAAAATATCACATGTGGTCATAGTTAAAGAGTTATCTGCAGTGAAATGATCAAATGCGTTCATTGTTTAAAAGTTATCTATAGTAAAATATCAAATGCGATCACAGTTTTGAGTTATCTGCAGTGAAAAGATCAAATGTGACCATTATAAAGTTAAAAGTAAACTGAAGTGAAAAGATCAAATTTAAACTGTTACCAATTCACTAATATTTTCCACCCATAGTAAAACAATAAATATGCATCTTCCAACCGGGTATTACACTTTTCTCTCCTCGTTTACACCTTAAAATAATAAATGATATAGTTCTATAAAACAATCTACGTCGAATATAAACGGATTAGCAGTTCAACAGTAATGCCTGTATAAACATGATAACAGTGTATATCTCATAAAAAAATAAGAAATCCATTATATATTTTTCTATTTCTAGGAATGGTTTCAGGCCGCCCTTGTTCTGGTATGGCTGTTCGCCATTTTGGCGGTCGGCCTCAACATCGCAGTGATTATGTGTATTTGTAGACAGAAGAAAAAGTCTCGATTGTACTTCCTGTTGCTAAACATGGCCGTTGCAGGTAAGGATGCTGTAGCATATACTTGATTATGGTTCAGGGATTTTTTTTTGAAGCACTAATTTGTATTGTAATGACCAAATAATTAAAGTACCGTTTCAGATTTAAATTGCAATGAAATATATTTTGTAATTCGTATCTTTGCAAATGACTTCTTAACTGGGGCTATTACTTTCCATACTATAAGGAATCCGACTCACACATAAGTTATATCATTTATAGTAATGTTACATTTGGATGTACACTTAACAGTTACAATATCGGTATTATTTTAAAGGGTATTTCTAGCTGTTTACTTATATGCAAAAATAGATAAAGGTTTTGCAGTTTGTATTTTCTCTCTCTGTTATTTCAACTGAAATCGGACTTTAAATGAATGGCCGAAAATCCGGTTAATATTAATATTGTCGGCATTATTCTAAAACAAATCATTATTCTACATGTGCAATCCTCCAATATGATGCAATATTGGTCACAAGGCCTCCAACATTTACACATCTGTGTGGTGGGATATCTTAAAGATCCATAATGTCGATACTGACCTTTTGCCAGTTTCTATGAAACAAACATTAACAAAAAACGAGTATACAAAAACATGACAATTTCATGCGGTACCTTTAAGTTAATTTTATTACTTGTACAATCTATATTTAAATCAAACGATCTCCCAAGCGAATGGAATCATATGAGACTATCATTTAAAAAACAAAATGCATTTCAGTAAGATAAAATATGTAGGTAATAAAAATGCTATCAAGCCCACAAGATTATTCGTCAGATATGATAAAACATTACCGGAACTCCGCACGCTGATAGTGTTCCTCTTTCCACCTGTTGGATATACTGAAATGATAAAAATATTCAATAATGTTATCCTAAGCTAATTTGATTTGATTTACTTTAATTTATTAAAGATATACTAATCTGGTAAATCAACGATGTTAACAATCTGTGAAAGAAAAACGTTATTATCAAACAAAAACTGTTGTCTTCATAGGTTGTATGTTCTTATTTCCTTTTCATCTAAGTGTTGATTTTTTACTAACAGAAAACATAAATTCGATCACGTTACTCTCAGTGCATGAAATAGCTAGTGAATATCGATAAAAGAAAATAAATAACTATTTTTTCAAAATAACCTTACGGTATCGGTAGGTATCAATACTATCCAAATTCTTGTCGCTCAGCGGGACAAAATACTGTCTACCGGTACGGAAATACACGGGGATTACCGATGTTCGTGCGTATGTGCGATCGATATTTCATGTTCTATGTACACGTCATATACACGTCATATAACTGAGTGAGCGATTCTGTGCGTAATAATGTAGATTTTAAAAAAAGACTATAAGAATACTAATAGTAATTTCCGGTTATTGTTTATGTTTGTTTTCGTCGAACTTAATAAATATATCATTTAGTACTGTAATATGAAAAACCTCATGGACAAAATAATCTCAACAATCTTTTTTTTGCGATTGTAATAATGCACATGTAGTTTTATTTATAAACTAAAAAAGCTGTGTGAAGTTAGCTAAACATACGACATTGGACATTGGACATTCAAAATCGAATGTTGTGCTGGGACGACATTGGACATTGGACATTCAAAAGTGAAAGTCGTGCTAGCACGACATTGGACATTGGACATTCAAAATCGAATGTTGTGCTGGCACGACATTGGACATTGGACATTCAAAATCGAATGTTGTGCTGGCACGACATTGGACATTGGACATTCAAAAGTTAAAGTCGTGCTAGCACGACATTGGACATTGGACATTCAAAATCGAATGTTGTGCTGGCACGACATTGGACATTGGACATTCAAAAGTGAAAGTCGTGCTAGCACGACATTGGACATTGGACATTCAAAATCGAATGTTGTGCTGGCACGACATTGGACATTGGACATTCAAAAGTGAAAGTCGTGCTAGCACGACATTGGACATTGGACATTCAAAATCGAATGTTGTGCTGGCACGACATTGGGCATTGGACATTCAAAAGTGAAAGTCGTGCTAGCACGACATTGGACATTGGACATTCAAAATCGAATGTTGTGCTGGCACGACATTGGACATTGGACATTCAAAAACGATTGTCGTGCCGGCACGACATTGGACATTGGACATTCATAACCGAATGTTGTGCTGGCACGACATTGGACATTGGACATTCAAAAACGATTGTCGTGCCGGCACGACATTGGACATTGGACATTCATAACCGAATGTTGTGCTGGCACGACATTGGACATTGGACATTCAAAAGTGAAAGTCGTGCTAGCACGACATTGGACATTGGACATTCAAAATCGAATGTTGTGCTGGCACGACATTGGACATTGGACATTCAAAATCGAATGTCGTGCTAGCACGACATTGGACATTGGACATTCAAAATCGAATGTTGTGCTGGCACGACATTGGACATTGGACATTCAAAAGTGAAAGTCGTGCTAGCACGACATTGGACATTGGACATTCAAAATCGAATGTTGTGCTGGCACGACATTGGACATTGGACATTCAAAAGTTCCTGGTTGTCATAGATATTCGCGCAGTGATTCAGATTATGTTGATAGTCAAATCGTTCTTTAAATAGTTCTGGATGCAGCAAAGTGAAGGCAATAAAAAAGAGTTCCATACGGGTACTTGTTTATCTTTGCCCGTTGGGAAGATAAGAATTTCACATGTTCGTGAAGTTGGCAGCCCAGCAGCCCAGCAGCGTGAAGTCAGCAGCCCAGCAGACTGGCAGCCTAGCAGCGTGAAGTCAGCAGCCCAGCAGACTGACAGCCTAGCAGCGTGAAGTCAGCAGCCCAGCAGCCCAGCAAGCGTGAAGTCAGCAGCCCAGCATACTGGCAGCCCAGCAGCGTGAAGTCAGCAGCCCAGCAGACTGACAGCCCAGCAGCGTGAAGTCAGCAGCCCAGCAGAATGAGAGCCTAGCAGCGTGAAGACAGCAGCCCAGCAGCATAGCAGCGCGAGTTAGCAGTCTGGAAGCCTGACGGCGTGAAGTCAACAGCTGAGCAGCTGAGCAGATTAGCAGCTATGCTAAGACGAACTCGTGTGAAGTTTCCAGTCGGTTTTCAGTTTTCAAAGACAAAAAAAACCCATAAAAATGAAAAAAATCTTCACAATAGTTGGTTTGCAAAACAAACCTTAAAATGAAGCAAAAATACTAAATTGAATAAGTTAAAAACATTAACACTATTCCCTTTTTGTGAACTAAAGAAATCGACTTTTCGATTTCACGCTTCTGACAGCCCCGGGCAGCCTTATGTGTTTTATTGTATTTTTACGCGGGCTGTATACATGGCTTCTAGTATATGAAACGTTCGAATGATAACAAGTTTAATGACTTAACAACACGGAAAATTCATGTTTTCAAAGCCGAAAAAAAAATGAAAAAAATCACTCACAATAATTCGTTTGCAAAATACGCTTTAAATGACGCAAACTACTTAAATGAATACTTTTTCAACATTTACACTATTCTTTGAGTGTGAACTAAAAACATCATTTTCTATTTTAGTATTCTGGCAGCCCCCAGCAGCCCCGGGCAGCCCCAGGCAGCCCTGGGCATTTTATGGTATTTTTACTCGGGCTGCATACATGGCTTCTAGTATATGAAACGTTCGAATGATAACAAGTTTAATGACTTAACAACACGGAAAATTCAAAATTCATGTTTTCAAAGCCGAAAAAAATGAAAAAAATCATTCACAATAGTTCGTTTGCAAAATACTCTATAAATGACGCAAAATACTAAAATGAATACATTTTCAACATTCACACTATTCTTTTTGTGTGAACTAAAAACATCACTTAACTCCATTTTTCTATTTAAGTTTGTTGGCAGCCCCGAGCAGACCCGGCCAGCCCCGGGCAGCCCCAGGCAGCCCTGGGCGTTTTATGGTATTTTACTCGGGCTAGATACATGGCTTCTAGTATATGAAACGTTCGAAGTTTCCCGTCGTTTTTGTAAAAAAAAGCGCGTCTTCAAATTCAAAAAACTTCATTTTGCCATTTAAGCTGTAGATTCCCCTTACCACACCGCGCATTAAAGCGTTGTATGCTGAATATTGTCTTTTCTTACAACACGGAAAATCCAGAAAATCAGGTTTTCAAAGCCGAAAAAATGAAGAAAAAAACATTCATAAACGTTCGTTTGCAAAACACCCCTTTAATTGACGCAAAAATACTCAAATGAATCATTTAAAAACAATTACACTACTCTTTTTGTGTGAACTAAAAACATCACTTTACTCCACTTTTCGACTTTAGTTTTCTGGCAGCCCCCAGCAGCCCCCAGCAGCCCCGGGCAGCCTGAAGCGTATAACGATATTTTTACACGGGCTAGATACAAGGCTCTAACTATGTGTAACGTTCGGATGATTCAAAGTTTATTGACTTTAAAGCAAAGATAAGATGTAAAATGTTACAGAACACTAATTATTTAACGTAATCTTGATAAAATTTCACTCGATTTTTATCGCTCTCCTAAGACGAAATCGTGCGAAGTTTCCCGTCGTTTTTGTAAGAAAAAAGCGCGTCTTCAAATTCAAAACACTTCATTTTGCCATTTAAGCTGTAATTAAGTTTCCCCTTACCACACTACCCATCAGAGCGTTATATGCTGAATATTGTCTTTTCCAACAACAAGGAAAATTAAGAAATTCATGTTTTTAAAGCCGAAAAAAAATCAAAAAAAAAATCATTGACAACAGTTCGTTTGCAAAGCACTCTTTAAATGACGCAAACATACTCAAATGAATACTTTTTCAACATTTACACTATTTTTTGTGTGAACTAAAAACATCACTTTACTCCACTTTTCGACTTCATTTTTTTGGCAGCCTGGAACAGCCCAGGGCAGCCTCAAGCGTATCACGATATTTTTACACGGGCTGGATACAAGGCTTTAACTAAGTGTAACGTTCGGATTTATGTTTTCAAAGTCGAAAATAATCATACTAGTAGTTGGAGTCATAGCTGAAGCTGTAGAAGTGGCAACAACAACAGTATCAACAGCAGCGTCAGTTGTTTTAGGGGATGCAAAGTCATCACAATATCGGTGGTGATGATAATTGCGGTGGTGGTGGCGTCGCTGGTGATTTTGCGTTGTTGATGACAGTGGCAATAGCAGAAACAGTAGTGGTAGTATGGACAGCAAAAACTTAAGCATTACCAGCTGTATTACTAAGATTTGAAGCGCACATACCAAATGACCAAACATGCTCACCTAATATATCTATTTAAACTTCAATAGAACATAGTCGGTTCTGTTCGGGGTTATATACTTTTTTACAGACACGATCGTGGGAAGTCATTTAGTATTTTTAGAGGTTGTGGTGAGGGGGGGGGGGGGGGGCAATATAATACACAGAACGAGTCACTCAAGGATGATGATTTTATGTCGGACAAAAAAATATGTTATTACCCAGATCAAGGTATGAAGAAAATGCAAGATGCATCTGTTATACGAAAATGAATTCACAGTGCCCTAGAATGTGTTCATGATGATGTAAACACAATTGAAGTAGATTTGACATTCGAAGTTCAATTTTACCAATATGATATATTTTCAAGTTTCGATTGTATTTTACATGGTGTTTACGTATACAGTACAACTCCGTTGGCTCTAACTCGTTTGGCCCGAATTCCTCGTTGGCCCGAAAATGTTTCATTATACTGAAAGTAACCATTCCCGCTTGGCTCGAATTTTCCGAGGCTCGAGGTATTTTTGCCGGTCCGTATGAGTTCGAGGCAATCGGGTTCGACAGTACTAACGAGTTTTATAAAAAAATACAGTGATCAACGGCAAACCTTTAAAAATGAATAATGAAGAGATTTCGTATCTATTATAAAATGCGAAGTCAATCAAGCTTCCTTTGTAAAATTAATATCTATACGCTAAGTAAAACCCCTAAATACATTAGATTGATAAATACAACTAGATTGATATAAGGCATTACAGGTTACATTTACATTACAAATAAAACGGTTTTCATAAGCGTACCATTTTGATTAACAGCTGCCACCTGTTTAAAACAGTTGAATGTTACTCATTAAAGCTGCACTCTCACAGAAATGGTATAACTGTGAGAGTGCAGCTGTTATTAAAGACCAACAAGATAGTTTATGTATAAGTTTATATTAATTTTAACTTGTCAATAATTACGTATAACACTTAATACTTCTTAATATCTTTCTTGGCTAAATTAAATACATTCTTCCAAATCTTGAACAAAACCGCAGCAATTCCCTCGGCAAAATAACATGAGAATTTGACCTTT